>NC_141694.1:1739118646-1740454479 GCF_964263255.1 Lissotriton vulgaris | reverse complement strand
ATCATCACATACTGATCAAAGCGCCTGGGAGGTCTGGTCACTCTCCTGTTGGGCCTGTGGCCCGGGTGAGGGACACCTGACGGCCTCCTAACAGTGAAACCACTATCTAGTCTGGAACCACACTCCCCCTCCCTTGCACCTTCAGTGGCTTCTATTGGAGGGTGGTACTTTACAACTCTCCCTAGGTTCCATATTTTCCCCTCTCGGGTTTTGACTGCATTCTTGAAAAGTTTTGTGACTTTCGTGGGACTGCTGTACTCTGACCAGCTTGCCTTCCCTGTGGGAGCTTTGATCTTGATATTGTCACCTATTTTGAACTCAACCTCCCGTGTGGCCTTGCGTTGGTCATAACCTTCTTTCCTCGATTTCATGGCTCGTTCTTGCCTCCTCAGACTATCCTTTTCTTTGGTGCGTTCTGACCACCCCTTGTGCCATTCCATCCACCCTGGAGTGAGCTTAGTGTTGGGTGTCCTCCCGCGGAGCAATTCGAATGGGGTGACGCCCGTCGTCTGATGCGGGGTGAACCTGTATGCTTCCAGACGTCTCCACAGTTCTTCTTTCCAACTTATGCCACTGGCTTTTGCCAGCTGGATGCTCTCCTTGATGGTCTTGTTAAAACGTTCGACCATACCATTGGTCTCTGGGTGGTATAATGCGCATCGCTTGTGTCTTATGCCTCTTTCTTCTAGGAAGTCTTCCATCTCTTTTGAGCACAGTTGCACTCCGTTGTCAGTGAGGATGTTGCTGGGGAGCCCCTCTCGGATAAATACCTCCTGTAAGAATCCGATGACAGTCTTGGTCGTGACTTCACTGACGAGTTTTATCTCCGGCCACCGAGAATACAAATCCATGAGCACAAGAATGTACGGTGTCCGCAGCTCCCCAGTCATCGGGCCTACGATGTCCAAAGCCACTTCGTTCCAAGGTTCTGACGGGAGCGGCCTACACACCATGGGTGGCGTCTGTTGCTTCAAGACCTTGTCACTATTGCAGCACGGGATGCACTCCCTGATTCTCCTTTCGGTGACCAGGTCCATATTCGGCCACCAGTAGCTCTCCCTGAGTCTTTGCTTGGTCTTTGTGATACCCAAGTGTCCTTTGTGAGCTATCTCGATCAGGTTGTCCCTCACAGATGCAGGTGGCACGAGCCTAGTCCCCCTGAACAGGCATCCGTCTACAATGGTTAACTCGTCCTTGACGGCTTGGAAAGGACGCATTTCTTCATCTCTTTTGTCACCGTGCTTCCAACCATCCCTCACTCTTCTGCAAATTTCCTCCATGGTCTTGTCCTCTTCTTGCGCTTTTCTCCACGTATCTTCACCCAACGCCTTCTGAATGGCGCAGACATTCTCAACCATGTATCCCTCTTCTTCTTCATCAGTTTTCTCTCGCATTACATTTGCTTCTGCACCGCTGACGAGTCTGGACAGGCAGTCAGCTGCAAGGTTTTGCGTCCCAGGGACATACTCGACATGAAATGTGTACTCCTGGAGACTGACCACCCAACGCCTTATTCTGCTGGAGATGGCATCCAAACCCTTTTTGCTGAACACTTCTACCAACGGTTTGTGGTCGGTTCGGAGGGTGAACTGCGTACCCCACAGGAAGTCTCTGAATTTTCCAACAGCCCATGATACCGCCAATGCCTCCTTTTCGATGACTGAGTAGTTGTTCTCGGAATTCTGGAGTGACCTCGAGGCGAAGGCTACGGTCTCTTCTCCTTCCACGCCTTTCTGGGTGAGTACAGCTCCCAACCCTTTTGCACTTGCATCAGTGGTGAGGATCGTTGCCCGGCCGGGCAGGTACGATTTCAAACTAGGAGCTTCTGCAAGAGCTCTCCTTACATCCTCGAATTCGCTCTGGCATTCCTGGCTCCATTTGAATTCGTTATCCTTTTTTAGCAATAACCTGATGGCGTAAGTCCTGCCTGCCAAGTCGCTTATGAACTTTCCATAGAACTCCAACATCCCCATGAATGATTTGATCTCGTCTTTGCTTTTGGGGGGTGACAGGTTCACGATGGTGTTCTGCAGTTCTGCCTTTGGACGTATGCCTTCTGTTGTTATCTTGTGGACCCAGGAAATCCAACTCAGCACAACTGAAAACACATTTGTTCTTCTTTACAGTAAGACCTTGGGACGAAAACCTCCTCAGCACACATCTCAGTCTCTCATCATGCTCAACTTGGTTCTTAGCGAAGACAAGCACGTCATCCTGGTAACACATGACGCCTGGGATGCCTTTCAGGATGTTGCCCATGATTCTTTGGAACACGGCAGCCGCCGAGACCAAACCGAACGGCATCCTTTTGAACTTGTAGGCGCCCATAGGTGTCACAAAAGCAGTGAGTTCCTGAGACTCCTCATGAAGTTTTATCTGGAAATAGGCCGAGGTGAGATCAAGGGTGGAGAACACTTTGGCACCCTCCAGCGTGCTCATCATCTGGGTGATGTTCGGCAAGGGGTATCGGTCAACGACGACCTCTTTATTGAGAGCCCTCAAATCAATGCAGAGCCGGACTGACCCATCCTTCTTCTTCGCTGCCACGATGGGTGCCAACCATTCGGTCGCTTCCACCGGTTCAATTACTCCGGCCTCACACAGTTTTTCCAATTCGGATCTGACCTCTTCCTGGATGGCTATGGGGAGTCTTCTGACTTTTGCCACAACAGGCTTGGCATTCGACTTCAATTTTATCTTGTGGCAGTAATTCATCAAACATCCAAGCCCTTCCCTAAACACTTCTTCAAATTCTTTGGTGATGTCTGACCCACATTCTTTTATTTCCTGTATCAAAATCTGGGGATTGCTGTTGGGATTGAGATACACACCCAAACCCTTCTGAGCTCGCCACCCCAAAATGTTGTCTCCTACAGTGGATACATATACTTTAGACACAGTAGACCTATTCCTGTACTCGATTTTGCTCAGAAAGTACCCTTTCATGGAGATGGGGCGCCCCGCATACCCTCCTGGCCTCAGGTCTAACCTCTTCAACATTATCCTCCCCTTAGACACGCGTGAGAACTCCTTGGCATTGATAATAGTTATCCTGGAACAGGAGTCAAACAATGCTTCTAGCTCTACCTCTCCTACTCTTATGGTGTCTTTGGGACTATCGACTTGATCTTCGTCAACCTGTGCAGTAATTTCTGCACACATGGGGCTTCTGGGTCCAGGTGCCTTCAACTCTTTCACTTGCACCACAAACTCGTCGCACACCACATTGGTTCTGTCTCTACTCTGACGACTGGCCCCCTGCCCGCTCTTGCAGTATTGTTTAAAATGGCCTTTCTTACCACACTTGTTACATGTAAATCGGAGGGCGGGACACTCCTTCTCGTTGGCTAAGTGCCCTTGTTTACCACACCTGTAGCAGGTACCTTTGAATAAACCTCCTGGCCTGCCTTCCTTCTGTTCCTTACTCACTGCCTTCTGACCCTTAACTACAGACACAGTCTCGCATTCAGACACCACCTCACTGACATTGGTCTTGTCATCGTTCTTCTTCTCCCCTGCATCCTGCTTAATCTCCTTGACGCACTGCAACATGTGCTCTACCTGTTTGGCTATGATGAGGACTTCTCTCAACGGTGGGTCATCTTTAAGCCATAGCTCTTCACGCACTCGTTCCATCCTGCAGGTCAAGACAAACTGGTCCCTAATCCTCTCTTCACTCGCTCCCCCAAACTTGCACGTGGCGGCCAATTTCCTCAATTCAGACACAAAATCTTCTATAGACTCTCCTTCCTTCTGTGTTCTCTTCCCAAAGTGGTACCTCTCCATGATTGTGCTAGTCTTAGGGAGATAGTGCAGGTCTAACTTCTTTAGGCTAATTTCAAACTCATTCAGTCCTCTTGCCTCCTGTGCCCCTAAATCCGGAAGATGGTCTAGGACTTCCTCCCCTTCTGCGCCCAGGTAATAGGCTAACAAAGCAACCTTCCTTTCTAACCCTAAGTTAGGCCCACACACAGTAGCGTAATTTAAAAAAACTTTTTTCCATTTTTTCCATAGGATGGTGGGGTCACCTGGGTTGGTTAAGAAAAAGGGTGGAGGGGTCACACTTTGCATGTTCAAAGCCAAGCGGTCTCAGTGTGTGCTTAGAACCTGTGAGCCTGCACCAACCCCCTTGTGAGACTTAAGGAGTAATAGGTGAGCACAATAAGCCTGTACTACGAAGGTATATCAGGGAATACTACTAAAAGCCACTAACTTGCTATGGCAATGTAACCCTCTGGATCAAAAGGATATAGTACTTACACTTGTTAAAACAAACTACAGAGGTACTTGTGAGTCCACATCCACATGGATAGGTGAAAGGGACATTGAATTTTCAGTGAAAATATTAAACAGCAGTATAATAACACAATTGCATATATATCCTGTGTGGCCTTTGCACCATGGAACAGAGAGTATTCAGCACATGACCAACTGTAGGCAGAGAAATAAAGAGTCACCACTAGTTCAGGGTGTGAAGACACGAAGTTATCTCCCTACTGCCAGCACTGTTCCAATAGAGGTGGCAAAAACTCCTTCATTCACAACCACTGCCCACTGCTGAAACCACCAACAGTTCTTGATGTAACCTGTTGAAGTCTCTGCCAAACCACATGCAGGGTATCAACAACGTGAGGTAATGATCCGTCTCGCCTACCGTGCTTATTTACACACACTGTCAGAGGTGACAGAAGAGCTGCCAAACGTGCGCTCGCCAGCTGCGTGTGCTTCCGATGCAGAAGAGACTTCCCTGACGGAGAGGTGGTAGCACACCGGTTACACGCCAGTCTGAGTCACTTGAGCCTCACAGCTTGCCGAAGGGTACTCAATATTTTTAGGCAGCTACCTATGCGGCAGGTCCCTTCGCGCATTGCATTGCGCAGAGCGTGCCCTCTCCAGGTGAAATGCCAGCTTCTCCTACGCTTGAGCAACCAACACAAACTCTTATTCCCTATGCGTGGCAGAGTTATGTAAGTGAAGGTACAGTTCCTACAGAAGAATTACAGCTGGAGGCAAACTTTCAAACAACTCCTGAGGTGGATGCGTGAATTGCGCGCCTCGCTCCCGCCTTCCTTCACTACCATGCAGCGCTGATTGATAAGCTGATGAGGCTCTGCCATCCAGTGACGTCTCACACACTCTGTCCACCGCTTTAAATTCTCGCCACAGGGAGCATTCAGGAGGTTCCTTCTATGCGCGCAGGGATGGCAGACACTCGTTACCTTTACTTCAGGGAGATGAAGATCAAAAACCGACCCGTGGTCGCCCCTTCAAGTACTTTGCTGGGCTTCGATCTTTCCTTCTCTCTCCCTCTTCTCCGGGCTGCTCTCTCTCCGCGCTGACGCCTGGGTTTCCACAGCAACACGAAGCACTACCAGACAGCCGGCTGCAAGCTCGAGTCAGCTGTTTCTCACCAGCGTGTTGAGGTCGCAGGAGGTCACCCTCGTCGCCAGTGTAGTGACGGCTTCAAATGACAGTCGGAGCCGTCACGTGAGTGAACAGAAATGTTTATTGAAACAAGTACAGAGACCTGCGACCTCAGCCACAGCCTATAGGTACGATGTCGCCTCAGTGTGTCCCCGGCGCTCGCCTTAGAACGCTGGTCGCGGTGACATTCTGAGTGATGTCACCGCGAGCAGTACCAAGGCACGCAGAGCCGCCGGGGGGGAATGAAGAGGGAGATACCACAGTATGGTCTGTCAAATCCATGCCCTGCAGGAATTGGGGGGCACCATGAGCCCCTCTGCATGCATCCCCTGGCTCAGAAGCAACAGGGGTCCCTGTAGGGCCCCTTTGTCTCCTCACTGCCACACTTTTCATAGCGGGCTCCCAGCCATGAAAACTGTGGTGGTGAGGAAACTCCTATTATGCTTGGCGGTGCCGCAGAGGCACCACCAGCATATTAGGGGCCTCAGACTGCTGCAAAGCTGCCAGGGTTCGCTGATGCTTGGCGGCAACAGCAGTCTTATGGCAGTCCGACCGCCCTTCTTGTATTAGGGCAGTTGGACCACCAGTTCAGCAGAAGTCGCACCACCACCGTGGGTTTGGCAGTCGATCGGACCGCAAAACTCATAATAAGGCCCTTAGTCTACCTCTTCCCAATACTTGTTCCCTTATGCAATATTTTCAAGACAATTCTTGGCTTTGGAATCTGGTTTTTTCATTGGTTTTGTGGGTCTTATTATTAAGATTTCTTCAGCACCATACTGTATGATCATTTGGTATTAAATGTAATTATTTTATGCCCAGTTTTCCCAGAGCTCTTCTGTTTGGTCATGTACCTTGTTTCTCCCTCTTAGCTGTTGCATTCTGTCCTACTTTGTCTTCCTCCCTCTGGCCTTCCTTTGAATGGATTAGCCAGAAAATGTAAATACCCTTCACTTGAACCACATGACTGTACTGGGGAGAATTAACTCACCCTTTCAACATCCATCCATCCATCCCTCCATCCATCCACCCATCCATCCATCCATCCCTCCATCCATCCATCCATCCATCCATCCATCATCCATCCATCCATCCATCCATCCATCCATCCATCCATCCATCTATCCATCCTTCGACCCTTCCTGTCTATTCATCCGCCCATCTGTCCATCCCCTCACCTTTCCATCCAACCATCTATCCACCCGACCATCCAATCTTGCTTTGTTCCCTCTTCCCAGTGAGCCAGCCATCCTTTTAAACTTGTGTATATACATCCATTCTTTCACCCATCCATCCTTTCACACATCTATCTATTCTTGCTTTCACCCTTCTGTATTTTCACACTTGCACCTATCCATCCTTTGACTCATTAATCTATTCACTTGTCGCAATTTCAGAACTCCGTTATAGCTAAATAAAACGCCAAATTACGATGCAGCATCCGCAATGTAATTCATTTGATTTAGTTACTTAACTCTGTTCGGCCGTATGCTGGAGTTTATTACCCAGACCCTGCCCCTTCCCTGTGCCACCCCACCCCCGCAGCACTCTCTCTCAAGGAGCCACCACTGGTTATAGCATCTGTGACTGGATCGAGATGCAATTCAATGTCAATCAAGATTTCTCTGGTTCCTGTCACTAACTGTTTTTTGTATATGCTTCTGTAATAAGATTTTTATCATCAGCACCGTATTATAAGCATAGGCACGTGTAATGACAAAGCATGTGGACATGGTTCTTCAAGTTCTATTACTGTGCTTGCAGACTTCACATCAGATCAGGTCAGTACATTTGACTTTTGTAGAATTATATTTTCTGTTTATTTGTGTTTATTCCTACACCCTGTGTACAAGTAGCTATTTTAGAACTGTAGACTAAATCATCATCTATAATGCTCGCCCTATCTAAGTTGCTGAAATTCTTAGCACACTGTGGTAAAACATGGGCATGCATGACAGTGCACATCCATATGTGGCATTATTATTTTTAAGCACTTTATAGTGAGCAGAAAAGGACACCAGGTAGGTTTTAGATGTAGATTTATTACTGAAGCCACACACAATTAAAATCACCCCAGACCGCTCCAGGCGTAGCTCCAACTGCCTAAATACAATCATATAACAACATTCTAAGGAGTGCTCAAGCTCATGCATCCATAGTAGAACCTTGACAGAACAGAAATAGTAAAGTTACCCTACCAGCACAAACCAACTAAACAACATCTGCACTTAATATAGTACATTGCTCAGTACATGCTACATACATACTATATTGAGTTTTCTTTTTTTTTTATTTTAGGAAGAAGAAAAACATCCAATACTAAACAAATATATAAAAAAATAATTAGGTAAAGCATAAACGTAGGGCCTGAATTAGATCTTGGCGGACGGGTTACTCCATCGCAATTCTGATGGATATCCGGTCTGCCAAAATATAAATCCATAAGATAGAATGGAATTGATATTTCGTTGTACGGTTTATCCGCCACCGTTGTGATGGAGTAACCAGTCCGCAAAGATCTAAATCTGGCTATTGGTAATAATGCAGACACCCTTAATAAATGTGGTCTTTTATTTGGACCACTAGTACATTAGCCAAATCTCCATGGTACTCTGCGGGATCTGACACTCCTCCGCATGGATGTTTCTGGGAAAGAACCGCGTGTTCACTTGACCCCGCCCCTTTGACAGTCAATAGGCACATTGAGTATATCTGACAGAGGAGCCGCTAGTTTTTGTTTTCTGGAATCAGGTTGTTCAACAAAATGCACTTCTTCAGACTTCTCTGGGATTTTGGACTCCTTGGCTATATTCCACCAATTGCGTCCTTTTACTCGTATAGCATTACCAAAAACGTTGTCTACTTTTACTGGATCAGAATACTTTGGGTCATCTTTCTTGACAAAGATCGGTGTTTTGATGCATACCCAATCACCTACTGCTATAGGAATGACTTCAACACTTTTTTTGTAATCATAATATATTTTTTGATTTTATTGAGCTTTCTTAACATTAGTTTGAATATAGTAGCAGTTGGTGGCAAATCACTTTGGAGGGGGCGCACAAAAGATACACATAATAATATACACATTAATAAAAATATAAACATTAAAACATCACTTACCTTACACTGCCACACGTCCCCTGAGCGCGAAGCCCACAGCCAAACCTCTCATCCAATCAAGACACTGTTCTCATGCTGTTAAGCAGCATGAGTAAAGCGTCTTGATTAGCTGGAGCGGGCTGGCTCCATGCTTCAAAAGGCACTGTAGTCCTGTGCCTGCTCCGCAACTCAGCTGTCAAAAATAGCCAGATTAGAGATGTTTGAATTGTGCATGTCAGTTTGGCCGTAGCAAGGTAGCCGGCCAACCCAACAGGCGCACTTCAAACTTAAGTGACCACTCCTCATTACTGTCAATCATTGGCATCAGTGATGCACTGTACCTGTCCTGCCCTCGTACTTCGTTTGATGACAGAAAGTCTAAAAATTAAAATTGTAATCAAATATTTTTATTACCATTTTATGGAGGGGTGACTCTCCTCTGCTCCCATGGAGAAACCGCTGCAGATTGAATACAAATATCACAACCCTGGTTGGTTGGCTGTTTATTGTAATACTTTGGACATTCAAGCAGGTCTAAATTGCGTTGCTGTTTTTCTCAATGTAAGAGCTTCAAATGGTTGTTTGGAACCATAACATGGTCTGGACACCAAAATTGATGTTACACTTATTAGCTTTCGCCCACTGTATGCATACGCCTAACATACAGTTAAAACGTTCTACCAGACCATTCATTTGTGATTGATATAGTGAATGTTTCAACCTCAAATGATACATACTGTACCCCATTATCACTTACACATTTTACACAAGGCCATTTCGAGTAGTAATCCATAAGAACATACGCATAACGTGGATGAAGTGGAAGTGAATTGAGCGGCCCTACCGGATCAATTCCCAATTTCTTCCAGGGACCAGAAGAACATTTTATCAGCAGCAACGGTGGTGTAGATGTTTTAAGTGACTCATCACGAGTGGCACAAACTGGACAATCTTTAACTAATTGATCAACTTCACTATCCATTTGTTGCCTCCAATAAGATGAACATACCCTTCTTCTTCGGTGCTTCCTTTATTACATGCTCACGGTTCACAGGTTGTATCAATTTATCAACTATCATGAGTAAACTATCCTCTTTGGTCAACTCTTCTGAGATCTTAAAAAGTGGTTGTATATTTAAATCCAATGTCCTCTCAGAAGGCCAACCTACTCAAACCATATCATTCATTGAAGCATTCTTCCATTCAAATTCAGAGAATGGGCTTGCATGTTCTAACTCAATAGCTGCAATCAAACAGCTCTCATGCTTATGATTGTCATTATTCAATTCACTTTCTTTGACTGGATATCCAGATAAATAATCAGCTTTAACATTCTTTCCTCCAGATATGTGAAAAGCCTCAAAATCAATATGAGGTAACCTAGCTGCAAATTATGCAATCCTTGGAGTACTGCTCCTGACAGTGGTGCCACCGAGGATAGAGAGCAAAGGTTTATGATCTGTTTGTAAAACAAAATGTTTGCCCCAGAGATAGCTTTTAAATTCTCAGTGGCCCACCAACAGACTAAAAGCTGCTTTTTTCTATAACTGAATAATGTATTTCAGCCCTCTGATAACTCTTGAAGCTAATCACCACAATTCAGTGTCAAACCAGCTCCCAACCTTATTTGCTCGCACCCACTGGAAAACACCACTGAAGATTGTGATAATATGGTTTTAGGACACTTACATTAGATAGTTTCTGTTTGATATCGGTAAATGCACCCCAATGGAATTCTGTTTTAGATTTAAAAAAAATTGAAATGTGTCTGACCCTTGTAGCAAAATTTGGAATAAATCATCAGTAAAACTCACAGAGGCCAAGGAAAGACTTGACACCCACTTTATCCCCAGGAGGTGGTGCATCGAGTATAACTTCTACCAAGCCTGGTGCCTGTCTGTGCATACTTATATGATAAAGAGTATGTGTTCCCAAACAACAGCTGCATTCTTGTGTTTTGTTTCGGCGCTAGAGCCTGATCAAAGCAGAATAACAAGGGGCATTGTTGTATGACCTTGTCTACGATGTTCAGACTAAATCCCAAGAAAAAACAGAATGCAAAAACAACGGCAGATTCTTTGTGAAAGTACAGCATGGCACAAAGCAAATCCGTTTTTTATATATATGCAAAGTGCAGAGTGCAACGTGCTCGTGCTAACATAGAGAAAATGACTGGCCTGCACAGGACACATGACACCTCCTTATCTCAAAATCCATCACGTCAAATAATGCTGATGCTGATGGTCAGTTCCGTATTGTCAAAATGTACCTTCCATTGGAAACTGTGCTCCGTGGGAGTAGGTTATTCAAGTCTTATGAAACTGACAAGATGAAGTGATACCCGTGAATATAAAAGGACATAAAAGTGGTTAACTGCGTGTGATAAGCCATTCATTCCCCATATCCAAACACTTGATACATAGTAAGTAATCTTTATTTAGCATAGTTACTTAAAACCATTGCAATATAAAAATGAATTAAGAACAGAAAAGATAAAACTACAGTTTTAAAAGACTCAAAATTTAAAATGTTCACATTTCCTTATGACCGATGTGCTTGTATTTGGACTTAATATTTGTAAGTTATTGCTCAATGTCCTCATGAGCTCATGAAGTCGGTAAAACAGTCAGCAAAGTGATGTCAAGTCGGTTAAAATTGGGGCAGTTATGGATTGGGTTTTTTGGCATCTTTTTTTCAACTGCCTTCAGAAATTTTACAAAGCTGCAGTTCAAGCCAGGGTCATTAGGATGAAAACATGCAAGGACCGCCGCCCTTCTAGTACGGATCCCTTGCCGATTGAAGTGGTGTTTTAGCTAGCGTTTCCGTTCGTCCCGTAGTTTTTCACAAGAGCATATCAAGTGCAGCATGTCCTCTTGTGCCAAGCCGCATAGCCAACAAAGGGGGTCAGCTTTGATTTTGAGCCAGCGTGGGAGATTTTGAGTACAAGGTAGCAGGCCCAACCTGTGCCTTAGAAAACACATCTTGACACTTTTGGAGTAACCCTCGGCCAGATAGCGCTGTTGTGCTTTAGTTGTGTACGAATTCAGGGTCAACCAGCCATGTGTTCTCTTCGAGAGGGCTTCCTTGTCTTGCAACCATGATTGTAATTTGATTGATTTTTTTACCAGTTTTTTTAAATTTGTGTGATTTGTTGGAGTGTTCCAGAGCTGTTCTAGACCTGTATTCGTCAGGCTGCCCGTGAGGTACTTAGCTGCTGCTGAGGAAGGATGCTGTTCTAACTCCTTCCACAGGTGTTCATTCAGGGTTCCTTGTTTTGATTTCCTCACTTTGTCCCAGGCTATCATGTAGGCTCCCTGCCTTGCCAGGAACTGTTGGTCGATGCCGAATTCGAGCCTGATTTGAGCGGGTGAGGTTTGCTTGGGTAGACTGAAAATGATTCTGTAAGCTGCTGTTATAGTATTGTCAAGGATCTTAGCATCCCTTCCTCTGAGTGCCTCACTCCCGTAAGTAATTGTTGGAAGAAGTTTAGCACGAATTACTTGTGTCAGGGGTAAGAGGGATGGGCCGGAGAGTTTGTGATTTAGCGCCTTCAACGAAATCGCTAACGAAAGACCTTTCCCTCGTATGCTTGTTCTCTGAACCGAGAACTGCCCACCGTTGTCGATCTTCACACCTAGATATTTGTATGTTGGGGTTTCTTTGATTCTTGTCGTGTTCCAATGCCATGATGTTGGTTTCCTTTTTTTCCTGCTAATGGTCATTGTTTGGGTTTTCCCCAGATTTATTGTAAGATCGTTCTTACTTGAGTACCTTTGTGTTGCGTCTAAAAGATGTTGAAGTCCTACCTTAGTGTGGCTTATTAAGACGATATCGTCTGCGTATAGTAGACAAGGTAGCTGGAGCCCTCCTAGTTTAGGGGCGTGGGAATTGCAGCCATTTAATATTGGGACAAGGTCACCTAGGAATAGGTTGAAAAGCGTGGGGGCCAGGACGCAGCCTTGCTTTAGGCCCTTATTGGTCTGTATGGGCCTTGACAAGGCGGATCCGTCCCCTATTTTTATCTGTACCCAGGTCTCTGTGTGCAGGTTGAGGAGCAGGTCCAACAGGGGTCTCGAGATCCCCCATTCATTAAATTTAGACCACAAAAGCTTCCGATTTACGTTATCGAAAGCGGCCTTGTAGTCGATGAAGCAGAAATGAATGGGCATTTTGTTAGATTCTGCTTTGTCTATGAGCATACCCATGCTCAAGATGTTCGTCATCGTGCCTACTGACTTAGCGAAGCCTGTCTGATTGGCAGGGATTAAGGATCTCTCTGTATCCCAGGCTGTCAGCTCTTCAAGTAGGGTACCTGCAAAGTATTTTGCCTCGTTATCAATTAAAGCCACCAGTCGGTAGTTATGTGGGAAAGCCTTATCTCCTGCCTTATAGATTGGGGAGATGATAGAGCCCCTCCAGGACCTTGGTATGGTGTTGAATTGTCGTATTTCCAGAAAGAGGGGTTCCAGGGCTGCTGCCCAGCCTGGCACATCTTGTTTGTAGAGAATAGGAGGTATACCATTTGGCCCTGGCGCTCCCTCCTTTCTTCCTTATTTGATTTGGCGCTGGATGGTGCTTTGTAAGTTCGGCAAGTTCTCAATATCATTTGGAGTAAAGCATTCTGTGGGCCTTGTGTCAGTAATTGATGTATAATTTTTATAAATGACAGGCTCGTAGTGTTGGTTGTTCCCTTCAGTCTGACTAAAATGGGTGCCGAGAAAGCTTGCCCAAATTTCCTCTGAGATGTTTGATGAAACCCCGTGGTGCGCAGGTCTTATGAATGCATTTATTGATTTCCAGAACCTTGCTCCATCGTTCCCTTTGATATCGGAGTGAAGTCTCGCCCATAAGTTGTCCTCAGCTGATTTGTTTGCTTCCCATTTTAGTTTTTTTAGTGTTGATTTTAGTTTCCGTAGATGGTTTTGCTTTACGGTATCCATGGGTTTCCGTTGGAGTTCTCTCATTGTACGGTAGATTAGAGTCTTTATGTCTTTAATTTTCCCTTGGTCTTCTCGAGAGAATTTGCAGAAACTTGCGTCCCCCAATTGTGACTGAAACTTGGGTCTTGTAGCATACATAGACATGGTACTTGTAAAATGTTCCCATTTCGTTATTTCACTATCCCCAGAGCGACTCTCGAAGTGCTGTTTTGCCCTTTCCACTAGCGTTCCATCTATTGATGATGAGTATTTGATTTTTTTAAAGTTGATGGTTTGGGTTGACTCTTTAGGCACTTTTGATCGCTCAAAGTTCGGCTTTATGATCTTGATGATAATTTCTTTGGGACAGTGATCACTTTCCCCGCTGCAGCCAATCCAGTATGATATTAAGGACTGGAAAAAGGGTAATGATATAAAAGTATAGTCTAGAATGCTGCTTGTTTTTGTTGTGTGAAAGGTTGCGACTGGAGGATTATCTCCAGAGGTCCTACCGTTGAGGGCCCTAATGTTAAAGTATTCCAGATCTTCTAGTGTCCTGTTACCTAGTTTGTTTTTTTTGGATATCTGTGAGGTTGCTTGTGTTGGGATGTCCCAAATTGCATTTTGTATTAGTTGTTCATCTTCCTGCGTCGCGCCCATGAGGTTAAGGTTAAAGTCCCCAGTAAGAACAACATTTGGTGTAGGTCTTTCCCTTATATGTGTCTCCATAAAGCTACAGAGGTCTTTAGTTGCTTTCCCTTTCCTTCTTGGGTTAATGTAGGCATTTATTAGAAGGAAGTCGGTTTCAGTAATGCCTTGTTTGAGTTGTGGCAAGCGGATTTTTACAGCCAGGGCGGCTGTAGAGGATGGTCCATCTTCTATTGCCGTCAGTACACTTGTAACCAGTATATAGGTTACTAGGCCGCCTTTGGAATGCCCATATTTAGCCGTCCTACTTGCAGCTGCGTAAAAACGTAAGTAGCCATGGAGGTTGGGGGGGTCTGCGAGCCATGTCTCTTGGAGTGCCACTATATCAAATTTTCTGATGTAATTCATAAAATCTGAGTCAGTTATTTTGGAAGCCAGGCCATTGATGTTCCATGAGCATATTTTTTATGAGCCGTATACGTCTTCCTTTGGCTTGTGGCCGATTTGTCATTCGTTATTGTTTAGTGTTCTAGCAATCCATCCTGAGTCAAACATTTGTGTGTGTTCATCTGCAGTGGCTCCGGTGCTATTGATGTGTAGATCAATTTTATTGCTCCCTGGTCCTACCGCTCCTCTGAGGACCGAGTTTTTTAGAGTTTTCATGATAGCTGGAACTGCCGCTTTTTCCACCGGGACAAGAATGTCAGGGTACCTTGGTTTGACATAAGGTTCTATTGTGATCCCCCAGCTTTCAAAGATGTCAGCCTCGGCAATTATTTTTTTTTAATTGCCAGGGTTCTCCAGGTTGCTTTTGTTTTTTCTTTGCCTGTAGCCTCATCGGCTACAAATTCGATGGATTCCAGGTCAGAGCTTTTTAATTCTGTCAAGGATGGAATGTGGGATAGCAGCCTTAAGATGTTACCTCTGTTGAGAGTGTCGTGTCTTCCTTGCGATGTGTAGTCCGGGTTAAACCAGACAGCGCCTGTTGAGTTTTTTCGTTCTCCTGCTGTTACACTCTTTATTATTGGTTGACTAGGTCCCATACCTTCTACTCGTCGTGTTGAAGTTGTTTCCAGTTGGCTGGCGGTGGGTGCAGTGACTCTTAACCGTCGGCCAAGTATATGTTCATTTGGTGTAAACGGTTCAGCATATGATCGTTCGTCTGACCGTCGCTTAACCTCTACTAGTCGTGCTGCAGTGGTTTTGACGTCGTTTGTGCTACTTGTAGTTATTCTTAGTTCTTGGCCAGAGATGTGATGGTTCCTTATTACTGACCCGTCTAGATGGGGAATTTCACAAGGTCTAGAGATGTTGCACGTGGGGCCCGATGTCCCCATAATAGCTGAGTCTGCTTCTCTTCTTGTAGTCAGTGCACCTTCCATAGTCATAGCTGGAAAGTTTCTAGCAGCTGATTGCCTGTCTCAGCAATAGCCGGTCCTCGATTGATCCCAAACTGTGTTCCCTTAGTGGGTCCATGATTTTTTAATTGCTGGTGGGCCGAGCTAGGCTGCATGCTGCTTGTTTGTGCTTGTTTCACACAGGAGGCAGGGGTTATGTTACTGGTTTCATCGAATTGGAGACATGAATTTTGTGTTCCTCTTCCGAGTTCTTTTTGAGTGCAGATGCTATGTAGTTCCAGATTTGTTTTTGTTTTGCTGTTGCCCCCCAGCCCTTTGGTGATTGTTGCCTTGATCGGAGACTCAGGTGTGCCGAGGACTTCGTCAGATTCTGGTGGGTACGTGGCACCCTCAGGGTGTGCTATGCTTTGTTCCCTGTTCGGTATGTTCCCAAAGAGTTGTTGAAATCCGTTACGTTGCAAATCGATTTTATGTTTCCTGCCTTTGCGTTTTTTTGCTTGTCTTTGTTTGGCGTTCATTTTTAAGTTTGTTGTTTCTTCCTCCGTATTATCGGGGAATTGAGGTTCTGTGTTTCCTATTTCACTGACCACTGGAATTGGTGGTTTTATGGGTGCGGGGGCCCTTGGAATAGGGTTGATTTGTCCCTTTCTCCCCAGCGCTTCTTTGGTCATTGGATGGTTTATCACTGCCACGACAGGGCTGGTACAGGAGTTACTTTGCCTGCACTTGGGTGTTCTTCTAAGTTCTGTGCACAAATCGCTCATTATTGTTGGTAGGCTCGACAACTTGTCGATTATTGGGCCGCATCCGCATCCTTCATTATAAGACCCAGATGCTTGGTCCGCCAATGGCGATTTATTCTGAAGAAGCGAATTAAGCGTGCCCAGCTTCCCATCAATGGCCACCACAAATACAGCCAATGTATCAAGTAGCGATAGTTGGATGTCCATTTTGTCAGATTGGTAGTTGAGGGCTTCTACCAGGAGTTGTGTTGTTTTGAGCAGACTACTCCACGCGTTTCCCTGATTTGTTTGATTCGAGGTATTGACCTGATTATCCTCAGGCGAGGGGCTTTTTTGGACCACCTCTGGAGTCCCCACGTCCATTACTGGGTGATCCAATGAGGCATAAATTATGACGATCGGTAAGGACGTGTTCATACTTGTTTCACTGCTGCTTTTGTCTTGGGTGTATGCTGCTACGAGGTCTTCCCACTCTTCCTTGCCCAGGTATGAGGATATTTCTATCACATCTAGGGGCGAGGTTGGTGGCCTGTGTGAGTCTGCTGTATCCTTCCCTGGCCTCATCGTGCTGTTGTGGTCAGTTGTACGTTCGGAATGTGTTAAAGTTGGATTCCCAAGAGTTGAGACATTCTCTTCCCAGCACTCCTTTGCGTCTTTTCCACTTGCCCCGTTATGGTTTATGGGGTCTTTGTTTGGTGCTTGGATTTTTGACGTGCAGTTTGTAATGCGATGGGGAGGTTTGTCGGCATCGCTGCCCTTACCAGATGCTATCCTCTCACATAGTTTATTGCTAGCAGTTTTGCCGGGGTCTGTAAGGCATTTGGGTGACATGTGTGTAGGCTGGCTTATATTATTGTCAATTCCTCTGTGCACTTGAATAAAGTTTGGTTCTAAAACGATTTTTCGTACCGGACATTGGCCCTTTAGTTGTAACAGCCATTGTGAAATAGTTTTTATCACCCTGAGGGGTTGATGTCACTTGTAGTGATTCTCTGGCTGTAGAGGTAGGGCTTCTCTTGCTGTTGTCGTTGGTTGCTGAACCTGTATTGTGCACAGACACTAACTGACAAGTCTGGGAAGGTTCAATAGGTTCCTGAAGGCCTGAAGATTCATTGGTGTTGGAGGGTGATGTGTCCCCCGCGTTTTTTAGGAAATGAAATTTTGTGAAAATTTTTGGTTGGAGCATTGCAAGGTTGGATTTTGTTGTTTTGCTGCTCTTCTCTCTATTTGCCGGTTGTTCACTGCTCGCACAGATAAAATCAAATTTGTCGGTTGCTATGTCAATTAGTGAACCTTCACTCTGAGTTAATTGCCTGGATTTTCTTGTTTGATCTTCCCTTGCCCCCTCACCTGCTTTCGGAGATCTTTTACGTTTGTTTGACCGATTGTTTGTCCCTCCTTTACTAGTGGGGCATCCACGAACTCTCCCTGATCTCATGTCGCCTTACCCTGCAACCTGCACTAACTCCACGCCAGCTCCTCAGCGTTCTCCCAAGCCCGTCTACCCCTCGCAAGAAGGGCGGCTGCCGTCAGGGAGGGTGCGGAGCGATAACGAAGAGTAAGATATTATCCAAAACGTCGGTAAGTACAGGTTCTGGCTAGGGCAGGGTCAGGGACCGCGCAGGCTCTGCGCCGCAACCTCCACTTTAGGCAGTTCTATAGTTCTAGGCCGGCCTCCTGTACTTCAGTGCTCTAACCCTGGTCAGAGCTGACTCAGCCCCTTTCCTGCTGAAGTCAAAAGCCCCTATGGGAGGGTGGGGGTGTCTTGCCACCCCAATGCACAATACTTGGCCGTGGGGTGAGCTGCTGGCTGTGGGGCGGGCGGGGGACAGCTGTAACAGTGACTTGATCAGCCCCTAGGCACCCTTGCTGGTTTCACTCACCATTGCGATGCTTGCTTCGCCGCTCGCTGCTTCACAGTTCACAGCTCCATGCGAGCCCGAGCCCAGCCCAGGCGGGCCCCTAGTCGGCTTTTACTTCGATATTACTATGACCGGCGCGTAGCTCCCCCTGCTCCTCCTCCTCGTAGTTTGCGCTCTACAGCTCGACTCTGGACGTGATCTGTTGGGTGAGAATTCAGAGGAGATCAGAGGAACGCGGGCAGCCCCCTGCTGCTCGACCCAAGTGCAGCCGCCACCTTTGTTTTTCCCTTTGCGACTTTTATGGCTTCTGAGCGTGTTGGTATAGCTGCGGCGGATTGATGGCAAAATGACAAAATTTTCAGCTTTCGCGCCGATCAACTGATGCTGCTGCCTGCTCCTCAGGTGCTGGCTCTCCAGTAGTTGCTCCACCCCAAACAGACAAACAGACAAACCACTCGAGTGTCTCTGGAGAATTTGCAAAGTTTTTTCCGGGACCCGCTCCCGCTGTCCCAGCCGCCTGGAAAAGAGCCTCGCAAAAAGGAGCTTTGCAGCGGTTCCCGCCGCTACCGGGCCGCTCCCGCTTTTTCCCGGTGCAGCTGCTAAGGGGACCGCGAGCTCCGGCTCTGATTTCTGGCGGCCTCCTGCGCTCACTCTCCCCCGCGTTTCCACGCCTCACTACGCGGGGGGCAGGGTTCAGCAGAAACCTAGCCGGTTTAGCCGGGAGAGGTGGAGACGGTAAGGACGCTTTCCTCTCGCCCTCCTCTCGCTCCTTCGATGCTCCGCGCTCTGCACTCTACTGCTTCAGTCAGCTTCAGTCTGCCTGCACCTCCAGTCGAGGGAGAACCTGACCACAGTAGTAACACTTGATACATGACATTAACATTTTCTGATCCATTCCTTGCTTCAGAATATGCTTGTAATGTGTCCTTCTTTAATTCAAATAGGGTAACTAATGCTCTCCATATTATTATTTTGTCTGAGGGAATGCGGCATTTCGAGTATTGTAGTCTTGTTTAGTAAGTAATTGGGCTAACACCTCTAAATTCTTTCATTTGATGGTGAGTCGTTCAAGACTGGAGATATGAGATAAATTGAATTGCGGTGAGGTGGTCATCCTTGTCTTGAATGGTACTGATTGACCGTTATCCAGACAATTGCTTACTAGTTGAGCACCCTAGGCATGCTGCTGTGTTTTCACTGTCAGGCTGTCTTTCAAATATTATCTCCTGCCTAGACAACCTTCATATAATATTTTCACTGATTATACATTTCTGAACCAGCTTTATTGATTATGGTGCTCTACTGGAGCTGGTAACATATTGCAATACATTTCCAATTGGCCTAATGGTATATAAATATATATATATATATATATATATATATATATATATATATATATATATATATATATATATATATATATATTACCTACTGGCAGTCGCCAGTAGGTATATATAGTTAGGATTTTTTCTCTATAGGATTTTTGAAAATTTTATGTCTAATAACTTTGGCGTTTGTGGACGGAATTGGCTGACATTTTCAGGAAAATGGAACATTTTGTTTCTGAGCAGCCCCTGACAATTTGGGGGGGTTTCATCAAGGGGGGGCCGAGAAAAAAGGGGGGTCCCAAAACACGTTTTTCCCATGTTAATTTCCATAGGGCGGTTGGCCTCACTTTTAGCTCGAACGGCTGAATGGATTTGCACGAAACTTGGCAAAATTGTAGGGACTGTTAGCCCGATGTGCCTTTGCTAGGTCTCAATATATGTGCTCCAGTGGATTTTGAGTAATTTAGGTTAAAAAAAGATATATATCTGGGCGGAGCCTAACCACACATCTGATCTGATTGGCTGTCAGCACTTCATCCAAGAAGTGTTGGCAGCCATCTTGGGACCAATATACATGATAGCACCTCATTAAAAAGCATTGTAGTTAATAGAGGGTTTTAGGACTTTAGTTACATTATAAATCATTTGTTGATGGTACCATACTCGTTTTAGGAATTGTGGTGGGTTCTAAGGTGATTTTACCATGTGAAAAAACCTTCTGCTGTGATATCATGAATATTGTTTGAAAGAAAACTAATATCTCATGATTTTCCCACAGTGGTTTGGAAGGGGATCTATAAGCTAAACTGAAAGAATATTTTCTGTAAATTCACAATATCTTTCTCAGTCATGTGAAAATGAAGTCTGACATTCTCAGTAAAACATGTACATCCAACAAGGACAGAGACTGTCAGTTGATTCCTTTGTGTTCTACTGCAGCCTCCTAGAGTGTTCTAAAGAACAACTAGAGCGCTAACAGTCCTACTTATTACAAAGGTATGGCACACTTGAAGCCATCTTGATTGGAATAAAGTGGTAACTCTTAAAACATTTAATTTAAAAAGAAACAACATGAGGGGGTATATTTTGCCATAGAAAGTATGATTAGTGCTGCAGAATGAAAAATTAGGGCACATTTTGAGTGACTTCTCAAATCCTTTTCTATTTCAATAAAACATTCTGACATGCAGTCTCCCAAAATGGCCACCAGAGACAAAAGAGCCCAAATGTAGCCCAAATATCACCCAGATGTAGCCCAAGTATAGCCCAATGACAGAATGTCCCAGAGTGTTCTAAAGAACAACTAGAGCGCTAACAGTCCTACTTATTACAAAGGTATGGCACACCTGAAGCCATCTTGATTGGAATAAAGTGGTAACTCTTAAAACATTTAATTTAAAAAGAAACAACATGAGGGGGTATATTTTGCCATAGAAAGTATGATTAGTGCTGCAGAATGAAAAATTAGGGCACATTTTGAGTGACTTCTCAAATCCTTTTCTATTTCATTAAAACATATGGCCGAGATACCCGCCACCCCCTCTCAACACAATCCCCAAAGGAGGGAAACCGGAAACAGTTCTTGAGTTTTTGGAAGTGGGATGGAGTGACCATCCCGGCCGTATTTATTAAAACAAAAAATTAAAGCATTAAACGTTTCATGTTATGTACAATTTCATTACCATATTGCGATGTTTGGCTAACCTTAACAGATTCTCTAATACAGAGGTTCTCCTAGCCGAACTAGCATCCTACAAAACATTTCTTGTCATATTGAAATTGTACAACCTAACGTTTAAGGGCCAACGGCAAGGTCATAACCGGTGTCAAGATCCCTAACCAGACTTACCCCTCCCACTTGGGCTGGGCGACAGCACGGAGGCGTACCTCACGTGCAACTATTACCAATTTCCCTTGACTTGACGGGGGCACCAAAAGACTCGACGCCAGTTAAAGGTCGTTCGAATACTCGTGTGAGGTATCTAGAAGGTACCGTAGACCTTATCCCAACCCCACACAACTTACCGCATCTGCCGTCGCAGATGTCCCTGGCCCCGGGAAATTCCCCAGGAGGGGGCTGTAACCCCTCCTACAAAGGAAGGGGCCTTGACCGCCTTTCCTTTACTTCCGGCGACCCATCCTTAGAAGGGACCGCCTCCCCATTGAGGGGCCAATGGCCACCTCTCCCGAGCGCTCCCATCCGTGTTGGGTGACGCCCACTCATAGGGATCTACTAATTAGTGCTCACCGATCATGACCTTACCGCCTACCAAATAAATACGACAGTGCTAACTAAAACCCAGAATACATTGGCCACTATGACCGACAGGGCATGTATAACATTCAACACTAAATCTGAATCTCTTTAATGGTAAAACATACACAAACAGACCATTCTTTATTAATTCACTATCAACATGATACTCCAACCTGGAAACGAGAACACAAGCAAAATTAATCAACTTTATTAAAAACAACTGGCTGTCTTCAGGGGCTGGTGGGTGGGTCAAAATTGGCTCTTCGTTCTGTCCCGAGCTCACGTGCA
Organism: Lissotriton vulgaris; assembly: GCF_964263255.1. NCBI lineage: Eukaryota > Metazoa > Chordata > Amphibia > Caudata > Salamandridae > Lissotriton > Lissotriton vulgaris. The sequence goes on along the minus strand of NC_141694.1, from coordinate 1,740,432,550 downwards.
GCGAGGAGGTGCAGCTTCAGGGCACAAGAACAAGAGGATGTCTTCTGGTCTTGCGTCCCTTTTTATCCGTCTTCAGGGCGGGCGTATACCCGCCCCTGCCTGCCCCGAGGGCGTGGCTGGCTGCGTCAGTGTCTAGGCCAGCCCACTCTAGGGCGGGAACAAGCGCGCCCCGGCTACGCCGCTTCGGGCATACCAGCCGAGACGCGCCTCCCGCCCAAAAATGGCTTCCCGGGGGGATCGAGGCACTCAACCATACGTTCGGGGGGACCAAGTTGGTCGCCCCTTTCCATATGGCCGAGATACCCGCCACCCCCTCTCAACACAATCCCCAAAGGAGGGAAACCGGAAACAGTTCTTGAGTTTTTGGAAGTGGGATGGAGTGACCATCCCGGCCGTATTTATTAAAACAAAAAATTAAAACATTAAACGTTTCATGTTATGTACAATTTCATTACCATATTGCGATGTTTGGCTAACCTTAACAGATTCTCTAATACAGAGGTTCTCCTAGCCGAACTAGCATCCTACAAAACATTTCTTGTCATATTGAAATTGTACAACCTAACGTTTAAGGGCCAACGGCAAGGTCATAACCGGTGTCAAGATCCCTAACCAGACTTACCCCTCCCACTTGGGCTGGGCGACAGCACGGAGGCGTACCTCACGTGCAACTATTACCAATTTCCCTTGACTTGACGGGGGCACCAAAAGACTCGACGCCAGTTAAAGGTCGTTCGAATACTCGTGTGAGGTATCTAGAAGGTACCGTAGACCTTATCCCAACCCCACACAACTTACCGCATCTGCCGTCGCAGATGTCCCTGGCCCCGGGAAATTCCCCAGGAGGGGGCTGTAACCCCTCCTACAAAGGAAGGGGCCTTGACCGCCTTTCCTTTACTTCCGGCGACCCATCCTTAGAAGGGACCGCCTCCCCATTGAGGGGCCAATGGCCACCTCTCCCGAGCGCTCCCATCCGTGTTGGGTGACGCCCACTCATAGGGATCTACTAATTAGTGCTCACCGATCATGACCTTACCGCCACAGGCCCGGATAGTTGACCGGCTATCCGGGCCCCCCACAAAAACTCCTAGCTAAAGGTCATGTTTCAACGTTTTTAACCATGCTAAGAAGTCTCCTATGAGTAACTCATTTCCAACCCGAGACAAATGCACACCATCCCCCAGATACATACTGTCATCATCAATACAACCGTGCGAGATAGAATGCAATGTCCTGGAACGAAACAACCTACTCACTTTGTTATTAAGTTTTCTAACAGAATGGTTCAAAGCAGGAATCGAAACAGCCCCCCGCCACACTTTTCGTGGGATCATATGAGACCACGCAATTATGCACCCCGGAACTTTCCTCGCCAACCAACTTACAGTGGAAAGCATTGCCTCCAGGAGAAGTCGTCTACCGGTGGTGACCAAATCATTGCCCCCTAAATGTACTATGACTATAGACGGCGGTGACCTCATCCGCCCTAACAAACCCTCAAAGAATGCCTGAAACTGGTCAATACAGAGACCGCCCCTTCCGTAGAAGGACATTCTGTACCCGTATTCCCCAGCTACGTGAATCATGTCACCTGCTTCGAATACGTCTGCGGCACGCCTCACGTATGAGTGGCCCACGACCCACACCTCCTTTCTCACAGCCGGTGATGTCTGACCGCTGGCCTGGTGTTGGGTCGACTGCATAGTCCGCCCCGCCTCGAAGGCTTGCGTAACTGAAAACCAAACAAAAGACAAGAAGCGTGAGTACATCATTACAGCTTCACAACATGTGCAACCGCACATACCTCTTATAACAATTGGAGGACCAACGCCCCACTCGTTTTACTTGTTCCACATTAAGACCCCTGGCTGTAGCTTCGGTGGCAGCCCCTATCCGAAAGGAATGGGTCCCAAACTCACCCGGGTCCAAGCCCGCTGCGGTAATTGACATCGCGAGCACCCGCTGAAACTGAAACCTCGTCAGTGGGGTGGCGTCCGCGTGTCTCAACAATGTCCCCCCCCATGATGCCACCCTTCGTGCTAGGTAATCTTCTAAACACTTCACCGGACACATGGAGGACCCTGGAATCCGGGGAATGACTATGCAGTCTCCCACCCCACCTTGATCGGTTTTTGACTTGACAAAGGATACAACCATCGTCTCACCCTTGATCTGAACGTGTTCCCGGCACAAACCCCCCACCGCATCCCGCTTGCTCCTTGCTACCAGCTCACTTATCCTCATTGCCCCGTGAAATGCAAGCGTAACAGCAGCTCGGAACAAACAGGCCTCGAACTGAGACGAGCATGTGGCGGGGAGTGTGGCCAGCAACTGGGACAACCTATCCAGACCTATCGGGCGCCTCTCATCTACTTTGCGACCCTCAAGGCGTTGCCACCCACGCAGCGCTTTCTGTACCACGAAAGACGCTGTTGAGTCCTGGATATTATGAGCCCTGGCAACAAAGGAAATGGCAGCACGATGCCTCTGGGCTGTAGCCACCGACTTCCCAGCCTTACGCAAGGACATCAGAAAATGTACTACCCAATCCTCGTGCCCCCAAAGCCCCCCTCTCTCAGTCCCCAAAAAGGCTAAATAAGCCCGAAACGCCCCTTCGTATGCCTTCCTCGTCCTTGGTGCTAGACTCTCTCCCACGAGGTAACGAAGTTCGGGGCACCGAGAGACCAGAGAGCTTCGGGAAAGGGTGCTGGCTCTGGGTCCGCTGAGGGAAGGAAACCCGAGAAAGCCTGCATTTGAAAACGAGACAGCGCATCAGCAGCCTGATTCATCACCCCTGGGACATGTTTTGCTCTGAATACCACGTTCAGTTGCATACACAGTAAGACAATTTCTTTAAGCAGCCTTAAGATCATTTTACAACGTGCTGCCTGACTATTGATGCATTCTACAACGGTCATATTGTCAGACCAAAATATGACAGAGTGATTTTTGAATCCATTGGGCCAGGTTCTGAGGGCCACCAAAATGGGAAACAGTTCAAGGAAAGCAATATTACTCGTCAACCCCTCTTCATGCCACCATGTTGGCCACCTTTGTGCCGACCATTTTGTGCCGAAGATGGCGCCGAAACCCATGCTTCCCGCTGAATCCGTCCATAGACCCAGCTCTTCAGAGGACAAGGCCGGTTTGTTCCAGACGACTCGACCATTAAAATCCGCCAAAAATGCTAACCAAATACGCATGTCTTGGCGGACCTCGGCCGATAATCTCGTGCGATGATGACCCTCTTTTAGGCCGACCATCGCCTGGGCAATCGAACGGGAGAAGGGGCGGGCCATCGGGATCACCCTTAAGGCAAAATTCAACTTCCCCACCAATTGCTGCAATTGATGCAGCGTAACTTTAGATGCAGTAATACACATTTGCAGGGCTGTCCTGAATTTCGACACTTTGGGAGCTGGTAAACGAAAACAACCCTCACTAGAGTCCAACTCGATCCCGAGAAACTCGAGGCAAGTCGTGGGACCCACAGTTTTACCTGGTGCCAATGGCACGCCAAATTGATTCATTAAAACACAGAAGTCAGTTAAGGCCCGGGCACATTCATCATCCCCAGCGGCCCCAAGGAACAGAAAGTCATCGAGGTAATGCATCACATTTCGAAAACCCGTTTTCTTCGTGTAAACCCATTGTAGAAAACTACTGAATTTCTCGAAATATGCACAAGATATAGAGCACCCCATCGGCATACACCTATCCATGTAATACGAACCTTGAAACATGAATCCCAAAAGACGTTGGTCTTCCGGGTATACCGGGAGCAAACGGAACGCTGACTCGATATCTGATTTCGCCATCAGCGTCCCGGGCCCCAGGCGATTCAAAATGGCTACGGCCTCATCGAATGATGCGTACCGCACCGAACATATCTCTGGATCAATTGCATCGTTTACAGAAAGGCCATGAGGAGCTGATAAATTGTGAATCAATCGAAACTCACCTGGGTCCTTCTTGGGGACCACCCCTAAAGGAGAACAAACAAAATTCGGTACCGGGGGAACACTAAACGGGCCGGCAACCCGACCTCGTGTAACCTCTTTCCGGATCTTATCCTGTACTACAGACGTATGCTGCAAGACGGAAAGTTGGTTTTTGCACGTCCCGACACCCTGAAAGTTCCCCACCGGGATGCGGAAACCATATGAAAAACCGTTTCGTAGCACCCCAGCAGAAGTACGATCTGGGTATTCGCTGAGCCAGGGAATCATCGCCAGGGTATCAATCGGGGTTGGTAAAGGCGCCCCTCGGACTATATTAGACCTGTTTGGCGCCTCCTCTACCCCCATTTTCACCCGATTTGGCTCTGCACGAGGACTCAGGATGGGGTGCCCCACAACCACTACATTCGTGTTTGAATTTACAAGATCCCGGGGGCCTAGTACCTTTACTTCTGTTGAAATTGAAACAGAAACCCCTCTTCCCTGTATTGCCGGCGGGTCTCGGGTAATCGTCTGTACCCGTACCCGACCGAAAGGGCGTCCCCCCATTTTGGCGGGAGGACTCACCAACAGCACTCCCCACCAACGGCACTTTCAACATCCCCGACTCTTTCATTTTATTCCATGTCAAAGAATCGTAACAGTCCCAGGTTAAACTTTTGTTATGCTCCATCGCTTTCCTGAAAAGGTTGTCATAACAGAACCATTGGTTACCTTGGTGCGATGTCGAGTACCCCATAATTCGTGACTGATATACTGGAAACTCAGGGAGCAATTCAGGCCTACGTTCCCCCAAAATTGACGTAAAAATTCCCCAAGCATTACCCCAGTTACCAATATTCTCATTCACTTTAAAGGCGGCCATTTTGGCGCGCCAAACACTCGGATGCATCAGATCCTTTTGACCCTTAACAGTTTCGACCTCATAGTGATCAACGAGCAGGGAGAAAATGTTTACGTATTCCCCCGCCCAAATCTTTTCCTTTATTGCCAAAGGAACATGTTGCCCCAATTTTTCTCTACGAGAGGGTGTTGACTCATCCCTTGCGATCGGCAATGGCCGCTTACCTGCACCGGACGCTACTTCCGCCCCTCGTGGCTTGTCTATCACCGCATCCGGCGCGGGCACCTTGGCTGCATCACGTTTCTCGCGCAACTGTTTCATGAGTGCTTGCGCTTCGGCAGCCGTGGCGCCCTCTGTACTGTCCCCCAACCACGCTGCTAGCTGTGCCGCCAACTCGGGAGGCATACCCTCAGCGGATGTCGGGGTGACTACGACCGGAATCGGGTTCCCTTCCTGCGGTACCGGGGCCGGTACCGGGGCTGGCGGCTCGAGCGGGGAACAGGGAACCGGGACGTCTCCCCCGACCGGCCCCCTTCTCGGCCTCTTAGGCCTCCCTCCGGCCGGTGGACGCCCCATTCCTTCCTCGCCGTCTCGCCCCGCCAACTGTTTCTTTATTTCGGACATTTCCTTCATGAGGACCCGAACCATCTGGTCAGTCGACATTCTCTTCGCGCCTTTCTTGGGCATCTTTCAGACGAAGTATCTAGAAGACAAAAAGAAAGATTAAAACGCTCAAAATTGGCTCTTCGTTCTGTCCCGAGCTCACGTGCAGCGAGGAGGTGCAGCTTCAGGGCACAAGAACAAGAGGATGTCTTCTGGTCTTGCGTCCCTTTTTATCCGTCTTCAGGGCGGGCGTATACCCGCCCCTGCCTGCCCCGAGGGCGTGGCTGGCTGCGTCAGTGTCTAGGCCAGCCCACTCTAGGGCGGGAACAAGCGCGCCCCGGCTACGCCGCTTCGGGCATACCAGCCGAGACGCGCCTCCCGCCCAAAAATGGCTTCCCGGGGGGATCGAGGCACTCAACCATACGTTCGGGGGGACCAAGTTGGTCGCCCCTTTCCATTCTGACATGCAGTCTCCCAAAATGGCCACCAGAGACAAAAGAGCCCAAATGTAGCCCAAATATCACCCAGATGTAGCCCAAGTATAGCCCAATGACAGAATGTCCCAGAGTGTTCTAAAGAACAACTAGAGCGCTAACAGTCCTACTTATTACAAAGGTATAGCACACCTGGAGCCATTGTGATGGGAATAAAGTGGTAACTCTTAAAACATTTAATTTAAAAAGGAACAAAATGAGGGGGTATATTATGCAATAGAAGGTATTATTAGTGCTGCAGAAAGAAAGATTAGGGCACATTTTGAGTGACTTTTCAAATCCTCTTCTATTTCATTAAAAAATTCTGACATGCAGTCTCCCAAAATGGCCACCAGAGACAAAAGAGCCCAAATGTAGCCCAAATATCACCCAGATGTAGCCCAAGTATAGCCCAATGACAGAATGTCCCAGAGTGTTCTAAAGAACAACTAGAGCGCGAACAGTCCTACTTATTACAAAGGTATGGCACACCTGAAGCCATCTTGATTGGAATAAAGTGGTAACTCTTAAAACATTTAATTTAAAAAGGAACAAAATGAGGGGGTATATTTTGCCATATGAATTATGATTAGTGCTGCAGAAAGAAAAATTAGGGCACATTTTGAGTGACTTCTCAAACCCTCTTCAATTTCATTAAAAAATTCTGACATACAGTCTCCCAAGATGGCCACCAGAGACAAAAGAGCCTAAATGTAGCCCAAATATCACCCAGATGTAGCCCAAGTATAGCCCAATGACAGAATGTCCCAGAGTGTTCTAAAGAACAACTAGAGCGCTAACAGTCTTACTTATGACAAAAGTATGGCACACCAGAAGCCATCTTGATTGGAATGAAGTGGTAAGTCTGAAAACACTCAATTTAAAAAGGAACAACATGAGGGGGTTAATTTTGCCATAGAAAGTATGATTAGTGCTTCAGAAAGGAAAATTAGGGATCATTTTGAGTGACTTCTCAAATCCTCTTCTATTTCATTAAAAAAATTCTGACATCAGACTGAAACATGCACTTTGAATACCAGCAGCAGACGTCCCTGGTGAGCAGTAGCTTTACTACAGTGATCTAATGTGCAACTAGAGTGCTAACATTCAGAATTTATGGCAAATGTGTGACACATCTGAATGCCTTCTTGATGGAACCAAAGTATTGAATTGAATTGAATTGAAAGAAAATTTATAATGCGCAAAAACAATAACCCGCAGGTATCAAGGCGCCTAGCAAAAGATAAAAGAATGATCAGGAAAGAACATAAGACCCTAAACATATGCTTGCCGGAAGAAAAGGGTTTTTAAGGCAGTACGGAAGTTCTGTAGGGACGGGAGAGATCTCAGATCCAGAGGAAGTTCGTTCCACCACTTAGGAGCAAGGGTGGAGAAGGCTCTGCCACCCCATTTGGCTCTTCGTACACGGGGGGCTGCCAGAAGCAGTTTCCCAGAGGAGCGCAGGTTCCTTCGGGGGACATAGTGGGAGATGATGGATCCTATTCCAGTGTCGCTCTTTTTGGCGATGGCTCTGTAGGTCATACATAGGACCTTAAACCGGATACGATATTCTACCGGTAGCCAGTGCAGCGTTTTCCTGGCTGCAGTGGCCGAAGAGCGTCTAGGGATATCCAGGACAAATCTGTCTATGGCGTTTTGGACTACCTGTAAGTGCTGCAGCTGTCCTTTATTAAGTCCAGCATACAGCGCGTTACAATAGTCCAGACGCGAGCCAATAAGAGCAACAGCTATTTGTTTTCTTGCCTGGAGGGAAAGATATTTCCTGACCCTTCGAAGTAAACAAGCATTAAAAATGCAATAGATCTCGCCCTCGTTTAAGTTAAAGCCATTCTGTTTGTAATGAGGTGGCTTTTTAGCTTTGCTTTTATTAGTGTTTTTTCAACTTTCATGTAAATAACATGCATCTGTATGCATATAAGTATATGTATGCATGCATTTATGTTTGTATTTATATAGATATACAGATGATATATGTTTATATATGTATGTATATATATATATTCACTGAAAAAACCATAGGCTATAGACCATATATAGTTAGGAATTACCATTTACAAAACCTTGAAAATTCACTGAAAAAACCATAGGTTATAGACCATATATAGTTAGGAATTAGCATTTACAAAACCTTGAAAATTCACTGAAAAAACCATAGGTTATAGACCATATATATTTAGGAATTCGCATTTACAAAACCTTATTTTACTCACACAAAACCATTGAAATTCCATATATAGTTAGTTGCACTAATGACATCACTGATGACATCACTGATGACATCTCATTTGACATTACTGATCACATCACTGATGATATCATTCATGTGATAATACAATGAACCTCTTCAGACTCTAATATAACCTTAGATACAATCAGTGTAAACAGACACTCACAGACTGTCACTCATCCATGGAGTTACTCACACACCTAGTCAGTCATGCAAAGAATCAATCACACCTCCATTTCCTCAACTATACAGTTATACAAACTTTACTTATTCAAACATATACTAACACATATTTACTCTCTTATACAATCCCTGATACAAGTTCACAATGATCCATACAGCCATTCACACATTCACTGGCTCTTATGCACAGTTATTTATATATGTCAACTCTCACATGTACTGTGTTTTACATATGTACTTACTTTGACATGTAGCACTGAGATATCCATTCACTCACCAATACACTCATGCACACAGTCAACCGCCCATACAGCTGTTTCCACATGCACTTTTGAAACCATACATCTAGTAAATCAACTGCTCACACATCTATGCACAGAGTCATACACCTCCCAGTCACCCACACACACACTCAGTCTCCCATACAAATACTTGGGCAACCAATCAATAACCCATATAGTTACTCATATAGCTACTTATCAACACATGCAACAGTTTACAGAACAACAGACATATTGATGCACAAATTAAGACAGTTTAGTCACTAACCCATGCACTCAGTGAGACACATTTAATCACTCACTCATACAGTCAGTCATGCACCTACTAAATCCTTCATCCAGACACTTATACATCCACTCATTCTTCAATATGTAAGACATATTTTAACTTTACAGAAACATACAGTCACTGGATGTTGTCATCAGTGATGTCATCAGTGATGTAATTTGAGATGTCATCAGTGATGTCATCAGAGATGTCACTGACCATGTCATGAATGATGTAATATGTGACATCATCAGCAGTGGATTGCGGGTGCGCGATATATAGTTAGTGCAACTAACTATATATGGAATTTCAATGGTTTTGTGTGAGTAAAATAAGGTTTTGTAAATGCGAATTCCTAACTATATATGGTCTATAACCTATGGTTTTTTCAGTGAATATATATATATATATATTACCTACTGGCTATCGCCAGTAGGTATATATAGTTAGGATTATTTGTCTATGGAACTTTTGAAAATTCTATGTCTAATAACTTTGGCGTTTGTGGACGGAATCGGCTGAAATTTTCAGGAAAATGGCACATTTTGTTTCTGAGCAGCCCTTGAAAATTTGGGGGGGTTTTGTCGAGGGGGGGCCGAGAAAAAAGGGGGGTCCCAAAACGCGTTTTTCCCATGTTAATTTCCATAGGGCGGTTGGACTCACTTTTAGCTCGAACGGCTGAATGGATTTGCACGAAACTTGGCAAAATTGTAGGGACTGTTAGCCCGATGTGCCTTTGCTAGGTCTCAATATATGTGCTCCAGTAGTTTTTGAGAAATTAACGTTCAAAACAAGATATATATCTGTAACAGCGCTCCGGGCTGCGCTCCGGTTCGCTTACTTTTCGCGAAACGGAACTTTGCGCGCAGAAAGCTGATTGGCTCTCCGGTGTCTGTCAACATTCTAAACAGTCCGGAGCGGCCGCCATCTTATCTCTCGGTAGGATCGAGAGAGAAGAAGAGGTGAAAAACGAAGGGGGAATTTAATGAAAGGGGGCAAGGTATACCCCTCTTGACCCCCTAGGAATGTTGTTGGGGTTATTAAAGGGTCCCGTGGGGAAAATAAAAAAAAAATGATTTTTCACGGTAGAAGCGCTTCACGGGCCGCGAACTGGGCCGCAAACTGGTAGCGAAACGGGAATTCGCCATTTTGTGCTTCGTTTTAATTAAATTACTAGGTATAAGGGGGTGCGGGAGACGTATCCTAATCCCCTATGTTTCATGAGGGTGGCTGAGGAGGCTCATATATGTTGATACATCTCTTCCAGCGGCTGTGCGTGAACTTTTTATTTTTTTGCTGCGTGACAGTCCGGAGCGGCCGCCATCTTATCTCTCGGTAGGATCGAGAGAGAAGAAGAGGTGAAAAACGAAGGGGGAATTTAATGAAAGGGGGCAAGGTATACCCCTCTTGACCTCCTAGGAATGTTGTTGGGGTTATTAAAGGGTCCCGTGGGGAAAAAAAAAAAAAATGATTTTTCACGGTAGAAGCGCTTCACGGGCCGCGAACTGGGCCGCAAACTGGTAGCGAAACGGGAATTCGCCATTTTGTGCTTCGTTTTAATTAAATTACTAGGTATAAGGGGGTGCGGGAGACGTATCCTAATCCCCTATGTTTCCTGAGGGTGGCTGAGGAGGCTCATATATGTTGATACATCTCTTCCAGCGGCTGTGCGTGAGCTTTTTTTTTTTTTTGCTGCGTGACGTCTGTTAACGTTCGATTCGATGGAAATCAGGAAGTGTTGACCGCCAATTTGTCACTGCGATAAAATATTTTGTTATAAATGAATCCTTATTGATAAACATTGTCTGCGCCATCTTGCCTTTTTTCCAATGCCACAATTTTGTCGTGCACGGCAGCCATTTTAGATGCCAGGCTGGTCCCAGGCTATCACCTACCCCTGCGGATGTAGTTTATGGCCCCAGCTGTAGAGAATCCAGACATGCCAACCCTCCCGATTCAGGCGTGAGACTACTGATTTCAGTGCTAGTCTCCCGCCTCCCGATTTCTGCAAGCAAAAACCCGGGGGCATATTACCAACAACTAGAGATAATTTTTGTCTCTAACTTGTTTAGAGACAAAAATTATCGCCGCACATCGGCGATTTTTATCGCAGATAAACCTTGCTATTATCGCAGAAAAGTCAGCGATATTCATGTATTATCCAGCAAATGCTCTTAGCCATGTTATCCACCTCCCATTGGATAACATGGCTAAGAACTGTTCAGGGCAGGTGTTAGCTTTTGGAGATATTCGCGCTTAGCGCGAATATCTCCAAAAGTTGGTAATAGGAGATAGCGATGTTAGGGACTGTTTCCAGTCGCTAACATCTTGGCACGCCCACTTTGCATGTCATTAGTGATAAATATCACTGACATGCAAAGCGGGGCCCAAGATGGTCGCTATCTCCTTTTAGCTGTCACTAACTGGTGTTAGCGACAGCTTGGTAATAGGGAGATAATTTTATCTCCGCTTTCATGGCTTTTAAAGCCAAAAAAGCGGAGATAAACCCCCTTGATAATATGCCCCACGATTCCTCGGGGGTTTCAGCTGACAGGGCTTGGTATTGTGTTAGGTGGTAATTTTTCCAGGAAACGTCAGAGGGTCGATGCAGGGGTTCTAGAAGGGGTGATAAACCATTTAAGCCTCATGAACAAGCGCATGGTCTTTTAAAGATCTGTGAAGTACTCGGGGCGGCGGTGTGTGTGTGTCCTCTTTCAGGAGCGGGCGGGGGGGGGGGGGGAATGCCAGCAACTTCCAGGCTAGGCAGTGTTCAACACTTGCATCACCCTTTCTCTGCCTGCTATTGCGCTCCATGCTTCGGAAAGGTAAGAAAAAGAACGTGCATTTGAGTTTGAAATGTCCGATCCTGTAGCAGTACACTTGCAAAGCCCACACATGTCAATAACCCGATTCAAGGCCCCATTCACCCGTTTAAAAAAAAATATATAACACTCCAACAAAGTAAGATTATAAAACTTTATTAACTTTTAAATATAATGAACGGAACAAAAACTGTAAAAACATTTAAACATTTTTCACCCAAAAAAGCAACAATGGTCAGAAGCTGTCTTTTGTGCGAATAGTCCCAAGGCAGCACAACGTGCAGAGTTCTGGACGGCACCCAGGTGATGTCGCCTGGGTGCCGCACTGGTTTTGGGATCCTACAATGCTGCTCCGAAAATTGGCGTGGGGCGTCCCGGGTGGTGCGGGGGGAGGCCTCGTCAGTAGCGGTCTGTTGTGCGAATAGTCCCAAGGCAGCAGAACGCGCTGAGATGTTGATGGCACCCAGGTGATGTCCAGTAAACTGCCGCACTGGTTTTGGCATCCTACAATGCTGCTCCGAAAATTGGCGTAGGGCGGCCCGGGGGGGGGGCGTGGGGCAGGCGGCGTGAACGGGCCTCCCCAGGTGGCGGCCATCCAGCTGAGTTGCGCCCGCTCTTGCGGCTACAGCGTCTCGCTCACCATGTTGTTGAGTTGCTCCCACTCTTGCAGTGCAGCGATAGGCGGCTGCCACATGACTCTTAAAATGGCGGACGGCTCTTCGGTTTTGGGCCTGGTCCACTAAAATGGCCCTGGGACACCTTGGTACTCGGACGCTTGCCTGATAGGGCTTGGGCTCCATTCTCGAAAGCGTCCCCTCAGCCGTGAAGATTCTACAAAAGTCTTGGGGGCCCTCGACTCCTGCAGGCTTCCGGTGGGGAGCGGCTGCCATGATTGCTCGCGGAATGACCACGACGGAGCCACGAGATGGTGGTGCTCTCATGCTGACGCCAGCTTCAGTCTGAATGATCCAGAAACAAGGTGGGGCTTTCATCGTTTGGGAAAAAAAAATGTTCTAAACCAATGAAAAGTGTTATTTTTAGGTCATATGACCAAGCCTTCCATCTTTAGGAAACCAAAAGTAAAATGAACCAATGAAAAGTTTTATAAACAAGTCACATGACCTGTTATGCGGCATAGGGCTACAAAAAGCGTAGAAAATCCGTTGGCACGTGAGGCGGCGTCAGTAGCGGACCGATGTGCGAATAGGCCGAAGGCAGCACAACGCGCCAAGATCCGGATGGCACCGAGGTGGTGTCCAGCAAATTGCCGCACTGGTGTGGCCATCCTACAATGCTGCGCCGAAAGACGGCGTGTCCAGCTGAGTTCCGGTCACTCTTGCGGTACAGTGACTCGAACGCGCCGAGATCCGGATGGCACCGAGGTGGTGTCCAGCAAGTTGCCGCACTGGTGTGGCCATCCTACAATGCTGCGCCGAAAGTCGGCGTGGGGTGCCCCGTTGGCTTATGAGGTGATGTCAGTAGTGGACCGATGTGTGAATAGGTCGGAACCAGCACAAGGCGCCAAGATCCGAATGGCAAGTCCTGGATATTGAGTGCCATAGTTGAGAGTTCTGAGCAGTGCTTGTAAGACTGTCTGAAGCTTATTTGCACCTGCTGCAGCTTCACTATTGCCCTGGTGTGGCCAAAGGTCGCACATGACATAGGCGGCCGGCTCCCGAGGTCCGGCGGAACTTTTTTCCTTTTCCTTTCTGCTTCTTGTCCTACAATCCGTTTCATCTGAAGACACGACCAGGTCCCTGAATGTGTGCAGGGGGACGCTATTGATTGAATGAAAATGGCGGCTTGACACAAAGCTGACTCAAGCGTTGCTGTTGATGCTATACAGACAAAAATTGGTTTTCAGTTTGTACATTCTTCAGGATTTTTTTTCCATCCAAGGCTGATTGAGAGTTTGTAGAAAAATGGCTTCAGATTTTCCACATACTACTCTTCAACATTCTTCCTAAATGTAACAATGTGAAACTCACTAGAAGAACGGCTGTTTCTGTTTCCTTTCAAAATGCTGCCAACAATATTTTCTGAATGGAAGACACCATCTTGTAGCATAAAGGGCCGAAAGGGGTTCTGGTCTGGCCGATGGTTGGTGGAGACATTTTGACTATATCTTGGACCTGCCCGGACTCGCCCAAAATGGCGCCGGTATAAATGGGACTCGTAACTCATTGTTGTGTACTAGTTGAACAACCTTGATATCATGAGATATGAATGCCGTTTTGATGCTCATGGCGGGCGGGGACGAGAATTGATTGAATATTTCGACATCCCTATTGATATTAAGTTCTGATGTGTTATTGATTACTGTACTATTGAAAGTTCGAATTAACGTCCCCCATGGTACTTGCACGCAAATGTATATCTAGATAACTTTTTTGTAAGTGGCCCTGTCGTATTTTAATTACAAAATGTACGTCCACCGATTCCGCAACTGTTAGACACCTTAGTTCTTGCAACCTAATGGCCCGCTCGTTACGTTCCTCTACAATGTAAATGTCTCCTCATCATATACGATTCCAGTTTGCTCCGTGGCCGGCCCACGTGGTTATAGGCCCGTATTTGTATACTGACATTTTCACAATAAAGGTTTTTAAAACAAAACATGGTAGTAGTATTTACATTGGTAAAGTTTTTACTTTTAGTCACTGTTTTCGAATCAGTAAAAGGCAAGTGAAATAAAGTAGTCCAATTACATGACGGATAAAAGGTATAATATGTAGGAACGCAGTAAAGATAAATGGTCAAGGGCAGTTGTGTTTTTCACTCCTGCAACATAAAGTGATCGATAAGAATCTGATATTCAGGCGTATCAGCGACTAAGACAGCAGGCCGAGCCTCTTTTGCTCAACGGCTCCGTCATGGGACGAAGAAACGCCCTTTTTCTCGAAAAAGGAATATATTTTACTTGCAGGACAGTTGTAAATTTTCCGGGAAAGTACATTAGCCTGGAATATTATAACCTATATGTTTAAAAAAAAATAATGTTCGAAAACAATAAAAAGCGTAATTTTTAGGTCATATGACCAAGCTTTTCATCATTAAAATAACAAAAGTAAAATGAACCAATGAAAAGTTTTATTAACAAGTCACATGACCTGTTATGCTTACGTTGCGCGCTGCGCGCCGCGCCCCGGATCACTTCCGGGTGCGCTAACGCGGCGTGTCATATAACGCATTACGCGACAACGTAGGTCAAGAATATAGTCAAAATGTCTCCACCAACCAGCGTTCGGAACACAACCCCTTTCAGCAGTCCAAAAAGTTCTGTTAAATGACAACAGAGGGGACAGGCAACAAGAACCATCAGTCAAAGAGGGGAGGGCAAGTTCTTCTCTTCCGGGTCATGTTGGGGCGCTACCGGAACTGATCGAATTGGTAGTCTACAGTGTTTCTGGATGTTTCAGACTAAAGCTGGCGTCAGCATGAGAGCACTACCATCTCGTAGCTCCGTCGTGGCCATTCCACGAGCAGACATGGCAGCCGCTCCCCACCAGAAGCCTGCGGGAGTCGGGGGCCCCCAAGACTTTTGTAGAATCTTCACGGCTGAGGGGACGCTTTCGAGAATGGGACCCAAGCCCTATCAGGGAAGCGTCCGAGTTCCAAGGTGTCCCAGGGCCATTTTAGTGGACCAGGCCCAAAACCGAAGAGCCGGCCGCCATTTTGAGAGTCCTGTGGCAGCCGCCTATCGCTGCACCGCAAGAGCGGGAGCAACTTAACTACATGGTGAGCGAGACGCTGTAGTCGCAAGAGCGGGCGGTAAACAGCTGAATGGCGGAAGATGCACAGTGTAGCAAAAGCGGGCGGAATGGCAACTAAAACGGTAAAGGGGCGCCCCACTACAGCGTGTCTTCAGGTGAAACGGATTGTGGGACAAAGTCCAGAATAGAAGAGTCATCAAAAGGCAAAAAGTTCCGCCGGACCCCGGGAGCCGGCCGCCTATGTCGGGGGCGATCTCAGGCTACACCAGTGCTATAAGACTTGGGGAGGGGGTCGGAGCCAAGCGTCTTCTCCGAGTCCGTGCCATCACACCGTCCCTCGGGGGCCTCCGTCGAGCGGTTTAGGGAGGTACCATATAACATTGTTTTCAAATGCAGTCAGGTCCACAAACGACCCTCACTTACTTTGAGAATAGTGAAGCTGCAGTAGGTGGAAATAGGCTTCAGACAGTCTTACAAGCACTGCTTTTGTAAACATTTTTTGTTTTTTAAGTATTTTTGCACAGTTTTATTTTTTTTTTTGTTTTTGATGGAGGGGAAACAACAAAGCACAAGCATTGAAAAAGGCTCAAACTCAGAACTCTGAACTATGGCACCCAACATCCAGGACTTGCCATCCGGATCTTGGCGCCTTGTGCTGCTTCCGACCTATTCACACATCGGTCCACTACTGACATCATCTTATAAACCAACGTTATGTAAATAGTTATTTAATAAAATGTTTTACCCTGTTTCTTTGCTGGTGTGTTGTCTATATTTTTAATATTTGCATAGGGTTTGTCGTTATTTTGGGCGGGATGGGTGACGGAGCCGAGCTGTCTTGCAGCCCTCATGGTGTGGAGCTCAGTTCATCTCACTATTTTCGTATTTCTCATGAAGGGTTGTTTATAATATTTCTATTTTAGCGAGGTCAAAAAGAGATCCAATTAGTGGCCTACTGATTTTGCTCGATTACTTTTATTTTTTTACACGATTTTTCACGATCTGCAAAGACTAAACAGAGTATTGCGACTTTGTGCTTGTTTGTAAATAGAGAATGAACCAAAGAGAATCAATTGTAAAACAGTAAATGCTTGGATAATAAGCAATCAAATGGAGAGACAAGCAGGCAGGACGGATTACAACGGGGGTAAAGGCCTGCGTTAACTACTCTTCACTATCTGCAAAGAGAGAGTACTACTAAGAGAAAAGAGGGGAGGGGGGCAGCGTTCAAAGCACATCAGCGTGCATAAACACGAAAAAGTTTTTATCTATCACGTACTTGACATTTTAAAGCTTTTCATATTTGCTATTAAAAAACCATTGAAATTCACTGAAAAAACCATAGGTTATAGTCGATATATAGTTAGGAATTTGCATTTACAAAACCTTGAAAATTCAATGAAAAAACCATTGGTTTTAGGCCATATATAGTTAGGGATTTGCATTTACAAAACCTTATTTTACTCGCATAAAACCATTGAAATTCCATATATAGTTAGATGCGCTAACTATATATCGCGCACCCGCAATCCACTGCTGATGATGTCACATATTACATCATTCATGACATGGTCAGTGACATCACTGATGACATCACTGATGACATCTCAAATATATAAATATATATATATATATATATTTATATATACCATTAGGCCAATTGGAAATGTATGCATATATATATATATATATATATATATATATATATATATATATATATATATATATATATATATATATATATATATATATATGAAAAAAAGGCATTCCTCCTTAGCTTGCTCTGCGCTCGCAGACACCGCCTCCACGGCAGCAAAGAATGAGGACCGGACCAACGAAGTCAGCAAGATGGAATTTATTTAATCAAGAACAGAACCAGCGAAGCGTTTCGGGCGGAAAGCCCTTGGTCACGCTGCAACATGTTTCAAATCAATATGCTTTTTTTATAGGTGTATGCAGTGATATTGACACCGCCCCCTGGAGGCGTCCACCATAATCATGTGACATTGAATAAACAGTGAAGAGACACTAACGCTGATACAATGTTGCTCTAGGTTGCTAGTATACGCAAAGTTATGACTGGTTAAATCCAGGAATTCATTCATTTCTTTAAGAGAATTTTTCAGATATAAATATATCGAAACACCTTTTTTCATTGTTAAATGCAAATGACATGTATACCAATTCTGTGCAAATATGCAAATCGTTATATATAGCAGCGAACATAGTAAAGTGCATGAGTAAAAAAGTGCATAAGTGATGAAGATATAATAAAGTGCAAAAGTTACGGGAACATGGCAAACTCCCATTGGAACAGTAATATGCAAATGTATACACTGCATAAAAGTTAATATGATTAAATTCATCTGAATAATCCTATTCTATTGCGAGTTCTTTCAAAGGGTTCCAGGTAGGGAGAAAAAAATTATCACTCAAGAAGCTAAAAATGACAATATGTATAAATAAGACCATATTTCACATATATACACACTCTTTGCGCCAGCTTACACATCTAACCAAACATGACAAAAAATAAGCCTAATTCAAATAAAAAGCACATGCTAATGACAAGACTAAAGATGCGAGACCAAACAGGTCCCCCCAATAATATATCACCCAAATAGTTATTATATACACACCCATCCCAAAAACCCATATATACAAATTGAACTGACTGAGCATCTCCATATGTACATACACTTATTACATGTTAAACCTCAATTCAATGTGTTTGCAAAACTACAAAAAATTCTACAAGAAATTCCTATATATTGAGGAACCTGTACAATATAAGATATACCTTTGAAATAATTATCATAGAACTCTATCTATTTAATCAAGGAATAGGATTGTACATTAAAATTGTTTGGGTATCACATTTACAAAATAAAGTGCATGAGGTATGTCACCATGAGTGAGTATCGATTTAAACTTCACTAATTGTAAAAGCAGATCATGGGACAGGAGATGTGAGGGCCTCAGGGTACTTCTAATAGGGAACCTAACTAGAAGTACGTGTATAATACGGAGAAGGAAAGCAGAATGGAATCAAAGATTATCTGGTAATTCACAAGAAGTGATGCATTTCCTCAATGTTGTTGAGCCCGTTGGGCCAACGACTGTCGAGTTCCAATATGAACCTAGACTCCAGTTTTCTTAGCTCTGCCTCACGGTCACCCCCTCTTCTTAAGCTGGGCACAGCCCCAATTACAAAGTAGCTAAGGCAGTTTAAATCTTTATTGTGTACCCGCTTGAAATGCCGGGCGACCGGGTAAGTAGGGTCACTGTGCAGAATAGCCCGTAGATGCTGTAGTATTCTGGCGTGCACCTGGAGCTTAGTACTGCCAACATATCTAAGCCCACAGGTGCACGCCAGGACATACACAGCATAATCTGTTTTGCAATTATAGTTGCCATTGATGGTCTTGGCAACTGTGCTGAACGGGGTATAATAGTGTGTAGTGGTGACTTCAAATTTACAGGCCCTACAACTGGAGCATTTAAAGAATCCTCTGGAAGGGCGTAACCATGGCACTTTAGTTTTCAGTTCGGGGGCTGCTTTGTCCAAATAGTTGCCCGTTGTTTTGGCCCATCTAAAAGTAATGGTAGGGGTAGAGGGTAACCTGGTATTTAAAATATGGTCACTCATTATAATCGGCCAATGTTTATTGAGAATTTACCTGATTTTTCTCTCTTCCCTACAGAAAGTTGTGATAAGACGTGGGCACTCAGGTTGTGGTTCCACACCCAAAGAAGGTTCAATTGTAGGGGCGGGAGCAGAAAAGAGGCTCTCCCTAGACCTAGAAAGGGACTTTATTAGTGCTGCATTCAATATCTGCTCGGAATATCCTCTAGCTCTTAATCTGCTTAAAAGTTCTTCCAAGCAGATACTGAAATCAGAGGGGGAGCTGCAGATCCTCTTTAACCTGAGAATTTTCCCGTAGGGGATTCCAGAAATAGTGTGCCTAGGATGCATACTGGTTGCATGCAGAGTAGCATTACCTGCAGTCTGTTTCCTATGGAGGGTGGTGTTAAGAATTCCATCAGAGACATATACCTCAACATCCAAAAATTGGATGCGATTCTTGTGTATGTGAGCAGTGAAATTGAGGTTAAGCGAGTTGTCATTAATGTCATCAATAAATGACAATGCTTCCTCTCTGCTGCCCTTCCAGATGATGAAGACATCATCGATGTACCTCAAGTAGCATTTGACGTGGCCCTCCATCCATGCTTTATGGCGAACCCTGAGGACCTGCTCCTCCCACCAGCCAACGTGCAAGCACGCATAGCTGGGAGAGAAACAGGCCCCCATCGCCACGCCTCTCAGTTGTTTATAAATTTCTTTGCCGAAGGAAAAGAAGTTATTATAAAGGCACCATTCTATAAGGCCTACAATTACCTTATTGTGCTCATAAAATTGGATGGGTCTACTTGCAAGGTAATACTGTACAGCGAATAAGCCTTTTACATGATCTATGCTGGTGTACAGCGATTCAACATCAAGCAATATGAGCCACATGTCATTCTCCCATACAATTGTAGCTATTTTAGTCAAAAAATCACTGGTGTCACGAGTGAAACTGGGAGTTGTTTGACAAAGTCCTGGAGGAAAAAGTCTACATATTCCCCAACTTTTTCCCCTGCACTACCAATGGCGGATACAATTGGCCTGCCCGGTATTGGTTGCACGGCCTTGTGTACCTTCGGAATGAGGTAGAGAGAAGGCAAGAAGGGAAAATTAACATACATATATTTGAATTCTTCAGGAGATATTAAGACTTCCCTCTTCCATTGGCTGAGAGATTTATGTAGCTTGGATGTTGCTTTTTCATATTCCATGTGTGTACTTTTAGCGTAACAGATAGGGTCTTCAAGTTGGCGCTTGGCTTCCACGATATAATCTTTTTTAGGCCAGATCACCAGATTGCCCCCCTTATCTGATTTTTTGATCACTATATCCGGATTGTTGTCCAGTTTCTTCATCAGTTTGTCATAGGCAATTTTGGTATATGTCTCCTTTTTGCGACGTTTATTATTGGTATGGGTATACAATGTCTTGATGTCATTTGTGACACAATCGTGAAAAATGTCAATCGCATCTTTGGGCATTAAAGGTACGAATTTCGATTTGCTGTGAAAAGGACTCAAACCTGCTCCTTTAGGAGGAATGGGAACTTGTCTTAGTCGATTTTGGGTGGAATCTATAGGATCTGAATCTACACTGTTGTTGGAATTGAGTAGATCATTGGCATCAAGGAAGACATGTGTATCAGATGCCAATAGGGACAATGATTCAACAGGTTCATTTACTCTCATATCGTCATTCTGAGCCTTGGGGTCTTTAGCTGATTGCAAGGCAAAATGTTTTTTAATTTCAGTTTCCTTATAAAGCAGAAGAGGTCAACCCTGGTCATGGTGTAATTAAAATGTTGTATGGGTGAATAGTTCAATCCCAATGCGAGCAATTGTTCTTCAGCTTTATTCAGAACAACATCAGAGAGGTTGATGATTGTATTGTCACTTATCGTCGTTTCCCCCATGTTTTTTTCTTTTTCTTTTGTTGTAGTTGTTCCCCGGCGTTGTTTCCTTCTGCGCTGTCGCTCCTTCCTACGTTTATTCCTCCTTTGTTTGTTTGAGGATTGTGTTGCCACGATCTCAAGGTTTGGAGCCGCTCCTCCACCACAAAATCCATTTCCTGCTGGAGATTTAGTGTTTCCAGTCCAATTGAGTTTAAATCATTGCTAGTGGAGCCAGATGATAAAGATTCCATACTCGAAGCACTTGTGACTGATGAATCAGATTGTTGTGCCATTACATTTGCATCAGTAGTGCTAGATGCTGTCAAGCCAGAGCTGGTGGTTGCCATGTCATTGTTGGATTTGGATGCAGAGGCATTTTTCTTTTTCGTGTATGCCTGTCTGTTAGCTGTGTTGTATTTTCTAGAAAATGTAAAAATCCTGCCGAGGCGATAGTCATCTACATCACGGGTAAACTTTGATGCTTTACGAGCTTTAATCTTTTCTTCGTGCTTTTGCAGTTGCTCGTTCATATTATCCGTGAGTTTTTTAGTTTCAGTGGCGTTCTGACAAGCCTCGATTTCCAGTTCTAGTGCTTTGATCCGTTCCAACAGTTTTGCCCGGTCACTGGCAGCATATTTTATTAAGATGCAAACTAAATTCATGGATGCGGCCAAGTTACTCTCCCCCCATTCCTGTAACATGGCTGGGTCCGGGTTGTCAAAACTGGGGGCCAATAAAATCCTTAATCCTCGTGGTACCCGACCCACTTCTTCGTATTTACTGAGGGATTTGTGCTCCCACCATTTTGTGCACTCAGCTTTGCGCAATTTCACTAGCTCCTTAAACAATTGTTTGAGATCTTTTACTTGCGAATTGCCATTTTCACTTTGCGTCTGTGCTACGTTACGACTGGAAGATGTGTCTGTGGCATCAAAAAGTGACAAAGCAGCCTCTTCCCGCTGTTTGTCAATCTCATTTTTGTCCATGTTGTTAACGGTTCTGTTCAATGTATTGTCAAACGAGCACACATAAGACTCGTCTCTCTACGGCTGCTCAATTACCTCGTCACCGGACAGCATTTCATTTGAAACGCACTCACCGTTGGTTTAGGGCAGGAACTGCTCCGCGTCTCACGTCCTCCAACGCGAATCCTCGGGGCTGCTCAAAACTGCCAAAACCGGAGTGGCCGGATTTCAGTACGTCCGGGGACAGCTGCTGTGATTCCCATACGAGAGCCAAAAGACGTGATTTGAGGCAGCTGTCAACTGTTGACGAGGGGGTCCGTTACGGAAGCAAATCAACTTCCGTCAACATATGAAAAAAGGCATTCCTCCTTAGCTTGCTCTGCGCTCGCAGACACCGCCTCCACGCCAGCAAAGAATGAGGACCGGACCAACGAAGTCAGCAAGATGGAATTTATTTCATCAAGAACAGAACCAGCGACGCGTTTCGGGCGGAAAGCCCTTGGTCACGCTGCAGCATGTTTCAAATCAATATGCTTTTTTTATAGGTGTATGCAGTGATATTGACACCGCCCCCTGGAGGCGTCCACCATAATCATGTGACATTGAATAAACAGTGAAGAGACACTGACGCTGATACAATGTTGCTCTAGGTTGCTAGTATACGCAAAGTTATGACTGGTTAAATCCAGGAATTCATTCATTTCTTTAAAAGAATTTTTCAGATATAAATATATCGAAACACCTTTTTTCATTGTTAAATGCAAATGACATGTATACCAATTCTGTGCAAATATGCAAATCGTTATATATAGCAGCGAACATAGTAAAGTGCATGAGTAAAAAAGTGCATAAGTGATGAAGATATAATAAAGTGCAAAAGTTACGGGAACATGGCAAACTCCCATTGGAACAGTAATATGCAAATGTATACACTGCATAAAAGTTAATATGATTAAATTCATCTGAATAATCCTATTCTATTGCGAGTTCTTTCAAAGGGTTCCAGGTAGGGAGAAAAAAATTATCACTCAAGAAGCTAAAAATGACAATATGTATAAATAAGACCATATTTCATATATATACACACTCTTTGCGCCAGCTTACACATCTAACCAAACATGACAAAAATAAGCCTAATTCAAATAAAAAGCACATGCTAATGACAAGACTAAAGATGCGAGACCAAACAGGTCCCCCCAATAATATATCACCCAAATAGTTATTATATACACACCCATCCCAAAAACCCATATATACAAATTGAACTGACTGAGCATCTCCATATGTACATACACTTATTACATGTTAAACCTCAATTCAATGTGTTTGCAAAACTAAAAAAAATTCTACAAAAAATTCCTATATATTGAGGAACCTGTACAATATAAGATATACCTTTGAAATAATTATCATAGAACTCTGTCTATTTAATCAAGGAATAGGATTGTACATTAAAATTGTTTGGGTATCACATTTACAAAATAAAGTGCATGAGGTATGTCACCATGAGTGAGTATCGATTTAAACTTCACTAGTTGTAAAAGCAGATCATGGGACAGGAGATGTGAGGGCCTCAGGGTACTTCTAATAGGGAACCTAACTGGAAGTACGTGTATAATACGGAGAAGGAAAGCAGAATGGAATCAAAGATTATCTGGTAATTCACAAGAAGTGATGCATTTCCTCAATGTTGTTGAGCCCGTTGGGCCAACGACTGTCGAGTTCCAATATGAACCTAGACTCCAGTTTTCTTAGCTCTGCCTCACGGTCACCCCCTCTTCTTAAGCTGGGCACAGCCCCAATTACAAAGTAGCTAAGGCAGTTTAAATCTTTATATAATATATATATATATATATATATATATATATATATATATATATATATATATATATATATATATATATATATATATATATATATATATATATATATATATAAATATATTGCAGCTCCACTCGACCCATCCTTCAGGGACGAAAAACGCACTCACGGGGGTATGTTGCAAAAAGATTTTAATCAGGCGTTCTGACCAAAACAAACAGACGCGTTTCGGACCTCTAGTCCTTCGTCAGTGTTACCGTTTGCCGTTCTATCCGGCACCATATATACATTACATTTCCTGTGTAGTGAGAAGGAAAAAAGGACAAGCGTGCAAGTATTGGCAATATGGCGGCCATTTCTAAGTGGGTTAAATGTCAAACACACTGACATATTTGCAATGCGTTTTAACCCTCATGATGTACTAATGCCTCTTTTCATCGTTTTAGATGACAAAAACAGAAATAATTTTGCTGTGTATCAGCATATCATGGCATTATGACCCCATATTCACAAATATTTACACAATATACATACTATACATTGTGAACACCATTCTGTAAAGTTGAATTGTTATACAGTTGCACTCTGGGTTAAGATGTTATTCCAATGCTAAATTAGCATAAAATTATAACCCAAGTCGGTGAAAATTAAACTAATCTCGCCGTGTATCGGCGTATCACCGACATGGTCTGGCGGCCACATCACAATGCAACAAATCACATTATCATCAATTAACTTTGACAATTATATATATACATATTTACATTCCAACAATTCTTCCCCTGATCGGTCAACCCAGTGGACACTGATTTCACTCAAGGCTAATGAGGGTATGCATCCAAAGAGTGCCACAATCGAAAGAAAAGGTCATATTTGATCAATGTACCTGATACCCTTGGTAATTGAGCCGTATATCGGCTCACCCAAATATCCCATCCAAGGTGAACCATATTCATAAGGGAAAGAAAAGGAAAAGCATAATGACAAAGAAATGATATGCTGTGAAGGTGAAAGGGGAGATGGAAACAGAAGGGAAGCCTTCTATTATTTCTAGAATTCTAAAAAGAGGATGGAATAGAAAGAAATTGAATAGGATTACCAAAGATTTAACAGAGAACCTAGAAATTGCAGAAAGATTAAAATTAAAGGCACCGATCCATAAGAATGGAATAAATTCAAAAATTTCAGATTTCAAATTTCGTCTTTCATCCTTGAAACCATCCTAGTTCGAGCATGCATGAGGCTTACCTATTTACAATAAGTACAGTTCTTATTTCATTATGTCTGCTTATACCATTCAATGAATGTAATCATGAAACACCCGGATACAAGTTGGATATTCATTTCCCCAGGTGTATACCTAATTCCTCTCCGATGTTTAACCCACCCGGCTGTTTCGTCTGCATGTCTATAATATGTCGCGACTCTAGCCTGCGGAGGCGTGTCAGCCTATCCCCCCCCCTAGGGTTAAGCGGTACATGGTCCAAACCGAAGAACTGAAGTAGGTCCCGATTACTCTGGTGGGCTTGGGCAAAATGTCTGGCCACCGGATAGGAAACATCTTTGTTCATTATGGCGCGGTGGTGTTCTAAAATTCGCATTTTTACCCCATTGATTGTGCTCCCTATGTACTTGTGGCCGCAGGGGCAGCTCAAACAGTATACCACATATGGTGTAGTACATGTGATAAAATGTTTGATCTTCTTGGGTAGGGTTACACCTGGAATGGCATAGGAAAGCACCCTTCTGCTATGCTCACAAGCGCGACATTTTCCACAGGGAAAGAACCCCGACATTTCTTTCAGGGAGCTCTGTCCTGTTGATTTTACAGAAGCTAAGTGACTGTGGACTACCATGTCCTTTATAGACCGTGATTTACGGAATGTGATGAGTGGTCTCTCAGGAACATCACATCCAATAACTGGGTCTGTACGCAGTATGTGCCAGCTTCTAGAGAGAATCCTCCTTAAAGCGTTGGCCTCTACTGAGAATTTAGTGACCATTCTAAATTTATTAGTGGTCTCAGTGTCTCCAGTTTTCTTGGGGTTACATGCCAAAAGTTGTCCCCTGGGAATCCTTGTCACTTTTTCGAGAGTTTTGTCCAGTGCCGCTGGATCATAGCCTCTCAAGCGGAATCTCTGTATACTCTCATTGGCTGCTATCCTAAAATCTGCATCTTGTGAGCAATTCCTTTTAAGCCTCAGCATTTCCCCGTAAGGTATGCTTTTTATTACGCTTGGTGGGTGACTGCTCTTAGCATGGAGTATGCTATTCCCTGCCGTTGGTTTTCTGTATAAGGCAGTTTGTAATGTACCCTCATTCACAAAGACTTTTAAATCTAGATAATGGACTTCCTCATTACTGATATCGGCAGTGAATATCAGATGTAGATCATTCTTATTAAGATCACTGACAAAATCTTTTGCATCTGTGGAGGAGCCCCTCCACACCACAAACAGGTCGTCAATATATCGACGCCACATCACAACATTGTCTGCCCATTTTGAATTTTCCTCGGCAAGGGCCACCTGCTCCTCCCACCAGCCCACGAAAAGGTTCGCGTAGCTGGGGGCGAAGCAGGTTCCCATCGCCGTCCCGGAGATTTGTTTGAAAAGAGTATTTTGGAATAAGAAGATGTTATTTTCTAAACAAAATTCTAACATCTCTATTAACATAACACCATGTTCTTTGTACTTTCCAGGTCTTGTGTCAAGAAAATATTTGACCGCCTTGATCCCCACGTCGTGTTTAATACACGTGTATAGACTGGTTATGTCTAGAGTAATGAGCAGAAAGGAATTGTCCCATGTGATGTCTGCCACCTGTTCGATAAAATGTTTAGTGTCCTTGACATACGATTTAAGGTTCACTACAAATTCTGCCAGGAAGGAGTCAATATAGATTGATAGATTCTCCGTCAGTCCCCCTTTGGATGACACGATTGGTCGTCCAGGCGGGCTGGTTAAGTCTTTGTGCACTTTGGGAAGTTGATAAAAAGTCGGGGTCACTGGTTCTGGATTACGGAGATACATAAATTCGTCCATATCCAACATAGATCTGTTCCGCCATTTAGTCAAGAGGTCATGATATGATCTTTTGCTGCACTCATATTCTCCTTCTGTCGTCACAAGATAATTTTCTTGATTCTCCAACTGCCGGAGGGACTCTTTGCAATATTGCTCTCTTGACAATAACACGATATTCCCTCCCTTATCAGAAGGTTTCAAAATTATTTTATCGTTTCTTTGGATGTTTTCGAGGGCAGATTGTTGTTCTCTGGACAAGTTAAATTTCTTTTTCCAATTGGATCTTTTGTTGACACTCATTCTGTGTTGGATCAGATCCTGTGTAACAGCATCTGAGAAGGTGTCAATGGCGTCAAATGGCATTTGAGGATTGAATTGCGATGGAGCCCGAAAATTGGTTTGAGGCGCTTGTTGCACAATACTTGTTTGGCTCTGTAGCGTTTGTGTTTGTTCCTGCCTCAATTCCTCCAAGGTCTGAACTGCATTCAGATCCCTTACTGTTAGAGTATCAATCGGTTGGACAGATAATCCTTTTTTCTTTGTTTTGCGAGAGTCCACACTGTAAGGTTTTGTTTTGTGGAACTTGTGTAACTTCATTTTTCTTACCAGATTGAATAAATCAATTCTGGTTTGTGTATATTCTAGATGGTCACTCGGGCAGAATGTTAGGCCCAGCTGTAAGGTGTTCTTTTCAACCTCGGTTAGATCCTGGTTGGTGAGGTTGATGATGGTCAGATTCTCATTGCAATCTACCGCCTGTTGCCCCCTTTGCGGGTATTTTGATTCACCTTCTTGGCTCTTCCTCTTCCTCTGCCAACCGCCCCTCCTAGTCTGGCGTCGTCGTCTTCCGGTGGTTTGACCTTTCCCCCTCTCAGCCACGTCTTCTGGATTACATTGTATTCCAACTGAAAAGGGGTTTCCTGTGATTCGTTGGTATTCAATAAGTCATCATCACCAGAACGTTCTCCATCTGTAACACTCGATTCAGAAGTTGCTGCTTCGACTGTTGATTCCATGGTTTGTTTCTTACTTTTATTCTTCATGGCTGCTCTAACGTCATCGTATTTTTTGGAAAAAGTTAGTACTCTCCCCTGAGCGTAGTCTCGCTCGTCCCGCTCAAACTTCTCTTGCTTCCTTGATCTTATTTTTAGCTCATACTTCATCAGCCTCTTTTTCATCTCTTCTCTGAGTTGTTGTGTCTTTATTTGGTCATCCTCTTTCAAAAGTTCTTTCTCCATGGAGGCAATTTCCTCCAATGCTTTGGATCGATCGCTCCATGCAAACTTGATCAAAAGATCTAGCATCGCTTTGCAGGACGCTGCTGTTAATTCCGCCCATTGCTCCAGTAGCTTAGGGTCCGGGTTTTCGTATGCTGGAACGGTATATATTCTGAGCCCTCTAGGGACTCTGTCCACATCCACATAATTTTGGAGTGAGGTGGCCTCCCACCACTTCCTAATCTCCTTCTCACAACATCGCTCTAGCTTGTTGCACAGTGTTATGAGGGCGCTTTGAGACTTCGTCGCTGTACCATAGAACTCTATCTATTTAATCAAGAAATAGGATTGTACATTAAAATTGTTTGGGTATCACATTTACAAAATAAAGTGCATGAGGTATGTCACCATGAGTGAGTATCGATTTAAACTTCACTAGTTGTAAAAGCAGATCATGGGACAGGAGATGTGAGGGCCTCAGGGTACTTCTAATAGGGAACCTAACTGGAAGTACGTGTATAATACGGAGAAGGAAAGCAGAATGGAATCAAAGATTATCTGGTAATTCACAAGAAGTGATGCATTTCCTCAATGTTGTTGAGCCCGTTGGGCCAACGACTGTCGAGTTCCAATATGAACCTAGACTCCAGTTTTCTTAGCTCTGCCTCACGGTCACCCCCTCTTCTTAAGCTGGGCACAGCCCCAATTACAAAGTAGCTAAGGCAGTTTAAATCTTTATATAATATATATATATATATATATATATATATATATATATATATATATATATATATATATATATATATTTATATATATATATATACCATTAGGCCAATTGGAAATGTATGCATATATATATATATATATATATATATATATATATATATATATATATATATATATATATATATATATATATATATATATATATATATATATATATATATATATATATATATATTACACGCTCAAAACTTCGACAAACTTTTCGAAGAGAAGTCGACACAGCGTGGTGGAAAAACCTTCTTTTATTCTTTAGTCGATATATATATATCGCTCCAATCTCGGAGTCGAGTGAGACCCGTGACAATAAAGAAAGCCATATCGCACATCCTCGAGTATGTGCCTTCTTCCTGTCAGGAATGGGATGGTGTGTTCAAATATATATATATATATATATATATATATATATATATATATATATATATATATATATATATATATATATATATATATATATATATATATATATATAAAACCTATATTTAGGACCTATTTTCCGTAGGAAATCCGCAACATTCTATTTGGAATAACTTTGGCGCCGGTTGATGAATCTTCACGAAATTTTCTAAACTGGTTGGGCGCTCCGGTCCACTCCTATCCTGAAAGTCTTGGGGTAAATCGTGAAGCGGGGGCAGAGAAAAAAGGGGGGTCCCAAAACATGTTTTCCCCATGCAATTTTCCATAGGTACCGTTCATCGCGGCTACAGCCCGAACGGCTGAACGGAAGTACACTAAATTTGGCAAAGTTGTAGTCCTTGGTTCAGACTCGTGCCTTTTGCTTAAATGGTGTAAATATGTTCAGTAGTTTCTGAGGAAATTACAAATAAAAGTACATATATATCTATGGCCTCGGTGGATGCGCGTATCTTGCATGGACTATAAGCGTACCATCCCGACCACGCGCTGAAAGCTGATTGGCTGTGAAGTGGTTGTCAACATTCGAAACCAGGAAGTGTTGACAGTCATTTTGTGCCTCGGTAGAAGCGAGGATCTAGAAATTAGTGGAACAAGTGTTCAAAATGTATAAAGGGGGAAGGTAAGAAATATTTTGACCCTCTAGACATGCTTAGGGGGTCCCAAAGAAAAAGAAAAATAGGTAGGAAAACAGAAATGTGCCCTGGGTGCATGGATCCGCCATAAAAAAAAAACGAAGCGCAGGCTCCTCTGCTTCTTTAAAAATTAGCTACCTGGAATGGTCATATCCTGGGGTCTAAAATAATACATTTGATGGTGGTCCAGAGGGGCCCTGTAGCCCAGGGACCGCCATTCGTCGATGCTACAAATTAAATGGGTGAGGGAGTTCTAAGGTCCGTATAAGCCCCGGGAATTACCACCCTCTGGGGTTTTTTAAATTTTGAGAGGGGGCTTCGTGGTCTCCATTCTGGAGCAGTCGAAGGCCTTTGGGAACACCACCCCCCAGGAGCGTCTCAAGTGATTCGGGTGTCCTTGTTGTAGTGCTGCTGTCACCCGGGTCTTACACGTAAATGTGTTATTATGTCTGTGTAGTACCACAACATGGCTAAAATGGAAGGTACGGGTAATCACTGACTCTATATTCATCCATAGTTGCAAACATAAAAGATGGTGGACATGACGCATTTCTGCTAATATGAATGTTTGTTGTACATTCAGTGGAGAGTTGTAGCTGTAGTAATACAGGGCTATAAAAGCTTTAGGATGTAGTTTCTGGCACATGATGGGCAGGTAATATATACGTATGTGGTCATTCTGATATACTGTTGAACTTGGTGCTGAAAATCAGTGTTTGAGGTTTGGTGTTGCCTCCACATCCTGTTATTGTAGAATAATGACGTAATCTACGCCTGCCTGAAAATGTACTGTAAATATGGTGCTCATGTAAATTGCTGAAATAGTTTTGGGTCTACTTCGCACTATATAAATATGCTACAAAAAAACAAAAAAACAATAAATATTAAATACTTATAAATTGATTATACAGTTTTTTTGCAGTATTTTAATATGGTTGTATACGCTATTTATAGCACAACATAATATGTGCTAGGGCGCAGGAGCAGCATTTTAGAAACATAATAAACACACAGACACAGAAAGATAGTTGAAGTGGGTACGGGCACATGCGCTCAACTCCATTTTATTACATTGCTGTTGGTAACAATTAGAATAGTAATCAAGATATCATACACAGATATTCAGTTATAAATAGTTTATGACTTCTGCTTAAGCATGGGCTGAAAATTGGTTCCGCTTGCGGAATTTGTGGATTTTCCGTGATTTCGCGATCCGCGAATCTCGCGAAATCGCGGTAAAATCCGCGAATCAGCGGGATGAATTTTCAGCAAAGCACTTACAGGGTAACAGCAGCAGGTGCAAAAGTTGAAGCTAATTTTTTGTAACCTTTTACAAAAGGGTTACAAAGAAATTAACTTCAACTTGGGCACCTGCTGCTGTAAACCTGTAAGTGCTTCCTGGCGCCTCGTTGCCTACTTGCAACTATTCTCTGACCCTGCTCTGACCCTTGAAGCAGGGTCAGAGAATAGTTACAAGTAGGCAATGAGGCGCCTGTCACGAAAATTAAACCTCAACAGGAAGCACTGACAGAAAACATGCATTTGCAATGCAATAGGTCTCGCATTAGGAACGTTTGAGCTATTGGTCTTGTAAATGACAATTTTTTTTATTTATGTGTTGGTTTTGAAAATAGCTAAATTAATAGCTTTGTCATTTACAATGCCAATAGTTCTAACTTTCGCAAATGTGACACCTATAGCATTGGTAATGCAACATGTTTTGTATTTACGTGACTTAGATGTATTGATATTACAAATTACAATGGCTTTTAATTTTTTTAAATAATTAATACTTAAATTAAATTGATTTTAATTTATAATGGCAATAGCTTAAACTTTTGTAAATAACTTTTGTGAAGATTATGTTCAGTGTATTTTATTGTGACGAAAATCCAAGAACAGTAGTGAAATATTAACATCTTTTTGTGACATTTGTAGTAAAGCTTGAAACATTGAGAGAACATATTTGAACCAGTTGTTGTTGAATGGTTGCGCAGATTGATAATGGAGTTGCGCTGAGTGGTGCTGTGGTGGTGCTGAGTGATACTGGGATGGTGATGAGTGGTGCTGTGGTGATGCTGAGTGGTGCTGTGGTGGTGCTGAGTGATACTGGGATGGTGCTGAGTAATGCTAAGGGGGTGGTGCTGAGTTGTGCTGTGGTGGTGCTGAGTGATGCTGTGGTGGTGCTGAGTGGTGCTGTGGTGGTGCTGAGTGATAATGTGGTGGTGCTGAGTGATGCTGTGGTGGTGCTGAGTGATGCTGTGGTGGTGCTGAGTGATGCTGTGGTGGTGCTGAGTGGTGCTCTGGTGGTGCTGAGTGATAATGTGGTGGTGCTGAGTGATGCTGTGGTGGTGCTGAGTGGTGCTGTGGTGGTGCTGAGTGATAATGTGGTGGTGCTGGGTGATGCTGGGGTAGCGCTGAGTGATGATGTGGTGATGCAGAGGGCAGAATGGCACAAAAAGCAGTCTAACAAAGGGCAGAAGGGCAGAAAAACAAGGGAGAAACGAGTCTAACAGAGGGCACAAGGGCACAAAAACAAGGGAAAAACTAGCCTAACAGAGGGCATAAGGGCACAAAAAATGAGTCTAACAGGGGGCAGAAAGGCACAAAAACGAGTCTAACAGAGGGCAGAAGGGCACAAAAAACGAGTCTAACAGTGGGTAGATGGGCAGAAAAACAAGGGAATAACAGAGGGCAGAATGGCACAAAAAGCAGTCTAACAAAGGGCAGAAGGGCAGAAAAACAAGGGAGAAACGAGTCTAACAGAGGGCACAAGGGCACAAAAAACAGTCTAACAGAGGACAGAAGGGCAAAAAAACAAGGGAAAAACTAGCCTAACAGAGGGCATAAGGGCACAAAAAACGAGTCTAACAGGGGGCAGAAAGGCACAAAAAAGAGTCTAACAGAGGGCAGAAGGGCACAAAAAACGAGTCTAACAGAGGGCAGAAAGGCAGAAAAACAAGGGAAAAATGAGTCTAACAGAGGGCAGAAGGGCACAAAAAACGAGTCTAACAGGGGGCAGAAGGGCAGAAAAACAAGGGGAAAACGAGTCTAACAGAGGGCAGAAGGGCAGAAAAACAAGGGAAAAACAAGTCTAACAAAGGGCAGAAGGGCACAAAAAATGAGTCTAACAGGGGGCAGACTGAATCCTGGCCTGCATGTTTGTCCACGAAGATGCCACCGTTTTGTGCAATACCTCTACTCAACTGGAATACTTTCTACTGTCTAATCAGTAAGTGCTTCCTCGTTGGCTAAATGTATAGGGGCAGATTTACAATAACTGGCGCATCCCCAGGGATGCACCAGTTATTGTGCGCCGCAGCTCCGCCACCCATGGTCCGCCGCATTTACAATGCAGCGCACCATGTGGCAAAAACGGAACAGATGCGTCACGCATCTGTGCCGTAGAAGAAGCGCATTGCTGGAGCTGTGTCGCAAGCGCGACACAGCTCCAGCAATGCTCTGGGGGGCCCTATCTTCCCAATGCTGTGTCAAGCCTTGCGCCTTGAAGCAGGCGCAGGGTTTTGACGCGGCATTGGCCTAAAAGTGACTGAGTGAAATCTTGTAGATTTCACTCAGCCACTTTTAGGAGGCGTTCCTGTGCAGGAACGCCCTCCCCTGCGCCGGAACGCCTCCTGATGGCGCAGGGCTTTACAACGTGACGCATCTCTCAGATGCGTCACATTGTTAATACCCAGCACCATGGCGCATCTTTTGTGCTGCCGCTGCGTCACAAAAGTGACGCAACTGCGGCGCAAAAGAGGCACAAGCGGCTTGTAAATCTGCCCCATAGTGCTTTTACTACACTGTAGCTGCGAAAAGGGCCAGAAGATGTGTCTCCAGTGACCATGTGTGCCTGTGCCTGTGTTACAGGCACACATGGTCACGGGAGACACATCTTCTGGCCCTTTATACGGCTGCAGTGTAGTAAAAGCACTATACATTTACCCAATGAGGGAGCACTTACTGGATTAGCCAGTAGAAAGTACTCCAGGGCAAATCGCAAAAAAATCAGTGATTTCGCGGGAAAATTCACGAATTTGCGGATGTTTTTGCGATTTCGCAGGGAAATCCGCAAATTCGCAAATTTCTCCCATGCTTACTTCTGCTGTACAAAGGTAGGAGCACTATATGTGAAATAATACACAGAAGATTCTATCGTAAAGGGTTCATGAGTTGTGGTGCACTGAGGTATGGGCGGTTTGTGTGGAGCCTGCAATGATGCGTGGTTCAGGCAGACCGCACTGGTAAAAATGTGTTTTGACTATTAAATGTTGCCTAAACAAGAGCACGTGGTGATTATTTACTGTGTACTGAGTTAGTGGTACGTCTGGTGTTTAGCGTGTGCTCACCCTGCAATGATGCGTGGTCTGAACGGGCTGCACTCAAACCATTGACTGTTGCATACTGGACTGTATGAACTTCGAGGGGGGGAAAAAAACTAGTATCGATGGTTATCAATTGCTGTGCAAACTAGGTGTACTGATTGCTTCCCGTAACAAATTAAACGATTGCACTTCCCGCAGTGCATTCTAACTTTCTCAAATTGGGGATGTATGTCTGTAGGCAAGGTTGAAGGTGATACCCCAGCGGTACTTGGTATAGCCGGTGGTGGAGGAACATTTTGGCGCAATCTTCTACATTCTTTGTGACCATAGTTCACAAGATGCAGTGATTGAAGGTGCTTGCGCATTCTAGCAGCGCAACAGCACTATTTTTTGTCTCTGCTTTGAATAAATCGAGGCGGAATGTAATGCTGTCTGTTGTGTAGATCGAAAGGTAAATTCAAGTTGTGAACCCTACTGTCCACAGTGTACATCGAAGCCAGTAGTCAGTACAGTTGTAGAACAATGCTTTTTTTCACTTATTTTAACAAAATCTGAATACATACAGTATAATTGTCTCTGGATTAAATAAATCAAGGCTGAATTGCCTACTGTCTATAGTGTAGATGCAAAGCTGAATTCAAGTTGTAAACCCTGCTGTCCGCAGTGTAGATCTTTGGTTGGAGTGCATCATCTGAAATCATGATGGAAGTGAAAGATAGAACATGTATGCAGCGTGAAGTTTTATTATTCAACTAAATCTATGAGTGATATAAAATAAGTTTTTCAAGGAAGCATACTAAATGGATATTGTATAGGATTTGACAGGTTTTATTCTTAGTTTGGTTTGCACTGAGTTAGTTGTACCTGAAACAACAAGGTTCTGTGGAGCCTGCGATGATGTGTGGTCCGGGCAGGCCGTATTGATAGTAATGTTTTTTGTCTTATGAATTCTGCCTTAGTAAGGCAACGTGGCGTTTTTGTGTAGGTTTGAGGTTTGAGGGACGTTATTTTGTTTGGTACTGCACTTTAGAAATAGTGGATGAAGAATCAGTTGAATTCTGCCTGAATACGGAATTATGGTGCACTGGGCTAGTAGTATCTTTGGGACTGAGGGTGTACATAACCTGTGATGATACGTGGTCCGGGCAGGCCGCACTGGGGATAATGTTTTTTGACTACTGTATTTTGCCTTAATAAAGTCTTGTGGTGATTATTTATGGTGTACTGAGTTAGTGGTACGTCTGGTGTTTAGCATGTGGTCACCCTGCGATGATACGTGGTCTGAACGGGCTGCACTCAAAACATTGACTGTTGCATACTTTGAGGGGGGGAAAAAAAGTACCATGGATGGTTATCAATTCTTCAGCAACAAAATGTTCAGAATCAGATGATTCTTCCAGTGGTGTAGACATTTTTGTCTCCAAAACAGAAATTCAGGTTTCCAATGAAGAAAAAGTGAGGCTCAAATTGTGACCTATGCTGTCCACAGTGTAGACTATCATTAAGTGTGCCTTTGCACTTTCAGCATGAATTTTATTATTCAACTAAAACTATAAGTGATATAAAAGAAGTTCTTAAAGGAAGCATAATAAAGGGATATTGTATAGGGTTTGATAAATGTTATACTTAGTTTGGTATTGTACTCTTCAAGTAATAAATCAACAGTGTAATTAATTGTGAGCTCTGATGACTGCAGTGTAGGCAGGAGGCAGCGGTTAGCAAGAGCCTACAACCACGTTGCGCTGAGTAGAGCTGCACAGTGTTGGTAATTTAGTGTGTGTGCAGCCAGTGATGATAAGTGGTGCACAGAGTTAGTGGCACCTGAAGCAACAATGTTCTGTGGAGCTTGTGATGATGCGTGGTCCGAGCAGGACGTACTGGTATCAAAGTCTTTAAAATCAAGTTTTCTTGTAAATACTGGTTGTCCTTTCACTGGAGTAAGTTGCGGTAGATCTCCAAAACTATGATATGTTTTCTTCCAAATAAGACATGTGACTCAATACGATCACTTGGCAATGAATTATGGTGCACCGAATTAGTAGTAGCTTTGGCACTGAGCGTGTATGTTACCTGCGATGATGCGTGGTACGGGCAGGCCGCAGTGGGACCAATGTTTTTTGCCTAGTGAATTCTGCTTTAATAAGGCTACGGGGAGATGACTTGTTGTGCAGTGAGTTAGTGGTACCTGAAGAACTGAGCGTGTGCGCACCCTGCGATGATTCGTGGTTCGGGCGGGTCGCACTGGTACAATGTTTCTTGCCTAATGGAATGAGTCATGTGCAATCGCCATTCCATCTGAATCGTGAGCCCTCACAATGTAGATCGAAGGCAGTAGTGGAAGCACTTAGTGTTTGTTAAAATACCCCTCACACACCAAAAGGCCCCTTGGTGTCATGCTTCATCATAGGGGTCTTCGCACCCCTCTAGCGGGATGCGGCGTGCTACAACCTACGACTACGCGGGAGCACTTGTAGTAATGACTATGTGTGGTGCGTGTGATGCAAGTGGTAGGAATATTTATGTGAGTGGTGGGATTTAGTGAAGGATAAAAAGATACCTGGCTCGTGGGTATAATGGAAAAAAACTTTATTCACAATCTCGGGCTGGTACTACTAAAAGAAGTGAAGTGCGAGGTTGGACCTGTCGTGTTAATGGACAGTACCTCATGTGTGCGTCGACATGTTTCGGAGCTTGTGCTCCTTCTTCAGGACAGGGGCACAACTTCCCCACCTTACTCACGTTTCACTAGTTTGTAACAAAAAATGTGTGTAAATAACAAAAAGTGAAAAATTCAATATGTGTATAAAAATACAGGTTATAATGTGCCTACAGTGGTTTAGCTCAAGTTCAATGCAAACTGCATGACCTGAGAAAGCAAAAGGAAAAAGAAAAAGGTGGTCACCCTGGTCATGGGTAGCTCATACAGGTGCAATCACCTGGAACAGACCATTTGCTCAATTGGCCCTGTAAAAGAAAACTGACAAGACATACAACATATAAAACACACACTCTCTCAAAAGGTTGTAAAGGAAGTTGTGGTCATACTTAATAGATATTGCTTGCTTGCTTCATGAGCACTCAAGAACGTCTGGGGGTGAATGCTATTGTGCAATCTAAGTAGAGAAACAATGAAGGTTTTAATATCGTTCCTTACTTACTTAGACTTTGGAATGCGTGTGTTGCAAACTCTATACTCACAAACTCGGGATGAGTTGTCCTCCATCTTAGCCCACACGCTGCTCCTCCAGACTGAGTTAGAAAGCCCACGTTGTGTGGTATTTATACCCGGTTCCCAATTAGTGGTTTGACCTCGTTAGCCTTAGGGGGATGTAATTGCGTGCCCAAATAAGGGTGATCCGCCTCTAGATAGTAAATTGTTAGGTCCTTATTAGGCAGATCCGGTAAGGACGATCACTTGTCAGCCCCATGGTTCTGTCCCGGACATGTGCGCATGCGCGGATAGCATTTACTCCGTGGCGCATGCTTAGATCAAGTTTTCAGTATAGCGCATGAGCGAGGGATTGAGGCGTTTCCCTGCGCATGCGTGCAGTATGTAGTTCCTTTCGGGAGACTGTTCTTGATACGAGGAATGACTAAAAAAACCTTGCGATTATATACTTAGCCAAGGGAGAATTGAGAACGTATGATGGCAGGTTCTTTAGCACATGATTGTGTCAACATTAGCCTAGTATTTGGCAGAACCACACAACGATGGAAGTAAGAGATCAATTTTACATCTCTGTATCAAGGTTTATCTGCGATAAAAATTGCCGCAGCTCGGCGATAATTTTTTCACGCTAACCAAGCAATAGCGATAATTATCGCTATTGCTTGGTAATATGCCCCTGTCGTAATTTGACAATGGCCGGGTTAGCGCTTAGCTTTGCTACACGTTATTTCCCTTAACTTGGCCATATTAGAAAACGCCATTTTGTATGTTACGGCGGCCATTTTAGGGAATGAGCTGCCTCGTGGTCAGCATGCCCTTTAGTCCGTTGTCCGTACCACTGACCACTTGACTTTGCCCAGCAACAGGCTATTTTTAGCAACGGTCAAGCCTGTGCATGCGCAGTTCCAACTGACCAGTCACCCCTCAGGAATGTTCCGCCAAACTGACCAGTGGAGTTGTAACCCCTCCCATGAGTTGGCTGTGCTCCAAAATTGACCATATATGTACATAAAGCTCTGTAACGCTGTACCGCCTACCTTTTATTACCTGTAAAATGTATAAAAGACGGAATCACACCAACGTTCGGTGTGATACTTCTTGCATTGCCGAAGGATGCTGTAGGAATGTACCACCACCCCATGGGGTCTTAATAAACTTGTCTTTTGTACTTTTCAGTTTCCGTGCCAACAGTTCTTTGGTGTAAGTGGGTATTTTCATGGAGCATGTAGGCCTTGGGAACCCGATACCACAAATTGGCGACCACGAAGGGACTCATCGGTGACTCGGATGCCCGAAGGAGAGATCGTGACGAAGGATTGGAAACTCGCCATGGACGCGTACGCTGCCACTGAGTGACCCGAGTCTCGGTGTTTTCTTCCTTTCCTTCTGATCTGACCTGATCTGAGATCCTGATCGTCTGCGTTGCTGTGTAGTGCCTGTTTGGCTGATTCGA
Source organism: Lissotriton vulgaris (assembly GCF_964263255.1). NCBI lineage: Eukaryota > Metazoa > Chordata > Amphibia > Caudata > Salamandridae > Lissotriton > Lissotriton vulgaris. The sequence goes on along the minus strand of NC_141694.1, from coordinate 1,740,393,823 downwards.
TTAAAGACCTTGGCAGTTGGAACCTGGATATTTGAAATTGGGTAAGACTTGTGATCAGTAAGGTAGTCTACGGACGCTTACTGAAGTTCTATGATTTGTGATCGGTAAGGTAGTCTCCGGACGCTTACTGAAGTTCTATGATTATGTCTATGATTTGAGTTAGCTAACATTTTTGACTTTGTGAACTTTGAATTATATGTGTAGTGCACTTCACATAGGCAGGCATGTAGAGATGTTTCTCTAATTTTGTTTTGTACTCTGAGCGGCACATTTGTGTGAGGTACTGTAAGTGCCATTTATATGGTATCACGCTTTCGTGATACTTTGTGAACATGCCTGTTTTAAGCACACTCCGAGGGATGTGCTGTCTTGGAAACGGTACCACAATTAGGTTAGCGGAATCACAGCCGGCTCCCCCAGAAGGAACTCCAAACCGTGAGATGTACGTGAAATTCGGCCTTCCCCCTATACTGTACAGTATATTATGGCATAGATATACCAGAACCGATCCCGAGTTGCAATGGCCACTACATGGGTCGTTTGATTTACGAAAGGTTCAGTTTGTGGAGCAATGTTTGTTTCAGCGCAGGTCTAGACAGAATATGTTTGATTGTGTGCGAATGTGGGAGAAAGCGGTGCGTGAGCGTATGAAGCGTGAGGTTGCCTTGGCGGATAAAGAGCAGCGCAAGGCTGCTCGAGATAAGGCTTTACAGCTTGAGGAAAAGGAGGCGCAGGAGAAGAAAGAGAGGGAGGCACGGGAACGTAATTTGCAAACGACCGGTCAATTTCCTATTCGTCGTCCGCTTTATCCTGTCCTTAATAACGAAATTGATGATTTTTCATTACTAGATCGCTCTCCGCCTCCGTATGTTCACCCTACGGCTCCGTCCGAGGATTCCGGTGATGAAGGTCGGGATAAGTCGGATGGAAAGGACAACTCGAGTGTCAGGTTATCTGCGGAAAGAGCCGCGGATTTGCATAGCCTTGCTAGGAAATTAAACATGGCCCATATAACTGTAGCAACGGTTTTAGCTGAAAGGAAAATGTGGTCAGAACGAGAATTAATGTGTTTCCTAAATACTTTAGCACAGGAAGTTGTTACTCGCTTTCGTAAATATTCAGAGACCTTAGAACCCAAAGCTGTGTCGGTCTATTGTGAGAATTTGGATAAAGGTTTATTTGATCTTTCAGATGTTGATGATCTTTTCAAACAACTACTCCATCTGCGGGATGAGGCGACCAGACTGCGGGATGAAAAGGGAAATGCTAAAGAGTCCGTGCCGGGGTCGACGGAGGAGTCCAAAGAGTGTCCTCTCCGGGGTTCAGATAAGAATTCTAAAGTGCATGTTATGCCTATGCGTGAAGCCGCACCTTTGTATTTTCCCCCAAGGGGAGAGGGTACAGATGACGATAAAACATCGAAGGATGCAAAGGGGTACTTTATATATAATTGGGTGTATACGCCCTGGAATAGGTCAGATGTTATGGCATTAAAGAATTCTTTACCTGACCTCCGTAAAAATCCAGCCGCATTCTATGAAGGGGTGGAGGGGGCCATTTCCTCTTGTGTTATGACTCTTGTTGATATAGATCTCTTCTTTGGGTTAATTCTTCCGCCTGATATGTGGAGGTTGATTCGTAAAACTAATGATGAAACAGTGCTTGGGGGAACTTGGAAAGAAATAAACCAGGCTGATTTAGACAGGGAACCTGCATGTAAACCATGTGATTTGATTTTAGACCTCCCAGCGGCTATCTTAACTAAACTAAAAACGCTTGTTCCTTCTAAAAAGACCGATTGGACCATGCTAGCTTCGTGCAAACAAAAGTTAGATGAAACGGTATCAGATTTCTTTACACGCTTCGAAGAGGCGTTTCATGATTACAGTGGTCAATCGTTAACAGATGATACGGGCAGGCATTTGTTTGTAGATAAGTATGTAGCTAATCTCCTGCCGGGGATTGCAAATCGATTAAAGGCGAGTGAAAGTTCCTGGGCCACGGTGACCCCTGCGTCTTTGTTAACCATGGCTCAGTATTATGAGCGGCAGGAATTAGAGGCTAAAGAAAGTGTTGATAAGAAAGTGAAGGAATTGAAAATGAAGGTGATGTTGGCACAGGTTCGTGGAACGCAATCTAGAGGGAATGATAGAGGTAGACGAGGAGGGGGTAATGCGTCGTATGGTCGTACGGATATAGCGGAGGATCAATGTGCCTATTGTAAAGAGTTTGGGCATTGGGCTGAAGATTGTCCGGTACTTCGTGAGCAACGTAGTCAGCGTGGTCGAGGAGGTGGAAGGTCGAGGAACAGTTATTCGGGAGCGAGAGGTTGCGGAGTTGATCGTGGCAGGTTTGAAGAGAGGGGCCGTGGCCAGGATGAACGTAATACCTTTGATAGACGGAACCAGTATCAGATATCGGAGGGTGAGAATGTGGAACATCAGGATTATGTGCATGCATAGGCCTGCGTAGGATGGGGTACGGAATCAGTTGAAGTGCCAGTAGATCAGAGAGGTCCATATGTAACAGCAGGCATTCTGGGTTCTACTGATCAGTTTTTAGTCGACACAGGAGCTACTCGTAGCGCTTTGTCCAAAAACTTGGTTCCGAGGGCTCCCCTGTGTGGCGAAACGATAACATGTATAGGGTTTGATGGCACACCCTCTCCTAGCCCATTATCAAAACCTCTTGCACTTTGTATTGATACATTTTTCAGTTTTGGTCAATTTTTGTTGTCACCTCATACCCCAGATAACATTCTGGGCATTGATTTGCTCAAATATTTTCGAGCAACGATACGCTGCGCTCCCGAGGGAGTGCGAGTTATTTTGAACGACAATTATCCAGATTCAGACAGATTTTGCACTATACAAGAAATCGAAGCATTAGCCTCTCTCCCGCACACGTTATGGGCGACCTCAGATACGGATGTGGGACAGATGCTTATTCCACCTATTCGAATCACTGTAAAGGAGGGAGTACTTTTGCCACGTGTACCACAGTATAAGATTTCCAGGGAAGGTGAAATTGCCCTGACACACATTGTTCAAGATTTGATCATTGCAGGAGTAGTGGAGGAAGTTCCTTACAATGTTTGCAACAGCCCTATTCTTCCGATTCTTAAGAAAGACACTGACGACAAGGTCTATCGATTCATTATTGATTTAAGAGAAATTAACAAAATTGTAGTTCCCCAATATCCGGTGGTGTCCGACATCACGACATTGCTCACATTGGTTCCACCAACGGCGACGACATTTAGTGTCATCGACCTGAAAAATGCGTTCTTTTCCATCCCCATCCATCCTGATAGCAGATATTTATTTGGCTTTACGTTAAATAATAAATCGTATAGATTTTGTCGTGTCCCTCAAGGTTACACTGAGAGTCCTAGTATCTACAGCCAGGCTTTAAAAAGACAGCTTGATTCTTTTCAATTGCAATCTGGAGTAGCCCTTATTCAATATGTTGACGACCTTTTATTGGCTGCAAACACTTATGCACAATGTGAGGAGAGTACGCTTGCCTTGCTTTCCTTTTTGGCTCAGAACAAGCATAAGGTTTCAAAGAAAAAGCTTCAATACTGTAGACCCAAGGTGACCTACCTCGGTCATCTTTTGTCTAAGGAGGGGCGTGCATTAACATCAGATCGAATTCAGGCGATTTTAGATACACCAGTCCCCCGCACTCAGAGAGATGTGTGTGCCTTTATAGGATTAACGTCCTTTTTTGTAGACAGTGGATCATGGGGTTTTCGCACATTATAAAACCTTTGTTAGCGTTACTGTCCAAAACTACACCAATGCCCCTTGAATGGACAGATGAATGTCAGAATGCGTTTGAACAATTGAGGCAAGCCCTTTGCTCTGCACCCGTTCTAGGCACACCAGATTATACAAAGATTTTCACATTGTACGTGCACGAGAAAGATGGGTGCGCGTTATCAGTGTTAGTGCAAGTACACGGGGATAAACAAAGGCCATGCGCGTATTTTTCAGCCATTCTTGATCCTGTAGCACGAGGGTTACCTGGGTGTTTCCGAGTAGTTGCAGCAACAGCAGTAGCTATACGGCAGAGTGAGGGAATAGTTTTATCGCACAAATTGTTGGTGTTAGTTCCCCACGCAGTAGATGCCCTGTTAAATCAAACAAAGACGCAGTATCTTACGAGTGCACGCTTAACAGGATATGAGCTTACACTCCTGGCGCCACATATCACACTGAAACGATGCGCTACCCTGAACCCTGCCACTTTATTGCCCTATCTGGTTGAGGAGGGCCAGGAAGAAAAACATCACGATTGTGTTTTCCTGACCGAGGAACAGACAAAGGGTCGTGTCGACTTACAGGATATGCCACTTCCAGATGTGGATGGGGAACTGTGGGTTGATGGATCGTGTTTGAGGCTGCCAGATGGTACGACTTCCGCAGCATATGCGATCACGACACTTAAGACAGTGGTAGAAACAGCTAGAATACTACAGAAATCGGCTCAAGCAGCAGAGCTGATAGCCTTGACAAGAGCCTGCGAACTGAGTGCTGGCCTATGTGTGAACATATACACAGACAGACGGTACGCCTTCGGAGTAGCGCATGATTTCGGGCTACTCTGGAGAGAACGTGGGTTTTTGACTTCTAATGGAGTACACATCATGCACGGAGAACTGGTGCGTGATCTCCTAAACGCGTTGCTTTGTCCAAATAAAGTAGCGATAATTAAATGCAGTGCCCATAAAAAGATCACTGATAAAGTGGGTCAAGGAAATGCTTTTGCAGACAGCATAGCAAGACGAACAGCTATGTCCCGAACTGACTCCCCCATGTATGTAACAAAATCACAGGCTGAGCGATGGTATGATGCTAGAGCGGAGATACTAGATATCCAAAAATCAGCGACTGAATCAGAACTTGCGGCATGGGCAGCAGAAGGGGTACTAGATGATGAGGGTTGTTGGAGAAGCAAGGACATGGAGAGATGGAAATTGCCTGCAGCTTACTTGCAGGCGATGGTTCAGATGACACACGGATTAGCGCATGTGGGAGCTCTTGCAATCACTCGATTGTTAACACGAGTTTGGGAGCATCCTGAGATTGCCAATACTGCCAAGAGAGTAGTGCAGACCTGTCTGATATGTTTACAGCACAATCCTGCGAAAGGGACTCATACTCCGAAAGGAGGGTTCGTTCCACCTTCTGCACCATTCGAGGTACTCCAAATGGATTACATCCAGCTTGAGCGCTGCAATAACCTTAAGTATGTCTTAGTGGTGGTGTGTGCCTTTAGCAAATGGGTTGAGGCCTTCCCCATGAAAGATAATACAGCTTTGACAACAGCTAAGGTGTTGCTCAAGGAGTACCTCCCTCGATTTGGAGTTTGCAAATTTTTGTGGAGCGATAATGGGCCTCATTTCGTTGGGAAAATTGTGGAGTATGTACTGGAGGGGTTGGGTATCCAGCAGAAGTTTCATGCTGTGTTCCACCCTCAGTCAGCAGGTCTTGTCGAGCGGTACAATGCTACGTTGAAGTTGAAACTGGCTAAGATTGTGGCGTCCACGTCATTGAAGTGGCCAGATGCCTTGCCGCTAGCATTGCTCTCTCTTAGATCAGTGCCCCACTCTCGAACAGGCCTCACACCGTATGAAGTGGTGTTTGGAAGGCCTATGAACATATGGGGAGTGCCTAAGCCGCGATTGATACATGATGTGCCTTGCATAATGATGAACGATTATTTGGCACGATTAACAAATGATTTGCTTTCTATTCATCAACAGGTTCGAGAGGCGCTCCCTGACAATTCTACTGGAGAGGCTCACAATCTTCGTCCTGGCGATTTTGTGATGGTGAAGTCGTTTGAGAGGGCGAATAGCTTGGAACCGAGGTGGCGTGGCCCCGAGCAAGTCCTCCTGGCAACTCGAACAGCTGTGCGAGTGACCAACAGAAAGCGGTGGGTGCACTCAACTCACTGCCGCCGTGTTTCTCCGGATCTGGTGAATCCTACTGTGCTGACCGACTACAAGGAGATTCTGGATAAAGAAAAGAGTCCAGCTGTGACATCGGCCGAAGTCAAGGGAGCCTTCCCAGACCACACTGTTTCTGGACGACAGCGTTACGATCTGCGGCCACGATAAGAAGACGATTTTTGTTTTTCGAGACTGGTTGGTTACCGCTCTGGGGTTTGTGAAACGGAAGCCGGGAATCTCAAGGGGGGGGATCAGTTCTGCCAAGAGTAGCGACACCCGTCTTGACCCCGGAGAAGAAAACAACAGCGACCTCGGAGCTCAGCACCGTATTTTTCTTTTTTAGGTATTCACATTTGAGACATTGTGAACTCTTTGAAATATGGCGTCTTCTGCATCACGAGACAAAAGAATACTTGGTGCCATCTTGTTCGTATTGACAATTGTGGTGATAGCAGTAATAGCCTGGGTAGTAGAACTCGTGGTGCCTGTACGTGAACATTTGCTGCCGACTACCCCGGCTCCATCTGAACATTTTCACTTCACTTTGCCCTACCATGAAGAACGGCACCGACAGACTTACTTGAACAATAGCTTCATTCAGATTTTGCATCATACTCACAATATGACGAACACTTCAAATTGTTGGGTGTGTGGGATGTTGCCTGGTCATCAGAAGAAAGGGGGCACTCCCCTCATCCCACTCCCATTTTCGCATAATGGTTCCTGCAATGCCTAGTACACTCTTCTATTCACTTTACGATGGCCAACAAAAGGGGGGGTGCTCTTCCGTTTGAACAAAGTTTGTTACCATGACCGGGATGGGTATCCACGAGCTGAGGGTACTCGATTTGAATGGGAAGAGTACCGCCCCGATAATGTGTCTGCACCCCGTGTTTACAGTAATCAAAGGAACATTAAAATGTCCAGTTCACATGTTATTAATGTTATCACTACCAAGGCAGATCTCTGCATTCGTAATAAAGGTACAATCCCGGTGGGGAAAAGTGAATGTAACACTACACTTACATTTGACAGTCCGAATGGCATATCATTTGTGGCATCTCGAAATACTTACTTTATCTGTGGCAATAAAGGCTATCATCAGCTCCCTTTAGGATGGTTAGGCACATGTTATGTATCTTTTGTATTACCCCCTGTATTCATTGCCCCGCCAATGTACCATAATGATTATGTACTCTACCATGATTTTGTACTAAATCGTGTTAAACGTGCTGCGGTCTTGGACGATATTGACCAGACCGATACTGCTTTACAACAGTATGTAGACTTTAATTTGGGACTGTTTTCCTTTGTGGGGGCTGCCTTGAATAGTCGGAAAATACGACGGCTGACTCGTGTTGTTGAGGCTGTAGCCAATGATACTGCTATCGCATTGGGGAACATAACAGAAGAACTCCAGATTTCTAGAAATGTTACGCTCAAAAATCGTATGGTTCTAGATGTGGTTCTAGCTGACCGTGGGGGGGCATGTAGAATCATCGGAAGTAGCTGTTGTGTTTATGTGCCTGATAACTCGCCTTCTGTTTATGATGCCATTTCGAAGCTACACAAAATAGCTGCTGAAATACACCCGGACAATGGCACTTGGACTCTTTCAGGGTGGTTCTGGTCAATGCTTACCGCTTGGGGTTGGAAACTGCTGACGATTTTATGTATCATTGTTGGGATACTGTTCTTTGTATGTTTATGTATACAATGTGGCCGTGCCTTATGTTCCATGTGTTTATCAGCTTGTATCCCATCCAGACGAGCTCTTGCTCAAAATGAAATGATGCTTCACAAAGAAATTGCTCAAATAATGTTAATTGATATCGAAGATGAGTATCCCGACTACGTCCACTATGAGGTAGCTTCAGCTAAACGCTAAAAGGGTCGTCTGTCGTAATTTGACAATGGCCGGGTTAGCGCTTAGCTTTGCTACACGTTATTTCCCTTAACTTGGCCATATTAGAAAACGCCATTTTGTATGTTACGGCGGCCATTTTAGGGAATGAGCTGCCTCGTGGTCAGCATGCCCTTTAGTCCATTGTCCGTACCACTGACCACTTGACTTTGCCCAGCAACAGGCTATTTTTAGCAACGGTCAAGCCTGTGCATGCGCAGTTCCAACTGATCAGTCACCCCTCAGGAATGTTCCGCCAAACTGACCAGTGGAGTTGTAACCCCTCCCATGAGTTGGCTGTGCTCCAAAATTGACCATATATGTACATAAAGCTCTGTAACGCTGTACCGCCTACCTTTTATTACCTGTAAAATTGTATAAAAGACGGAATCACACCAACGTTCGGTGTGATACTTCTTGCATTGCCGAAGGGTGCTGTAGGAATGTACCACCACCCCATGGGGTCTTAATAAACTTGTCTTTTGTACTTTTCAGTTTCCGTGCCAACAGTTCTTTGGTGTAAGTGGGTATTTTCATGGAGCATGTAGGCCTTGGGAACCCGATACCACACCCCTAAGTAAGTAAGGAACGATATTAAAACCTACATTGTTTCTCTACTTAGATTGCACAATAGCAATCACCCCACAGACGTTCTTGAGTGCTCATAAAGCAAGCAAGCAATATCTACTAAGTATGACCACATCTTCCTTTACATCCTTTTGAGAGAGTGTGTGTTTTATATGTTGTATGTCTTGTCAGTTTTCTTTTACAGGGCCAATTGAGCAAATGGTCTGTTCCAGGTGATTGCACCTGTATGAGCTACCCATGACCAGGGTGACCATCTTTTTCTTTTTCCTTTTTCTTTCTCAGGTCATGCAATTTGCATTGAACTTGAGCTAAACCGCTGTAGGCACATTATAGCCTGTATTTTCATATTGAATTTTTCACTTTTTGGTATTTACACAAATTTTTTGTTACAAACTAGTGAAACGTGGGTAAGGTGGGGAAGTTGTGCCCCCGTCCTGAAGAAGGAGCACAAGCTCCGAAACATGTCGACGCACACATGAGGTACTGTTCATTAACACGACAGGTCCAACCTCGCACTTCACTTCTTTTAGAAGTACCAGCCCGGGGTTGTGAATAAAGTTTTTTTCCATTATGCCCATGAGCCAGGTATCTTTTTATCCTTCACTAAATCCCACCACTCACATACATATCCCTACCACTTGCATCACACGCACCACACATAGTCATTACTACAAGTGCTCCCACGTAGTCGTAGGTTGTAGCACGCCGCATCCCGCTAGAGGGGTGCGAAGACCCCTATGATGAAGCATGACACCAAGGGTCCTTTTGGTGTGTGAGGGGTATTTAAACAAACACTAAGTGCTCCCACACCACTGTGGGAAACGCTTTTCTAAACACTGTCAGTAGGATTCCTTTTGTTTATGTAACTAATCCTGTGGAGTAAGAATCCTACTTCGTTACTCTACCTCCCTCTTTTGTTTATTTGGATCGAAGGCAGTAGTCATCACAAACATCAAGAAATTCTTTTTGTCATATCCTTTAACAAAATCTGAGGACATAAAGTACAATTATCTCTACCTTAAATAAATCAAGGCTAAATTTCATGCTGTCCGTAGTATAGATTCAAAGCTGAATTGAAGTTGTGAACCCTGCTGACCGCACTGTAGATCGAAGGCAGTTGTCAGCACAGATATCAACAAATGATTTTTGTCACTTATTTAAAAAAAAATCTGAACACATACAGTAGAATTGTCTCTGCATTAAATAAATCAAGGGTGAATTCCCTACAGTCCGTAGCGTAGATGCAAAGTTGCATTCAAGTTGTGGACCCTGTTGTCTGCAGAGTACATCGAATGCAGTAGTCGACAGAAACATCGACTAATGCTTTTACAAAATCTGAGGACACAGTACAATTGTCTCAGCCTTAAATAAATCGAGAATGAATTCAATGTTGTTTGTAGTGCTTATGCGCTTCTGGTATCAAGTGGTTAACTCTTTTGATCGCAGTGTACATTTGAAGGCAGTACTTAGTACAAACATTGAGGAATGTTTTTTTGTGGCATCCTTTAACAAAATTGTCTCTGCCTTACATAAATCAAGGCTAACTTGAATGCTGTCCGTAATGTAGATAGAAAGCTCAATTCAAGTTGTGAACCCTGCTGTCCGCAGTGTAGATCGAAGGCAGTAGTTGACACAGACATCGAGGAATGTTTTTTGTCACTTATTTTAACAAAATCTGAAGACATATAGTACAATAGTCTCTGCATTAAATAGTTCATGGCTGAATTTCATACTGCCCATACTTTAAAAAATCTGAGGACATAGTACAATTGTCTCTGCCTTAAATAAATCGAGACTGAATTCAATGTTGTCTGTAGTGCTTCTACGCTTCTGGTATCAAGTTGTAAACTCTGCTGACCACAGTGTACATTTGAATGCAGTACTCAGTACAGACATTGAGGCATGTTTTTTTGCCGCATCGTTTAACAAAATTGTCTCTGCTTACATAAATCAACGCTAACTTCAATGCTGTCCGTTGTGTTGATGCAAAGCTGAATTCAAGTTGTGAACCTTGCTGTCCGCAGTGTAGATCAAAGGCAGTAGTCAGCAGAATTATAGACAAATGCTTTTTGTCACATCCTTTTACAAAATTGGAAGACATAGAGTACAATTGTCTCTACCTTAAATAAAGCAAGGCTTAATTCAATGCTGTTCGTAGTGTAGATCCAAAGCCGAATTCAAGTTGTGAACCCTGCTGTCCGCAGTATAGATTGAAGGCAGTAGTCGATACAGACATAAGTCCGCAGTGCTGTGGCGCTGAGTTTGCAATGGGCCTGTATCGAGGAGGCACGTGGTCATGGCGGCAGCCACGTGGCAGGGTGCGGACCTTCGCTGTGGCAGAGTCTCTTCTCTTTGCACAAGTGAACCACGCCCATGCGTAGGCTAATTATTTATAGTCTTACTCTGATGTTGCGTATGTTGGACCAGCCGACCATGCTTCTGCTTCAAAGGGGGGGTGACAACACAGCTACATGACCAGGATATTTCCCAGTGTCTGAGATAATATGGGGGCGTCCACTATGCAGTACACTGCACATATCAATAGAATATCTACACACAGAAAAGTTTTTGGTTTCTATAGTGAGTTGTGTATAGCATTTCACTGGTATTCTTGGCATCGTGTAAATTATTGCTGATGTGCGTGTTCCATCCCTTATACATAGTTGGTTGCCGCAGATATGGTTAATGAACATTATAATTAGGAATTAGCATTTAAAAAACCTTAGAAATTCACTGAAAAAACATAGGTTTCAGGGGTGTTGTAGTTAGCTGGACATTTCACTAATACGAAACCATTGAAATTCCTCCGGTATAGTTAGTTGTACTAACTGTAACTCTTGCACCAGCAATCCACTGCTGATGATGTCACATATTACATCATTCATGACATGGTCAGTGACATCACTGATGACATCTTAAATGACATCACTGATGACATCATCCGCATGACAATCTGATACATCTCATCATACACTAGTATAACCTTTCAACACTCATTATAGAATAAGGAGTACCATATTTGAAACCATTGACACACCAGTACAAGTTTCAAAAAACCCACTCAGTGATTCCTACATCTACTCACACATCTAAACACTTACCTATAGATTCACTCATACATGCTAAAAAAGATCAATAGAACACTATTAAATATACTTAATCACCTATATCGACATTACACACCAGCACACATCCTATTCAATTATGCAGTCATCCTACTCACTTATGCTTACATTTACTAAGCTACACACTTATACAAACACCATTTTATTTATTCATATAGATAGTGACTCATACTTAGTGAGTTATAAAATCACTATTACAAGTATATTGTTCCTGATACAGTCACTCATACAATCACTGAGTTCTATGTATACTTATTTATATAAAACAACTGTCACATACACTGCCTTTTATATTTCTACTTTGTTGGACATGTATCATTGAGAAATATATTTACTCATCACCACACCCATAAAGAGATTTACTCACCCAAACAACTGTTTCCACATACAGTCTGAACCTCATATATCTACAAAATTGACTATTTACACATCTTTGGACAGTCACACACCTACCACCCAACCACACACACATTCACTATCCCATACAAATACTCACTTAACTAATTAATAACTAATATAGACTTTCACATAGCTAGTAACCAACGTATGTAGTAGTTTACACAACAAGAGACAGAGTGATACAGATATTCACACAGTTTAATCACTGTCCGATATATTTAGTGAGGCACTTTAAATTAGTCAGTCAATCACAGTTCTACTAAATCCTCCATCCAGACACTTACACATCCACTCAGTCTTCAATGCAGATTGCTACATATATAATACTTATTTAAATATCAAACCAAACCACATTCACTGGATGATGTTATCAGTGATGTCATCAGTGATGTCATTTGAGATGTCATCAGTGATGTCATCAGTGATGTCACTGACCATGTCATCAGTGATGTAATATGTGACATCATCAGCAGCGGATTGCGGGCGCAAGAGTTATAGTTAGTACAACTAACTATAACAGAGGAATTTCAATGGTTTTGTATGAGTGAAATGTCCAACTAACTATAACACCCCTGAAACCTATGGTTTTTTCAGTGAATATATATTGAGGCCCGTGTCCACATTCGAGTGCCTCTCGTGTGTTGGTGCAAGCAAGATCTGAAATCTACAGGCGGTTGCCAAGCCGCCGAGAGGAGCACCACCCTGGTAACGTGGGGGCCGCGGAGGAAACATCGAGCAGCCTCATGTTGTGGGACGTTGGACACTCGAAGTAAGGGAACCCCTGACGATTGAGGCACCATTGGGGGGCTTCTAAACCAGCAGAAAATTGCAACGCACTTTTGTGGGGATATTCAATCCCTCCGTGACTACAAGGACCATAAGGCTAATGCGCAAGCTTAATTAAGTGGCCAATAGATGGCGCGCTATTAAAGAAATCCTTTTCCTGTTACCACGGACTGTGCGTGTTCCTTCCCACTAAACAGCCTCTGAGGAAGATTACGAAACGCGTCAGGCAGCGGTGGTTGGGCTGCGAAAGGTATCAGTGGTCTGGGTCCCCTGTGAAATGTATTAATGGGCTGCAGCTTGAGGCCAGTGTCCACGTTCGAGTGCCTCTCGTGTGTTGGTGCAAGCAAGAACTGAAATCTACAGGCGGTTGCCAAGCCGCCGAGAGGAGCACCACCCTGGTAACGTGGGGGCCGCAGAGGAAACATCGAGCAGCCTCATGTTGTGGGACGTTGGACACTCGAAGTAAGGGAACCCCTGACAACTGAGGCACCATTGGGGGGCTTCTAAACCAGCAGAAAATTGCAACACACTTTTGTGGAGATATTCAATCCCTCCGTGACTACAAGGACCATAAGGCTAATGCGCAAGCTTAATTAAGTGGCCAATAGATGGCGCGCAATTAAAGAAATCCTTTTCCTGTTACCACGGACTGTGCGTGTGCCTTCCCACCAAACAGCCTCTGAGGAAGATTACGAAACGCGTCAGGCAGCGGTGGTTGGGCTGCGAAAGGTATCAGTGGTCCGGGGCCCCTGTGAAATGTATTAATGGGCTGCAGCTTGAGACCCGTGTCCACGTTCGAGTGCCTCTCGTGTGTTGGTGCAAGCAAGAGCTAAAATCTACAGGCGGTTGCCAAGCCGCCGAGAGGAGCACCACCCTGGTAACGTGGGGGCCGCAGAGGAAACATCGAGCAGCCTCATGTTGTGGGACGTTGGATACTCGAAGTAAGGGAACCCCTGACGTCTGAGGCACCATTGGGGGGCTTCTAAACTAGCAGAAAATTGCAACGCACTTTTGTGGGGATATTCAATCCCTCCGTGACTACAAGGACCATAAGGCTAATGCGCAAGCTTAATTAAGTGGCCAATAGATGGCGCGCAATTAAAGAAATCCTTTTCCTGTTACCACGGACTGTGCGTGTTCCTTCCCACCAAACAGCCTCTGATGAAGATTACGAAACGCGTCAGGCAGCGGTGGTTGGGCTGTGAAAGGTATCAGTGGTCCGGGGCCCCTGTGAAATGTATTAATGGGCTGCAGCTTGAGGCCCGTGTCCACGTTCGAGTGCCTCTCGTGCGTTGGTGCAAGCAAGAGCTGTAATCTTTTTAGGACTAGTAATTCAATGGTGGTAATCTAAAAACATTGACATTTAAATGTTCACATATGGATTTAATGTTTACATTTAGGCTTTATATTGCACATATACAAAAATCTTTAGCAATTTATCGGGAAAAATATTGTAGATATTTATATATGTATTAATTAATTTTAGCATATATTTATATCCCCGCAAAAGCCATTATTTAATTGTCATGTTTTAAAGTATGTACTGCTTTTTTACGATGACATTATATGTATTTTACTAGTCTTTTGTCTATGTCCAACCCATGTGACGTATTTGAAATGAGGCACTAGCACTTTAAAAGGAAATTAGCACTACCTTCACGTTGTCATGTGATCAAGGCTCGTTGTGAGCAGAAACGTTATGGCGACAGCACTGAAATAAATCCGGCATCTACTATCTTGTGGTCCGTGTCTGTTCTTGCCCCACATCTGGGGAAGCTGCAGCGTGTGGGGAACGGAGGTTGTGCACATAGATTGTTATAGACATAGTGATATTACCTTGGTGAGGAAAGCCCAGGCGGACTTCTATTCATTATTGATGGGATGGAGATCTTTTGGCTTGTTAAGCATGGATGAGTTGAAATACTTGAAAAACGACAACCCGGTCATGCCGGTCCTATATTTGATCCCAAAGGTTCACAAGAACCCAGATAATCCCCCGGGAAGACCTATTATTGCAGCATGTGGTGGATTGCTGGAAAAGACAACTATTTATGTAGATTCATTTCTGCAAGAACATGTACAGAGTTTACCGTCATTTGTTCAGGATTCCAATGATTTTGTGCACAAAATCGAGGAGATAGAGTGGGATCCCGATTGGTGGCTAATAACATTGGACGTTACATCTTTGTACACCAGCATTAATCACCAAGATGGTCTACGGGCTACAGAGTTTTACTTGGGACAGAGACCGATTTCGATGGCCGAACACAATCGTATGTTGTTATCTATGATTTCATTCTGTTTGTATCACAATTTCTTTATGTTCAATAACAGATACTATCAGCAGGTCAGAGGTGTAGCCATGGGGGCCTGTATCTCTCCCAGTTATGCCTGTTTGCATATGGGCTACTGGGAGAGACAGGTCCTCTATGGTGTACACTCTGACATAGCAACGCGGTCCATTGTACGCTGGTATCGTAATATAGACAATGTGTTCCTTATTTGGAGGGGCACCCGTCTGGAAGCTGAGCGATTTATTGAGATACTGAATTGTAACGATTTTAATCTGTCGTTCACTTCAGATATAAGTAAGGAACAGGTGCATTTTCTAGACATGATGGTTTTAAATGGTCAGGACAAACTTGAAACCAGGCTATACAGGAAGCCCACGGCCGGGAATACAGTACTCCATGCAAGTAGCCACCATCCCTCCCATCTCATACGCAGCATCCCCTATGGGGAGATGTTGCGTATCAGACGATTGAGCAGCACTGAAGCTCAATGCTATCTAGCACAAGAGGCTAGTAAAGCTAGATTCTTGGCGAGAGGGTACAATCTTGGACAAATTGACAAAGCCATTGCTAAAGCCAATGCTCTATCGCGCAGCCAAACCCTCCAACGCAAGGCTATTACAGGGTCTGCTGTCTCCCAGGATCAGGCTGTCAGACTGATTTGGGCCTACAACAGGCAACACGGCGCGCTCAGAAAGATCATCACCAAGCACTGGGGCTTAATCAAATGTGACCCTATCATAGGTGAAAAAATTCCAGCCACACCATCCATCACCTATAGGAAGGCATACTCGATGCAGGATGCCCTTGTCAAATCTAGCCCGGAGGTTATAACCAATAAGAACTGGTTAGGTAAGAGCAAGGGCTTTAGAAAATGTTCTTCCTGCAAAGCATGTCAACATGGGCTCAACAAAACAGAATATGCAGTCCCGTTCACCTCCAGTGCTCGCAAGATCAAAAAACAGTTGACTTGCAAAAGTGAGTTTGTGGTTTATGTGCTGGAGTGTCTGTGTGCCCTGCGGTATGTGGGTAGTACCAAGCTGCAGGTGCACAAGAGGATACTCCAGCACATAAGGGCCATCAATACCAGTGACCCGGCATATCCGGTGGCGCGGCATTTCAAAGAGGGTCATAACAACGATAGCACTCTTTTGAAATATTATGCCATAGACAGTGTAGGTCCACTGAAAAGAGGAGGAGACAGGGAGGGTGCTCTGAGAAGGTTGGAGACAAGATATATATTGGAAATGGATAGCAGAGCCCCGGGAGGGATGAACTCTACGGAGGACTTTTACACCTGTCTCTGAGTCATGTTACCCTTCCAGGTCCCCAACTATTCCAGATGGCTACTGATGGCATTTCCTTAGCATCCATCACTTAGTCCTGGTCCACTTATTTAGCTTGGTTGTCCTGCAAACCATTCGGACTATATAAGATGGCATTTTCCAAATGTTCTAGGTCCCGTTTATGTCTAGTACTGCAAATGACCAAGTTGTGCAACGTAGCTTAGGCTTAGGCTACGGGTCTGTGCAATGAACAGGAATGTTGGATCTCATGTGTTTGTATGGTACTTAAAATGAAAAAATTGGTAACAAAAAAGAAAAAAAAAAATAATTTGATATGTATATCTCTGTTCACTATCACTTTATGCTATTTCAAAATCTTATGGTATATGCATATTCAATCATAGGTGTAGATGAGTTGAGGCTGCGATATTGTTTTGTATTTTAGAAGACGTTATCTCCTCTTCCCATTATCACTTAATGACATAGACAGATTGGTGGCTTGTGCAATATATTTATTCATTTAAGGATGCTGCGATTTCAGGGACTAGTAAATGCATTTAAGCATACAAGTGTAAATATTACACAAAATCTCATCCAGTGTATATAGTGTTACTCCAGGTCATTGTAAATATATGAACTATCAATATATATATAATTGACACTTTGTTTTTAACATCGTGTTTTATATGAAAAATTTATTGTTATTTATTGAACATGTCGATTGTTGGGATGACAATATTTGCACTTTAATTTGTATTTTGCACATTGATCTTTGCACATTACGAACTCCTTAGGGGATTATCCCGGGATGCGAGCTTACAACTTTCATGTCTGTTGTCTATGTCTATTATTGATAGCATTTTACACCTGACCATATTCAACCAATGGCGTTGTATTCTATATAGCACTAGCACTTTAAATTTTGCCTCTTTCCTTGCATGCGTCATGTGACCAAGCCCTCTGTGAAGGCCGAAACGTTATGCTGAGGTGCGCCTTTTTATGATTGAATAAACCACTGCTCACCTGCACTTTGGGTCTCCTCTCTTCTTCTGCGCCGTCGGTATCCAGGATTGGGCTCCAGGCGAGAGAAAGCTGAGATTGTTTCATATATATATATATATATATATATATATATATATATATATATATATATATATATATATATATATATATATATATATATATATTTCACACGAAAAGAAGATGGTCGCGGCACACCTCTTGGTTATTCAACACGTTTTATTTCAGATCGTGAATTCTTCCTCCTATGCGTTTTGAACCAGAGTTCCTGTTCACAGCAATATTTGACTGCTGTGAACAGGAACTCTGGTTCGAAACGCGTAGGGGGATTTGAAATAAAACATCTTGAATAACCAAGAGGTGTGCTGTGACATCTTTTTTCCGTGTGAAATTAACTGTGAGACACTGCCCTGGTCTCAACGCGAGCACCAACTGTATCGCGCTCCCTTTGTAACAGGACAACTCGAGTGAAAATATATATATATAAATCCGAAACACGTTGACCGTCCTCCTTGTTTGCACTAATGGTGTTGTAATATAATAAAAATACCTCAACTTTGAAGAAATCACGTTTGGATTCCACTTGTGCTGTGGTGAATTCGAGCTGCTGGGCTACGGACAGGAGCCCGGCTGGGTTCGTTCTTTCTTGAGAATATATATATATATATATATATATATATATATATATATATATATATATATATATATATATATATAACGCTCAGAAGTCCCTTGCCTCAAAAGGAACAACAGCACTCCGGGGGTAGTGAAAATTCACAGCGGTCTTTTTTAATGAAAAATCAACAACAAACGCGTTTCGGCGTCAGCCTTCGTCAGTGTCAATGACACTAAGCACATGACTCAATTATAAAGCTCCTTAATGATGACAGACATAAGTATAGGACTAACCCTGGGTCTAATATATGCACCATCTTGTAGTGGATAAAATGTGCTCATTAACACATACAATTACCCTTCAAGTAAAGAAATCATACCATATATCGGTTAGAAAAACAAGTGGTAAATGCAAAAATTAATAATTATACAGATTATATAATGTGACAACATCTAGCCGTGGATCGGCATAAGTCCTTTCGTTATCAGTCTGTCCCTATAAGAGTGAAGCTTAAATCAGCATGACAATCAAAAAAGCGAATACACCAATGAATATATACATATATACACATAAATACACAGAGAGATGTATATACTCTGAATGGCTAACCTGACTCAGATATCTCTACTACATGTTATCTTAAGAGCCCAGGGTAAAAATAAATGATAGCCATAATGCCCCTTATCTCTGTCAAGCGGGGTTAAACAATATACCCCTACATTCACCTCTTCCATATAAGACAAGCAAAATAGACAAAAGTAGAAGAAAGGTAAAGTAAAGGAAAAAGAAGGAAGGTGGAGAGGGGAAAGGAAAAGGGGGAAAAACAGAAAATTGAAGAACTATAGAAGAGACGAACAATAGTGCTGCAATATATATATAAATATGTACATATATAGACAAATGTACATAGGGTGGTGAATAAACTGTGTGAACTTATAGCAAAAATTCATATTCATAAATCATATACATTCCTGTTCTGAGATCGTACTACAAATTTGTTTCTAACATTGAGTACTGAACATATGCATCAACCTGGATACCACTGTCTCCCCTAGGTAAATCATTTCCCTGGATGGACGGCCATTTCCTCCCCGCTATTGAGACCTCCCGGATACTTAGTCGCTAAATCGATGATGTACCTCGATTCTAGTCGTCTGAGTCGTCTTAACTTATCTCCGCCCCTGATGTTATTAGGTATGCAGTCCAGCCCAAAGTATTGTAGTTTGCTGCGATCTTTGTTATGATACTCAGAGAAATAGCGGGCTACCGGGTAGGAAGGATCAACCTTATCAATGGCCCTAAGATGCTCTAGCACCCTCAATTTTAGTTGGTTGATGGTACTCCAGATGTAGCGGAGGCCACTGCAGGTCAAGAATTTCTGGATAACCATAGATCTAAAGTCAAAGGGAAATCCCTGGGATAGGTTTGAACGGCTGTGATGTCTAAAACATAGCAGTTGCACTATAGTATCTAGTTTACAGACTGCTATAGAACACTGTCTGGCAGGAAAATATTAACATAATGATTTCCACAGAGAAAATGTTTGTTAACAATCTAGTACTTTATTAAAACAACCAATATTTTACAATAAAAAAACATACATTTAAAATTTCAAAGGATCTTTCCCTGAAACATAAAAAGTTAATAAAATAAGAACATACAAGATGGCGGTAAAGCATATAAGTTCATACACAACATATTATATATCATATACAAAAGAATATATCACATTCAATAGCAAAGGAAACAGACCCCCTTTAAAACAGTGGTACTCGGATATTTTAACCACACTTGATTATCGGATCCACTAGCCTAGCATTAATTGTACGATCTTACACAAATGTGACAAAATTGCATGTACATCTCATGTGTATTTAGGCTTAAGTGGATTCTCTCGTAAATAACTGCGTCGACGCGTTTCGGTGCTATCCACTTGATATGGTGGCACCTTCTTCAGGACTTCTTAGTTGGGGTTTTCCCTGTACATGCAGGGCTTCGCTCTCCCTATTATGAGGGGCAAAATGATATCATATCAGTGCCTATTATTCTATTACATGTCTTAATCATCTCCTCTTTCACCGTTGTCATAGTGGTAAATCCATATGTTGTGGTTTTGTATATCATTCAATACTTTATCCACTAACTGGTTATCTATACATTTACTGGTGGGTAATGCAAGGCCGCTGCCCAATTACATAGCTCATATTTCGAAACCTTATCTACAGTCTAGTAACCATATGGTATCAACATTATCTTTCATTGTAAATTTGCAATCATCTGCTCTGTAATCCGTTTTACAAAGACCCTTGGTACCCTCCAAACATAATTCTGTGTGGAAACCAGTAGTCGGGGACTCTTATATCCAACGTGAGATAGTTATAGCATATTATGCCCGTTCTCACCTTAGGGTCGAGGGAGGAAGGTTTCTTAAATCCTCTAGCACTAGGTAGTGACTGGGCGCCGGTGGCGTTGTCCCCGGACAGTTGGATTTAAAGCAGTTTTTAGCTCTGGCTGGATTGGCCTGAAGATAAACATATGGGTTTCAATTGAATGAAAAAGAGGGGTCAACACCATGTATTCTTGAGGGCTTTGTTTACCTTTTTTCTTTTCTCAAAAACCTCCTACTTTGGGATTCTGTTATGTCAAAGTTTGTCCGATCTTTTTCCTTATTAGGAGCATGTACCTAATAGAAAACAAAGGTATAATTGTAGTTGTTTATTCTACTATTTAATCTAGCTCTCTCCTCTTGGTTGATAATTACCTTTTTGTTTTTGGAGCGACTCCTCCTATGGGGTTCTTTTATCTTCTTATTAGTCTGGTAATTTTCTTCTTTTCTAGCTTTGTATCTAATTAGATGAAGGAAGGGGAAATTTATTTCTGGTCATGGATCTATTAGTTCTTTCTGTCCTAACACCTGTTTTATATTTACTTTATATAAATGTAGTCTTACCTGAAATAGTTCTAAAACCCACTTCAAACGGGCATATATTAATTGATGTCCTTGCAGGAACTGGATACGTTCTAATGGAATCAAAAGAACATGTCGATCGGTAGGGAATAAAACATCTATCTCCTTGCTTATTATTTAAAACAAAGGGATATGCCCTCCTTCTCCTGTATTCTAACGTTGGACTTGAGGCGTATTCTGTAGATATATTCTAAAGCCATCCAATGAGCATGTCGAATGGTAGGGGATAAAGCATCTACCTCCTTGCTTATTATTTAAAACAAAAGGATATGCCCGCCTTCTCCCGTATTCTAAAGTCGGATTTGAGGCATATTCTGCGGTGTGCCACCTCCCGCTTTCTCTACATTGCGAGGAAAAACCCTCTTGTTATCTGAGGGGAAAAACCGTCTGTTACCTTTTTTGTGATGGGTGAGCACTACTCTATCATTATTAGGTGGAGGCTTACTAATTATTCATTAAAAGCGTCCCCGTCCTAGAGTGCACTCGCCCCCGGCTTGTTAACCTGAATCTAAGATCTTGGATCTCCTCCCCCCACGGCTCCCACTCGCGGAGGATGCTCGTTCTTACCTTACTGCTCGGGCCGTCGTGCGTCTGCCTCGTTTGAACCGCTATCTGGTGGCTATGTCGGCCAGCCTATTATTTATATCATTTTGCTGTCAGAATATAGTTTACAGCTGTTTAGTTTTCTTTTTGCTGGGGGCGTTCTCTACGTTAGTGGCGCCGCCATCTTAGAATGGTGATTTAGCTCGTTCTGAGACTAGTGTGAGGTGTGTTACTCTTCTCGAAGTGCCGTTTCTGCTTTAATAAAGTATGTTTAGTTGTACTTTTTAAATCATACGATCTATTTCTGGACTTTTTTGTGTGTTTTGGTGTTTCGCTGATCGCTAATCGCTTGCTTTCTTGTGCATCCTTCCACTTTACTGCGGCGCCATCTTAGGACGGTCCCCGTGACCCAGATATAGTGTAACTTTCTTTTATGTTCCTCTCTTTTCATTTATTTTGTTCACTTTCTTTATACAGGGTGCGTTATTTATTTAGATTTTAGAGACTGCGATCCTACTGATTATACCATTTATGTCAGCTTACTGACAGGATGTGGTTACCAGCTGATTTGTGTTCTTTCGCTTGGGGCGTTCTCTATGTCGGTGGCGCCCCCACCATAGAGTGGATATAGTATAGCTTCCTTACATTCATCTGTTTTTCATTTATTAACCTGGGTTACTTATTTTAGAGATGGTGCGACATTTATTTAAATTTTAGAAAATACGTTCCATCGTCCCGTTTATTATTTTACCTGATGTTAGTGGCGATCACCTATGTCTTGCAATAATAAAGGTATTTTATACATACGAAGTTTACGTGGTTTATTAAGATATACTATCTTCAGATCACTATTATGCCGGTTCTATGGGATGTGGGGTTGTACCTGATTTTATTCTATAAGTATTATATTAATGCCTCCCATTCTTCTCTTGAGTTGAGGCCTTTTTTAATTGTGTTGAATTTAATCATGTACCACTGTTCTTGTTGTTTGCGTCTACTAGTACTATCGCCTAGTCTGGTCAGTTCTTTTATGCGTTCTATAATAATCCATCTGATATCTTTCTCATTGTGGCCTTTCTCCTTCCAGTGTGCCACCAGAGGAGCGTTTTCTTTGTTGTTTTTAATTGCGGACATATGTTCACTGATCCTGACTCTTACTTCACGACCTGTTTCGCCTATGTAAGCTAGCTCACATGGGCAGAGGATCATGTATACTGCATTTTTCGTTCTGCAGTTGTTTAGAGTTGTTATCTCATGTGTGGTTCCATTGTGTACCACTTTTTTGGTAACCACACAGAGATCACAGATGCAGCAGTTGCCGCATTTGTTATTTCCAACTGCTTTATTACCAGTGATTGTCAACTGATTTTCTACCACATCATCCCTGTATGTGTGTACCAGGTTTGATCTCAGATTTTTGTTTTTTCTGTAGGCGAACAGCGGACGTTCTAAAGTGTTGGTATCCGGTCCATTGTTGAGAATTTTCCAATTATGGTTAATTATGTTTTTTACTTGGTTGGCTATCACAGAATGCTGGCTGACCATCACTATTTTCTCTTTTACATTTTTCTTCTCTTTTTTGTTTAGTAGGCTTTCCCTGTCATAATACCGAGCTCGCTTAAATGAGTGCTCGATCAGTTTCTTGGGGTATCCCCGTTCTCTGAATTTCCTTTTCATATCTCCAGCATGTTTGTGGAAGTCCGTCAGGTCTGTACAATTCCTTCTCAGACGAAGAAATTCCCCAAACGGTATTGAGTCTTTTTGGCTCTTTGGGTGGTAGCTCTGGTAATGCAGAATGGTGTTACGGTCTGATTCTTTTTTGTAGAGCTCTACTTTTAGTTGACTATCCTCACTTTTGATACAGATGTCTAGGAAGTTGACCCTCGTTTTGCTGTATGTAACTGTGAATCTAAGATTCGGGTCTCCCAAGTTTAACCAGGATAGAAATTCCTCTAATGATTCAGTGTTACCTAGCCAGATGAAGAATATGTCATCAATGAAGCGAGCCCAATTTCGAATGTTTTCGAAAAAAGGGCTCACTTCATTGTATATGTGCCTGTTCTCGAATAGGCTGACATATATACAAGCAAGGCTCGGCGCACAGGTTGCGCCCATGCTGGTCCCTTTCTTTTGAATATACAGCTCCTTTTTAAATAGGAAAATATTGTTAAGGAGTACCATAGCCACACACTTGATGATAAATTCTTTATTTCCTCCTATGATCTCCGTGTCCTCTAATAAGTTGCTTACTGCTGTGATGGTGTCTAACTGGGGAATATTTGTGTAGAGTGACTCTACGTCGAGAGTCACCATTAGTTCATTCTCTTCATCAAATTGAATCCCTTCAATCTTTGCTATCATGTCCGCAGTGTCGCGGATATAGGACTTCTGTTTTTCTACCAGTGGTTTTAGGAATCTGTCAGCGTACTGGCTCAAAGGTTCCAGTAGCGAATCTATGGAGGCCACAATGGGTCTTAGTGGCGGGTCAATCAGACTTTTGTGGACCTTTGGCAGTCCATACATAGCTGGGGTTTTAGGATTCGGATTACTCAGGAATTTCCATTCGTCCTCAGTGATACCTCCCTCTTCAAGAGTAGTCCGGAGCAGGGTTTCTACATCTTTTTTGAGTTTATAGAGTCTAGATTGATGGACTCTGTTGTAATGTTGTTCATTTGCTAAAAGGCACCTAACTCTTCGCTCATAGTCAGTTGTGTCAAACACAACGACTCCTCCCCCTTTATCAGCGGGTTTTATTGTAATACTCGTGTCAGCCGACAGAGAATTAATGGCTTCCCTTTGTTCCTTGGTTATGTTTTGTTCCTGGTAATGTTTTTTTTCCAGTAGAATGCCTACCTCCAGTTTGACCATGGACTCGAAAATCTCGAGGTTCTTATCCACCATGCCGAGGCTAGGGGTGAACGTTGATTTGGCTCGTAGACCTGAGTCTGTCGGTGGCTCTCTAATGGGTCTATTCTCAAAAAACCTGCGTAATCTGATTTTCCGAAAGAACGCTCTAAGATCTTTCTCTAGCTGAAATTTATTTATACCTGTGGTTGGGACAAAGTTGAAGCCCATACCCAACACATGTTCTTCTGTGTTGGTAAGGGTTCGTTGTGATAGGTTTATGATAGGGGTTCTTTCTAGTGCCAGTAGATTTTGTTCCTGGTCCGTTTGTATTCCTGAGGGGCCGGGTTCTGTTGGTAATCCTGCTCCTGTTCCCTCTGGGCCGGTCTCTTTGGATATTGGCCTCTCCCTCTGCCACGGAAGTTCCCCCAACCTCTCTGTGGGCGCTGATCTAAAAAAGGAGTTTCGTATACCCTGTTTGGTCCTGCATAGTCCTCATCTTCTCTACATTGTTCCTCATCCTCTATACTGCTCTCTGATGTTCCTGAGAAATGTACTTGTCTGGGCCTTCTTGGTTGAAACCTTGTCTGGAATCTAGCTTTGGGGCCCTCATGTCTAAAATTGTCCGGTTTTTCTGTGTAGTAGTCTTTTTGTAAGAAAGGATATACTACTTCTTGACTAAATTTATTAATGTCTTTCCTAAGTTTTTGTGTTTTGCGATTGGTTAAGTATTCGCAGTATCCTCTCATGTCTTTATTTATTTCCTCCAGTCTTTTCTTTACGTCCTCAACTACGTTGTTCTCTAAGAGTGCTTTCTCTAGCTCTTCCATTTCTTTTATTTCTATGAGAACAGTGGACTGTGCCGTTTCGATGATGAGTAGCATGAGGTCTCTACTGCATCGATTGCAGATAAAAGTCCATGTTTCAAGGAATTTAGGGTTATCCACGAATAGTCCCGGTTCATTCCGGATTTGCAATCCTATTGGTATTTTACCTGCCCTCACATATTGGGTCATGAAATCTGCGTGTAACTCAGTTCTAATGATTTTCTTTTTTAGGTTAATAAGCTGATTCCATTTTTCCCCTCCATTGGGAATCACTGTGATGTTGTTACTGCCTCTATTAGAGCCTAATATCTTATTTAGTTGTTCTTCACTGAAGCCAAGGGTCTTTGTAAAACGGATTACAGAGCAGATGATTGCAAATTTACAATGAAAGATAATGTTGATACCATATGGTTACTAGACTGTAGATAAGGTTTCGAAATATGAGCTATGTAATTGGGCAGCGGCCTTGCATTACCCACCAGTAAATGTATAGATAACCAGTTAGTGGATAAAGTATTGAATGATATACAAAACCACAACATATGGATTTACCACTATGACAACGGTGAAAGAGGAGATGATTAAGACATGTAATAGAATAATAGGCACTGATATGATATCATTTTGCCCCTCATAATAGGGAGAGCAAAGCCCTGCATGTACAGGGAAAACCCCAACTAAGAAGTCCTGAAGAAGGTGCCACCATATCAAGTGGATAGCACCGAAACGCGTCGACGCAGTTATTTACGAGAGAATCCACTTAAGCCTAAATACACATGAGATGTACATGCAATTTTGTCACATTTGTGTAAGATCGTACAATTAATGCTAGGCTAGTGGATCCGATAATCAAGTGTGGTTAAAATATCCGAGTACCACTGTTTTAAAGGGGGTCTGTTTACTTTGCTATTGAATGTGATATATTCTTTTGTATATGATATATAATATGTTGTGTATGAACTTATATGCTTTACCGCCATCTTGTATGTTCTTATTTTATTAACTTTTTATGTTTCAGGGAAAGATCCTTTGAAATTTTAAATGTATGTTTTTTTATTGTAAAATATTGGTTGTTTTAATAAAGTACTAGATTGTTAACAAACATTTTCTCTGTGGAAATCATTATGTTAATATTTTCCTGCCAGACAGTGTTCTATAGCAGTCTGTAAACTAGATACTATAGTGCAACTGCTATGTTTTAGACATCACAGCCGTTCAAACCTATCCCAGGGATTTCCCTTTGACTTTGTGTCCTTGCACCCTGTTCCCTGGTGACAGTGGGGTACCCTCTCTTTTGAAACTAACCATAGATCTACCCGTCATCTGTTTCTCATATCGAAGGACTCTTTTGCTAGCTGCGCACGCTTTACAGCGTCCACATGGGTAAAACCCACTCATGTCCTTCAGTGTGTTCGGTTTGATCATGGGTTTGTTAAAATGGCTATGTACCACCATATCCCCCAGCGATCTGCACTTACTGAAGGTCACTAGAAGATGAGGAGGCAAATCTTCCCTCAACATACTGTCTGTGCATATGATGTGCCAGTTTTTACGCATCATGGCCTTAAGGTGATTGGCTCCAGAGGAATAGGGTGTTATCATCCTAAATTTACTCTTTTCTGTATTGGTATTCATGATTGGCAGTTCCTTCTCTTTCGGTTTCTTTTTCAGCAATTCGGTCCTGGGAATCTTCCTGCCTCTCTTAAGTGTACTCTGCAATAGGGAATCATCATAGCCCCTGAGTCGGAAATGTTCCAGACACTCATGGGCTGCCTTCTCAAAGTCCCGTTCTTGTGTACTGTTTCTACGGAGTCTGAGAAGTTCCCCATAAGGGATACTTCTGATAAGCTTGGGTGGGTGACTGCTTTTAGCGAATAGAATTGAGTTCCCTGCCGTTTCTTTTCTGTACAAGGATGTATGTACCAGACCCTCATCAATATACACCTTCAGGTCCAAGTAGTCGACTGCCACTCGGCTAATTGTTCCGGAGAGGTGTAGATTGTAGCAGTTATTATTCAAATCCTCAATATACTTTTCTACATTTACAGTCGTACCCTGCCACACAATGAAAAGATCATCTATTTAGCGGTACCAATGTACCACCCTGCCATACTCCTGTCCCTTCTTCCAGCTCCTGGGCACCTGCTCCTCCCACTAGCCAACGAACAGGTTCGCATAACTGGGAGCGAAGCAGGTGCCCATCGCCGTGCCAGAGGTTTGCTTGTACAGTTGTTCACCAAACAAAAATATGTTATTATTTAAACAAAACTGCACAAAGTCGAGAATCATGGTATTATGCTGTACAAAGCGCAATTGGCGCTTATCCAAAAAATGTCTGACAGCATTCAGGCCATGTTGGTGGTCAATGTTAGTGTAGAGACTGGTGATATTCCTCACCATAAGTAGATAATCGGATTCCCAGCTCATATCTGCAATTATGTTCAAAAAATCTTTTGTGTCCTGGATATAAGAATCCAGGATAGTAACAAGGGGGAAAAGAACAGAGTCCACGAACTTGGACATGTTTTCGGTCAGTCCATGAATAGACGCAACAATGGGGCATCCTGGTGGTGATGTAGAGTTCTTGTGGAGCTTAGGAAGATGGTAGAACGTCGGAATCATGGGGCTGTTACTCCGCAGAAAGAGGTGTTCATCCTTCCCCAACATTTGTGAATTGTACCATATATATATATATATAGGGGTAAGTACATCCGTAAGGGGAAAAATTACATATACTTCTGGGTGGAGCCATGTGGCAAAAAGAGAGGCTTATTAGTGGAGCCGCACAAACAAATGCAATGTTTACAACATACCATGTCAGAGATGTTCCGATTTATTCAGGCCAGTCCTCCCACCATCAATGTTCAAAGCTGTTGTATCAAACAGATTCAGCATGCTGTACATCCACTTTGAAAAGCTGCCAATACCCGACCATTCAACCCATTCAGCCTCTACCACTCAGACAAGGGTTGACACATTCAGTTTGTTATCTTCATTGTCGTTCACTGACATACGGATCAGGTACTCTTGGTATGGCCCTCATATATTGAGCGGTCTATTGCGTATCGGAGTGAGAGCATTATAGGTGTCTATCTGTGTATTGCAGTAGGTCATGTTAGTGTGCCTCTCGGGTATCGTCGGCAAAGGCCCCTTCATTCATCGCATAGTGTCAGGATCTACTTATCTGATCTCCAAGGTCTTGCGCGGGAACAGAGATGCTAGAACCCAAATCCCTTTGAGCAATGTCAGCGGGTCAGATCTCTGAACCCTTCCTTCATTACTCCCAGGGAAGGGGGTGTGGATAAAATAACAAACAGAGAAGAGAATGGTCCTGCGAGGGTTTTCTCTGGTCACTGCCTTCTGGTAGTTGAGTAAGTGTGAGAAAACCTAAAAATAATAACATACCATTACACTCCTACTCAATAGGCAATACTAATCTACTCTTATATGTATGGTCTATCTCTGCTCACCCACCCGAGCGCTGCAGGACCTTGCTTCTCTTCATGAATATGGTTGGCCTCTGCTCAGCTACCAGTTGTCGCTAATGTAACACAAATACCAAGAGTTAGTTTGGCTTCTTTACTCTGAATTAACTTTTCATCTAGTTGGATGGATGGAAACTGAGCACTTACTTCACTGGCAATTGAGCATCCGTTTTAAATGGGGTTCTGGTTTTTATAGTCTTTTTCCTTCTTAATCTGGACGGATGACTGGCGAGATACTCTGTCTCTTTTTCTCCCTTACAGGTTCATTAAGTTCTTAGAGCTTGTCTCAGCCAGTACAATGAATACTCCTTTTCTTTGGTTACGTCTCTCTCATAATCTCCTTCACTAGAGTTTCATTTTTTCACTCAATCAGTTTGCGTTAACTCCTGGAGTCTCTTGGCCTTAGTAAATATATATATATATATTCATCAACATTGGCAACTCATTTAATGAAACAATGCGGACAGTTACTTAGCTTAGTTTCTTTGAAGGGCTCGCGTTGCAGGCACTTCTCGCCTGGTGCAGCCCTCAGAAGGTAACTCGAAAACTTTGACAAGATGCCGGTGAAGATTTCCTGTCAGCGGAAAGCGTATCTTCGAGCCAGACGCTTCGCTGCGGCAACACGAGGGTACTGAACCTCTTCTGGAAGAGCGCGCCTCAGGCAATTTGACAGCCGTCAAGAACTCCACACCTGAGGGACGACGCTCGCAATGTTCTTAAGACTCGCGCTTGAATTAACGTGCCGAGTCTGCCTCACGTTTCCACTCTCGCTCTGAATTGCTTCGATACTCTGAACATGGGTATTTTACTTGGTTACTTCTCTAATCTTGACACGACGAACTTCCTCGGCTGGGTTCTTCAGTGAAGTGCGCGTTTTTCGTGGCGCTCGCGCTTCACATAGAATCTCTGCAACTGGGACCTGGAGGACTAGAACGTTCGTTGTCCTTTCCGCTGGCCACAACGGCGGCCATCTTGCATCTCCAGGATCGTACTCTATCTGTCCATGTGTCTGGAAAGCAACCTGGTTGCCTTCCTACTGCAGTTGGGTTGATTATGACTGAACCCACAGCTTGAGTCCTGACACATAGCAATTCTACGCCTTGCCAATAAAAGACCTAGAGCCACCAAGACTTCTTTGGCACATCGTAATCATATCCCAGTAAGGCTACCAATGGTGACTCCAGCAATGGCACCTCCACAATATTTTGTAACACTTCAAACAATGCTGTCCAAAACCGACAAACCCCTGGGCAAAACCAAGGGACAGGCCCGAAGCCAGCACCCTCAACGCCCCATCTGAAGCAGCGATCAGCACCCATTAACCCACATCAGAATAATCGCGCAGGGGTGTAGTACATACCATTAAGGTACTTAAAATGTACTAAACAGTGCTGCCTATGCTATGAAATGGTTTTTGTTATTGATCCGCAATATGCCGATTGTTTCACTGTTATTTCTGTGCCTAGGTCATCCTGCCATTCCTGCCGTGGCGTTGCGAGTATCGAGTCCCCATTTATTCTCATGAGCTTATATAGTTGATATCCCCAGGTGGGGGGAATGAGTCTGCAATAGGTACGTCAACGAGACCATTTCCTATGGTTCCGATGTCTCGTTCCCTAGCAGTGCTTGTAATGATAGACATGCCTGGTAATAGTAGTATCTGGTAAGCAGTGCTATATCAGGTGTTTTTGTTTGGATATGTTCCCAGGTACTAATCACCCCTTCTACAAAGAAGTCCCCCATGCAATGTATGTTAAGCGCACGTAATGCCTGTAGTACTGCCCTTTCTCCACCCAATGAGAACCATCTGCACCACTCCATGGGAAATTTGGGTGAATAGAGAAGTTTAATCTGCAGATCATCAGCAGTTTTCGGCAGGAGGTATCTTGTGACGCCCATGGGATCAATAGTGTGGAATCAGCCCTGCGGCGGACCTAGTAAGTATCGTGAGAGTGTTAATGGACTATCCTCCTTCCTCTCCAAATACAGGTGAGGTAGTACCAGCTGTCATTTATCCAGTAATATGCATGCATAGTCTGCACTGCTCTATAGTATGCCTAAAGATCTGGTGCGTCAAGTCCTCCCGCTGAATAGGGTAGAACCAGCGTAGACCATTGACCAAAGGTTACTTTCCAACTAAAGCGCACCGGATCAATATAGTGCGTATGTTGCAGAACAGTGACTTCGGCAGTAATATTGGTAATTGGCGAAAAAGAACAGAAAGTGTGGTAGTATGATGATCTTCATTCTGCACAGCTCGCCCATAATTTTCCCGCACTACCGCCTCTGGGTCAGTGTATACCTGGACCCTTAAGTAGCGTACAGCTTATGTGATCGATGCAAGCGGGAATTCCATCTGAATAGACGTGCTATGCGCAGTGAGTGGAAGTATGCATGATTTATTCCAGTTTATGCGCACTCCTGAGTGGCCACCCAACTTCAACTCAGACAGTACAGGTGGCAAGTTATGTTCAGGATCACACACATACAGAAGTGTACCATCTGCATACGCAGAGATTATCAAATTATAATCTGGGAATCTAATACCGCAGTGAGCATGGTATTCTCACAGGGTGCAAGCCAGTAGCTCCGCAACCAGGGAATACAAAAGTGGCGAGAGCAGGCATCCCTGCCTCGTGCCCCCCGGGGTAGAGATCGGAACTGATAATAAGCCATTCACAGCCATTCACACGCACACGTGCCCTTGGTTCTGTATACAGAACCTGGACTAGCTTCAAGAATATGTTCCCGACGCCCACCCACCACAGCACAGCCAGCATAAAGGACCATACTACGGAGTCAAACGCTTTTTTAGCATCTGAGGAAACTGCTGCAGCACAGATGCCGCGGTCAATGCGGATATCCTGCAAAATAGAGTACGAAGATTCCTAGTGAGTGATCGTCAGGGGACAAATCCAGATTACCCCGGTTCTACAGTCCCAGTAAGTAAGGGGGCCAGTTTATTTGCCTGTATTTTAGCAAACAGTTTCCCGTCAGTATTGAGCAACGATAAGTGCCCGTAAGAGGTCACTGTTCCGGGGGCTTACCCAGCTTCAGCAACGCTATCAGCAGTGCTTCACGCATGGTTGGAGGCATAATGCCCTCGTGGCTGCAGTAAGGCCATCAGATCCAGGCGCCTTTTCACTGGGCATGTCTTTCAATGCAGCAACAATCTCAGTTGGGCAGAGGGGGGCTTCAATCTGGTTTAATTTTTTATTTTTTTTTAAATATATTTTTATTGCAGGAATCAGTAAATCGTTACATAATTGACCAGCATTATAAAACAAGCGATATCAATCAAACACAACCCTCCGCTCCCCCGCCGTATTTCTCGTACACAGCCATTCAGCCCACAACCCCGGGGTCGGGCGGCGAAAGTCAATGGGGGCTCAGCAGGGTGTCAAAGCTGGTCCGGATAATCCACAGTCTGTCATCTGCTTTTCCAAACAAGCCTATAAACCCAGAAAGAAAAACCCCACCCTCAAAACGCTAATAACCAAAGTAACCCCTACCCAACCCCGCCATCAGCGCACGGTAACTACCGCAACAGGATCTGCTAAAGGACCCATGGGGAAAGCAACAGAGCTGAAAAGTTCAATCAACTAACGGGACATGGGGCGAGCTGCATCCTCACTGTCAGAGTCACTGGGGGCGCAATAATCCCTCAGGGCCTGCACTAACGTTTCCCACTCCAGCGCTGCCTCCTGTGCCTTCTCATTACGCTGCCTCCAAGCTAGCTGGTATCTCAGTGTGCTCTCCCCCGCTGCCCACTTCAGAAGTTCGCTGTGCCACCGGCTTCCCGTCGGACCAGCTCGTGCCTTCCAGTTCCTGGTCACCTCCCGCTTAGCAAGGAGCAGCCCCAAATCGATGAAGTTGCTGGATATTTTGTTCTTGGGGGTATGAGGGAACCAGTGCAGGAGTCCCACCGCCGCGTCAATCGATAAGGATCTCCCCGTCACCTCCTCCAGGGTCTTCCCCACTTCTACCCAATAGGATGATAATCCCGGGCAGGTCCACAACATGTGGAGGAGGTCCGCCTCCTGGGCCGGGCACCTGGGGCAGTCCGCTGAATTCGTAGCAAAATATCGCCTGATTTTCACCGGGGTCAAATAAGCTCTGTGGAGCACATAGTAGTGGACCAATTGAAAGCGGGCGTGGCGTGTGCCCTTCCAGGCTCGCCGCACCAGCTGAGACCAGGTCGTCTCCGGGATCTCCTTGCCAATGTCCACCTCCCAACGGGTTCTCAGAGTAGTGAGGGGAGCCAGCCCCTCATTGATCAGTCTGCCATAAAGGCAAGTGACCGCCTTCACCGTGCCCGCAGACATCATCACGTATTGGCACACCGGAGATAAAGGGGGTTCCTCCTGCCCATGTTTCCAGTGCGCCTGAATCGCTCGGATAAGGGCCGAGTGCAACAGGAAGTCGCCGCGAGGAATCTCGAAGCGATCTATGAGCTCCTGAAAGGGCAAGAGCGCCCCTTTCTCGTATAGGTCACCCATCAGCTGTAAGCCTGCGTCCTCCCAGTTCGCCAACCATGACCAATCGCCGCCATGGGGCAAAGCCGTCAGCATCCCCAAAGGTATTTCGGGCGCATACGGTATTCTCAGGTGGCCCCGGGCGTGAGCTCGGTTCCAACACAGGCGAACGGTCCGCTCCTCAAGCGATAAGTCCTGTAAGGCCAAACGTTGTCGCAGCGCTATGAAGGAGAGAACATGCCTGGCCATACCCGTACCCCTTTTGTCCTCTGGGCCCCGGAATTCCCGGGCGATCTCCTGGGTGAAGGTCTGGAGCTGCGCCGCCAAATAATATTTCTCAAAGTCCGGCACTGCAAGCCCACCCTCATCCTTCGGCCTCATCAGGGTCTTGAGGGCCACCCGCCGGCGGCCCGAGCCCCAGAGGAATCCGACCATCATAGATCGTAATAGTCGAAACGTGGCCGGTGGGACCCAGATTGGCAGCGTCCGGAAATAATATAACA
Source organism: Lissotriton vulgaris (assembly GCF_964263255.1). Classification (NCBI taxonomy): domain Eukaryota; kingdom Metazoa; phylum Chordata; class Amphibia; order Caudata; family Salamandridae; genus Lissotriton; species Lissotriton vulgaris. Next base: position 1,740,360,205 of record NC_141694.1, on the reverse strand, counting down.
ACCGGGGAAGCGCCACCATTTTGAGCAAAGCGATCCGCCCTGCCACCGAGAGCGGTAGCGTGGCCCAGAAGTCCATGCTGCCTCGAAGTGCTCGAGTGCTGCGGGCAATGTTCCCATCCAGGAGGTCAGATGGTTCATGATAGACGTACACCCCTAGGTATTTAAAGCAGTCAGGTTCCCATCTAATCTCTCTGCTAAGAGCAGGGCTAGTAGTGCCCTTGCGAACCGGGAAAAGACAGGTCTTAGTCCAGTTCACCCGGAGGCCCGAGACCTCCCCAAACTCCGTGAGCGCCGTCGCAGCTCCATGTAAGGCAGCGAACGGGTCTTCAAGGAAGAGCAGCAGGTCGTCTGCATACAGTGAAATGTAGTGCGGGCCCGAAGAAGTCCACAGGCCCTTGTAATGGGCTCCCGACCGGATGTGCAGTGCGAGTGGCTCCACCGCCAGCGCAAAGAGAAGCGGGGATAATGAACATCCCTGCCTCGTGCCCCTCTCCACCGGATATTGTGAGGAAATGAGCGGTCCCGCTCGAACCCTAGCCGATGCAGAGGCATACAGAACCTTGGTCCATCTGATGAAGCCCTCGCCAAGGCCGAACCTCCGTAGCACCGCATCAAGGTAGTCCCATTCCAGGCTGTCAAAAGCCTTCTCTAAGTCCACCGATAAGACAACCGGGCACGGGGCGTCCACAAGCGGTTCTCCCAGCAAGCGGAACAACCTGCGGATGTTCATGGTCGTGTTACGCCTGGGGATGAATCCAGCCTGGTCCTCATGTACCAAGGAGCTCATGTGCCCCAGCAGCCTCGAGGCCAAGATGCTGCTCAGTATTTTATAGTCAACCGTCAGCATTGATAAGGGACGGTAAGACCCCGGATCGGATGAGTCCCTTCCGGGCTTGAGGAGGGGAACCATCAGGGCCTCACACATCGAGCCCGGGAGTCGCCCAAGCCTCTTCGCCTCTCTGTAGACTATCAACAACCTAGGGGCTAGGAGATCAGCATAAGCTGCATAGAACTCCACCGGAAGGCCGTCCAGGCCCGGGGTCTTATTCCTCGCCATCTTTTTAATGGCGCTACGGATCTCTCCCAATTCTATGTCGGACCCCAGGGCTTTCGCCACGTCCTGCTCCACTGTTCGGAGCTCTAGAGGCTGCAGATAATGATTAAGCGAATCAGGGTCTCGGGTAGAGCGACTGCGGTACAGACTTTCGTAATATTGCCGGTAGCAACTCAGAATCTCAGGCTGAGTGCACACTACAGTCCCGTCTGCCTTGCGCATGGACGTCGTCAGTGAGGACTGGCGCGTAGGGTTGGCTAGCCATGCCAGCAGCGCGCTTGACCTATCCCCCTCTGCGATGGACCGAACCATATAGGCCTTGTAGTCAAAACAGCGAAGCCGTTCGACCTCCGCCGCTACCGCCTCCTTCGCCTCCGCTGCGCGTATCTGTAATTCAGGGTGTCCGGGGCGGCGGAGTTCCAGCTCGCGGAGTTTCCGGTCCGCTGCATCTAGGTCGGCGAGGATAACTCGCCTCATGCCGACCTTTTTAGAAATACAGTAACCCCTCACCACCACCTTAAAAGCGTCCCATTCTAGCGCTCTCGAGCTCGCGGTGCCACCGTTGGACGCAAAGTACTCCGAGATCTTATCGCCTAGGTCCGCCCTGAAAACACTGTCCTCAAGGATCTCGGGCCGTAACTTCCAGGTGGGCACCGCAGGCACCCCGGGAAACCAACGAAGGTCCAGCAGGAGGGGGTTATGATCTGATATGGTCCTGGTCAAATATTCAGACCGGACCGCTGCCGAAACTAGTTCTGGCGAGCCAAGGAACCCGTCCATTCTAACGTGCAGCTCATGGAGGCTCGAGAAGTAGGAATAGTCCCTAGTTGTGGGGTGCTGCGCCCTCCAGATATCCGTTAAACCCCAGTGAGTCTGCCAGTCCCTACGACCCTTGGCCACGCGGCGAACCGGAGAATCAGGCAGGGGTGGATGCGATCGGTCAGTGTCTACATCTACTACCGAGTTGAAATCTCCACCGAGCAGGAGGGGCCCGGATAAAAAATGGGCCAACGAGCCCGATAACCTGGAAAGGAAGGCAGTCTGGTCCACATTAGGAGCGTACACACAGCAAACGTTTAGGTCTCTCCCTCCCAAAGTGCCCGCAATGGCCACATATCGCCCCTCTGGATCTATCACTGTTTTCGTGACCTGGAAGGGAACCCCAGCTCTAACCCAAATCAGCGCCCCTCTGGCATACGCGGAGTACGAAGTGCAAAAGACCTGCCCCCTCCATCTACGCTGTAGCGCCGCCCCTTCCGCCTTGTTCAGATGTGTTTCCTGCAGCAGCGCCATTTGTACCCCCCTACGCACTAAATAAGCGTGGACTTTGTGCCGCCTAGACATGGTATGAAGCCCCCGCACGTTCCAAGTAACACATTTCAGATTAGCAACATTAGCCATTGTCCCAGATCGTTCTCGCAAAGTCTCCCCATCTGGGTCCCAATAAAGAAAGGACATCAATCACCCCAGCACTGATGGCGGCCATTTTCCCCAACCAAAACTTAACACCCCAAGCATGAGCCAAACCCCCATCCACCCTCCCCAGAACAGGACCCAAATAGCACCATCTAGTTCCCATCCAAACCATACCCTCAAAAAACCCACTAACCCCTACTAATCCTGCGGTCGCCACCGTAGGAAGGCCTTAAGGGCCAGGTGCGGGCCGGGCGGAGGCAGTGGGCCCTCGATGCTCAGGCCACCAGGACTAAGACAAGCCCAAAACAGTGCTAAACATGCTTGGGGCAAAAAACAAGGCACCCCACCCCCCCTCCTCCGGGAATCAGCATCAAGTGTCGGCACCCGCCACCCCCGTGCCGGGCCCCCTCCCAACAAGAAGTAGCTCACCACGTTACCCCTGTCCATCTAGAAGGTCCTCCACCGATTTCGGTGTGATCACCGGCGTATGGACGCTATCAGTCACCGATTCCTCGGAGTCCGTTGGCACCCCCTCGTCACCAGGGTCCGCTTCCTCCTCAATGGCATCGTCCCGTGAGCCGGACAGCGCAGTCAACACCTCTAGCACCCCCTTCCGCTCCGTTGATGTCTCCGCAGTCGAGGGTCCGCCTGAGCGGCCACGGCGACTTTGAATTCTTTTGGACCGCCGTCTCTGCTCCGGCTCCGCCGCCTGCTGTGATGAGGAGCCGAAGCCATCTTTCCCTGCTCTGTAAAGTTCGAGCCAGTTGCAGACGTCCTCCGGGGTATCAAAGAATTGAGTCTTGTCATCGACAATTATGCGGAGCCTCGCAGGAAATAGGAGCCAGTATTGGATGCCCTCGCTCCTGAGCTCGCGCTTGACCGCCAGGAAGGAAAACCGTCTACGTTGAGTTTCATAAGTGTAGTCCGGGAAGATGTTCACCTGGCTGTTCGCTACTTTGAATGGACCATTGCGTCTGGCGGCATTGAGGATGAGGTCCCTGTCCCGAAAGTGCAACAACCTCGCCACCACCGGTCGCGGGGCCCGACCCTGTTGTGGCGGCCTCGCTGGGACTCTATGGGCGCGCTCCAGGGTGTAGAAGGAGGAGAGACCCTCCGGAGCCACCGTGTCTCGGAGCCAGGCTTCCAAGTATGCCACCATGTCGCCATCCTCAATCTTTTCCGGCAGGCCCACCACCCGAATGTTATTCCTCCTGTTACGGCCGTCCGCATCCTCTGCTCTCTGCTCCAGGGCCGTAATCCGGGATAGGGCATCCTTCATAATCGCCGCCAAGGTTCGCTGCGCCGGCTCCAAGGTTTTCACCGAGCTCTCCACTTCCTTGACCCTGTCTGAGAGTTTGCCATGATCCGCTCTAAGGAGGCCGAGGCTTGTCGCTACCTGGGCAATGTCCTGCTGGAGGGCCGAGCGCGTGGTCGCAATCGCCTCCAAGACGCGGTCAAATTGCTGCTGCATTGATGCACCACCAGAACTCTCTGGGTGCCCACGTTCCTCTTTGTCCTGGGACTCTGAGTCTGAGGCGGCTGGGGTAGCCCCCTTGGCTCCTCTAGGTTTCCCCATGTCGCCGGGAGCACACCGTGCGGGTCTAGGAGTAGGCTTCTCCGAGTGCAAGCGCCGGCTGTAACTCTGCTGGTCGCTAGCCCTCTGGTCGAGTGCTGGAAATCCCCATCTCCAGGGCCTGTTGGGCCTCCTCGGCTTCGGCTCGTGCCACCACCACGTCGTCTGAGGACACCGAGGAGGAGGCGGAGACAATCGTCGCCAGGTCGGGCAGACCCGTGCGGCCGATAAAGTCCCGAAGTGAAGGTCACCGACTCCTCCGGATGATCTGCGGCGCCAAAGGGTTGCGCCTCCCATGGAAGTGGGTCGGCCAGGAAAAGTAGCCAAGTGCGGTGTAGGGAGTGGGGTCCCCGTCGAGCTTTCCAGGCGCCCGCGTGCGTGACCCACTATAGCGGGGGCATTTGCCCGTCCGAGTGCGATCCTCGTTGAAAGGGTCCAATCCGACCAATGTCCAGTTCCTCACACCTCCGGGAGACGGCAGAGCAGGAGGCGCGCCGCTGCTAGTGATGTTCCATCAGTCTAATGGACCCGGCCAAGGGGACAATGAAGTCCGGGCGCCATGTTGGGTCGCACTCCGCAGGTCCACAAACTCCGATTTTCGCCGGGTCACCGCTCGTTCGGACTCCGCCAAGGGCCCCGGCAGGTCTCCGTCGGGCCGATCAGCAGAATGTTGGGGTTGGGGTGCCCCGCAGCCTCCGATTTACAGGATAATCACGGGCTCAGTCCCGGAGCCGAGCTCTCAGGCGACCATCGCCATCGGCGCCCAAGCCACGCCCCCCTCATCAATCTGGTTTAATGTGGTTCTAACATCTACTAGAGAAACCTTTGAATTACAAGTTGCAAGGACATTCAGTGAGATACAATCGTTATTAAACACAAACCTCCCCTTGCATTTCGGCGACTCGGTCCATCGCATTTTAATGTCTCTAAAACTGCCAGCCTTGCTTGCTTTTTTAATGTTGTAGGTTCTGGGTTAGTCAGTTCCTTCCAGAAAATTTTTGAAGTAATACCAGCTCTTATTCATTTCCCTTTTTCCAGTGTGTTCATGGGTTCCCAGCTGCTGGTATTTCTAATTTGTGGCATCTTAGACCTATTTTTGATCATTCGTAATGGATGTTGTGGTTGCAAACCCACTGGAACTACCACTGTTCCAGTTATGCTGTGAGTGCATGCTTCAATTCTTTGGAATCCTCTTGCTCCAGGAACTGGACCTTGTTTGGTCATTGTCATTTCGGCCTGCTTGGTTTACCTGATTGCAGCCCACATTTCAATACTTCTGGTGCCCTTTTGAATGGGCACTAGTCATTTGCCTGGCTCTGCTGCTGCCGGCTCCTGTGGACATAAACCTGTTGATGAGTCCCTTAGCGACCCATTTCCAGAAATGTTTCTTCGGCCTGCAGCTTCCTCAAAACTCAAGCTGCGAGCCATTTCTTTCACCGTGACCAAGTGCATTGGCACATTGATTACTAACACCTGAATTCGATGACACAGATGCAGGTTACCAAGAGACTTGCTCATCAGTTACCGAGGCAGAAGATCTTGTCTGTTCTCTGGAGCTAGTAAACTGGGCTATCAACCATTTGTCATCCGGAGAGAGAGTCAGTTCTGGATTCTTAGGCTTTTGATTTTGCGAAAGACTTCATGGATACCACTGACGCATTTTAATTTGGCTATATTTTCGAAATTGACATTTTACATATGACTTGTGTTTATAATATCCTAATTGGCTACGCTTCAAACGTGCTTAGTTGCTAACTTCCAAAAAAGATTCTCCTTCTCTCTTGTTGTTTTTTCTTTATTTAGTTAGTCGTTGAGTTACTGCCCCAACCATAGGGAGGGGGGGTGAGCCCCCTATAGAATCCAGTGTCGTTTTTCCCTATGTTAGCTTAACTGCACAAGTTGTAGGCCGCTTCTGCTTTTCCCAAAGTACCAGATAAAATGTTTGTTTGTGTACTACAGTATTCTAGAAATAAGCTGCCCATGTCTTGTTATTTAGACCTCTTTCTCGGATTCAGTCTGAGCATTTTGTACGAGGTTAAAACAACATTGTGCCCCGTTTTCCTCTGTGGTCAGACACTAACACCTAGACAAAATAGAGAGCCCCAGCTGGTATTTTGAACATGGCATTTCTTATCATATAAATCAAGACTTGCCATTTTGAAAATAGAGATATTTCCAGCAGAGCAAAGGTCCTGGGGCGAGCGTGGGCTAAACGCAATATGAGATGCGGAGAAGCTAACTGCAAACGCCAGGTATGGAACCCGATACAATACCTAGATATCATTGATGTATCATTGTTCCTATATACTGAGAAAAAACAGAATCCTTGCAACAATGCCTAGGTGTAGCTGGCAGTTGGCGTTTGTGCTTTCCTCCCTGACAGCAACACTAAGTGTTGGCAGAATGGATCATCCTGGCAGGACGGGAGGGGCAGAGCTGTGTACAGCACCACTTGCATTTCAAAGGATATTTGGGACGTAGAAAATGTTCTGCCTGAAAATGCTCTGCTTGGGGATCCTTCCATCATGCAACGCCAATTGGCCTGACTACATGGCAGTGCTTGCTACATTCTTCTCTGCAGCAGCAATTCCTGTTCAGCAGCTCCTCTCTGGAAAGGCGCCCAGCCTCCTGGCGCCCTCATCTGGCACAGCCTGCAGCTTCGTCCTGCTGTAGATTCTCAACATTCCAAATAAGAGACAGTTTGATTAAAACCACCAATGCGGGTCCACCTGGTGTATTTCAAGTGCAGCGGTTGGACTGCCGCTGGTATCCAGGATCTCACGGTGGTGGTGCAGCGGAAAGGGGGGTGCTGCTAGAGTCCTGCCAAGCATATTCTGAGTTGCATTTCCACTGTCCGTTTCTTGGCGATGAGCCTGCCAAGAAATGGGTGGCAGAGATGCAACACCCCAGCCGTTTATGGGCCTGGGGGTGCATTGCACCCCTGATCCTGCATGGTGTGGTGTGCACAACATGGTTCATGCCACACCGTGCAGTAACGTGCTTCAGGAACTATCATGGCGGCGGTCTGCTGTTAAGGCTCTCCTATGAGCCTAACTCTGCGGATGCTGTGAGACCTCAACAACACTGCCTGCCTGCCCTGGATTCAACTCAGAATCCGGCGAGCCGGTGCACCACAGGCTTGGCAGTCCTCCTGCAAGCGCAACGGTGGTGGTGTTGCAGGAGGACTGCCAAACTTACTATAGGGGCACAAGTCTTTTTTTTTTAAACATATTTTATTGATGTTTTGATATCCAATTGCATATAGTTATATTCCAACAGTTCATGTATACCACACAATTCACAGTGTTATAGAGCACAATGTGCAGCATACTCATAGGTAAAAGTATTAGTACTTCTTAACGCTTCTTGTACTCTTTCCTCTACAATACTGCTCGGGCACATACTGTATGACACTGCATATATATATAAACCACTAACAGTTCCTCAACATCCCCCCTCCCTTTAGGTCCCGCTATCCGTCTACTACATACTGCATACTTATATATACACATATTAAGTAGCCCGTCGTTACATGTACATAATCTGTGCATACAGAGGTGCAAAAACTACACATGACCTGCAACATTCTCATGGTCTGGGCTTCAACACCGTGAAGTGTACAACATTTTAATCTTCTGAATCGGGACATAAGTCTTAATGTAGAAATCTTCACTGTGACTTCGTCCAACAGCTCCCTGACGACGCCGCCTCCTCCTCCTTTGACACTCCCTACTGCCTGGCCAAGTGTAACTTTACCTTCTCGGACATTTTTAAAATTTTTATTTTGAGTGCTAAAGTAGGCCAAGACCAGGCCCACTCCACTTCTTGTATCTGAAATGCGCTCCAATGCAGTCAGCCGTAACTTTTGACTTTGTTCCGGTCTTGTGTGTCTAGAAGTCGTTGGTTGAGGTTTTGATATTTTAGGTGCTGGTTGTACTAAAAACTTTGAAAATTCCTAACTCTAGGTCTGCTGATTGGATTTTTTTGTCATTTGGGTGTTAAATAATTTATTACATTTAACTCTATTTTTGTAAATTAGTGTGGGATTTTTCTTGTGTTGTGTTTTCCCTTTATTACTGTTTCAGTGCTGCATAATTGCTTTACATATTTCCTCTAAGTTAAGGCTGACTGGTTTTGTGCCAATCTACCTAAGGGTTAAGCACAGGTTAATTCTTATAACATTTGTGGTTCAGCCTGGTTAGGATTGTGGCTGTTGCTTGAGAAGGGCTCACGCTCCCCTCAATAAACAACACAATTTCTCATAAGTATTCCACACTAATAAGTAGCATTATATTCAACATGTTCGACAGGTGCTGAAAAAAATACAAGAAAACTACATTTATGCTAAAGGTGATAATTGTTGTTTCATATTTCCTCAGTCAAATTCCTGTGTTTAATTTTATCATTATCACCACAAGGACTGCAAATGAAACAAAAAAAAATTTAAGACATTTTAAATTGTCAATACTTCAAAATGTAGCTTTCGGATTTTCCAATTTTTGCCCGCATATAAACGGAACTTTGCTGATATAATTATTCTTATCACTACACTTCTTAATAAAATCCAATTTAATTGGTCTAGAGAAGCAGATACAACTTCCAAAATCTTCAAAGAGAAATTTAGTACACCAGTACTGAAACATCCAGACACTCAGGGGCATAGGTACAAGCCCCTATCGGCACCACAACGTCACTTTTTTCGACGTTGTGGTGGCGATAGGGGCTTCACCTTATTTACAAGGCAGCGTTAAGCCACTTAAATAAGGACCCCTTTCACACTATGCTTAGTGTGAAAGGGGTGAGCAGTGAGTGTTGCAGTGGGCATTCCACCGCAACACCCATTGATTTTGACGTTGCCCCCTATGGACAAGGGCAGCGTACATAAGAGGCAGCGCCAAAATTAAGACCTGGGAAAACCTGGTCTTAACTTGGTGAAACAAGGAGAAATGCATTATTTCTCCTGGTTTTTGCTTTTTCCATGTGTGCTGCATTCAGCAGCACACATAAAAGTGACAAAATGGCATTTTAAGATTGTTTATGTGCAGGAAGGGACACCTTCCGACATATAAACACTCCTCCCCTGTACGCAGACACACTATGGTGCAAGGGTGCCTGCATTGGCTCTACACTGCTAAGTGTCATCAGGTAAAAGTGCCTTCAAGGGATTCTTTCTTATAGTCGTTCGAATCTGTTATGAGGTCATCTGTAGTAAGCTCTGAGCAGTTTTACAAAAGTGATTCCTTATTTTAACATGAATAAATCTATGGAAATTTTTTTTAAAAACAGTACAAGACGGGTGTATACTTCTTGAGACACAAATTTATGTTGAAGGAATAAAAATATATTGAAGGGTACATAAAATACAGTACATAGAAACACAAAGTGATTAAAATTTTAACAATTTCTTGTGTCAGTTCTTATCTCACTGACACTTATGTGGGCACCCATTCCATATACAATATACACAAAGAAATTGCAACTAATTATATAGAAAACAATTCCTCTAATGAAAGCAATCACAAAGAAAATGGGTGCAGTTGTGGACGTTGCGGTCTATGTAGTGAAGACATCTGTTAGACCATCTTCAGGACGGTATTTTCACATGTAGAATGACCCTGGGAATGCTGAAGCAGATGACTATCTGTAGTAGAATTGAGGGCTATCAGCCAGATTCATGAAGCTTAATTGCGCTCGCAAAGGGCCAGATTCTGAGAATCTGGCCCTTTGCGAGTGCAATTTTTGCATTTGGGATTCATCTTCCCAAATGCAAAAATCGGTAAATGCGATTTTGCTAATTTGCGAGGAATTACATTTAGGGAATCTCTATTTGAGATTCCTTAAATGCAATTCATCAACCATTTATAAATTGCGAATTCGCAATTTCAGGCCGCTATTTACCGCGAGGTCAAACCTCGTGGTAAATAGCGAAAACTTAGATAAATGCTTTTAAATGCATTTCTCTAAGTTGCATGTTGCACACACACATGTCCTTTAGACATGTGTGTGCGCAACACCAATGTAGATTACATTTCAGGGGTGCTACAAGGTGTCCTTTGGACACCCCTAGCACCCTTGAAATCGCATCCTTATTTGCGATTAGCAGATTGCTAATCGTAAATAAGGAATAAGTCCCCATTCATTCCTATGGGCCCAGGGAGTTATTCCTTATTTGCGATTAGCAATTTGCTAATCACAAATAAGAAATGTGTAGGAATCGCATTTTATTTTGCGATTCCTACATGAATCCCGTTTTGCGAGTCTGTAATAGCGATTCCTTATGAATCGCTATTAAAGACTCGCAAAACGAATCTTTGATGAATCTGGCAGTATATGGTGTAATCTGGCCTGTTGAATAGATTTAAAAGATATTGGATGATGGAAATAACATATGGGGCCATTCGCTCCTCCAACAGTCCGCTTTAAAGGCAATGCTCGTTCCAGTGAATTCTAATGTGGCCAGTCACTTCGATAAGATTTCAAAAACGGGTACAAATCTGACCAATAAACCGCTGCTCGTTCAGTCAGCATCAGGAGAGTGCTAAGTGTAGCGCCAGCACAAGGGGAAACGCAAGGCTGCACCATATCCTTGTAAATAGAAGTGGTGGAGTGAGGCGTTAAGCAATGATGGCAAACACCTCACTCTGCCACTTCCTCGTACATATGCCCCTCAGTATCCCTTTTTTTGTAGACAGATGCTGCTAATGCTGCTGTAGGAGCAGTGTTATCACGATGTAATCCGGATTTGGTGTCAAACGTATCCACTGGCTGGCTTATTACTCCTAAAAACTGAATGCTGCAAAATGTCAGTACATTATTACAGCATTGAACAATTAGCTATAAATTCTAAATTCGAAGAAAGAAGATACTATCTGCTTGAGACAAAGATACCAGAAATAAGATACACAGATCATTGTAAACTCATGTTCTGACATTCAACCACAGTTCTATCGGCGAGATAAATGAGATGTCCGTTTGTTATTACTTATCGACGAGGACAAAAAAAATAAAATAACAGATGGATCCCAAATTCAAAATACTTCCTCACAATTTGAGCCTACAACATCTGTTATTCCTGTGGAAAGAGTCCTTCTTTTAACACATTGATTTTTGTAAATAAGGTTTGGCAGAGACAATACGTCTGGCCTTGGCAGGCTGGTGCAATGGTGCAGTTCTTGTTTCATTTTTTATTTCAAGCATGTAGTACAAAAAGGGAAATTAGAAAAGGCAACATGTGGCCACCTGGATTTGGCTGCCACATGCTTTCATTACAATTTTAAAATGTAAATAACATTCACAGATGTGTCTATTTTACTGGTGATTTCATTCAAATAGCAAGCACCCTTTTCGGTTGTGCAATGCAATTTATTATTATTTGTGAAGGAGACAAGAATAAATCACCAGCTAACCCAGCACTCAACTTGCACACAACTACAGTGTTTAATGTCACCAAAACTCTATATAACTTTACAAAAGTGACAGAAAACAAATCAATATCTAACTGGGCACCTAAATTGCAAGCAAGCAATAGCCACTATTTACATTTAATTAAAACAATACTAAAATTAACAGTGAAGGGAGCCAATAGGTAAAGGGGGCTGACCATTTGCCCCATGCTATAGGCTGTGGTAGGCGGAAGCAAAATGTTAAATGGCAGTTTAAGAGACCAATGGATGAAGCCAGCTGACCAAAAGCCCTTTTATTAATGTAAAATATCTAGGATTTTATTGGGGGAACAATAGACTGGTATGACAGCTAAAGTGGTAGCAAAGACCAGACATAAAAATGTAATTTATAAATTAGTCCCTCATCTGCATAACATCCCCAAAATGATGGCCAAAGAGTGAGTCAAAAACTGGAAACATATATGTGGTGTTTTACGCAAGATGAATCTTTTTGGGTAGGACATTTATGGTTGGCTGAATTTTGCCACAGTAATTCTAGCTATGCCACCACAAGTTACATTCATGTTTTGAGTCTGCGTGGAATCCATCCTTGTTTGCTTTCCGATATTGTTGACACTCCATCTCAAGGTCCGTTCATGGAAGAACGATGGAAAAACTTTAAGAACATCACATATTTTGAAACTGCTGAAGAACAATATAAAAACAAGCTGACAGAAAGAACTGCTCCTATTTATCATGTTGGAGATGCAGTTCTGTTATTAACTACCCTTTTATGGCTGCAAGGGAAGTTCAAGTTTCAGCTAAGATTCATTAGTTCTTTTTCCAACACAAGCACTGTAGCTGTGGAGATTTCCCTTCCAAGAACCAGGAAAATACATCCAATATTCCATGCATATCTGGTCAAACCTGTCAGGTCAGGCACCCGCATGCAGAGTATCCACACGCAGTCACCGCTCACTCCAAGGGCATTAGATTCTGAATTTGACTATGCAGTTCAATCTATATTACATTCTGAAGAACAGTCGTGGGAACCAGCCAACCAATCATATGCTTCTTTTCTGGTTGAATGTTTTCATGCTTATAATCCTACAAAAACTGTACACACATATCAGGTGAGAGAATTGATCTGGCAAACTTTCTCCCTCCCAGATACACATAGCACACAAAAGGGTGCATGGGCTCCTGATCGGGAACTACATACTACTTCCCAGATATAAATCTGTACTAGAACAAGACACCTCATCCACAGTTAACAGTAACATGGCTCTTCATTGGTGCCTTCTTCTCATTCAAGTAGGTACATACCACCCAAATGGGCTCAACCACTAGTTGGGAGTTTTGCTTCTGAATAACTGCAGGCACCCAGTTTAAAAAAAAAATGAGTTTGTTAGATGTCTCATATATGTAATGGCATCTAAGTATTGGTTTTAACTTTTTCATAACTTAGGGGTCAATTAGGATGGTGGACGGACTTTGTCGGGGACTGGACTGTCCGACACATTATTGTCGAATTAGGATGCACCCGCCACAGTGGCGGGTGCATCCCGCATTTTTAACATTGCGGCGGGTGGTGCTGAAAGCACCGCCCGCCACAAAGCTAAAAATGCATGTTGTCCGTTTCAAAGCACAACATGACAGGCACCGTGCGGTGCCTGCCATGTTGTATTTTGAAACGCAGGGGGGTACCATAGGTACCCCCCATGTGCACCCCCACCACCCCTTCACCCTGGGGGCCCGCAACAGGCCTCCGAAGCAAAGGCCGTATGCCTTTTCGTGGCGGCAATGCCACCACGGAAAGGCATTGCCCACAGCACATCCTAATATGGCTGGCGGTGTCTGATAGACACCGCCACCATATTAGACCTTTTCCGCCGTGGTCGCAAGGCGACGGCGGCGGAAAAGTGGCGGACGGTCTTCCCGTCCGCCGCGGTCCCCCCCGCCATTGTAATATGGCAGGGGGTAAATAGGTGGCGGACGGGCACAGATGGCGGACGGATCGCCACCGCCTGCATGGTGGTGGCGATCCGTCCGCCATCCTAATCGGCCCCTAAATGTGTTTTGTCATGCAGACTACAGTAGTCACTGCCCTTCAATAATTTTAAATCTGTTTTGAAGTTCATTAAGTGACGAAAGACTGCCTCCTGGCAGCAGCTATTTTTTTTTCCAAAATCCCTTTTCCCCTTTCTGGGTTCAATTGTTCTCCTGTTATCTCTGAGTGATCTACAGAAAACAATGGAACTGCATTCCTGGCAACCCTGCAGTGGTCCTCAGTATTCTTACATCAAGAACCAGAACATTGGTGAAAGAGACAGATGAGGCAAGGCGGCAAGCGCCTAGGTAAGCAGCCCATTTTCCCACCAGTGTTTGTTCCTCGGAGTAGGGACCTGGATTATATACATGTGCAAGGTGGACTGTTAATGACAGTCAATAACATGACACACAGACTAGAATCTCAGTACAAGAATGCAAAAGCCCTTGATCCCAGTCTTTTAATTGAAAGCTGTGAAATCACATGATCAAAACCAAAAAGTAAACATTTTGGAGGGTGGTCTATGTGCTTGCTCCAAGGCACATAACTTCTCTTTCACAGACATAAAAGTAATTGGCACCCACACGTTCATATGGCAAGGGTCAAATTACGTGGACCAAATGATGGATTTGAGAAATATAGCCTAATATTAATAAGGATCCAATATTAATCTGTATTTAATTACATTTGTATGCTTTTCAGATATTGATATGCGTGTTAAACGTATTTTTTCTGTCTCCCTTTAATCATCTTTCTTATTTACCCTTTTTCTTTTTTGGTCAAACTTAGGCTAAGTCTTTAATCCTTAAACCCTCGTTATAAATGAAGGGCTATATTTTGACCCCTTCGCAAACAAGAGTCTTCACACGGATCGGAATTATGAGTTGTGTGGTAAGTATCACACTCTTAGAGTTTTTTCCTGATAGTTTCCAGCAGGTCAAACTTCTGAAAACTTATCAGGGGAAAAGGCCTATAAAAAAGGCAAAATATGCACCATTTCTTGTGCTAAACACTGATTCTGCATGGTATGCTTTATTTGCAAATTGAAAACTCAGAATAGGAAATATCTACCATACATGGTAAATTCCTCATCCTGGATCATTTTTTACTGCATGTAGTAAATACCACACCCTATTCCGCCCAACTGGTTAAGACAGCCATAGTGTTCCTCCACCTCACAATTCATTTGTTGAGAAAAACTTGCCTATTTCAGTACAGTAGTCTTGTAAAATCTGCTTGTTGATTGCTTCCAAGCTACTGTAACCCTTATCCCCACTCTGATCTTTTTCTGGCTTGGTTGGTACTCTTCCCATGTTTAGGTGTTGTCACATTCCTGTTTCGAAAACTTCTCTCCAGCTCCCCTTTAAGTTTCCTTGTAGATTTCCTGTCACCTATTGCACTTCACTGACTACCTACTTCATTCTACCTTTAGTTTTTTAGTACATTATCTACAAATGTATGTATGGTTTGAACCCTCCTATTTATGATTTCTGGTCAGTGTAGTGCTATTTCTGCCAGGGCACTTCTTTTTCCTGCGCCACTTCCTCCTCACGTATTTTTCACTCAACGCCTCTAAATTGTGTAACGGCCTCGCTTTTTCTTTATTTGCTATTTCCTGTCTTTCAACATGTTTTTCATCCATTTTTTGCTACTATTTTTCTACACTTCAGATCAAGTCAGCCTGCAATTTCTTTATTGTGTACCGATCTGAAAAGTACTTTTGCAAAACTGCCATATACACTGAATAAATCATTTTCAAACAACTTAGAACAAAATGTTTGTATTCATTCTTCGCTTTAGATGTTGCTTTAATGAAGGCTCAAAATGTAATGATTAGCATCTGAGAGGAAGTTACAGCTTTTCTTTCACAAACACGATAAAAAGAAGAACAAGTGGTCAAAGTAGCAGATGATAATGTAAAAAACTGGCTGGCGCACTATCTAAGGATGTGAAAATGTCAAATTCTGTTTGCTGCAATGTGCTCTGTTGTGGGTGGGGGAGGAGGGGTTAAGGGACTGCTGTATTGGGACAGGACTTATGTATGATAGTACTTAATAGTATCTTGGACTGTATTAAAGAGATTAATGACATTGATTGCAACTGTGCAATGATCACAGTCTGATGTACTCAGAAAATAGTGTTCCAAGTTAGTAATATTGAATATATATATATATATATATATATATATATATATATATATATATATATATTTTTTTAAAGAATGATTACAAAAATAAAAATCGTGCCACAACCACTTAGGAAGCGGGAAAGTATTAATCTAACGTTGAAGGGGAGACTACCGTCCTTACTACGAGTTGCCAGGAGTGGTAGGTATCCTGGCAACTCCAATCTGGGCAATTACTGGTTTTCTGGTGTATCTATGCCCAAAATTACTTGCTCCCCAAACAACGGGTCTTGGTAATCCCAGGCCCAAAGAAACTGGAAACAGCCTTTACAAGTGTGAACAAAATCATGTAATTTTATTCATATAATACTTCAGGAAAATTCACCAAAATTAGGGGCATATGTATCATTGAAATTCGCATTCGCAAAGGCCAAAATTTGGCGAATTTCGGCCTTTGCGAATGCGAATTCTCAATATGGTATGTATGAAGAAAATGTGGTTCAAAATAAGGAATCGCACAATTTGCGATTCCTTATTTTGCGATTGCATGTAAGGAATCGCACAATGTGCGATTCCTTAAATGCAATGTATCATGCAAAAAAATATTGCTAATTGTCTCTAAGGAATCGCAAATTGCCACCAACTTCAAGTTGGTGGTAAGTTGCGAATTCCTTTCAAAAAGCAATTGTTTTAAAAACAAAAGGTGCTATGTGACGCTCATACATGCCCTTAGGGCATGTATGAGCGCCATATGCGCACACATGTCATTTTCAGGGGTGCAGCAGGGTGTCCTTTGGACACCCCTGCACCCTTGCGAATATTCTCAATTTGCGATTAGCAAATTGCTAATCGCAAATTTCCCCTTCATTCCTATGGCCCATAGAAATGAATGGGAAATGATTCCTTAATTGTGATTAGCAATTTGCTAATCGCAATTAAGGAATCTTAAGAAATCGCTAAAAAGAAGCTGATTTCTACATACATACCATTTTGCGATTCTGAAATAGCGATTAGCAAAAAATCGCTATTTGAGAATCGCAAAATGCTATTTTGATACATATTGCCCTTACTCTCTTAGAGCCCACGTTTTACACGCAAATGTGCACTTTGCTATCAAAAAAGGCTCGCGAGATACCACAAGGAGACTGGCTTGAGCAGACATTTTCTGTGTGAATAAGCTTTACACATTACACAAAATTTAGTGAGTGAAATTTTTAGAAAATGTGCATATGTAATGCGAAATTTTCACAAAATGTGCTAAAGTAACAGTTTTTTTCCCCAGGCCTACAGCCGAGTTACTGGGGCTGCTGACAGCTGCTGCTCCTCCCAGCTCTCTTCGTTTAGCATGAGGCAAGCAGCAAATACTCCCACTAGCTCTCCATGCTACTACTGGACTTCCAGTCTGCTATTCTGTGAGTGACCCGCACTATGGGCACAACACCAAGGGGGATATTCACAAGGAAGTGGCGGAGAGAGGCGTTAGCCTTCATGGCTTAACGCCCCTCTCCGCCACTTCGGAAAAGCAAGGCTGCCCTATATTCACAAGGATATCGTGCAGCCTTGTGTTTCCCCCTGCGATGACGCTAAGTTTCACAAAATGGCTGCTCCCATTTATTTGCATGGGGAGCCCATTCTGGCTCAAATATGGCAACAAGGTCTCAAGAGATCGCTCGCTATGTTGCACCGGCAATGTTTTCTAAGGCACTCTGTTTGCTTGCAATGCCTTCTGGGGTGCTTTTCGTATTGTATGTGGTCGTGCTCACTTCTGAGCGGCCGCAAGGGATTCTGATGCATGCTGGGCTCCTTTTGAAAATACACATTTTGACGATGTTGAAAGTGTTGCAGTTCTGCATGGGGCCTTCCTGAGATCGTGCTCACCTGCAGACGGGCTCATTGGGTAACCGGTCTGCACAACAAAACTATGGTGCATAACAGAAGGAGAAAGTCATGCTTAGATCACACCTTTGTTCGCCAGTTGTCGTGTCTCCAATTGGAGGGGGTCACTACCCAGAAGGAAACACACAGAGGCAGGTTTAGGTGCTTTACTATACTTTATTCATTAGCGTAGATCTTGGCACCGGCACGTTCAGCTCCTGATCCTGATTGAAGTCAAAAAGCAAACTAGACCTAAAAAAAAGGATGAGGATGGAGAAGCAATAAATAGAGAGCAGAACACAACTGAGAGCCTAAATCCCCCAAACACATCAAACAGGAAATAACACCCAAAAAAACCTTTTAGGAAGAAAGAGCCAAGGTAGTCGGGTCAAGAGGCCTAAAAAGCTATTCTTGAAGCACCCCTGAACACAGGGTGAATCTTAAGGGGAATCAGGACCTTTTGAGATGGATTAAGAATCAAAAAATAATTTCAACAATCGAGGCCTTAGAAACAGCCCATGGTGCCTTCAGATTAGCAACACCAACCCCTTATGCAATCATCCCAGCAGCAATCCAGAATACCTGGTGCGTGATAACAGAGACTAACCTTCCTTGGGCAGACACTAGTGGCCTGTTCACAACAGTAAATTTACACGTGTAACTTTACCCTAACACTTTTCAGTAACTTTACTAGAGTAGACTTACATGTCTCTACCTGCTAAAATATAGGGTGGAGCCAAATGTGTGATTGTAAAGTTACTAAAGCCAGAATGGAGCAGTTTTTCGCCCAGCACCATTCATGGGCAATCTCTAATTTTGCAACACCATCCCACAGAAAATAATAGTTAGGGACTTAAAATAGAACACCACAGTAAAAAAATATTAAATTAAATTAGATTATTTACAATAGTCACAAATATAAATAAAGTTAATTTAATGTAAGCAATTATCCAAAAAATTAACATATTTATATTTTATTTAAACATATTTGAATAACCTTTTTTTAATTAAAAAATTATTGTAACATTAACTTATATTAAAATATAACTAAATTACATTTATTTTATTCGATACATCACGTTTAATAATTATTACAATAAAAAAAATGTTTTACTTTAGGTGGGGCTTTTTTGTTAAAATATGTTTAAAAATAATGTAATTTAATTTCACATATTTAAATTACTTAAATATTTAATTCAAAGTAAAGTTAATTGTGCTGTAGCATTTTTTTTATTTTGTTTTACATTTAAAATCCATACTAATATAATAAAGAGAGAGCCCAAACCTTTCAGGCGGGTAATCCCAGGAACCACAGCACCAATCACAACACCCAATACAGCGTTGGAAAGGGCAGTTGCAGCAGAAAGACATAGGCTATGCAGACGCCCACCATATACATTTAAAAGGTAAAATAACCGTGCCAGCAAAGTAGTCCCTTGTGGGCGTGTCTGCGTTGTGCTGTGGGCGTGTGCTGGGGGAGTGACAAACGCTGGGGGCGTGTGGTACGTTCCGCCCTTCATGCCATGTCTCATATTGTGTGCTAATCCCACCCTGCTCCCTTTAAATACCCCTGCACCCCATAATCATAACCCACCCTTACTCCTTAAAACACCTCAACACCCTTAAACACTAACCCATCTTAACCCTATAAATATACCCTGTACCCCAAAACCCAAACCTATCCCTAAACCCCTCAAATACCCCTGTACCCCAAAATACAAACCTATCCCTGAATCCTATAAATACCCCTGTACCTCAAAACCCAAACCTACCCCTGAACCTAAAAAATACCCCTGTACCCCAAACCCAAACCTAGCCCTGAACCCTAAAAATACCCCTGCACCCCAAAACCCAAACCTAGCCCTGAACCCTAAAAATAACCCTGTACCCCAAAACCCAAACCTACCCCTGAACCCTAAAATACCCCTGTACCCCAAAACCCAAACCTAGCCCTGAACCCTAAAAATACCCCTGTACCCCAAAACCCAAACCTAGCCCTGAACCCTTAAAATGCCCCTATACCCCAAATCCAAACCTAGCCCTGAAACCTAAAAATACCCCTGTACCCCAAAACCCATACCTATCCCTAAACCCTAAAACTACCCCTGGACCCCATAACCCAAAACTATATCTGAACCCTTAAAATACCCAAACACCCCAATACATATACCTCAGTACCCCAAAACATATACCCCTATACCCATACTTACCTTATCCAAACATTTTTAAAAAACATGCTTTTACCATTCATGCATTTACAACGAATTTCGTTCTAAATGTATGCGTGGTAAAAGCATATAAAATGTAATGCCATGCGTTATAATGGCATTGCGGAGTCATGGTACTTTCGTAGTGAAAGTATGCGGAGTGATGGTATGCGGAAAGAAAGTTACGGACTAATGGGTGTTTACCCTCCCCCGGTAAGTACATTGGTGGCACGGCGGCCCACATCTCCAGCAACATACTTTTCACCGCCCATTTAAAAAATTCACAGGTCTCTCTCATTGATGGCCAGCACCAACATACACTTTTAGACACACCTCCCGCCACAAGTTCTAGAATTGCGAACTTTAGAGCTGGAGAGCTACGTTCGAATCTCGGCATCAGCTCAACATCTGGTGATTCCAGGCAAATCGCTTTGTATCCCCGTGCCTACCACAAATGAATGTGTTCTTCTGTAATGTAAATTGTGCTCATGCCATGTTGTCGAGTTTGCGCTATATAATATTGCAAGGAAAAATAAAGTAGGGAAACTCGAGTTCACACACTACTGAACGCGCACTCTTAAGTGCATCAGCAGTGCACTGTGAATCGTAGCGTTTCACAGGCCTGTTA
Organism: Lissotriton vulgaris; assembly: GCF_964263255.1. Classification (NCBI taxonomy): domain Eukaryota; kingdom Metazoa; phylum Chordata; class Amphibia; order Caudata; family Salamandridae; genus Lissotriton; species Lissotriton vulgaris. The sequence goes on along the minus strand of NC_141694.1, from coordinate 1,740,339,895 downwards.
CAGATAAGAAATGCTATCAAAACAAAATCCTACAAAACAATATACTACTGGCCGGCAGCAATACATACCCAGACAATGTCGGGACGGGCTGCTAGTAAATTATAAAATACATAACTTTCATTAATATAACATAAATATGTCTACTATTTTGGCTCAAGTTTAATAAACTTTTTTAGTTTTCCTTACACTTTGCCACTGGGAGGTCTTTGCCGCAGCGGGCAGCATTGATAACTTCATTTAAGCTTAAAATGCACTTATTCAGAATATAGTAAATTAAACTAAAACTTTTTTCCTGATGTTTTAGCAAAAAAAGAAATCCCACCAAAAGTAAGAAAATATCTTTTCTATGTATTTATGAATATTAAAGTGAGGTATGGAATTAATTACAGGTAATGTAATTATATTTAATAAAAACTTATTTTACATTAATTTTTAAATTTAAAAAAGTTACTATAACTTAAAAAATAAGTTAAAATATGTCTTATTTTTAGGTCTGGCATTCGAGACCTCTTGTATATACTTTAGTATATACTTATATGTGTATGTACTTTGTGGGCTGTGGAGATTAGCCCTAGGACTTTTCTGCTTCCGCTTAGGAATTTTTTTTGGTTTTTCTGTTCATCTGCCTCTATTTAACTACCTTGATAGAAGACGGCTAGTAGAGGTCAGTAAAATACCAGAATTGCTTTCTGCTTGTTCAACTGCCTCTATTTAACTCTCTTGACTGAAAACAACTAATAGAGGTCAGTAAAATACTAGAATTGCTTTATGCTCAGGGACTTTCTTTTTTATTTTTCTGGCAACTGCCTCTATTTAACTTTCTTGATAGAAAAGGACCAGCAGAGGTCAGTAAAATACCAGAATCACTTCAGCATTCTCTAGATTCCAGTCCATAGAAATTGTCTTCCACAAGCACCTGTAGACAATCTTTTTTTCAAATCTTGTATTTTCAGTGATATGACCAACGAAGGCCCTGATGTTATATTAAAAACAGAGCTTTGAACTATACCATTTTCTGCTGAAAGGCAATATTTATCTCCATGTGTTCCTATAACTGATGTGTCACGCAGTTTGGTGCTTACTTTCCCTCCGTGTTAAAGAGCAGTAGATGTTTCAGCACCCAGGCTAATGTGCTGCATAGCTAAATACATATAAGGTCCCAAAGGCGAGACCAATTGCATTGCAAATGCTTATTAGATTTGCTTGACAATAAATGAACACTCTACTATTGTAGTACTACTAAACATACTACAAAATGCAGTTTGTGAATAGGCCTATAGGACTGGAAAGACATCCAGCTGTGTGTGTGTACGCGCTGTTGTTGGATAGGCGCTTGGTTTGCTGCACATCAACCACAGCCTCATCAGGGAGGCCAAAAGGCAGAAGCCATATCCTTAAAATTCCCCAAATCCCAACTGCAGGACAGCTGAAGAGCTGGTAAAACTAGGGATCAAAAGGACTAGGAACTATGAACAAGAACCACAAAGTACCTAAAATCATCATCAACAGTAAGAGCAAAGTCCTGTGAGTCTAACGAGACAGCAAAAGAAGGATCTTTGGCTTTCGTTGCAAATCTTGCATAGAGCACTTGACACCAAAAAAGAACAAAGGAATTACACTCAATCCCTAAAACCCTGACAGAACATCCTAAAACTTGCCAAAGAATTGTGGAACCACTCCATTGAACCTTATGGAAAACAAGCCCACACTAAGACAACTATAGTGGTGGTAAATGACCTTAAACACTTTTTTTGCGATGCGAAAATGTTAGGTTGAAGGGAACACACAGCTGAGATGATCTGATTTCAGGTTATTCACACTTTCCTCAGGTCCGAAGAGCAAGAACAGACTCCTTAGCCCAAAGCCACCAAAGCTACCTGGATGTAAATCCTATCTGCACCCCCAGAAGCTGATGTAGGTCTTGGTAACAGTTGTGTTGGTCAGCACAAGGACACGGAAGCCTTTCAGGAATGTAGCAAAAGGCAAAATACACCTCTGAAAACACTGCAGTTCCCTTCAATTGGAGGACAGAAACCTATTTGACCTGCTCCAGTGACCCTGCACCTCCATCCTGTTGAAAGCTGCTCTTCAACAAGCTGCACAGGCATTGACTGCAACATTACAGGGAGCATTGGTATCCAGAACTATTTTCCTCCTCAAATGCAAGAAAACAAAAAAGTGATGAGTGGAATGTTTGCTCAGCCACAAGTAATTACTTAGGCAATATGTTAAACTACTGTTTCCCACCATGCCACCACAGATTAGATGCAACTGTACGCAAATCTGCTCTAATAGGAAAATTGTGCCCTTAGGTTGAACAAAGCCTTATGCTATAAAAAGGGACTCAATCAATCAATCAGTGTTTTGTAGAGCGCAGTACTCACCCGTTAGGGTCTCAAGGAGCTGAGGGTGCGCAGCTCTGTTGGGGTCATTCGAAGTGCCAGGTCTTGGGGTCTTTCCTGTATTGGTGCAGTGTTGGACTTCGCAAGAGGTGGAGGGGGAGCATGTTCCATGTCTTGGCTGCAAAGTAGGAGTAGGACCTTCCCTCCGTTCTGTTCCAGTAGAATCGTGGGACGGTGGCTATGGTGAGGTCAGCTGAGTGGAGATTTCTCTTGGGTGCTTGGAAGGAGAGGCAGTTGTTGAGGTATTGAGGTCTGATGTTGTGGAGGGCCTTGCATGCATGAGTAGCTTGAAAGTCTTCTTTCGACGGGGAGCCAGTGGAGGTCGCGGAGGTGTTGGGTGATGTGGTTGTGCCTTGGGATATCAAGGATTAGTCTGGCTGCTGTGTTCTGGACGGTCTGGTGTTTGTGGAGGAGTTTTTTGTTAATTCCGGCATAGAGAGCTTTGCCGTAGTCCAGTCTGCTGGTGATGAGGGCATGAGTGACCTATTTCCTGGAGTCGGAGGGTATCCATTTGAATGTTTTGCGGAGAGTATTGAACATGCTGAGGAGACTGCGTTCATCTGGCACTTTATAGTGAGTGATGAGTCCAGTATGATGCCAAGGTTACGTGTGTGGTCTGTCGGGGTAGGTGGGGTTCCGAGGGTGGGGGCACTAGGTGTCACCCCATGTGGAGGGGGTGGAGCAGAGGATGAGAACTTCTGTTTTTTCTGAGTTGAGTTTCAGGCAGCTGTTCTTCATCCAGGTTGTGACGGCTTTCATTCCCTCTTGGAAGTTGTGCCTGGTGATGTCAGGTTCCTTGGTGAGGGAGAGGATGAGTTGGGTATCATCAGTGTAGGAGACAATGTTGAGCTCATGGTTTCTAGCAATCGTTGCGAGGGGGGCCACGTAGATGTTGAAGAGAGTGACGGTGAGGGAGGATCCTTGTGGTACTCCGCATCTGCTCTCTGTTGGTTTGAGAGTAAGGGGGGGGAGTCTTATTCTCTGTTTTCTGCTGTTGAGGAATGAGCGTATCCAGTCTATGGCCTTTCCTTGAATGCCAGTGTCGTAGTGTGCGGTGAGAGATGGTATCAAAGGCTGAAGATGAGGGCTGCCGGTTGGTCATTTTTAAAGAGAGTGTGGATGTCGTCTGTGGTGGCAAGGAGGGCGGTCTGCAGAATCTGGATTGGGAGGGGTCTAGGATGTTGGTGGTTTCAATGAAAAGTGCTAGCTGGGTATTGACAACCTTTTCGATGACCTTGGCTGTGAAAGGAAGCAGCAAGACGGGTCTGAAGTTCTTGAGGTCTGTCGGACCCTCTGAGGGTTTCTTCAGGAAGGGGTTGACTTTGGCGTACTTCCAGTCTTTGGGGAATGGGGCGGTCTCGAGGGAGCAGCTGATCTTCTGACATAGCTCAGGTGCGATGGCTGTGGCGGCTCTGTGGAAGACGTGTGGCGGGCAGGGGTCTGAAGGTGCTCTGGAGTGGCTGCTCTTCATGGTCTTTAGGGTGTCTTCTGTCCAGAGTGGGGCCCACGTAAGTAGGGTCTGCTCGGTGGCATTGCTGGGGGTGGGGGTTGGGGTGGTGCAGAGGTCTTGGTTGTTGAATTTGTCATAGAGTGTCTTGATCTTGAGGGGAAAGAAGGAGCCGAGTCTGTTGCAGAGGTCTTGGGAGGGGGGACGTCTGTTTTGCTGTTAGGTTTGGCAAATTCCTGTAACATGGTGAAGAGTTCCTTGGTTTTGTGTGCATTGGAGAGGATTCTGTGTTGGAGGAAATTCTTCTTTGTGGATTTGATGAGTTGGTGGCGTGCTGTGGTGGCTGGTTTGTAGTCTGTGCTTGTTTCTTGAGTTTTGGTGTTTCTCCACATATTTTCTAGTTGTCAGAAGGAGCGCTTGGATTCTTGGAGTCCTGTGGTGTACTAGTTAGCTTTCTTGTTAGGTCGTCTTGTGGTCTTCTGGAAGGGGGAAGAGTGTGTTGGTACAGTTGATGATCCAACAGTGGAGGTTGCTTGCTGCGGTGTTGGCATCTGCCGTAGTAGGGGTTGGGGTGCAGGTGAGGGCGGAGGTCAAGTGTTCTTCTCAGACTTTGTTCCAGATTTTACCAGGGAGGGTGCCCATGCTTGTGAGAGGTGGGTTTTCTAACAGAGAAATGTAGTGGTTAGTCCAGAGCGGTTGTGTGGCTGAAGAAGATGCTGTTTCCCCCAATGAAGACCTGTTCGGGTGTATGTCCTGCCATGTGAGTGGGGATTGGAGAAAAGTTCCTTCAGTCCTTTGTTGGTAAGATTCAATAGGAGGGTGCCGGCGGTTGGGTTGTCATGGTTTTCCATGTGGAAATTTAGTTTTCCGAGCAGTATGCAATCTCTTGAGGCGAGGGCGTGGGGTGCGATGAGGTCGGCGAAGGTGTGGTGAACGGGTAGGAGGGGCCGGGCGGTCTGTAGACGAGTGTTCCACAGAACATCGTTTTGGAGTTAGCCTGGATCTGGAAGAGGATGTTCTCCATGGGGGGTGAGACGTCATTCGAGTCTGTGTTTGTCATGCGTAGGGAGTTTTGTGGATGATGGCGAGGCTTCCTCCTGGACGCAAGCATCGGTAGTTCCTCAGGATCTTGTATCCGCCAGGGATGGCGGTTGCGATGTTGGGTCCAGACCTGGCGTTGGTCTAGGTCTCTATGACATCGGGCTTGTTTGTGTTGAGGAGGTCCCAGATTTCTATGACGTGTCAGTGCAGGGATCGTACATCGAGGCGAATGCAGTTCAGTTGTTTGTGTGCGCTGATGTCCAGTGGGCTGGGAGTTGCTGTAGGGATCCGGAGGTGAGTTAACGTGCGGCAGCAGTGTTGGCAGGAGATTGGGCCTTGGGTGTTGCTCAGCATTGAGAGCTGGCAGTCATTGTTGCGTCCGGGGTTGAGAGCATGGAGAGTGCTGAGGTCATAGCAGCGGGGTGTCTGGGGACCAGGGTCCCTGGCACTGGTCACGGTTGGGTCGCAGATGGGCGTAGACTGGCTTGCCTTTGGCGTGGCCACACAGCTGCCGCCATTAAGTAGCAGTCAGGGAGGGCGATCAGCTGGGAGGCAGGAGCGATACGCTGGGGGGTCACGGGGCAGCAGTGGCAGAGAGTGCAGGCAGAGGGAGCGAGGAGGGAAAAGAGGTAAAAAGAGGAAAAAGCAAAGAGAAAGAGGCAGTAAAGAGAAAAATCCAAGAGAAGGAGGCAGAAAAGAGAAAAAGGCGAAGAGAAAGAGGCAAAAGAAGAGAAAAAGGGAAAGAGAAAGAGGCAAAATGAGAAATAGGCAAAGTGAAAGAGGCAAAAAATAGAAAAAAGAGGCAAAAAGGACACATAACAGAGCGGAATAGCAGAAGAGTAGGGTGCTCTTTAACTAAATGACCAGGGATGAGGCACAGGAAGGAGTCTGCGGGTGGAGGAGGGCCTCGAACACCTACCGGAGAGGAGCTCGGGTTGGAGCATAAGGGCATACTTTTAACGGTGGAGCCACGCGGGGAGAGCAGTGACTAGAGTCGTCTACCAAGAGTCCTCTGCCTCCTCATCTTCCGACTTTAAAGTCTGGTCCATAAAATCTTTGTCAACTACAGAAGCTACCTATTTTGATATGTGAGACTTCAATTCAGGAGCAAACCAAGGGAGGGAAGCCCCCCTCATTAAGCATGACTTAAGCTAAAGCTACTTCAGTAAGGGGGAAGAAGAGTTGGATCAAGACCCGTTGCAGCATATCCTTACACTCTTTAGTGACTTTTTCACTATTTTATGGGAGGCAATATTAATTAACCTGGGCCCTGGTGCACCAAGGAAACAAGAGAAAACATATTACCCTAATAACTTACCTTAGCCTGTGTGAAATTGAAAACAGCCACCCTGATTCGGCATGAAGCTGCTTAGCAATGATGTCAACCAACCTCTTCCTTCCTAGCCAAGCCTCAGAGGGGAAGCCCTAGAAACAATATGTCCATGGGTGTCAGTTGAGTGTGCAACCATTACTTTGTCAGATCTTCCATTGGGAGTCGTTAACTCATGGTATTTACATTGGGAGTCATTATATTGCATGGTAAGTTTGCTTTGTCAGGAGTCTTTTACATCGCAGGTAAGTCAATCCCATATCTAAATATACATATGTATATGCATAACCTAGTGGCGGTCAACACTAGGTAGTTATACTTAGGTCTGCTCTTCCATAGACAGAGCATTTTATGGTTTGGTATATCTTTGGCCCTGTTTGGCGAAAGTTCACTTAACTTTCAAAAAATGAAGTTAATCCACCGTAACACCAAATTCATCAAGAAGCTAGATCTTTGTCTGCAAATTGTGCTTTGCTTTTTATGATTTGATGTAAATCTGTTCAGCAGTTTTTGAGAAATTAAGGGTGAAAAATAATTGTATATTTTGGCAGTTGGGCTCTCACCAGACTCGGAGGGGGCATGTAACTTGCTCAGCATAGTCTGAGCCAGATGCGTCCCGGCCTAGACCCACTGCAGACCCAGGTACAGTGAAGCCACCACGCTGTCCTCTGACATTCGGGTGAGTATTCAGGGCCCAGGGGATGGGTTGTCCATTTCATGGCAGTCCCCAACACCATACGAGGGGCCCGCGAGCTGCTACGGGTATCTGCCCAACCCCGCTGAGTAAGAAACCTCCCCGGAACCAGGATTGGGCCGCTTACCGCAGACGCCATCCCTCACAATCCACTCCGCTCAACAGCCGGTGGCCCACAAGAATACGGTAAGCCCTGGCGCCCTCATAGTCCATCCACGTCGAGAGCCCTGGGGGACTCTGTCACCGACGCAACGCTCTTTGCTGATGGGTTAAAGGAGTACTGCGGGCCTGTGTTGCGGAGGCCGTGATGGTCTGAGCAGGCTGCCAGTGTCGCGGGCTTCGGGCTTGGAGCTTGCACTGGCAAGCTCCTTGAATGCACTAACAGTGGACTTTTCCATCTGCAGAATGTACTGAATGACCAGCTAGGCGCAGACGCCTTGCTTGGTCTCTGGCTGTTCATGCGCAGTGTGGGGGAAGTATAGGTAGTGGGGTAACAAGCTGATGATGTCATCCAAGACCGTTGTGAGGAACTTGGATTGGGCTGGCTGTAAGACTCCTCTGACTCTGGCGGTTGTCAGGCGGAAGGCACCAGAGGCCAACAAGTGCAGCACGGCCATCAGCTTTGTCTGAGGTGGGATGTTGGTTGTCCGCGGTGTTGGTACTGTCAGCCTGTGGGCATGATAGCATGATGTTCATGATGTCCTTTTGAGCCTGTAGTGGGCAATGACATTCTCTGGTGTTGGGTCTGTGAGGTTAGTGCGTTTTTTGAAGCTCGCTGTCTTTGTTTGAACTTACTCTGTGGTGGTCCGGGGGACAGTGATGGTCTGGGGGAGGGTAAGGGGGGTCCTAGGTGTGGTGGCGGGGGTATTGGTGCTCCGAGTTGTATGATCAGTGGCTCCATGCCATCTGTTGATCTTCTGGTGTGGCTCTAGGCTGGTCTCCCTTTTCTGGTGCAGGCTGTCGTCTGACTTTACACCAGGTCAGAGCAGGTGCTAATTTCCTGCTGTTAACGTGGGATGGGTATGCTCAGACGTGAGTCCCATGCTCTCCAGGTCACTGGAATCAAGCTATCCTGGCTGATGACGGCTGATAGCCAGAAACCGGTCCTGGGATGGTTGATTCGAGCACAGGGAAGACATGGCTTGGCAGTTCGGGCTGGGCTGTTCCCATGAGGCACAGGGTCAAGACTGATTTGCATATGGACATGTCTGAACTGGGGTGGTCTAGTGAGCAAAATAACAATGGATTAAACCCAGATCTGTGACTGGGGGTGAATGTTTTGGGTTCTTATTGCCGATCTGGCTGGTCGTAGACAATGTTGCGGAGTGGTGTTGTCATGGCTTTTTTCACAGGAAAGCCTACTCTGCATCTCATTAGCAATAGTTGCCGGGGTCATCTGTGGCAATGTTTTTTTGATGCTGTTATCGCAGGTAAACTGGTGATATGGACTGTTGGCACCAGCTTGTGAATGGGGCGATACATTTATCGCCACTTTGGCTGCAATAAAGTGCTGATAACTCGGCGATAAATCCTTGAGAATATGCCCCTTCGTTTCCTTTAGGGAAGTCGCGCTGCCCATGCAGTGCTCTGGGTTTGTCTGTTGGAGTAATTCGTCCCACTCTGCCTCTCGGTGGGCTGCAGTCAGCTGATTGATTGTACATTAGTGGTACGTGGAGGTGGGCTGAACCCTAGGGGCCTCATTTATGAGGCTGTGCGTCACTTTTACGCCGCCGGTGCGTCACTTTTTGTGACGCACCAGTGGCGTAAAAAATGCTCCTAGTTGCGCCATACTTACAAAGTGACGCATCTAGGTAGATACGTCACTTTGTAAACCCCTGCGCAAGATATAATGTATGCAAGGGGGGCGTATTGACGCAAGGAAGGGTCATAGAAGTGACGCAGTGAAATCTATGAGATTTCAATGCGTCACTTTTAGGACGCCGTTGCGTCAAAATCTTGCACCTGCCTCACAGCAGGCGTAAGACTGACGCAGGCCCTTTCACATGGGTCATGCCCCATGTGAAAGGACGCATTACTGGAGTTGTGTCACTTTTGTGACACACTCCAGCAATGCGTCACTTTTGCGCTTACAGATACGTCAGAAATACTGACGTATCTGTAACTCCTTGCGACATGATGCATAATACATTATATATGACGCATCAGGAATGTGCGTCATTTCTCATAAATGAGGCCCTAGGTATTTGTGGGCATACGACACTGTCTAAAAGTCCCTCATATCTCGTAACATTCAGGTTTTCACATACTTAGTGAGATATTGACCAAGCGAGGAGAAAGAAGGATAGATAGATTAGACAGAAAAACCATCACAAAAGGAGAACGCGGGGTCTGGCGAGAGTGAGGCGAACGAGCAGGCAGCAGTGTATGGTGAAGGTTAAAGAGGCTGGATATTGCACAGTGCCGGTGCTCCGGCTCTCAACCTTGAATACTTTTGATTCGGGTGCTTACTTAGCATGCAGGCCTCGATCCCTTCTCCCACTTTCGAGGAATCGCGAGGCGCTGCTTGCGAGGCCCATCATTCACCGCGTTTCCTGCTGACTCTATTAATGCTCTGTCCTTGCTGCACCTGCGAGTGATTGCCGCTCTCCCTGGCTGGGTAAAGCTGTGGGCGAATAGCTTTTTTATAGCCCTATTCATTCCACTAAAAATCTTATTGCAGCCGCAGCGTCTGCCCTCCAGTTGAAGGTAAAAAATGTGCTCCCCATCCGAAGGAATAAGATGCATGTGGGTGATATGTAACTTTTATGAACGAAGTTTGCTACGGATTAAAGACGACTATTACACTTTACAGGGCTGTTAGCAAATGTTGCATTTTATGTTTTGCAGACTCGTGGGCTTCAGCACCAGAGGCCTTCCAACCACTGGGGATGACCGTGTTGTCAAAAGTCATGACCTAAAGCTCAGAACATGCATATTCCTCACTCACACACTTAGACATTAATATTTCATTTGGAATGTTAACAGTTTTTATTAAAAAAATTGTACAGTGCTAATTGTCACATGCCTGGGGGTGTCACTGCACTTTCCAATAAACAATGCATGTTGGATCTGTGTCCACCCAATCACATTTAGGCATAATCTTCGAATATGAGAGGCACGGAAAGGATAACAGAAGAAGATGGGAGGAGAGAGACGACATAGGTGAAGTAAAGTAACCAGAGTACTCTTATGGAGATCAAGAGTCATCCATCAGTGGGCCAGGAAGGGAAAAGAAGAGATAAACATGAGACGTTGACATGAGAGCTGAAGGGGAAGGACAGTGCTTTCCTGACATGGAGGCTCCTGGGGAAGAGACTTCCACATTTCGGGTGATGCCCCAGAAAAAAAAAGATTTTAATGTATCTGAGTAAGATTAGAAGGAATCTCTCGATTCCAGGTGAAGAGCATCTTTGCTTCTGTAATACCACTAAAGTACAGAAATGCAAAGCACAAGACAAGGACATGCAGAGTCCAGCCAGATGTGAGTTGTGATGCCACTATCAGAATTACCTTACTGCTGCCCCTGCCTCCATTAATTTTTTGCAGAATGCCGGCCTCAAGATTTCCTTATTCAAAAATGTTCATACCAGAAAGTAGGTAAATTCTGCTCTAAAGCTGTGGTTGAGGGTTTTCCACAGTTTGATACTTTGAACACCCTGCGAAGTTCATTCTTTTGAAGCTCCATTAGATAAGGTGAAGATTGGCTGATCGTAGATGCCGGGCTGGGGTTCACTGACAGAATATCGATGTAAAAATTATAGATGTAAAAAATATAGATGAAAACAAATAGAATGCAAAAAAATGAACTCCCTATACTCGAAGAGGTAAGTACAAACATATCTGAAATAAATATCGATGTTAAAAATACAGTTGTACAAAATCGATTTGTATATATATATATAAAATAAAATAATAACTATTAAATATATAAAATAATAAAATTAATTAAAAAAATTAAGTAGATTTAACATACATTTGAACAAATATAACAAATAAACAGAATTAAAAAAGTTAAACCCACATACATAATAATATATATATATACACACTTTTAAATAATTGTTAAACTATTCATTTAAATTTATTTTATAATTTGAAAATTATATTAAAAAAATTAGGGGCCTTATTTATGAAGGTCTTGCTCCACCGGTGCGTCACTTTTAAAATGGGAAAAAGTGACGCACCGGTGGCGCAAAGCCTTCATAAATGAGGCCCTAAATATATATGCAGTGAGTGCAACAGTAGGGAAAGTGTTTGATAGGGGAGGGGTAAAAATTACTATTCCCACTCCAGTCAGGGGAACAGTAGGGAAAGTGTTAGCTATGGGAGGGGTAAAATTTACTATTCCCACTCCAGTGAGGCAACAATAGGGAAAGTGTTGGATAGCGAAGGGGTATAAATTATTATTCCCACTTCAGTGAATGCAACAATAGGGAAAGTCTTGGATAGCGGAGGGGTAAAAATTACTAATACCACTCCAGTGAGTGCAACAGTAGGGAAAGTGTTGGATAGCGGAGGGGTACAATTACTATTCCCAATCCAATAAGTGTAACAGTAGAAAAAGTGTTGGATAGCGGAGGGGTACAAATTACTATTACCACTCCAATAAGTGTAACAGTAGGGAATGTGCTGGATAGCGGAGGAGTATAAATTACTATTCCCACTCCAATAAGTATAACAGTAGGGAAAGTGTTGGAAAGCGGAGGGGTACACATTACTATTAACACTCCAGTGAGTGCAATAGTAGGGAAAGTGTTGACTAGCGGAGGGGTAAAAATTACTATTACCGCTCTAGTGAGTGCAACAGTAGGGAAATTGTTGGATAGCGGAGGGGTAAAAAATACTATTGTGATTAAACAAAAAGGACTAGCTTAAGTTGACCAAAGTGTTAAGGTAAGGGGATGACCAGTCTTTCTGGTCAGTGCCTGCCTTGTACCTGTTGTCCCGCCGTCGTCGTCCTACGACGGCGGCGGGACAACAGGTCCTACGACGGCGGGACAACAGGTACAAGGCAGGCACTGACCAGAAAGACTGGTCATCCCCTTACCGCTTCCCCCCAGGAAGCCTTGGCTAATAACCCAAAGCGTATGCATGAGAAGGGAATCCCCCTCTCATGTATAGAAAAACGACTTAGTGTGTGTATCACATAGTCTGTACCACAACACTAGTCTGTTTTATTTCACAACACCTTTTTAAAAATCGGTCCTGAGGAAAGCCAGAATATTCTAAGGCACTGGCTGAAACATGTTGACCATCTGAAGGACGCAGGGGGCAGTAACTCGCCACCCTTACGCGTCCTGTAGCCTTACTTTTAACCGCTGGTGACGGCCCAGTTATTAAAATTTAATTTACCCTCGGGTACTGGGACCACCACCAAGCCGTTTTAAATCACAACTCACCCAACCTCACTGCACTCTCAGCAATATACCAGCTCTGCAGTAATCAGGCGTCGTAGCACACCTGGGACATACTAGGTGTCACTGGGTGGGCCCGATGATGAAGCATGCCACCAACTAGGTTGGTGGGTGAGAGCTTCATGAAAACACCAATAAGGTGCCCGTGACAGAACTAATTTGAGTACTGTAACACTTTGGTCAAGTTAAGCTAGTCCTTTTTGTTTAATCACATATAAACCCTAGGGGACTCGGACTAGCTACCTAGTCCTCTCTCTCCCTCTTGTTATACGTATAAAAATTACTATTCCCACTTCAGTGACTGCAACAGTGGGGAAAGTGCTGGATAGCGGTGGGATGCAAATTACTATTCCCACTCCAATAAGTGTAACAGTAGGGAACGTGTTGGATAGCGAAGGGGTAAAAATTACTATTCCCACTCCAATAAGTGTAACAGTAGGGAAAGTGTTGGATAGCAGAGGGGTACAAATTACTATTCCCACTCCAATAAGTGTAACAGTAGGGAAAGTGTTGGATAGCAGAGGGGTACAAATTACTATTCCTACTCCAATAAGTGAAACAGTAGTTAAAGTCTTGGATAGCGGAGGGGTACAAATTACTTTTCCCACTCCAATAAGTGTGACAGTAGGGAAAGTGTTGGATAGCAGAGGGGTACAAATTACTATTCCCACTCCAATAAGTGTAACAGTAGGGAAAGTGTTAGATAGTGGAGGGGTACATATTACTATTACCACTCCAGTGAATGCAACAGTAGGGAAAGTGATCGATTGCGGAGGGGTAAAAATTACTATTCCCACTTCAGTGAGTGCAACAATAGGGAAAGTATTGGATAGCGGTGGGATACAAATTACTATTCCCACTCCAATAAGTGTAACAGTAGGGAAAGTGTTGGCTAGCGGAAGGGTAAAAATTACTATTATCACTCCAGTGAGTGCAACAGTAGGGAAAGTGTTGGATAGCGGAGGAGTACAAATGACTATTTCCACTCCAATAAGTTTAACAGTAGGGAAAGTGATGGATAGCAGAGGGGTAAAAATTACTATTACCACTCCAGTGAGTGCAACAGTAGGGAAAGTGTTGGATAGCGGAGGGGTACAAATTTCTATTCCTAGTCCAATAAGTGTAACAGTAGGGAAAGTGTTGGATAGTGGAGGGGTACACATTACTATTCCCAAACCAATAAGTGTAACAGTAGGGAAAGTGTTGGATATCAGAGGGCTACAAATTACTATTCCCACTCCAATAAGTGTAACAGTAGGGAAAGTGTTAGATAGGGGAGGGGTAAAATGTACTATTCCCACTCCAGTGAGGCAACAATAGGGAAAGTGTTGGATAGCAGAGGGGTAAAAATTACAATTCCCACTCCAGTGAGTGCAACAGTAGCAAAAGTGTTGGATAGCGGAGGGATAACATTTACTATTCCCACTCCAGTCAGTGAAACAGTAGGGAAAGTGTTCGATAGCGGAGGGGTGAAAATTACTATTCCTACTCCAATAAGTGAAACAGTAGTTAAAGTATTGGATAGCGGAGGGGTACAAATTACTATTCCCACTCCAATAAGTGTAACAGTAGGGAAAGTGTTGGATAGCAGAGGGGTAGAAATTACTATTCATACTCCAGTGAATGCAACAGTAGGGAAAGTGATGTATAGCGGAAAGGTAAAAATTATTGTTATCACACTAGTCAGTGTAACAGTAGGGACATTGTTGGATTGCATAGGGATACAATTTACTATTCCCACTCCAATCATTGCAACTGTAGGGAAAGTGTTGGATTGCGGAGAGGTAAAAATTAATATTCCCACTCCAGTCAGTGCAACAGTATGGAAAGTGTTAGATAGCAGAGGGGTAAAAATAATTATTCCCACTTCAGTGAGTGCAACAATAGGGAAAGTATTGGATAGCGGTAGGATACAAATTACTATTCCCACTCCAATAAGTGTAACAGTAGTGAAAGTGTTGGCTAGCGGAAGGGTAAAAATTACAATTATCACTCCAGTGAGTGCAACAGTAGGGAAAGTGTTGGATAGCGGAGGGGTACAAATGACTATTTCCACTCCAATAAGTGTAACAGCAGGGAAAGTGATGGATAGCGGAGGCTTACAAATTACTATTCCTAGTCCAATAAGTGTAACAGTAGGGAACGTGTTGGATAGTGGAGGGGTACACATTACTATTCCCAATCAAATAAGTGTAACAGTAGAGAAAGAGTTGGATAGAGGAGGGGTAACAATTACTATTACTACTCCAGTGAGTGCAACAGTAGGGAAGGTGTTGGATAGCAGAGGGCTGCAAATTACTATTCCCACTCCAATAAGTGTAACAGTAGGGAAAGTGTTAGATAGGGGAGGGGTAAAATGTACTATTCCCACTCCAGTGAGGCAACAATAGGAACAGTGTTGGATAGCAGAGGGGTAAAAATTACTATTCCCACTCCAGTGAGTGCAACAGTAGGAAAATTGTTGGATAGCGGAGGGATAACATTTACTATTCCCACTCCAGTCAGTGAAAAAGTAGGGAAAGTGTTAGATAGCGGAGGGGTACAAATTATTATTCCCACTTCAGTGAGTGCAACAATAGGGAAAGTGTTGGATAGCGAAGAGGTACAAATTACTATTCCCACTACAATAAGTATAACAGTAGAGAAAGTGTTGGATAGTGGAGGGGTAAAAATTAACATTACCACTCCAATAAGTGTAACAGTAGGGAATGTGCTGGATAGCGGAGGGGTAAAAATTACTATTACCACTCCAGTGAGTGCAACAGTCGGGAAAGTGTTGGAAAACGGAGGGATGTAAATTACAACTCCCACTCCAATAAGTATAACAGTAGGGAAAGTGTTGGAAAGCGGAGTGGTATACATTACTATTACCACTCCAGTGAGTGCAACAGTAGGGAAATTGTTTGATTGCGTAGGGATATCATTTACTATTCCCACTCCAGTCAGTGCAACTGTAGGGAAAGTGTTAGATAGCGGAGGGGTAAAAATTATTATTTCCACTTTAGTGACTGCAACAACGGGGAAAGTTCTGGATAGCGGTGAGATGCAAATTACTCTTCCCACTCCAATAAGTGTAACAGTAGGGAACATGTTGGATAGCAAAGGGGTAAAAATTACTATTCCCACTTCAATAAGTGTAACAGTAGGGAAAGTGTTGGATAGCGGAGGGGTAAAAATTAATATTACGACTCCAGTGAGTGCAACAGTAGGGAGAGTGTTCGATAGCGGAGGGGTACAAATTACTATTCCTACTCCAATAAGTGAAACAGTAGTTAAAGTGTTGGATAGCGGAGGGGTACAAATTACTATTCCCACTCCAATAGGTGTAACAGTAGGGAAAGTGTTGGATAGCAGAGGGGTAAAAATTACTATTACAACTCCAGTGATTGCAACGGTAGGGAAAGTGATGGATAGCAGAGGGGTAAAAATTATTATCACACTAGCCAGTGTAACAGTAGGGAAATTGTTGGATTGCATAGGGATACAATTTACTATTCCCACTCCAAGCAGTGCAACTGTAGGGAAAGTGTTGGATTGCATAGGGATACAATTTACTATTCCCACTCCAGTCAATGCAACAGTAGGGAAAGTGTTTGATAGCGGAGGGGTACAAATTACTATTCCTACTCCAATAAGTGAAACAGTAGTTAAAGTGTTGGATAGTGGAGGGGTACAAATTACTATTCCCACTCCAATAAGTGTAACAGTAGGGAAAGTGTTGGCTAGCAGAGGGGTAAAAATTACTATTATCACTCCAGTGAGTGCAACAGTAGGGAAAGTGATGGATAGCGGAAAGGTAAAAATTATTGTTATCACACTAGTCAGTGTAACAGTAGGGAAATTTTTGGATTGCATAGGGATACAATTTACTATTCCCACTCCAATCATTGCAACTGTAGGGAAAGTGTTGGATTGCGGAGAGGTAAAAATTAATATTCCCACTCCAGTCAGTGCAACAGTATGGAAAGTGTTAGATAGCAGAGGGTTAAAAATAATTATTCCCACTTCAGTGAGTGCAACAATAGGGAAAGTATTGGATAGCGGTAGGATACAAATTACTATTCCCACTCCGATAAGTGTAACAGTAGTGAAAGTGTTGGCTAGCGGAAGGGTAAAAATTACAATTATCACTCCAGTGAGTGCAACAGTAGGGAAAGTGTTGGATAGCGGAGGGGTACAAATGACTATTTCCACTCCAATAAGTGTAACAGTAGGGAAAGTGATGGATAGCGGAGGGTTACAAATTACTATTCCTAGTCCAATAAGTGTAACAGTAGGGAAAGTGTTGGATAGTGGAGGGGTACACATTACTATTCCCAATCAAATAAGTGTAACAGTAGGGAAAGAGTTGGATAGAGGAGGGGTAACAATTACTATTACTACTCCAGTGAGTGCAAAAGTAGGGAAGGTGTTGGATAGCAGAGGGCTACAAATTACTATTCCCACTCCAATAAGTGTAACAGTAGGGAAAGTGTTAGATAGGGGAGGGGTAGAATGTACTATTCCCACTCCAGTGAGGCAACAATAGGGAAAGTGTTGGATAGCAGAGGGGTAAAAATTACTATTGCCGCTCACTGACCTGCTCTTGTGTGACCAGCAAAGGATTTCTTCCCTTCATTCTCCAAACCGCATTCCCTGAGGCTGAGGTCGGCTGGTGGGAGCACGACTGCAATCGGCAGTCCTTCATCTTGCTCTCAGCGCGACCCGCCCAGGTAGTAGTGCGTTGTCTGAGGACAGGAAAAGCCTACCGGGGGACTGCGAGGCCCAGAAAACACCGCTCCTCGTAGCCGGCGCCTCTTCCCCCGGCGGCCACGCCCATTGCATCGAACGCTGCCTTAAAACCTTTCGCGACACCCGCTGCGCGGGTGCCGCTCACTGACCTGCTCTTGTGTGACCAGCAAAGGATTTCTTCCCTTCATTCTCCAAACCGCATTCCCTGAGGCTGAGGTCGGCTGGTGGGAGCACGACTGCAATCGGCAGTCCTTCATCTTGCTCTCAGCGCGACCCGCCCAGGTAGTAGTGCGTTGTCTGAGGACAGGAAAAGCCTACCGGGGGACTGCGAGGCCCAGAAAACACCGCTCCTCGTAGCCGGCGCCTCTTCCCCCGGCGGCCACGCCCCACTGCCTCTCTCTATATCCACGCAGTCTCTAACGCGCCGCGGGTCGCGCCGCGGGTCGCAGCCCGGGGCGAAGACCCGGGCAAAGACTGGGCCGTTCTAGGCCGTTAGAGGCTGGTAGAGACTGGACTGGGCCACCCTCCTTGATTTTAAAATATTTATCTGATTTCCCCTTTTGTAGCAATACTTTTATGACTCACCATACCCCAACAATCTGACAAGATTTGCAATGGTCCTTACGCGAGGGAATAAAACTAAAACTAAAACCCCCAGCGCAGCAGGTAAATTGCTAGGCCCCATGGACGATTTCCTAGCTAAGGCAAACACCCTTATAGATGAAAGTATCACACTCATAGAGGAAAGGGTATCATTAGATTTAGCATTTGCAAAAAGATCCTCATTAGGCATCCTGGCAGAAGCTAGATCCCCACATGCAGAGCCGATCCTAACTAGAGAGAGACGCAGCCTACCAAATACAGTGGACCTGTCGGTATCCCAGCTAGCGGACTCTCAACTCAGCTTTGACCTTGAAAAGACCCCCGAACTACTCCCAATAACGCCCGCAGAAATCTCTTCGGCAGAAAAAAGACTAGAAAGGGGGAGGAGGGAAGGAGCAATCAGTAAGAATAGGGCACCAAAAAACCCATCCACCCAAGTAACCCCGCCATTAATATTAACTATCCCACAAAGCCAAGACGAAAGGGTGACCCACGATGAGGTCTTAGCGTCAGTTCATCAGGCGGTAACGGAGTCTTCTCCTTTGATAGTTTTGGACCCTAATCCCACAGAAGTAACCCAGGCGGAGCTGAACGCAACTGAGGCACACGATTTAACACTCTCTAATATAGTCATAGCAGTTAAACACGCCCTACAACCTTTAGAACTTCGGCTAGCAATCATAGAACTGCAAATATCTAAGCTTCTAAAAAACCACCATCATTTTTTGCCACCATGTCCTCAAAAACCATCACAAATTAATAGCAAAAAAACAGCAAACAATAATGTACCAATGGTTAACTTCCCCGCACCTAACCCACAACAAAAGTCTCTTCGGATAATTACTTCAAATCCTTCGACCAACAAAAATAGTCTAAATTCAACTAAAACAACAAAAAGCGCAGCAGTCCAAAGCTCTACCAGTAATCTACAACAGACTACTGCTCCGACTTCTCTAGCTGTGTCTGCCACCGCGGTACCTGTCATAACTCCCGCAATTCCGATGGCACTGAGCAGCACAGCTAATAAAACCTCAGGGAAAACCACTCACAACGCAAATACAAAAACCTTACCCATTCCTCCCGTACCGCCAAAAACACCTGCGGGCAGGCCTAAAAGAAATACTGCGGGAAATCCCGGTCCCCCAAGACGCCCAGCAGATTTCCCTCCAGAAGCCTCATCCTATGTGGCAGTCATGGCCGGAGTGCCAGAACTAACAGACTCTACCCCAGAACCAGTTTGGTCCCTAAAAAATAAAGTTCAGCACTGGCTACAGACTAACCGCCCAATTCCATCTTCTTGGCGCGGAATAATTAGATCTGTAGCCAGAGTCCCATGGGTGGGTAATACCCGTAAAACTATTCCCGGGGACTGTATCGCAATCACTTTCGAGGATCCTCGAATAGCGGATTACGTCTGTGCTTGGGAAGACATCACCCCAAATGGAGGAATCAAGATTAAGTCCCTCCCCTTTTTTTACCCCTTTAGACAAGCAGATAGCTATCCACAGGAACAAGAGCCCCCCTGGTCTGTTCCATTCCCCAGGCAGGATGATTTTCCAAACACTAGTTATAACGGCCCCTATAATCAATACGAGCCAGATTATTCGTGGCACCCAGTGAGGCAACGCCGCCAGGGAGGAAGGTGGGATGAGAGAAGACCTTATACTCACTGGCCCCCATGTAGAGAGCAACCACGATGGGATCCATGGCAAAACATCCCGCTAAATAATAGATTCAGCGGCCTAGAAATGGTCGACTGACCATCAATAGCAGCTCCTCCCACCGACATCCAACTACCTTCCCCTCTGCAGCCCAAAACCCTTCCCTTACCTATCAGTAACAAAGTTACGACAATCTCGGACGTAGAGCTGGCCGATGACTCTCCATCCCTCACAGTTTGCTATTGGAACATCGCGGGCCTCCGAACTAAAATCGAGGATGGCGCCGCGCAGAAGTTTCTAGCCCCATATCAAATAATCTGTCTCCAGGAGACATGGTCCGTAGAAGAATTCCATCTACAAGGCTATAAAACTTATAATGTTCCAGCCCTACCTAGTACAATGGGCAGACCAAAAGGTGGGCTAACAATTTATATCTCAAACTCCTTACCTCTTAAGAAAGTGGCCACACTTTCCCAGGATGATAATCATCAAATATTATCACTTACTTTTCCAAACAAAGATACCATTATTTTGACCAACATATACAATAACTTATTGGAAGACAATTTCATAACCCTTCTTGCCACTATAACCGACAAATTAAAACAACTACTCTATCAGAGCCCGGCAGACAAGGCAACTCACTTAATCTGGGGAGGTGACTTTAATCTCCATCCCTGCACAGCCCCTAATCCAACGTGCTGTGGGATTGTAGACGAACTTAATGTCCCATTAGCACACCTTGCACACACCAAACTAGGAAATCTAATTAACATCGCCTTATCAGATCTGGATCTCCAGATTGTTAACCATGGAAAAGCAGATTCAAATGATTTCATACCAACTTACGTGGGTAGAGGACACAAGACAACCGTAGATTACATATTCCTGTCCCAAACCCTAACGTCGAAATTTAAAGACTTTGAAGTCATACCCACACCTTACAGCGATCACGCAGCCCTAACATTAACAATGCCAATGCCTCCCAACTCTTCCTATAAAACAGAGATGGCGACCACCCTCAGGCAAAATAAGATCGAGATTAGTAAACGTAATGGACTAACTATCAGATGGGCTAAAATCAACCCCTCTGATATCATGAAAAAATTAATAACGCGGTCCTACTCAAACATAATGAAATGTCTTGACTTTACATCTAGCCACAAAGAAGTCTTGAGTAATTTTAACTTAATTTTAGATGTCATAAAAGACCTGCTCACTACAAAACCTAAAATAAATCGCCCCACAAAACCAAAGTGGTTTAATCACAACTGCACAGCAGCATTATCTGAGCTGAAATCAGCACTTAAAAATAATCCACGTGATGCGGCTCAGATACAGTCACTCAGGCGAAAATATATAGGGGAAAGAAAGTTGAGAATTGCCCAATTAAAGCAGAAGCTATGGGACGATCTGCACCATGGCGCAGTCTCACGAAATAGCGAGCTCTTCTGGCGTACGGTCAGAACTCCATATCTCATAGAAAGAGATACTCCAAAAATAGAAGTCGCAATCGATGAGACCACCTGGGTTTCTCACTTCGAGGAAATCTTTAGGAATACTCTTCCAACAGAATCCCCTCTTCCCAAGGTAAAATACCCCATTATGGTCCCGTTTGATATCCCAGATCTTATAGTTGCTCTGCAGAACAGCAAAACAGGCAAGGCACCAGGACCCGACGGGGTCCCGGTGGACCTTTTTAAAAGCAATCAAGATCTCTGGGCCCCCATTTTAACCAGAGTTTGTATAGCAGCAGCAACAGAGGGAATCCTAACATCTTGGACAAAATCAATAATGGTCCCCATTTTTAAAAAGGGGGACCGACAAGATGTAAAGTGCTACCGGCCCATCTCACTGCTGGACTCGCTCGGGAAAGTAGTGGGGAGAGTGATTCTAGAGCGTCTCCAGCAGTGGACTGAGGATCGGGGTATAATCTCGGATATCCAATTTGGATTCCGAGAAGGATTTGGTACCCTAGAGCAGGTCCTTAATCTTACATTAATAATAGGGAAGTACACACAGGCCATTCCTACCAAGATATACTTGGCCTTTGTAGACCTTTCCGCAGCTTTCGACTGCGTGTCGCACAAGAAGCTGTGGAGGGTCCTAGCCCAATTGGGAATAGACCCACCCCTTTTAGACTTCCTTAAAGAACTCTACTCTGGGGCCACAGCTAGAGTTCGTTTTGGCCTCAATGGTGAGTTGACGTCTCCGTTTAGCGTAGGGCGTGGGGTCAGGCAGGGGTGTGTCCTGGCCCCCTTCCTCTTCTCACTCTACACCAATGGTTTGGAGGAGAGGATGTTGGGGGGGGCCCAGGACCTCCCACGCATAAACCGCCGCCTGATCCCAGCCCTGCTCTACGCGGATGACGCCGTCATCCTAGCACGAACACCCAACGAGCTTCAAAAAGCAGTGAATAGATATACGTCCTTTATGGGCAATTTAGATCTTAAGGTGAACGTAAAAAAAACGTTCACTATGACAGTTGGCAGACACCGGAAAAAAACCCACCCCATAGTCCTTAACAACCAAAAGCTTGAATCCACGCCACAATATCCCTATCTGGGAGTAGTGATAGACGATCAACTCTCTTGGAAGCAAGCAGTGAACACAAGGGCACTTTCATTTAGGAGATCCATTGCAGCACTAAAAACCTTTTCTCAGAAATTAGGCAAGAGACCGCCAATAGAGTTACTTAAGATTTATAAAGCCAAATGCCAGGCTATAGCGACATATGGTGCAGGAGTCTGGGGGTATGCTGATGTCAGTCCTATTCAAAGAGTGGAAAACACTTTTTTAAGATTCTTGCTTTCAACCCCCAAGGGCACCTCAATCTACGCAATGCACCAAGAATTAGCCATACCCCACTTAGAGGATTTAATTAAAATTGAACCTCTGATGTTGTGGAGACGCATCTGGAAATCAACTAAAAATGTTTTGACTCAAACCATTATTACAGATGCAATGCATATGGACAACGCAGCAAAAATAAAGTGGCTCCTATATGTTAGGAACTTTCTTACTGACTTAGGCCTTGAAAGTTACTATTCAGACCCAACAACTATAACGGACATCCCAAAAAATCATTTGAAACGCCACGCAATATCACACCTGGAATTGTTAAGACTTACTTCCAACTCTACAAAAGCGGCAGTGATCCATTCAAATATGATCCAAATAGCCCCTGTCATTCACCCGTACCTGGAACTTCAAATTCCAATCTACGAGAGAATGCTCATTACAAGATTCAGGCTAAATATGTTTTTTAGAATGGTCACTTTTCCGTCACAAAATTGCTGGGACGCTATACTCCCGCCTTGTCCTTGTGACGGCACTTCAACGCAGTCGAATCTGCACGTGATCCTCCTTTGTAAATATCATCAAGCCCATAGAAAGATCTGGCTTCTACCGATACTGAAATCCTGGGGATTGAGACAGTGCAGACCTGCTCTTTTAAGACTGCAAATGTTGGAAACACCGAATGTCTGTTATTTTGTCAGTAACTTTTTAAAGTGCATTATGAAGCATAGAAAGAATCTTTAAAAAACCTTGCCAGTCTGAGAATAAGCGTATTTTGCACATTTTTTCTGATTAACTTTTCTCTTTTAACCGTGAAATGAATTTTATCTGAATCATATGTAATATGTTTACTTTTACTGTGTTTTGATATTTTGTGTACTTTTATGGTTTTTTCCACTGTGAATAAGCCGAATAAAGATTTATTATTATTATTACTATTCCCACTCCAGTGAGTGCAACAGTAGGAAAATTGTTGGATAGCGGAGGGATAACATTTACTATTCCCACTCCAGTCAGTGAAAAAGTAGGGAAAGTGTTAGATAGTGGAGGGGTACAAATTATTATTCCCACTTCAGTGAGTGCAACAATAGGGAAAGTGTTGGATAGCGAAGGGGTACAAATTACTATTCCCACTACAATAAGTATAACAGTAGAGAAAGTGTTGGATAGTGGAGGCGTAAAAATTAACATTACCACTCCAATAAGTGTAACAGTAGGGAATGTGCTGGATAGCGGAGGGGTAAAAATTACTATTACCACTCCAGTGAGTGCAACAGTCGGGAAAGTGTTGGAAAACGGAGGGATATAAATTACAATTCCCACTCCAATAAGTGTAACAGTAGGGAACATGTTGGATAGCAAAGGGGTAAAAATTACTATTCCCACTTCAATAAGTGTAACAGTAGGGAAAGTGTTGGATAGCGGAGGGGTAAAAATGAATATTACGACTCCAGTGAGTGCAACAGTAGGGAGAGTGTTCGATAGCGCAGGGGTACAAATTACTATTCCTACTCCAATAAGTGAAACAGTAGTTAAAGTGTTGGATAGCAGAGGGGTAAAAATTACTATTACCACTCCAGTGATTGCAACAATAGGGAAAGTGATGGATAGCAGAGGGGTATAAATTATTATCACACTAGCCAGTGTAACAGTAGGGAAATTGTTGGATTGCATAGGGATACAATTTACTATTCCCACTCCAATCAGTGCAACTGTAGGGAAAGTGTTGGATTGCGGAGGGGTAACAATTAATATTCCCACTCCAGTCAGTGCAACAGTAGGGAAAGTGTTCGATAGCGGAGGGGTACAAATTACTATTCCTACTCCAATAAGTGAAACAGTAGTTAAAGTGTTGGATAGCGGAGGGGTACAAATTACTATTCCCACTCCAATAAGTGTAACAGTAGGGAAAGTGTTGGATAGCAGAGGGGTAAAAATTACTATTACCACTCCAGTGAATGCAACAGTAGGGAAAGTGATGGATAGCGGAGGGGTAAAAATTATTATCACACTAGTCAGTGTAACAGTAGGGAAATTGTTGGATTGCATAGGGATACAAATTACTATTCCCACTCCAATAAGTGTAACAGTAGGGAAAGTGTTGGCTAGCGGAGGGGTAAAAATTACTATTATCACTCCAGTGAGTGCAACAGTAGGGAAAGTGTTGGTTAGCGGAGGGGTAAAAATAACTTTCCACTCCAATAAGTGTAACAGTAGGGAAAGTGATGGATAGCGGAGGGGTAAAAATTACTATTACCACTACAGTGAGTGCAACAGTAGGGAAAGTGTTGGATAGCGGAGGGGTACAAATTACTATTCCTACTCCAATAAGTGTGACAGTAGGGAATGTGTTGGATAGTGGAGGGGTACACATTACTATTCCCACTCCAATAAGTGTAACAGTAGGGAAAGTGTTGGATAGAGGAGGGGTAACAAGTACTATTACCACCCCAGTGAGTGCAACAGTAGGGAAATTGTTGGATAGCAGAGGGCTACAAATTACTATTCCCACTCCAATAAGTGTAACAGTAGGGAAAGTGTTAGATAGTGGAGGGGTAAAAATTACTATTACCACTCCAGTGAATGCAACAGTAGGGAAAGTGTTGGATAGCGGAGAGGTACAAATTAGTTTTCCCACTCTAATAAGTGTAACAGTAGAGAAAGTGTTGGATAGCGGAGGGTTAAATATTACTATTACCACTCCAATAAGTGTAACAGTAGGGAATGTGCTGGATAGCGGAGGGGTACAAGTTACTATTCCCACTAAAATAAGTATAACAGTAGGGAAAGTGTTGGAAAGCGGAGGGGTACAAATTACTATTCCTATTCCAATAAGTATAACAGTAGGGAAAGTGTTGGAAAGCGGAGGGGTACAAGTTACTATTCCCACTAAAATAAGTATAACAGTAGGGAAAGTGTTGGAAAGCGGAGGGGTACAAATTACTATTACCACTCCAGTGAGTGCAACAGTAGGGACAGTGTTGGATAGCGGAGGAGTAAAAATTACTATTACCGCTCTAGTGAGTGCAACAGTAGGGAAATTGTTGGATTGCGTGGGGATATAATTTACTATTCCCACTCCAATCAGTGCAACTGTATGGAAAGTGTTAGATAGCGGAGGGGTAAAAATTATTATTCCCACTTCGGTGACTGCAACAATGGGGAACGTGTTGGATAGCGGTGGGATACAAATAACTAGTCCCACTCCAATAAGTGTAACAGTAGGAAACTTGTTGGATAGCGAAGGGGTAAAAATTACTTTTCCTCCTCTAATAAGTGTAACAGTAGGTAAAGTGTTGGATAGAGATGGGGTAATAATTACTATTACCACTCCAGTGAGTGCAACAGTAGGTAAAGTGTTGGATAGCAGAGGGGTACAAATTACCATTCCCACTCCAATAAGTGTAACAGTAGGGAAAGTGTTAGATAGTGGAGGGGAAAAATTACTGTTATCACACCAGTCAGTGTAACAGTAGGGAAATTGTTGGATTGCACGGGGATACAATTTACTATTCCCACTCCAATCAGTGCAACTGAAGGGAAAGTGTTGGATTGGGGAGGGGTAACAATTAATATTCCCACTCCAGTCAGTGTAACAGTATTGAAAGTGTTAAATAGCGGAGGGGTAAAAATAATTATTCCCACTTCAGTGACTGCAACAATAGGGAAAGTATTGGATAGCGGTGGGAGACAAATTACTATTCCCACTCCAATAAGTGTAACAGTAGGGAAAGTGTTGGATAGCAGAGGGGTACAAATTACTATTCCCACTCCAATAAGTGTAACAGTAGGGAAAGTGTTAGATAGTGGAGGGGTAAAAATTACTATTTCAACTCCAGTAAATGCAACAGTAGGGAAAGTGATGGATAGCAGAGGGGTAAAAATTATTATTTCCACTTTAGTGACTGCAACAACGGGGAAAGTTCTGGATAGCGGTGAGATGCAAATTACTATTCCCACTCCAATCAGTGCAACTGTAGGGAAAGTGTTGGATTGCGGAGGGGAAACAATTAATATTCCCACTCCAGTCACTGCAACTGTATGGAAAGTGTTAGATAGCGGAGGTGTAAAAAGAATTATTCCTACTTCAGTGAGTGCAGCAATAGGGAAAGTATTGGATAGCGGTGGGATACAAATTACTATTCCCACTCCAATAAGTGTAACAGTAGGGAAAGGGTTGGCTAGCGTAGGGGTAAAAATTACTGTTACCACTCCAGTGAGTGCAACAGTAGGGAAAGAGTTGGATAGCGGAGGGGTACAAATTACTATTCCTACTCCAATAAGTGTAACAGTAGGGAAAGTGATGGATAGCGGAGGGGTAAAAATTACTGTTATCACACTAGTCAGTGTAACAGTAGGGAAATTGTTGGAATGCATAGGGATACAAATTACTATTCCTACTCCAATACGTGTAGCAATAGGGAAAGTGTTGGATAGTGGAGGGGTACAAATTGCTATTCCCACTCCAGTGAGTGCAACAGTAGGGAAAGTGTTGGATAGCGGAGGGGTCTAAATTACTATTCCTACTCCAATAAGTGTAACAGTTGGGAAAGTGTTGGATAGTGAAGGGGTACACATTACTATTACCACTTCAGTGAGTGTAACAGTAGGGAAAGTGTTGGATAGCAGAGGGGTACAAATTAGTATTCCCACTCCAATAAGTGTAACAGCAGGGAAAGTGTTAGATAGCGGAGGGGTAAAAATTACTATTACCACTCCAGTGAATGCAACAGTAGGGAAAGTGTTAGGAGAGGAGGGGTACACATTACTATTCCCACTCCAATAAGTGTAACAGTAGAGAACGTGTTGGATAGCGGAGGGGTCAAAATTACTATTACCACTCCAATAAGTGTAACAGTAGGGAATGTGCTGGATAGCGGAGGGGAAAAAATTACTATTACCACTCCAGTGAAAGCAACAATCGGCAAAGTGTTGGAAAACGGAGGGGTACAAAATAATATTCCCACTCCAATAAATATAACAGTAGGGAAAGTGTTGGAAAGCGAAGGGGTACAAATTACTATTACCACTCCAGTGAGTGCAAAAGTAGGGAAAGTGTTGGATAGCGGAGGGGTAAAAATTACTATTACCGCTCTAGTGAGTGCAACAGTAGGGAAATTGTTGGATAGCGGAGGGGTAAAAATTACTATTCCCACTCCAGTCAGTATAACAGTAAGGAAATTGTTGGATTGCGTAGGGATATAATTTACTATTCACACTCCAATCAGTGCAACTGTATGGAAAGTGTTAGATAGCGGAGGGGTAAAAATTATTATTCCCACTTCAGTGACTGCAACAATGGGGAACGTGTTGGGTAGCGGTGGGATACAAATTACTATTCCCACTCCAATAAGTGTAACTGTAGGGAACGTGTTGGATAGCGAAAGGGTAAGAATTACTATTTCCACTCCAATAAGTGTAAAAGTAGGGAAAGTGCTGGATAGAGGAGGGGTAACAATTACTATTACCACTCCAGTGAGTGCAACAGTAGGGAAAGTGTTGGATAGCAGAGGGGTACAAATTACTATTCCCACTCCAATAATTGTAACAGTAGGGAAAGTGTTAGATAGTGTAGGGGTAAGAATTACTATTACCACTCCAGTGAATGCAACAGTAGGGAAAGTGATGGATAGCGGAGGGGTAAAAATTACTGTTATCACACCAGTCAGTGTAACAGTAGGGAAATTGTTGGATTGCATAGGGATACAATTTACTATTCCCACTCCAATCAGTGCAACTGTAGGGAAAGTTTTGGATTGCGGAGGGGTAACAATTAATATTCCCACTCCAGGCAGTGCAACAGTATGGAAAGTGTTAGATAGCGGAGGGGTAAAAAGAATTATTCCTACTTCAGTGAGTGCAACAATAGGGAAAGTATTGCATAGCGGTGGGATACAAATTACTATTCCCAATCCAATAAGTGTAACAGTAGGGAAAGTGTTGGCTAGCATAGGGGTAAAAATTACTATTACCACTCCAGTGAGTGCAACAGTAGGGAAAGTGTTGGATAGCGGAGGGGTACAAATTACTATTCCCACTCCAATAAGTGTAACAGTAGGGAAAGTGTTGGATAGAGGAAGGGTAACAATTACTATTACCACTCCAGTGAGTGCAACAGTAGGGCAAGTGTTGGATAGCAGAGGGGTACAAATTACTATTCCCACTCCAGTCAGTATAACAGTAGGGAAATTGTTGGATTGCGTAGGAATACAATTTATTATTCCCTCTCCAATCAGTGCAACAGTAGGGGAGTAGAGAAGGTGTTGGATTGTGCAGTGGTAAAAATTAATATTCTCGCTCCAGTCAGTAAAAAAAAAACAAAATATTAACAACAAAAATATTTAAAAAATAAATAAATAAAAAATATATTAAAAATTATAATACAAATATATTTATTATAAAAAATATATATTATAATGTTAAATGCATATGACAAATACCTACAAATATTATATTAAATAAAATAAAAAAATATAATTTTCATGCAAATAAACATTTTGAATCAGAAATTACTTAGAAACAAAAACATTAATTATTACATAAATGTACTTTTTGTATTTTATACCCTATAACACCACACAATTCACAACCCACAGCTAAATAAAAAATGTACTTACATAATTAACATAATTAATTACCAATTAAAGAAATATTATTAATTAAAAACAAATTAAATCTCATAAAAATGAATAAACTTCCCACAATTTACCCCTACAACCCCCACAAACCACAGCTAACATTAAACAGTAAAATAATTATTTACATAATTCAAACTTATTTTCAATTAACAACTAATAGTATTTAACAACTAATTATAAAAAAAGTCAAATTAATTTACTCCCCACCCTTTATTCCTATAAAAGTAAAACCGACACACAAAAAATTATAAACATTTACCCTAATTAAATATCAATTAATTTTTATTAATGATCAACGAATTATTAATTTATTATAAATAAATCACTTCGCACCCTTTACTCCTATAAACCCCACAACCCACACCTAAAATTAATTAAACAAATTACTTATTTAATTTTCGATTAAGTAATAATATTAATTAAAAACTAACTATTAGTTAATTAAACATAAATTACTTTACACCCTTTACCCCTATAAACCCCACAACCGGAAGCTAAATTTAATTACACAATTTCCATAATTAATTTTCAATAAATTAATGAATGCTTATTAACAACTTATTAATTAACACTAATCTCAAATACATAAATATTGATAAATAAAAAAGACCAATTAATGTACTATAATTAAATTACTTCCCACCCTATTCCCTTATAAACCCGCAACCCGTTGCGGAACCAAAAAATGCTAAATTAATTAGCCACCTTTGTGTCTCCCAACGATGGCGCTGTCTGCGCTGCACGCCCCCTGGCCGGCCTTCATTTGAAGGTGCTGGTCATTTGGATCAGGTCAACTAAGCCGCTGACCTGCCTTCCCCGTTCCGAGTTCACTCTATATTAGAGAAGATTAACATTACCTCTTCTACCGCACTGTATGCTCCCAGCACACCCAATCCGGAGGGCACTGCTTCGCAAATACCAGGAGTACTGAATTGCAGCGTTTTATTTTTAAAAACAAACTAAATGCTGACAAGTTTAAAATTGTTAAAAATGTTGACAATGGTACTTTTACTGCAATGCTAAAATCACCAAAATTAATTAGCAACCGTTGTGTCTCCCAACGACTGCGCTGTCTCTGCATTGTTGCCCAGGAGCATCCACTTCCAACTGCCTTTGGTAGCCGATATGCTCACATGTATCAGCATGTGCTATGAGTAAATATTTTATGACTGTTAACTCACATTGTGGGAATCCCAAGTGTGGATGTACATTGGCAATTAGCACCCTTGAGTTCAATGTTTGTGTTCACTCAACTTTGAGAGTTGAGTTCATGGTGTTTCTTTCTTTGTGTAAGAGTTGGATGTGAGGAGTGATGCCAGTATCAAGATGGCGGGGGAGTTGTTTTGAAACATGATCTTAAAAAGACCGATCACCTGACATTCCTTTTTAGGTCTCACCTGTGAGGCAGCAAAGCTATCCAGTTCTGAAGACATATTGTAGGATTACCAAGAACCTATCATGGACCTTTGCACACCTCTCCCCCCAATGCTTTCTAGTGAATGGCTTTATAATCACGTCCATTTGTTTGCTTCTTATTCATTGGCTTCTGCTGACTGTTTTCCTCTTTTTGTTTATATCACTCGTCTGGAGCATTGCCCTTTACTGTCCTTTTATTTGGCTGACTTGTATCCTTCCATTGCTCACTTTTAGGTTTAAAGCATTTTATTGACATTTACAAAAATAGAAAACAGTTGTCGCAAGGAATCAGTGCTATGACACAACCATGTAGGAGTGCATTCGGCGTGCAAAGTCTCATCGAACTAAATGCCCATCCGGGCTCAATGCTTGGTGCGTATGCAGCGACAATAACATTAAAATAAACAACCCCCCTTCTCAACTCCCCCCCACTCCCACCCCTTCAGTCCCCTCTCATCCCCTCCCCGTCCAGTGCTAAGTTCGCTCTCCTGCCTCTCCCCTCCCACGCCGCCTTCCCCTCTCAGCCAGTTCTAATCTAAGACTCCTCGATCATCTGAATCAGCAGGTGATGTTAATCTCAAAAGTCGGAGGTATCGTGGACATGTGAGTTCTTTAAATTTCGTAACCAGTAGTGAGTGAAACGGTTGCCACAAGTTGTTAAATTGCTCCACCTCTCCCGCCACTGTGGGCGACAACTTCTCCATGCCCAGAACATGCCATAATCTATGCAGCCAGCCCGTAATGGAGGGGAGTGTGGTGGTGCGCCAGTGTATAAGGATGTTTTGAACCGCTGAGCCCAGTGTTATTGCAATCTGCCTGCCTCTACGGGACTTTAGGGGGTACATCAACCGGTTGGGCAAGCCCAACAGTACATGCGCAGGGAAGCGTGGCAGCTCGTTGTCGAAGTGTGTGTCAATCTCGTCCAAGACCTCTTTCCAGTAGGGGCACAGCAGAGGGCAATCCCATAGCACATGCGTAAGTGTGCCTACCTGTCCACAAGCCCGCCAGCATGTGTCCTCAATGTTGCGATTCATTTCATGCAATCTTTCTGGTGTGTAGTACCAGTAAGTGGTTACTTTAGTGAACGTTTCAGTAAGTCCTGTGTGGTATGCGGAATGGCGTGCTCGGTATAAAATCTGGTCCCATTCTGTGTGACTCAGTGTCCTCCCTAATTCTCGTCCCCAACATTCCCATTAAAGATGAGAGGAAGGAGGCTGCAAAAATTTATAGAGGTCAGAGATTAATTTCGCATCTGAGGTGCGTGTCACAAGCCACTTCTCATAGGGTAGAAGCCTCCTATCCGCTGATTCACGCACCTGCGGCTGCAGCGCCCAGTGGCGCACTTGTAAGTAACGCATTGTCTCCATTTCAGGTAGTTGATACTCTCGCCTGAGATCCTGAAATGGGATAACGCCACCTGGAGTATATATATGGAACAGAGTCCTGCACCCCGCAGTCCGCCATCGCGTGAAGGCCCCCTGTTCCATCCCAGGGTTGAAATCTGGGTTCTCGACCAATGGCGTGAACGGCGAGGGGAACGTGGTGAGACCATGCATGATATTAGTAGCATCCCATATCTTCATCGGGACTCGCGTGATGAAAGACGCATACAGATTGGGAGGACGGTGCGCCCTGCGCAAAAAGGGCACCTCTTGTAGAGGCCGGCCCGCTACTGCCTGGTCTTGGAACAGCCAGTGTTTATCCGACTCCCATCTGCTCCACTCCACAAGATACCATTGCTCACTTTTAAGGGAAATACTGTTTTCTTTTTGGTCAAGCACTCCATGAAAGTGCATGTGTTTTCCAGCTCTGTCTCTCTTTTGCTTCTCGCTCTGCACTCCGTGTTGCTCTCCCTCATGTGCTTCTCATTCTCTCTCTCGTACTTCTCCCTGCCAAACTCCCCCATGCTTGCTGTTGCTCTGGCCCTCATGTACTTCTCCTCTCGCCAGATGTTGCTCTCTCCTTCAAGAGCATCGCTGTGTTGCATTCTCCCTCGTGTGCTGCTTTCCCCCAAAACCCCAAGGTGGTTTTATGTTTACTTTAATGCTCCCCCCCATGCCTCTGTTACCCATCGTCCTCCTGTAGTCTTTCCTATATTTTATTTTCGGGAGGACTAGGCAACACATTTCTGTCAGCCCCCTCTGCCTTAAAAGGTACTTTTCTGCTGCTCCAATTTCATTTTTTTTAAATCTAACAATCCACCTTGAGTAGGTCAGAAAAAAATGCTTTTTGCTGATGCTGAAAAAATACAGATGTACAACCACTGATGCAAGTGCAACAATACTCTTTTTATTTGGGAAAGGACCTTTAATACAAGGCTTTATGGAGGGTGAGAGGAATACATAAGATGCAGAAATAGAAGTATGAATTGGGACTAGGAATAGTCTGGGTTGTGGGAAATTGATAAAATGAAATGATTGAGACTAGATTTAAAGGTGTTGAAGCAGGGTGTCTCAGATTGCTGTAGATTACAAGAGAGGGGTGCAAAGGAGGAGAACGCCTGCTTTTCTGTTCTTGCTATTTTTGACTTGGGAATTTTGAAGATCATTTGGTTGTTGTTGCTTGCTGTGTGGATATGAGCAACGAAGGAGAGTTTTCAGCTACTGCTTGTTAATGTTGTGGGCTTTGTGAATGATGCAAATATGGATTTATGTTGCATGGACGCGGGAAGGGGTGACAAGTAGAGATTAAAGAACAATGAAGGTCATGTGAACACATTTTCTCTCGGTGGCAAGAACGCTCAAGTTCTAGTCACCAAGTGAAAATGCCATCACATGTCTTTGAGGGGGTGCCCTCATTTATATGATTTGCTGTATATTCATGATTTAAGTGAGGCTGTTTTAACAGCAGCATTTTGGGCCTGAACCACAGACAAGACAATCTATTTGGGTACTCGGATGCTGATTGGGCTCCCTAGACGTATTAGCGCTACATTGAAGACATTGCACTGGCTTCCGGTAAAACAGAGACTTTTAAGGCACTCTGTGACTGATATGAGATTCTTCTTTAATGCCAAGGTCCTGCCTATTTGCAATCTATCATTACCCCCAATGCCCCCACTAGAATTCTCAGGTCGGCTGCTTTTAAACTGGTCTTTGTTCCCAGATTTACAAAAGCCAGAATTGGTGGCTGTGTTTTCAGCCAACTGACTCTAAAATTCTGGCACTCTTTACCTCCGGAACCTTGACTAGCCCCCTCTGAAATGAGTTTTAGAAAAAAACTGAAAACGTGACTTTTTAGACTTGCTTAAACTTCCCAATCTGTAAGCAAGTCTTCTTCCTCTATTAGCATCCTCGTGCTGGGACACTTCGTTAGAAGTAGCCATGTGCTCTATAAGTGGCAATATTTTTATTAATAGCATTATTCACGGTGGGAATGCACTCAAATACTTTAGAACAAAAACATAGCTGTTTGTGAATCCTAACTGCATTGAAATTCAAATGTTTCCTATAAAAAGCATTCTAAAAATTTGGGCCGTATTATCAAGAAAGGTCGATACATTATCGCCACTTTTATCTGCAGGAAACTGCCTCTAAAGCGGCGATAATGGGCTTCATAATATGCTCCTGTAATATGCCCTTGCGAATTCCCACAGAAGCCCGGGTTAACACCAGAACCTGGGCGTCTATGGGAATTCACAAGGGCATATTATCAAGCCCATTATTGCCGCTTTAGTGGCAGTTTCCTGCTGATAAAAGCGGCGATAATGTATCACCCTTTCTTGATAATATGGCCCATAGATCTTAAATTCTACAACTTACCCCGTTTTCAGAGTGATGAAAAAAGGAAATCTTGATGCAGTAGACTGCACTATGTCCATCCTGTGAAACTGTCACCAAATCACAAATTCATTAAAAAATGTTATTGCCCAGATTATGTCTGTGCCTGAGCACAAGGTTGTTTGGAATCTGGAATTATATAAATGCACGACATACCAGAGCAGCTACACCATTGTTAATGATCGTAAATTTATCTTTAGGTGATTTATACTGCCAGTTAGAAAGAATTGTTGCACATCTTTGATGATTGCATTTTGTTTCATGGGTATATGAAATTGTGCATATTTGTTTAAAACGTAAATAACCAAGATGGAGTGAGAAGCTAAATGGGGGCAACTCTCTACCTCCCTGAATATGTTTAATAAATACACAAGAGAGGGTTAACCTATCAAGTAGTGAACTCTTAACATTTAAAAGGTCAGTTGACTAGTCTCAGTATATCTCAAGGTGGTAGAGGATCTGCACCTTGGTTCCTTGGTGCGTCCCTGGCATCTCATGGATATATTAGTAAGATCTTCACCCACAAGTACCACCAGTGGCATACTTCATCATCGGATACTCACCCACTACACCTAGTGTGAGTAGGTGGGCATAACTTATTTTGAGCTCTTTCTAAGGGATAGCAGGTGTAAATTAAATTCACCTTCAGGATCCTAAATCCTGTTTACTAGCAAGGTATTTTGGTGAAAATTCAAACATTTGTATGTTTAGTGGGTATAATGACCTCTAACATCGATGAATCAATATGTCCACATATTTCAGCCTTTATCCAGTGCCACCAAGGGTCAGCTGCTTTTCCTGAGGACCGACTGTGGACATAGAATCCCCAAGAAATAGAGTTGGTAGGTACCAACTCTTAGAAGTAGTTTGCAGAAACATTACTATCATGAAGCATGCAAACATACAGACTATATTGGACGTTTTCCTTTAATGGTCTTTGAAACAAAAAAACACACAATTGCATTTTTGTTAGGGAGTAATGTGACCCCTATGTTTAGGTACACCTCGGTTGACGTGTGCGACACGGCATGCAGACATGTGTGTTTTCCCCTCCAAAACATCAGACATGACATATATTTATTCATATAAAAACATTCCCTAACACCAGTTTAATAAGGCCATAATGAAGTAGTGGGCATGGGCGATCCCTGTAGTCACACTCTAGGAGAATAAACAAGAAAATGAGCCATTTTCTCTAGGAATTCAAGGCAGAAGGCAAACAAACTTGTAAACCATTCTATGTTTGGGGCACCTCCTTTTTTTTATCATGATCTGCTATAGGTTGTGCAGTGCTTGGAGGGGGGCGATTGACAGTGTTCCATTATCCAGGTTGTTCATGGGGATGAAGGTAGAGCACACTGTACCTATCATAGTGCATATGCCTCCTTCCATTCAAGTTCAAGTTCAAGAGTTTATATAGCGCACTACTCACCCAGAGGGTCTCAAGGCGCTTGGGGGGGGGGGGGGGGGGGGGGGGTTCATTAAATATCGAATAGCCAGGTTTTGAGTTCTTTTCTGAAGGGGATGTGGTTCTGTGTAAGGCGGAGGTGAGTGGGGAGCGAGTTCCAGGTCTTGGCCGCCAAGTAGGAGAAGGATCTACCTCCCATGGTGGATCTTTGGATACGCGGAACTGCGGCGAGGGCTTGATTGGAGGATCTCAGTTGGCGGGTGGGTGTGTAGAAGGATAGTCGAGTGTTGAGGCATTCGGGACCTAGTTTGTAGAGGACCTTGTGTGCATTGGTGAGGAGTCGGAACATTATTCTCTTGTTGACGGGAAGCCAGTGGAGGTCTTTCAGGTGGCCGGTAATGTGATCTTGGCGAGGGATGTCTAAAATGAGTCTTGCTGATGCGTTTTGGATGCGTTGGAGTTTTTTTGTAATTTGGCTGTGATTCCGGCGTAGAGGGTGTTTCCGTAATCTAGACGACTCGTGACCAGTGCGTGGGTGACAGTCTTTCTTGTCTCGGAGGGGATCCAGCAGAAGATTTTTTTGAGCATACGAAGTACGTTGAAGCAGGAGGAAGAGACGGCGTTGACTTGTCTGGTCATCGAGAGTGCGGAGTCTAGGATGAAGCCAAGCTTACGTGCGTGGTCTGTGGGTATGGGTGCTGTGCCCAGAGCCGAAGGCCACCATGAGTCGTCCCAGGCAGAGGGGGATGATCCTAGGATGAGCACTTCCGTTTTGTCTGAGTTAAGTTTTAGGCGGCTGTTTTTCATCCATACGGCTACTTCTTTCATGCCTTCGTGAAGATTGGTTTTGGTGGTGTTAGGGTCTTTGGTGAGGGAAAGGACCAGCTGGGTGTCGTCAGCGTAGGAGATGATGTTAAGGTTGTGTTGACGTGCGATGGATGCGAGTGGACTCATGTAGACGTTGAAGAGGGTGGGACTGAGTGAAGATCCTTGTGGTACGCCGCAGAGGACTTCGCTGGCCTCTGATTTGAATGGGGGAAGTCGGACTCTTTGAGATCTCCCAGTTAGGAATGAGATGATCCAGTCTAGGGCTTTTCCTTGTATGCCGACGATGTTGAGGCGTTGTATGAGGGTGCTGTGACAGACAGTGTCGAAGGCGGCGGAGAGGTCGAGTAGAATGAGGGCCACTGTTTCTCCGTTGTCCAGTAGTGTTCGGATGTCGTCTGTGGCTGCGATGAGGGCGGTCTCGGTGCTGTGTTTGGCTCAAAAGTCTAACTGTGAGGGATCGAGGGAATTGTTGGATTCATGGAAGGCAGCGAGCTGGCTATTGACGGCTTTCTCAATGACTTTGGCAGGGAATGGGAGGAGGGATATGGGGCGATAGTTTTTAAGTTCAGAGGGGTCTGCTGTGGGTTTCTTCAGGAGGGCGCTGACTTCGGCGTGTTTCCAGCTTTCTGGGAAGGTAGCAGAGTCGAAGGAGCAGTTGATGACATCACGGAGATGGGGTGCAATGATGGAGTCTGCTTTGTTGAAGATGTGGTGAGGACAGGGGTCGGTTGGCGAGCCAGAGTGGATGGAGTTCATTAGGCGGGTGGTGTCTTCAGTGGTGATTGGGTTCCAGGCGCTGAGGTTGTTAGAGGGCGGTTTAAGTTTGGAGGGGGGTGGAGGGGGGTGTTCGTTGGAAATGTTTTTGAAGCTGTTGTGTATGTTGGCAATTTTGTTGTAGAAGAAGGAGGATAACAAATTGCAGAGGTCTTGGAAGGGAGTGATGTCGTTTGAGGCTGCGGTGGGGTTGGTGAATTCTTTGAGGATGTTGAATAGTTCCTTGCTGTTATGGGCGTTGTTGTCGAGTCGATTCTTGAATGCTGATTTCTTGGTGGATCGAATCAGTTGGTGGTGTTTGCGGGTGGCTGCCTTGAGGGTGGTCATGTTGTCGGTTGTTGGGTTTTTCCTCCATGTTTTCTCGAGAGTACGGCATAGCTTCTTGGATTACTTAAGGTCATCGTTGAACCAGGGGGCTTTATTGCTGTTCTGTTTGGTGTGATGGTTTTTCAAGGGTGCTAATTCGTCAGCGCTGTGAGTGATCCATTGTTTGAATTTTGTGGCGGCTTGGTTTGGGTCCGATGAGAGGGTGGGTGGGTTTTGGTTGAGCAATGTGAGGAGTTGGTCGGTGGTGATTTTGTTCCAGTTTCTTCGAGGAATAGGTTGTGGGGGGTTGTGGGTCGAGGTGGTTTTGTAGCTGAAGTGAACACAACTGTGGTCCGTCCAATGGAGAGTTGTGGTGCGATCGAAGGAGATGTGGTTGCCGGAGGTGAAGATTGGGTTGAGCGTATGTCCGGCTATATGGGTGGGGGTGTCAACAAGTTGTTTGAGACCGAGGTTGGCCAGGTTGTCGAGAAGGGTGATATGATATGATATGAAGGAGATTTGTAATGCGCAAAACAATAACCCGCATGTATCAAGGCGCCTAACAAGATGATCAGTAATAGAGACAGAAGACCTTACATATAGGCTTGCCGAAAGAGGAGAGTTTTTAGGGCAGTCCGGAAATTCTGTAAAGACGGAAGGGATCTCAGGTCCAGGGGAAGGTCATTCCACCATTTGGGAGCTAGAGTGGAAAAGGCCCTGCCACCCCATCTAGCTCTTCGTACGCGGGGGGCTGTCAAAAGCAATTTCCTGGAGGAACGCAGGTCCCTTCCAGGAATGTAGTAGGAAATGATGGACCCGATTCCAGAGTCGCTGTTTTTGGCGATGGCTCTGTAGGTCAAGCATAGGACTTTGAACCTAATTCGATGTTCTACCGGTAGCCAGTGCAGCGTTTTCCTGGCCACAGTGGCCGAGGAACGTCTGGGAATATCCAGAACAAATCTGGCTATGGCGTTTTG
Source organism: Lissotriton vulgaris (assembly GCF_964263255.1). Taxonomy (NCBI): domain Eukaryota; kingdom Metazoa; phylum Chordata; class Amphibia; order Caudata; family Salamandridae; genus Lissotriton; species Lissotriton vulgaris. The sequence goes on along the minus strand of NC_141694.1, from coordinate 1,740,301,647 downwards.
GACTACCTGTAAGCGCTGTAGGTGGCTCCTATTAAGCCCAACATACAACGCATTACAGTAGTCCAAACGAGAACCAATGAGTGCGACAGCTATTTGTTTTCTAGCCTGCAGGGAAAGATATTTCCTAATCCTTCGTAGGATGTGAATCAAACCCCAGCAGGTGGAGACGGTTCTACTCACCTGGCTGCCCAAGTCAAGGGCAGGATCTATCAGCACCCCAAGATTCTTGGCAGATGTTGTAGGGGAAGGGCATGTTCCTAGAGAGTCAGGCCACCAATTGGCTGACCAGATGTTTTCTTTCCCCCCAAACACCATCACCTCAGTCTTCTCCCCATTCAGTCTGAGGGAGTTCAGAATCATCCAATGACCAACCGCCTCCATACAAGATCTAAACTTGGAGGAGGTTAGGACATCAGAATGGGTGAAAGAGACGAGGATTTGAGTGTCGTCTGCGTAGGAAACTACCTCCATCCCGAAAGATCTTATTAGCTTGGCTAGTGGGGTCACATAGATGTTAAAAAGGGTCGGGCTAAGTGCCGACCCTTGAGGGACCCCACACAGCACTGGTCGGGATGGAGATAGGAACTCCCCCAGCTTGACTCTTTGTTCCCTCCCTGTGAGGAAAGAGGTCAAAAGATCCAGAGCTGTGTCTTTCACCCCCACCTCCCTCAGCCGAGATGAAAGAACTGAGGGGGAGAGGGTATCGAAAGCCGCAGATAGATCTAGCAGGACCAGGAGAGAGGTCTGGCCCCCATCTACTGTCGTGCGGATCTTATCGAGCACGATGGTGAGGGCTGACTCGGTGCTAAATTCTCTCCTGAATCCATGCTGGGAGGAGTCTAGGCATCCCGAGCTTTCCACAAAGACAGCGAGGTGCTTGTTGAGATGTGCCTCAAGCATCTTCGCTGGGGCAGGAAGCAGCGAGATAGGCCGGAAGTTTTTTAGAACCTCCGGATCGAGGGAGGCCTTTTTTAACAAGGGTTTTACTACCGCCTTCTTCCATTCTGTAGGGAAAACACCGTCTCTAATGGCTAGATTCATTACCTCTAGCAATGGTGGCAAGAGGGTCTCCCTACACTGCTTGATGACTTTCAGCGGGCAGGAATCCAAGGGAGAACCAGACTTGGTCTTATTTAGCAGTAACTCCAGGTCTTGTAAGGCCAACGGGGGGAAAGAATCCAAGGTGCATGGCGGGGAGATGTCTGTAGAAGTCGTGCTCATCTCCACCCCTGAGGTGGGCGTGCTGATACAGGTTCTTTGTACCTCGAGGGCCAGGTGAATTTCCTGAATTTTGGTGTGGAAGAAGGAGGCAATCTTGTCACATAGGTCCTGCGAAGGAATGACGGTCCGGGGCTTGCAGTTTAACTAAAGAGTCCACAGTTTTAAAAAGCTCCTTCGGCGAAGAAAGCGAGTTGGTCATGGTAACAAAGTATTCTTGTTTAGCATGCACAATCTCAGCTTTATATTTTTTGACAAGGAGTTTATGGGCTTCCTTGTTCTTGAGGTCCCAACTGGCATGCCAAAGCCTCTCCTTTCTCCTCACTTCTTGCCTAAGAAGTCTGAGGGAGTCAGAGAACCAGGGGGCAGATGGTCTTTTTCTGGCTCGGCGGCGAGACTGAACTGGAGCCAGTTTATTCAGGGCCTCAGTGGTAACCTGTTCAAAATGGGCGACTGCAGCCTGTACGCTGTCTAAGCCGGTGATAGAGAGGCTTGCAGCCCAGGGCACGAAGGAATCACTATTGATATTCCTAAAGTTTCCAGCAGTCTCCATTATGTGATTCCCTTTTTTACAGGAATCCACCCTATGGCGTTCCAAAAGAAAAGGAACCGCCAGATGGTCAGACCAGGATAGATGAATCGGATCCTTAATAGTCAGACGGGGGTCATTGGAGAAGATACCATCCAGTGTATGTCCTGCACGATGGGTGGCTCCGGTAACACGCTGCGTGAGGGTGGAGGTGTTGCTGTTGTTTTTCTTTTCCAGGTGGAAGTTGAGGTCTCCCAGTAGGATGTAGTTCTCGGAGGCGAGGGCATGTGGACTGATGAAGTCAGTGATCTCTTTGCAGAATTGTTTACGGGCACCTGGGGGTCTGTAGATGAGGGTACCTCTGAGAGTGGTTCTAGGGTCGGTGTGGATCTGGAAGTGGAGGTGTTCGGCGGAAGTAAGGTTGTCGTCGAAGGTGGTTGTGATTTTGATGGTGTTCTTATGGACGATCGCAATGCCTCCTCCTGTTTGATTGGTGCGGTCTTTTCGGATGATCTTGTGAGTGTCCGGGATAACTATGGCGATGTCGGGTGTAGATGATGCGTTCATCCAGGTTTCTGTAAGGAAGGCGACGTCAGGTGAAGCAGTGTCGAGTAGGTCCCAGAGTTCGGTAGCGTGTCTGTGGACCGAGCGGGTGTTCAGCAGGATGCACTTAAGGTGGTTAGAGTCAGAGCTGAGTTTGGGGATATTGGATATTGTATGGATTTTGATGCTGGTAAATTTGCAGGAGTGGCAAGCGAGTGGTCCGTGGGTGTGTCCTGGGGTGGCTATGCAGCATTGTGGGGTGTGTCCGGGGTTGAGGGCTAGGAGGGTGGAGACATTGTACGTTATGCGGGCGGAGTGGGTTTTGCAAGGACCAGGGGGTCTGGCACTGGGCGCGGTCCAGGCGCGGACAGGCGTAGATGGGCTTACCTTTGGCGCACCTTCGGCGCGCCTGGGGCGCGACCGCTGCGCGTGAAGGCTGCTCGCAAATGCATCTGTCATATATGGATAGTGGAGGGGGAGGGGCGAGGAAGGGTCAGTTGGGAGGCGGGGAGCGGGGTGGATATCAGGGCAGGGAGGCTCTAACAACAACAAACAAGATGGCTGCAAGCCAATACTACAACCGGACTGGGGCACGATAGGCAAATGCACGAGGCTAATGCTAATCAGGAAAGTTAAATCAGCAGGCAGCAATATAAACAGTTGGACTAGCGCACCCTGGCAAGAATCGCGGCTATCAGGTCTCTCTTGGCGAAGAGCAAAATAATTATGCAGGCTTATTAAATAAGGTCCGAAAATTATGCAGGCAATCGATTAATATTAGAAAAGTTCTGCAGGCTCACGCAGTGCAGTGCGAGATCGCTACTGTACCAGGGCAGGAGGTGAAGGCGTGGATCAGCTTGTGGAGCGACCGCTACTGCTGGGAGCAGGACGGTCACAGCGCAGCTGCGGTGGAGCGTGGTGATCAGTATCCGTGAGAGGGAGGGTCAGCTGGGAGGCGGGGAGCGGGGTGGAGATCAGGGCAGGGAGGCTCTAACAACAACAAACAAGATGGCTGCAAGCCAATATTATAACCGGACTGGGGCACGATAGGCAAATGCATGAGGCTAATGCTAATCAGGAAAGTTAAATCAGCAGGCAGCAATATAAACAGTTGGACTAGCGCACCCTGGCAAGAAGCGCTGCTATCAGGTCTCTCTTGGCGAAGAGCAAAATAATTATGCAGGCTTATTAAATAAGGTCCGAAAATTATGCAGGCAATCGATTAATATTAGAAAAGTTCTGCAGGCTCACGCAGTGCAGTGCGAGATCGCTACTGTACCAGGGCAGGAGGTGAAGGCGTGGATCAGCTTGTGGAGCGACCGCTTCTGCTGGGAGCAGGACTTATGGGATGCAATCATTAAGTCCAAAACATACCAGTGCTGCATCATTATGAGGCAGATGGTGCATATTTTTTCTTTGACTGAGTTGAGGCCATCTTTGGTGGTGTTCATCATTTCAGCAGTTCCTACCTGGTGATCTGCAGTTACCGAGCGTTGGCCTTGGTTAGCATGGTGAAGAAGGGGATTGAACCTTTTTGTTGGGCGGAGCCTCCTGGGACAGGTATAGTGTATCTGAACCTGCTGCATGAGGTATCAGTTAACAAACATAGCAGGAGTTGGTAGATGCATGGCTCCCCACTGAGGTCATGTACTAATACCAGGTGTTGTGTAATATTGTAATGAATGTGGGATGACGTTGTTGGGTGTGGTGAAGCTGTATGTGAAATGGGTTTGCGTTTCACCTGGTTGAAACGTGACCTGTTACTGTAAGGTGACTCATAGCTGAAAAAATATCAAAACACATAGGGCAAAAGACAATACAGAGGTGAATACTTTTAGTTGGGTATGAAAGAATCAATGTAAGTCCAGGGGTAGCCCTACGGGTGCTCCTATCTACAAGTGTTCACAAAGTCCGGGGAAAGCCCTTAGGGTGCCTCTGTCCCCAAGGTGTTCATAGTACATATTGGAAAATTCTGTGAAGGTGACTCCTTTGGTAATGGTGGTAGTGATAGGTCCAAGCGAATATCTGACAAGTTGGACCATGACCATGACCCTTTCCCTTTGACCTTGACAGCTGTAGGAGTTAAAAGACTTCTTTGAAGGGCCCTTCAAACTTGCTGTCTCTCCATTGGCAATAAAAGTTGCGGATCAGTACTCAATTGCCGGGCCGCGGGGTGGTATAGGGTAGGTCAGTGGAGGTATGCACCACACTTTGGGTAACCTATTACGAGAGGGGTCTGCAAGCTTTGGGCAATTCAGTGTTATTTATATATATATATATATATATATATATATATATATATATATATATATATATATATATATATATATATATATATATATTACCTACTGGCGGTCGCCAGTAGGTATATATAGTTAGGATTTTTTCTCTATGGGATTTTTGAAAATTCTATGTCTAATAACTTTGGCGTTTGTGGACGGAATTGGCTGAAATTTTCAGGAAAATGGCACATTTAGTTTCTGAGCAGCTCCTGAAAATTTGGGGGGGTTTGTCAAGGGGGGGCCGAGAAAAAAGGGAGGTCCCAAAACGCGTTTTTCCCATGTTAATTTCCGTAGGGCGGTTGGCCTCACTTTTAGCTCGAACGGCTGAATGGATTTGCACGAAACTTGGCAAAATTGTAGGGACTGTTAGCCCGATGTGCCTTTGCTAGGTCTCAATATATGTGCTCCAGTGGATTTTGATAAATTAACGTTCAAAAAAATTTATATATCTGTAACAGCATCCCGGGTAGCGCTCCGGTTCGCGTACTTTTCGCGTAACGGAACTCTGCGAAGCGAAGCTGATTGGCTCTTCGGTGTCTGTCAACATTCTAAATAGTCCGGAGCGGCCGCCATCTTGTCTCTCGGTAGGATCGAGAGACAAGAGGAGGCCAAAACGAAGGGGGAAATGACCATAAGGGGGCATAGTAGATCCTCCCTGACCCCCTAGGTTTGATGTGGAGGCTTTAAAAGGGCCCCGCGGGGCAAAAAAAAAAAAAAAAAAAAGTTTTTTTGCGTTATCAATAGTGTTGTCCGTATTCCCAGTCAGTACCCTTCCCCGCCCGCCATGTGCACAAAGACCGCATACATCCCCCATAACGTCAAGGCTAAGTAACTAGAACGTCATAAGGAGTTGCAAGTCGCTCCCATACTGGCGCCATTTTGGTCGAGGTCAGGCAGGTTCAGAGTATAGTTCAATGTCTCCAGTAAGTAGCGGCAGGACCAGAATCCTTTTCGGCAGTTCTGGCTTCGTCGTTATGAGCACTAGAAAACAAGACATTCTGGGCAATACCACCCTTGACGCAGCCTTTTATGCTTGTAAGGGTGGGTCAGTAACGGGCTGTACACGATGTTTGGGTAAAGCGGGTTTTATTTTTACATACGACTTCTTTTTACGAAAAGTTAGTCTCTCTTTAGCAAACTCGGCAGGATCCGTGGTGCCGGCTGGGGTGAATTCTCTCTTCTAGGGCTGTCTTGGTCTGGATGGCACTTCTCCCAACTGGCCTCTCTCGCAGGGTTTACCGGGAGACAAATAAACAAAAGAAAAGGACGAATTACTTTCTCGTCCTCTATGTTTTCAACTCCAGGGGTACCAGGGAGTGAGGGACACCTTCTAGTGCTCAGGCTTTAACCGCTTTCTAGTGCTTTGACGTGAGGAGGGTAACTTTACAGGGTAAGGGGTGTGCAGGGAAACTAGGAGGTAGAGGGTCTTTTAACTGCGGGTAGATAACCCCGCCGTCCCACCCAGTTCGAGAACCTGTCCCGTACCTGTCGTAGCCACACTCCTCCCTCGGGAGTGTGGCACAGCGCAGCGCGGTCTCATTGGCCTCCTGGCTCGTCTTCTTTGGCAAGCAGCGCTTCGCCTTCCCCAGCTTCGTCTACTTCTCGTCCTGGCTTGGCTTTCTCCTCTTCTCCTTCCCGGCGTTCTTCCTCGGCGTCTTCCTCTCCTCGGCACACTCCAAGTTCGGTGACGTCACACGCCGACTTCCAATGTTCCGTCTCTTTATCCAATGCGAGGAAGGAGACGTCACGGTGGGCTGTCCTTGCATCCAGGTCGGACTGCCAGTTAAAGGAGCCTGCTTGCAATTCATCTGAGAGTATTCGCCACAAACAGGGCTCGTCCTGTGAGGAAGGATTGAGTATCTCTTCAGTATTGAAAGACCACCAGTCCATTTCCTTGTCGCTGCCCTGTTTACCAGTCACCTGGTTACAATGCTACAAGATGGTGTCTTTCAAAAGCCAGGGGTATAGGAGTATGTAACAAGCGAGGCTTTTAATTGAAAAAACTAAATGTGACAAACAGTTGTAGGATCAGTGAAGGTTGATTTTTTTATTGAAAGTATAACAGGATCAGTTACAATAAAATCATTCATACGCACACCATGGGCGAGTATCATGGGTAACATTACTTCGAAGCTTTATTAATACAATAATCAAAAATGAAAAATCGACATCAATAGGGTTGTCCGTATTCCCAGTCAGTACCCTTCCCCGCCCGCCATGTGCACAAAGACCGCATACATCCCCCATAACGTCAAGGCTAAGTAACTAGAACATCATAAGGAGTTGCAAGTCGCTCCCATACTGGCGCCATTTTGGTCGAGGCCAGGCAGGTTCAGAGTATAGTTCAATGTCTCCAGTAAGTAGCGGCAGGACCAGAATCCTTTTCGGCAGTTCTGGCTTCGTCATTACGAGCACTAGAAAACAAGACATTCCGGGCAATACCACCCTTGACGCAGCCCTTTATTGTACAAAATGGTGTCTTTCAAAAGCCAGGGGTATAGGAGTATGTAACAAGCGAGCCATTTAATTGAAAAAACTAAACGTGACAAACGGTTGTAGGATCAGTGAAGGTTGATTTTTTAATTGAAAGTATAACAGGATCAGTTACAATAAAATCGTCTATACGCACACCATGGGCGAGTATCATGGGTAACATTACTTCGAAGCTTTATTAATACAATAATTAATAATGAAAAATCGACATCAATAGGGTTGTCCGTATTCCCAGTCAGTACCCTTCCCCGCCCGCCATGTGCACAAAGACCGCATACATCCCCCATAACGTCAAGGCTAAGTAACTAGTACGTCATAAGGAGTTGCAAGTCGCTCACATACTGGCGCCATTTTGGTCGAGGTCAGCCAGGTCCAGAGTATAGTTCAATGTCTCCAGTAAGTAGCGGCAGGACCAGAATCCTTTTCGGCAGTTCTGGCTTCGTCATTACGAGCACTAGAAAACAAGACATTCTGGGCAATACCACCCTTGACGCAGCCTTTTATGCTACAAGATGGTGTCTTCCATTCAGAAAATATTGTTGGCAGCATTTTGAAAGGAAAGATAAACGGCCGTTCTCCTAGTGAGTCTCACATTGTTACATTTATAAAGAATGTTGAAGAGTAGTATGTTGAAAATCTGAAGCCATCGTTCTACAAACTCTCAACCAGCCTTGGATGGAAAAATCCTGAAGAATGTACAAACTGAAAATCAGTTTTTGTTTGCATAGCATCAGCAGCAACACTTGAGTCAGCTTTGTGTGAAGCTGCCATCTTGATCCAATCAATACCGTCCCCTTGCACACATTCAGGGACCAAGCCACAGGACGTGTCTTCAGGTCAAACGGATTGTGGGACAAGGTCAAGAATGGAAGAGTCACCAAAAGGCAAAAAGTTCCGCCGGACCCCGGGAGCCGGCCGCCTATGTCGGGGGCGATCTCAGGCCACACCAGGGCAACAAGACTTGGGGAGGGGGCAGGAGCCAAGTGCCCCCTCCCAGTCCGCGCCACCACACCGCCTCTCGGGGGCCTCCCTCAAGCGGTTCAGGGAGGCACCGCATCACATTGCTTTCCAATGCAGTCAGGTCCTCAAACAGCCCCCACTTACACTCACCTATGAAAATCTTACTATTGATGCTCGACTGAGACCAAGGAGATCAGAGTGCATGTCTGTGTAAGGTGATGTACCTCTGGGGAGACAAGGTCCAGAATGGAAGAGTCGCTGTATCTCAAGAGTGGGTGAAATTTAGCCGGATGGCGGGTGAGACGCTGTAATAGCAAGAGCAGGCGCAACTCAGCTGGCCGAGAGAGACTTGGGGAGGGGGCAGGAGCCAAGCGCCCCCTCCCAGTCCGCGCCACCACACCGCCCCTGGGGGGCCTCCGTCAAGCGGTTCAGGGAGGCACCGCAGGCAGCCGTTCTTCAGATCAGTGGCTCTCACCGGCAAGACTCCCCTCCTTTAGCAGCGATCGTTGGCGCTGTGGTTGCGGCCGGAGGCTCCTGCTTAGTCAACGCCCCGGCCTCTCCATGTCGTAGGCCACAAGAGTAATCGCAACTCAGCTGTCCGAGAGAGACTTGGGGAGGAGGCAGGAGCTAAGCGCCCCCTCCCAGTCCGCGCCACCACACCGGCCCTGGGGGGCCTCCGTCAAGCGGTTCAGGGAGGCACCGCTGGCAGCCGTTCTTCAGATCAGTGGCTCTCACCGGCAAGGCTCCACTCCTTTAGCAGCGATCGTTGGCGCTGTGGTTGCGGCCGGAGGCCCCGCCTAGTCAACACCCCGGCCTCTCCATGTCGTAGGGCGCAACTCTGCTGGCCGAGCGAGAAATACCGTCCCCCTGCACACATTCAGGGATCAGGCCGCATTGCGAGGGCACCGCAGGACGTGTCTTCAGGTCAAACGGATTGTGGGACAAGGCCCAGAATGGAAGAGTCGCTGTATCGCAAGAGTGGGTGAAATTTAGCCGGATGGTGGGTGAGATGCTGTAATAGCAAGAGCAGGCGCAACTCAGCTTGCAGAGAGAGACTTGGGGAGGGGGCAGGAGCTAAGCGCTCCATCCCAGTCCGAACCAATGAAAAGTGTTATTTTTAGGTCACATGACCTAGCCTTACATCATTTGGAACTCAAAAGTGAAATGAACCAATGTAAAGTTTTATTAACAAGTCACATGACCTGTTATGCTTACGTTACGCGCTCTGCGCCGCGCCCCGGATCGCTTCCGGGTAGCTGCTTTTCGCGCCTCGCGCACCGGAGCACTTCAGTCAAAGAGGGGAGGGCAAGTTCTTGTCTACCGGGTCACATTGGGGCTCCACCGGAACTGATCGAATTGGTAGTCTACAGTGTTTCTGGATGTTTCAGACTGAAGCTGGCGTCAGCATGAGAGCACCACCATCTTGTGACTCCGTCGTGGCCATTCCGCAAGCAATCATGGCAGTCGCTCCCCACCGTAAGTCTGCGGGAGTCGGGGGCCCCGGTTACTCTTGTAGAATCTTCAAGGCTGAGGGGACGCTTTTGGGAATGGGACCCATGCCCTAGCAGTCAAGCGTCCGAGTTCCAGGGTTGCCCAGAGCCATCCTTGCAGGCCAGGCCCAAGTCTGTGGAGTCGACCGCCATTTCCTGAGCTCCGTGGCAGCCACCTCTCGCTGTTCTGCAAGAGTGGGTGCAATTCATCCGGATGGCGGGTGAGACGCTGCAATGACAAGAGCAGGCGCAATTCAGCTGGCTGAGCGAGGCCCTGTGCCGCAGGAGCGGGCGCAACTCAGGTGGCCGAGTGAAGCGCTGGGGTGTAGCTGATAAACCTTCACCTGGGGAGGTGGAGGAGGCTCGTTTGCGCCGCCTCTCCCTTTCAGTGCACCCCACGCCGTCAAGCGTCCGAGTTCCAGGGTTGCCCAGAGCCATCCTTGCAGGCCAGGCCCAAGTCTGTGGAGCCGACCGCCATTTCCTGATCTCCGTGGCAGCCGCCTGTCGCTGTACTGCATGAGTGGGTGTAATTCATCCGGATGGCAGGTGAGACACTGCAATAACAAGAGCAGGCGCAATTCAGCTGGCCGAGCGAGAACCTGTGCCGCAGGAGCGGGCGCAACTCAGGTGGCCGAGTGAAGCGCTGGGGTGTAGCTGAGAAACCTCCACCTGGGGAGGTGGGGGAGGCTCGTTCGCGCCGCCTCTCCCTTTCAGTGCACCCCACGCCGTGTCCTGGCGCAGGTATATGTGAGGATTGGACCAGGGCACCGAGGACGTGTCTTCAGGTCAAACGGATTGTGGGAGAAGGTCCAGAATGGAAGAGTCACCAAAAGGCAACAAGTTCCGCCTGACCCCGGGAGCCGACCGCCTATGTCGGGGCGATCTCAGGCCACACCAGGGCAACAAGACTTGGGGAGGGGGCAGGAGTCAAGCGCCCCCTCCGAGTCCGCGCCACCACACCGCCCCTCGGGGGCCTCCGTCAAGCGGCTCAGGGAAGCATCGCAGGCAGCGGTTCTTCAGATCAGTGGCTGTTAGCAGCGATCGTTGGCGCTGTGGTTGCGGCTGGAGGCCCCGCTTAGTCAACGCCCCGGCCTCTCCATCTCGTAGGCCGCAGAGTAGTCGGGGAGAAATCCCGGGAACGTCGGCATGCATTTGGATCGATGTTGCAGCAGGCTGCCATGTAAATAGTTATTTAATAAAACGTTTTACCCTGTTACTTTGCTGGTGTGTTGTATATATTTATAATATTTGCATAGTGTTTGTCGTTGTTTTGGGTGGGGTGGGCGGCGGAGCCGAGCTGTCTTGCAGCCATCATGGCGTCGAGCTCAGTTCCTCTCACTAGTTTCATATTTCTCATGAGGGGTTGTTCCTAATGTTTCTATTTTAGCGAGGTCACAAAGAGATCCCATTAGTGGCCTACTGATTTTGCTTGATTCCTTTTGTTGTTTCTAACAATTTTTCACTATCTGCAAAGACTAAACAGAGTATTGCGACTCTGTGCTTGTTTGTAAATAGAGAATGAACCAAAGAGAACCAATTCTAAAACAGTAAATGCTTGGATAGCAATAAATCAAATGGAGAGGGAAGCAGGCACGACGGATTACAACGGGGGCAAAGGCCTGCGTTACCTACCCTTCACTATCTGCAAAGAGAGAATACTCCTAAAAGAAAAGAGGGGGGAGGGAGGGGGGGGGGGCAGCGTTCAAAGCACATCAGCGTGCATAGACACGAAAATGTTTTTACCTACCACGTACTTGACATTTTAAAGCTTTTGATATTTGCTATTAAAAAACCATTGAAATTCACTGAAAAAAACCATAGGTTATAGACCATATATAGTTAGGACTTTGCATTTACAAAACCTTGAAAATTCACTGAAAAAACCATGGGTTATAGACCATATATAGTTAGGAATTAGCATTTACAAAACCTTTTTTTACTCACACAAAACCATTGAAATTCCATATATAGTTAGTTGCACTAACTATATATAACAAGGTTTTGTAAATGCAAATTCCTAACTATATATGGTCTATAACCTATGGTTTTTTCAGTGAATATATATATATATATATATATATATATATATATATATATATATATTTATATATATATATATATATATAGATAGATAGATAGATAGATAGATAGATAGATAGATAGATAGATAGATAGATAGATAGATAGATAGATAGATAGATAGATAGATAGATAGATAGATAGATAGATAGATAGATAGATAGATATATCGTAGAGTTTAGCCCTCGAAGGGAGAAGCCACAAGATCGGTAAAATTTGCATCCATTTAATTTAAGAATCAACTGCAACAGGAGACGCAGAGAAAACAGTCATCATCTGTTCTTTTCAGCCAAACCGGTTTCGGGAATCCTATGCCTTTCTCAATGGCATCTGCTGGCAATGATGATGCCGCATGCACTGTATTTGAAAGCGCCTGCCTCCAAGGGCGTGGTCAAATAAAATGGCCTTCTGGATCTTGTAGTGCATGAACCAATTGTCTCGAGTGAGTTCATCATTGAAGCAGTAAACAACTGAGCGATTAAACCCCCTCTGGGCTGATGAAAATGTCACGTTGGGTGTCCTATTGCCATGTATTTTTAGAGTTCAGGGCTAGGTTTGGGTTTTGGGGTACAGGGGCATTTTAGGGTTCAGGGGTAGGTTTGGGTTTTGGGGTACAGGGTTATTTTTAGGGTTCAGGGCTAGGTTTGGGTTTTGGGGTACAGGGGTATTTATAGGGTTCAGGGCTAGGTTTGGGTTTTGGGGTACAGGGGTATTTATAGGGTTTAGGGATAGGTTTAGGTTTTGGGGTACAGGGTATATTTATAGGGTTAAAATGGGTTAGTGTTTAAGGGTGGGATTAGCACACGATATGAGACATGGCATGAAGGGCGGAACGTACCACACGCCCCCAGCGTTTGTCACGCCCACAGCACAATGCAGACACGCCCACAAGGGACTACTTTGCTGGCACGGTTCTTTTACCTTTTAAATGTATATGGTGGGCGTCTGCATAGCCTATGTCCTTCTGCTGCAACTGCCCTTTCCAACGCTGTATTGGGTGCTATGATTGGTGCTGTGGTTCCTGAGATTACCCGCCTCAAAGGTTTGGGCTCTCTCTTTATTATATTAGTATAGATATATATATATATATATATATATATACATACATTTCATTACCGAAGGCCTTGGAGCTGGACTCTGTGCTTGGTTTGGTTCTACTCTGAGATATTGGCGTCTGAGTGGTTAGCTGATGTGGTATCAGGTGGTGGTCTCTGCTTGGGGTGTTCCTTAGAACAAACAGGGCTAGGAGCAAGCAATGCAGCCATTTCTTACCCATGGTGGGTCACAGTTTGCTGAACTTGTTTTTTAGAAGGTTTTTGAGGCGTTCCACTATGCTATTGCTTTCAGGTTGGTATGCTGAGACCAGCTTTTGGGTTATTCCCATCAGAGTACAGATGTTATTGAACATTTCGCTCGGAAAATGTCACCTGTTGGATGACCTCTGGCCCCCTCCCCCACCTCTGTATGACTTCTCACACCAGAAAGGTGGCTGCAGCTTTAGCGTTGCATTGTGTGCAGTGACCTGCTTCTATACACCTAGAGAAGGGGCAGACCACCATGATTAGATATTGGTAAGTGGCACACCTGTCCATCCTGTTGATGAAATCTATGTTCAGTGCCTGGAAATGCCCTGAGGGTCTCGGGATAGATGAGGCTATAATCTTCAGTGTGGGTTTAGGTGAGTGCAACTGGCATACTGTGCACTCATTTAGGTACACAGAAATAATTTCTGCTGCATAGATAATAAACCAGTCTAGTTGTAGGTGGGAGAGCATGCTGTCTTTAGGAGTGTGTGCCGGGAGGTGGAGCTGGTTCGGGGTGGTGTAGGGTAGGGTGTGTGGCATGATGGGTCTCCCTCTAAAAGTGTCCCTGTAGATGAGATAGTGGGGGTTCTGTGTGCATCCCCTTGATTACCAAAGTTCTCGCTTATGTGTGAGATCCTCTTCCTGTTTTTACCTAAGGTATGATCTAGCTGTCTCTGTGTTTGGTAGTTCAGAATGTGTTGAGGAGTCCTCTGGAGGCTGCTTCTCTGCCTCCTGTACTGGAGACTTTTACATTGCTCCCCTGGTTTCGTAGGCCGCCTCCTTTGAAGCCCGGTCAGTGAGTGCATTGCCCCGGGAGATACTTTCTGTCCTCCTTTATGTGTGGTGCATTTGATGACTTCTACTCGTTATGGTTGATGAGGACCTCTAACAGATGGCTGTGCAGTACTGGTGTGCCATCAGATTTGAGAAATCCCCTTCTCTTCTGTATACTAATAGTGGAATGTATGGTAGTTGTAACAAGGCTGAGCTGGAGTATACTGTACTGATATCCTCCGTGCCTTGTGTGAGCGACTCTATGAGAGCTACCAATTCGGATGCTTGTGCAGAGAGGCGCGGGAACTGTGTCGGCTGTGCTGTGATTTGCAGGGATGTCTGACTTTCTCTTTTGACCCCTGCTGCCCCTGTGTGGATAACACCAGTTTTTTGATCTATGAAAGAGGAACCATCTACGAACATGACTTTAATGTTTGGGATTGGGTCTTCTTCTGCCCTGACGGATTCGTCTGGTGCCTGAACCGGGCAGTCATAGACTTCCTGTCATTTTTGTATTTCATGGGCAATGAAGGTGGCCGGGTTGAGGATATGGTACCGCACTATGTTGAGCGTTGTTCTGGATAGCAAAAGGTGATGTCCTGTGACTCGTTGGGTGGTCTGGGTGCCTTTCCCTTTCTGTATGATTGTGAACACTGTATGTTCGGTGTACAGTGTGAAGGGTGTGCCCATGACAATGGAGGGACTTTTGCCTGTAGTAGTTGCAGAGCCCGATTAATTTTTGCATCTCCTTCTTTGTCTGGGCTGGTATCATTGCTCTAATGGTGTGTGTTGTCTCGGGTGCGACCCGTCTTCCTGAGATCAGCTGACCCAAATACCTGACTTCCTGTAGTTCTTATTGTACTTTCTCTTTGTCCACTTGGTAGCCTGTCTCAGCAACCATACTAAGGTGGACATTTTGTCTTGTCTGTATATTAGTTTAATGGGGCTGCATATCAGGATATAGTCAGCATATTGTAACAAGGTGCTGTTACATTGGAAATTGGACAGGTCACACCTCAGGATCCTATTAAAGATACTTGGTGACTCACATTACCTTTGAAGCAGCCTTTGAAAGAACAATAGAGCTAGTCTAAATGTGAATAACATTAGGTACCGGCTGTCTGGGTGAAGCGAAATGCTGAAGAAAGCATTTTTAACCTCTGTGATGGAGAAGTACACAATTTAGGTTGGGTTGTTGCTGGTCAGTGTGATGGAGGGATCTGGTATCACAGGGAACTCTGGAACTACTATATCATTTAGGCAGCATAGGTAGCGTACTAGGCACCAAGTTCTTCCCTTTGCCTTCTTCACAGGGTATATGGTGACACTCCTGCACAGAGTGCTCCCTGATATTGTGGGGGTTATGCCTTCCTCTGCTTCCCTGGATAGTGGTACTGTTTCACTCTGAGAAGGATAGCTCCTTCCCTGAGTGTCATCCTAACTGGTTTGGCTGTGTTGACCAGTTTTCCATAGCTGAGGGCGGTACTTGTGTGAAATCTTGATCCCTGAGGGATGTCGCCGCGGCGACAGGTGCCGGGGCCCTGAGCTGCCATTCAACTCTAATGTCTATGGAATCTTCGAAGACTACTGTGGAGGCTTCTGAGAAGTCGATGAACTGTTGTCTTTCTGATATGTCCCGTACATGGAGATGCATGTCCATGTGATTTGATTGTCGTCAGAGACCATCAAGACCCTGTAAGTGGGCCTGGTCTCCACTTCCTCGACGGTCACTAAATCCTCCCCCTAGGGCTCCAGCCCTTGGTGCCATTCCTTACGGAATAAGAATTTTTTGGGCAGATGTATTTGTCTCCCTGATAACGTTGGGGCGTTCATGATGAGGGTCAGGGCTGCCTTAGAGAAAGTGGCCTTGTTTATTGGTGAGGCCCAGACTGTGTCCCCCTTAAGAGAGTTGAATCTTAGCGGCAGATTTATGACCGTTTTTTGCAGTCACAAGTTGGAATTCGGCCAGTTTGCGACAGCAAAAAACACCAGACCATCAGACCCATGTACAAACCATATTTTGTGATTCGCTAACCTATTAGTGACTCGCAAAATATGGTTTGTGACTCGCTATTAGGAAGGGGTGTGCCAAGGGCATCCCTTCCTAATAGTGAGTGCAAATGGCATGTACCATTGTTTTGCGACTGCATAACACTTGTAGTTTACCACCCTTTTCAAAAGGTTGGTAAAACATTCTCAAACATGAAGGGGTCCCTTTGTGAATGGATGCAAAAATATTTTTTGAGAGCAGGCAGTGGTCACGGGGACCACTGCCTGACCTTAAAAATGAAACTGAAAAGTAACATTTTTCTTTTTTAAATGATTTCCATTTTCCTTTAAAGAAAACGGGATGCATTTTTTTTAAACTGCTTTATTGAAAAAGCAGTCACAGACAAGGTGGTCACCATTCCTGTGAGTCCGAACCATTCCCAATGGGGTCGCAAACTGCGACAGCCTCATGAATATTAATCAGTCATGAAATTTGTGACCTCATTGGGAATCGCAAACAGTGTCTCACACACTGCTGTACATTAATTTTTGAGAGCCGCAATTTGCGGGTCGCAATTTGACGCAATTTGTGACTCGCAAAAAGGAATGGTTCTACATCTGAACCATAGAGTCAAAAGTCATGAAGGGCAGATCCTGGAGATGATCAAGTCATGGTTCCATCTTCTGAAAAGTAAGTGTTTATTTTCGCCATTAGATCTTTCTCCAAAAGGTTGGTAGGGAATGAAGGATGATACAGTACCTTGGAGTTGGTTTCCACCTATCTCCAAGTCAAGTACTTCGTGGAAGGGAAACCTTTTTAATTCACAGTCCCTGAAAACCCCATTATGTTACGTGATAGGGGATCATTTCTTTCCTTGAGGAAAGATCTTGTGGCCCAGGTTCCCTCTAGGAGGGTGTGAGGTATGTCACAGATAGCCACCGTCAGAGTGGGTACCTCATCTGACCTGTGCGTGACTGACAATGCAGGACATGTGGAGTTTCCTGGGTGCATTCATTGGACCCAATAAGGATTCCGGGGCTGGAATGTTGACCTCCCCCCCGTACAGTTGCTCCTACTTGTGCAGCCGGGTACCCTGTGTCATTTGCCATGTTTGGGATGGGTTCCCTGCTGTTTGCTGATCTTGCCATAGGTGTGGCCCTTCCATCCTTGTCTGTGGTGAGGAGGGGGCTCCTAAATGCCCTCTTTGGGGTGGGGCCCACTGGGGGCTATAGGTGTTCTGCATCTGAGGGAAATGTGGGTTGCTATAGCGCTGGGGCTGGGTGTTGTATGTGTTCCTTGCCTCTCACCTAAATCACTGTTGCTCGTGTTACATTCTGGTCCTGCAATCTCCTACAAGTTGTCTCATCTTACGGCAGTAGAAACATTCTTCATTATCTTTCTTTGGGCCTCCCATTCCTATTTCATTGGAACCTCCTCTTGCTCTTTGATTATAAGTTTGGAATCCCTGAAAGTTCGTTGTGTCTCTACCCATGGGGATCACAGTCATCTCTGTGGCTGCATCTACAACTGCTCCCTCCAACGTAGCCTTTTTAAATTTCTGCTGTACCAATTTGGCTGTGTCCCTCTGTACTTAGTCCGGCCTTGCCTGTGTTTGTACTTTATTATTTTCTTCTTGTAATACTGTTTGATGTGGGCCTGTATCTCTGGCCATGGTTTTGTGTCCAGCCTAACTATGTTGTCTAGTCCGTTTTATACTTCAGTGGGCAGCCACTTTTTAAGGATATTGAAGAAAAAGGTGAGCTGCGGGCCATCATTAACCTATGGCTGTCCTGTCTCCTGGCCCCATCTTTCCTTCATTCTGCAGAGATAGTAGTTTAGGCATAATAGTCTCTGCCATCAGTCCCCCTGTGTCCGGGCGGTCGGGGAACATTTCTCTCAGGGCCTTCCAGATCTGATGTCTATATGTGTTAAACACTGCCCCATCATGGGCGGTATTTATCAGAGTTAGTGCTGGTTTGTGGGCTAGAGTTAACAAGGCACTAGACTGGTCACCTATCTAGCAACGTTGTTGACTTTTAATGTCCCCTAAAGCGTGAGTGATACCTGATGCGTTCTTTTCAAAACGTCCCTGTCTCTTCTAATAGGGATGGAAGCTTAGTGCTAATTCTTTCCTTGCCCATCTGGGCCCAAGGTTCATAAACAGTCCCTGCGGCCTCACGCCGGAGCAAGGGAAATTGCCTTTCAGCTGAAGGGGTGGCGGGACTGTCATTGAAGTATTTTTACCACTTTGCAAGACAATGCTGCTTGTTGAGGGAGTCCCAATCTGCATTTCACCACTTCATGTCATATACAATCATCTGCTATGTCTTTCAGCTCAAATGACTCTTCTTGCGATTAGGGCCTAGCGTACTCGCCCTAATCTCTTGTCCATTTGGTTAGCAAACTACTGAAAGGGTTCAATTAAAATTTGCATTCCCTCTGGGGTGTAGGTAGCCTTACCAAGTGCCTGTGCCGTGTCATTGCTTGTTGTTTATGGGGATGGGCTGTGTCTCTGTGCTATTAGTATCTTATTTATGAGCATCGAAGTTCAGTGAGGATCAGATGTCCTTGCCTCCTGATCTCCTGTTCTTTTCTATGTCGCAGAGATTTGGACATGGGTGGTAGTCCACTGCGCAGTGGCCCTGGCTGGCGAGTAGCCTTTTGTCATCCAATTCTTGCTCCCTTCACTCTCTGCGCCCTGCCTCAGCTCTCCCTTCCCCTTCCAGAGTGCTGATAGTTCTCCTCTCCCCCCAAAGTCTCCTAGCTACGTCCCTGCGTTTGGATCTGTGTA
This sequence comes from Lissotriton vulgaris, assembly GCF_964263255.1. Lineage (NCBI taxonomy): Eukaryota > Metazoa > Chordata > Amphibia > Caudata > Salamandridae > Lissotriton > Lissotriton vulgaris. The sequence continues at coordinate 1,740,283,194 of NC_141694.1, read as the reverse complement.
TCTTTGTCCTAGGTCTTCCTGTGCTTCCCCCATTGGTTGTCTGTTCTTATGTCCCTCTTTTGCCCCTACAGCTCTGCCTTCGCTTTCTGACCCTGGGAAGCCAGAGATTATTTCATCGCCCAAGCTTGCAGTATTGCTACCTAGGACGGCCCAGATATCCTCTCTGCCTCATCTGACCCTGGAGGGGCTTAGGTCGAGTAGGTTTCCTAAGTGGGGTGGCGTTGGACTCAGGCAGGCCTAGGCTATCTGGAGTGGTTAGGGGTGAGGGTGATTGGGATCTCTCTATGTCTGTGGCAACTCCATTTGCACGGGATCTCCTTTTTGGTTGATCCTCTGCTTCTAATATTGGGGGATTACAGTACGCAAATGCCGGTGTTGCTATGGCAACCGCACATATGCTGGTGTTCTATGACATGTTCTATGACATCACTGATGACATCTCAAATGACATCATCCAAAGCTTAATTTGTACACATTGCTCTATAAATAGGTATACCATTTGAGCTATGAAAATAGGGTCAAAATATCTCAGAATACTATGAAGCATTATTACTTCTATCATATATGCAACCCTCATAGCTAAAGCAAGATTGTATTATGCGGAACATTGATCCTAAACAATACACTCCAGAGGTAGCCGAGCTCATGTTGACTATGAGCTACAGATGAAATGGTAACCTATCCTGAGCAAGGTGTTCAATCTGTTTACAACTGTTCAGTGAAAACAGGGTTTCTCCAGATACTGAAGCCCTGTTACATAACTAATGCCCGACTATGGGCAATCTTAAAACCCCTGACAGTCACTGAACCTATATTGAAAAGTGAGTACTGTTGGCACTGTTTACTCTACTGAGAGAGTTTACTCTGTACCTGTTTGTTTGTAGACCGTGGAGCTCTCATGAGAAATACATCACAGAGCATTAAAGCGTATCTACCTAGGACAGTATATGCTCTCTGCAAAACTTGTCAAAAGAGCAGCTATTCATTTAAAATAACCAAGGTCCTAAGGTGCTAAAGATCAAACTGCATGCAGCCTTCATACTGTGGTGAAAACTTTACAGATAGCCCACCTTCTGAAGCAAAACAAGCACATGCCCATAAGTTAGTAACTGGTGCACATAGTCTTCTATGCTAAGTAGAATGCAGGAGCACCTGCAGTAATTTATATAGCTCGGTTCACATTCATTCACCTCTAAACAACTGGTGCAGGATACTTACTGGTTTGGATGGCAGTATGGTGCATAAAGTTGTTCGTTCGATGAGCAGGGAGGGTATACTGTTGCGGGCTAAGCTCTTTTATGTAACCCCCTGCAAGACTATTGTGAAATCGATGCATCACCTCTTTCGCATGGAGAAAACAGACCCATCTCCTCTGTCGAGGGATCGACACAGACTCAATGCTTCCGCTGCACCCCGCATCTTCGTTGACGCAACCAGGATTTAGGCACTTTTGTTCAGGAGGCCTCCCAGGATATTGCGGCATGGATTCGCAAATTTAGCGGCACAAATATGGAAATTTAGCAGCATTTTAGCAGCCCTTTATTTTATGCATAATCATTCATTTTCAGCCTTAAATCAATGGAAACTGTATTCTACTTTGAATAGGCAACCTGGGATATGGAACAGAGGAAGCAGTCCACAGGTGAAGGCTCCTTAACCACCGCCTCCCCTTCCACACGCCAAGAGGTTAGGATACCACCTAAAGTCTGTACTTACTGCAGGAAGAACTAAAGGTCTTCTTAGTGCCTATAAGAATCCCTATGTGCTGTAAGAGGGAATGAGTGTGCCTGGCCTTGCAGGTGGAGAGATTTTCAAGGAGGAGAAGCCTGGTGTGTTCCCAGTGTTTTGCACCACAGTGTTAATGGATAACTTCAGTGACTGAAGCCATGAGTGACTAGCCTCTTGAGACAGTCGAATGGTCTTTTTCTGTGGATCCTACATGAGAACTGCCCCAAAGACTGTTTTTTCCTGTTGTGTCCATATCTATTGTCCACTGTAGCTGTGATGTGCAGCTTCTACTGCACCTTGAAGCTCAGAACCTGATCTACCCAGGGAACCATACCTGTCTATTGCCGCTGTGAACCTGATCAGCCTGAGAGGCTGTACCTGCACTTTGCCAGACCAGCTGACAAGGCCTCCTCCACTGGCAGGTGCAGCCCTTGACACCTATACTTATACTGTATCCACACTTCATACTTTGAGGTTCACTTTAATGAACGGGGCAGTAGATCCGATGGTGCCTCCACCTCACAGAAGTGATTTCGCGGGCACTTTTGTAAAAATTGTGGAATTTTTACAAAAGTGCCGATTTCGCTGCAAACCGCGAAATTGCGAAATCCTGGAGGGTCTGACTGGGTCCCTGTATTGGGCTGTGGTCCATCGTGGTCGTCATGAACTTTTGATTTGTCCTGGTCCTGCATGACCAGATATCCCAAGTCAGTGCTCATTGCTTCTAAGCTCTATTATTCAGTTTCTTCTTTTCAAATTTATATCTCAAGTTCTACTTATTGGAATTTTATCGTTTTGGTCTTGTTTTTATTGATCAAGTTTCATTTATTAAATTAAGCATTATTTTTCTAACTAGGGGGCCGAATATGATCGCGGACGGACTTGCGTCCGTCCGCGATCACTGAGGAAGAGGGGACATCCGCATGGGCTGCAGAGTCCCCTCCTGTGCAATTAGGATGTGACCGCCACCCTGGCGGTCACATCCTCTATTTTTAACATTGCTGCGGGTGCGGCTTCAAGCTGCACCCGCGGCAATGTTAAAAATGCAGTCATTGCATTTGCATGCAGAAAGAGGCAGGCACCGCGCGGTGCCTGCCGCTTTCTGCATGCAAATGCAGGGGGGTACCATGGGTACCCCCCATGTGCACCCCCCACGCCCCCTTCACCTAGGGGGCCCGCAACCGGCCCCCGCAGTGAAGATCCGTATGCTTTTCCACGGCGGAAAACCCGCCGCGGAAAAGCATATTTGACAGCCCATCCTAATATGGCTGACGGTGTCTGAAAGACACCGTCACCATATTAGAGGTTTTCCGCTGCGGTTGTAAGCCAACTGCGACGGAAAAGCTGCAGACGGAAACCAGGATCCACCAGCCATCCTAATGTGGCGGTGGGTCTTTGGTCAGTCCGCTGCGGTTTTTCCGCATCCTCTGGGCCGGCGGTGACTTCTGCCGGCCCCGAGGACGCGGAAAAACCGCAATCCTAATCTGCCCCTGGGTGTGGAATCTTTTTGTGTGGTGTTTTCACAATTTTACTGTTTGAAGTGTTGGTAAATACTTTACACATTTTAAGTTAAGCCTGACTGTTCTGTGCCACGTTACCAGAGGGTGAGCACAAGTTAATTTAGGATGTGTTTGTGACTTACCTTGACTAGAATTGTGGTTACTGCTTGACTAGGGCTTGTACCCAGTCAACCAGAAACCGAAAGTCTAACAAATGTCATATTTGAGGTCATAAACCGTACAAGTTCTAGTTAGCTTTGCTAACTATAACCAGTGAATTTCTGTGTTTTTTTTTGTTCAAAACTTTAATGTTGTCACTGACAAATTTACCTAACTGAATTGGTATTTTAACATTGTTTTTTCAGTGAATGTCTAAGGTTATTTATTACCAATAACAGATCTTTTTATCACACCTAACAATAACGTTACTTTGACCGTTGTTGTTTTCAGTGAATTTCTAGTTGTTTTGTAACATGAAGTAATATTTAACATAAATGTAACCCTGTTATTCTGTGCACAGCGGGGGCTTGTCTGGCCCTGCGGCTACTGCGCATAGGGGGGGCCTAGGAGACGCGCACCACACAGTCCCGGCTCAGCCTGCCAGTACCAGGCCGGGAACCTGCAGGCCTAGTCCATCCCGCCGCCCCCTACCACAATCACAGGCCGAGGCCACTCACCACACCAAAAATCACCTGTTGTCTTTCTCCCCGATGATCGACGTGGTCCACAGCGCCGCCTCCGTCAATCTCATTCAAGCAGCTCCACCGCCAGCCACGTCTGACCAAGGGCCGCAGTACGCTGCACAAGCTGCATCACAAAGTAGTGGAGTCTGGGCTGGCACTTTCAGCCCGCAGCATCGCACAGGTAAGTGCCAGCGGGTCATATGCAGTTAAATCACAGTTTCCCTCAGTATCATTGATCACCGGTAACACCCAGGTCGCGCCGGTTTCAACTATGGCAGATCAGGCTTCTTTAGTTGCGGCTGCCATCTTGTCTATTCTCCGGCCGGTGCAATTTTTCTACCAGAGATGTCGAGGATAAGTAATGTTCTTACTGCCACAGGCACCTCGAGTTGTCACTCTTGGACCTGGGAAAGCTCTCGTAGAGGTGAAAAACGACTTTCTCCACAAAGTGTTGTATGTTGCTATGCTTGGATCCCTGACGAACACCATCCAATCGTGAGTAAATCCTTCCAGGGTGGGCTTCTTGAGCACTTGGGTGCGGTGCCCCAGTTCCAGCTTCACCTGAACGGCAAACATGCTGTGGCCGTGGCCCAAAAGAAATAGCTGATTCAGGTGAGCCCCAGTTTTCTCTCAGATTTTTATGTGTTGTAGAGCGGAAGTTTTCCAGGGCGCTTGTAAATTCCATGACACCACTTCACTTCATTAACACCTGACCACCGCTTCGAGGAAAGACAGTATTGCAAACAGAGAGGTCGCCCATCCACCAGTGCATCTAGAGGAGTCGAGAATTAAACACTTGTAAAGGTAAAAGCAATGCATGGCAAGGGCACAAGTTATAGTTACTTTAGGTACTTGAGATAACTAGAACTGGTGAATCTCAGTTATTTCGTTAGTTTCAAATGGTATGTTTTGCATGACATTTTCACCTAACTATAATATACCTTTAACCTTTGTTTTTTTCAGTGAATTTCTAAGGATTTTCTTAATGGAAATTAGCTATTCTTACAATTCCTATCTATAACATCACTTTAACGTTTGTTTATTTTAGTGAATTTATATGTCTTTTTAACGTAAAGTAAGATGTCCATTGTAATGCACGGTGGGGGAGCTGTACACAGTTTCTGGCCTGGCATTGTTCATTGTGAAGCTCTGTCTAAGCTTGCTACCCCTGGCCTCTCCTCCTTGCCCTCCATTGTCCAAGTTCATAACCCATTGTCCAGTCCTATGTGGCTGTTATTCTGGTACTGCTCTTCCTTCCTGCTCTGCACAGTTAGCTTGCTGTCCCTACCCACCTCTTCCGTACCCTCTATTGTCTGAGTCTATGTACCTGCCCCCCTCCCTGAATGATCTGATGTCCTGCCACTGCCCTCCAGTAAGCTTGATCTCCCTGTCCATTCCTCCTGCACTCTGTTGCCCGGGTCTATGCCCTATCATTGCCCTCCTGTTTAGCCTCCATGCTTAGCCTTTTACCCCTACCCCTTGCTCTCCAATATTTATTTGTGCATTCCCCTGCTCCCTCCATTTTTCCCACCATGTTTTATGGACCTGCCAATGCCATTCCTGTCTACTCTGTATGTTCTGTTGAGCTGCTACTGCCCGTCTATCCTCCCCAGCATGGTCACATGGCTGCCGCCTGTCCCTACCCCCACCACCCTGTCTTCTATTGACTGAGCGCCATTCCCCATCCTCTCCCTCATGTACTCCATGGTCCATTTTGCTGCCACTCCCTTCTGCCCTCCATGATCTGCTGTGCTACAAGTGCTCCTCCTGCCCGCCCATTTGTGGTCTGTTGTGACGCCTTCACCCCATTCCCTTCCACTGCCCTTTCTCGTCTGTGCCCAACCCCTACCCCTTCTTTCTGCCCTCCATGGTCCTTTGTGCATGCCCTTGCCCTCTCTCTCTTGCCCACCATGGCCATTGTGCTGGCACTAATACTCTTGCTTGCCATGCATGGTCTTCTGTGCGTGCGACTGCCCCTCCCCCCACACCTGCTGAGGGTGGTCAGCTTGCTGCCCTGAGCCCCTCCCACCTTCCCTAAGTTGTCTGTGTGCATGCCATTCTAGTCTCTCAGTTGCCCTCCATGGTGTGTTGTGCTTCCAGTGCCCATCCTACCTGCCCAATAGGTATACAAAACAGTGATGGATAGAATGTTTGGATTCATCTCAGCCACCAGTAATTACTCTGGCCGCATCTCAATCTATCATTATTTTGCACAACATGCAACCTGAGCTTGGACCCAGCTATATGAAGATCAGTCTTGACCGTGCTCCAATAGGAACAGTCCAGCCAAAGCTGCCAAGCCAAGCCCCCCCTGAACCAGAATACAGGCAACCGAGGACCGGTTTCCCCCTAGTTATATGCTCATCAGCAGGGTACAGCTTAGTTCCAGTGACACAGAGTGCATGGGAACCATGTGTGGGCTTACCCATCCCACTTAGGGCAACACAATTAGTATACAAAACAGTGATGGATGGAATGCTTAACTTAATCTCAGCCACTGGTAAGAACTCAGGCCGCATCCCGATCTATTGTTATTTTGTACACAGTGCCAGCTCAGTTTGGGCTCAGCTACATGCAAATCCGTGTTCCCTCCCTATTGCTTTATATAGTCCATTGTGTTGCACTAACCTCCTGCTTGCCCTGTGTGGTGTATTGTGCTTCTGTAATCCCCGGAACCTGCCCTGTAAGGTCAGCTTGGTGTCCCTGCCCACCTCCCTCCTACCCTCTACTGTTCGTATACATGTCTCTATCCCTTTCCTCCTGCCCTCTGTGGTCCAATGTACCTTATATGCCAATATTTTTAACTTGGTAAGGAGGAGATATTGAAATAAAAAATCTGGAGAATTGATTTTCCCCATTGACTTACATTGAAAAAGAGCACATTTTAGTTGGGAGATAAATCCTTTTTGGGGTTAAAAACATCAAGAGTCTCCTGGCTGAATCAAGCCTGTTGGCATGTATGGTTGTACTGCCACTGCCTCTCCTTTCTGCCCTCAATGATCTGTTGAATTGCCACAGCCTCTCGAGCCTGCCTGCATGGTTGGCTTGTTGCCCCTACCCCCCTTTCCCCTGCCCTCAATATTTTGTTGTGCTGCCACTGCCCCGCCTGCATAAGCAGCGTGGCCAGCTTCCTCTCTGCCCTCATTTGTCCAAGCCCATGCCCCTGTCCTCTCTGCTGCCCCACAGTATTCTAATGAACAACTAGATAGCTATTCTATATTCATTACTAAACGTGTTTAATGCCTGAAGTCATCATGTAAACAAAACCATAAAACATAAAGCATTTCCTTTAGAACTTTAAAAAATATGTGGGTCTTTTTCCCATAAACATTATGGTTAGTGCTCTAAAAAACTAAAATTAATTTTCTGAGTTCTCAAATAGCGACAAAGTGCTTTTCACTTATTTGCTAGCTTTATGTTTTTTTATCCCGTTGATCACCTAATATTTGTTGCACTTTGGGGAGAAGATGTGACGTTATGGCCAGAGCTGCCGACTTTGCAACTGGAAACCAAGTTCAAATTTCGGCATTGGCTCAACTTCCTGTAATTTTGGGCAAATCACTTAATCTCCCCTTGCCTAAAACCAAATGACTGTGTCCTTATGTAATGTAAATTATGCTCATGTAAAGCACTCCAATACCTTCGGATCAAGTCCGCCCTACATAAAACGGTAACAAAAAAAGAGTTTAAGTGTTTCTCACAATTCTGTCATTTGGCTATACTTGGGCTACATTTGGGTTCTTTTTTTCTGGTGGCCTTCTTGGTAGAGTTTGTAGTAATGAAGCACCCTAATTTCCTCATTTGCTGCAGTATATGCAGTAGAAAATGCTTTCAGTTTTCCACTTCAGTTCCATCTAGATGGCGTTCAGATGTGCCCCACTTTTGGCATAAAATCACAATGTTAGCACTCTAGTTGCACATTAGAATACTGTGGTAAAGCTGCTGATCACCAGGGAGTTAACTGGCAGTCTGCTGCTGGTGTTGAAAGTGCATGTTTAAGTGTGCATGTCAGAACGTTTTAATAAAATAGAAGAGTAAGATATTTGATAACTCATTTAAAATGTGGCCTAATTTTCATGTCTACAGCACTAACAGTAATTTCTATGTCAAAATGAATCCCCTCATTTTGTTACTTTCTAAATTAAATATTTTAAGTTTTACCAGTTTCATTCTATCAAGATGGCTTTAGGTGTGCCACACGTTTGTCTTTAGAACACTTTAGGAGGCTGCAGTAGAACGCAGGGGAATTAACTGACAGTGCACTTCTGGTGGAAGTACATGTTTTACTGAGAATTTGAGACTTTATTCTCACATGGCTGAGAAAGATAGTGTGAATTGATAGGAAATGTGCCCTCATTTTAGCTTTTGGAGCACCTTCCATAACCTCTATGAGAGAATCATGAGAAAAAACTTTCTCTTAAACATGAAATCCAGCAGAAAGTCAGCATTTTTCACAGGGTAACATCACCTTGAAATACACCACAATTCCTAAAATTAGTATGGTATCACCAATGAATGATTTATATTGTAACTAAAACCTATTATCACCTTTTGTACATGCTCCGTTTTGTGACCCTCAAGACCTGCCATTCACTACTGTAGCATAATCTGACACGTTTCCCTACTCATCGCCAGTTGCAGCGTCATATTCAGCCCAGGAGCTTGCAGATGACTTACACCACACAGGAGCTGCTATCAAGCAATAATGTATTCCTCAGCATACACTTACACACTGCACATTACATCATACTGTTTTTTAACCACACCCTAACACCTCCCCTCATGTTACGTACTTCTTGTACAGAGTCCGCCCCAAACCACGTTTTTCTTAGAGTGCATGAATTCAATATGCCACATCTCCCCCTTTGTTAAATAAAAAGTGGCAGACATCACTAAAATTACATTTCCTCAATTAATCGGCAAGATGCTCGCACTTGTCTACCAGCTTGGGTTATCCGAGGTGAATGAGGTCTACCCTAATCGGGCAAAGGTGACATAGGCTCAGTCACTTGAGCTGGACCTGTTGGCAGGGTCACCTCACACATGGTTTAGGACTAGATAAGTGTTGCGGTAGGTGTTTAAAATGTGATGTGTCCCGGTTGATGGATTGTCCATGACAATGTGCTGTTTCCATATGTCCCTTGCAGGTGTTAACCTGTAATGGATCGGCAGCAAAAGGAGTGTCCACTTTGCATCTTTGTCTCTGCTTAACCAATACCCAGTCTCCTTTGTCAAAGACTGTCACCTGGGCATGGCAATGCTGATCTGCAAACGTTTTCATTTTTCTTTTCCGGGTCAAGTCAGTGTCTCAAACCTTGTCAGCATTCACTGATCGATCCGGGGTCCATTTTGTTCTGATGGCTCTCCAAAATGTCAAGGTGGCTGGACTCTCACCAGTTGTGAAGTGAGGAGTTGATTAATTGGCCCGGAGGTCCTGGCACATGACTTGTTTCAGATTGATTCCCTCCATGGACACTCGTTGAATGACTCTCTTTAGGGTGCCTGTGGATCGTTCAATGACACCATTGGTCTGGGGCCGGAGGAGTGTAGTCTTTAGGTGTTTGAAGTTGAGTCGGACAAGAAATTCTTTGAACTCTTTGCTGTTAAAGGATAGGCGTTATCAGATTTGAGGATTTTGGGAATGCCCCATGTTGCAAAGATGTAATCAAGCCATTCTATGACTTTGTCATGGGCTGTCGAAGATAGGTCTTCCACCAAAGGAAGATGTAAATATTTGTCTATGACTATCATGATCTGGTGCCCATTTCTCAAATGGACGAAAAAAAGTCAACTACAACCCAGGCATGGGCAGGAAGGTCAGACATTGTGACAGGGTGCTTCGTCACCTTGGCGACTTCAATTGCAAATGGGGAACATCTTCAGTTCCTTCTTGACTCGCTCAGCTAGCCGAGGGAACAACACTCATTCTCTTAAGGCTCTTTTGGTGACTACAAAACCACAGTGTCCTTCATGGGCCATCTCAATATTAACCACTGTTTAAGACTTCCAGGAATGACGATTCTTGAGCCTCGGAGGATTACACCTTTTTGGGTGACTGCAAATTCATCCTGTACATTATTGAGCTTTTGGAATTCAACATCATCGGCAAGGGGCTCTCTACTTTTCCAGGTGTGTGTGGTAATAACTTCTTTGATTATGGTCGGGTCCTTATCTGCATTGGTGAGAGCAATGATTTGTTCCACAGACAGAGCCGATGGTGTGCTTGATCTCACAATAAAGTTGAGATATGCTTCAGCTGTCCTTGATGTAGAACTGTGAAGACATAGCAGCACTCGTGAAAACTAATCTGCCTGGTTATCTTTCCCCAGTTTGTGTGTGAATTCACACTCACACTCTTGCAGTCTTAACCCCCACCTCTTGATGTGAGGAAACATCTTAGCCTTAAGGTTTCCAAAAATTGTACGGAACGGCTGGTGATCCATGATGACGGTGAATCATTTTCCATAGCGGATTACATGAACATTTTTGCAGGCTGATTACATCAAAATGTTTGCAGACCCACACCACAGCCAGACTCTCTTTCTCTGGCTGGACGTAATCACATTCTGTATCAGACAGGCTTCGTCATGTTTCTGGGCATTCGGATGGCCATTGTGTTGAGCAAAGGTTGCTCCCAGTCCTACGGGGCTGGCACCAACCGTTATTTCGATATGTAACTTTAGGTCAAATTAGGCCACTTTCGTTGCATTCTCAATTGCATGTTTAATGTCTTTGAAACTCTGGTTGCATTCTGGAACTACTGGAATGGTACATTTTGCTTTGCCAAGTCTCTGAATGGGAGAATCAACAAAGAGATGCCAGTACTGCCCTTCAATTCAATATTTTCAAACAATTGAGTAACAATCCTCAATTCAGAAAGACCAATCTTTTAGTCTGAAATCTTATGAATACTTCTTTTTATTTTAGATTTGCATTTATATTTTCCTTGTTTGGTTGTAGGAATATATTTAAATAAACTTTCTTTCACAAAAGGAGAGACTTGTAAGGTATATACAAAACATCCAATATGTACAAGAACAACAAAGTCCAAAATATCACAACTCAAAACAAATGTGTATCATTTTACAAAACGTTTGGTGAACACATAAAACATTCAAAAGACTACACTCAGTACACTTAGGAACATAGACATACAAGACAAGACAACTTGACAAAAATGTGCCTAGAATTCACTGTTCTGGAGTAAGTGTAAACGCCCTGTTTTTAATAAAGTTCTTTTGAAGCAACAGGTGCGGATACTAGTGCTTAGTACAAGATTTGTTCAGGCATATTTTATGCAATAGACCATCCAGTAGTTAATTTTTGAGTTTCAATCATGAGGGGATTGGTCTATTAAGGGAGCGGAGGTTCGTGAGAACAGGGGTCGACACGTTTCGAATCCCTTATGTGGCAGGGATTCTCATCAGGACCAAGTGGGATCAATCTACAAAATAAATAAATAAACATTCAGTCAGTCATGCTAGGCAACACTCAACTTCAAACAGTCACGCACTCTCTCTCAGGTCATACCTGTATTTTAATTTTCAGAGGTCGGTGTCCCAGGTGATGATTTGATCATGTAGCTGTAATATTTAGAATTTAAATGAGCATAATTAAAAGTGGTTCGCCAAAAAGCAGATCGAGATGATGGCATTCATCAGTTTGAGTACTTACATAGATCGGCGGTGTGACCGCGTGGTCTGATTATTCACTTTCTTCAAACGATTCTATAAGAAAGAAAAAGGATGTCTTATATCCTTTTGCACTTGTATGCTCTGTGTTGGCTCGCATTTAAAACCTGGACTTTCAGCGGGTGCATTTCAATTGCTATGTGAATCGCGGGAATCGAGTGGACGGCGTGTAAGCGCGCCCTTGATCGTTCATCGGAGGAAGGGGTGATAACTGGTTAAAAATAGCGCTTCAGTGTTCCGTGAATTGGCATGTATATTGGCGGGCATGCGAGTCCCCGAGTGCAGCCTAAGTTTGTGGTACAGTTACGCGAGGTGGAAATCGGTGCTTCAGTGCTCCATGAGTTGGCATATATATTGACGGGCATGCGAGTCCCCGAATGCATCCCAAGTTTGTAATACAGTTCCACAAGGTAAAAGACTTACCGGTATCAATTCTACAAGTCTCCTCCATACGCGTCCACGTCCATTGCTGAGGCACGTTAGTGTTTGTCCCGGGTAACCCGGTTGTAGAAATGGTTGAAACCCGCTGCTTGGGTTTCTGGGAATTGTAGTTTATTGTGGTGATGGCAGTATTATGAGGATTGTTGTTTGGTCCTTCCGCGTGGCGGAATTCCGTAAGTCAAGTTAATTAAGAGCATTAGATCATTGAATCTCGTGTAGGTCTGCTATGGATCGTATATTGGAGAAAGTCGTCCAAAAGTCTGTGAATTTACTGCAGTTGTGGGAGACAACACGACTCTGTTTATAAGTTGTAAAGTTCCGACATTTCATTCAAGCCCCGAGTGGCTGAGTTGAATTTCAGGATCAACATTGCTTCTCGTTGTTTGAGTTTGGCCTCTAAATCACCTCCCCTCTGGTCATGCTCCAACTTCGAGATGACAGTCCATCTAAAATCCAAGTCTCCATGTGACTCGTCAATCCAATGTTGTACAAGAGGTGCTGTAGTGATTTTTTTCTTTATTCTTGATTTATGTTGAGATATTCTCTGTCTGATTTCCTGATTTGTTTTGCCTATGTACAATTTGGCGCATGGACATAGGATGGCGTAAATCAAGTTCTTTGATTTACAATTTGTGAAAGTGTTATGCTTCCATGAGATTCCTTCATGTTGGAATACATTGCCTTCAATTGTGGAGTTGCAGCACAGGCATGTACCGCACTTTTTGTGTCCTGTGACTGGAGGTAAGTTGACAAACTCGTGTATAGTAGGAGCCTTCTTGCCGGGGACAGCTGCCCTGATGACTTGGTTCGAAATGCTCTTGTCCTTTTTAAAGGCAAAAAGTGGTTAAGCATTCAACTGTGTATCAACATCTTTTATCAGATGCCAGTTCTGGTGAATGACCTTTTTGAGAAAGTTAGATGATGCCCCAAATGTGGTAACACAAACTGTGCGCTCAAGTTTATTCTTTTCTTTCTTTCTCAAGAGTTCTTCTCGTGGTGTCCACCACGCGCGTTTTATTGCTTGTTTGATCAATTTAGATGGATAGCCCTGATCTAAAAGTCTCTCCATGAGTAGATTGGCATGGTACATATACTCGTCTTTGAATGAACAATTTCGACGTATACGGAGAAATTGGCCTATTGGTAAATTTTCTTTCAAACTGCGCGGGTGGTTACTTGAAAAGTGCAAAGATTTATTGCGGTCAGTCTCTTTTCTAAAGAGGGTAGTCACCAACTGTCCGTCTGTACAATAAACTTCCACGTCTAAAAAAGAAAGTCTTGTGGGTGATGATTGAATGCTGAATTTAATGTCCATTGTGCGATTGTTTAGCCATCCATGAAAATCAGCTAGTTGTTCCGTTGTACCAAACCATGTGAAAAAGATGTCGTCTATGAAACAAACCCATCCCCCTATCCATTGTGAAAAGGGGTTGTTGTTGTGTACGTGTCTGTCTTCATACTCACTCATGAAGAGTATGGCAAGCTCCGGGGCAAAGGGGCAGCCCATGGCTACTCCCTTTATTTGTAGAAAGAAGTCTTCATAGAATTTAAAGTAATTTTAAGTCAAAGCCATTCTAGCCAGTTTCAAAATAAAGTCCATAGGGATTCTTGCTGGACGATCTCTTTTGTCCAAGAACATTCTCTCAATGGGGCACTCACTATAGCAAAGTTGTGAATGTATCTTGAACAATAACTGGCCATGCCTAAATAGAATGGCAGCATGGTAACATCTTGGAAGGGGCAAACGGAGGACAGTACTTGCACACTGCCTGGGACTGGGGCTCCTCAAAGCTGACGCATCGGCCCAACTGCACAGGGCATCCTTGATTGCGGACTTTGCATTGCAAGCCCTGGTTGACGAGATCCCCAACAATGACGGAGGACCTCGCACTGCAGCCTTGACACATTTCAGAACCAACACATCTGTTCGGCTAGGCAATTCATCTACATCACAGATCCTCACAAAAGCTCCGAAAACCATGATTTAAAGTGCTCTGCGCAGTGGGCCTAACTAGGTGCCTGTAGCCGGCCTGTGCTCGGTCAGCCTGAACTTGTGACCTTGTCCCAGTCTAGCTCTACTAATTGGATTTTGGTCTTTTATTTACTAAAACATTACTCTATTTTCCTAACTCTATTGTGGTGTGTTTTCACTGTGTTACTGTTTGAAGTTTGCACAAATACTTTACACATTGCCTCTGATTTAAGCCAGATTGCTCTGTGCCAATCTACCCAAGGGTTGAGCACAGGTTAATTTAGGGGTTGCTTGTAACTTCACCCTGAGAAGAATTATAATTGTTGATTGAGAAGAGGTTTGCGCCCCTCAACCAGTAAATCAATTTCTTACAGGTCCATTATGACTATTTTAGTGCTTTTTGCAGATGGTTTAAGAATTATGGCCTGGGCTGGTGTTGGTTCTTAGACCTGCGCTGCAGGCATGGTAGATGTTGACGCAAAGTTTACCCATGGCCTCAATATATTTGAAAATACTGGGGCTAACTTGAACCAGCCTTAATGTTGGTATGGGATTCATTTGGGTTCTTGAACATGCCACCTCAGTTGTACTGCTTAGTTGTAAGGGACCCTTACCCATGGCCCAAGAGAAGTGAGTCTCTGTTGTGCATATCTACCTCACGAAAACCTCACATCATGACATCCTGTTAATTACCTAGGGCCTCATTTATGAGGCTGTGCGTCACTTTTACACCGCCGGTGCGTCACTTTTTGTGACGCACCAGTGGCGTAAAAAATGTGCTTTGTTGCGCCATATTTACAAAGTTTCGCATCTAGGTAGATGCGTCACTTTGTAAACCCCTGCGCCACATCATACCTGCGCCTGGTATAATGTATGCAAGGGGGTCGTATTGACGCAAGGAAGGGTCGTAGAAGTGACGCAGTGAAATCTATGAGATTTCACTGCATCACTTTTAGGACGCCTTTGTGTCAAAATCTTGCGCCTGCCTCACAGCAGGCGTAAGACTGATGCAGGCCCTTTCACATGGGGTTTGCCTCATGTGAAAGGACGCATTGCTGGAGTTGCGTCACTTTTGTGACACACTCCAGCAATGCGTCACTTTTGCGCTTACAGATACGTCTGATATACTGACGTATCTGTAACTCCTTGCAACATGATGCATCATACATTAAATATGACGCATCGGGAATGTCGCAAGGAGTGCCCACTGAGAAGTGACGCATCGCTGCTTTCACGCAGCGATGCTTTATTTCTCATAAATGAGGCCCCTAATCTCTAAAAGGAGTCAGCTATGACAGCTTTAGGCTTTCCTTATTTAAGTGCAGATTAGATAAAATGCGTATTATGATTTCAGCTCACAAAATTGACAGAATTTCACTTTACTAACGTCAAAACCCAATCCTGACTCACAAAATCACAGTTTATTGAATTTTAAGTTGGTCAGAAAATGCACAAATTCGCAAGAATTGCCACATCAGCGTATTTGTAAATTTAGGATAAGGGGAAGATTGCAGGAATTTCTGGCTGGGCCACGTGCAAAAGTCGGCAAACTCCCACAAACTGGTATGAATGTAGGAATTCACATTCGCATGAGTCGTATTTGCACATGCACTCTTTGCCATCTGATAGAAATTCTGCATGTGCAAATGTTACGCATATAAGGACTCCAGGAAATCTCTTCGACAGTTCGTTTAAGGTCTGAAATGTGCCATATGAGTAGGAGTAACCCTACAAAAGCACATTTCTGAGTCCTTTACTCTGGGATGTGTGTGTTGTGCCTGTCCTGAAGCATCCCTGGCTCCTACAGATAGGTGAGAGATTGTTCCCTGTGGGTAGCATGCAGTCTTTCAATGCACTCCACATCTCAGCAGCACCCCATGTCAATTAGACAGCTGACTGCACGCCGATCAGTGAACTCACGGGTAATGCGACCAAGGTGCCCTCTGAATATGACACAGGAGAAAGCATAGCCGAAGAGCTTTCCAACGAGGAGGTTATGAAATTAAAAAATCCACGAAAAAAACCAAACAAATGAATATTTAATATGAGAGCGCTGCTAAAGGTTTAGAAGACAAGTCGTCTTCTGCGTGGTGGATGCATCCACGCACATAATTCATGTAGAGGCCAAATATGTATGCAGGTGGCATGCCTACGCAATTTAATAAGTGCAAACAATAAATCCTCTTAATAGGAAATGAGATTACACACAGGGTTTTCGGTAGGATATCAGAAGCACTGAGCAAGATTGACTTAGCTCTAATGACTCAGCTGTAAGCGGGGATTTGACTTTGTCCTCTCACCTACCTTGCACTATCATTGCAAAACAAAAACACTTTATAAAAAAAAAAAACAATATGTTGCTTCCCATCTGCGATGGTTGTTGATGTCTTCTATAATCACTTCTAGGATTTCTGGAGGACATGTAAAAATGGTTTCGACTAGTTGCAGTTGCAACTTGTAACTCTATACGATATTAAAATAGTGCTTGCGTCTGCCAGATGACTCCAGGCCACCAAGAGTGCAGTGCTCCAGTCCTGGTCTTTTCTCTTACAGACCATTGTTTTCAGATGTGTAGTCGTTGAATTACATCACTTACCCTGAATGAGGGCTACAATTCCCATATACATTAAGCTGCTAAAAGAGACTTCAGGACTTGACGGAGCACCTCATCTATGGTGACGTGGAGTTATATGTTAACACTAGTTGAATACAAATATTAACTGAAAGCAGTAGGAACTTTAAGGCAAAAAAAACACTTCTCAGAAGCAACAGAAAAAACCTGGAATATCCTCCATGGCAGGGTGCTATGTCACTACATCGCATATAATTACACCGGGAGTCTATACATCGAGGTCACCCAGTGCTTAATTTGTAAAAGAATGAGTGCGCTCAGAAGCTATTAAATGTCTTATCAATGTGCTGGACCAAATACCTAGGCTGCATATCCTTGAATCCACCTCCGGCCTCTTTAATCCACTGGCAGACACTGCCTGCCCCTCTAGCTCACTCTTGCAGGTTCCTGCCTTCTTCCTTTGTGATGGTTTTTCAGGTCATTCTCTTCCTCCTTTCTCCTGTGTGCAGTGCCTAATTTGAAAAATAAAAACGTAAGTGCCAGTGCCATTCTTGGAAGGCCACTGCAGCCTGCATCACTCATTCCCCTGCCAGCACTGCCAATGATAGAACCAATACAAGTACTATCCATGCACTGCTAGAAGAGTGACAATTCAAACAATCCCAGGTCACCCAAAGC
This sequence comes from Lissotriton vulgaris, assembly GCF_964263255.1. Taxonomy (NCBI): domain Eukaryota; kingdom Metazoa; phylum Chordata; class Amphibia; order Caudata; family Salamandridae; genus Lissotriton; species Lissotriton vulgaris. The sequence goes on along the minus strand of NC_141694.1, from coordinate 1,740,265,930 downwards.
TATAATAATAACGTGAGCAGATGTTATTCATGTTTAATGTATATTCACTTATTAAACACTGTTGTTGTGCTTATCCCAAAATTTGACAGACAGTGCTAGCATGTGATGGACTGTCCCCGGGGCTTCGGGGCTGACAACTAAGTGCTGCTAGTGAGCAATGGAAACCACAGGCTCAAATTAAGCAATGCTTTTGTGTGTTTTCTCTCACTGGCTCTTTTCTAATGGGTACATATTACACAGTAGCACTGTGTTGTGGTTCAGCTGCATTTACAATTACAAAGGCATTTTTTGTTTTGTCTATGACGATGGTCTCTCTGTGCAGCTCAGGCCCGGATGCCAATTTGTATGCAGTTCTATACAAGGGGAAAACATGAGGAAGAGGGAGGCTGGTGATTTCTGATTTTAGCCCCTACCTACAGCCCAAACAACTAAATGGATTTACACCAGACTTGGCTTGAAAGTAGAACTTTGACAATTTAGTAATTCAAAAGTTACAGAGCGGGCTTGAAAGGATTAACTATTTTGTATAACTGTTCCATTTGAGATTCATGAATAATTTACGAGTCACAGATTTTTTTTTTATTTAAAAAAAGAATCTGATTTGATGAGGAAGACTTTTCTGCCATTGCTTTTGGATCTACTGTACTAATGCTGGTACCGTGGATCCGAGAGATCCAATTGACTGCCACAAGACAAAAATATCTCTTCCTACAGCCATTACAGGACTTGGGGCACAGTCCCTGCGTCCTACAAAGCAAGAAAATGTGCCCTGTACGAGTCCACGGTAGGCACACATGGAACCCAGAGTGGGGGGGGGGGGGGGTCAGATGGTCCCCTCTTAGTTCAAATATGAAAATAAAGTTTCAGGATTTGCAAATCGGACTTCTGATATGTGTATCCCTGACACCTAAAATAGTGTCTGGAGACTACAGTCCATCTCTCCTTCACTCCAAATATTCAATGCCTCAAACCCTGCCTGAACTTCATCAAGAGATGGAAGTCTAGCACATAACTGAAGCTCAATTACACCAAATTGAGAATTCAGGGTATTTTCCAAAACAACAACCAAGAAGTATTTAAAACCTGGCTCAATGATGTGAACCTTGACAGCTCTGAACCCCAACTTTCACCCAATGCCAAATCACTTTGATTCACTCTTAACATCAACCCAACTCTCAACAAGCCTAATGCCAAGAAAACAAATATGGCCTGGTCTAGCTATTACGACTGAAGAAAATGACTTCAGAGCTGCTGTTCAAACACTCATACTTTCACATTTACATGATAGAAACATACTGCACCAATGCCTCTAAGACTTCACACTGGCCCCTCCAAACAGCATGCTACATGCTACAGCATGGCTCATCCAAAGCCTGAAGAAACATGATTATCCACAATGATGGAACAAATATATGTTACTATGACGTAAGTCACAACCATCATGAATGCCATCACAATGCATGCCTAACAATTTATACCACTACCACGCAATTCAATGAAATTATTAAAAATGACCACTACCATGCATTTCACAACGGTGCACTAGTCATACCATTAAATTATGAAACAATGTGTTGTTTCAGGAATACCAAATACAAGTATATAACACACACTCCAAAAATAATAGGTAAGCATGCCAAGGGCTAGGGGTCAACATAAGTGAAGGACTACGGTAAAAAAACGCAATGTGCCCTTAGTTGAATAGCTGCCAAAAACGCCTTACTGAGTGATGATATAATAACTAATATGTTAAATAATTAAAATAAATATGTTTCTACAGTTTGTTAATAGCAACAACTTCAACAATATAGAAAATGTTTAATAAAACACTATTGTCTAAATAAATGTATAAAAAGCAACATTGTGAAGTTTGGTGGCTTAGGGCCAGATGTAGGTAGCCCTTTACCGATCGGAATCGGCCAAAAATACCGATTTTCGGCCGTTTCCGACCGGTAAAGTGCTATGGAGATGTAGGGGCACCAAAAATTGACATATTCGGTAATTTTACCGAATCAGTATTTTTACAGAATCGGTAAAATTACAGAATCGGTAAATGTACCGATTCTGTAAATTTTACCGATTCGGTAAATTTACCATTCGGTAAAAATACCGAATATGTAATTTGAGATGTAGGTAGCATGTCTAACAGTGCTACAGGGCATTAAGAATTCGGTATTTACCATGCAATACAATTGCATGGTAAATTACGAATTCATGTGTACATGCAAATCTGTGCATGTACACCTGTGCCATGTGGCACACAGACATGCCCTAAGGGCATGTCTGTGTGCCACATGGCGCAAAAGCCAGTTACAGGGGTGCAACAGGGTGTCAAAGTGACACCCTGTCCCCCCTTAGCAATTCGGTATTTTTACCGATTCGGTAAATACCGAATCGGTATTTGCTATTGAATCTTATGGGCTTCAAGGCCCATAGGATTCAATAGCAAATACCGATTCGGTATTTACCGAATCGGTAAATACCGAATCTTACTGATTCGGTAAAAAATACCGAATTTTTCCCTACATGTCATTTACCGATTTTTTAATACCGAATCGGTAAAATTCGGTATTTAAAAATCGGTAAATGACATTTACCTACATCTGGCCCCAGATGTAGGAACCCTAATACAGGTCGGTAACGACCGAAATTACCGAATTCCGGCCGTTACTGACCGGTATTAGGTATTTGGGATGTAGGTGGCTACATTTCGATTCGGTAATTTACTGAATCGGTATTTAAGAATTCAGTAAATTACCGAATTCTTAAATACCAATTCGGTAAATTACCGAATCTGAAATGTAGGAAGCACTCAAGAGAGGGCCCTTCACCTGTAAGGATTCGTTATTTACCACCAACGACAAGTTGGTGGTAAATAACGAAAACCGTTAAAAAAACAATTTTGTGCTTTTTTAACAGTGCCATGTGGCAGACATACATGGCCTAAGGGCATGTCTGTGTGCCACATGGCGCAAAAGCCAGTTACAGGGGTGCAACAGGGTGTCAAAGTGACACCCTGTTCCCCTTAGCAATTCGGTATTTTTACCGATTCGGTAAATACCGAATCGGTATTTGCTATTGAATCCTATGGGCTTCAAGGCCCATAGGATTCAATAGCAAATACCGATTCGGTATTTACCGAATCGGTAAATACCGAATCTTACTGATTCGGTAAAAAATACCGAATTTATCCCTACATGTCATTTACCGATTTTTGAATACCGAATCGGTAAAATTCGGTATTTAAAAATCGGTAAATGACATTTACCTACATCTGGCCCCAGATGTAGGAACCCTAATACCGGTCGGTAACGGCCGAAATTACCGAATTCCGGCCGTTACTGACCAGTATTAGGTATTTGGGATGTAGGTGGCTACATTTCGATTCGGTAATTTACCGAATCGTTATTTAAGAATTCAGTAAATTACCGAATTCTTAAATACCAATTCGGTAAATTACCAAATCTGAAATGTAGGAGGCACTCAAGAGAGGGCCCTTCACCTGTAAGGATTCGTTATTTACCACCAACGACAAGTTGGTGGTAAATAACGAAAACCGTTAAAAAAACAATTTTGTGCTTTTTTAACAGTGCCATGTGGCAGTCATACATGGCCTTAGGGCATGTATGTGTGCCACATGTGCACCCATGCACTATTCAGGGGTGCAACAGGGTGTCAATGTGACACCCTGTCACCCTTGTCGGTCTTCCCCCCTTACCGATTCGCCCCCATTCAATCCTATGGGCCTGGAGGCCCATAGGAATGAATGGGGAATACCGATTCGGTATTTACCGAATTTTAAAGATTCGGCAAAAATTACTGAATTAATACCTACATACCATTTACCGATTCTAAAATACCGAATCAGTAAAATTCGGTATTTTAGAATCGGTAAATGGTATTTACCTACATCTGGCCCGAAATGCCATAGCTGAGAAGATCCCTGAGGTGACAACAAAACAGGTGGCAGCGGAAATTGTCACACACCTTACAGTCGAGTACTTTGAAATCTTGAAGTACAAACTACTACAGTACAATAAAAAATCTTTAAAAAGTTTTAAAAATAATTATGTCATATTATTCAATACGTTAAATATATAATGGATACTAGAAAGGCAGACCATTTTCAAAATGTAGAAAAGACAATTGTAGACAAATAATTAAACCACATTGCCCAAAGATATTACGGCACACTTTAACAACATTGTTTAAGAAGCTCAAAAAATAGATGATAATAGTCAGTGTACAACAAAGAAGAAAAGAACTGCAACAAACATTCTACAGACACAGCGAGGTGCCATTTAATTTGTAGACCAAAAATACCTTTGTTGTTTGTTTTAAAGAAAGTGCAGCTTTTATTGTAACACATTTAAAATGAACAATTATTATTGGATGGATAAAATGATTTAGTACACCAAAATGTAACTATTTCTTCCTTTAACCAGTAAGCCACACAACACTTTGAAGAGGCTAAGATTCTTAACGCACAAAGGAAAAATTGATTGTTAGCATGTAAAGGGCATATTTATTGCAAAGAGAGAATTTGTCAATCAAGGACTCATTGGAGGTGTGTAAATTATTCTAGTAATAAGTGTATCAGAAGGGCTGTAAACATAAGGACTAGGGTTCTTAAAGATCACAACCATATTGCATCTGCAGTTGAAAAGGAGATGAGAGAAGCATATGAGACACTAAAAGAAAAAGCAATGCCATCTAGTGAGACTTTGGATGCTATTAAAGAAGATAACATTAATATTCCACGTCGAAGGGCCAGGGGTGGAGGGGTCCGGTAGGGGCCCCCAATGTCCCTTTCACATATAGTACACGTTTCTAGTTACGATAACATGCAATGATATTCTATATAATAACAACACACTCTATTTTTTATTCTACAATGACATAATCACTCTGCACACAGCATATTCCTTCAATTTCATGGCCCCAACTCAATAATGTTTTCATTCTCATGAGGCTACTACAACACATACTTTGATCGTTATAGTTAGATTGCAATTTTTTCAGGGGAAAAGAGAAATTCCGATTCTTGGATACCTCCTGAGGGACCAACCATTTTAATCTGAAGTTTTTACACGCTTTTACAAGATTAGTATTCTATCACTCCAACCTTCAGTGATTCACCTCCCCTATTAGTATATCATTACATTATTAGCACTTGGTTATGACTTGACAGTTTTTCTCCAATGTATATAAGCACTGGATTCTAAAACACACATACATACATTTGAGCGACATGTTGTTTTAATGAAAAAGCAATTCATGTTCTTGGGTTCTGTCTAGTGGATCAGGCATTGTTGTATACTCGCACAAAATTTATTAAAATCTTACAATTTTTCTATACAGTATACATATAGCATAATAGTAAAACCCAACTTGTTATATTTGAAAAAAGATAGTTAAATGGTGCCAAAATGTACCTTGTTGGGGCAATTATGTACATGTAGACTTCGATTTATGAACTAGCATTATCTCCATTTTTGGTAATAGAAGAAATATCTGACCAGCGTCTCATGAGTATTTGTCAGGAGTTTAGAGTCCAACGATGCCTTTACCAATATAGTTAAAAAACCATGTGATGTTATCGTGTTGACTACCCAGCATGGGATTCATCGTTTCACACAATCCTTACCAAAATGGCTGAAATGCTTTGTTTTGTGACCATGTTTATTAATCACATTGGGATTGACCATATTGCATGACCGTAGAGTTCTCCAGAACATTGCGATCATGAACCCCCGTTTAAGTTTACAAACTGTTATCCAAAATGCATTTACGTCCAACAGTGAGGAAGAATTATATATACAATCCTGTGGTAGCGAAACAGTCTATAAGTAATTTGAATATACTTTGTGTCATGCTACCTTTTTTCAGCCAAACTCACGTAAGCAGGATATGCTTGAATTGCATTATTATATGCAAGAATGCTGTATGCACACAATGCTCATCTGTTTCATAATGTGGGGAGTCTCAGATTTGGTTTTGGAACGGATATCTGTTTTGTGAAAAGGCAGTTTGCAAAGGGCTCTGGGTAAAGAGACGATTAGCTACATACAACTGATCAAAAGCATGCTGCGGTCAACGCAATGGGTTTTCATCCTTACTTTCAAATAAATTATTCATGTGATAATGCTGACTGTCCTTCATATCATAATTTCACACAGTCCTATTGTAATGGGCATTCAGCTATTTTCATTCCTTAAAAATCAAAACATATGTCGCAATGCTACGGATAGTGCTTTACGGACGGGAATGAATTTAATACCATGGAGACAGTGTAGTTGAAGATTACACCTTAGAAGGGACATAAAGTCTGTGACCTTGTAGTACATGTACCAAGTAACGACATAAGTTCCTACTGCAACAGAGCGCTTTCCATTATTGTTGCCCTATTAGTTCTCAAGGCCGACACACGTCCAAACTTAAAACGCTGGTGACATTACAATTGATACGGTTTTGACAGTGTTAGACGCCTAGACAAGGTACACAGAACATTTTTTACTGATAATGACTATTAGGGCATCTCCTTGGTGTGGGGATCGGATTTTAATGGATTGGATTTCCTTTCATCGTAGGTGCTGCAATACTCTTGCCTCCCCACATAAGTGACGCAATAGATCTGGCATGGTGTTAGAGCTATTACACTTCTCTACATTTATTGGAAATCACATTGTGATCAGCAGCAGCTGTGCAGGTAGGAGCGATGGGGCAGTGGGGCTGCTGGGGGGGTTTTGACAGACGACAACAAGGGAAAATTAATTATTTAATTTTCCCCTGTGGTCGTCTATCAAATCCATCCCAACCCAGCTCCACCACCATACCGCTGTTACCTGCACGGGTCGAGCCTGATTGCAAGGCTAATAGTCTCTTGAAATTTCTAGTCTACATAAACATAATTACCCTGACAAGGTACAGTTTCAACATCATTTAACTATCTTTTTTCAAATATAACAAGTTGGGTTTCACAATGTTTATATTGTCTAGAAACATTTTCAGGTTTCAATTAATTTTGTGGGAGTATACAAAAATGCCTAGTCCGGTAGAAAATACCCAAGGGTATGAATTGATTTTTACATTGAAACAACATGATGCTTAACTTTTAATGACATACGTGTGTGTTTTAGAGTCTAGTGCTTAAATATAAATTGGAGAAAAACTATTTTTTATATAATTAATATAAATCAGTATTACATAATGTAAATAATAAATAACAATCATATAATTAAATAAAATGAATTACATAATTCATAATTATTACCAAATTGACTTCCCACCCAATCACCCTACAACTGTATTACTCCTAATAAAATGTTAAAATCTAACATTTTTATAAAAAATAGTAACACTTAAAATTTATATTTCAACTGAAACATATTAAAACTATTGCAAATCATTTTTCATTTCATAAACTTTATTCGACAGTTAAGTCATAACAGTACATAGACAAATACATTTTAAAAACCAATTAATAAATATTTAAGATACAATTAAATCATTTCATAACTATTGAATATTTTTAAAATAGATTCCACTAATTCACTAAAATTATGTTTAAGACAATCAATAATTCATTATACAATCAAAATTGTAAATCAAAAAGGGTGCCAAGATCTGATGCTGCAAAAGGAAGCACAACACATAAAACTAGTAGGCAAAAAATCTTATAATGCAAAGTCATCATAAAGCTTGGGGTATTATAAGCAGTGAGTCGCTAGCTACTTGGGACAGCATTTTCAAACGGATTTGACATGCCCAGCTCAGGAACTTCGCCATTGCAATAGCGATAGGGGGGGCGGGGTCTGAGCACAGGATTCGCAAGGAAACGGTATATCTTCTAATGCCCATTGTCTGACAAATAGGCGTTATCCACATTCTGCATGGTGCCGTATACAGTGGGAAAAAAAATAGTATGTGGCCCACTGTTTCGCGTTGTTCTAGACACTTGCCACATCTGTCATTACGAGTCCCCCCCCATTTACAAGTGTATTCCCGTGTTGAAAGAGCACCCACCCCTAGTTGAAAATACAGTTTGCGGTCGTAAGGTTTCTCAATCAAGTCCCAATACTTCTCCAACACTGGGTAGGACTTGAATTCGAGAAAGCGACCAGTAAGGTGGGTGGAAAGTCCTTGAGAACTCACTGATGTAAAAACCAGTTCCCAGTACCTTTCTTTCAAGATTTCCTTAGAGGGAAACACTGCATTTGGAGGATCATCCCAAAGCTCTTACATCCCGAGTTTCCCTAGTAGGGATGGAATCTCCTTTAGCCATTTAATTTTATGGAATAGGTCCGTTTTTATAACATCCATAAGACCCCTGGCATAGTGTGCAAGTTCTTCTGTTCACCATAACCTACGCCAGTATAGTAGAGGGCGAAGATTCGCTAAGTATGACACAGGTTTTTTACCAAGATCCAGCAGTAATGGTCTAAGGGGGGTGCTTTGAGGGAGGCTTGTGACCTTGCGTAAGAACGCATTCTCCAGCAAGGTCAAACATTACAAATTTTCAAGCCCCCACAACTCAGCTCCATATAGAGCTGAACTTAGGACCTTCATTCCGTAAATATCCAAGACTGGGCTAATTTGCTTAGTTAGCGAAGTCTTAAATTTTGTTAAGAGGATTCCTGCTTGCTGTTTATGCGCCAAAACAGACCGATCTAGTTGGCTGTTCCATCGCATATCCTTCTGTAAGGTAACACCCAGATCAACCTGTTCCAGGGGAAATTTATTCATGTACATGTTACCCCTGAATGATTTACGTCCATTAAAAGACATAAACTTGGTCATGGCAGTATTTACCTCTAGGCCACGCTGGTTTCAAAATTCTTCAAATTGCTGAAGGGCTTTCTGAAGACCGCTCGGAGTCTTTGAGATTATTAAAGTATCATCCGCGAACATGAGGATTGGAATGTGTGTACCTGCCAGCACTGGAGCGTCTGTGGGGTTCAGGGAGATATAGTCAACCACCCCGTTGACGAAGAGTGAGAACAGGGTAGGCGCCATACTGCATCCCTGTCGCACTTCCCTCTCAACAGGGAAGGTCTCTGTTACCTCACCCTGTACCCCCCACCAGACCCGTGCAAAATTATCCTCATGTAGCCAGATGATAAGGGACAACAACTCTGGGGCCATCCCCATCTCTCCCAAGACTTGCCATAGTTTATAGCTTTTGACCTAGTCCCGAAGTTGGCTGTCGGTGGGGGCCACTGGCACTCATTTTTAGGACTAGCAGTTATTTTTCTGAATAAGACAGTGATGAAGAGCAAAAGAGAGGAAAACAAACAAAGCGGAAATGCCGAGGAACAGAAGGACTGAAAAGGCATCATAAAGGAAGAATGCAGGAACCTACAAGAGGGAGATAAAGGGGCAGGGGTGTCTGATGCTGGAATAAAGAGGTCTGTGGTATCTCGAAGACTATGCAGTGTAGGTAATTAGTGCACCAACATTTAATTGTACCAGTCACGGGCTACTGAGCAGAGCTTTGGGCAATGGCACTCATTCTTTAACAAATTAAGCACTATTCACAAATATATCAGACATACACATCAGTGTAAATAGTGTCATGAGCTTCCCCGTTTGTCTCCTGGGGCAGCCCATCCTAGGAGCGACTTTAACGTCTCCCTGTCATGTTTTATTACAGAATGTGTGGGCAGCTCCTTTAACAAAGATGACGCTCCTGAATCTTCCCTGGAATCGCCATAGTGAGACTGCTTGGCACCACCCACAAGCGCATTCTTACACCTCATAGTTCCCCCAGACCAGCTTAGAATGTGCCCTCTAAGTGTCCACTATAATGTGTTCTTTGGCAGTGTGAGATGTCATGGGTGCATTTTACCCATCTGTCCCAGGCGTTGTGCTTCTCTTGGGGCACTCCATATCTGAGTATGGAAAAGCAAGTTGCAATGGCCACCCCAGGACCACACACATATTAACACAGAACATGTCATACAAACACACGTGTTCAAGTGCCCTGTATGTTCAGCCACGAAATAAAGTAAACTAAAGTGGGGTTTGAGACACAACTGGATTAATTGTGTCTTCAAATATGACACGATCCTATGCACTTTCATGGAGATCATCACAGGGCTAGTGATGTGTCTGAACCCTTCAATGCGATTTCCAACCATCCGCTCTGAGTACATGTCTCATCTATTGACATGACAGGGTTAGTAGTATGGGACATGTACACCTACCCTGTACTGCTGCAGGCTCATGTGTCAATGTCCAGCCGGCTCTGTAATGCGGAGGAGGATGAGAAAACAACGCCAGTGTTTTGTTCACACAGCTCAACACACCAAGTGAAACGGAGTCCTGGGCTGGTGCATGTGTGTGATATAGTGCCACAGTTTGCACTAAGATGGCATCATAAGACTCCTCGAGTATCAAGAACAAACCTTCTCACTTGAAATATTGTTGGTTTCACTTTGGGTGTAACATTTCTGGGATGACTTCAGTTCCTGTGTTCATTTTGCTTGTGATAGTTTCTTCTGTGTGTACGACAATGAGTCAGTCGTGCGTGGTAGCTGCTGCTATCATGATTTATGTTCACCATAGCACGATCCACAACTCACACAGTTCTGCCAATAACATTCTTATTGTACGCAAATACGAATACTGAGAAAACGCTTCTCTCCATCTTGTCGCTTTTTGCTGGTTTGAGGCTTTCACTTTCAGAAAACCAACCAATGCTTTTTTTTAGAATACTCTTGCATGCATGCATTAAATTAGTGGTTTGCTACTAATGACATGATGTATACTTACAGGCACATGCATCATGCGATTTAGAAGTCGCATAAATTGCGAATCGCAAAAAAAGAGCAATTGCGATCGCAATTTACAGTGTTGCACTGCATCAACCTTATTCTTGCGAAAAAATGTGTAGCTTCTCGCAAAAATAAGAAATCGCTAAATTATTCTGCGAAAACCATTGCGATTTCTCATTTGCGTTTCTCAAATAAAGAATCACAAATAAGGAATCGCAATAGAAATGCATGAAAAATCGCAAATTTTCATAGAAATCGCAAAATTGCTATTGCAATTTAAGAAGGGACACAACCAGGGGGTAAAAATGACTGCAAAACAGAAACAGCTGAAGAGCAACCGAAACTGATTTAAACACACCCACAATGAGGTTCCAGAATCCAAAATGGCTGGGCTGTACCTGATGGCGAGGAGAATGAGGCTGCAAGCTGCACGACAGAGAGGGAGGCAAATCAATGAGCGCATCTTCAGAGCCCGCATAACTTTGCTAGGACAGGAGGAGGAGATATATGATAAGTATAGGCTGAATGGCCAAATGATACATGATCTAATCAATGAATTGGACCCCATCCTGCAAAGACAGACTCATAGGACCAATGCAATTCCAACGCATGTCCAGATTTTATGTTGCCTACATCTACTGGCGTTAGGCACTTTATAGGGAGTAATTGCAGTAGCAGGAGGTATGTCGGAAAGTGCATTGTCACGAAACTTTGAAGCATTCCTTGATGCCATGATGGTCCGGATACACACACACATAAGTTTCCCTACCACAGCCCATGAAATTCCAAAGACCAAGCAGGAGTTTTACCAAATTGCTGGCTTCCCCCAAGTACTGGGTTGTATTGATTGCACCCATGTGGCTATATGTCCCCCTGCAGCTCAGGAATATTTGTATAGGAATAGGAAATGGTATCACTCCCTTAACATTCAGGTTGTGTGTAATGCTAAAAACATCATTACGGACATTGTGTCACAATTTCCTGGCAGTGCACATGATTCATATATCTTTAGGCAAAGTGGCATTCAGATCCGTCTAGAAAGGAGAGAGTTTGGAGAGGGACATTTGCTAGGTAAATATGTGCAATACATCATTCCATTCCTTGTATAATTGTTAATGTTAAACAACTACTGATAGCCTTTCATACCTCACATGTAGGTGACCGCGCATACCCCTTGCGAAATTACCGGATGACACCATATCTCAATCCTGCCACTGCCGCACAAAGGAGATACAACGCAGCACATATCTCAACAAGGAACGTGATAGAGCGAACATTTGGGCTGCTGAAGAGCCGATTCAGGCACCTTCATAAGACCAGAGGAGCAATGAAATACAATCCCGTAAAGTAAAATGCTGCAAGATAGTGGCAGCATGTGCCATGCTGCACAACATAGCAACAAAGGGAGGTTTGGAAATGGAGCTGTCTGACAGTGACTCGGACGATGGGAATCAACAAGTGCAACACCACCCTGCCCTACAAGGATCAGGCGCAGAAGAAGGTTGCAGGCGCAGATTGGAGATTACACTGAATTACTTCTAAGGTGAGTAATGATGACACAAAAACAGTACATGCTATGAAAAGTATACTTTATGTGAATGAATCGTGACCAGGGAACTGAAGTGAACTACCAAAGTGACTAATGTCACAAGACTCTTGGCCAAAACCAAAAAATTTAAAATTTTAAACAAATGTACTTTACAGGCAGTGATTAGGTCACATCGTAGCAACGGTTACGTCACCATTGTAAGCCAAATTTTAGCATGGGACCCTAGCGTTTTTTCGCTCGAACACCCAGACGTCTGTCTGCGGAAGTATCTTCTTGCCTTACGTTGGTAGTGGATGGGGTGGCGATGCGTGTATTGCATCTCACTGCACTTGCTACAGGCATTGTAATACTGCTCAGGCTTGAGGCACACTCACTGCTTTCTTCCTGTGCAGTCATGTTCACTCTGCTGGTAGATGAATTCATCATCTCTACCACATTTGTCACTTGATCTAGTGCTTTGGCAAAATCTCCACTCCAATGACACATTTCGGTCTGCATTGTCACAGATCTACGCGCCAGCAGTGTTGTGGCAGTGGCCAGCCTATTGTTCGACTTCCTTGCTGTTTGAGCTGCTGCATCAGTTGCCGGTGCTATGTATTGCGCGATGCATGCCCCTCCTGCATGACCTTTGTCAATTCATGGACACTACTGGCCAGTACTTCAATGTTGCCTGACATCTTAGCTTTTTCCTCCTTTACTAATCGAGTGTTCTTGCCCTGCAGGCGATGTGAACGGAGCATCTGTCCCTCCAAGCCCCCCCATACCAGATTTGTCAACTCCACCTGCTGTGGTCTGCGTGCTCTACGTCTTCTCCTTTGCAATCTGCGATTGCCTCTCCGGATCTGTGTTGGTGTGGGTGTTGCGCGAAAGCTTTGACGTACATTGACCACAGGTGCAGCACTGGCCTCATCATCAGACGCCATGGGACACAGTGTTGGGACAGGTGACCTACGGGAATGAGGCACACGTGACGGGGTAGTTGGCAAAGCTGGTGTGTCCTCATGTTCTGATGCGCTGCTGTGGTGCATTTCCAGACCATCACTGTCCCCGGCAACATCACGTTCTGCATCTGTGAGGTTAAACAGTGCAAAACAGCATCAATGTATGCTTGTGAGGTTATGTCACAGTTCACAATTAATAAATTTAATGTTCATTTGAACATCTGCTTCAGTATTTAAAAATCGTTTTTTGCATGTGTGTGTGTCTCATTGTAACTACTTGGACTGACTACAACTCCCATGATGCACTTCCCTTAGTAATGGAATTCTAGTACATGCTTTACAATGTGCGCTTGCGCTGTGGTGTGCTAACATCCTGACTTCAGTAATTTGTACAATATACACATGCATTCCTCTTACCTTCAGACGTGTGTGCAGCTCCTGAGGTGTCCAGCTGCGTGACTCCAACGACAGCTTCTGGCTGGATTGTTGATTCCACCAATTCCTCCAAGGGAGTGTTTCCTGTGTCTGGTGGTGTGTCCCCTCCTGTCTTATGTGCCTCCTTCAAACGGTCTGTAATGCGTGCCTTGGCACGACTGCGCAGGTCGTACCATCTCTTTTTTAATTCCTCTGTGCTACGGTGAGTCACCCCAATGGCATTTACTCGATTCTGAATCCTGATTCATATCTTCCTTTTTTCCTGCTCAGGAACCTTCAGTGAAGCTTTATCAAACAGCTTGTCATTGCTGCGCACTACACCCTCTATTAGGGTTTCTATTTTTTTTCATAGAATTTAACTTTTCTTTTCCTTCCACTTTGGCTGTCCTCTGCTGGATTTTCAGGCTCCATTTTAAAGTTCTTTTCAGGTGTACATAGTCTCTCTCACTCTCACTCTCCTCTGCTCCCAGAGCCTGCTCCCTCCTCCCCCTGAGCCTCAGCACTGAAAAAGAGGCTTGGACAGCAGACTTCCTGGTTCTGATGTCATCAACATGCATCAATGTGCGACCCCGGAAATTGCAAAATCGCAATTTGCAAAATCGCAAAATTGCGAGTTCGCAAACACAAGAATTCGCTATTTATCCTGCGATTTTTACCGATTCCTTATTTATTCGCAATTTTCATGTTGCATCTCGTTTTACGATTCCTTATTTGCGATTCCTTAAAAATCGCAAATAAGGAATCGCAAACTCATTTAATGATGCATGTAGCTGTAAGTGTCTGGCATGGATACTGTGCCACTGTAAGGGTTTGATTGGCACCCAAAACTCTTTTCTTTGATGAGTGGTCTTGGCTGGCTTGCAGTTAATTATAAGCACAGCAACGGTGTCCTCTTAATTCTTATCATGCTGTATAGAACTCTACTGTACAGTATAGTAATTTATAAATGTGTTTGTAGACTGTCTAATATTTCAGTGTGTAAAGGTGACCTCTAGTACCGTGTCAATCAATCCAGTCCATGCGAGTGCACTGTATTTCTAGGGGGTAGTGTGTTGCCCATGTAGACAGGCGCTCGAGCACCCCACAGAGGAACAGTAGGCACTCTACATGTGTTGCAGTACAATACAATACAGTACGTCTTTTGCATGCTCATGTGTGAACTACTTGCCCCACTGTAATTCACAGTGTACACTGTTGAATATGGGGCCAGATATACTAACAGTTCATTTGCAAAAAGTGATCGCAAATTGTGCACTAACATTGTTTCAAGAGACTCGGATTTGTGAAACGACTTATGCAATATTAGATCACAGCACAAAATCCCCATTTGCAGGGGGTCACAGAACTAATTGCCTAATGCATATTGACCAGGAAGGTCACAATTTGGAATTCTCTGTGACATCATCCGTCTGTCTGCATTTCCTTATGTGGACTTTTTTTAAGCATCCCCTGCTCCTTAAAAGACCCGAGGCTGCTCTAAAAAAAAACGTTTTCCATTTTTGCGAAAGCATCAGGGGGACAAGGCAGTGGTCTCCTGGACCACTGGCTTCTTCTGCTGCAGCTGTAAACGGTAAACGACGTTTACCACAAATCTTTTTCCCCGCAGGGAACCACAATGGGGTCGTTACAACGGACCACGTTGTGATTCCGCATACCATTACTCCGCAAGTCGGAACAACGGCTAGCGGAGGGGGCGAAGGTGTTGGATTTAAAATCCAACACCTTCCCTATTGTCCACACAGACTGGAGTTGGAATAGTAAATTATACTATTCCAACATTTAGCGTCCCCCTCCGCAAGTCGTTGTTCCGACTTGCGGAGTAATGGTATGCAGACAACACGGTCTTTGTAACGACTGCGTTGTGATTCCCTGAGGGGAAAAAGACTGCGGGATAACAACATACATTCCTGTAAACACAATTACCAGGGTGCCCCTTCACCCTTACAACCTCCTTTGAGGTACCTGCATACTGAATCATGATTTGGAAGGTACGCTACTTTTATCCCCCTTCAAAATTGTGATTTGGTATGGGAAAAAAAATCTAACTCATAAAATTGGCTTTATACATTAGAAAAGGGCATTTTGCAGTAGCAGCCACAGCCGGGTCTGGTGGCTGAGTGGACTAATGCACCCACTATAGGGGCCTGTGTTTAACCTCATGGTCACAATTTGAAATCCTGGCAGGTCCACTCAGCCTTTCATCCTTCTGAGCTTGATAACAGGAGTACATTTGCCTCGGGTAAGAACAAACATCTGTTATTCAGCCGAAGATACCCTACAGAGTGAATATGTGCTTTCCAGATACACATGTTATATATGAGTTTGTATACATCTGGCCCATGGTGTCCTATGAGACAGAGTTGGTGCCTTCCTGCAATTAGACAAGGAAATTTAGACACATCTCTTAAAATACCACCTACAACAATGCTCAGAATACCACTACTCCTCCATCCATTGAATGTCTGCTTTAAAAGCACCCCTCCTTTCCACTGGTCCTCCAGCATCTGCTAAAAATGTCATTAAGGTGTAGGAACCCTTGCAGAAATGAAAGAAGAGAACAGAACCCACAGTGGTATTTTAAAAACCTGATGATCCCAGGTAGACGTTTTTGAGTAAAGCCGAAGGCCATCAGAGCCGGATTATTAATACAATAATTACTCTTCCAGTGGAGGGCAAACAGCAGCTAATTGCCCCCCTCATTAAGAAACCACATCTTTGGAGCACAACTAGCTTCGATTACTGCCCACATGAGAGTGTAAATATGCTCCAGTGTAGGCCTGCTCTCGTTTCTCCAATCTGAGAGGAGCTGCTGGTGAAATAATATTTGTATTCAATAATTGAGGGCATGCATTGTTGCTTCTAAATCTTTTCTGGAAAGTCGGGCTTTGCAACGGACATGTAGTAGTAAAAATACACCTGAAGCTATTGCTGCCTGCTTTCTTTGCCGTGTACTTTTAAAATGTGCTGTGTTTTCTTTTCTTCTTTCCTGCGAAGAATGTTGTACCGTAGATGCCACAGTATTTTACACTTCATCATTCCCCTTGGCACCGCTGCAATTACATTTGATTGGCCTCTAATCTTCCCTCATCCTCACTCAGAAGATGGCACACACTCCTGCAAATGTTAGCCTGAAAACCTCAAGATGTATTTGTCCAATCAATGTATGTAACGTTTTTTTTCAGTATGGTCTGTGGTGCTTGGAATAAATCCCAGCTTTCAGCATTTTCTGTGCACATATAGAGGTTTACCACAATTGACGAGTTAAGCCTAATGTTTAATAGCTAAAAGCATGCGAAAGTGCTAACAGATTTCTGCAAGAAACCGCAAAATATTGAAGCTAAATCTAAACAACCTAAAAAGATCATTTAGAATTGTGGCAGAAAGGTATATATGTTTGGTCAATTAGCTATCACAAATTTTACCTGATTACATACATTTAGAGTTTCTAAATAAGACTGTATGTTTTGCGGTAATCTTTTGTTTATAAGCTGGTAGAACAGCATCACAACATTAAAGAACCATGGGGAATGTACGAGATGTCGGAGTGTGGTGTAATGCCAAAATATGGCAACGCCGTGCTCTGTATTTTCAAAATGTAGTGATGCGCTGTATTTACAAAAATCCGGCACACCCCTGCGTTTTCCCTAGCGCTGGTGCTAAAAAAGCTGCCTAGTGCCAGCGCAGGCATCCTTGCGCCATGTTGCAAGGGTGCCTGCACTGCAGGGGCAATTGTTCATATGCAGGAAGGGACACCTTCCTGTACACTAACAATCTTTAAAGGTGACTTGCTGTTTCTATGTGTGCTGCAGAATGCAGAACACATAGAAAGAGTAAAATACGAGAAGAAATTAATAATTTCCCCTCGTATCACCATCCTAAAACCAGGTTTTACCTGGCCTTAATTTTTGGTGCTGCCCCATCCTTGTAAATATGGGGCAGCGTCGAAAAGCAATGGGTGACGTGGTGAAACGCCCACTTCAACACCCATTGCTCGCCCCTTTGCCGCAGCAGACTGCTGCGGAAAGCAGCATATTTACAAGGTGGCGTTAAGCAAAGTAATGTTGGTAGCACCATGAGAAAAAATGCACAGAATGGATGCTAATATTTTGAACGTATTCATTTTTTTTCAGGATATGCAAAATCAGATGGTAATTGAAGACCTAATGTCAGTAATACTATAAGAAAATGTTCTCATGACTATAAGGGAGTCATTCCAAGTGCCATGGGATTTGTGGGCAGTTATGTTGCCCCATAGAATTACAGATACTGCAGGACTCTGTATTTCCCTGGGGCAAAATGATTACCCCATTTCAGGTTTCGCAAGCTGGAAAAGAGGCTAGCATGCAGACAAGGTTTTCCTGTTCTGTGCTGGGAAACTATGCCTAAGGCAGAATTTATTCTGTTGGGAAAAATTGTGAGATCTTCTCTCTAGGTGTAATCCTAATGAAGGTGCAAACTCCTGCAATTTGTCCCAGATATACTAGACTTTGATGCAATGCAGTGCAGTAAGGAAAGTTGCTGCGCTGTGTTCCGTCAAAGGGAGAGAGTCAAAATGTGCCCTATCTACTATGTATGGCACATCTCTGCTCTCTCGGAGTGTTGACTCACGTCTGCTTGGCTAATACTAATGCAGGCATCGCTTTGTGTGTGGCTGTCTAGGAGGAATACACAAAGCCCAACTGCCATCTGCACCCAGTCATGTGATCAGAGACAGGCTGCAGGTACCAAATGGCCAAGGCAAGAAAATGCCAGTTTTCTAAAAGAAATATGAATTCTGGGGTTGTACTGCGCGCTCGATTTTCTCTGAGTATTCTGAAGTTCAATCGTTTTTTTTGTCTTTTTACTGTGCGTGCATGGTTGGGAGGAGGGCGCTGACCTCCTATTAATCAAATGGAAGGTATAAGTGATAGATAATCACTTAACCCAGCCTGCACTGCAAATTGCTAACCTGTCGGATTAGCTCCTTTTTATATACCTATTTATATGTAAAACATAATTGTATGTATTTCATTTCATTCTACATGGCAAAAACAACAACAAAATGGATCGATTTCTATTATATCATTATAAGCATTAAACAAGAGTGGTTACATGAGCATGACACTACTGCATTTTATCAACTTACATTGTTACATGATTCTATTCATTTAATGCTGCTTGTGATCTACATCCTATTAAATACTTTAATATAAGCTCTCTGATGGAAACAAAACACGCCAATTAATTGTGAAAATGATGTTGCTTAGTGCTTACCAGCAATGTGCCTCAATGGTGCTATCAACGCTATCTGGAAAATTACTAGCCCCTTTGCCGTGTTTTGTAAGGAACTGAAAACGAGAAGACATAACGGGGGTGTCATGCTCATGTAACCACTCTTGTTTACTAATGATATCAAAGAAATCAATCCATTTTGTTGTTGTTTTTGCCATGTAGAATGAAATGAAATACATACAATTATGTTTTATATTTCAGTTCCCCTGAAGAAGAGATCACAAGATCTCGAAATGCATTGGGATTTACAGCAATACCACATTAAATGTATTGTAAATTCATGATTTAGTTTATATTGTCAGGAACCTAAATGCTATGTTTTTTGATGTAAAAATGATTTTTTTTTATCTCACTGAAAACAAGTGAATAAATGAGAAAAATGTCAAATATTGTTGTCGAAAAATGATGTATAGTAATCACATCTAAGATTAACATATAAATAGGTATATAAAAAGGAGCTAATCCGACAGGTTAGCAATTTGCAGTGCAGGCTGGGTTAAGTGATTATCTATCACTTATACCTTCCAGTTTTCTAAAAGAGGCATTTTCTGAATTGCAATTTAAAATCTGACTTCAGCATCAGTTAGGTTTTAAACTGTGATTCTAGGGACACCAAACATGAACAGCTTACCAATTCCTATTTGGAAATTGTACTTATAACATGTAATAAGGTAACTTCAATGTTATCCTATGGGAGAGATAGGCTTTGTAGTAATGAAAAGCAAATGTAAGAGTTTTTCACTACTGGGAAATGTAAAATTTAAACTTGTATCTCCAACTGTTTAAATACACTGCACCCTGTCCTGGGGCTGTCCAGGGCCTTCTCTAGGGATGCCTTGTATGTATTAAAAGGGTAGGTTTGGTGTGGAAAAAGTTTTATTTTGGCAGTTGAAATAGCAGTTCAAAACTGCCATTATCAGGTTCTGCAATGGCAGGCCTGAGACCTCTGGCTAGTGTTCCTATACCTGTGCTCCAAAGAGCAAATAACTGTAACCTAATTTCTCCAACTGTTTGTGGTCAGAAAGAGCCAGCATGAGTAGAAATGCTACTTTAGTGACATCAAAATAAACTCGAGAAGCTGCGCCCTCTGGTGTGACGTGTGGGCCACTTTGCATTGAATATCCAGTGCGGATCGAACTCCACGGGCGAAATCACAGCACGAGCAGCGCAAGAAGCCTATTTCCACCCGTTTGCAGAATTCCACAGAATATCACTGTGTTTTTTTTGTAGCTCTATGGAATTCCTCGTAGTTCCACCCAGGCTACTATGTGTTTGAATGTGGCACATCTCAAAACATACTACCTTTCTGCAGGCAAGGTCAATAACAATCTTTTTGACTGTTTGAATACGGAAGGGAGGCACATCACCCGGACCACAACATATTAAAATGAAGTCCACCATGGCTTGACTCAATTGATGGGGGTGAATTTGACAAATTTTGGCTACATTTGGATCAAGTGACACAGAATTTATGGAACCCCATACTGCCCATTTATAAATACAGGGTCTAGAATCAATAACTGGAGCTGCTTTTGAAATGTGCCAAGAAGAGTTTCACTGTGAAGACGTTACATTTGAGCCCTGAAGAAGTCCTCAAGCAGGACGAAACGTGTTGGCTACTGTGGTCTTTTTGAAGAAAAGAAATCAAAATAAAGCAATTAGTACAATAAGATAAACCTGTTGGAAACGTTCATTTATTATATACATTTTCTTGAGTGCTGATCATATCTCATTTGTTCAAGGTCAATAACAATATCTCAAGATCTTGGATTTTGACAAACCCATAACCAAATCAATGAATAATAAAAACAGAACTTCTCAACGCAATCTACAAATAAGAATAGTACATCAATATCACAGTGATCAAACTACCATTTGAACCAACAATCAACAATGCCTAACCAAAAGCTCACATGCATCATAAGAATCCGTCACACAGCACAAACCACAATACTTCAATAATACACCAAAACACTCAGTCTCAAAAATCATTTAGGGGAGAGAATGTGGCGTCATGGTCTGAGCTGCCGACTTTGGAGCCAATGGGAACCAGGTTCATGTCTCAGCGTCAACATCTTGTGATTCTGGATAAATCGCTTAATCTCCCTGTGCCTACAATTCAGCGCTTTGAAACCTTCACGGGTGATTTGCTGCATTTACAAATCCTGGATTTATTTATTTATTATTCTGCCCTATTCATATTTCTTCGTTGCTCAGGAACTGCACTGCAACTCAGAAACTCAGCCAGTAATCCACTATGAAAATCCACTATGAAAAATCCACTAAAAGTAAGGACAGGGGAAAAAGAGATCCCTCAGGCAGAAAGGAGGTGCTCTTATCTAGCAACTATCTGCAGCTTTCAAACCTCTTTGGGCACGGGGAACTCCTAAAATTGTATACCTCAAAATTATATCTCAACAACATGCCCATGGGTGAATGAATCAGAGACAGTTGTAGATCTCAATTTCATAAGGCAATGTGTCCCCAAATAAGGCACCTTTCAGCATCTCAAATACAGTCTGTCCAGCGCGTCAGACCTGGCATCCTTGCTGTGGTTCCCCCTGACTTTTTTACTTCTGACCTTCTGTGTTGCTGACTTCATTTTTGCTAGCTTTTTGATTCTGGGCACTTTACCACTACTAAACAGTGCTAAATTGCATGTACTCTGTACTCAAACCGTGGTAACATTGGCTTATTCACAATTAGCATATTTTATTGTTTTATATGTCCTTAGTAGAGTGCAGTATATGTGCCCAAGGCCGGTAAATTAAATGCCACTAGTGGGCCTGCAGCACTGATTGTGCCACCCACTCAGTAGCCCTTTAAATATATCTCAGGCCTGTCACTGCAGAGCCTCTTTATGCCATTTAACTTGCCATTTCAACTTGGCAAGTTAACCTACTTTCCAGGCCCAAACCTTCCCTTTTTTGCATATAAGTCACCCCTATGGCAAACCCTAGTCAGCCCTATCGGCAGGGTGTAGTGTATTCAAAAAGATAGAACATGTACTTTTGAGTTTTACATGTCCTGGTAGTTAAAAACTGCTACATTTGTTTTTCACTATTGCAAGGCATATCTCTTCTTTAGGTTAACCATGGGATTGCCTTATAACATCTTTTAAGTGGTAAATGGTCTAAATATCGATTCCAAAATATCGAGTAACCAAAATATCGAGTCCAAAATATAGAATGGCCAAAATATCGACTGGACAGAATATAGACATCCAAAACATTGTTTTGAAAGTAAATAATGTAATATCGAATTTAAAAATAATATAGACAGTCAAAATATCGAAGTACATAATATAGGTTATTAAAAATATCGACTTTTTAATAATATTGAAATTTTTTAAGTGTTTTGTATGTTAGTATATGTGTGAAAAGTGTATATTTATTTGTAATTTATTGTAAGTAATTAATTTTATGTTATTTAGTTTTTGCGTAATTTAATTCTGTAGCGGGTTGTGGGTTTATAGGGGAATAGGGTGGGAAGTAATTTAATTATAATTAATTAAATATGTTAATTAATTAATTGGTATTTATTTTGAATAAATTGTCAATTAATTTTTAATTGGTAATTAATTATTTGTTATTTGATAATTAATTTTTATAAATTGATTAATTGACAATTATGTGAATAATATTATTTTATTTTCTGTAGCGGGTTGTGGGTTTATAGGGGAATAGGGTGGGAAGTAATTTAATTATAATTATTAAATATGTTAATTAATTAATTGGTATTTATTTTGAATACATTGGTAATTAATTTTTAATTGCTAATTAAAGAATTGTTAATTGATAAATCATTTTTATTAATTGATTAATTGATAATTATGTGAATAATATTATTTTATTTTTTGTAGCGGGTTGTGGGTTTATAGGGAAATAGGGTGGGAAGTAATTTAATTATAATTAATTAAACATGTTATTAATTAATTGGTATTTATTTTGAATACATTGTTAATTAATTTTTAATTGGTAAGTAATTAATTCTTAATTGCTAATTAAAACTTATTAATTGATTAATTTATAATTATGTGATTTATATCAATTTATTTTCACTAGGGTGGGGATAGTAATTTTAACCACTACGCTATCCAATGCCTTCCCTACTGTTGCACTCTCTGGAGTGGGAATAGTAATTTTTACCCCTACGCTATCCAACGCTTTCCCTACTGTCGCACTCTCTGGAGTGGGAATAGTAATTTTTACCCCTACGCTATCCAACGCTTTCCCTACTGTTGCACTCTCTGGAGTGGGAATAGTAATTTTTACCCCTACGCTATCCAACGCCTTCCCTACTGTTGCACTCTTTGGAGTGGGAATAGTAATTTTTACCCCTACGGTATCCCACGCTTTCCCTACTGTCGCACTCTCTGGAGTGGGAATAGTAATTTTTACTCCTACGCTATCCAACGCTTTCCCTACTGTCGCACTCTCTGGAGTGGGAATAGTAATTTTTAACTCTATGCTATCCAACGCCTTCTCTACTGTTGCACTCTCTTGAGTGGGAATAGTAATTTTTAGCCCTACGCTATCCAACGCTTTCCCTACTGTTGCACTCTCTGAAGTGGGAATAGTAATTTTTACCCCTACGCTATCCAACACTTTCCCTACTGTTGCACTCTCTGGAGTGGGAATAGTAATTTTTACCCCTACGCTATCCAACGCCTTCCCTACTGTTGCACTCTCTGGAGTGGGAATAGTAATTTTTACCCCTACGGTATCCAACGCTTTCCCTACTGTTGCACTCTCTGGAGTGGGAATAGTAATTTTTACCCCTAAGCTATCCAACGCTTTCCTTACTGTCGCACTCTCTGGAGTGGGAATAGTAATTTTTAACTCTATGCTATCCAACGCCTTCTCTACTGTTGCACTCTCTTGAGTGGAAATAGTAATTTTTAGCCGTACACTATCCAACGCTTTCCCTACTGTTGCACTCTCTGGAGTGGGAATAGTAATTTTTACCCCTACGTTATCCAACGCCTTCCCTACTGTTGCACTCTCTGGAGTCGGAATAGTAATTTTTACCCCTACGCTATCCAACGCTTTCCCTACTGTTGCACTCTCTGGAGTGGGAATAGTAATTTTTACCCCTACGCTATCCAATGCTTTCCCTACTGTCGCACTCTCTGGAGTGGGAATAGTAATTTTTAACTCTACGCTATCCAACGCCTTCTCTACTGTTGCACTCTCTGGAGTGGGAATAGTTGGTTTTACCCCTAAGCTATCCAACGCTTTCCCTACTGTTGCATTCACTGGAGTGGGAATAGTAATTTTTACCCCTACGCTATCCAATGCTTTCCCCACTGTTGCACTCACTGGAGTGGAAATAGTAATTTTACCCCTACGCTATCCAACGCTTTCCCTACTGTTGCACTCACTGGAGTGGGAATAGTAATCTTTACCCCTACGCTATCCAACGCTTTCCCTACTGTTGCACTCACTGGAGTGAGAATAGTAATTTTTACCCCTACGCTATCCATCGCTTTCCCTACTGTTGCACTCTCTGGAGTGGGAATAATAATTTTTACCCCTACGCTATCCAACGCTTTCCCTACTGTTGCACTCTCTGGAGTGGGAATAGTAATTTTTACCTCTAAGCTATCCAACGCTTTCCCTACTGTTGCACTGTTTGGAGTAGGAATAGTAATTTTTACCCCTACGCTATCCAACTCTTTCCCTACTGTTGCACTTCCAGGAGTGGGAATAGTAATTTTTACACCCCCGCTATCCTACGGTAATAATATTGTGTATTTTTTATTAATATTATGTTTATATATATATATGTTTTAACAGATATGATTGTATATTTTTTTATATAAGTTAAATTAACTATTTAATAATTTTAAGGTGATTTAAGTACTTTTAAGTATATTTTAGCTATGTATTGTATTTTTAATATTTTTTTAATTTTACATTATTTTTAACAAATTCGATATTTTTGCAATGTATATATATATATATATATAAACGATATTTTGGATTCGATATTTTGGTACTTACCTGTTTGTAGATAGGAATTCGATATTTTGTCTGTCGATATTTTGGGTAGTCTATATTGTGTCCGTCGATATTTAGTCAGTGATCCCTTTTAAGTGTAATTTCCATTTGGGAAAAGATAAAGATTTGGAGTTTGGTGTCTCTAGACTCACTATTTACAATATCAACTTATGGTGAAGTCGGATTTTAAATTGCAAGTCTGAAAATACCACTTTTAAAAAGTTGGCATTTTGTTATTGTAACCATTCTGTGCCTCTGCCTGTCTCTGAATACATGTCTGCTTGGGTGATAGCTGGGCTTTGTGCAATCCCTCTAGACAGTCACACAAAGGGAGAAGGAGTGTGATATTTCCATCCTGATGGACCATCACCAGGCTGATGGGCTTTCCTGTGGTAGAATGGGAGGGAGGAGGTGACACTTGCACTTAACAAAGGCTATGTCTATTCACACACAAAGAGCTGCATACCCCCTTGTAGTGAGTCTGGAGCCAGGGCAGCAAAGGCAGGGACCTTCTAACTTCAAAGGCCTCCTTGATGCCTCCTTCACTTCAAAGGCACATTTAGGTATAAGTACTGGACCCCTGACACCACCCAATCAGAACTTTGTAGGAACCAAGGAAGAGGAGCTGCTGTGCTGTAGGAGGGATTGCCACTTTACTACCTGCCCTCCGGTGTTGGCCTGCTGCTTCTTACCTAGGAGGGAGAAGGACTGGGCCTGTTTTCTCCATCTTTGAACCCAAGTTTCTCCAAGGACTTGTTATCTTGCCTCCTGTTCTCCGAAGTCTCAGGGCCACAAAAGACTTCTTGCAACTCTGTTTGTACTGCTGGTTTCCGCCACGCCATCTGTGAGTCCTGCCTCCTCCAGTCCTGGTCCTTGGCTGTTTTCTGCAAAAATGGACAATGTAACCCCTTTGAGCCTATTGGAACTGATGCAGTGCCCTCTGATGCAGTGCTGATTCAACAATGACGTGGGTCCTGACTGCGAGGTTCGGTGACGATGCAGCGCCAATCATAAGACACCTCTGCAAGGCTTGACTTTGATGCAGCGCCGATCTTTCGACACCTACTTGGTGGCTCGACTCTGACTCATCAATCCGACTTCATGAATCGGAACCGATGCATTGAGTCTTCGATGTCAACGATTGGTCCATCCAAAGGTACTTTTTCAAGGCCCTATGCAATCGGCATGAATTTTGGATTAACCCTGGTCTAGAGCGACCTCCAGTCACCTTTTAGATAATTGACTTCTAAGCACTGTTTTGGGATTTAATCTTTAAAAGTTCATATCTCAACTTCTACTCATTGGATTTTTGTCGTTTTGGTACTGTTTTACACAGATAAATATTCTCTATTTTTCTAAACTAGTGTGGAGTCTTTTGTGGTGTTTTCACTGTGTTACTGTAATTTAAGTGTTGCACAGATGCTTTGCACATTGCCTCTTAGGTTAAGCCTGACTGCTTTCTGCCAAGCTACCGCAGGGTAAGCACAGGTTAATTTTGGTTGTGTATCTGACTTACCCTGACTAGGATGGTGGCTCCTACTTGGACAGTGTGTACACTCTGCCAACCAGAAACCAAAAATTCTAACACAGAGCAGGAGTATAATTTAAGAAATTGTAAATACAAATTGTTAAACCTGTAATCATTAAGGTGGTCAAACATTTTGCCTTCGCCCCTCATGTTTTTGCTGATCTTGTTTTTTTTGGCCTTAGGACAGTGTGCCCTTCATCACTGTTAATCAATGTTTAAGTGCTGGTGCTCTCTCCCCGAAACCTAGTAGAATTAGTTTATACCCAACTTGCAGCCCGTCCCGACGTTGTCCGGGTATGAATTGCTGCCGGCCAATTGTATATTGTTTTGTAGGATTTCGTTTTCATAGCATTTCTTATCTGTGACAGACCTGTGAAATGCTCCGATTCACAGTGCACTGCTGATGCCATGTACTGTCATTGTTCCAGTAGCAATAGGGTTCAGGTGAACTTAGCCATAAGGATGGCTTTTACCTCTTTCTTGAAGAGTACAGAGGAGGGGATAAGCCTAGTTTCTGGCGGGAGTGCATTCCAGATCCTAGGTGCCATTCCTGAGAAGGAGCGTTTGTATGTTTTTTCCTTCCGGAATCTACGAGGTTTCAGGAGGAGATTCTTTGTGCTTCTGTTGGTTCTTGAGCCTCCTGATATAGTCAGCTTGTGAGTGAGGTAGTTGGGTGACTTGTGGTGTACAGCCGAGTGTGTCATACAGGCAATTTTCAGCTGAACTCTGGCTTCAAAAGGCAGCCAGTTCAGGGCTTTTAAGTCAGGGGATATATGCGAGTGTTTTCTTGAACCAGTGATGAGTCTCACGGCCGCGTTCAAGGAGGCTCGTAGGGGAGCCGTTGTTGTTACGGGGAGCCCGCTGAGAGCCACAATTCCGTAGTCTATGCGAGGAATGACTAGGGCTTGTACAACAGTTCGGAAGTCCTTGGGTGGTAGGAAGGGTTTGAGTTTTCTCAGCGTGTTGATTTGGAAGTTGGCTCCCTTAGTTGCTTTGCTAATATGCTGCTGCATGTCGAGATTGGAGTCAAGTGTGATGCCAAGGGATTTCGCAGAGTCCACGATGGTGGGCTGGACATTTAGTGCGGTTAGATGATTGAGCCAGGTTTGGGTGATGGCCTTTTTCGCAGGAGGTGAGATCAGAAGGAACTCAGTTTTCAGAGCATTTAGTTTAAGGTGATTGTCGGCCAGTTATGCTTGGGTGTTTCTTAGTGTGGCATTCAAAAGTTTGATGTCTTCAGGGGATTGAAGCTTGAGGTAGAGCTGAGTGTCATCGGCGTACATATGGAAGTGTACATTTGATGCTTGAAGCAAGGTGGTGAGTGGTTCCATGACGAGGTTGAACAATGTGGGGGATAGGGAGGAACCTTCCGGGACGCCTAGTGTTACGGGCACTGGCGAGGACAATGCGTTGTTGATCTTGAACTTCTGAGACTGGTTGTGCAGAAAGGAAGTGAACCATTTGAGAACAGTCCCCGATATGCCCATTCTGGTATTTAACAGCTCCAGTAGATTCTCGTGTTTGACCGTATCAAATGCTGAGGAGAGGTCTAGAAGGATGAGGAGGCAGGACTCATTGTGATCAAGGATTTGGAGGGCGTCATCAATTATGTGTGTCATAACCGTTTCCGTGCTATGTTTTGCTCTGAATCCTGATTGGTGAGGGTTGAGGAGGTCAAACTGCTCAATGTGTTTTGTCAGTTGGAGTTGTACGCATTTTTCTAGCAATTTGGCCAGAGTGGGGATATTGGTGATAGGTCGGTAATTGTTTAGGTCGGCCGGGTCAGCTGTGGGTTTCTTGAGTATAGGCGTGACTTGCCCTATCTTGAGGGAGTCTGGGATGAGTCCTTGTTGCAAGGAACAGTTGATGATTTTAGTCCAGAGTGGGAGGAGCAGGGGGGTGAGGGCTTTAACAGCATTGGCAGGTAGGGGTTCTATGAGGTGATTGGCGGGTTTCAAGGTGCCGAGCAGCTTGTGAATTGATTCTTCAGTATAGGTGTCGAAGGACGTCCATGAAGCGTTGTTTTTAGGTTGAGTGTTAGTTATGCATATGGAGCAGGAGTATCGGCTTACATCCTTGAGGAGATCACTTCTTATATTGTCGGTCTTTTGCTTGAAGAAAGCAGAAAAGTCTTCGCAACTTGGAATATCGTTTGTTGAGCTGTTAGGTTATAGAGGTTGCGTCTTGGTTTGGGTTTTGACTAACTCGACCAGTTTTCTTGGTCGGTTTTTTGCTTGATCCAGCTGTTGGCTAAAGAAGACTGATTTTGAGCGTTTGATTTTTCTGAAGTAAGCGTTTCTCTTACTCTTAAGCGCTCTAAGGTGCAGTGCTGAGGGGTCAGATCTCCACGTGCGCTCTGCCATGCGCATAGCACGTCTGTCTTCATTGAGTCTACCATCATACCATGGGTTCGAGTTCTTGGTGGCGACTCTCTTCATTTGCAGGGGTGCGGCTTCATTGATTATTGCAGACATAGTGTCTAGGTAGAGGTCGGTCAGTGAATGCACATCAGAGACGCCCGTCGGGGGTAGAAGGAGACTGCCTGTGTGGGCAGGCAAGGAGTTTGGGTTAAGATTCTTCATGTCCCTCTTCCAGATCTTGGTTTTGGCAGGTTGAGCCGGGTTAAGTTTGACCTTTTCGTTGATGAAGAAGGTGATGATGTGGTGGTCTGACCAGTAACAGGGTTCGATTGCCTCCAGCTGGGTAGAGTCTTCTTTGGCGATGATAAGGTCAAGGATAGAGCCTTTTTCATGTGTTGGACGGTTGCAGATTTTGGTGAGGTCAAGCGCGTTGAGGAAAGTCTTAAGGCTATTCACCACAGCGTCTTTCTGGTCGTTCCAGTGGAGGTTGAAGTCTCCCAAGTAGATTTGATTGATCTGTCGACCGGCGTTGGTGGATATCGTGTCCATGAGTTGTTGGGAGAAGGTGAGGTTGTCCCCGGGTGGGTGGTAGATAACATGAAGGGAGCACACAGGTTTGCCCTCGCTAGTAATATTGAGGCAGATGAGTTCGCAGGAGGTGAGGGAGGGTGAGGGACCTTCAGTGACAACGAGGTTGCTCCTGTAGATGCATGCGATTCCCCCGCCCGTCTTGCCATTTCTGTCGAGTCTAATAATGTGATAGTTGGGGGGGACTAGTATGTCCATTATAGGTGTGGAGGCTTCAGTTAGCCACGTTTCAGTCAGAATGGCTAGATCGAGGTCCATTGATAAGATGAGATCCGCGATGCCGGAGGAGTGTCTCGGGCCGATCTGCAGTTGAGCAGGATACACTTTAGTCTGGGGGTGAGGAGAGTGGGTGAATGTTCTAGGGAGAGGGGGACTTTTCTGAGATTACAGGGGACGGAGCTTCTATTGCTCAGTGTGGGGGGCCTGAGGGGATTTGTGAGAATCGTGGGTATGGGAAGGTGTGTGGTGGGTGGGAGTTTTGTGGGACCTGGGCCATATGAGCGGAGTAGAGTGTGTAAGTCTCGGTCATAGAGGGGGTGTAGGGTGCGACGGGGGCGGCCGGTGGCCTTGCGATCGGGGATAGAGGGCCAGCGCAGGGAGTGATGAGTGAAAAGGTTTGAGGGGCGAGTGGTGTACTTGTTGGGCGCAGAAGTGGAGGGTAGGGGGTGTCTGGGGTGTGTGAAAAGAAGTTCTTTGATGGTGTGAAGATCTTCTTTGACTTGTAGGAGGGTGGATATGATCATGTCCAGAGTTGGATTGGGGATTTTAAATGTATATGGTGGGCGTCTGCATAGCCTATGTCCTTCTGCTGCAACTGCCCTTTCCAACGCTGTATTGGGTGTTGTGATTGGTGCTGTGGTTCCTGAGATTACCTGCCTCAAAGGTTTGGGCTCTCTCTTTATTATATTAGCATAGATTTGCAATTTTTTGTACTTGTAAGTCCCTAGTAAAGTGTTACCACATGTAGTCAGGGTTTGTAAATTCAATGTTAATAGTAGGTCTGCGGCACTGGTTGTGCCACCCACATATGTAGCCTTGTAAAACATATCCAGGACTGTCATTGCAGCCTGTGTGTGCAGTTCTACGGACAAAATAAACCTTTTGCTAGGCCCAAACCTTTCTTTATGATACATATAAGTCAACGCTATGGTTGGCACTAAACATTCCATAGAGCAGGGTGCAGTGTATTTAGAAAGCTGGATGCACTTTTAAATTTAACGTGTTCTGGCAGTGAAAAATTCTTAAATTAGTTTTTCGTTACTGCAAGACCTGCTTCTCCCATACGATAACATAGAGTTAACTAATTACATTTAATATGTGATAAATTTCAATTGAGAGCTGGTAGGTGTCCATAGATTTGTAATTTAAAACCTTCTTTACTGGTAAAGTCGGATTGTAAGTCACAATTCTGAAAATGCTTTTTAGAAAGTTGGCATTTTCTTGGCCTAATCATTTGCTGCCTGCTGCCTGTCTCTGGGTCACATGGTTGTGTCTAGCTGGCAGTTTGTCTTTGTGTTTTTCTTCCAGACTGTAAGACAAAGGAAGGCTAGGTTTTGGCAGGATGGGATACCTTGACTTAATGAGGGGGAGGAGCTGTCACCTACCACACTTGCACATCCCAAACACTCTGCTTGAACACACTCACAAAGAGTTATCTCATTAGACAGGCTGGGGCCAGGGCAAGGAGGAGGGGGGTGCCTGAGTCCTCCGAAACTTGTTCTACTTCAAAGTGGGCCCCAGGTATAAATAATGGACCCTCAGACCCAGCACTTCAGTACACATCTGTAAGAATCAGAAGAAGGACTGCTGTGCTGCCTTACTGCAAGGAGGGCTACCACTCTACTGTCCGGCTGTGCTGTCCTGGTGCCCTGCTGCTCTCCTGCCTGAGTGAGAAGGATTGGACCTGCATCTTGAAATGAGGAACACCAAAGTTACTCCAAGTTCTACTTGATCACCTCACAAAACTCTGCATCTTAACTGGCACACAACGCATCTTTGATGCAAGACTTTGCATCGCAAGCCGCTGATCAATAGCATCTTTATGACACCGATGCAGGACCTCGTATTACTGCCTTGCAGCTTCCTAAATGGTCGCTGCGTTACGTATCTCCACTCCAGGACCTCGCAATGCTTTAGCTGCATGATGCATTATCGATACTGTATCTCAAAATGCCCTGCAACTAGGATGTAAGGTATTCTTGTTGATCTGGCCTAAGCTTGGTCCCTGTATAAGGTCTGTGCTCCATCACAGTCTGCCTGAACATGTGACTTTGTCCCGGTGTGGCGCGACCAGAAAACCACAGTTGGCGTATTGTGCTTTTTGGAGCTATTTTCACTTACCTTGGTGTTCAGTGTTGAGCATTAGGACTTCTGTTTGTGCAGTGCCATACATTGGCTTTGTATACACCAAAATCACAGATAAGTAATCTGAGATCAATTCATGCCTTTTAAATTCTCCCTAGTTTCGGATTGGTTGTTATTCATTTTCTACATTTAAGTTCCCTACCTCTTGGCCTTGTCCCTGGAGATTGAGATGCTTAATGGGAATAACCTCAGCAGGGCTGAGTTGCAGAAACTCTGCAAAGAGAGAGTGCTGCGTACAGGAAAGAAGAACACACAGCTGGATCTTCAGATACGACGAACATCAAGTAAATCAGCAGGGGAATCCAGCAAAAACTATTCCTAAAGAGAAGACCGGGCCAGCAGGTGTGGAAAAGAAAAGGCAGCATGGATAATTAGTTGACCGAAAGGCTCAGCTACTCGAGGCAACGAGTTAAATAAAGTTATGACACTCATATCTACAAACTGTAGACATTCTGGCTGCTGTGTAAAAATATTCCATATAAAGGGACATATTTACATGTTCTGGCGCATCTCTGCAAATCAGCAGGGATGCGCCAGAACAGATGCGTCATGCAATCCCCTTCTTCCGCCACCACAGATGAGCCGTATTTACAATGCGGCGCACCATGGTGCAAGGAAGGGAAGATGCGTAACGCATCTTGTGGCGTATGGGCGGTGCATTGCTGGAGTCGCGTCGCAAGCGCGACGCAACTCCTGCAATGCACAGGGGCCACCCATACTCAACGTGGTGCGTCACTCCTTACGCCTGCTTCAAGCAGGCGTAAGGATTTGACGCAGCAGCGTCGTAAAACTGACTCAGTGAAATCTTGTAGATTTCACTGCGTCAGTTTTACGGGGCTTTCCTGCGAGGGAACGCCCACCCTGCAACAGAACGCCAACATGATACCAGGTTTCATGTGGCGCAGGGCTTTACAATGTGACGCATCTGCCTAGATGCGTCACGTTGTAAATAAGTCGCAACGTGGCGCATTGTTTACACCGCCGCTGCGTCACAAAAGTGACGCAACAGTGGTGTAAAAGTGTCACAAGGGGCTTGTAAATCTGCCCCTAGATCTTTCTTAAAAAGGAAATGAGAAATTGAAGGTAAAGAGGGAGTTGTGTTTGGGGCCCAGTGTAAGTGGACAATGCTTATTCAATGTGGATTTGTGTTTATCCTATCCGCAATGGTTCTCGCAGTTCAAGGCTTCACGTTGCAGATTGCTGCTGTC
This sequence comes from Lissotriton vulgaris, assembly GCF_964263255.1. Classification (NCBI taxonomy): domain Eukaryota; kingdom Metazoa; phylum Chordata; class Amphibia; order Caudata; family Salamandridae; genus Lissotriton; species Lissotriton vulgaris. The sequence goes on along the minus strand of NC_141694.1, from coordinate 1,740,232,909 downwards.
CAAGATTGGCAGACAATAGTAGCTCGCGGATGGCTTGCAAGTATTTTTTTGTACTGAAAGAATATTAAGCGATAGCATAAGGATTGCTGGAAGATGCTCCGACAAAGTTAGAACATTATCTCTCCGGGAGATGCATTCTGGGAACAAACAGGGGTTAAGTGAATGGAAACTTCGGTGCCGTCCTTTCATGTTCACAGCTGTGATGAGTGCGTAAGCAGCGGGCTCTGGAGGCTGATAATGGCGGAATGCGCGGCTAAAAATAACCCGAGCGCAGCTCTGAATAGGAGCGCTCAAGAAGCAGGGGTGAGTCCGCCCCCTCCCTGCTGGTGTCTGCGCCCTCGCGCCCGCCCCAACATCATTCCGGGCTGATCTGCAGACGGCGCAGCTGGATGGCTCAGCTTGGAAAAACGCAGCTCAAAAATAGCGCCATTTAATTTCATTAGGCAAATTATTTCTTGCGCGCGGCTTGTCAAATTAGATGGATGAAGCCGTTCAGATGAAACATGGGCGACGCTGTTCGATTTTTAAGGGGTTTGATTACTGATATAAGCATTCTACAAACATTTCTCTCTGCCTCAATTAATTTATTCAGTGTCGGAAGAAGGACTGGGGGCGAAGATCACTTGTCTTCTAGGAGCAGACAACGCTCAGGACATTGTAAATTCGGATTTTTTTTTAACTATAAAGTGAGTCAACTTGTACATAAATGCCCTGTGTGTCATCAGCGAAACTAGAAACATCCTATCCGGCAAAGCCGGATGTTTGAAAACTCCACTTCATAATATTTGTAGTTGGGAGATACTAGGCAACATTACAAGTCAGTGCAAAGTTTTGCTGTCTCTGTAGGCCTCATTACGAGTTTCCCGATATACACAAATATGAGCGGGAACTTCTGTTACAACGTATATTGGAATTATGAGCTTTGCCTTTTTATATTTACACCAAGTAAATACGGGGCCTCATTTATGAAAAGTGACGCATCGCTGCGTGAAAACAGCGATGCGTCACTTTTCACTGCGCCCTCCTTGCGAGACCAATGATGCGTCATATTTACAGTATGACGCATCATGGCGCAAGGAGTTACAGATATGTCAGTGACAGTATTTCTGACGTATCTGTATGACGCATTGCTAGAGTGTGCCACAAAAGTGACGCAACTCCAGCAATGTGTCCTTTCACATGGGGCAAGCCCCATGTGAAAGGGCCTGCGTCAGTCTGTGAGGCAGGCGTAAGAAATTGACGCATTTGTGACCTAAAAGTGACGCAGTGAAATCTTATAGATTTCACTGCATCACTTCCATGACCCTTTCTTGCGTCAATACGCCCCCCTTGCATACATTATACCTGGCGCAGGTGTAATGTGGCGCAGGGGTTTACAAAGTGACGCATCTACCTAGATGCGTCACTTTGTAAATATGGCGCAACAAGGCGCATTTTTTACGCCAGTGGTGCGTCACAAAAAGTGACACACCGGTGGCGTAAAAGTGATGCAAAGCCTCATAAATGAGGCCCCGGGTGAAATATAAACGCAACCACTGATTGCATGTCTGCAGATCAACCCTGCCTGATATTTATTGAGCAAAAATGCTTGTTAAATACTGCAGTAAGCACCCAAATGTGCATGTTAATCCACATTTTGGAGAACAATTTGTAGTAGGTGCTATTTGTTAGCTCAGGAAAATAGCAATCCCTAGGGTATTGTTATTACAATGTAATAAAATATGTTTGGGGGGTTTTAGCAATCATGTGATGTCCTACATGGGAGGAAGTAGCACAGCCCCTCGCACTCCCTTTTCATCATTACCTCAAATATTACAACACTCATGACGTGTTCTGTGAAATCATTGATAATATTACTAATAGCAACTGAACTGCCAATATTATATACAACCCTATGCATGGCGGCAGCACGAGATATAGTTATTTGAAATAATTATAACTGTTCAATTTCAGTGTTTTTTTAGTTTCAATTTGTACGATCTCATCAATAATGTAATTTGAGGTAATCAGTGAAGTCATAACTGATGTCATAAAACATGTTATGAGTGATGTAATATGTGAGGTCATAAGCTGTGCATGGCAGGGGTGGAAGTTATAGTTAGCTATTCTAATTATAACTGGTGAATTTCAGTTTAAAAAAAAAAAAATATATATATAGGCTCGTGACCAAGAGGAACACTTCCTCGAAAACGCGTCGAGTGGAGCTATTCATTAAAGCTCGTTAAAACTGCATGAAGCTGGCCTGGACATTCCTTCTTGATTGTGTTGGAAATTACCTTTTGGATATATATATATATATATATATATATATATATATATATATATATATATATATATATATATATATATATATATATATATATATATATATATATATATATATATATATATATAATATACTAGAAGATGAAGGATCACAAGAAAACAATAGCCAATAGGGCAACAATCGAGATCCCAAAGGATACAATGAGTCACAAACAAATGAAATATCCAAGAAAGAAGTGACTCAAACAGATGAACTCACCAAAGAACAAAAATATATTTCCACTATAACGTTTTAGCTTCCGCCTTTCTCAGGTATTACAAGATGGTTTCCTAAGTGACTGCACAGATGACGCTGCTCGATTTTCAAAAAGCATCATGAGTGAACATTCCATTTGGAATGTGGAATCAATGCAGTCCTGTGATCTCTTAAGCTTTGCAGTAATCAGGTGATATTGTCAGTGATGTTCAGTCTATCTGGATGCAGTGATTTTAAACGGTACATCCAGAAGTTTTCTCTGGAGTCCAGTAGTTCTTCCTTCAAGACATGTTCCACAGGGAAAATCTTCAAATCCGATAGTAAATGATCCTCAAGGTTAAAATGATTAGCCTGTAGGCCGATCAACTTTCTTATTAATTATTGCTGATTTGTGGTACATGAATTGCATTCGGAGGTCATTCACTGTTTGGCCTATATATTGTTTTTTAGGTCTCGCCTGTCGATGCGCATGCGCATCGAGCAAGCGAGAGTATTGGGACTTATCCACTCTTACCCCAACTTGCAAGGAATCGTGGCGATTCCTTGCAGTGCCCGTGACTTTTAAGCTCAATGCGCATGCGCATTGAGCTTAAAAGCGCGTGCACGTCCGTCTTGGTTTACCCGCTCCACCCCCTCCCCTTCCCGCCGTGTCGCATTTCTCCTCCCCCCTCCCCTCTCCTCCGTCCGTCTTGTTTGTTTAATTTAACCCGCTCCGCCCCCTCCCCTTCCCGCCGTGTCACATTTCTCCTCCCCCCTCCCCTCTCTTCCCTCCGTGCCGCACTCATTCCTTGCGATCTGGAGCAATGAGTGAATTTTAGAAGAACTTGTTTTAACGTTTCCTTCTAAATAGCGCTGATTATGTAGGCTCCTTTCACGGTGCTCTTAACGTGGTGTGCTCCAGCGTCTCACACGTCCGGTGACATCTCATCCGACGGTGTTCAAATCACACACACAGCAGAGTGTTCTCGTCTCGCGCTTCACGCGCCTCTCCTCGCGCTGTCTTTATACGCTTCCTACAGGATTCCAGTCACGTACAGCACATTGTTTCCAGCTTGTGCCTCACACGCCTCTGTTCGCGCTGCCTTTACACGCGCACAATAGAATGTCACGTACGACACATTGTTTCAAGCTTGAGCCTCTCGCGCCTCTGTCCACGTTGCTTCCACACGCGCACAATAGGATTTTTAAAAGATGCTACCAGCGAATCACTAAACAAACAACAGTAAGCACTTCTCACAAACACTTTTACCTTGCTAAAATAAGGTAAATAAATGTTGCTATACTGTTAACTTCAGCCGGAATTCAGCTACACAGTCAATAAATATTTGAAGGAATCCTAAAAGTCACAAAGTACACTGACCCACTTCCAATCCATGTAAGTTATCCAAAATGACTTCCTGCACGTCGGATTCTTTTCCCGATGGGCGTCCTGCATCGCCAGTAATAAAACGAAGATCCTGTTCAAGTGAATTAAAGTAGCTTTATTCACAACCATCGGAGAGGCATGTGGCCACAGTCAAACGGCAGCTTCAACTGGTCATAGCTTCCCACACACACATTCTCAATCATGACAGAATAACATTCTTAACAGAGAATGTTAGAATTAAAGGCAAAGATACAACAACATGCATTTTTAAAGTCAACTTCATTTAATGCAGTGTTCTAATTTAGCTCTTGTAAGATACCCCAGGTGGCAATTATTTTGAAGTGTAAACTGGAGCGAGGCGACATTGGCCAGTGAAAGGAAATCTGGGCTCGAGTCCTGGCTTCCCCACTTGACTAATTTTTGGTGAACCTTCCCAAATTATTTTGCTTTATTGTTACTCATTTTACCTGAATTCCAAATGTGGGACTACCAAGGAGTAAATCCTAACTTGTGTATATTTCAAAAAGCCTTCACAGATAATAACATCATTTACCATTATTGCAGTACTCACCCTCAACCCCTCACTCACCCTCAACCCCTCACTCACCCTCACTCTCACTCATCCTCACTCACCCTCAACCCCTCACCCTCACTCACCCTCACTCACCCTCAACCCCTCACCCTCACTCACCCTCACCCTCACTCACCCTCAACCCCTCACCCTCACCCTCACTCACCCTCAACCCCTCACCCTCACTCACTCACCCTCAACCCCTCACCCTCAACCCCTCACTCACCCTCACTCTCACTCACCCTCACTCAGCCTCAACTACTCCCCCTCACTCAACCTCAACCCCTCAAACTCACCCTCACTCACCCTCAACCCCTCACCCACCCTCACCCTCACTCACCCTGACCATCACTCACCCTCAACCCCTCACTCACCCTCAACCTCTCTCACCCTCACTCTCACTCATCCTCACTCACCCTCAACCCCTCACCCTCACTCACCCTCACTCACCCTCAACCCCTCACCCTCACTCACCCTCACCCTCACTCACCCTCAACCCCTCACCCTCAACCCCTCACCCTCAACCCCTCACTCACCCTCACTCTCACTCATCCTCACTCTCACTCATCCTCACTCACCCTCAACCCCTCACCCTCACTCACCCTCAACCCCTCACCCTCACTCACTCACCCTCAACCCCTCACCCTCAACCCCTCACTCACCCTCACTCTCACTCATCCTCACTCAACCACCCTCAACCTCACTCACCCTCAACCCCTCACCCTCAACCCCTCACCCTCACTCACTCACCCTCAACCCCTCACCCTCAAACCCTCACCCTCACTCACCCACCCTCAACCCCTCACCCTCACTCACTCACCCTCAACCCCTCACCCTCACTCACTCACCCTCAACCCCTCCCCCTCGACCCCTCCCCCTCAACCCCTCACCCTCACCCTCACTCACCCTCACTCACCCTCAACCCCTCACTCACCCTCAACCCCTCACCCTCAACCCCTCACCCACCCTCACCCTCACTCACCCTGACCATCACTCACCCTCAACCCCTCACTCACCCTCAACCCCTCACTCACCCTCAACCCCTCACTCACCCTCACTCTCACTCATCCTCACTCACCCTCAACCCCTCACCCACCCTCACTCACCCTCACTCACCCTCACCCTCACTCACCCTCAACCCCTCACCCTCAACCCCTCACCCTCAACCCCTCACTCACCCTCACTCTCACTCATCCTCACTCACCCTCAACCCCTCACCCTCACTCACCCTCACTCACCCTCACTCACCCTCAACCCCTCACCCTCACTCACTCACCCTCAACCCCTCACCCTCAACCCCTCACTCACCCTCACTCTCACTCATCCTCACTCAACCACCCTCAACCTCACTCACCCTCAACCCCTCACCCTCAACCCCTCACCCTCACTCACCCTCAACCCCTCACCCTCAACACCTCACCCTCAAACCCTCACCCTCACTCACCCACCCTCAACCCCTCACCCTCACTCACTCACCCTCAACCCCTCACCCTCACTCACTCACCCTCACTCACCCTCAACCCCTCCCCCTCGACCCCTCCCCCTCAACCCCTCACCCTCACCCTCACTCACCCTCACTCACCCTCAACCCCTCACTCACCCTCAACCCCTCACCCTCAACCCCTCACTCACCCTCACTCTCACTCATCCTCACTCACCCTCAACCCCTCACCCTCACTCACCCTCACCCTCACTCACCCTCAACCCCTCACCCTCACTCACTCACCCTCAACCCCTCACCCTCAACCCCTCACTCACCCTCACTCTCACTCATCCTCACTCAACCACCCTCAACCTCACTCACCCTCAACCCCTCACCCTCAACCCCTCACCCTCACTCACTCACCCTCAACCCCTCACCCTCAAACCCTCACCCTCACTCACCCACCCTCAACCCCTCACCCTCACTCACTCACCCTCAACCCCTCACTCTCACTCACTCACCCTCACTCACCCTCAACCCCTCCCCCTCGACCCCTCCCCTCAACCTCTCACTCACCCTCAACCCCTCACTCACCCTCAACCCCTCACTCACCCTCAACCCCTCACCCTCAACCCCTCACTCACCCTCACTCTCACTCATCCTCACTCACCCTCAACCCCTCACCCTCACTCACCCTCACCCTCACTCACCCTCAACCCCTCACCCTCACTCACCCTCAACCCCTCACCTTCAACCCCTCACTCACCCTCACTCTGACTCACCCTCACTCAGCCTCAACTACTCCCCCTCACCCTCACTCACCCAAAACCCCTCACTCACCCTCACCCTCACTCACCCTCAACACCTCACTCACCCTCACCCTCACTCACCCTCACCCTCACTCACCCTCACCCTCACTCACCCTCAACACCTCACCCTCAACCCCTCACCCTCACTCACCCTCACTCACCCTCACTCACCCACACTCACCCTCACTCACCCTCACTCACCCTCACTCACCCTCACCCTCAACCCCTCACCCTCACTCACCCTCACTCACCCTCACCCTCACCCTCACCCTCACTCACCCTCACTCACCCTCAACCCCTCACCCTCATTTGAGTTAGAGCTTTTAGAATTGTTTATGGCTTTTTTTATTTGTAATTCTTTAGCATTGGCTACAGGAAACAAAAATGCTAAAGATTTACAAAAAAAACCCATAAACAATTCTAAAAGCACTAACTCTAATGCTGCGAGACCTATTGCATTTCCAATGCTTGTTACAGCATTGGCGTTGGCACTGAATCACATAAATAATGCATGTTGAGTGACATGTAAGATGCTGTCTTATTCCATAGGTCCTTCTCGCAACAGAACTAGTTACTGATGATATTTGTAAGAGATATTCACATGTGATGCACCTTTTAGGATCACAGCAATGAACCCCAGCATTTGTTACAGCTTCCTTGAGTTCAGACAGGGCTGGATTGGTACACAAAACTGGCCCTGGCAAACTGCTCGACCAGCCCCCAATAACAAAAACGGCCCCCCAGGGGCCCAAAACCAGCCCCCACCGTGGCGGCCCACCGAGGAAAACGCCCGGTGCCCGCTACGGCCAGGGTGGCCCTGAGTTCAGCTCTCACAATAAAAGTTCCTAAATTGGGAGCTCTACAGTAAGCAATGACTGATTGTTTGGTAAAATTCTTTTATGATTTTTTACAAGTGTATTGTAAATGAAAGGTTTTTTACATTATATTTATTTAAGCCTGGGCGGTGAACTCCGCTCCGCTTGTGGAGTTTGCATTTTCCAGAGCAGAGTTTTTTTCCTCACTCGCGTTTATCAACGTCAAGTTGGCGAGCACAAGCAAAGAAAATCCACCTCCCGGCAAGACTTTTCCTCATTCGCGATCATCAATATCAAGTTGGCGAGCACGAACGTGGAAAATAAACCTTCCGGCGAGATTTCACAATGCAGGGTGGTCAGGGTTCTCATTGCGAGCGGTCGCGTACTCGAGCGGCAGAAAGGAAAGCAGCGCCCACTAGCGCTGTGCATGGTGCTGTTCACGATGATTGCACAGTGCGGACAAGCATCCAGCACTGAAAATCACAGCAAACTGCATTTTTCTATAGCACTCCGCTGCTTGCAAAGCTCCGCATAGCGCAGCAGAGTTTTTTTTACACTTCGCAGAGTTTCTCGTAGCGCAACTCCGCGAACTCCGCTCAGGGTTAATAATATTTCAGTAGTTGGAAGCTGATGGATGATAGTATACCCCGAATGGAATTATATCACTTTTGTTTCTGCTGTTGTTATTCCAAATAGGTGCTTCCCTGGGTAACTGCAAAGACGTGTCAGTTTGTTGCTGTATGTTATGCAGAGGATATCCTCATTGATTCCACATTGCAAATGGGATCTTCACTCATGATGCTTTTTGAAAAACCAATAGTGTCATCTGTGCAGCCACCGAGCACACCATCTTGTACTACCTGAGGAAGACGAAAGCTGAAACGTTGTAGTGAAGATATATTTTTGTTGTTGGGTGAGTCCATTTGGTTTGAGTCACTTCTTTTTGGGATATATGTAATATCTATCTATCTATATCTATCCATATCTATCTATCTATCTATCTATCTATCTATCTATCTATCTATCTATCTATCTATCTATCTATCTATCTATCTATCTATCTATCTATCTACCTCTCTCTCTATATATATATAGATATGTATATATATATATATGTATGTATGTATACAGGTGAACAAGGTCAGAGTCACCTGACCGAAACGCGCAGGGCATGGCAGCAACTGTTTAATAAATCCGCCTATCACAGAAATCAAGCCGAGTGAGTGCCTTCTTTCTACTCTCGCTTTGTGAGAAAATTGCTTTGATATATATGTGTATGTATTAGTTTAGTTAGGACCTTGTTTCTATTCAAAAGCATTTTTTTGCCAATATCTTTGATGCCGTTTGGTGAATCTTCTCAAAATTTTCAAAATGAATGGTTCACTCAGGTCAGCTCCTGTCTTGAAAGTTTCAAGGTGATTCGTCAAGTGAGGGCTGAGAAAAAAGGGGGGTCCCAAAACTCATTTTCCCCATGTTAATTTCCATAGGAACTTTAGACAAAGCTACAGCCCGAACTGCTGAACGGAATTACAACAAATTTTGCAAAAAGGTTGGTCTTGGTCCAGAAAGCGTGCTTTTCTTTTAAATGGTGTAAATCCATTTGATATTTTCTGAGAAACTAAAAAAATAAAAATGTATATATCTGAGCACCGAGGAGGATTCTCGAACCCTCCCAAGCACGAGCTTCATTCTGATTGGCTGCCAACACTACAAACCAGGAAATGTTGGCAGCCATCTTGTGACTCGGTAAAACAGAGTCACAAGAAAAAGGAAAAAGTAACAAATAAAGAAAAGGGGGCGTGGTAGAATCGCCCTGCCCCCCTAGGCCTGCTCAGGGGATCCCACAGGGACCCTCAGGCCCAAAAAAAGCTTCTTTAAAAAAAATCGTCCGGAGTCACGCTGGGTGCGCAAATCCGATAGAAAAAAAAGAAAAATGAAGTGCGGTCTCCCGCACTTCGTTTTCTTAAAGCCCACAAGTGGGCCATGTCTGTAGCAGACCCTTGGCCCCGGGGAACACCACCTTCCTGGGGCTTTGCACATCTGCTGGAGGTGGGCCACGTGGCCCCCCTCGTGGAGCCTTCCATGGCCCTGGGGACCGCCACCCCCAGGGTCAGCTCATGCAATGTCCCAGGATGCCCACCCTGGGACATTGCCGTTTGCAATGGCAGGGCGGGAGCACGACTCCTGCCCTGCCATAACAAACACTGCTTTGCTTTTTGGAAGCGAGAGCAGGAAACCTGCTCTCGCTTCCAAGAAGCAATGCAGAATTGCTTTTGGGTAAGGGGAGCTGCATGTTAAAAGTTCCCCTTGCCCAAAAGCAATGTTGGCACGCTCAGGAGGTGGGGAGCTGGCAGGGACCGTGGGGGTATTGGGGCTCCCCCTACCGTCCCCACCTTGAGGTCTGGCCCCCGGGGATGGGGTTCCCAGGGACAGAAGTGGCCTCCTTCCTTTTCATGATGAATAAATAAATAAATAAGGCCGGGCCACAGGGAAGGGGTCCCCGGGCGGGCCATAATTGGCCTCAGGAGGGGGGCCACAAGGCCCCCTCCTGCAAAAGAACAGGCTGGCCAGGCCCCGGGTGATGGGGCCTCCACCCTGTCCCCTCTTTCTATACCTCATTTTCCTGTTTCTGCAACTTTCTTGCCACTTTCTGCAGTTCTCTTGCCTCCTTCTGCACCTCTTTGCTTCTATCTGCACTCCCCTTGCCTCCTTCTGCACCTCTCTTGCTTCTTACTGCACCCTTCATCCCTTTTTGCCTCACTCTTGCCTCTTTCTGCAGTTCTCTTGTCATTTTCTGAACCTCACTTGCCTCTTTCTGTACTTCTCTTGCTTCTGTTTTACAACTCTGTTGCTTCTTCCAGCAATTCTCTTGCCTCTTTCTGTACTTCTCTTGCTTGTTTCTGCATCTCTCTTGCATCTTTCTGCACCTCTGTTGCCTTTTCCTGCACCTCACTTGCTTCTTTCTACATCCTTCTTGCCTCTTTCTGCACCCCTCTTCCCTCTTTCTGCACATCTCTTGCCTATTTTTGCACCCCTGTTCCTTCTTTGTGTACCTTTCCTGCCTGTTTCTGCATCTCCGTTGCCTCTTTCTGTACCTCTGTTGCTTTCTGCCCCTCTTGCCTCTGTGTGCATCTCTCTTCCCTATTTCTGCACCCTTCTTGCATCTTTTTACACCTCTGTTGGGTCTCAGTACTGCTCTAACTCCTTTCTGCACCTCACTTGCCTCTTTCTGCACTTCACTTCCTTCTTTCTGCACCCCTCCTGTATCTTTCTGCACCTGTCTTGCCTCTTTATGCACCTCTCCTACCTTTTTCTGCACCCCTCTTGTCCCTTTTTGCACCTTTGTTAGTTCCTTCTGCACTGTTTTTGCTTCTTTCTGTACCGCATTTACCCCTTTCTGCACTTTTCTTGCTTCTTTCTATACCTCTGTTGCTTCTTTCAGAAATTCTCTTGCCTCTTTCTGCACTTCGCTTCCTTCTTTTTGTACCCCTCCTTCCTCTTTCTGTATCCCTCTTGCCTCTTTGTGCACCTCTCCTCCCTCTTTCTGCAGCCCTCTTGCCTCTTTTTGCACCTCTGTTAGTTTCCTGCAATGCTCTAGCTTCTTTCTGCACTTCACTTGCCTCTTTCTGCACTTCTCTTGCGCCTTTCTGCTCCTCTGTTGCCTCTTTCTGTACCTCACTTGCCTTTTCTGTACCCCTCTTGCCTCTTTTTGCATCCATGTTCCCTCTTTCTGCACCTTTACTGCCTGCTTTTGTACCTCTTTTGCCTCTTTCTGCATTTCTCCTGCGTCTTTCTGCTCCTCTGTTGCCTCTTTGTGCATCTCTCTTCCCTCTTTCTGCATCCCTCTTGCCTCTTTTTACACCTCTGCTGGCTGTCTGCACTGCTCTTGCTTCTTTCTGTACTTCACTTGCATCTTTCTGCACTACTTCTCTTACTTGGTTCTGGACTTCTCTTGCATCTCTGCACCTCTGTTGCCTCTTTCCACACCTCACATACTTCTTTCTGCACCCCTGTTGCCTGTTTCTGTACCCCTCTTTCTATTTCTGCACCTCTCTTGCCTCTGTTTGCACCCCTGTTCCCTCTTCTGCACCTCATTTTCCTGTTTCTGCAACTATCTTGCCTCTTTCTGCATACCTCTGTTGCTTCTTTCAGCAATTCTCTTGCCTCTTTCTGGTCTTCTCTTCCTTCTTTTTGCACCCTTCCTGCCTCTTTCTGTACCCCTCTTGCCTCTTTGTGCACCTCTCCTCCCTCTTTCTGCAGCCCTTTTGCCTCTTTTTGCACCTCTGTTGGTTTCCTGCACTGCTCTTGCTTCTTTTCGCCCCTCACTTGCCTCTTTCTGCACTTATCTTGCTTGTTTCTGCACTCCTCTTGTGTCTTTTTGCTCCTCTGTTGCCTCTTTCTGTACCTCACGTGCTTTTTTCTATACCCCTCTTGCCTCTTTTTACACCCCTGTTCCCTCTTTCTGCACCTTTCCTGCCTGTTTTTGTACCTCTCTTGCTTCTTTCTTTACCCCTCTTGCCTCTTTGTGCATCTCTCTTCCCTATTTCTGCACCCTTCATGCCTCTTTTTACACCTCTGTTGGCTCTCTGCACTGCTCTAGCTTCTTTCTGCACCTCACTTGCCTCTTTCTGTACTTCTCTTGCTTCTTTCTACACCTCTGTTGCTTCTTTTAGCAATTCTCTTGCCTCTTTCTGTACCTCTCTAGCCTCTTTCTGCAGTCCTCTTGCTTCTTTCTGCACTTCTGTTGCTTCTTTCTGTACCCCTCTTGCCTCTTTCTGCAGCTTTCTTCCCTCTTTGTGCAACTTTCTTGCCTCTTTCTATATCCATCTTCCCTCTTTCTGCCTACCTTTTGCCTCTTTGTGCACCTCTTTTCCTTCTTTCTGCACTTCTCTTTCATCTTTCTGCACCCCTCTTGCCTCTTTGTGCACCTCTCCTTCCTATTTCTGCAGCCCTCTTGCCTCTTTTTGCACCTCTGTTGGTTTCCTTCCCTGCTCTTGCTTCTTTCTGTACTTCTCTTGCTTGTTTTTGCACTTCTCTTGCGTCTTTCTGCTCCTCTGTTGCCTCTTTCTGCACCTCACTTGCTTTTTTCTGTACCCCTCTTGCCTCTTTTTGCAACCCTGTTCCCTCTTTCTGCACCTCTCCTGCCTGTTTTTGTACCTCTCTTGCCTCTTTCTGTACCCTTCTTGCCTCTTTGTGCATCTTTCTTCCCTCTTTCTGCACTCCTCTTGCCTCTTTTTACACCTCTGTTGGCTGTCTGCACTGCTTTTGCTTCTTTCTGTACCTCACTTGCCTTTTTCTGCACTTCTCTTGCCTCTTTCTACACATCTGTTGCTTCTTTCAGCAATTCTCTAGCCTCTTTCTGCACTTCTCTTGCTTGGTTCTGGGCTTCTCTTGCATCTTTCTGCACCTCTGTTGCCTCTTCCACACCTCATGTACTTCTTTCTATACCCCTGTTGCCTTTTTCTGTACCCCTCTTTCTACTTTCTGCACCTCTCTTGCCCTTGTTTGCACCCCTGTTCCCTCTTTCTGCACCTCATTTTCCTGTTTCTGCAACTATCTTGCTTCTTTCTGCAGTTCTCTTTCCTCTTTCGGCACCCCTGTTGCTTTTTCTGCACTCGTCTTCCCTCTTTCTGCACCTCTTTGGCTTCTTTCTGCACCCTTCTTCATTTTTTTGCATCCCGCTTGCCTCTTTCTACTGTTCTCTTACCATTCTTGGCACCTCTCTTGCCTCTTTCTGCACATCACTTGCCTCTTTCTGTACTTCTCTTGCTTCTTTCCACACCTCTGTTGCTTCTTTCAGCAATTCTCTTGTCTCTTTCTGCACTTCTCTTTCTTGTTTCTGCACCTCCTTTGCTTTTTTATGCACCTCTGTTTTTTCTTTCTGTACCTCACTTGCTTCTTTCTGTACCCCTCTTGCCTCTTTCTGCCCCTTCTCTCCTCTTTCTGCACTTCTCTTGCGTCTTCATGCACCTCTGTTGCCTTTTTATGCACCCCTCTTGCCTCTTTCTGCCCCCTCTTCCCTCTTTTTGCACCTCTCTTGCCTCTTTTTGCACCTCTGTTCCATCTTTCTGTACCTTTCCTGCCTGTTTCTGTACTTCTCGTACCTCTGTTGCTTCTTTCTACACTTTTCTTGCTCTTTCTGCACAATTTGCGCCTCTTTCAGCACCTCTGTTGCTTCTTTCTACACTTCTCTTCCTTCTTTCTGCACCCCTATTGCCTAGTACTGTACCTGTCTTGCCTCTTTGTGCACCTCTCCTACCTTTTTCTGCACCCCTCTTGCATCTTTTTGCACCCCTGCTAGTTCTTTCTGCACTGTTCTTGCTTTTTTCTGCACTGTTCTTGCTTCTTTCGTTACCTCACTAACCTTTCTGCACTTCTCGTGCTTCTTTCTACACCTCTATTGCTTCTTTCAGCTATACTCTTGCCTCTTTCTGTACTTCTCTTCATTCTTTCTGTACCCCTCATGCCTCTTTCTGTACCCTTCTTGCCTCTTCGTGCACCTCTCCTCCCTCTTTCTGTACCCCTCTTGCCTATTTTGGCACCTCTGTTGCTTTTCTGCCCGGCTCTTGCTTTTTTCTGTACCTCACTTGCTTCTTTCTGCACTTCTCTTGCGTCTTTCTGCACCTCTGTAGCCTCTTTCTGCATCTCACTTGCTTTTTTCTTTTTTTTTTAACAAGTCTTTATTGAGGGTTTTAACTTTTTTTTTTACATCACAGTTACCTCCCCCCTCTCCCCCCCTCTGAGACCTCTCCTCCCGGTACAGGTAACAATTTGAAATTTGAAAAATAGCAGTTAAAGAAGGAAAAATTATACAGAAAAATAGAAAAATACAGGCTTCGAAGAATAAGAAGAATATTAAAAAAACACATCATTACATTCCTAACAAACTCGATACATCTCGGTTACATTATTGATCTATGCTGGGCTCGCTAGCCATAATCTAATTGGGTCCCAAATTTTTAATCCCTTTATTTTCTTCTTGATACCTTTCAGGCTATTATTGGCAATTTCAAGATTATATGTAGCTAAGAAGCGCATCCGCCACTGTTGAAATGTGGGTGGATATTGATCCAGCCATGCGAAAGTCAAACAGATTCTTAAGACTGCCATAGCAATATATATGAGTCCCTTCATGGCGATAGGTCTGGTAACTCTATCTTCCCCTAACATAATTTCTGCTGTGCTGATCTCTATATTGACTTCGAATATTTCAGATAGGAAGTTGGAGATTTCTCGTTTAATATTATCAAATGTATGACATGTAGCCAGCATATGTATCAGATCGGCTTTAGGCCTATTGCATCTGGGGCAGAGAGTCCCCTTCCCCTCCCCCCATTTTGAAATTTTTTCGGGTGTATAATAAAGGTCGAAAAAAGTTTTGTAGAACTGAGCTTGTAGCTTGGTGGACATTAGAATAGAGCTGGATAGTTCGAGTGCTTTGTGAGCTAGATCCTCTGTAATATCGATCCTATTTTGCCAATTATTTGCATGTTTATCCACATCGTCTGGTAGTACAGCAATTAGGTCTTTATAAATGTATCAAATTTTTACCCTGGCCGAGCTGACCACAGTGTTAATTGTGGGGATTTTCTTAAAGCAACCATTGGGTCCCCCCTTTTTGAGAATAAAATCTCTTGATTGTAAAAACTTTAAAAAATCATGCGAATTCAGCCCGTATTTATTTTTTAGCGATTCAAATGAACAAAAACTCGTGGAATCGTAAAATGAGCCGAGTTGCGAGATTCCTAAACTAACCCATCGCCGCATACAGGAATCCAAAAAAATTTCAGGCAGATTCGTATTGTTTTCTATCGGAGTATAAAATGAAACCCTGTCGATCGCCAGATGTTTCTGAACCATGCTCACTTGCTTCTCTCTGTACCCCTCTTACCTCTTTCTGCACCCCTCTTCCCTCTTTCTGCACCTCTCTTACCTATTTATGCACCCCTGTTCTCTCTTCCTGCAACTTTCGTGCTTTTTTTTGTCCCTCTCTTTCTGTACATCTGTTGCTTCTTTCTATACTTCTCTTCCTTCTTTCTGCACCCCTCCTGCCTCTTTCTGTATCTGCCTTGTCTCTTTGTGCACCCCTCCTACCCTTTTCTGTACCCCTCTTGCTTCTTTTTGCACCTTTGTTGGTTTCTGTACTGTTCTTGCTTTTTTCTGTACCTCACTTGCCACTTTCTGTACTTCTCTTGCTTCTTTCTATACCTCTGTTGCTTCTTTCAGCAACCCCCTTGCTCGTTTCTATACTACTCTTGCTTCTTTCTGTACCTCACTTGCCTCTTTCTGTAATTTTCTTTCTTCTTTCTGTACCTCACTTGCTTCTTCCTGTACCCCTCTTTACTCTTTCTGTACTCTTCTCCCCTCTTTCTGCACCTCTGTTGCTTTTTTCTGCACTTCTGTTACCTCTTTCTGCACCCCTCTTGCCTCTTTCTGCACCTCTGTTGCTTTTTTCTCCACTTCTTTTGCTTCTTTCTGCACCTCTGTTGCTTCTTTCTCCACCCCTCTTGCCTCTTTGTGCAGCTTTCTCCCCTCTTTGTGCAACTCTCTTGCCTCTTTCTACATCCCTCTTCCTTCTTTCTACCCACCTTTTGCCTCTTTGTGCACCTCTGTTCCTTCTTTTTGCACTTTTCTTGCATCTTTCTGCACCCCTCTTGCCTCTTTATGCACTTCTGTGGTTCTTTTGCACTGCTCTTGCTTCTTTCTGCACCTCTCTTACAAATCTCTGCACCCCTGTTGCCTTTTTCTGAACCCCTCTTTCCACTTTCTGCACCTCTCCTGACTCTGTCTGCACCCCTGTCCCCTCTTTCTACATCTCATTTTCCTGTTTATGCAACTGTCTTGCCACTTTATGCAGTTCTCTTGCCTCCTTTCGCACCTCTGTTGCTTCTATCTGCACTTCCCTCCCCTCTTTCTGCACCTCTCTTGCTTCTTTCTGCACCCTTCTTCCCTTTTTTGCCTCCCTCTTGCCTCTTTCTGCAGTTCTCTTGTCATTTTCTGCATCTCACTTGCCTCTTTCTGTCCTTCTCTTGCTTCTTTTTTACACCTCTGTTGATTCTTTCAGAAATTCTCTTGCCTCTTTCTTCACTTCTCTTGCTTGTTTCTGCACCCCTCTTGCGTCTTTCTGCACCTCACTTGAGTCTTTCTGTACCCCTCTTGCCTCTTTCTGCACCCCTTATCCCTCTTTCTGCACATCTCTTGCCTCTTTTTGCACCCCTGTTCCTTCTTTATGTACATTTTCTGCCTGTTTCTGCATCTCTTTTGCCTCTTTCAGCACCTCTGTTGCTTCTTTCTGCACTTTTCTTCCTTCTTTCTACACCCCTTCTGCCGCGTTCTGTACCATTCTTCCCTGTTTATGCACTCCTCCTACCTTTTTCTGCACCCCTCTTGTCCCTTTTTGAACATCTGTTAGTTCTTTCTGCACTTCTCTTGCTTCTCTCTATACCTTTGTTGCTTCTTTCAGCAATTGTCTTGCCTCGTTCTGCACTTCTCTTCCTTCTTTTTGGACCCCTCCTGCCTCTTTCTGTACCCTCTTGCCTCTTTGTGCACCTCTCCTCCCTCTTTCTGCAGCCCCCTTGCCTCTTTTTGCACCTATGTTGGTTCTTTTGCACTGCTCTTGCTTCTTTCTGCACCTCCCTTACAAATCTCTGCACCCCTGTAGCCTTTTTCTGAACCCCTCTTTCCACTTTCTGCACCTCTCTTGACTCTGTCTGCACCCCTGTCCCCTCTTTCTACATCTCATTTTCCTGTTTCTGCAACTTTCTTGCCACTTTATACAGTTCTCTTGCCTCCTTTGGCACCTCTGTTGCTTCTATCTGCACTTCCCTCCCCTCTTTCTGTACCTCTCTTGCTTCTTTCTGCACCCTTCTTCCCTTTTTTGCCTCCCTCTTGCCTCTTTCTGCAGTTCTCTTGTCATTTTCTGCATCTCCCTTGCCTCTTTCTGTCCTTCTCTTGCTTCTTTTTTACACCTCTGTTGATTCTTTCAGAAATTCTCTTGCCTCTTTCTGCACTTCTCTTGCTTGTTTCTGCACCCCTCTTGCGTCTTTCTGCACCTCACTTGAGTCTTTCTGTACCCCTCTTGCCTCTTTCTGCACCCCTTATCCCTCTTTCTGCACATCTCTTGCCTCTTTTTGCACCCCTGTTCCTTCTTTATGTACATTTTCTGCCTGTTTCTGCATCTCTTTTGCCTCTTTCTGTACCTCTGTTGGTTCTTTCTGTACTTCTCTTGCCTCTTTCTACACCCTTTGTGCCTCTTTCAGCACCTCTGTTGCTTCTTTCTGCACTTTTCTTCCTTCTTTCTACTCCCCTTCTGCCTCTTTCTGTACCGTTCTTGCCTGTTTATGCACCCCTCCTACCTTTTTCTGCACCCCTCTTGTCCCTTTTTGAACATCTGTTAGTTCTTTCTGCACTTCTCTTGCTCCTCTCTATACCTTTGTTGCTTCTTTCAGTAATTGTCTTGCCTCGTTCTGCACTTCTCTTCCTTCTTTTTGGACCCCTCCTGCCTCTTTCTGTACCCTCTTGCCTCTTTGTGCACCTCTCCTCCCTCTTTCTGCAGCCCTCTTGCCTCTTTATTCACCTCTGTTTGTTTCCTGCACTGCTCTTGCTTCTTTTTGCACCTCACTTGCCTCTTTCTGCACCTCATTTGCATTTTTTCTGTACCCCTCTTGCCTCTTTTTGCACTCCTGTTCCCTCTTACTGCACTTTTCCTAACTGTTTTTGTACCTCTCTTGCCTCTTTCCGTACCTCTCTTGCCCCTTTGTGCATCTCTCTTCCCTCTTTCTGCACCCTTCTTGCCTCTTTTTGTAACTCTGTTGGCTGTCTGCACTGCTCTAGCTTCTTTCTGCACCTCACTTGCCTCTTTCTGCACTTCTCTTGCTTCTCTCTATACCTTTGTTGCTTCTTTCAGCAATTGTCTTGCCTCGTTCTGCACTTCTCTTCCTTCTTTTTGGACCCCTCCTGCCTCTTTCTGTACCCTCTTGCCTCTTTGTGCACCTCTCCTCCCTCTTTCTGCAGCCCCCTTGCCTCTTTTTGCACCTATGTTGGTTCTTTTGCACTGCTCTTGCTTCTTTCTGCACCTCCCTTACAAATCTCTGCACCCCTGTAGCCTTTTTCTGAACCCCTCTTTCCACTTTCTGCACCTCTCTTGACTCTGTCTGCACCCCTGTCCCCTCTTTCTACATCTCATTTTCCTGTTTCTGCAACTTTCTTGCCACTTTATACAGTTCTCTTGCCTCCTTTGGCACCTCTGTTGCTTCTATCTGCACTTCCCTCCCCTCTTTCTGTACCTCTCTTGCTTCTTTCTGCACCCTTCTTCCCTTTTTTGCCTCCCTCTTGCCTCTTTCTGCAGTTCTCTTGTCATTTTCTGCATCTCCCTTGCCTCTTTCTGTCCTTCTCTTGCTTCTTTTTTACACCTCTGTTGATTCTTTCAGAAATTCTCTTGCCTCTTTCTGCACTTCTCTTGCTTGTTTCTGCACCCCTCTTGCGTCTTTCTGCACCTCACTTGAGTCTTTCTGTACCCCTCTTGCCTCTTTCTGCACCCCTTATCCCTCTTTCTGCACATCTCTTGCCTCTTTTTGCACCCCTGTTCCTTCTTTATGTACATTTTCTGCCTGTTTCTGCATCTCTTTTGCCTCTTTCTGTACCTCTGTTGGTTCTTTCTGTACTTCTCTTGCCTCTTTCTACACCCTTTGTGCCTCTTTCAGCACCTCTGTTGCTTCTTTCTGCACTTTTCTTCCTTCTTTCTACTCCCCTTCTGCCTCTTTCTGTACCGTTCTTGCCTGTTTATGCACCCCTCCTACCTTTTTCTGCACCCCTCTTGTCCCTTTTTGAACATCTGTTAGTTCTTTCTGCACTTCTCTTGCTCCTCTCTATACCTTTGTTGCTTCTTTCAGTAATTGTCTTGCCTCGTTCTGCACTTCTCTTCCTTCTTTTTGGACCCCTCCTGCCTCTTTCTGTACCCTCTTGCCTCTTTGTGCACCTCTCCTCCCTCTTTCTGCAGCCCTCTTGCCTCTTTATTCACCTCTGTTTGTTTCCTGCACTGCTCTTGCTTCTTTTTGCACCTCACTTGCCTCTTTCTGCACCTCATTTGCATTTTTTCTGTACCCCTCTTGCCT
Organism: Lissotriton vulgaris; assembly: GCF_964263255.1. Lineage (NCBI taxonomy): Eukaryota > Metazoa > Chordata > Amphibia > Caudata > Salamandridae > Lissotriton > Lissotriton vulgaris. Next base: position 1,740,213,291 of record NC_141694.1, on the reverse strand, counting down.
CTTTTTGCACTCCTGTTCCCTCTTACTGCACTTTTCCTAACTGTTTTTGTACCTCTCTTGCCTCTTTCCGTACCTCTCTTGCCCCTTTGTGCATCTCTCTTCCCTCTTTCTGCACCCTTCTTGCCTCTTTTTGTAACTCTGTTGGCTGTCTGCACTGCTCTAGCTTCTTTCTGCACCTCACTTGCCTCTTTCTGCACTTCTCTTGCCTCATTCTGTACCTCTCTAGCCTCTTTCTGCACTTACCTTGCTTCTTTCTACACTTCTGTTGCTTCTTTCTCTATCCCTCTTGCCTCGTTCTGCAGCTTTATCTCCTCTTTGTGCAGCTCTGTTCCTTCTTTCTGCACTTCTCTTGCATCTTTCTGCACCCCTCTTGCCTCTTTATGCACTTCTGTTGGTTCCTTCGCACTGCTTTTGCTTCTTTCTTCACCTCTCTTGAAAATCTCTACACCCCTGTAGCCTTTTTCTGCACCCCTCTTTCTACTTTCTGCACCTCTCTTGCCTCTGTCTGCACCCCTGTCCCCTGTTTCTACACCTCATTTTCCTGTTTCTGCAACTTTCATACCGCTTTCTGTAGTTGTCTTGCCTCCTTCTGTACCTCTGTTGCTTCTATCTGTACTTCTCTTGCCTCTTTCTGCCCCTCTATTGCTTCTTTCTGCACCCTTCTTCCCTTTTTGCCTCCCTCTTGCCTCTTTCTGCAGTTCTCTTGTCATTTTCTGTACCTCACTTGCCTCTTTCTGTACTTCTCTTGCTTCTAGTTTACACCTCTGTTGCTTCTTTCAGCAATTCTCTTGCCTCTTTCTTTTCTTCTCTTGCTTGTTTCTGTACCTCTCTTGCACCTTTCTGCACCTCTGTTGTCTTTTTCTGTACCTCACTTGCTTCTTTCTGCACCCCTGTTGCCTCTTTCTGCACCCCTCTTCCCTCTTTCTGCACATCTCTTGCTTCTTTTTGCACCCCTGTTCCTTCTTTATGTACCTTTCCTGCCTGTTCCTGCGTCTTTTTAGCCTCTGTTGCTTCTTTCTGCACTTCCCTTGCCTCTTTCTTCACTTTTTGTGCCTCTTTCAGCACCTCTGTTGCTTCTTTCTGCACTTCTCTTCCTTCTTTCTGCACCTCTGTTACTTCTTTCAGCAATCCTCTTGCTTCTTTATGTACTGCTCTTGCTTCTTTCTGTACCTCACTTGCCTCTTTCTGCACTTCTCTTGCTTCTTTCAAAACCTCTGTTGCTTCTTTCAGCAATTCTCTTGCCTGCTTCTGCACTTCCCTTCCTTCTTTCTGTATCCCCCCTGCCTCTTTCTGTACCTCTCTTGCCTCTTTGTGCACTTCTCGTACCTCTTTCTGCACCCCTATTGCACCCCTATTGCACCCCTATTGCTTTTTTCTGCACCTCACTTGCCTCTTTCTTGCACTTCTCTTGCTTCTTTCTACACCTCTGTTGCTTCTTTCAGCAATCCTATTGCTTCTTTCTGTACTGCTCTTGCTTATTTCTGCACCTCACTTGCCTCTTTCTGCACTCCTCTTGCTTCTTTCTACACCTCTGTTGCTTCTTTCAGTAATTCTCTTGCCTCCTTCTGCACTTCCCTTCCTTTCTTTCTGTACCCCTCCTGACTCTTTCTGTACCTCTCTTGCCTCTTTGTGCACCTCTTGTACCTCTTTCTGCACCCCTATTACCTCTTTTTACACGTCTGTTGGTACTTTCTGCACTGCTCTTGCTTCTTTTTCCACTTCACTTGCTTCTTTCTGTACCTCTCTTGCCTCTTTCGGCACCTCTGTTTTGCGTCTTTCAGCACCTCTGTTGCTTCTTTTTGCACCTCTGACTTAGAGGTAGTTTTAACCCCCTACCCTATTATGCACTAGGGCCTTACAGGGGAGGTCATGCCATTCACAGGGGTACCCCAACCCACAGTGTACCCTAGTATATGTAGGTATTTTCACTGCATTCTAAGTGATTTTCAGCATAGCACTGGCTCCGGACCTGGTTAGTCAGAGTCAGTTACCACCAGTACCAGTCAGCATAAAGTTGGGGGCACTGGATGTCTTTGCAACAAGGCCTCTTCCTGCACCTCTGTTGGTTCTTTCTGCATATCTCTTGCTTCTTTCTGCACTTTTCTTCGTCCTTCTGCACTTATGTTGCCTCTTTTTGTATTCTTCTTGCTTTTTTCTGCGCCTTTCTTCCTCTTTCTGCACATGTCCTACCCCTGTAGGCATAGATAGAAATTAGCATTTAAAAAACCCTAGAAATTCACTGAAAAAAACATACGTTTCAGGAATGTTAGAGTTAGAAATTAGCATTTAAAAAACCTTTGAAATTCACTGAAAAACCATAGGTTTCAGGGATGTTATAGTTAGAAATTAGCATTTAAAAAACCTTAGGAATTCACAGAAAAAAACACAGGCTTCAGGGATGTTATAGTTAGTTGGACATTTCACTCGTACAAAACCAGAGAAATTCGGTTGTTATAGTTCGTTAAGCTAACTATAGCTCGTGCCCCAGTAATACATTGCTGATGACGACACATATTACATCATTCATGACATGGTCAGTGACATCACTAATTGCATCACTGATGACATCTCAAATGACATCACTGATGACATCACTGATGACATCATCCACGTGATAATCTGATGCACCTCCTCACACCCTAATATAACCTTTGATACACCCACTCTAAAATACAGACTAGCATTTTCGAAACCATAGGCACACCAATACCAGTTACTACATACCCACTCACTGATTCCTAGGTCTACACACACATCCACCCATTCACCCATGCAGTCACTCATCTATACAGCACTATCATTTGTACTCATAGACCTATACAGACACTCACACACCGCCACTCATCCATACTATTTCAACCAGATTGAGTCAGCCCAAACCTCCACCAAACAGCTCTTCCAAGTGGTCACAAAACTGTCAGGATCTGCCATAAACCCCCCTATTACGCTAGACCTGTGTAATGACCTGCAAAATCCTTTTTAGACAAAGTTAACAACATATATGCTATTGCTAACTTCACCACCCAGGCCAAATCTGACCACTTAACAGTCCCCCCGGAAATAATAAGCATAACCCTTCCTTCTCAAAATTCAGCCTAGTGTCATCAAAGCAAATTGAGGATGTCATTTTAACCATCAAGTCTGGTTCTCCCACAGACCCATGCCCCTCGTCTGTTTTAAAACTTTTTCCCGAAATTCTGGCCCCAAACCTAATGGACATCTGCAACACTATGTTTTAACACCGGCATCTATCCAGCCACAAGGAAAAACTCTACCACTAAGCCACTACTTTAGACCCATCACAAGCCTTCCTTTCCCTTCCAAAATATTTGAGAAACTAATGAATACACAACTGGCCAACTACATTGAAGACAATAACCTGTTGGACAACACTCAATTCGGTTTCAGGAAAGGCCATGGCACGGAAACAGCCCTCATCAAAGCTGCAGATGAAATTAGATCCATCTTAGATCAAGGGGTATGGCAGTGCTAATACACTTGGATTTGTCAGTAGCCTTTGACATGGTCGATCACTCAACACTGATCAACCGTGTCTCGAACTTAGGCATCAAGCATAAGGCAAAATAATTATTGATCTCATTCCTCGCTAACCACACACAACTAGTGAGCCTCGGCACCTACAAGTCCCCCCTTTTACTTTCCCGTGTGGTGTGCCACAAGGATCATCCTTGAGTCCGAGACTGTTCAACATCTATGTATCAGACCTGGCCAAGGCCATCAAAACCCACGGGATGAATCTCACTTCCTACGCTGATGACACACAATTGGTGCTAGCAATCCATACAAATGGAGGAGAAATTGCTGCCACATTCCAATCTGGCATGATTGCCATTAGCACCTGGATGGCCCAGAACTGCCTAAAGTTCAACTCGGATAAGACTGAGGTCTTGATACTCGGAAAACTCCATCCGGCATGGTCCTCCATCTGGTGGCCCACTGAACTAGCCCACCACCTTCCCCAGTCCCCAAGGTCAGAAACCTAGGTGTTTTATTCCATGACAAACTGAATTTCACCCCACACGTCAATGCAATTGTCTCATCTTCCTTTTATACTTTCAAAATAATCAAAAAACTCTTACCCTTCCTTCCACCTAACACTGGGAAAACCCTCATCAACACATTAGTCATGTCCAAAATTGATTATTGTAATGGCCTGCTAATGAATACCCAGAAAAAGGTCAGTATTAGACTCCAGATGGTGCAGAACGCAGCCGCAAGACTGATAACAGGCACCCCCAATTACCACCCAATCTCAACAATATTATGAAGCCTCCACTGGCTACCGATAACAAGCCGGGTTAAATTCAAGGCCCTCTGTCTGGCCTTTAAGGCCCTCCACAACAGTGGACCAGACTTTATGAGAAAAGCCTTAAGTGGATACACCCCCAGCAGGACCCTCCGTTCCTCAATGGCCAACCTTCTGCAGATCCCCTGCACCAAGAAAGTAGCCTGGGGTGACAGAAGATTCACAGTTGCCACTACTAAACTGTGGAACACCTTGCCTCAACATATCAAAACATGACCAACCCTACTGGCATTCAGGAAGCAGATCAAGACTAGGGGGCCCATTACGATGTCGGGCGGATCGCCACCGCCATGGTGGCGGTGGCGATCCGCCCGACATAAATGCCCGCCCGCCACCCTTTTCCCCCCGCCACATTACAATGGCGGTGGGACCGCAGCGGAGGCAAACACCGCCTGCCACTTTTCCACCCCGGTCGCCTTGCGGCCGGGGCGGAAAAGGGTTCATATGGTGGGGGTGTCTATCAGACACCACCAGCCATATGTGGATGGGCGTCTGCAGTTGCTTTTCCGTGGCGGCAATGCGGCCAAGGAAACGCAGGCGGACTAAACTCTGGGGGCCCCGTGCGGGCCCCCAGAGTGAATGAGAGTAGGGGGGTGAACACGGGGGGTACCTGTGGTACCCCCTTCTTTCGCATTTACAAAGCGGCAGGCACCACGCGGTGCCTGCCGCTTTGTAAATGCAAATGCTGAAATGCATTTTTAGCATTGTGGCGGGCGGTGCAGAGAGCACCGCCCGCCACAATGCTAAAAATACAGGATGTGCCCGCCACTGTGGGGGGCACATCCTAATACCCCCCACGGGACCCCCGCCCTTATGGCGGGCGGTCCCTATTACCACGAGGATGGAGGGCGGGCAAAGTCTGCCCACCATCCTAATGACCCTCTTGGCTTTTCAATCAATAGACAGTTCATCTTCAGCCCCATCCTCTATCAAGTCCGCAGCGCCGAGACACCCAGGGTATTTGTGCGCTTTACAAATCGCTAAAATAAATAAATAAATAGAGTTACTCACACACCTAGTCAGTCATGCAAAGAATCAATCACACAGTGGGTTGCTGAGACCATTCCGACACAAATTCAACTGCCATTAATAGCCTCCATATCAGCACCTGTCCTCTCACGGTGACACCGAGGTCCATTGGTCACGGCGGGGCATCCCAGCCGCGAAGGATGCCTCGCCGTGACCAATGGACCTCGGTGTCACCGTAATAATGAACACCATTGAGAGGATAGGTGCTGATATGCAGGCTATTAATGGCAGTTGAATTTGTGTCGGAATGGTCGCAGCAACCCACTGTGGCATTTTAATGAACTTTACTAACAGCATGCATGCCCACTCACTGGAGGAACATAAGTGTGAGCACTACAAGTACCAAGAAACCGTGCTAGCGGCCACGCCCAATGAGGCCGGTACGAGGTAAATAGAGGCGCACTAATTGGGTGATGCATTGCTGTTCGAACTGAGCCTATGACAAAGGGCAGGAACCCGAAACGCGTCGGCTAAAGTGAAAGACCAGAGCTGTTGGCTGTTTTACCTTTTCATGCTGCAGCCTTCATTAAAAAGAAACAGGAATATTCGCTTGTGTGGGCTCCTTCACTGAGGGTAACCTTGCTTTGTGTTAAATATATATATATATATATATATATATATATATATATATATATATATATATATATATATATATATATATATATATATATATATATATATATATATATATATATATATATATATATATATATAAAAACATGTTTAAACTTTACTGAAACACTTAGTTACTGGATGATGTCATCAGTGATGTCATTTGAGATGGTATATATATATATATATATATATATATATATATATATATATATATATATATATATATATATATATATATATATATATATATATATATGTTAGAACTGGGGGTCTCTAGTTGGCAGAGGTAAGTACCTGAGACCAAGTAGGGACCCTTGCTTCTAGTCAGGGTGAAGGAATAACCCTCTGAGATAACCCCTGCTCACCCTCTAGGTAGCATGGCGCGAGCAGTCTAGGCTAAACAGAGGCAATGTGGATAACATTTGCACTTAACACAACAATAATCCCCAATCCACCACAAACTGAGACCACACAGGTAAGTATGTATAAAATATAACTTTATCTAGTTTCAGCAAGGTAAATCAAGCAGTTGCACGATGATCACTTCATTATAAAAATGTTGCACTTAATTCTTTAATGGTTGCATGTATGTAGGAAGTCTTCAATACAAATGTAGTCTCAAGTCTCTTCTAAATCGATATTAAAAATAATGCGATTTCTTTATCTCCATTTAGCTCTGAAAACGAGCAAGCCAAACTATGCCAATGAGTTACTATCAGCCCGCAAAGCAATGGGCCTCAAGCGCTGCAGATGCGCCTCACCGCGCGGCCCAGGGACTCTTTCTTCCCCCCGAGACAGCCTCACTCGTTCTCAGGCTCCGGGCGCACCGCGCCGTGCAGATCTCTCTCGTTCCCGCCCCGGCCGGTCCCCTTTCCCCTCCCGCCCGCTCTCGACAATCCAACGAGCGCCGGGGGGGGAGGTGATGCTCACCTTGTGCGGGACGGCAGACCAGGGGTGCGGGACGCTTTTCGAATCCCTCGGCGAGGTCAGGTCAGTCTCCCCGGTCCCGGCGGTGATCACGGCAATTCTTCGGCACCTCCCGCAGCTTCAGCGGAGGCAGCCAATCCCGTCGCGGCTCCTGCGACGAGCCCCTCTGAACGCGAGGCCGCCAACCAATGGCAGCGCGGCCTCGCTGATGACGCTCCGCTCCAGCAACCAATCCCGTCGCCGCTCTGGTGAGGGGGCTCGGCTCTCTCACCCAATCAGAGCGCGGCGGGCTCGATCTTCAGCCCGCAAACACCGGGAAGATACGGGGCACTTCCACCACGATTACTGACACGGCCAGCAATCGTTTTTCAGCGCTCCTTGCGCTGGAGAGGCCCACAAGTCTCCGGTCTGCACCACCCACGTGTCGATGAACACGTCGATCTTGGCCACGCAGCAGGCTGGGTCAGCGCGGCGCCCTCGAGCAGATTAGAGGGCAGCCAGTGCGCTAAACAGGCAAACTACAGGGTTTCAAGATCTCTTAGCTACACAGCAGCTTCAGGGGGGGCACAGCAGATTCTTGTGGTCCTTGGGCAACCTTTATGTTCCTGGGTTGCAGACAGGGAGCCAGCTCTTCTCAGGCCCTTGGAGATTCAGGTTGCAGACACAGCACACAGTAAAGTCTTAGCAGTTTCAAGCAGGCAGGGTCACAGCTCACAGCAAAGTCCCTTTCTTCTCCTCTCCTTCAGTTGGATAGCAGGATAGGTCAGCCCTTAAAGCACACAGCAAGGCAATCTTCCATCAGCTCCTGCCGCAGTCCTTCCTCTGGCAGAGGTTCCTCTTGATTGTAGAATCTTAGAATCTACTCTTCCGTAGTCAGGGGTCCTTCCCTTATACCCCAAAAAGCTTTTGAAGTCCTTTGAAGTCTTTGTGCAAGGGGGCTCTGGGCACTGGAATGTTTCTGGTGTTCTTCTTCCTGTCAGCTTCAGGGCCAGAGGTGACAGTGGGCCGGCAGGGGAGTTAGCCAGCATGGTGGTCAGGCAGGCACAGCCCGGCACTATCAGGCCCTTCTTCCTCCCCCTCCCTTGGCAACAGATGTTGCCTTTCACCCCTGGGCTGACTCCGACCCCCTCCGGGGCCCTGCAGCCCCTGTCACACAGGCAATCCACACACAGGCCCAGGCACACAGAAAGGTTTGGACAAGAGAACAGCCACTTTCTAAAAGTACTATTCTCAAACACCGAATTCAAAAATAACCCTTCCTGAAAGATGTGTTATTAAATTCTGAGTTCAGGGATATCTTTCACTTATGCTCCATCTTGTTCCTATAGGAAGATAGGCTGGGATCCAATGGGACCAGCCTCCCCCATGTTACTCTATGGAGCCATACAGGCCTACAGCAGTGAGCACACAAAATGGCTGCTGCTCTCTACCAGAGCATGTTACCTGCACTAGTACATGCTCTACCCTATCCATACACTGCACCCTGCCCGGGGGGGCACCTTGAGCCTTCCATAGGGGTGGCTGATGTGCACAGACAGGGGAGGGTTAAGCCCAGCCAGTGGGGACACTGGCCAGGCGGACATGGAAGTCCGCTGACTGCACACAGGCTCTGCGCTGGCAGGCCTGAGACACCATTTTAGAGCTACTCATGTGGGTGGCGCAATCTGCGCTGCAGGCCCACTAGTAGCATCTGTCATCACCAGCCCTGGCACACACAGTGCACTTTACTAGGGACTTCATGGTGATACAAATATGCCAATCAGGTATACCCAATCAATATGACAATTTACAGAGGGAGCACTTACCCTCTGACACTGATCAGCAGTGGCAGAGGGTCCAAAGCATCTAAATCAGCAAAAACGAAATCCAGCACAGCATCAAAAATACATGAGTCAGAGGCAAAAAGATGGGGGAATAACCACGCCAAGGATGTCAGGTCTAACACGTGTCCCCTCCAGCTGAAAGTGGGGAGAACTACCCAACCTCTTGGGAGTCCTCATCACTAAGGCGGAAGAATCTGGACAGACCATCAGCATTGGCGTGTTCTGTACCAGGGCGGTGCTCCACCGTGAAGTCCATCCCCTGTAGGGAAATGGACCACCTCAACAGTTTTGGATTCTCGCCCCTCATATGCATTAACCATCTGAGGGGCCTGTGGTCGGTCTGAACACGGAAGTGAGTCCCAAACAGGTAGGGCCTCAGCTTCTTCAGAGCCCAGACCACAGCGAAAGCTTCCCTTTCGATTGCACTCCATCTCTGTTCCCTGGGGAGTAGCCTCCTACTAATGAAAGCCACTGGTTGGTCTCCACCCTCATCGTTGACCTGTGAGAGTACTGCTCCCACGCCTTGCTCTGAAGCGTCAGTTTGCACAATGAACTCACTTGAAAAGTCAGGTGCCTTAAGCACCGGTGCTGTGCACATGGCCGTTTTGAGGGTGTCAAAAGCAGTTTGACAGGCCTCAGTCCAATTCACTTTTCTGGGCTGATTTCTAGATGTCAGCTCTGTCAAAGGGGCCACAATGGTGCCATAACCTTTGACAAACCGTCTGTAATACCCGGTGAGACCTAAAAAGGCTCTCACCTCTGTCTGGGTCTTGGGGGGTTCCCAAGCCAGAATGGTATCAATCTTTGCTTGTGGGGGCGCCACCTGGCCGCTCCCCACCTGGTGTCCCAAGTACACCACAGATCCCTGCCCTATCTGGCACTTACTGGCCTTGATAGTGAGGCCTGCCTTCTGCAGAGCCTTCAACATTGCGCAGAGGTGTTTTAAGTGTTCCTCCCAAGTGGAGCTGAACACAGCAATGTCATCCAGGTATGCTGCTCTGAATTCCTCCAGCCCTGCTAATACCTGGTTGACCAGTCTCTGGAATGTGGCCGGGGCATTTTTCAACCCAAAGGGCATGACACGAAACTGGAAGTGCCCAACTGGTGTTGAAAATGCTGATCTTTCCTTGGCCCCCTCAGTTAAGGCAATCTGCCAGTAACCTGAAGTCAAATCAAAGGTGCTCAGGTACCGGGCAGCTCCCAACCGATCCACCAGCTCATCAGCTCTGGGGATGGGGTGCGCGTCAGTATTGGTGACCGCATTGAGCCCACGGTAGTCCACACAGAAACGGAGTTCTGGGGGGCCACCAGGTGTAGCAGCTTTCTTAGGCACTAAGACCACTGGGCTAGCCCAGGGGCTGCTGGAGGGCTCAATTACCCCTAGCGCTAACATCTTAGAAACCTCTTCTTTGATGCTAGCTCTGACCTTGTCAGCCACCCTGTAAAACTTCTGTTTCACAGGCAGGTTATCTCCAGTGTCCACATCGTGGACGCACCAGTTGGTGACTCCTGGGGTCAGGGAGAATAGGGGGGCGAACTGACCCAAGACTTGGCGACAGTCCTTCTGCTGCTCTGGGGTCAGGGTGGGGGAGAGGACCACACCATCCACTGACCCATCCTGCTCCTTGACTGCCAGGAGGTCAGGGAGAGGATCACTATCCTCCTCCCCTCCAGCATCTGTAGCCATGAGCATAGTCACTTCAGTCCTCTCAAAGTGGGGTTTGAGGCGGTTCACATGTAGCACTCTCAGGGGTTGCCTGGGAGTCTTCAGGTTAACCAAATAGGTAACCTCGCTCTTGCGCTCCACCACCTCATATGGCCCAGACCATTTGTCATGGAGCGCACAAGGCTCCACCGGCGCCATCACCCACACTTTCTGCCCAGGTTGGAACTCCACAAGAGAGGTGTTCTGGTCATACCACCTCTTAATTTCCTCCTGGCTAGCCTCCAGGTTCTCTTGAGCGAGCTTCCTGAAGCGCTTGGTCTGGTTGCGAATGGCCAGCACATAGCTGAACACATCCTGAGGGGTTTTCCCACGGGATTTCTCCCACCCCTCCTTCACCAGAGTAAGAGGCCCTCTGACAGGGTGGCCATACAGCAACTCAAAGGGACTGAACCCTAAGGATTTTTGAGGCACCTCCCTGTAGGCAAACAACAGGCATGGCAACAAGACGTCCCATTTCCGCCTCATGGGCTCCTCTAGGCCCATAATCATGCCCTTCAAGGTGCGGTTGAATCTCTCAACCAACCCATTTCCTTGAGGGTGGTAAGGAGTGGTGAATTTGTATGTCACCCCACACTCCGCCCACAGGGACTTCATATACCTAGAAATGAAGTTTGTCCCCCTGTCCGAGACCACCTCCCTGGGAAATCCCACACGGGAAAAGATCCCCATCAGGGCACGGCCCACCACTGGGGCTGTGACCGTCCTGAGCGGGATGGCTTCCGGGTACCGAGTGGCATGGTCCACCAAGACCAGGATAAACCTGTTGGCTAGGGCTGTCTTGGGATCCAGGGGCCCCACGATGTCAATGCCCACCCGCTCGAAAGGGGTGCTCACCACGGGAAAGGGTTGGAGGGGTGCCACGCACTTCCCTCCGCTCTTGCCACTGGCCTGACAAGTCTGACAAGACTTACAAAAGGCAGCGACGTGCTTCTTCATCTGGGGCCAGTAGAAATGGGTGACAAGCCTGTGATAGGTCTTGTCTTGCCCCAGATGTCCTGCGAGAGGCACGTCATGAGCCAGACCCAGTAGGAAGTTCCTGAAGCGCTCGGGCACTACCAGCACTCGGGCTGCACCGGGCTCAGCGAACTTAGGCTCACTATAAAGTAAGTCATCCTCCCAGTAGATCAAATGCTCCTTGGACCCCAGGCCTGCGGCCTGGTCGGCAGCCTGCTGCCGCACACCAACGAGAGAAGGGCACTCATTCTGAGCCTGGCAGAATTCCTCCCTGGAGGGACCACCTTCTTGCTGCCACTGGGTTAGCTCAGGCAATTCCCCTAGTTCGGCCACCTGCTCCCCTGTAGGTTCCAGGGCATCCCCCTCTGGGTCTGCCTCCTCCTGGACCGTGGGAACAGTGGGGGCCGGTTTCCCGCGCCCTCTACCCCTTCTTCTCTTGGCAGGTTCCTGGACCATTGTTCCAGGCTCCAGCTCTGCTAGACCGCCCTCTCTGGCTGTCATGGCCCGGGTGGACACACAGATCCACGCAGGCAAACCCAACATCTCCAAGTGAGTCCTGTGCTCCACCTCTTTCCATGGGGAGCTCTCTAGGTCATTACCTAATAGACAATCTACAGGCAAGGCATCACTTACAACGATTTCCAAAATACCGGAGACTCCTCCCCATTCAAATGGAACTTTCGCCAACTTGCAGTAGCGCACTGAACTGTCAGCTGCCACCACAGGCCGGAGTACCTCGGGAACAATTTGCTCTTCAGACATCCACCGACACCTGACAGATGTCACGCTGGCCCCTGTGTCTCTCAGAGCCTCTACCTCCTGTCCATTGATGGTCACCTTCTGCCCGTATTTCTTAGTGTTTTGGGGCAGCAAAGTTTCCTGGGCCATCTCTTGGTCTCCTAGAGAGACAAGGGTCATCAATGCTAACCCCTTCTCCCCACTAGAAATCAAATCCCCTCCCAAAGCTACACTGGCCAACGCCTGTGCTGGAGCACCAGAGGGTGCTGGAGGTTTCTTTGGACATTTGGGGGCAATGTGCCCCACCTCCCTACACGAATAGCAAGTAGGTGGGGTCTTTTTGTCCTGTGTGCCTTTATGGGGCCAGGACTTCTTAGACTTGGGGGGTGTAGACACCTTCTCCTGGGAACCAGTTTGGGGCCCTTTAGAAGACTCCTTTTGATTACCCGTGTCCCCCCCACTCTTCTGCTGGGGACACTGTCCACCCTTGGCTGGGTACTTACCACCCCCTTGTGGACCCTGGTGCTAGTCCACCGGTCCGCCTCTTTAGCAAGCTCACTGGGATCAGTTAACTTGCTATCCAAAAGATGCTGGCGCAGCTCGGGGACACATAAACTACTTAAGTGCTCCCTACTAATCAAGTGACACAACCCCACATAATCAGTAACTTTGCTGCCCTTTATCCAACCTTCCAGTGCACGCGAGTACATACTCACACACTCCACCCAAGTACTTGAATCAAGCTTCTTGAAGTTCCTAAACTTCTGGCGGTACTGTTCTGCAGTGAGCCCATCCCTGAGGCATAAAGCCTCCTTCATGTCGGGGTAGGATAAAGTACCTGCTACCTCTAAGGGTGCCAAGACATCCCTCCCAGAGGCCTCAAAATGCTTCCACAATCCTGCCCCCCAGTTCCTCTCAGGCACCTCATTCATCTTTAGGGCAAGTTCATACGATCTAAACCACGCATAAATATCCTCACCACTCTGATAATTCTGTACCAGATCTTTTGGTATGTATACCTTACCCGCCTGTACTGGTTGTTCGCTGCCACCATTAGGGCTGGACCTCCCCTGTCGGTTTTTAAAGTCCAGCTCCCTCATATTCCTTTCATGAGCCCATTGGAGTTTCTTCTCCTCCAACGCCTTCTCAGCTTCAAGGCGCAGTCTCATCTCCTCTGCTTGGGTTTTGAGCTTAAAAAGCTCAATCTCATGGGTCCTAGCTCTCTGATTCTCCTCCACTTCCTCTGGAGAAATAATCCTACCGGAGTGGTTGCTGCCGGTCCTAGACCCTGACTTCCTCACTGGCAAATCACTAAGCAGAAAAACATTCTCCTGTGTGCCGCCCTCTCCCGTATCAGCTTCTGGACCACCATGTTTGGCCTCCCACCAGGCCCTCAGAGCTTTCTGTAGCTCTTCCTTGTTTGCGCTGCCCTTCGCTGGGCATCCAAGCTGTTTGCAGAATGCTTTCAGTTGCTCCTTGTTATAGATGAACAACTCCTGGATTTCAAATTCCCCTACCACTTCTACAGTCACGCTTGGCGCTTTCCGAGACATGATGCTTCCTTCCCTTTTCAACAAAAAGGTTTCACCAAAAAGAAAAAAATCTTGCGCAACCTGTGCTGCTAAACTAGACTAGTGATGTACAAGAAATCACTGCAGGTCAAGTGCAATTATTAGTTCAAAATCCCACCGCTGCCACCAATGTTAGAACTGGGGGTCTCTAGTTGGCAGAGGTAAGTACCTGAGACCAAGTAGGGACCCTTGCTTCTAGTCAGGGTGAAGGAATAACCCCCTGAGATAACCCCTGCTCACCCTCTAGGTAGCATGGCGCGAGCAGTCTAGGCTAAACAGAGGCAATGTGGATAACATTTGCACTTAACACAACAATAATCCCCAATCCACCACAAACTGAGACCACACAGGTAAGTATATATAAAATATAACTTTATCTAGTTTCAGCAAGGTAAATCAAGCAGTTGCACGATGATCACTTCATTATAAAAATGTTGCACTTAATTCTTTAATGGTTGCATGTATGTAGGAAGTCTTCAATACAAATGTAGTCTCAAGTCTCTTCTAAATCGATATTAAAAATAATGCGATTTCTTTATCTCCATTTAGCTCTGAAAACGAGCAAGCCAAACTATGCCAATGAGTTACTATCAGCCCGCAAAGCAATGGGCCTCAAGCGCTGCAGATGCGCCTCACCGCGCGGCCCAGGGACTCTTTCTTCCCCCCCGGGACAGCCTCACTCGTTCTCAGGCTCCGGGCGCACCGCGCCCTGCAGATCTCTCTCGTCCCCGCCCCGGCCGGTCCCCTTTCCCCTCCCGCCCGCTCTCGACAATCCAACGAGCGCCGGGGGGGGGAGGTGATGCTCACCTTGTGCGGGACGGCAGGCCAGGGGTGCGGGACGCTTTTCGAATCCCTCGGCGAGGTCAGGTCAGTCTCCCCGGTCCCGGCGGTGATCACGGCAATTCTTCGGCACCTCCCGCAGCTTCAGCGGAGGCAGCCAATCCCGTCGCGGCTCCTGCGACGAGCCCCTCTGAATGCGAGGCCGCCAACCAATGGCAGCACGGCCTCGCTGATGACGCTCCGCTCCAGCAACCAATCCCGTCGCGGCTCTGGTGAGGGGGCTCTGCTCTCTCACCCCAATCAGAGCGCGGCGGGCTCGATCTTCAGCCCGCAAACACCGGGAAGATACGGGGCACTTCCACCACGATTACTGACCCCGGGCTGCGACGGTGACACGGCCAGCAATCGTTTTTCAGCGCTCCTTGCGCTGGAGAGGCCCACAAGTCTCCGGTCTGCACCACCCACGTGTCGATGAACACGTCGATCTTGGCCACGCAGCAGGCTGGGTCAGCGCGGCGCCCTCGAGCAGATTAGAGGGCAGCCAGTGCGCTAAACAGGCAAACTACAGGGTTTCACGATCTCTTAGCCACACAGCAGCTTCAGGGGGGGCACAGCAGATTCTTGTGGTCCTTGGGCAACCTTTATGTTCCTGGGTTGCAGACAGGGAGCCAGCTCTTCTCAGGCCCTTGGAGATTCAGGTTGCAGACACAGCACACAGCAAAGTCTTAGCAGTTTCAAGCAGGCAGGGTCACAGCTCACAGCAAAGTCCCTTTCTTCTCCTCTCCTTCAGTTGGATAGCAGGATAGGTCAGCCCTTAAAGCACACAGCAAGGCAATCTTCCATCAGCTCCTGCCACAGTCCTTCCTCTGACAGAGGTTCCTCTTGATTGTAGAATCTTAGAATCTACTCTTCCGTAGTCAGGGGTCCTTCCCTTATACCCCAAAAAGCCTTTGAAGTCCTTTGAAGTCTTTGTGCAAGGGGGCTCTGGGCACTGGAATGTTTCTGGTGTTCTTCTTCCTGTCAGCTTCAGGGCCAGAGGTGACAGTGGGCCGGCAGGGGAGTTAGCCAGCATGGTGGTCAGGCAGACACAGCCCGGCACTATCAGGCCCTTCTTTCTCCCCCTGCCTTGGCAACAGATGTTGCCTTTCACCCCTGGGCTGACTCCGACCCCCTCCGGGGCCCTGCAGCCCCTGTCACACAGGCAATCCACACACAGGCCCAGGCACACAGAAAGGTTTGGACAAGAGAACAGCCACTTTCTAAAAGTACTATTCTCAAACACCGAATTCAAAAATAACCCTTCCTGAAAGATGTGTTATTAAATTCTGAGTTCAGGGATATCTTTCACTTATGCTCCATCTTGTTCCTATAGGAAGATAGGCTGGGATCCAATGGGACCAGCCTCCCCCATGTTACTCTATGGAGCCATACAGCCCTACAGCAGTGAGCACACAAAATGGCTGCTGCTCTCTACCAGAGCATGTTACCTGCACTAGCACATGCTCTACCCTATCCATACACTGCACCCTGCCCGGGGGGGGCACCTTGAGCCTTCCATAGGGGTGGCTGATGTGCACAGACAGGGGAGGGTTAAGCCCAGCCAGTGGGGACACTGGCCAGGCGGACATGGCAGTCCGCTGACTGCACACAGGCCCTGCGCTCGCAGGCCTGAGACACCATTTTAGAGCTACTCATGTGGGTGGCGCAATCTGCGCTGCAGGCCCACTAGTAGCATCTGTCATCACCAGCCCTGGCACACACAGTGCACTTTACTAGGGACTTCATGGTGATACAAATATGCCAATCAGGTATACCCAATCAATATGACAATTTACAGAGGGAGCACTTACCCTCTGACACTGATCAGCAGTGGCAGAGGGTCCAAAGCATCTAAATCAGCAAAAACGAAATCCAGCACAGCATCAAAAATACATGAGTCAGAGGCAAAAAGATGGGGGAATAACCACGCCAAGGATGTCAGGTCTAACAATATATATATCAGAAACAATGACTCCTCGATTTGATCCGCACTCTAAACCAGATTAGTGAAGGCAAACCGGCATTCCTAGGCTCGGATATTCCTTACGGGCCTACACGTTTCAGAGTGTCAAACTCCTTGTTCACGGGCACAATGATCGGCGCAGTTGCATTGAAAGAGGCACTCCTACCGCATGTGATTATTATATCCTTTAATTGGCAACAGGTAAAATAGTTAGAGCTGCACCATCCCAGGAACTGAGGAGGCCATGGAGACACGAAACGTCTTCATAATCTCAGAGTGGGAAACCAGATGGCATGGATTTGGGGCATTCTTCGTCTCGGAAGCCAACTGGAGGGCAGAGAAAATTCATAAATGTGGTAGAAGCACAGTACATACTAAGGGAATAATTAAAACAGCACTGAAAACGTACAAAAAAAAAACAAATAAGTACTATGGACTACAATCCCCAGCATGCAGTACGAACTGTTTTATCTGTTGCCTATTAAAGGATATAATAATCACATGCTGTAGGAGTGCCTCTTTCAATGCAACTGCGCCGATACTTGGGCCCATGAACAAGGAGTTTGACACTCTGAAACGTGTAGGGCGGAGAAGAATATCCGAGCCTAGGAATACCGGTTTGCCTTCATATCCTACTTGCTGTTGCCAGTAGGTAGTTATAGTGAGGTCTGCTTTTCCATAGACAGAGTGTTTTTTTTTGTTTGCTAGTAACTTTGTCCCCATTTGGCGAATCTTTACGAATCATTCCCTAATAAAGTTCCGCCACCTCAGCCCCTTTCTGGAAAGATTCGGGCTGCTCAGTCCAGCGGGGACTGAGAAAAAAGAGGGGTCCCAAAACATAAAATCTCCATGCATTTTGCATAGACTTCAAGACAGGGTTTAGCAAAAACTGCTGAATGGAATTGTACCAAATTCAGCAGGAAGCTAGATGTTGGTCCACAGATTGTGCTATTCGTAATTTGGTGTACATCATCAGCATTCTCACAGGAGCAAGAGGTTCCAAGGAGTCTCGTGAGAGCGAGTGCTCTGATTGGCTGGCTATTGGATCATAAGAAATGAAATGGCTGCCATTACTGTTTACTGTGAAAAAGTTGAGGTATTTTGGAAATTAAATAAAACAATCTATACAATCCTGCAGTAGAAAGGCCTGCTGTCTCCCTAGATTTAGAGAGGAGGTGTCTAAGGGTTAACTACTGTGAAGAAAAAAAGGAAAAGATGATTTTTCAATATAGTCCATTAGTAAAAATGTATATTGTGGTCATTGGTTTTGAGAGGAAGTGAGCAACAGATGATGATTAGTAGGTTAAATCTTCAAAAAAGTTACAATCTTGCAAGACTCTCACAGGATTGTGAAAAGTAGGAAGGAGTGGGTGATGTTTAAATACATTCTGCTATGTACACAGGCTACTGTATGAAGGAGTCTTACTGGAGAAGGTGTTGATCAGACTACTATTTATGTTCATTGGTTGGAGAAGACTTCTTAGTAGAATTAAGGGTCATCCAAACAACCTTCTATGCACACTAATCATCTGCAATAGAGGTCTGAAAGGTGAGCCCATTCCCTCCCTACACAGTACTATGCTAAGCATGGGCGAATTTTGCGAATCTCGCGTTCGCGAATTTTGCGGATTTGCGAACTCGCAATCCGCAAAATCCGCGAATTCTCGCGAATTTGCGGATTTTTTTTTTTTTGTGTTTGCGCGGGTTTCTGCGAGTTCGCGAGGGTTTTGTACAATGTCGCAAATTGCGAACTTACCTGTCGGGTCGCAAGTTTCGCGAACTTGTTGTTTCTACGTGTCCAGCCTGTTTGGGACACTCTTCTTCATCACTGCCACTCTCTGTCACCACTGCCACTCTCTGACTACTCATGCCACCCTCTGGCCCACCCATGCCACCCTCTGTTTCATCACAGCACCCTCTGGTTGTCCAGTCAGTGTACATTATTGTGGCAACAAGCACACCTTCCCTGCCTCAAGTGACCTGAATTAATTTGGGGCTGATTAATGTGTCACAGAATATTTTTTTAGCTGGCACCTGCTTCCTTAGTGCTTCCTGATTAGTGATCTTTTGAACTTGCTAAGTGCTTTCATTGTTGCAAAATTAGTTACAACACCTGCCCTGCCCCAACTGACAATAATGAATTAGGGGCTGATTAATGGATTTGAACCTCCAGCCTGGCTCCTGCTTGTCTCCCTTAGCTGTAATTCAGGACCTTTGTGGCATATGTGTAACTATTCTGAGGTTCAGAGCAGGGTCACATAATAGTTGCAACTGGCAACTGAACTCTGGAGGGGCCCCTCAGGAAGCACTACAGGAAATGGCTACTAATGATGAGCCTGAACTTTTGAACCTGGTAAGTAGTTTCAGTTTTGCTAAAATCGTATTTCTGCAATTTTGCACTTATTCGCGGGGCGCGAAGTTTTACTGGGAAGCCGCGAACTCACGCGAACAGTGCGAGCAGTGCGAGCAAAATCCGCTGCTCGCGGATTTGCGGATTTTGCGGGAGATTCGCGAATCTCGCGGATTGCGAATTTACCGAAAATCCGCAAAATCCGCGAGCGAAACGGATTTTCCGCCCATGCTTATACTATGCACACCTATCAATGCAAAGAGGCCTCGGCAGAGAGACCAATTTCTCCACACACTCAACAATGCATATCTGTCATCTGCGAGAGAGAGAGAGAGAGGTCTAGAAGGGAGGGCAGTCCCTCCCCACATACTTCTATGCACACCCGTAATCTGAGAGAGAGGTCTGAAAGGAGAGGCCACTCCCTCTCCACATCCTACTATGCACACCCATTATTAGAGAGAGAGAGGCCTCAACAGAGAGCCCAGTCCCTTCATACACCCTACGATGCACACCAGTCATCTGAGAGAGAGGTCTGAATGGAGAGGGCAGTCCCTCCCCATACTTTACCATGCATACCCGTCATCTGAGAGAGAGGTCTGAAAGGAGAGTCCAGTCCATTCTCACACTCTACTACACTCACCCACCATCTGAGACAGGTGTAAAAGGAGAGACCAGTCTATTCACACACCATACTATACACACCCCTGATCTGAGACAGAGGTCTGAAAGGAGATGCTTATCCGCCCAACCCCTTGCTACACACAACTGTCATGTAAAAAATGGGCATCTGTGGAGAGGATACTCTGCACTACAAATTTGCTACGATCCAGCCACAATCTCTCGAGAGTTGCTCACAAGCGTCAGGGAGAAAAGTTTGCTGCATTGACACGTGCGATCTCATGAGAGGCTCATGAGACCCTAATGGAAAATTACTGAGCCTGCCACAAGGTGTTTTACAATCCCGCAAGAGTCTTGCGAAATCTTAATGGGGAGAAGTAGAAAAAAAGGCCAGGCTCAACTAATAGTTACCATTCTTATTACATGGTTGAAGAAATGCTGTGATGTGACTGGGTGCAGAACCAGAGATAGTCCACATTGTACAGACTGATATATTCAGCTGCATATAAGAAACTGCTCTAAATTTAGGTAATTAAAAATATACTTGATGAACTTTGTTGAGAAGTGTCAGTAAGTGCTAAACTGTTGGTAAATGTATTCTGTGCAAGGTTAAGTGAGTCAAAAGCTGTTAGTAGAAGTGCATGTTTGAATATAGGTTTTGAGACGTAGAGTGTAGAATGTAGAGAGATATCACAAAGTACTAGACGTTTTGTTGAAAAATTAAATGTCTCTCTGTACCTTTGTAAGTAAATTAGCCAGTGTTTCTGAAATTATAAACAAAGAATCTGCAATCTGGTAATACAAGGTCTAGTGTATTTATGATACATACACTAAACTACTTAAGGATACTGTTCAATTGCAGTTCAGACTCATCTTAGCAGAGGGTCACAAAATGATTTCTGAGACGTAGTCTCACCCTTAATTGATCAAGGCATGCTTCATCATTTGACTACCTCTCACACTGGGGTAGGACCAATGCCATCCCAGCGGACTCAACCGAGGGGTCCTATTTTATTCCCTTTTAAAAAATCTATTTTCAGGACAATGTCTTAGGTCCTGTTTGCTTGGCAAGAAAGAAAGAGTAAAATATACCTCGAGGTATACTCGAAGATTTAATTTATTGGTGAGTACCCCTGGTATTGTTAAAAGCATAAATCGTTGGTCATGAGGTGAAATGCAAGGGATCACCTGACTTAAACATCCTATAGCTATTTACATGTTTCAACCCCTATGGTAGCTTCTACAGGTCACGGATCTTCTTCAGGGCAAAGGAATTAAAAAGTATGGTATACAGTTAAACCATGCAGATAAGGTAACCATTAAAACCTTACCAGTCCCGCACTTAAGTAGGAGAACAGAGGGAAAAAAGTACAAAAAGGACAAAAAGTTAAATCTGTGTGACCCACACCTTTACTTTAACTCTTTAAGGTGTTTAGGATATGTATATTCCTTTTTATAAAAAAGAACCATCAAAAACTTCATAGTGCACCATTTCTTCCTAAACTAAAGGTAAAAATATATAATCTAGGGCAGCATGGCCCGTTTTGTGTAGGTCACGCTGTCAGCATCTGAATGATTGCTGTATGTTTGGCCATAGGTACATACATTTTTTATTTTACTATCACTAACAGTATCATTTTTGGGGGTAAACCATTCCTACAAAAACCTATACAAATGCTTGAAACAGAAGCTTGATCAAGAAACAAGCATCTTAATAGTGCATGCACATCTATATTGTCATTTACCCAAGTCATATTATACTACGAGCATTATGGCAAAGGGTAGGGGACGTCTCCTTCACAGTCACATACAAGTAATACAAAATTGTTTGCAAACAAAGAAAGGCAAAGCTCATGTATCACCAATAACAGTGTAGCATTGCTTTGAAACAGTGCGTCAGGAGTGTACCTCTACAATCACTTTCATAGTCCCGGCCATACAACATTAGTTCCCTTTAAACGTCATAAGTGTTGCTGTCTATGGGGTTAGACAGTGTGTGGAGCGGCTCAGCTCAGAGAGATAACCTGACACTTATGGTCTTTTTGAACTAGGGACAGTGTATCCCAGTGGAAACTTATAACTATGGCATAAGGCTTAGCTTTTGATGAGGTGATTTTCTCGATCTTAGCAGCACCATAACTTCTAAACAACACCACCATTAGCCAAACCATCATCAGTACTGATGACTGGGAGGACCTAACTGAATTAAAATAAATAGAAATCAAGAATGTACTCCATAGCGCCCTCATGACGGAGTACCTACAGAGAAATGTGTCCCCAAGAAGGTTAATGAGCTGCACGCCTTTCTTGAATACACAGAAAAAAAGTGATCTCTGGTAGCATGGAAATGCACCAGAGACTGGTTAGTGCTGGTTAAGCAAACTGCTAAAAAACTTTCAGATGAACTATTTGTGAAAATCAAGGTAAGAGAAAAAGCACTGGAAGTACAAATTTCTATTTCACTGTTCAAAAACACACTGGACAAGACCACAAGGTGATTAATGAATTTAGGGAACGTCTCACAACACATAAAATACAGAACTTCCTGAAGGATCTAAAAACTATGTCAATGGAAGTTGTAAAGTCCTATTCTAAACCTGATTTAAAAAGCAATGGGAGTGACCTCATAGACAGTTTCTCAACAAGGTCCTCAACGTTGGAATCAAACCATAGAGGGGTACTATCAGAAACAATACTTTTCCCCACCACAATTCCAGCAATCAAGGATGAAGTGGAATCACCCTTGCCTTTTTTAGCCAGAGGTGGAGAAAGGAGCAGAGGGAGGAGAAAGGACCACAGAATACAGTGGAATGCCCAAGAGGAACAGAGGGATCAATCCCCACAAGCAGGGACAAGCAGGGACTGGGTGTAGTGGTGAACTTGATCAAGATAACTCTGACTGAGTTACAATTGAAATTCTTCAACAAGGTTCTTGGATTTGTCCCAACTCAACAACATGATATATTCACGCTAAGGAAAGAGATGGGTGAGTTTTTCCGTATCATACGGTTGAAAATATTTTCCCTAGATAAATCAATAGATTACAAAGAGACCAACACAGGACTTCCTAGAAATTCTAGATTCAACCCTCCTATCAACTGTCTTTCTATCAGAGTACAAGCCTTCGAAAAAGCAGTCACAAGAGAGATTGATTTCTAAGTAACACACATGGCCCACATTTTCACAATACCGCTCAAGCAGAGAGACAAGCATTGCCAGACCTAGCTAAAGAGACTGTAATAATAACAAAGCCAGCTGACAAGGGAGGTGCAGTGGTAATCCTTCCCAAAGAAATGTACAGACAAGAATGTTTAAAACTTGTCAGCGATGGGAGAAACTACAAGAAACTGAAAAAATATCCTACAAAAGACATGATGGAGGATATATCATACATGGTGAAACAAGCCGAAGAGGAAGATTGGATTACCATACAAGAAGCTGATTTTTTACTAGAAACAAGACCCACTGTGCTATATTTTTATATTTTGCTAAAAACTACATAAAGCCAAAATACCACCACCAGGTCGCCCAATTGTGGCATGCATAGGATCAGCATTGGAACCTTGTCAAAATTTGTGGATCATTTCTTGTGGCTTTAGTGTAAAGGATGCCATCCTTCATGCAGGACACCAAAGATATTATCAAGGTCTTGAGTCATGTCCAGTTCAATCCAGAGGACCAAATTCTCAAGACACTAGACGTTGAAGCCCTCTATTTGAGTATCCCATAGGAGGAGTCACTGAGAGTGCTTGACCACCTGCTGCAAACAGTAGAGTGGACGTCCAAAACCACACAAGAATTCTTGATGGATTACGCACATACAGCCCTCACAAGAAATTACTTCAGGTTTGCAGGTGAGTTCTACCTACAGACCCATGGGACTTCGATGGGCAGTATGTTCGCCCCCAGCGTAGCCTGTCTGTATGTTCACTCCTTTGAGGAAGAACATATATACAGTGAGGGCAATCCATTTTCAGACCATGTGAAATTATGGTAAAGATATATCAATGATATACATGTTATATAGACAGGAACAGAAGAGTATGTGAACCAGTTTGTGTCTTGGATCAACGGTACCAACGGGTTCTTGGGGTTCATAATCAAATTGAGCAACAAAGGGATCCCATTCCTGGACTTCATGTTCAGTCCACATGAGAATGCATTGTGGAGTGAGTGAGGTGTACTACAAGCCTGCAGACAGGAATAATTTGTTATAATATGACAGCATCCATCCCAAAATGTTACGGGACAATTTTTGAGAGATGAGAAGAAACTGCACTAGTAAAAAGAATTTCCCAAAACAGGTACAACATCTCACTGACAAGTTAAGTGAGAAAAACGACCCTAAGCAGGTTATCACCAGAGCGGGTAATAGCGCATCAAATACCCTGAGGAAAGTCCTTCTTGAAACCTCTATGCGGACCACTCCAGATCCATTGATCTGTGTTACCTCCTTTGGCCTCCTTTGGCCTACACTCATCTTTGGTCCCAAAAATCATTTAAAAAATTGGAACATCTTGAAAATGGGCTCACTAGGATTTGAAAAACCTATGTTATCATTCAGATGAGGAAAATCGATAAAGCATTAACCCATTTACACCCGCCCAAAACCTCAGAAGACATTAAGGGATATTCCCACAATTTGGAATCTACCAGCCCCAATCGGCCATGCCCCATGTGGACATTGTAGTGTGTACACGCTCACAAAAAAATCAAAACAATTGGACTTGGGCCTCAGGACCCCATGGTTGCTAAAAGGTTCTCTAACTGTGACTCGACAAACGCCATATATTTTCATAAATGCACCTGCAGCAAAAGATACCTAGGGATGACAACAAGCAAGACCAAAATGCTTTTCAATGAACACAGATGCACCTTCAGATGCCCTAAGAATATAATAAGACTTTTGAGACATTCTGTTGAGAACAATCACTCTGAAAATGACTTTGACTGGACTTTGATCCTATCAAATGATATCACAAATAAAAAACTGTTTAT
The DNA here is from genome assembly GCF_964263255.1 of Lissotriton vulgaris. Lineage (NCBI taxonomy): Eukaryota > Metazoa > Chordata > Amphibia > Caudata > Salamandridae > Lissotriton > Lissotriton vulgaris. Next base: position 1,740,188,833 of record NC_141694.1, on the reverse strand, counting down.
ATCAAAGATGGATTTATCATTTGGGCACTTCAAATAAGGATCTCAATGATGAAGTACAGTGGACCTAACTGTAGCCAAAGAACTATTTCTCCATACAATAGCACAGTGAAAAAAACCAAACCAACATGACAATCTGATCTCTGGGTAGGGACTTAGAAGATCAGATGGTTGCATAGCAGTTCAGTTTCCTCCAATGAAAAAGATTAGCCACAAGAATCCATTTGAGTGCCACAATCTATTGGATGACAACCAAGAAGAGATTGCTCATTTGGACCTTGGTTGATGTTTTCATTTTATTTAAATCAGTTTTCTGATATAAATGAATGTGTTCTATTGGACCGTAAGGCGAGCCGGATGTAGCTCAATTCGATTAAGCCCCTTCTCCCCGGAATGTCTTGTAGTACAATTTTGCTCCAAGAACCAGCACTACATAATTTATCCCCACAAGTTACACTTTTTGAGTAGAGATAGGGCGAACGATATTGGATAACCTGGACTGCAGCTCCCTACAGCCCAACCTCATAGGACTACAATTCCCTTCTGGGACGTGATACGCTTCAGGATCCATTGCGTGGGTTACGTGTCTAATCGCACTCACCCACCACAACATGATGACTACTTAATCCCTTCCACAGCTGAGCCCCGTACCAACATATGGCAGTGGAGGGGGCTCCGATAGGTGATGTGGTCGCGTTTTCTTTGTGATGAAGTAAGTGACAAAGAGAATACTCCAGCCAGAACACGCTTAGTTACGGCTCCGTAATCAGGAGTATACCGCCCCGACACTGACATATCGTAAATGACAGCATTCGGGACTAGATGTCCCATAGGGCCTCTAACCACCTCTTCCGGGGCTCAGATTGACACTTGGCCATTGCATGTACTCATAGTGCACATTATGGCGGCTGGCAAATAAAGGTGGGGGAGTTATATTTAGCTTAGTTAGAAGAAGCAATGTGCCCTACATAAGTCGCAGTTAGTCACTGAAGCTAGGCCTGCAAGTAGGCAATGAGCCTTCAAACGCTGACTCGAATGATGTTGTGTCAACATTGTATATGAAATGAACTAAAATAACTGCTAACAGTGCACGTATGTCATAAGAGCACATATACGGTGAATTTGTTTGACTATATTCATCAAGAAAAAAAGGGCATGTAGACCTACTTGGAGAGGTCCTTGTAAGAACCTGACAATTTACATGATTTATACCTAATAATGAAATTAATATGTAAGCCTCTAATGTGTGGGTGAATGCTGGAGCATAATCCAGCATCACCATGATGCACGTTTGAATATGCAAACACTTATGCTATTTAAAGGGAACCAGGAGTATGAAAGTGATTGTAGAGGTACACTGCCGAAGCACTGTTTCAAAAGAATGCTACATTGTTATTGGTGATACCTGAGTTTTGCCTTTCTTTGTTTGCAAACAAGTTTGTATTAGTAGTGTGTGACTACAAAGGAGATGTCCCCCACACTTCACCATGGTGGCAGTAGCATAATATGACAAGGGTAAGTGACAATATATACATATATATATATATATATATATATATATATATATATATATATATATATATATATATATATATATATATATATATATATATATATATATATATACGCATGCACTATTAAGATGCTTGTTTCTTGGTCAAGTTCTGTTTCAAGCATTTTTCTTTGCTTTTTGTAGGAATGGTTTCCCCCAAAAAATGCTACTGTTAGTGATGGTAAAATACAAAATAAAACATTCAAGTGCCTATGGCCAAACATACGGCAATCAGTCAGACGATGACAGCGTGACCTACCCAAAAGAGTTATGCTGCCCTAGATTATATATTTTTACCTTTACTTTAGGAAGAAATTGTGCATTATGATGTTTTTGATGGTTCTTTTTCTATAAAATGGAATATACATATCCTAAACACCTTATAGAGTTAAAGTAAAGGTGTGGGTCATACAGATTTAATTTTTTGTTCTTTTGTACCTTTTTCCCTAGGTTCTCCTACTCGAGTGAGGGACCGGTAGGGTTTTAATGGTTATCTTATCTGCATGGCTTGACTCTATTACATACTTTTTAATCCCTTCACCCTGAAAAAGACCTGAGACCTGTAGCGGCTGCCCAAGGGGTAGAAATGTATCGATAAGTATAGCATTTGTTTATGCCAGGTGACCCATTGTATTTCACCTCACGACAAACTGTTCATGCTTTTAACCATACCAGGGGTACTTGTCAATTAAGTAAAAATGTTCGAGTATACCTCGAGGTATATTTTATTCTTTCTTTCTTGCCAAAAAATAGGACCTAAGACATTGTCCTGAAAATAGATTTATAAAAAGTCCCAGGGCAAAAAATGGTATCCCCTGGTTGAATCCACTGGGGTGGCATTGGTCCATTCCCAGTGCGAGAGTTCAGTACGTAACTTTACATATTTTAGGTATCTTGTCTTTTTTTATGTGGAAAATAGAAAAGAGACATTTTGAAAAACAGAAGTATCATGTCACAGAATATTTGGAGGCAGAAAACAAAAATTGTTCACTTTGGGAGAAAGAGCGAACAGTAACTGTGTGGAAAGTCAGGAAAAAATGATGTTGTTGTTAATGCCTAAGGCAACATTTGTACCCTTGGAGAAGCTTGTTTAATATAGCTTTACTTGATTTTGATGACAAATTGATCTGCTTAGTTAAACAGCAAAGAAGTGCTTTATACAAAAGGAGGGATGTTATCTCCTTGAACAGGTCTAGGTTCCTGTAATGAATATAACACAGTGGTTGATTCTAATTTCTCGGATGAACTCCTTTTTGCAAATTGTATGTTATTTGAAATGACTCTTTTGCCACCTAGCCTGCCAGAAAAAGACTATTAATGCGGATATTGTTTGGCAGGCTGAGGTGGCTGAAACAAAGGAAAAGCAGATTTACATACATCCAAATTCAGTAGATAAATAAAGCAAAAGGGGAGGAGGTGTTGGTGCCTGGTGATCGGAGGGAACAGAAAATGTAAAAAGTTGACAACGTTTGTTGTTTGCTTTTTTACAGATATTGTTATAGTTGTTAATGTAGGCGTTCTTTGTCATTGTGTTATTTGTTGTTTTTAATAAACTGAAGTTACTACAGATTTATTTCTTTATTAGCTTTTAAAGATTTCAATATTATTACAGCCTTGCAATGTTGAATTAAAGTGGCAGTTCCATCGTAAAGAACTGTCACTGTTCTGCTGCATGTATATGTATGTATAAGATACAATAGAGACCTTAGTGCTTCTTCTCACCGTAGTATAAAGATTTTTATAGAAGAGAACTATGCACTGCTGTCAGTTGCTGGGGAGGGCAGTTCTTTTGCACATCTTAGAATATATTCTTGTCACTCAGGAGAGAGTTGTTAGCACAGAGGTCTGTCTCTATGTACACCTTACTATACATGCATGGTCCCATAAGGAGATGTTTGAGAGAGAGGTGAGTTTGTCCTCACATTCAAATATGCACACTGGTTGTCCAAGACACAGTCGTCAACACAGAGGATACCCAATTTATTTTCTGTACTGATGACATTCGTTGCCATGAAGAGAGGCACGAGCAAAATGAGCAGACTGTACCGATAGCCTATTTTGCACATGCTTTACTCTGGGTAGATGTCTGAGCTGACCTGGCAGTCTGTCCATAACCTAGTCTTTATGCATGTCATCCAAGATAAACTGCTCAGTACAGAGACATCTTGTCTTTCCCACTCCCTAGTTGTAAATCTGTCAATCAACAGAGATGTCTTAGCAGAGAGGCTAATCCCTCCCAACACCCCACTACATAACACCCATCATCCAAGAGAGAGGTCTCAGTATAGGGGCCAGTTCCTCACCACACCCTACTATGCATACCTGCCATCCAAGAGAGGGGTCTCAGTCGAGAGGCCAGTACCTCCCCATACCCTACTATTCACACAGGATCATAAACAGAAAAAAAAGAGGTTGGATAGAGAAAATCTATCAGAAGAAAGAGGTTTTAGTAGAGACAATATTGTAATATCAATTAATTAAAAATAAATACCAATGAATAAAATAAAAAATGTAATTAATTATAATTAAATTACTTCCCACCCTATTCCCCTACAAACTCACAACCCGCAACATAAAATTAAATTTTGTTTAAAATTCAAACAATTCAGGCAAGCCTACGGCTTCCTACCCTGGCTCAACACCCCCCTACTTTGTTGTCACCACAGAATAACATGCCGAGTCAGCTCTTCACGCATTTTGACCGGGCCGAAGATAAGGACATTCTGTCCATTTTGAAATCCCTAAAATCGGGGTTACCAGTGGACCCTTGCCCTGCGAGGGTCCTGAGCGGGGTGGCAGAAATAATTGCACCTGTGATGGGGGCCTTGATTAATGAGTCACTTCAAACAGGCATGGTGCCCCCTCAATGGAAACACGCCAAACTTCTGCCCCTTATTAAAAAACCTACGGCGGATCCGCTCCTATTATCCAACTACCGCCCCATTCCCCTTCTTCCAGCCCTGGCCAAGGTGTGTGAAAAGGTGGCGTTCAGACAGTTGGAAACATTTGTGGAATCTTCGGGTGCATTGCACCCTGCTCAATCGGGCTTCCGAACATCCATCAGCACCGAGACAGCATTGGTGGAGGTTACAGAAGCCGTTAGAGAGTGTCTGGATGGGGGCGACAGAGCGGCATTGATTCTGTTGGATCTCTCTGCCGCGTTTGACACGGTACCCCACCTCCAGCTTCTCGCCCGGCTGTCAGATATTGGTATTACGGGCGTAGCCCTTGCCCGGGTTAAGGCATTCTTGGAAGATCGGTCTCAACAAGTATAGATGCCCCCCTTTAACTCAACTGACAGTAAAGTGGCCACAGGGGTCCCGCAAGTGTCAACTCTGAGTCCCTTGCTATTCAACATTTATCTGACCCACCTTATTTATCTGGCGGAGAGAATGGGGGCCAAAATTATGGCTTACGCCAAAGACACCCAACTTCTCTTTACCTGGAAGGGTGACGACCTCCAGACGGCTGAGGCCCAGCATTGTCTATCCTCGGTTTTTGCCTGGCTGGCACAGGCTAGCCTGAATTGCAACAAGGACAAATCAGATGTGCTCCTTTATGGTCAATTTCCGATGGCATTCAATCCCTTTGGCCCAAGGGATTTCCCTGTCCCAAGGGGGACTGTGGGGTAGCCAAGAACCTGGGGATCTGGTTCGGAGCCGTTCTGAGCTTTCGCGAACAGATCATGAGACATCAGGAGCCTGCTTTGGTACCCTGAAAGCCCTCAGGAAGTTCTTCCCCCTCCTTCCTCGTGTCGCAAAGGAGGCTGTAGCCATGGCGCTCATACTCTCGCGCCTGGACTACGCTAATGCCCTTTACATGGGCTCTCCTGGATTTCTCTTGGGGAAATTACAGGTTGTGCAGAACGCAGTGGTCAGGCTCCTCTTTGACATCCCGAGGAGACTAAGGGCTCGAATCCGATCCGGTAAAATGCGCTCCGAATCGTCGTACGGAGCAATTTTCCCCGTACGAATCGTACCCGTACACGTCCCCGTACGTACGACGAAGTACGATCCGTACCAGGAGCCAAAGACCGTACTAGTCATACAGGACTCCGTACGACTAAAATATTCGTACGAGTCTCACTCGGAACCCGCTGTACGTGACATCGCTACGGTTCGCGGCTGGTTTTTACGACCCAGCAAGTACGATTCGTGTCGGGTACGCAACGTACAACCCTTTTTTTTACGGGAGCTGGAAACAGCCGTAAACGCATAGTCCGCGCCGAAACAAGTACAGAAAGCCCCCCCCCCGGGGACGCCGCGTATCCCCCCATGATCGCCGGGGTACGCGCCGTACCCCTGCGATCATGTGGGGTACGCGGCGTACCCCATGTACGGTGGGTGTACGGTGCGCACCCCATGTATGCTGAGTGTACGCCGCGTACCCCACATGATCGCAGGGGTACGCGGCGTACGGTGTGTATGTGATTGAGCGCTTTTCCGTACGAATCGCCCTTACCTGACGCGGACCGTACGAATAGTGTCCTGATCCCCCCGGTCCGGATCGTACTCGCCGGGTCGTACGGTGTGTTTACGAGTCGTACGGAAACGGCTACGAATACGAATCGTACGGGGGATTTTTTTTACCGGATCGGAATCGAGCCCTAAGTGTCCGCAAGCAACTGACTGATCTTCACTGGCTCCCGGTTGTTCAGCGAGTACGCTTTAAAGCCCTAGTCCTGGCACATAAAGCTCTCCATGGCCCCTGCCCCTCCTACCTGTGTGCTAGGTTTGCTTTTTACCTCCCGACCCATCATCTGCGCTCTGCTGCGCAAAGGCGGCGGGTAATCTCTTGGTTTAGAAGAGCCCGCTTGGGAGGTCAGTCCCTGGCGGTGAGAGCATCCACCATGCGGAATGACCTGCCGGATACGCTAAGACACACACCTTTAAAAAACTTCTGAAAACATATCTATTTGGTATAGCCGCCCCAGTCTGCTCGGTCACTGTTTTCCCCAACGCGCCTAGACACTCTTGAGTAGCAGTGCGCGATACAAATCCATATGTAACATAACATAAAATAAATTAATAAAATTAACATAATTATCAATTAATCAATTAATTAAAATAATTTACCAATTATATTGTATTTAATTGCCAATTAAATATTTTAATATCAATTAATTCAAAATAAATATCAATAAATAAATTGAAAATGTTTAATAATTATAATTTAATTAATTCCCACACGATTCCCCTATAAACCCACAACCCGCTACAGAAATTAAATTAATAAAATTAACATAATTATCAATTAATCAATTAATTAAAATTAATTACAAATTATATTTTAAATAATTACCAATTAATAATTATTTAACAATTATTTCAAAATAAATACCAATAAATAAATTAATTATAATTAAATTACTTCCCACCCTATTCCCCAATAAACCCACAACCCGCTACAGAATTATATATTACGCAAAAATAAAATAACATAAAATTAATTAATTAAAATAAATTAGAAAATAAATATACACTTTTCACACATATACTAACATAAAAAATACTTTAAAAATGTAGATATTATTAAAAAATTAATATTAACTTACTTACCTCAAATTTGATATTTTTGTTGTCTATATTCTGTTCATTCTATATTTTTGTTGTCTATATTTTGTCCATTTTATATTTTTGTTTTCTATATTCTGTCCATTCTATATTTTTGTAGTCTATAGTCTGTCCATTCGATATTGTGTCCATTCTATATTTTTAATTCGATATTAATGATATTCTATCTGATATTTTTGTAGTCTATATTCTGTCCATTCGATATTGTGTCCATTCTATATTTTTAATTCGATAATAATGTAAATCGATATTAAAAACTCAATATTTTGACTTTATACCATGTGATTGGGTGGGGAATCAGAGATAGCTCACTGTGTCCTTCGTGCTTTAGAGGAGAAGGAAGTCTCTTTAAGTTGTGCTCCGCAGAAGTTAATTTGTCTGGAGTTAAAAGAGCCTGGTGGGGTAATTTGCATTCAAGAAAGAACTCCAAGTTCAGGTATTTAGCAATATATTTGAAAAACTTTGTTGCGAAGTGTTAGTGAGTGTACTAGTGTTGGTACACTTATTGTAAAGTATGTTTACAGAGTGAAAAGTTGTTTTTAGAGGTGTAGATGTGTTAATATAGGTTTGGAGTAGTACAGATTAGAATGTAGCAAGATTTTAGCAAGGTGTGCAGATTGTATTAAAAAATGGAATGTACATACTGCGTGTACTTGTAAGTAAAGGAAGCACTGCTTCTCAAATGATATAAAGAATGAAATAATACAAGCTTTTTGAAATGAGGTTTGATGGCATGTTATAATTTATTTGTGAAAAAAGTGCATCCGTAGTGATGGAATGGTCCAAAATGATCACAGCGTTAAATTGCATCCCTACTCTTATTGACTCGGCGAAATCAATCAGAATCTCACTGGATGAGAACCTTGATATGAAAACCCACATTAAAATAATGGCAAAAAACGCCTGTTTCCATTTGAACTATTTGAGAAAAATGAAATCTTTTCTAACGGAGACCGACTTAAAACTAGCTGTGCAATCCCAGGTTATCTCGAGGATTGAATATGGGTGTACAACGCTAGCAGGACTACCAAAAATGTCTACAGTGCCCCTAAAAGCTTGCCTCAATGCAGCAGCAAGGCTTATTACGGGTTTGAGGAAATTTGACCATATCTCCCCTCACCTGAAAGCTTTAAACTGGTTACCTTACAAAGCTAGGGTACAGCTGAAAATGGCTTGTATCACCCATAAAGCGATTCTTCACAACACACCTACATATCTCGCCCACAAAATAGAAATTTCAGGAAGAAACAGACCAGCCAGGAGTGCCAATTATCTGCTCCTGAGACCAACTATCTTCAAGAAGAAAAAACATATGAGAGGACGTTCTCAGGTGTGGCTCCCAGAATTTGGAACTCCATTCCCGCAAACATCAGAAAAATTACAAACTCTGTAACATTTAAGAGGGAAACTAAGATCTTTCTTATGAATAAGTTCCTCCCATAGGTACGACAAATCGCCACCTAAGACTTATCACGGAAGTGATCACTTGATGCTACTTATAGACTAGGTCGAAAGTAATACTAATTAAGTTTTTCGTTTTTAAGATCTTATTGCTTTCTATACATTGTTGTTTTAACCCATGCCATGTGATGTTAAGCGCTCTGATACCCATGGGTCATGTTCGCGCTATTGAAACTGTTAATAAATAAATAAATAAATTACTGGTGCATTAGATATAAATAGGTGAAAAACATAGAACATATACAGAATATACTGATGTATCACTGTTATTAATTATTGACCTGAACATAACTTTTATCGTTTTGGTTATTTCGTCTTTTGTTTAGAATTAAAATGGAAACTTGACTCTGAGGAAAAAAGTATTTGCTTACATAAGCAGCAAAGGAGAGCCTGGTTGAGAGAAGCAGAATTATTTTGTTGTTCAACAATAACCATGTCTTTCAGCACTGTGTATTCAGGTTGGAAGAATGTGGAGTCACCTGAACAGTTGATTACTTCAATAGCACGGTCTAACTCTGGACGAGCTAGGCTTTGTGAACTGTATATATAGATTTGCTGCTTTGCTGAGACTTAATTGCCACTTAACCTGCCATAACATAGCACACATTTAAAGACTCTTTGGAAGGCTAAGGTGGCGAAAAGACTGAAGAAGAAGTGCTACCTACATCAAAATCCAGTAGGCAAATAAAGCAAAAGGGGGTGGGGGGAGTATTTAGGAGGTGCTTATGCGTGTCAGACAAAAGTTATAAAGTTGTTTTTCATGTTATAATTTTTTTATATTGTTTGTTGATGTATTTATAGTTTTATATTGTTATATAAATATTTTGTTTTAAGAAATATGTTTAAAGGTACTTTGAATTAGTTTCCTTAATGCTTATTAGAAATTTAAGGTTTATTATAGTGTTGCAAAATTCAGTAAAACAGGCTGTACTGTACCATGTTGAGGGACTGTACATATACTATTTGATGTATATGTATTTGACTGGTACTATGCTCATCTTATACCCTATAGAGAGTTGGTAATAGTGGAGCCAATTATTTGGCAATACATGTATGGTTAGTTGTCATGCAATAGTGAGGTGTTGCATGCTGTAGTATAGGTAACTATAATGCAAGAGAGGGATCTATGGACAGAGGTAAGTGCATGTTTATGCTCTAATCCACACTGCTATCAGCTGCTGTGCACACCCTTTTATGTATGGGTGTTGCCATTGGGCAGTTTTTGAAACATTGGTAACTATATCTCCACAATGAAATATGGACATGAGTTATCCTAAACACAGTTCTGAACAGAGAGGATACTCCATTTTATACTCTACTATGGACATTCTTCAGTATGAAGACAGATGTGTGCAGAGAGAACAGTTTCTACCCACTACCCATTTTGCACGTTATTCTGGGGAGAAGTCTTACCTGAGAGAGCATGGTCTATATGTTATATAAGAGATACTTTTGTGCATAAAGGTAAATTCTACTCTATACTTTACTCGTACTTCTGTTAAACTGAGAGAGGTGTGACCACAAAGATAAGGCACTCTTCACACCCTAATTTGCACAAGCATTATCTAAGAGACATCACAGGAGAGAGGTCAGGATCTCCACACACTATACCATGTAGAGATCTGTATCAGAAAACAGGGCACTCTCTTTTCGCAGTCTACTATGCATACCTGTCAGCATCAGCAGAGGTATGAGTAAAGAGATACATTTGTCTCAAACTCTACCAGAGACATACCCTGGTTAGATGTGTTAACAGAGAGATGAGTCCATTTCCATACAGCGCTGCATATTGCTTTTGTTTTGAGAAGTGTGAGGACAGAGGCCACTGGTTCACTACACTATACTGTTCATCCAAGGTGTCCTGGAAATAAATGTTAGTGCAGAAAACAGTGTTTCCCTACATACTACTGTATATATCTGTGATGCTAGGGAGGTTAATACATATGCTTATTTCCCTGGGAGAGGTGTCAGTGGGGAGTGTATTACTTGTTATACTTGGCATAGAATAGTGAGGTCTTACATGTGAGGCTAGTACCATCACCCCCTGACTTTGCATACTATTGAGCCTGGAAAAGGCGTGAAAGTGTAGGCAGTGTCACTTTACACCCTATTCAACACACTAGTTATCTTCATGCAAGGTCTCAGTGGAGAGGGTAGTCTCTCCCTATAGTCTAGTAGCAAGGATTGTAAGAGGAAAGTATTGTTATTAAGGAAAATGTTAATTTTTCCTCTAAAGTACTTTTTGCGATCTTGCGAGAGTCTTGCGGGTTCAGTTAAAAAGAGAGTAGCGAAAATCTGGTGCATATAAATTATATCTATTAAAACAGGATATGGTCAGTGAAAATGCAAATTCCATTATAAAAGTAAGTTCTCACAAGAGGCCCACAAGACTCATTCACACTATGTATGTGAGCATCATGGCTCTCGTGAGTGTCTTGCGAGAGTCATCACAGAGGAAAAAAGGGGTAACAGCGGAAACAACTTACTGAAAGTGTAAGATAGCTGTGAAAGGAGCTAATTTAATTAACATTTTTTAACAACTATTTTATTGTGGTTTTTTACATTTTGAACCTTTTATATTTTTGTTTTAAAAAAGGGTACAATAAAAATAAGAAATTGGTAGTAAACAAAAACAACATCTCCTTCAAAAGAAAGAGGAAAAACTAGTAAAAGAAATGTAAGAAAGAAACTACTCCCTAGGTGGTCATTTATGATCCTGGACGAGCCTGTCCCATCCACTCCTGCTTGTCTCAGAAGAAAAATTGATCTCCTTGCATCAGCAGCAAAAAGAGGCAGGCCCGATTCACAAAAGTAATCTGAGGCAAAATCCTAATTTTATGACTTTCGGTATTCACAAAGGGCATGTAGGAGTAGTTAAATTAGGAATCCTAACTTTACTACTCCTACATTCCCTTTGTGAATGCCGAAAGTCATAAAGTTAGGATTTTGTCTCAGTTAAACCTAAATCTTGCTCTTAAGAGTCCCTGATGAGTTATTAAGCTCTGCAGCATGTGCTAACTCAGCCTGAGCAAGGCATTGAGGGTGAACAGCCCTCAAATGTCAGCTCATCCCAGTGGTACTCATGCTCTATTGCTTGTTCGGCTGCCCCTATTGAACTCTTTTTTGCATATTTTACAAATCACTTTTTTCTATAATACTTTTTCCCACCTGGCCTCATTTAAAAATATTCCCACACCAAGGACTCCATGGGTGAATGAGGTGGCTAAGTTGCAGGAACAGCACTAGGGTTCTCATCTGAATCAGAGGAGGACATTTTTCTGACAAAAATCAACAATTTCACAGAGATAGCCAGAAAGGTCTAACCACAGCAAACCCCAATAGGTAAATGAACCAACAAGGAAGGAATCTTTCTTTTCTAAATAAAGATATGCATATGAACCAGTTGCATTTCTTCCTTCAATTGCATTCCTCTCATGGGTGTCGAGTGGGTGTCTCACGAGAGGCCCACTAGATTATAAAAGCAGAGACCTTTCTTCATATCTATCAACTGTTTATCTAATTTAGGCAGCACTTCTCATGATTTAATATCTTCAAAACAACAAAAATACCCTGTTTTGAACTTAATTCCAAATGTACAATCATGCGAGTGGGTCATGAGCGCTGGACAGGAAGTACAGCCCCCTCGTAGTCCACACATAGGGATTGTGTGTTCAACTCCTGGGATCGTCTTGTGAGAGCCCTAAGTTTGTAAACAAAATGATTAAAACAATATACATACTGTAATGGCCAATTATTAAAGATTAGCATTCAATTATAACTCATCACATGATAACTCCACGATTTTGCGAGCCTCCTGCAAGAGCGATCACTCACCTTAACAAGCATTTGCAAAGCAATAGGTCTCGTATTCGCGAGAGTTTGAGCTATTGGCATTGTAAATGCCTTTTATTTATGTGTTTAAAAAACCTGTAAGCAGTGCGTAAACAGCGCTTGCAGGTTTTATAAACACATAAATAAAAGGTATTGGCATTTGCAATTCCAATAGGTCAAACTCTTCCAAATGCGAGACCTTTGTGGCACCTGCTCTTTAGACTTCAACATTATAAGCTAAAGCATGGGTGCCGCAATAGCTTCAGAAGTACAGAACAAGATGTTGAATGCTAAAGCGTGGATGCCACAATTGTAACAAAAGGAAATAAATACAATAAAAAAGGAGGCCACATGTTTTTTTCCCTATTTATTTTATTTTGTTACAATAAAAAGTAAACAAAGAGAAAATTCACATGTTTTTTTCTTTTTGTTTAATCTTAAAGTGGCACTGACACTTTAGCTCAAGATGTTTAAAACTAAAGCACGGGTGACGTCAATTAAAAAAACTAAAATAAACAAAAATAAAGGCAAGAGGCCGTTTTTGGCCAGCAAAAAACAAAAAAAAGCGCACCCACCATTATTATTGCCGAGGCATGCTATGCTGAAAGAAAGAAATAAAAAAAATGCATTGAGGGAGAGCGTAACCTGCATGCAACAGCAGTTAAGGCAAAGCTATTTAAGAAAATAGTGCGGGGAGGCTGTAATAAATCCTACCAAGTAACAACACATGTGACAGGGGTGTCCTCCTGGGAAGTTACAAGAAGAGAAAAGGTGCTACTAAGGAGGGACTACTATGCCTATTGACCAATGAAAAGCCGCCATTTACTAGGGCAGGGACAGGAGGCAATTAAAAAGATGGGCGGCACGTTGGTGGAGCTTCATACCCTATCCTGAATAGGCATATCTCAAAGAGACAGCGTAAGCGCTGCCTAGGCGAGAGCAGGGTCTTTTTTAAATATAGGGCCTGATTTTGATGTCGGGCGGGATTGCTTCCGCCGGACACCAACTCGGTCCTGGGGCCGACCGACACCCTTTTGGCAGTCCCGATCGCCTCATTAGGTTGCACATTCCTACATTTCACTGTAGGAGCATGCATTATGGCCTTAAACCGGCTGTAATGCATGCTCCCATAGTAAAATGGGAGGTGTGGTTCATCCCTGTACCCGTGGCAGGCACCTCGAGGTGGCTGCCACACAATGCAGGGATCAGCAGGGGGCACCTTGGGTGCCCCTTCGGCCTCCAGCCGGAGGACATGCACCAAAGGGGGTCCTGCTGATGGCCCCCAAAAATGCTTGCAACTTTTTTCATTAGTAAAATCACAACCATTCAAGCCTCTCTTTCCGACTCTAGCTCACAGTTGGTTTTGAGCCCTTCATCCCTCCCTTCATTTATGGAGGGTCAAGACCCTATTCTTTCAGAATTTCCCCATCTGTGTCTTGATACTTCTCTCGAGCTTCTGTCAAGTTTGAAATCAGGCTCTCCACTTGATCTGTGCCCGGCTAAATATCTGGGGAAGGTGGCATCTGCCTTAAATGTCCTGCTGGACCCTCTTCTGAATTCCTCCCTGTCAACAGGTGTGGTTCCGCAGGCATGGAAGCATGCTTTGATCCTGCCACTGATCAAGAAGCCTACCTTGGACCCCCTTATCCATGCCAACTATAGGCCTATTTCCCTTCTCCCTGCTCTCGCGAAAGTGGGCGAAAAATTTGCACATCGGACGATTTCCAATTTCATCGAAGGAAACGATCTGTTGCACGCCACGCAATCTGGGTTCCGTGCAAATTATAGCACGGAGTCGGCTCTTCTCGAGGTCACGGATGCCATCAGGGAAGTACTCGACTCTGGGGGAAGAGCAATGTTGGTAATGCTTGATCTGTCGGCGGCTTTCGACACCGTTCCTCACAATCGCCTCCTTGCAAGACTCTGGGAGAGAGGCTTTCGGGGAACGGTGTGGAATTGGCTTAAATCATTTCTGGCCGACCACCGGCAAACGATCTGGGTGCCCCCTTACTCCGCTGATATGGCTCCGCTAGAGGTGGGGGTCCCATAGGGTTCCATTCTCAGCCCCATGCTATTTAACATCTTTATGGCCCCTCTGGCAGTAGTCGCGGAGTCCTTTGGCGCCCAGATCGTATCCTACGCCAATGACACACAGCTCCTATTCACTTGTGATAGGAGCGGGTCATTCGACGGCATACAGATCAGGGATTGCCTTGGTGCGGTCTTTGAGTGGTTCAGGTGTAATGGCTTAAAGTGCAATTCCGATAAGTCGGAGCTGCTCTTTTTTGGATGCGCCTGTGAACCAGTCTGGAAAGCGTGGTGGCCACAAGATATGTTTCCCCCTGACAATGTGTCTCTCAAGGCTAAAAACTTGGGAGTGATTGTGGACAGTGAACTGTCCTTTGGGCCACATATTTCGTGCCTTTCAGGTAAATGCTTCGGCATTTTACGGATGCTGAGGAAGTTTCTTCCTCTAGTGTCTCTTCAGCATAGGAAGATAATTGTTCAGGCCTTGATCGGATCTCGACTGGACTATGCAAACGTTCTCTTCTTGGGTCTACCTAAATATCTTTTGACCCGTTTGCAAGTAGTCCAGAACTCGGCAGCCCGTGCCATGTACGGGCCCCCGAGAAGAGCAGGTGCCACTGTCCTAATGAACACCTTACACTGGTTACCGATCACAAAGAGAATTATTTTCAAAGGCCTGACTTTTGCCTTCAAAGCTTTGCAAGACACTGGCCCCAAGTACATAAGGATACGTCTCTCCCGATATGTACCTAGTAGGTCCTTGAGATCATCTTGTCTATCCAAGATGACAGTCCCGGCTATCAAGCGGACAAGGATGGGAGGTCGATCATTCCGCTACCTGGCTCCGAAGGCTTGGAATGAACTACCACTTTCCCTTATACAGGCTCCCAGTCTCCTTGTTTTTAGAAAAGATCTTAAAACGTGGCTTTTTACTAAATAATTTTTTTCTCTCTCTTTTGTCTGCATTTTAGTTGTTATGTTGTTGTCTTACTTGCTGATATTCTTCGCCAAAGCGCCAGGATGCTCCTCGGAGTAGCCGAGCGCTATAGAAGAAATAAATTAACATAACATAACATGGTCTCCATGTCAGACAGGCCGACATGGAAACCATGTCAGAAACTGTGCATTGTAATCTCAAGGGCAAAAACGCCCACCCTTGAGATTACGGGATGGATACCAACTGGCCGACGGCCTCTCCGCCAGAGTGACCACCCAGTTTACTTTACAACCGCCTATATCTTAATTAGGCTGTCAAAAAAGTAAACTGATTACGATGCGGCTTGGAAGGCTCCAATCGTCGGTCAGAGCCTTCCAAGCCACATCGTGATTGGCCTCTATATTGTGAAATTTATGTAAAGTTACATACAAAAACTATGAAAACTATGCTAGGAATATTTCTGTATGCTGGAGTTACAAAAAGTAAGATGTTGAACATTCTCAGTGCACACATTGTTGGAGTAGTTAGTTTCAATGTATTTTGAATATATATATTTATTTTGAAAAATGCTAGAAATTCACTGAAAAACCTAAGGTTAAAGTAACGTTATAGCTAGGTGTACTAAAAATATGTGTTTTCGATTAAAAAAAAATTAAAAATTCACAGAAAAAAACAAAGTTTAAAGTAATGTTATAGTTAGGTGAATTTCTCAGTGACGTTACTGTTTCGAAGTAAAAAAACATAGAAATTCAGCAGTTAAAGAGTAGGGATTTTAAAATGGGAGCAATACTAATGATATGCACAATAGGCATTGAAAAAGGCGAATGCGGAAACGCGTCTACCTCGATTTAATTGAAGTATGTTGAAACCACTGAGTCCCTTGCATTTTACCAAAACACATTTGCCACTCAACAAGATTTTAGGTGACTCTACACATTGCACAAAGTACAAAGACTCTACTACACATTAGTATAGAGTGCTTCTATCAGAATGATTCCTAAATGCACACAAGACTCACTGTGTGATTCTAGACAAACAACACTATCCGTTGCATTTTACCAAAACACATTTCATAGTCTAGAATGAGTACTGCATTTTAATGTAGAAACTTGAATCATTTTTGCAAATAAATAAAAAATAACTGGTTTCTAATTCTACCAAAACATGAGAACAGCATAGTTATCTGTCTGCAAACACATAAAATACACAAATGCTTATCTCAGAATGCTTTCTAAATGCACACACACTCACAATAAAATTCTAGAGAAAAAAGAGTATTCTCGGCACTTTAACAGGACAAACACATTAGTCTGATTAAAATCAAAATGCACTACATACATTCCCTCACAAATCAATAACTCACCTTTCTAATTGTTTGGTAGAATAAGAAGTATATCAGTGACACAGCAGATTTTCTTATACAGAATCTCTGTTTTCAGCACCTCTCACCAAAACCAAAAATGGCAGAGTTTCCCTCTCATTTTGAACACATATAGACCTTCACATCAAATCACATTGCTTCCCACATTAATTTAAAAGCAAACACAAATTTCTATTGGTTACACATTTCAATCCTTTCCAAATGACATACATTTCAACCCTACCCCCATTCTGCTTTCTGCCTGTTACCATAGAAACACTTCATGGAACACTTAACTGAGCACACAGGTCAAAAGTTCATCACACAATGTTGCAAATCAAAACAGCAATTGTGCTTGACTTTTCAATATACCAGCTTATCTTATGTAACATTCCTTTCTATCACTTTTTGTTGAGCAATAAGAATCATGCTTTAAAAAAACAGAAGCATGCACCCTAGTTTTTAGTGTAGAATGTTGTCAAACAACCAATCATTTCTTTTCTTTTTTCAACACTGCATCTTATCCACCATTTAGAAAAATCTTAGTTTTCAAACTGCCACTTCATTTGCAGAGACCATCTGAGTGCATCCAGACTTCCCTTCAAGATGCTTAGAGTGTGGATTGTGGCACACAGCTATATTTTCTGGAGCCAAAGGTATGCAGCACACAAAGGAATTCACAAAGACCTAGGTTTACCAACTGTAGACATTAAATGGATTGGACAGAGAGGGTTAAAGTGGCACCAATTGATGCCATTGGTGAAATCCTTTTTGCATCTCCAACACTCTGACATCATAATTGTGCACTGTGGTGGCAATGACCTAGGCACTTTGACTGGGGTAGGTCTGGAAATGCTTATGAAGGACACCTTTGGAGAATTTATGTCACTTTTCCCCCAAACTGCCTTTGTCTATTCTAACATACGCCAAAGGCAGAAATGGAACTGGTCAAATCAATTTTGTCCACAGATTGAGAAAGCTAGGAAACATGTGAATAAATCTGTGTCTGCTTTTCTCAGAGACTAAAGAATGGGGTCCATATACCACAACAATCTGCGATTCAATATGCATGGCATCTATAGGAGAGATGGTGTACATTTTACAGATGAAGGGAAAAGAGTCTTCCTCTTGAACTTTTGACTCTGCATTGGTACTTACTTGTAGGTACTAAAATCTCTCAATAAACACAAGGGCTCTTTTTAGAGCCACCTAACAACTAAACACATAAGCTTGATGTTTATCTGAAAAATATTATTTGTTTTTTGGCTTGGAGTCGCGCACCCAACTCGCCAAAGTCATGCAGCCAATGCGTGCAAGTCGTGCACCACACGCGCTGGAGTCCTGCACCCTACGGGTTAGAAGCCATGCATTCAACGCGTGCACACCAGAGGCCGCACTGAGCGCCGCGCTGGGTGCGCGACTCCTAATTTTACGGAAAAAAATAGCCCCATCACTAATTTTTATTATCCAGGGGACCCCATCCCCGGGCCTTATAAAAAACATTGGGGACCGTAGGGGGAGCCCCAATGCCCCCACGGTCCCAGCAGGGTCCCCGCGTCCTTCGGGAGCCAGCATTGCTTTTCCTCAGGGAGAGCAGCTCACATGCTACTTCCCCTGAGGAAAAGCAATCTGCTTTCCTATTTGGAAGAGAGAGCAGGCTTCCTGCTCTCGCTTCCAAATAGCAAAGCAGTTTGCAATGACAGGGTGGGAGCCGCAAAGCTAGCACCTTGTCATTGCAAATGGCAGTGTCCAGGGGTTGGGCACCCAGAGACACTGCAGGAGCCAGCCCTGGGGGGTGGTGGTCCCCAGGGCCATCTTGGGCTCCTAGGAGGGGGGCCACATGGCCCCCTCCCAGACTTTCGTTCCTGGGGCTGGCGGGCCTCAGAGCCCCCCCATTTTAAACAAGCCCCGGGGGTGGCGGTCCCCGGGGCAGTGTGGGGAGAATTGGGATCCCCCCACTATTTTTTTAAAAGGCCCCACAGATTTGGCCCCCGGGGGCTAATAACCTTTAAAGCACGGGAGCCCGAGCTTTGGGTTTTTTTTCAGCAGCAAAATGCGCAGATCCGATGCAGCAAAAGGCGTGGATCCTATGCGCATCCCGCAATTTAAAATATATATATATTCTTTTTTGGACCTTAGGGGTCCTTTTGGGACCCCCTGAGCAGCCCTAGGGGGTCATGGTGTGTCTACTCTGCACCCTTTTAGCGTGTTGCACACATATTTCACAGACTTCTTCAGCCTTGCTTCTACCGAGGCACAAAATGGCTGCCAACAGTTTCTAGTTTCGAATATTGACAACCACTTGACAGCCAATTAGCATTCAGCACGTGATCGGGAGGGTGCGCTTATGGCGCGCTCATGGTGCACGCAGGATGCGCGGATCCACCGCCCCCATAGATATATAATTGGTTTTAACTGCAATTTTCTCAGGAACTACTGAACGGATTTACACCAAATAAGCAAAAGGCGCGAGTCTGAACTAAGGACTACCTCTTTGCCAAATTTGGTGTAATTCCGTTCAGCAGTTCGGGCTGTAGCTGCGGCTAAAGGTCCTATGGGAAATTGTATGGGGAAAACATGTTTTTGGACACCCCTTTTTTCTCGGCCCCCGCTTAACGAATCATCCCAAGACTTTCAGGATAGGAGTGGACCAGCGCTGGCCAGAAGTTTGGAAAATTTCACAAAGATTCATCAAATGTTGCGGATTTCCTAGGCGCCGAAGGAGCGCCTAAGGAAAGCCCGTCTGCGCCCGTCAGCGTCCTGGAGGCCGCTGGGGGCGGTCGGGTGGGAGATTTGCCCATCCATTCCTTGGGTAAGGTGCTAAAATATGCGTCAGCACAGCTTACTGCACTAAGGGGCAATATTAGAGGCTGCCATTCAATCTTTCTCAAGAGCCCTAAGGGCAATAATTGCTGCCCCAGTTGCGGCTGGACATTGACTAGTGGTTCTATTAGGGAGGCCTTGCCTGGGTTGGAGAACTATCTCAATCAGGCTACGTTCATAGGGAATCTTCAATCTAATGTTAACTGTTCACTCCTTAATACACGGTCATTAAGCAAACATGCTATTGATCTTTTAATTTACTATCCGAGCCCAAGCCTGCATGTCTTTTTCTGACCGAGACCTGCCTCGCTGAGTTTTCGGGTCCAGATGTAGCTAATGCCCTCCCCCAAAACTACTTCATGTTAAGGAAGGATCGGGAAATGGGCAAGGGTGGCGGTATTGCACTGGTGGTTGACAAACGTTTTACTTGCTCTATTGTCCCTACGGAAGATATCCATGGGGTGGAGTCTTTGGGCTTCTGTTTGTCATTTTCGCCTCATCAATCTTGTGCCGGGTTGCTGGTTTATAGTCACAGTCGGGTTTCAGAGCAGGATACTCCACAGAAACTGCCCTACTGGGTGTGACGGAAAAAATTCGACAACTGCTGGACAAGGGTCAAACGGTCGCACTCATTCTTTTAGATTTGAGTGCGGCGTTTGACACCATATCACACAATATTCTTCTGGCCACCCTAGAGAAAAACGGCATTCGCAAGGACGCCTTACAGTGGATCAAGTCCTTTCTCTCCGAAAGAACCTTTCAGATTAAATCCAGTATCGCAAGCTCCGACATCTTCCCTGCTCCACATGGAGTACCACAAGGTTCTATCCTGAGCCCACTGTTTTTTAATCTGTACCTCAGACCACTGGCAGATCTGGTAGATGGCGCAGGCCTAACGCTAATGACCTACGCCGACGATTCCCAAATCATTTTCTCCCTCTCCGAAGCAAACCCGTTAGCTCCTTCCATACTCAAAACCGGACTTCAAAATATTTTTAACTGGATGACTACCAACCAGTTAAAATTAAATGGGGACAAAACGGAGGTACTCCTACTAGGACGAAACAAAGAACTCTGGAACCCCTCCCATTGGCCACCGGAGCTGGGCAACATTCCCCCGCCAGCTACTCAGGTTAGAAACCTAGGGGTCATCATAGACGATACTCTGTCTATGAAACAGCAGGCAAATAAAGTCGCAGGACTATGCTTCACCATAATAAAATGGTTAAAGAAAATCGTTTGGATGCTGCCCCCGGACACGCAAAAAACCGTAGTAAACGCCCTAGTAACATCGCGTATTGACTACGGTAATATCCTCTATCTTAGCTCTAACTTAGCAGTAATCAAGAGACTCCAAATGATTCAAAACTCCGCTGCAAGACTCTTGAGAAGGATTCCAAAGGCTGAAAGAGTCTCAAAACACCTGAACGAACTACACTGGCTCAGGGTTGAACATCGGATCAGCTTCAAAACCCTGAGCTACATGTTCAAAATTAAACATAAAACGGCTCCCTCCTATCTTCAAGCCTTAGCCACCCCCTACTTGCCAACAAGAAACCTCCGCTCCCAAACGGCCTCAAACTTCGCCGTGCCTAGATTTAGACTTCAAAGAACTGGCGGGAGATCCTTCACTGTTAGAGGTCCAATTTTGTGGAACTTGCTCCCCCTGCATATCCGGAAAGAAGATAGCTACACTAAATTCCGGAGATACGTAAAAACCTGGCTGTTTCAGAAACAACTGTGCTAATCAACAAACTCAGCATCTCCTTTATCCAACTCACTGTCACAGGTGCCGGGAAACCCTTGTTGGGTAGCTGAGCGCCATACAAATGCAAAAATAAATAAAATAAATACATTTATAGGCCCCCCCGGTCCGACTGGTTCTTTCCATGAGGAGCTTCACATGGCTATTTCTTCTCTAAACATGAAGTTTAAGCATTGCTTGCTGTTGGGTGATTTTAACATCCACATGGATGTGGCAGATGCTGCTGATACTATTAAGCTCCTGGATACCACTAATCCATTGGGATTGATTCCCTATCTTGCTACCTCCACCCATAATAAGGGCCACACCTTGGACCAAATTTTCTCCACTACTCCCATTGCCGTTGCCACACCTGTACCTGTGCTGTGGTCTGATAACTGTTTGGTGAATTTTGATATTTTATGTGTACCCAGATTGATAAATAGTGTCTCCAGTCGTCTGTCCCTTGCCTTGCGCGCTTTTCATCGCGTATCATCCGACATGCTAGCACAGTCTCTGACGTCACATCCTTGCCTGCCCACAGGCGATTTAGAAGCCGATTTAGTTCTTTTTCAGACCTTGACGAGCTGGCACCTTTCTTGTCTGCCCGCAAAAACACTGCACGTGCATCGGCACCTTGGTTTACTCCTGCACACAATGAAAGTCGAAGGCTCTGTAAGAAGGCCGAGAGGGCATGGCGCTGAAACTACGATGGTTTATTAAAGGAAGCTTATAGGGAGTGTACTAAGTTATATCACAAAGATATTATTTTGGAGAAAAAATCTTACTTTGCCAGGAAAATCGAAGCTGCTGCCAATAGTAGCAAGGAAATCTTTGCGATAGTGAAGGAATTTACATCGCCCTCATCCATAACATCCATGTGTTCTCATTCTGAACCTTGGGTTATTCAACTGGCAGATTATTTTGCCAATAAAATCAAAAACATTCAGGCGTCCTTCCTGCCGTTAGATTCGGTTGTGGTTCCTAATTCCATTGTTCTTTCACCCTCCTCCGTCCCTGAGCGGCCCTTGCTCTCGAATTTTCCGCCTCTTGCCCCACTGGCCTCTATGGATCTTCTATCCAAATTAAAATCCGGGTCACCGATGGATCCCTGTCCTACCAAATTTCTTGCCAAAATAGCACATGTTATTAATCCCATATTTAACCCGGTTCTAAATCAATCCCTTAGTAATGGCGTGATTCCTCGTGCCTGGAAGCAGGCTCTTATTCTTCCTCTCCTGAAAAAACCTAACCTTGACCCCAGCAATTATAGACCTATTTCTCTTCTCCCGGCATTTGCTAAGGTTGTCGAAAAACATGTCCACTCCTCGCTCTCAAATTTTTTAGAGACACATGATGTCCTCCATCCTACCCAGTCGGCGTTCTGCGCAAATATGAGCACGGAAACGGCGCTGCTCGAGGTCTCGGAATCTATTACGGAGGTCTTGGATGCCGGAGGAAAGGCGATGCTGGTGATGCTGGATCTTTCTGCTGCTTTTGATACCGTCCCCCACAACCGTTTCCTTTCAAGACTCTATGAGATTGGTTTGAGGGGGATGGCTTTTAGTTGGCTCGAGTCTTTTCTATCTGACCGCCAACAAACAATCTGGGCCCCTCCATTTTCAGCCTCAGTGCCGCCACTGGATGTGGGAGTTCCTCAGGGATCGGTCCTGAGCCCCACTCTTTTTAATATCTATATGTCCCCTCTGGCGGCACTGGCGGAATCTTATGGTGCCCGGATTGTATCATACGCCAACGACACAAAGCTTCTTTTCACATGTGAAGAGAAGGCTGATTTTATTGGAGAGAGCATTAAGAGCTGTTTAGGGGCCGTCTTCTCTTGGTTCCAACAGAATCATCTTAAATGTAACTCAGATAAATCTGAGGTTCTTTTTTTTTGGATGCCCCCCGGACCCTTGATGGAAGTCCTGGTGGCCCTCGGCTATGTTTCCACCCTCCGCCACCACCTCTGTGGCTAAGAATCTAGGAATAAAAGTGGACAACTGACTTACTTTTAAATCCCAGATTCTGGGTTTAGTTGGACAGTGTTTTGGTCTTCTAAAAATGCTGGGAAAATTTCTCCCACTTCTGTCCCTTGCCCACAGGAGGACCACGGTCCAGGCACTGATAGGTTCACGGCTGGACTATGCCAATGTGCTGTATTTGGGCCTTCCAGAATATCTTCTTTCTCGCCATCAAACGGTTCAAAACTCTGCAGGGCGAGCAATCTTTGGCCTTAGCCGGAGGTCTAACACTGCAGCTTTTCTTAAATATCTCCATTGGCTGCCTGTACGCAAATGTATTTCCTTTAAGATCCTAACCATGGCATTGAAAGTCCTACATTGTACGGGCGCCCGCTATCTTAGGAAAAGAATAGGCTTTTACCTCCCCTCTAGATCGTTACATTCTGCATCATTAGCTCTGGCCTCGGTTCCGGCAATTAGGCGAGCCCGTATCGGGGGTCATTCTTTCAAAAGTTTGGCACCCCAACTCTGGAACAAACTGCCTTTGTTTTTGCGGACGATTGACAGCCTCCTTGCCTTTAGGAAGGAACTTAATACATGGCTGTTTGATCTATAATTTCGTCTGGTTCTCCTGTTCTTTGTCCGCTAGGTCTGATAGCGCCGGGACACTCTGCCCGAGTAGCTGAGCGCTTTATAACACCGCTCGTAACATAACATAACATAAAATAACATAACATAACATAACATAACTATGGGTAATAGGTCCAAACTATAACTACCTACTGGTGACTGCCAGTGGATATATATATATATATATATATATATATATATATATATATATATATATATATATATATATATATATATATATATATATATATATATATATATATATATATTCAACACACCTCATTTGGTAAGGAAATGAGTACTCACTCACAAAGTTCTTCGTTTCCCAAAGTTTTCTTCGCAGTGATTTCCAGCATATAAGTAATTAAAGCCAATCCGACGCGTTTCACTACAAACGTGTAGCTTGCTCATTAACCGTGAGCAAGCTACACGTTTGTAGCGAAACGCGTTGGATTGGATTTAATTACTTATATGCTGGAAATCACTGCAAATAAAACTTTGGGAAACGAAGAACTTTGTGAGTGGGTACTCATTTCCTTACCAAAGTAGGTGTGTTGAATAAATAAAAGCGTGGCTCTGCTTAGGAGTACGGCACTGGTAACGAGAGCGCCAGGGGTCTGCAGTCAAGAGCCAAATCGGTAGATATGTATATATATATATATATATATATATATAGATATGTATATATATATATATATATATATATATATATATATATATATATATATATATATATATATATATATATATATATATATATATATATATATATATATATATTACCTACTGGCGATAGCCAGTAGGTATATATAGTTAGGATTTTTTCTCTATGGAACTTTTGAAAATTCTATGTCTAATAACTTTGGCGTTTGTGGACGGAATTGGCTGAAATTTTCAGGAAAATGGCACATTTTGTTTCTGAGCAGCCCCTGAAAATTTGGGGGGGGGTCGTCAAGGGGGGGCCGAGAAAAAAGGGGGGTCCCAAAACGCGTTTTTCCCATTCATTTTTCCATAGGGCGGTTGGCCTCACTTTTAGCTCGAACGGCTGAATGGATTTGTACGAAACTTGGCAAAATTGTAGGGACTGTTCCCGATGTGCCTTTGCTAGGTCTCAATATATGTGCTTCAGTGGATTTTGAGAAATTAACGTTTTTAAAATAAGATGTATATCTGTAACAACGCTCCGGGCAGCGCTCCGGTTCGCGTACTTTTCGCGTAACGGAACTTTGCGATGCGAAGCTGATTGGCTCTCCGGTGTCTGTCAACATTCTAAACAGTCCGGAGCGGCCGCCATCTTGTCTCTCGGTAGGATCGAGAGACAAGAGGAGGCCAAAACAAAGGGGGAAATGAAGGAAAGGGGGCAAGGTAGACCCCTTCTGACCCCCTAGGATTGATGAGGGGGATATTATAGAGCCACGCGGGGCCCAAAAAAAAAAAAAAATCCGATTTTTTCGCCGTAGAGACGCGTCTTGGTACGCGAACCGCGCAGCTAACCGGGCAGCTAACCGGGAAGCTAACCGGCAGTGTAACGGGAGTCTGAGGAGTAGCTGATTGGCTGTCAACATTGTAAACAGTCCGGAGCGGCCGCCATCTTGTCTCTCGGTAGGATCGAGAGACAAGAGGAGGCCAAAACAAAGGGGGAAATGAAGGAAAGAGGGCAAGGTAGACCCCTTCTGACCCCCTAGGATTGATGAGGGGGATATTATAAAGCCACGCGGGGCCAAAAAAAAAAAAAAATCCGATTTTTTCGCCGTAGAGACGCGTCTTGGTACGCGAACCGCGCAGCTATCCGGGCAGCTAACCGGGAAGCTAACTGGCAGTGTAACGGGAGTCTGAGGAGAAGCTGATTGGCTGTTATCATTGTAAACAGTCTGGAGCGGCCGCCATCTTGTCTCTCTGTGGGATCGAGAGACAAGAGGTAGAAAAAAAAAAAGGTGTAAATGAATGAAAGGGGTAAGGCAGACCTCTCCTGAACCCCTAGGATTGATGAGGGGGCTATTAAAGTTCCCTGCGGGGCAAAAGAATAAAAAAATTGCGATTTTTCGCGGTAAAGGTGCTTCCTGGTACGTTAACCGGGCAGCTAACCGGCAGCGTAACGGGAGTCCGAGATATTGCGTTTTTTGAACGTTTGTGATATGTGCACTTGTGGATTTTGTCTAATTAAGGTTAAAAAAATATATATATAGCTATAAGCGTGTTCTGGCGCGCTTACGTTTTGGGTTTGGTTTGCGCTGCAGAGACGATACGTCACGGTTCTGCGATGCATCATAAGGCGTCTCACGGGCTACGTGATACGTCACTTAATAAAGAATATATTTTACAGCTATAGATATTAGCTTTTAAAAAACCAATGAAATTCACAGAAAAAACCATAGGTTATAGACCATATATAGTTAGGAATTTGCATTTACAAAACCTTGAAAATTCACTGAAAAAACCATAGGTTATAGACCATATATAGTTAGGGATTAGCATTTAAAAAACCTTATTTTATTTGCACAAAACCATTGAAATTCCATATATAGTTAGTTGCACTAACTATATATCGCGGACCCGCAATCCACTGCTAATGATGTCACATATTACATCATTCATGACATGGTCAGTGACATCACTGATGACATCACTGATGACATCTCAAATGACATCACTGATGACATCACTGACATCTCATTTGACATTACTGATTACATCACTGATGATATCACTTATGTGATAATACATCTTCAGACTCTAATATAACCTTAGATACACTCAGTGTAAACAGGCACTCACAGACTGTCACACATCCATGGAGTTACTCACACACCTAGTCAGTCATGCAAAGAATCAATCACATCTCCATTTCCTCAACTATACAGTTATACACACCTTACTTATTCAAACATATACTAACACATATTTACTCTCTTATACAATCCTTGATACAAGTTCACAATGATTCATACAGCCACTCTCACATTCACTGGCTCTTATGTTCAGTTATTTATATATGTCAACTCTCACATGGAGTGTGTTTTACATATGTACTTACTTTGACATGTAGCACTGAGATATCCATTCACTCACCAATATACTCATGCACACAGTCAACTGTCCATACAGTTGTTTCTACATGCACTTTTGAACCCATACACCTAGGGAATCAACTGCTCACACATCTATGCACAGAGTTATACACCTCCCAGCCACCCACACACATACTCAGTCTCCCATACAAATACTTGGGCAACCATTCAATAACCCATATAGTTTCTGATATAGCTACTGATTTAAACATGCAGCAGTTTACAGAACAACATAAATAATGATTGCCAAATTAAGACACTTTAATCACTAACCCATGCCCTCAGTGAGACACATTTAATCATTCTCTCATACAGTCAGTCATGCACCTACTAAATCCTTCATCCAGACACTTATACATCCACTCATTCTTCAATATGTAAGACATATTTTAACTTTACAGAAACATACAGTCACTAGGTGTTGTCATCAGTGATGTCATCAGTGATGTCATTTGAGATGTCATCAGTGATGTCATCAGTGATGTCACTGACCATGTCATGAATGATGTAATATGTGACATCATTAGCAGTGGATTGCGGGTCCGCGATATATAGTTAGTGCAACTAACTATATATGAAATTTCAATGGTTTTGTGCAAATAAAATAAGGTTTTTTAAATGCTAATCCCTAACTATATATGGTCTATAACCTATGGTTTTTTTCAGTGAATATATATATATATATATATATATATATATATATATATATATATATATATATATATATATATAGACACACACACAGGTTGAAGAATTGTTATAGTTATGTGAAATTTTCTGAAAAAAGCATGTTTTTAATCTAAAAAAAAACACAATAATTCACCAGTTATTGTCATTTCAAGTAACTATAACTTGTGCCCTAAGGTAACTATTACATGCACCCTTGACATGCACTGCTAAATGTCCCAAATATTACATCACTCATGACATATATACAACATATTTGATAATATTACTGCAGCATTTGCAATTAAATTATTGATAAGAAAAATGTATGGTGGGGCAAGTTATAGTTACTTGAGATAAATATAATTAGTGAATTTCTTTTTTTTGTTTAAAACATTACGTTGTTACTCAATCTTTGTTTTTTTAGTATATATATATATGAATGTCTGACATAATATCGACAGACAGAATATCGAAATACAAAAATATCGGAGCAAAAATATCGACATCAAAAATATCGGAATCCCATCTTCATAAAGGCAAGTACAAAAATATCGAAAAAATAATATCGTAGTACAAAAATATCGGAATCAAAAATATCGTTTTTTTAAATGTATTAATAATAATGTAAAAATAATTTTAAAATACATATAATTTTACAAATATTAAATAAAAATATTAAAACAAAATTAAAACTAATACATATACATTTAAAATAAATAAAACACTTAATAATGTAATGTAATTTTTTTTTAATGTTATTTATTTGATTTAATGTAATATTTTTTTGTTTTTACCCTGTACGCCTGTACCCCAAAAACCCAAAACTGACCCTGAACCCTAAAAATATCCCTGTACCCCAAAAACCCAAAACTGACCCTGAACCCTAAAAATACCCCTTTACCCAAAAACTGAAAACTGACCCTTATCCCTAAAAAAGCCCCTTTACCCAAAAACTGAAAACTGACCCTGAACCCTAAAAATACCCCTTCACCCAAAAACTGAAAACTGACGCTGAACCCTAAAAATACCCCTTTACCCAAAAACTGAAAACTGACCCTGAACCCTAAAAATACCCCTTTACCCATGAACTGAAAACTGACCCAGAACCCTAAAAATACCCCTTTACCCAAAAACTGAAAACTGACCCTGAACCCTAAAAATACTCCTTTACCCAAAATAAATTAATATTATTTAATTACCAATTAATTATTAATTAACAATAACAATAAAGTAAATATATTAGCACATTAGCTGTAATTAATTTAATTTAATAATTAATATTATTTTTCCCAATTAATTAATTAAGAATAACAAAAAATTATATATAAAAAGAATTAATATAATTAATGTAATTAAAAAATGAATATTAATTAATTACCAACTAATTAATAATTATAAATATGTACAAAATTATATTAATTAATTAACGAATTAATAAAAATTATTTACCAATTAATTATTAATTAAAATATGTACAAACATATAATAATTAATTAATTATTATTAAATTACTTCCCACCCTATTCCCCTATAAACCCATAACCCGCTACAGAACATATTTATCAATTAATCAATTAATTAAAAATTATTTCTCAATTAATTAATTAATAATTCCTACTAATTAATAATTAATGTAACATAATTAAGTTACTTCCCACCCTATTCCCCTACAATCCCACAACCCGCTACAGTAGTAAAAGACAATATTTAATTAAATTACATTAAAAATAAATAATAAAATATAATAAATACAATATAATATACACTAAATTTATTTAAAAATTGATATTAGTAACATCGAAGTTATTTATTTCGATATTATTGACATTGATATTTAAAACTTCGATATTACTGATATCATACTAATATCGATATTGAGACTGTCGATATTACTTACCTTCGATATTTTGTACCATCGATATTTAAACTTCGATATTTTTGTATATCGATATTTAAAAATCGATATTTTGTCTGTGTACCATATATATATATGTATATACACATATATATATATACATATATATATATACATATATATATACATACATATATATATATTATTTTTTTCACTGAAAAAGTAAAGGTTACAGGTGCGTTATAGTTAGGATCAGATTTCACTTGTACAAAAGCAGTGAAACTCAGCAATTATAATAACCTGAGCTAACTATGACTTATGGCCACACAATGCACTACTTATCCCCCACATATTACCTCACTCATGGCATGGTCAGTGACATCACTGATGACAACATTGATGAACACTTCAACAGCTATTGGGTGAAAGGGTAGTTTTAAGCTTTAGGGTAGGTATGGGTATTTGAGCAGCATGGGTATTTTTTGGGTTCAGGTATTTGGGTGTCAAGGGCGTTTTTAGGGTTTAGGGTTGGTCAGAGTATTTGGGTAGCAAGGGTATTGTTAGGATTGGATTTAGGGTGGGTAGGGATATGTGGGTGTCAAGGATATTTTTTAGGTTTAGGGTGGGTAGTGTTTAGGGGTCTATAAGGTAATATATATATATATATAGATAGCGAGAGAGAGATTCAAATATATATATATATTCACTGAAAAAACCATAGGTTTCACACCAGTTATAGTTAGGTGGAAATTTTAATCGCATAAAACCATTGAAATTCCCACGTTATAGTTAGTTGGACTCACTATAACTTGCGCGTGCAATGCACTGCTGATGACGTCACATATTACATCACTCATGACATGGTCAATGACATCACTCATGACATCACTGATGACATCTCAAATGACATCACTGATGACAACATCATTGTGACAAAGTGGCAGACCTCCTATCAGTATAAAATAACCATACATTTTTAAATGCTAATTCCTAACTATAACTGGTGTGAAACCTATGGTTTTTCCAGTGAATATATATATATATATATATATATATATATATATATATATATATATATATATATATATATATATATATATATATAGATAGATAGATAGATAGATAGATAGATAGATAGATAGATAGATAGATATATATAGATATATATATATATATATATTCACTAAAAAAAACATAGGTTTTAGGCCTTATATAGTTAGGAATTAACATATAAAAAAACAATTGAAATTCCTCCTATATATATATATATATATATTAGCATTTAAAAAACCAATGAAATTCACTGAAAAAACCAAAGGTTATACACTATATATAGTTAGGAATTAGCCTTTAAAAAAACAATGAAATTCACTAAAAAAAACATAGGTTTTAGGCCTTATATAGTTAGGAATTAACATATAAAAAACCATTGAAATTCCTTCTATATAGTTAGCTGGACATTTTATTGATATAAAACCAATGAAATTCGACATATAGTTAGGTCCACTAACTATATATTTCGCGCATCCGCAATCCAATGCTGATGATGTCACATATTACATCATTCATGACATCACTGATTACATCACTGATGACAGCTCATTTAACATCAATAATTACACCACTAATGATATACTTCATGTGATAATACAATGCACCTCCTTACACTCTAATACACCTAGTGTAAAATACAAAGTATCATTTTTGAAACTATTGACACACCAATACCATTTACTACATACCCACTAACTAATTCCTACGTCTATGTGATAATACAATGCACCTCCTTACACTCTAATACACCTAGTGTAAAATACAAAGTATCATTTTTGAAACTATTGACACACCAATACCATTTACTACATACCCACTAACTAATTCCTACGTCTACATGCACATTCATTCATTCACCCATAAGGTCATTCGTACATACTGTCACTCATCATTGCAACACTATCATATGCACTCATACACCTATGCAGACACTCACACACTGCCACTCATCCATGGAGTTACTCACACACCTACTCAGTCCTGTAAAGAATCAATCACACTTTGATTTCTTGATCTATACAGTTAAACACAGAACAGCTTACATTTTCACAGATATACAAACACATACTTACTCACTTATACAATCAAATCCTTCATCCATACTCTTATACATCCTCTCATTCTTCAATATGTAAAACATATTTAAACTTTACAAAAACACACATACACTGGATGATGTCATCAGTGATGTCATCAGTGATGTCACTGACCATGTCATGAATGATGTAATATGTGACATCATCAGCATTGGATTGCGGATGCGCAAAATATATAGTTAGTGGACCTAACTATATGTCGAATTTCATTGGTTTTATATCAATAAAATGTCCAGCTAACTATATAGGAGGAATTTCAATGGTTTTTTATATGTTAATTCCTAACTATATAAGGCCTAAAACCTATGGTTTTTTAGTGAATTTCATTGGTTTTTTAAAGGCTAATTCCTAACTATATATAGTGTATAACCTTTGGTTTTTTCAGTGAATTTCATTGGTTTTTTAAATGCTAATATATATACATATATATATAGGAGGAATTTCAATTGTTTTTTTATATGTTAATTCCTAACTATATAAGGCCTAAAACCTATGGTTTTTTTAGTGAATTTCATTGGTTTTTTAAAGGCTAATTCCTAACTATATATAGTATATAACCTTTGGTTTTTTCAGTGAATATATATATATATATATATATATATATATATATATATATATATATATATATATATATATATATATATATATATATATATATATATATATATATATATATATATATATTTTTTTTTTTTTTTTCCATTGGTTTTTTAAAGGCTAATTCCTAACTATATATAATGTATAACCTATGGTTTTTTCAGTGAATTTCATTGGTTTTTTAAAGGCTAATTTCTAACTATATGTAGTGTATAACCTATGTTTTTTTCAGTGAATATATATAAATATCCAGTAAGTGGAGTGGGAGATCACTTAAGCATTGATTGTACTGGTCAGCATACTCCCTAGAAAGAGAAACAGAATGTGCATTATCAAAATCATAAGCACATACTCACAACATATACACGGATCCAGTAAAGTTCATATTATGATTCAGAACAGCACGATACTAGGTTAGATACTATTTCCATATCACACACTCTGCTCTAACTTGATCCTCCACAGGAGCCTTATAATTTCTTCCGGTAAAGCTTGTTACCTAATAATAAGTGCTATTCCACATTAGGGCTTTCATGTGACCCATCTGTTCCCTATCATTCTTTCTGAAGGAGTCCAGCAGTCTCCTTTCCCTCCTATGACTTTCTGTTGTAGTCTTTACCGGTCTTACAGTATCTTGCCCCACAGCCTGTGCTCGACGTCAGCTCTTGGACCCCCTGCTCATACTGACTCTGTGCTCCACCACCAGCTTACTCACCAGTTTCCTTTTCAACAGAGTGATGCATTTGTCTGAGAGTCCGCATTCCATTGATGCAGGGTGAGAACTTCCTGTTGCCTACCCCAGCACGGTCCAAATCTTTTTTTTGTTTTTTTTATCCCTGTGCCGATGTAAATCTTGGTTTATGTGCAGGTGACTAGTGGGAGCTCCGGAATGTACCCACTTGATCATATATTGCCAGTGCTCTTATCACATTTCCCATGTAGGCTATATTCAGTGCTGGGAATTTTAATGAGAACACTGGCAAACTCAGTAGGTCTGCCTTGCCTTTTGTGTTATAAGGGGCCTAAATAGTGCAGATGGTGAAGGGAAAGCTGTGAGCAAGAAAAAGGTCGGGCAGAGAGTGGCACAGCCAGGAAGACACGGATCAGTGCAGGTTGGGCGAGATGCGGACAGGGTGAGTTACAGGCACGGAAAGATGGAGACTGAGAGAGCGTGGAGAGGAAGAGGCGTGAGTAGGGAAAGGTGCGTGCAGGGTGCATGCTGAGAAATGTATGAGCAGGGAGAGGGTGCAGGGAAAGTGATATTTAGGGAGAGGGCGGGTCGGGGGACTTACGGCTTGAGAGAGAGGCAGCTTCAGTGTGCGGTGGGAAATACGTGGCCAGGGAAAGGTTTTGGCATGGAGAGGTATGACGCAGGAGAGGTATGAGCTGGGAGAGGTATAGGCAGGGAAAGGTATGAGCCTGGAGAGGTTTGACGCAGGAGAGATATAAGGAGGGGAGGTATAGGCAGTTAGAAATACAGGCAGAGAGAGAGGTGCCAGCAGGAAGCGTAATGGGCGGAGAGAGAGGTGTAGGCAAGTAGACGTACGAGGAAGAGGTACAAGCAGGGAGGAGTGGAGGCTGGGAGAGGTGCAGGCATGGGGAAATAGTAGCAGGGATAGGAGAAGACGTTCAGACACGGAACGGCATGGACAGTGACAGGTGCTTTCAAAAATAGGGTAAAGCAGGGAGAAGTGCGAACAGAAAAACGTGCGTAGAAAGAGGTTAAGGGAAGCGAGTGGCATGGGACAGACAGGTACGGGGGTGAAAGGACAGGGTTGGAAGAGGAGGGGTTTAGGAGAGGTGAAGGCATGGGCAGGTGACACTATTTCCGTTTTGTTGCATTTTCCAAAATGAATGTCTCTGTGCGTGTCATGCTCTACAATTCCACTGTACGTGCCTTGCTGCAGTTTTGCTTTTAGTAGCAAAACCTCGCCCTGGCAGTAGCACTGAAAAGCTCCGTATCTCTGCTCCGCTCTGCTCTTCTAGCGGTAATCAGTAATGGTGCAGGCGGGGGCTCCTCAGCACACGGGAGCCCCGCACAAGTACTGCACCAGCCCGCATCATTAACCGGTCTCGCCCTTGGCACGGGAGACCGGTCCGGACATCAAAGGCTTCCCCCAGTCAGGGGGAAGCGGAAACCACGTCCTCCCGGCCCCGCCTACAACCAGGCGGCGGCGGCCATTTTAAGGCGGCTCGGGCCGCGGCGGTGATCTCGGCAGTAAAACGAGGGGTGAGCACCCTCGAAATTAAAATAAAACACAAGAAAATATAAGGCAGAAGCCCCCCAAGCCCCCCCCCCAAAAAAAAAATTCTGAAAATTCGCGGGGGTGCGCGCACGCGTGCGCCCTTATAGATATATAATTGATTTCTCTTCTAATTTTCTCAGGAACCACTGGAGGGATTTACACTATTTTACCAAAAGCGTGATCTGCATACCAGACACTACCATTTTGACAAGTTTGGTGTAATTCCCTTCAGCGGTTCAAGCTGTAGCTGAGTCTAAAGGTCCTATGGAAATTAACATGGGGAAAACACGTTTTGGGACCCCCCTTTTTTCTCAGCCCCCACTTGACGAATCCCCCCCAAATTTTCAGGGAAGGAGCGGAGCGGAGCGAGCCATCTTCTTTGAGAAATTTGCGAAGATTCATCAACCAGGGCCAAAGTTATTCCCAATAGAATGTTGGGGATTTCCTATGGGAACCCGTCCTAACTATGTATACCTACGGGCTACTGCCAGTAGGTAATATATATATATATATATATATATATATATATATATATATATATATATATATATATATATATATATATATATATATATATATATATATATATATATATATATATATATATATATATATATATATATAAATTTCTATGGCAAAATGAAACCCCTCATTTTGTTCCTTTTCAAATTAAATGTATTAAGTGTTACCACTTTATTCCAATCAAGATGACTTCAGGTGTGCCATACTTTTGTCATAAGTAAGACTGTTAGCGTTCTAGTTGTTCTTTAGAACGCTCTGCGACATTCTTTCATTGGGCTATAGTTGGGCTACATCTGGCTGATATTTGGGCTACATTTGGGCTCTTTTGTCTTTGGTGGCCATCTTGGGAGACTGCATATCAGAATTTTTTTAATGAAATATAAGAGGATTTGAGAAGTCACTCAAAATGTGCCCTAATTTTTCTTTCTTCAACACTAATCATAATTTCTATGGCAAAATGAACCCCCTCATTTTGTTCCTTTGCAAATTAAGTGTTTTAAGTGTTAACACTTTATTCCAATCAAGATGACTTCAGGTGTGCCATACTTTTGTCATAAGTAAGACTGTTAGCGCTCTAGTTGTTCTTTAGAACACTCTGGGACATTCTGTCATTGGGCTATAGTTGGGCTACATCTGGCTGATATTTGGGCTACATTTGTTTGTTTTTTTTGTCTCTGGTGGCCATCTTTGGGCTACATTGGGCTACATTGGGCTATATGTGGGCTCTAACATATATATAGCCCAATGTAGCCCAATATATATTTTTTCAAAGTTAATTTTCGTAAAAACCACTGGAGCACATATCTTGAGACATAGCAAAGGCACATCGGGCTACTAGTCCCTACAATTTTGCCAAGTTTGGTGGAAATCCATTCAGCCGTTCGGGCTAAAAGTGAGGTCGACCGCCCTATGGAAATTAACATGCTGAAAACACGTTTTGGGACCCCCCTTTTATCTCGGCCCCCGCTTGACAAATCCCCCCGAAACTTTCAGGGAAGGACCGGAGCTCCGCGAGGCAAATTTGAGGAAATTTTCAGGCAGATTTGTCAACCGGCGCCAAAGTTATTCACAATAGAATTTTGAGATTTTGCATTAAAAAAATCGTAACTATAACTACCTACTGGCGACCGCCAGTAGGTAATATATATATATAACTTTGCGTATTTGTACGGTCAATGTTTACATTTGATTAAGCTGCTAAGCATTTGCACTTTATATTGTACATATATCAATTATCTTATTGTGCAAATTATTGTATTTGTACAGTTGATATGCGGCGTATTTGCACACTTAATAACTTTGCGTATTTGCACGAATAATATGTTTACATGATTGCTGCTATTAATTTGCACTTTATGTATATAATTCCCTGCATAAATTGTTAAAAGTTTCAGCACAACCCCCAGAGTTAAGGGTTAAGTCTTCAATGCACAATTATTAATGTCCAGGCACCGAAAACTATTATCTTGGCTCCACTGTGTCATGGCCGAACCATTATGTTCACACATTGTAAATAGGTTGCAGCCTTAGTCCGTTCTTTATTTCAATGTCACTGAATGGGACCCTTTTGGCGCGTTTGTACTATCAACCAATGTATTTAAACTATGCTTATACCGCTTTCCCGCTGGCAGTGAGCAAGGGCGTTTACGCCCGAAACGCGTCTGTTTGGCAGTGTGTTGCACCTCCGCACGTTATATGAAATAAAGGAAGAAAGAATACCTTGAAAAAGTCTGGCTGTGGATTTATCCATCTGTGTCTGCGTCCTGGGTTTGTTGTGGAAGCGCCGCATCAACCTCCGGTTGGAATCTATATATATATATATATATATATATATATATATATGCATCTTTTATTTTTATGTATTTACTGTATTTTTAGAGTGCAAAATTCATCCCCTATGGGTTATCACGGCGCTAGAAAGGTCCCTGTCTTTCGGTCTGTGAAAACTGGGAATGAGATTTTGGATCAACTGCTAAAAAGAATGCCTTAACTTTTGAAGAGTCACGTTTTAGCATTTTTTCCAAACCATCGATGGTTATAAGTCAGGTGAAGGTCTATGGGTAAAGTGTTCCAGTGGACCCCTGCCATATGCGAGAACGAGCCGGCTGCCGGCTGTGATTTTTTTAATCCGCTTTGCTTTGGCAAGTGCAACTTTTCATGACCACAGTTTGCACGCTTGCTTATAGAATTCCACTTTGGCTGAATTTCGGGCCAATTGCTATATAATGTCCTGTGTGTAGGGCAAAGAAGCTTGAAGCTGGCTTTTTTTCTCATTATTAGCCAATGTAGGGTTGCTAGGCAAGGTGATACCAAGCAGTATATGTCCATATTGCAGATCAGCTTGGCAGCAGCATCCTGTATCACCTGGAGTCTGGTAAAAAGATAATAATCTGCAGGTTATCAGGGACTGGACTAATGTTGTACGCCAGTCAACCAGTATCCACCATCATAACCTACTCAGTAGTTTAAGGATACCAAAGCATTTGCCACAAATGGCATTGACTTGCTCCTGCATGGAAAGTAAGTCATCAATGATGACCCTGAGAATGTTTACTGATTTCTTGGGTGTCTATCCTAGTGATGTGGGCCACCAGGAGGAATCCCATATTTGGTAGGCTCCACAGAATAGTAAGAGCTCTGTTTTATCAGCATTGAGCTTCCAGCAATGCTCTCTCGTTTAGACTGCTACTTCTGAGAGGCATTTGGTCAATTTACCTCGGGATTCATCATTTTTCTCCCCTATGGAAATGACCAGCTGAGTGTCATCCGCATACAAGCACATTACAAAGCCCCATTTCCTTACAATTTTTGCTAGGGAGGAGACATGAATGTTAAAAAGAGTCAGACTCAAAAAAGGGGCCTGACGGACTTCACATTTAAAAAAGTGGGAGTGACAACTAAAAGCGGTCAGCCGGATTGTTTGCGTTCTGTCTGTGCTTTAGAAATTAACCTAACCACTGTGAAGATTTAGAGTGAAGTCCAATTTTGTGGAGTTTTCTAATCAACCAATTATGGGAGGTGGTGTCATAAGACACATACAGGTCAAGTAGGATCAGGGTGGTGTACTTGCCTTGATCGATAATGACATCATGTCATCCAGTACAGTCAAAAGGGTGGACTCTACTATTTTTGGCTCTAAAGCCTGTCTGAGAAGTGTCCAACAAATTGTTATTTTGTAGAAAGATGGTTAACTGTCCTTTCACTAATTTTTGCAATATCTCTGAAATGTCTACATAGAGGCTTTATACTTACCTGCAAAATACTTACATTTTCGGTGTAAAGGCATGCGTGGCAAATGCATATGCTTGGTAAAATTATGTGTGGTAAAGGCATATGGATTGCAATGGACGCATTGTAAAGGCAATCATGGTAATGACATGCGAGGTTTCATCATACATCCACTCACCCACGATGCTTGTTCCCATGCTACTGAAGACAGATTGTTTTTGTAATATCTCTCCTCCCACAGAAGAAAAAAATATATTGCGGGCCCAAGCAGAGAGTATTTGTTATGTAACGAGTGCCATAGGGTAATGAAAGATGAGAGGCATCACCTCATTAAGATGAATTAGCAATATGGAACCTATTGTTGATCTCATAAGAAGGTAAATCACATTGTCTATGCCTGTGTGGCTTCTGTAAGGCTGATTAAATCAAACAGTGACATTTCTGAATGGAGTTTTTATTAATGGTGTGTGACAAGGTTGTAAGTTGTTGAAACACCAGGTTATGCCTTTCAAGCATGCAAAAACATGAAGAGATAGCAAGCTTACTTTTTGCACGCCTTCAGTAAATGTCACAAATTTAAAAAAAGATAATTCCAGAGCAGAAAAGCTATTAGTACCAAACCTGGTCCATGACGCACATTAGGGTAAAAATTGAATAAGAGATCAAAAATAGACCAGGAACGGTTTTTAACTATAAACACAAACAGAAAGTTCAGATTCCCAAAAGAGATTAATCGCACATCTATTTATTTTAGCTTTTCAAAATGAAAGGTCATGCATCTTTTAAAAGAGGATGGGAGACAAAACCTCGAATGCATTTTATCAAAAGGTCATTAGCAGAAGTTTGCAGAGTCCTTATTCCCCACAGTAGTACAAACAAAACACCAATTGCGACTGGATAGTCATTACTGTATCATGTTCCTATTTTTCTAATGATGGTGAAAAGCACAAACATCACCATGCCGTGTGCAAAAACCAAGAGAATTATTTTACGGAATGTCTACCATTGACGTAATTGATCCACAATTCTTGATACCAAGAGAAACAACTTACAACACATCAGCTAAATGTATTGTAAATCTATCAAACGAAGGACATTTGAAATTCTGCAGGAGTCAACGGTGATATCTAGAACAGGAACTGTGGATAGAACAATGTATAATAAATAATTAAACATAACTTGGCATTCACTTGCCACAGTCGTGATACTTTGCACTGAGGTGCTATTTAAAATGGCATTACATACTGTAAAGATGTGCTATTTTGCCTCATTAGCTTCTGTATACCAGACAGTGAAACTGCCTAGTAGCAAAATCTCTATTGTGGGCTTACCAAGAGCTTACAGTGGTCTAAAACACACCCCACTTTGCGTGCCATTGGATGCCTCTTTTATCACTGTTATTTGTTTGCTTTCTTTGTTTCATCTAGTCTTTCTTGTATGTGTCCGTCCCCTGCAGCAAAGCCTCTTTACCATCATTTCATAGGCATAATTATATTCCTCCACTGCTCACTTTTAGGGCACTCCTTTTTTGGGTAAGCACTTCATGAGACTGCATGTGTTTTCAGCTCTCTTCCTCGCATGCTTCTCCCCCTCCAAACACTCAGCCATCCCGAGCTTGGTGTTTCTCTGTCCCTTGTGGGCTGCTCACTCTCTCTCTCTTTGTCTCTCTCTTTGTCTCTCTTTGTCTCTCTCTCTCTCTCTCTCTCTCTCTCTCTCTCATGCTACTCCCATACCCTCTACATTTCTCTCTCCTTCATGTAATTTTTCCGCTAACACTTTGGGCCCGATTACGATGCGGGCTGAAACGGCTCAGACCGTCGGTATGAGCCCTTTAGCCTGCATTGTATTCGGCTGGTCGCATTCCTTTCTGACTGACCCATTTCGATGGGGTCGGTTGGAAGAGAATCGGAATCGTTTTCTGAATGGCCCTCGATGGGCTCGGAGAGCCCGACCACCATTCGGAAAGCCTGCAGTAATCCCTCGGCCGGCTCTTTCCGACTGAGGCATTACGATGGCAGATTCCCACTGCCTTTCTGTGTTAGCCTGTATGACACAGAAAGGCATTGCAAATCTGTATTTGCGGGGCCGCAGCAGGGCCCCCTTGGGTGCACAGCTGCTGAATGGCATCCTAGGGGCCACCCAAGGTGCCCTCTTTTCGATCCCTGTACCCGGCCACGGGGTGCAGGGATGAACTGCACCTCTGCTCTTTGCAATGAAAGCATGCATCCCGGTCGGAATGCATGCTCCCATTATAAAGAATAGGAATCGGCCGCATCCTACTTCCTGGGCTGGAACCAACGACAGGAGGTCGTTCGGTTCCAGTTCCCAACCGATATCGGACAGACTCCGGTCTGTCCGACATCAGAATCGGCCCTTTGTGCTGCTCTCTCCCTGTCTCCCTCGTGTGCTGATTTTCTCCTGTTTCCACCACACAGGTTTTTTTAAGTTCCACCTGCCCACCTTCTGTTTCTTCCCACCTCTTTATCCCCAGCAGTCCTTTTTAGGTCTTGCATAGGCAGCGCATGCGCTGCCTCTACGAGGCATCAAGTAGTTAGTATTAGTGGTGAAACTCCACCCATTGTATGTATATTTGTTTCTTAGCTTCCCGTTGGTTAAATCTTGCATTGCTCTTTTAATGGAGCTCATTCATTGGCTGGTGATCCGAAACGTCACTTCCCTTTTGCTTCCATTTTGCAGGAAGCAGCACCGACCAACTACAGTTCCCTTCCACTGCTCAGCATTACCTACTCATTTAGGGACTACTTTCTTGTTTATTTTCCACCGCTGTTCACCACTAGCTGCCGAGTTTGGAAGTGTTAGCTTTTTAGTTTCCTGTTCCCTCCTCCCTCCCATTGGCCGTGTTGCCCATCTTCCCGCCCCCTTTCCTGTTGTCCGTGTCCTGTTCCCTTTGTTCCCGCCCGCCTCACGCTGTCTGATGTCTTGAGGCTTGTGGCGGTATGGCTGTTCAGGGGTGAGTTTCATTCTTCATTTTTTTTACCGTTCCGTTTGTCCCCGCCCTCCTCCCGCTGTCCGTTGTGTTGCTTTTTGTGGTGGCCATGGAGGTGCGGCTGCTCAGTTACGGGGCTTATCCTTCCCAGCCGGGCAACAAGCCAACCCCAGGATGGACAGCAGAGCTACGTCCATTACGGACAATCTGCTGACAGGCAGTCAATCCACGGACAACAACTGAGTGGGTACAGATTATCTTATTGGCAAGCAAAAACGCAGCAGACACAAGAAACCTGTAAGTATGTAGAGTCTTTATTTCGGTTTTGAATTGGTTGATTTTAAAATGTCCACGTTTATCCGATGGGCAGGTTCAAAATGCATCTTCTCCCCCTTTTCTAGTGTCGCTTTTTTCTGACTATCTGAAACGGGCACATAGTTTATTTAGGGGGTGGGGTGGATATATTTGTTTTAAATGTGGTAATTAGTGACAAAGCAGATCACCCGTGTATGGACTAATTTTACATTGGAGTCTAAATTTGGGGTTGATTACAACGTCCTACATGGCAGAGCTCCATGGCCGATTCCCCCTTTCTCCTCCTCTTTTTGCTCTAACTTTCCACGTCCCCCCTCCTCCTCATTCGGGTCTCTTGCTGTATACTCTCGGCCCTCCCGTCAGGACCCCATTTCTCTCTCTGACCCGCTCTGTCTTATACTGCCCCCAACCTCCCTTCCTTCGGGGCCCTGTATTTTTGTGGGCTTTTTCTACGTTCTCGCGTACTCTCCCAACCTTCCTATGAGTCTACGCTCTCCCCCCAAAACCTCCCTGTTTTCCATTGAGAATTAGTTCTCTTTTATTGTTTATGCCATTGTTAATTTACAAGTATTAATGGCCTTGCAGGGGTTTGGTAATATTGCCAAGGCTTTTCAGATTCTGCAGTATTGGCAGCGGCTTGCTGGTGGGATTCATCTGACGAGTTGCTTTTTTGCTGCTTCTCCTTTCAGTCCAGCTCCAATCTTAAATACACCCCCTGCAGCTCGCTAGCACATTCCCAGGGAAGTGATACCCCTTGCTCCCCTCCCTTCTGTTTTCAACTTACCATGTTCCTTTCAGCACTCTCCTCTCTCCAGTGTCATAATGCTAAATGATGCCCCCCAACCAATGCAGAATATAAAGAGGGCTTACGAGGCTACCAGCTCTGAAATCATTCATTCGGCTTGGGCAGGAGGTGGCCACACTGAAGTGTTTGGGAACACCTGAAGGAGTAACCCACCCGCACCTCAATGTCTACAGGGGACCGCGTTACATCTCTGCTCTCTTCCTTCCTTCTGTTTTGTTACGTCTTACTCCTGCTTGTTTTCAGTTCATATTCTCTCTCTCCCTCCCTCCCTCTCCACGTTTATCACGTCTCCTACCATCCACGCTTCTGTCTTTTCCCTTACTTCACTCTGTACATTTACACTGCTCTTGATGCCTGTCAGGCCTTCTCTGCAGCTTCTGCGGCAAGTGAGCAGTACTAGGTAGTATCACCCTTGGTAACCCTGTCTTTTCACCTCCCTGTCCTTTGTCCCAGTCTGCTAATCACGGAACGTGGTTAGCAAACACTCTCATGGTTTCCTTGACTCCCCAGTGGCTGGTGGGGCTCAGTAGACAACAATTCCTTGTTGGAGGTGGTTAACTCGTTCTCGAGTCAGGTACGAAATGTTTGAGGCACAGTTTGTACGTTTTACTGATTTTTGTTTAACACACAAAACCCAAGAAAATAACCTGTTAGCTTGTATGTATTTAGTTATTTAAACTGAATATGCAACAAGCATTTGCAATGCAATAGGTCTCACATTTGCGCAACTTTGAGCTTTTGCCATTGTAAATGGCAATGCCTTTTATTTATGTGTTTTGAAAACTTGCAAGTATTGTGTAAACACGCACTTTGTACTTATAGGTGTTTCTTATGACACGCAAGGCAGGCAGTAACTGTGCCTCTTTGCACTTGTAGTCTATGCTTACCAGAAGCCAGGCTGGCGGTAAAAAAAACGCAGTTACTGCCAGCCTTGCATGTCGTAAGGAATTTGTGTTTACGCACCACATTACAGGTTTTCAAAACACATAAATAAAAGACATTGCCATTTACAATGCCAATAGCTCAAACTCTTGCAAATGCGAGACCTATTGCATTGCAAATGCTTGTTTTATTTAAATTTTCTACAAATGTTTTTGGAGGGTGCAGCAGCAAATAGTTACCTGGCATTCCATTTTGCACAAAAGCACTATTGCACTGCTCATATTTCATTTTTCTTACTTACTTATCCATCCTGGATCAGTTAATTTAAAAAATGGCACCTGTGTTCTATAATAGGAACAAGAATGTGCGTGTGACACACATGAGTGCAGCTATACAATGACACTGCCATAATAGAGGCCATGTCATCGGACCTTTTTGTTTTTGGGCCAATGCATCAATAAAAAGCACTTCTCACTACAAAATGAAATGGAGCAAAATAGCGCAATACCTATATTTAGTGCTATATTTTATGTTGTAGGCATTTTCAATTGTTATTAATTTCTTTTTGTCGTGGTCTATGATATTTCTTGACAGCAAAAATCAATGGGGCATATTACCAACAACTAGCGATAATTATCGCTATGTTGGCTTAGCGGCAATATTTTTATCGCCGAGCTGCGGCGATTTTTATCGCTTAGGAACCTTGCTATTATCAAGGTTTATCTCCTAAGCGATAAAAATCGGCCGAAATGCATGAATATCGCTGAAAAGTCA
Source organism: Lissotriton vulgaris (assembly GCF_964263255.1). Lineage (NCBI taxonomy): Eukaryota > Metazoa > Chordata > Amphibia > Caudata > Salamandridae > Lissotriton > Lissotriton vulgaris. The sequence goes on along the minus strand of NC_141694.1, from coordinate 1,740,144,875 downwards.
GCGATATTCATGCATTACCGAGCTAATGCTCTTAGCCATGTTATCCACCTACCATTGGATAACATGGTTAAGAACTGCTCAGGGGCAGGTGTTAGCTTTTGGAGATATTCGCGCTTAGCGCGAATATCTCCAAAAGTTGGTAATAGGAGATAGCGATGTTAGGGACTGTTTCCAGTCGCTAACATCTTGGCCCGCCCACTTTGCATATCATTAGTGATAAATTTCACTGACATGCAAAGCGGGGCCCAAGATTGTTGCTATCTCCTACTAGCTGTCGCTAACTGGTGTTAGCGACAGCTTGGTAATAGGGAGATAATTTTATCTCCGCTTTCTTGGCTTTTAAAGCCAAAAAAGCGGAGATACACCCCTGTGATAATATGCCCCAAAGTTCCTCTTTTGCCTACAAAATACGAGCATCAAAATGTAGCCTCCCAATAACAATGTCCATTGCAGAATGAAGTAGAACAAATTTTCACATTCTAGCAAAATTGTATTCTATTGTTACGTATTGGTATGTAGAGCTTTCTGTACCCCACAGAGGGTGGCAAGACTTCATTATTTACATGGCGATTTGAACCGCTGGCGAGGTTATAACTCGCTCCTATTTGCATCAGAATCCTGTGCGCTCTTTGCTGTGCGTGGTTGAAAGTGTGTTGTTTGTAGTTGGTGCATGTTGGTACACACAGATCACAGGCACAAATATGGTGACAATCACAAAGAGATGCTGCTGCATGCACCTCCAGACATCAATAAGCAAGGATTATAGCAAAAAGAGTATGACTATAGATTCTGTAGTGGTGGACTCAGGTGCCTATCCACTAATAATGTAATATGTGCAATAATGGGCTATTTAATAGTCATGCTGTAAAGCACTAGGAGAGCAGTTTATGTACTCCAATTTCAGAGACCAGGTATAAAAAACATAGAAGGCCTTTGGACCCTCATTACCAGTTGCTCGTTTTCTTATGTGACAAAATCTGACACTGGGTTGTTTATTGGTTGCAATAATTAACACCTTTTACAGGTTTTGCCTGCAAAATGGGGCGCAAAATATGAATTTTGGTGCCTACTGCACCAAATTCCTCTTGTCTAGTTATTTTCTGGGCATTTTTACCCTGGGAAATACTGACTGGTCTGACATGCTGCAGATGGTGGGGGATGCAGGTTTTACTAACCAAGTATTTATTGGGGACGATAAAATATCCACAATACTTAAATCCTATGTGTGCGATGACAGGCAGTATTGCACATATCGGAATTATACAGGCTACTCATAATTTATTTATTTGTCTGTTTAGCTTTATAAAGCGGGAACTAGAACCGAGGGCATCAGAGCGCTATACAGAAATTACATATAGACTGATTACAGAAGCTATAACCAAAGGAGAAGGCTTTACATGCGTTACAAGGGCGTCGTTTACATCAATTACAGTGGGCATAGCAGAAGAGAGAGAGGGCAGGAGGCAGGTAAACAGGGTTAATACACAGGATATGGATACTGATGGGGAACATAAATTAATATAGTAAATGGAGAGGGTGGGGTATCCAGAGGGGGTAGGGATGAAGGTCAGAGTGATCAGTTTGATTATTAGATGGGGTACTTGGTAGATCGAGCGAGATCATTTAGGTGGATGGGTGTAGAAATGTATTGAGAAGAGGCAGTTTTCAGTGTTTCCTGAACTGAAGGTAGGATTGGTTGCCACACAGTTTCTTAGGAAGGGTATTCCAAATTCTCCGGACATTTTCTGAAAAAGATCGAGTGAGGGATTTGGGGGCATATTAACAAGGGCTTTATCTCCGCTTTTTTGGCTTTAAAAGCCAAAGAAGCGGAGATAAAAATATCGCCCTATCAACAACAGGGTGCTAACATGCAAAATTGTGTGTTAGCACCCTTTTTCACTATGCTTCTCTTTGCAAAGTGGGCGTTCCAGAGCTCAGCGACATTTCTCCTATTATCAAGCTTCACGCTAACCCTGTTAGAGACAAAAAAAGCAGCGCTAACCACGGTTAACGCTGCTTTTTTACGTCTGCTAATTTTCAGATTTAGCCATATAATCCAACGGGAGGTGGATTATATGGCTAACTCCACCATGGGCTATCAATAAGGATATCCCTATCCTTGTAGTTTTATCGCTGCATTACCAGCGATAACCTCCCAAAATGCCGCCATCGCTGGATTTTTAATCGCCTAGGCGGTTAGCGTTGTTAATAACGTGATAACTAGGCGATATTATCCAGCCATAGCGGGCTTTAAAAAAATTAACGCGAAGCTCCCTTAGCGTTAATTTTCCCTGTTCCTTGTTAATATGCCCCGTAGTGAGTTGGCAGAATCGTCTCTCTCAGGAGATCAGTCTAGCCACTATGTTGAGTACGGACTTCATTGGCAAAAGATGGGTTTCTGAAGTGCCAGTAATTGCTGCATTGCCATAGTTCAGCTTGGATAAAATGAGGGATTGGATTGCAGTCTTCAAGTCTTCAGAGGGAATAAATGGTTTGAATTTTTTAATGTGTTTTTTATGGTGTAGAGGCACTTTATTACAGGTGAGTTGATATGTTCTTTCATATTCAGGTTTTTGTTGAGTGTATACCCAAGGATCTGAGGGAGTTAGAGGTAGATATTTTACAGTTTAGTGCAATTATACTGTCCAGCCAGTGATGGATGGGGTAGGGATGGCTTTTAGGCTAGATGAGGAGGAGTTCAGTTTTATTGGGGTTTAATTTTATGTGGCTGTTGTTAAGCCCGGTGTGTTTCAGGGAGAGTGTGCTGTTGAGATGTTGGCTGCCTTTGAGTGAAGCGATTTGATATAGATTTGGGTGTCAGAGATGGTAGGCAATTTTGGCTTGTTTTAGGAGCAGTGCAATCAATCTCTCATACAGTACTTGTTAAGCACAGCTTTTATCACCCAAAGGGTATCCAGGCGTTGGGCTGCGAGTTTCAGTAGAAGTGCCAGGTTTTGAGCTTCCTCCTAGAGTCTGTCAGCGAGGGTGATGTTCAAAGGTGTATGGAGGAGGGCATTCCAGGAGTGCAAAAGGTTCCATGTAGAGTTTAAAGAGGGTAGGGAGTAGGATTGATCCTTGGTTGACGACTGGTGTTACCGTCGATGTGGACCAGTTCTCATTGTGTCAACCTGGGAAATAAAGTGTGGATTTAAATCCATTGACCTGCTTCCTTTTTTGTTTGCTGTCTCATCTCTAACAATTTGTTTGTTATGACAAATGTCCATTGTTATTTAATACTTTGATTGAACTCAGAAAAATGTGTGTAAAAGGAACAATAATTTTTCAAATTTTGGAGACCTATGACGTGCCCAGCCAATCACACTTTATGTTTCTAAATATAAAATGGATACAGCTTTGAATTTTGTGAGTAGCTTTAGAGTGTATAAACTGATCTGAATACATTTGTCATCTGTACTGATTTTGAGCTCTTTGCCCTTATTTACACCATATAGCTAAATTACATTCAACACAGATATAGCACCCACAATAGGTGGAATTCAATATGAGAATCTTCAGCACTGCGAATATAGGGGCCGATTAGGATGGCAGACTATCCTTTCGTGGAAAGGGACCGTCCGCCATAAGGGCGGAGGTCCCGTGCGTCGAATTAGGATGCCCTCGCCACAGTGGCGGGTGCATCCCGCATTTTTAACATTGCGGCGGGCGGTGCTGAACGTACCGTCCGCTGCAATGCTAAAAATGCATGTTGTGCGTTTCAAAGCACAACATGACAGGCACCGCGCGGTGCCTGCCATGTTGTACTTTGAAACGCAGGGGGGTACCATAGGTACCAACCCATGTGCACCCCCCACGCCCCCTTCACCCTGGGGGCCTGCAACGGGCCCCCAAAGCAAAGACTGTATGACTTTCCACTGTGGTAATGCCGCCGTGGAAAGGCATAGGATCGCAGGCATCGTAATATGGTTGGCGGTGTCTCGCAGACACCGCCACCATATGTACGCACTTTAAATAAATTGTACTTTGTGGAAAATAACAAAATAAGGCAAACCTCTTTGTTAAAGTTCAAGAACAACATTTTTAACACATCATGTCTTATGATGATGAACTGTATGGTTTGTTGTCTTCTCTGTTGCAATACGTGAAATAAAATTACACGTTCAGTTTTATTTGATGCAGTTTGTCCATTTGTATTAATAACCGGAATGCTCACATCAAGATAACCGATTGTATGCCTAAGTAAATATCACATTCATGTCATTTTCATTCATCATAGATGTATGTTTCCTTCTTTTGCTACTCCACATAACCAAAAAATGTGTTTGTATTTCGATCCCAACATATGCTAGGTGAACATATCCAAGTTACACCTTTATATGTCAACAGATTTGCTGGACTTCTGGTCCTTCATTGATATAAAAAGAGACTTTTTTTATGTTTACCTCGCCTGGGCAAATTTACCCACCATTTACAGTTCTGTCACTTTGGGTTTCACTGACACCCTAGTTGCCTCTTAAAAAGTGTAGAGCTTTCACATTTTCTTTCAGTTTCATAGAACTGTCAGTCAACAATAACAACAACGGAAAAGGTGCTCCCAGTCTCGAGCCTATTGAGAATATTCCTACCTTAGCCCTTTACAGAACCAGTTAGTTACTGGAGTCTTGAGCCAGTTTCCCCTTTACTCTGCAGGCATACACATAATAAATAATCCGAAATACCTTATGTTATATATCCACAACCTCCTTGTATATACCAGTGGTGTGAGAAATTGGGTTGTTGGTTAAGGGGCGGTGGGGGTGAGCCCTTCTCAAGCAACAGCTACAATTCTTGTCACAGTGAAAAGCAAAAGTTGCTTAGTTGACCTGTGCTTGGTACAAAAGCAGCCAAGCTTAACTTAGAGTCAACGTGTAAAGTACTTATGGAGCCCACAAACAGTAATAAAGTGAAAATACAACACTAGAAAAACCCACACCAATTTGGATATATAGAGTAAAATGTAATAAATTATTTGACACCAAAACAACTCACAAATCCAATCAGTGGAACCGGACATAAGCAATTTCAAAGATTTAAGGTAAGTATAGCAGCTACAAGCAGAAAGTGTCACTTGTGATTATCTGGTCATGCGAGTCCGGGTGAAAGTCACAAACTCGATAGAGTGTGTATCGGATACAGGGACCAGGTTAGTCGTGCTGAAAGCTTTAACTTTTAAAGTCCAGTGTAAAGACTTCTGTTCACGGTTGGCTTCAGGGATAGTTGGCGCTGTAGCACGAAGATCCAGTTAGGTGTCATGGGCGGTTATTGCTGGAGATTCTCGTTGGTGGTCACCAAAGGCCGTCGATGCTATTGCGCGAAGTGCAGCTCTTGCATTGCTGGTTTTCACTGGCAGTTGCTGTAGAGCAAAGAGTGAGTTTCACTAGAGCTTCGCGTAGGCGGTCAGTGTAGACTGCAAGATCTTGATGCGAATGGGCTCATTCACGGTCACAAAGAGCTGAAACCTCTGCCTTCTCAGTTTCTTCAAGGAAGAGCTCAACTCATGTCAACACCAAGGGTCCAGGACCAGCGAAGTACCTCTTGTGGATCAGAAACTCACTCCAGCAGAGGCCAAAAGGGCTCCGGCAGGTCCAGTTGCAGGTCCAATTGAAGCAGGTCAGCTAGGAAGCTGCAGAGGGACCTCTGGAGCTTGTTGTGTTTCTGCAGCTCTGAACAAGAGGTCCGTCCGCTGACCTTTGAAGTCAGTTCAGCCTGGGGTGAAGAGTGCAGGTCCAGTCTTCCTTCTCAATAGCCAGAAAAACAGAGGGCCCCTGAAGACTTATAGGGAGGGAGGAACCAGGGAAAGCAATACACAGAAACAAACAGAACAACTCTAAATACTCCCTTACTGTTAGTGTGGGTATAACTCCACCTATTTTTAGATATAAGTATTATAGAGCTATATTTCAATGCATACGTCATATGTGTAAATTCTCATTAACTTTTATTTCTTTATTAACAGTCACAGTAAATCACTTTTTTTTATTTTTTTTCCTTTTTTACATGCAATATCAAATCCCTATTACGTAAATAACAAAAAATTCATTGGAACAATTGATTGTTTAATCCTCGCCTACCCAACATCACACACTGCTCATACCTCATACATGACTCATTCTTTCTCATTCAAAAGTCTTGATTGAAAAGAACAATTCATAGGCAAAAGTTCTCCATATTTCTATAGATCCATGAGAATTCAGATTTGCTTATAGTGATTCATATGTTCATCAATTCGGAAAGATTTACATTTATCTAGAGAGGTTTACAAATCTGTTATTGTACAGAAAGAAATGTATCAAATTCGTATTTAGTCAACAATCACTTTGCCTATTGTATATACTCCCAGTAGTCTAAAAGTCCATTTTGATCAACAATGTAAGCACCAGATAAATTTTCGGTCAGCAACCAATTTGCTGATGCACGTTTTGGTGGAACAACTACATACTGGTGACACCTTCTTCAGGGCTTCCGACAAAAAGGTCACAACTAAAATCCAAGAAGAGTAGGGAGAAATTTAAAAAAATAGGCTCTCCATACAAGGACCAAATACACAAAAAGCGCTCTTCGGGCTTAAAGAGGCTATGAAACGATAACGACTGGTTCGCACACCAAAAGGTGCCAAGTTATAAAGACGGGATTCACAATGGTGGGTGTGCTACACATTTGAAAAGAGGAAGATTTAAACAAAGTGAACTCCCCTCCCCGGTGCAAAGGCCGGGCAGAACCCCTCTACTATCTCTTCAATAACCACAAGTTAGGCACAACTCACACATTAAAGGAAGCACGTTCGACATCTTGGCATCCGACACAATCTTTTCGGAACATCGCGACAATCGACTACATTTTAGTCAGTGAAACAATTGCAGCCAGCCTAAAGTATTTCGAAGTAGAGGACAGAGCTGAAAGTGATCAAAGGCCCATGAGAGCTGTGATTCAGCTAGAAGTACCAACAGCCACCATTCTTTCAACCAATAGGAGAGTCAAGAGGGGAAGAAAAGCATAAACTCCTCCAGAGGATAAAATGGTCCGGATATATAGGAGAGAAGATCCAAGCTTGGCTGGATTCGAAGCAGGAAGGCACCTCACCACCTCAAGTAACATTGTTAAAGGAGTGGGAGAACATAGTAGAAGACCTCTAATTAAAACTGGGAAAACTTCAACTTCAACACCCATATTTCAAGGCACCATCAATAGCAGGAAGCAAACGTACCCCAAACAACATACTTAAAGGCAAACGTGCACTCCGCAAGGCCCTAGAAGCAAGGAAAAGAGGGGGCATACCAGCCGTGGGTCCATCCGTTACAGCGCTAAGGGCAGCCTTAAGAAAGAGGCAGTGGGAGCATAAAAAGGAACATATCGAGAAGGATTGGCTCAAAGTGTTCTCCCTGCTGAAGGAAAAGAACCTGGCAGAGCATAACTGGATAAAGCATGTAACACAACTATACTCGTACGCCTCCTCCAACAAAGGCAGCTCCGAAGAGGCGTGTTGGGGAGAGGGGCAGAGCCGGACAAACAGTACAAACTTTCAAGTTTTGAGCGTCCTCTGCGATCATGGTCCCACAGATCAGATCACCTGGGAAGAGGAGCACTGCAGGTCGCCAGGTTCAATAAATACTGACATGGTGATCACGACCCTCAAGAAAATGAGGAACGAAGTAGCCCCATGGCCAAATGGGTTGCCAGCACCTGTATTCAAAACAGCGCTGGACTTTTGGACAGCAATTTTAACTCTCCTTTTTAACAACATCTTCTCCACAGCAAATACACCAAATTCTTGGAGGGGCTATATACTCGTCCCTATCTTCAAAAAAGGCGACCGCCTTAAGCCATAAAATTACAGGCTTATTGCCCTTCTCGACCTTAAAGCAAAGGTCTGGAATCTTGGGTACAAGAAAAAGGCATCATCCCCTTCTATCAGTCAGGCTTCAGGTCACAGTCATTGACTTTGGACAATATAATAGCGTTAGCTCACTTATCAGCTCAGACGGTGAAGAAGAAAAGCCTACTACTGTTTTGCTGTTTCATCGACTACAGCACAGCTTTTGACAGAGTGGATTGCACAAGGTTATGGTGGAAGCTAGACAAATGGGGAATACCATCCAAATTATTACATGCAATAAGATCACTATACAAGGATACTTGGGTGCTGGTCAAAACAAGGTCCCACACAGTGACCCCCAAAATTGCCACAAACAATAAATGGGCTCAAACAGGGCTGTGTGCTGGCATCCATCCTCTTCAATCTGTATACCGCCTATCTGGGGGCTGATTTGCAAGGTGTCAACTGATTAGCTCCCAGGCTGGTAAGTGTGAGGCTGCCAGTACTACAATATGCTGACGAAATAGCAGTAATGGACCACACTAAAGTGTGCCTCCAAAGAGCCTTGCATGCGTTGGATCACTTCAACAAGACAAACTCCCTGACTGTCAACCAGGGGAAGATCAAGGTAATCGTCTTCGGGAGACATTATCTCAAAAGACAAGCACAATGGCTCTTGGGTGATTTACAAATCGGCACAGTGGCTTTTTATAACTATTTTGTGGTCTGGTTCTCAGAGGGGGCCTGTGCAAATATTAATTTAAACCATCTGAACTCCAAGGCAAAGAATGTCATGCACTTGGTAAAACAACTGAGCCAACATCTTCTAAGCCCTACAGCGGGCCCAATACTGACCGCCCAAAAAGCAAAAGTGCTTTCAGACATCAGCTACGGTCACCTGGCCTTCCTAGGATCAGTAAATGCTTTTTTAAATCTAGTCCAAACTGAAACATACAAATCGGTGCTGCTAATTACGTGGGCAGCCAGGAAATCAAGGCTGAGATTGGAGGTCGGCCTTGAGAGGCCGGACTTGACGTGCCAGGGGGACCTTATAAAGCTAAACCTAAGGATCTTGAGGGCCCCAGCTAACTCCCTAACGGCCACATGCATCATTGTTGCCGTTTGCGAATTCTTAATTGCGAAAATTAAGGAATTGCAATTAAGAAATCGCAAAAGACTATGCATCAAGAAATCACATTTTTTTTTGCGATTTTTAAAAATTCCTTAATTGCGATTCACAATTTGCGAATCGCAATTAAGGAATCCCTTCCCATTGATTCCTAAGGGCCAAGAGGCCCATAGGAATCAATGGGAAGTTATTCTCAATTAGCGATGAGCAATTTGCGAATCGCAAATTGAGAATGCAATTTCAAGGGTGCAGGGGGGGGTCCAAAGGACCCCCCTGCACCCCTGAAATATAACTTTAAGTGCATTTTTCACACACACATGCCCCAAGGGCATGTGTGTGTGTAAAATGAAACTTTCAAAAATGCACTTTAGTGCATTTTTGAAAGTTTTCGGAAATTACCATGAAGGTCAACTTCATGGTAATTTACCTCTCCCTATTTGAGAATTCGCAAATTTAAAATGTTCATGCATTGCATTTAAGAAATCTCAAATTGCGATTTCTTAAATGCAATCGCAATTTTAGAAATCGCAACATGATTGCGATTTCTAAAATTGCAAAAAACATGATGCATCCCAATTTTGTCAATTGCATTCGCAAACGGCCGAAAATTGCGATTCGCACCGTTTGCGAATGCTTTTGACAATGATGCATGTGCCCGATAGGTACCAACTGAAATCTGCCTTTAAGGAGGCAGGGACTGCTTGGCATGCCAATCTAGACCACAGTATCAACACTTTGAAGATAGAGGCAGCGAGTCTGCGACTTCTGGAAATCCCGCTCATGGCCTGGAAGAAAGCAGTAAACAAACATGTCTGTGAAACATCTTTTACTCAAGACATGAAAGCCCTCCGCTCAAGCCCCAATTTAGAGTGACTAAACAAATCATACATGCCCAACTCTACGTTAGTGAGGCCCTGACACTGCAATTCTGCAGTAAAATACTTTTCATGAGACTATTGACGCTATGTGTCACTGATTTCAATCAAGCATGGGCACGTACGGGGGAAAACACAGAATGTAGGCTGTTCTCCTTTCAGAAAGAATCCTGGCTGCATCTCCTGTGCTGCTGCCCCAAACTAAATAATGATCGTAGGTGTCTTCTTCGCCCGATTTGTACTGCCAACAGGACCAAGACCTGCAGAGAGGCCTCAGCCTTATGTTTCTCCAAATCAATGACAATGAATCTAGCAAGATTGGGGAAATGTATGCATCTGATCAGGATCGCCTTAAAGGAGTCGACATGCCAAATCATGCAGAAGCAAGAAGGGTGGTCAACGACAGGCACTAAGAGTTCCACCCAGCTACTCAGAACTATCACGTCCGAGCATTTTAATGTTTTGTATCAATTCTTTTAAGTATAAATGAAACATGAGTAATATTGGGGACCACACTATGTGTCCAAAGCGCTGTTGTTTTTACTGTAATGATTTTAATTATTAGAACAGTCAATAAAAAGACACTCTACCCGGGACCAACACCCTGCTCCTCAAGCAACTCCAAACCATACAGAACACTGCAGCCAGAGTCATCCTCAACCTCCCAAAATGGACCAGCATCACCCCTCACCTCACAAACTTCCACTGGCTCCCCGTGCAGAAGGGCTGCAAGTTCAAGCTTCTAACCCACTCCTTCAAAGTCCTCCACGACTAGGGACCTGCCTACATCAACCACCTCCTGAACTTCCACCAACACGCCAGACAACTGTGCTCTGCCTCCTTCACCTTCACCATGTCCCCTGCATCCATCAAAGCCACAGCAGAGGTTATTCCTTCTCCTGCTTTGCCGCCAAGTCCTGGAACAACCTCTCCCTCCACCTTCGAATCTCAACTTTACTCGTTGACTTCGGAAAGGGACTCAATACCTGACTCTTCGACTGAAGACCATTGAGACCTTAGTGCCTGGATACCCTCAGGGGTGATTAGTCGCACTTTATAAGTACCGTTTGACTGACATCTTAATTGTAAAAGTGATATATATAAAGGTTGTGTACCATTGTAAGGCATAGCCTCCTAGGGTTCGAGAATCCTTCTTGCTGCTTGGCTCCCAGTTGACAATGCACTCTGTAATTTCCTTACAGCCTTGGTAATTAGCATTTTTATGTGTTCTCTTTCCTCAGCATTATACTCTGGTTTATTCATGTATGAAATGTCAACTTGGGCCCCTTCTGCCTCTCCACCCTGCCCTGAGCTAGGCCTTTGTGCTGTAATGTTTCATATGTATTGTTTGTGTCTGGCATTCCATAGAGAATCTAATAATTATGTGCTTGTTTCCATTCTATGTTAAGATTGCCACCTCTCTAACCTTCTCCTACTTTTCTAGTTAATGCCTGTAAAAGCTTGCTTGGGCTTTCAGCAGCCATTTTGGTTTGGGCTCTGTTTCAATGAGACTGGAGGGAGTGCATGGCAATGATTATCTCAAGCATTTTTTCTTTCAAGAACAGTTTTGTCCAGTCAATCAGTCGATTTGTAAATCGCTACTAATTACCCGCAAGGGTATCCAGGCACTTGCAGAGTGCTAGGCTCAGTTATAAAGGTAGGTTGTCTGTGCGTTCCAGTAATCCATAAGTGTTGGGGAGATGTGGAGCTGCAAGAGTAGGTCGTTCCATGCCTTTACTGAGAGGTGGGAGAAGGAGCGCCCTCCACTGGTGCTTCTGTGGATGAGGGCAGTGTGGGTGATCGATAGTGAGGCGGATCACAGTTGCCTGGCTGGTTGGTGGAAGTTCAGCCATGGTTGATGTAGGCAGGTCCGAGGTTGTAAAGGGCCTTGTACGTGTGGGTCTGTATCTTGAATTGACATCTCTTGTGTACTGGAAGCCAGTGGAGTTGTTTGAGATAGGGGAAGATGTGGGTTCACCGGGGAAGGTCGAGGATGATTCTGGTTGCGGCATTCTGAATTGTATATAGCCTCTTGAGGAAGTGCGTTACCTTATTCAAGTCTGCCTATGATGATGGCCTGTGTGACGGTGTGCCACTTGATGATTTCCCATAGCATGCGTAGGGTGAAGAAGCAGGCTGATGAGACCTCGTTGACCTGGGTGTTCATGGTGAGCTTGGTGTCAAGGATGATGTCGAGGTGTCTGCGTAATTGGACGAGGTGGGTTGGGGCCTGGTTCCGTGAGCCACCAGACAAGTTGCCTCTGGAAGTCTATAGAACATTCTTCCAGGAGCTAAAATTTGAATTACTGACTACCCTCCAACAAGCACAGGTGGGGACAGTCCCTCATTATGGGAGGAAGCAAACATCATTGTTTTTAAAAACAAGGATAACTTAGCAGAGCTCACAGGGTCATATCGACCAATTTCCTTAGTAAATGCAGACGGGAAGATATACATAAAAATGTTAGCCACTCGCCTGGCGAATGTTATTACTCCACTTATTTCATTTAAACAACATGGGTTTATACCCAATAGGGGTATGGTAGATCACATTAACAGGGTAGTAGCATTGCTGGAAAAGCTAATGTACAGGGCACTACCTTAGGTTTAGTTTTATTAGACACTGAGAAAGCATTCAACTGTGTGTCATGGAGCTTTCTCTGGGAGATATATTACGATTCATGGGGTTTGGCCATGGCTTTACTCAAGCAATTCAAGCACGACTTTGCATTAATGGGTTAGAATCAGCACCGGTGTATATAACAAGAGGCACAAGGCAGGGCTGCTCGTGCTCTCCACTGTTATTTGCATTATATATAAACCCATATTTGAGCATGTTAGAAGGTAACCCGAGAATCAAATCTATTCAATGTGAATTGGAACAGCTTTGAGTGTTAGCGTATGCAGACGATGTGGTGGTTGTAACAACGGACCCGACTATAGCAATTTCAGAGATAGAGCGAATGGCACATAAGTCCGGAGCTGTCTCTGTTTATAAGCTTAACGCGGAAACCAATGGCGAGAAATTCACTTTTCCTCTATGAAAGTCAACATCCCAAGTCGCTCCGGGACAATCTGCCCTATGGGCAATTTCTCTGTGTTCGGCGAAATTGTCTACACCAGAGACTTTTACAAAGCATGCCACCAATCTGGCCAATCAACTTGTAGCTAGACATTACTCTAAGACTTTGGTAAAACGTTCACTTAAAGGAGCAACAAACAACCATCGGGAATCCCTACTTGAGCCTCCGATTGAGAAACAGCCTTTGAATCGCCTTACCTTTGTCAGCACTTTCAATACGAAATCAAATTGTATTCAACGTATTGTTAAATGACGTTGGCGCATTTTGAACAGTAACAAGGATAAGATAGAAGTCCCTCTGTTTGCTTTCAAGCGTTCCAGGAGCCTGCGGAACCAATTGATACTTTCGCGGCCTAAAGAAACACCTCGTAGAAACATCGGCACCCTTTGGGACTTACCAGCAGTGGTCGGGCATCACCCTTGTGGTAATTGCTCGGTTTGCCCACAGACCTCCAACATCTCACACATTGATATAGGTACTGACTTACCGTGGGAACTTAAACAATTTTCTAATTGCAACAGCACACATGTCATTTACCAGCTAACATGCCCCTGTAATGAAAGGTATATTGGCATGACCACACGAAAGGTTCGCACACGTATGCTGGAACATAAGAGTGCCTTCAGGTGCAAAAAGAGTATTAATAAACTCACTAAACACTACATTGAACGCAATCACAGTGAGTCAGACTTCAAGTGGACTGTTTTGGAAAAACCTTTCATTCCCTCATATATAGGGGATGTGTCCAAGTTTCTGTTCAGCAAAGAACAAAAATGGATTTACAAATTGTCTAGTGACCGCTGCGGCCTCAATGATGAAATACCCTGGACGAGCCTGTGATGAAACCTTGGAGATATCTCAAATGAGGTCTTTTTATATGAATAACAACACACTTAATGTCTTTTCCAGGAAGGTTTTTACCTCTGGGACTAGAAGTGAGCAGTTCTTGGGCATCACCGTACTATTAGTATATTCATGTCACAGAAATGGCTAAATATGATGTTAATTTTTGAACGATACCTTTGCTTGATCACATCTGGGATTTGGGAATAAGCTATAGACTTAATTAGACTACCAAGCAAATTGATGGTGTAATAATGGCCGAGCTGATATGGCGTTAATACTCAAGTGACGTCCATTTTGGAATAACCCATTATTATAATCATGAGTGTCTTGCTCTCTGAGTCTTTAAAACTACCAGAGGACGATCTATCATGTCATTCTGCAGCTTTTACTGTCCCTGCTCTTTGGGGGAGTTTTGGTGTCTATTGTTAATGTTAGAACAAAAGCGCACCATTATTAGGATGCCTCTAGCTGAATAATAACAGGAGACGCCTTTACATTTAATGCCAAGTACTGTATTGGAATTAGTATTTGGAGGCTTGGGAACTACAGGATGACGATTTTTGACGTCATCTGGTAGTCCTTAGGGTCTTGCGAGACTACGCTCGTAATTTCTGCCAATGCAAAAGCCTGAATGTGCAATACCGATCATTCATACAGGAACTATTCATTGAGCACCATTGGCTAAGGATATACCGCTTGATGATTTGTTATCCTGGTTTGCTTTTACGCGGAGTTCTACATTAGAATCATCTTTCTTTACACATTAGAACCACAGGAAGACGGATGATGACGTCATCCTATAGTTTTAAGGCCTCGCAAGATTACGCTTTTAAATGCTACGCGATGCCTGAGATCGAGTATCTGCGGCATGCACCGAGCCGCTTCTATACACAGGAGCGAGTCACTTTAAGCAACATTAGAAAGAAGCTTGAAGTATTTGGTGAGTCCTTACCTTTGCTCATTCTCATAAACGATTTTGACCAATGTTCTTTTGGGGCATAGAACTACAACTCTTATGGGACTGATGGCATACAGTAGTTCATGCAACCTCGCGAGATTACGCTTGCAGAGCTAATTGCAAGTTCCACTGAACTCACAGTGAGGTGATAGGTTGATAGCTAGGATGCCTCATTTGAATATTACTGTGGGAGCTGATGATTGGAGCTTTCTTTCTACTGCTATCAGCTAATGGTCATCTCTGCTCTAAAACCTCATTGGACAATATGTCTAATAAGTTACTACTTAAAGGACTGGCAGCTGTCCTGTCCTTGCCTCCCCCTGACTCAGGATCCGCCAGAGGCAACGATGGACAGGTAGGCAGAGGTTCTTTCCTGCTGTTTTTTTCCTAGTTCTATTAGAGTAGAATCCATTTTACTTTAGGACTTTGACTCCTCTCATGGAAATTATTTATAAAATGGTTTCAACACCTACAGTCCTCTAAACTTGGATTGGAGTTGGCTCTCCAATTTTTTAAATACCTTTTCTTTATAGCAGCTTTTGGGTGTTCTTCTTCATTGGGTGAGCCCTTTGCAATGATGAGAGGTTAATAGGGTTACTTAAGGATGTGAGGGTAACATTTGGTGGCTACTTAATAAACTATAAGGAGCAGCAATAATAGTTCGCGGTTTATGCTATGCCACTTCTGTCCTCTCACTTCTAGAGCGGGGCCTCCAAATTCCTGAGCCTGGTCCAGGAGAGGTGAGGTCTGGTCTCCGGTCTATCCGGGTGAGTGATAAATTACTTTCTACTTCTTACCTAAAATTGGCGTAGTACATCAAACTCTCACACAGTTTATCTCATGGTTTTTGTCAGGTGTGAGACACTTGTGGAGTGACACGGAGAAAAGAACAAATAGTTCCGGTCATACATATCCTTTTTGTATAGTTTAATCACTATTCCCTTGGAATAAACACATGCAGTAGCATAAATATTGAAGAACAGAGGCCCTGAAGAAAGCCTAGGGTCTTGCCCTTAAGGCTGAAACATGTTGGCCCCTATACAGTTATTTGCTTGAAACTGTTTATTCATGCACTGTTCCTGGTTTTAATTAGGAAGAGGCCAATCTCTATTAAAGTTTTCTTCCTTTTGTCCTCTATCCTATTTTAAATCACCACTCCAACACTTTCTCTTATTGGTTTTGCACTGCACTTATTCCCATCATTATCAATGACTACATGGTCCTGGAGTGATTGTGGGTCGGAACCCAACTCCGACTGTGGGTTTGGTAGAAACGTCTCAATGATCTAGAGACACACCATCCCCGAAGGATGACCAGATGATAGTATTGATCACAACAAGATTTTGATGGGAATCCAATATTTGTTTATTGGTTTCACCCACAATCACCATTTGGGTCCTGTGTGCATTGTTTGAATGTTTAAATTAGTAGGTATTTTACCTGGGTATTTCGACAAACTCAACAGTTATGGAATCTAGGAATGCCAGTGAGCATCCTGAAGAGCCTGGCGAGGAGGCAGAGAATTTAGATGGGCAGCTGGAGGGGCCATTTGGCCTGGCTGGGGGGAAAGTACCTTTCACAGTGGGCAGCAGTGTACCCCAGCGCTTCAGAGCCTTCCTACTGGGTCTGGTTGATGATGTGCCTTTAGCAGGACATTTGGAGGAAGACAAGACCTTTGGAAGGCTTGTCACCCACTTCTGATGGTCCCAAATGCACAATGATTCAGTTACTCATTGCAGTACCTGTCAGACTTGCCAGGCAAGTGGTAAGAGTGGGAGGAAGCACAAGGCTCCCCTCCAACCTTTCCCTGTGGTCAGCACTCCCTTTGAGAGGGTAGGTATTGACATTGTGGGGCCCCTAGATCTCAAAAAGGCCATGGGCAACAGGTTTATCCTGGTCTTGGTGGACCATGCCACCCGGTACCCGGACGCCATCCCTCTCCGGACTGTGATGGCCCCAGTGGTGGGTCATGCATTGATGGGGATTTTCTCACATGTGGGGTTCCCCAGAGAGGTGGTGTCAGACCATGATACCAACTTCATATCTAAGTATATGAAGTCCCCGTGGCAGGAGTGTGGTGTAACCTATAAGTTTACCACTCCTTACCACCCCCAAGGTAATGGATTGGTTGAGCGATTCAACCTGAACCTGAAGGGCATGATTATGGGTCTTGAGGAACCCATGAGGCTTAAGTGCAACGTCCTCTTGCCATGCCCTCTGTTTGCTTACAGAGAGGTGCCACAGAAGTCCTTAAGATTCAGTCCCTTTGCACTGCTGTACGGCCAGCCTGTGAGAGGACCTCTGGGTTCGGTGAAAGAAGGCTGGGAGAAAGCTCCCAGTAAACCTCCCCAGGATATATAAAGCTACATGCTGGCCTTCAGAAACCAGACTAGGCGTTTTAGACAACTCGCTCAGGTGAATCTGGAAGCCAGCCAGGAAGATATGAAACGGTGGTATGATCAGAATGCCACTCTGATCGAATTTCAGCCTAGGCAGAAAGCTTGGGTCATGGCCCCATTGAAGCCTTACGCGCTCCAGGATAAGTGGACCGGACCATTTGAGGTGGTAGAGTGCAAGAGTAACGTCACCTACTTGATGGACTTGCAGTCTCCTAGGAACCCTTTGCTGGTCCTGCATGTGAACCACCTGAAGCCCCACTTGGAGAGGTCCGAAGTGGGCATGCTCTTAGCAACAGATGCTGGTATGGAAGAGGAGACTGAGCCTCTTCCTGACCTCTTGTCTGCAAAGGAGCAAGATGGGTCAGTGGATGGTGTGAGCCTATCTAGCACCCTGACCCCTGAGCAGTAAGGTGACTATTGCCAACTATTGGGGCAGGTTCCTGACCTGTTCTCCCTGACCCCCGGTGTCACTCAGTGGTGTGTCCATGATGAGGACACGGAGGAAAGTCCTCCAGTAAAACATAAGAGCTACAGAGTGACTGACAGGGTCAGAGCTTCCATCAAGGAGGAGGTCTCCAAGATGTTAGCACTAGGGGTGATTAAGCCCTCAGACAGTCATTGGGCCAGCCCAGTGGTCTTGGTCTCGAAGGCTGCCGCACCCAGTGCCACACCAGAACTCCGGTTCTGTGTGGATTACCGAGGGCTCAATTCAGTCACCAGGATTGACATGCACTTCATCACTAGAGCTGATGAGCTCATTGATCTTTTGGGGGCTGCCCGGTACCTCAGTATGTTTGACTTAATGTCTGGGTACTGGCAGACCTCCTTAACTGATGATGCCAGAGAGAGATCAGCCTTCTCCACACCAGATGGGCACTACGAATTCTGGGTGATGTCCTTTGGGATGAAGAATGCCCCTGCCATCTTTCAGAGATTGGTCAACCAGGTGTTGACTGGACTGGAGGACTTCAGTGCCGCATACACGGATGACATTGCAGTGTTCAGTGCCACTTGGGAGGAACATCTGCACCACCTCTGGGAAGTGTTGAAGGCGCTGCAGAGGGCAGGCCTCAAGATCACGGCGAGTAAGTGCCAGATCGGGTGGGGTTCTGTGGTGTACTTGGGACACCAGGTTGGGCGTGGCCAGGTGGCACCACTACAGCCCAAGATTGATACCATTCTGGCTTGGGAACCCCCCAAGACCCAGACAGAGGGGAGAGCCATTTTAGGACTCACAGAGTTTTACAGGAGGTTTGTCAAGGGGTGTGGCAGCATTGTTGCACCCTTGACAGAGCTTACTACCAGGAAGCAGCCCAAGAAAGTGAACAGGACTGATGCCTGCCAGAAAGCTTTTGATGCCTTGAACTCTGCCATGTGCACTGCGCCGTGCTTCAGGCACCCAACTGCTCAAGAGAATTAATTGTGCAGACAGATGCTTCAGAGCATGGTGTGGGCGCTGTGCTCTCACAGTTGAATGAAGAGGGCCTAGACCAACCTGTAGCCTTCATTAGCAGGAGGTTACTTCCACAGGAACAGAGATAGAGTGTGATTGAGCGTGAGGCATTTGCTGTGGTCTGGTCACTGAAGAAGTTGAGACTATACTTGTTTGGGACTCACCTCCGGGTTCAGACAGACCACAGGCCCCTCAGATGGTTGATGCAGATGAGGGGTTGGGGGTGAGAATCCAAAGCTGATGAGGTGGTCCATTTCCCTACAGGGGATTGACTTTACTGTGGAACACCGCCTGGGTACAGAACACGCCAATGCTGATGGTCTGTCAAGATTTTTCCGCCTTATTGAAGAGAACTCCTAAGAGGGTGGGTAGTTCTCCCCACATTTCAGCTGGAGGGGACATGTGTCAGACATGGCACCATTGGCGTGGATTTCCCATCCATTCTTTGCCGTTGCCTCTTGTGTTTTTGCTGGTCTAGATGCTTTGGGAACTTTGCTACTGCTGTTCAGTGCCAAAGTGCAAGTGCTCCCTTTTGTAAATTGTTGTTATGGATTAGTGATTCCATGATTGGTTATTTGATTTACTTGTCAGGCCCTAGTACAGTGTACCATGTGTGCCTAGGGCCTGTATATCAAATGCTGTTAGGGGGCTTGCATCACGGATTATGCCACCCACAGAAGCAGCTTGTAAAATGTGACTCAGGCCTGTCATTGCAGAGCCTGTGTGGAGTCTCGGACTGTCATGTCGACTTGGGAAGGGCACACACTTGCCAGTCCCCAAACCTTCTCGTTTCTGCATGTCAGTCATCCCTAAAGTAGGCCCACGGTACCTCTGTGGGCAGGGTGTTTTGTATGTGAAAGGTAGGACCTGCCCTGATGTGTGTGGCATGTCCTGATAGTGAAATACTGCCAATTTCGTTTTTCACTATTGAAAGGCTATCTGCTCCCATTGGCCAGAGTGGGCACTTTGTTTATAACATCTTATAAACATAACTTACCCTGGTAACAAGATGGGAAAATAAAGTTTAGTATGCCTGAACTCAGAATGTTAAAGTGCATCTTTTAGTGTGGGTGATTTATAAATTCTGTTTTGAAAATACCACTTTTAGAAAGTAGGTATTTTCTTGCCTAACCATCCAGTGTGCCTCTGCTAAGTTTGTGTATTGCATGTTTAGCTTGAGAGTGACAGGGGCTGGAGGAGAGCAGCGGCTCCGGCAGTCTGATGAGTCAGGGCTGGGCTGAATAGAAGTGGGTTGAATTTAGAGTAGGGGAGGAGATTTCTTTTCACCTGCTTGGGACAGGTCTGCTTTCAACAATGCTGCCTCCAGCTCCTGCCAGGAAGCTGCACCAGTGAGGATAGAACTGGTTTCGGCTGGGTACAGACACTCTCTGCCTTCAGAGAACAAATATTTTGTGTCTATAAAAAGGGGGACCCAGACCCCAGAACTTTAGATCACTTCTGGGAAATCAAGTGGAACCTTTGCCAAGGAGAAGAGCCAGAGAAGCTCAGGTAGATTACTGCCCCTGTGCTGTTTGCTGTTTGGGGTTGGCCTGCAGTGACGGCTTGCTGCCAAGTACAGGAAAAAAGGACTTTCCTCTTTTGCTTTGTCACCTGATTGAAGAAAATATATCCAAGGGCTTGAAACTGAGCTTGCCTCCTGTTCTGAAGTCTCAGGAACGCAAAGACTTCACTCCTTCTGTCTGCCTACATCTAGAAATGTTGTTTAGCTGCTACAGAAGAAAATTGCAACACCGATGCCGGCGAGCAACGCCGTAATCTGCACCAAAGCTGTGAGGGCGCTCCGACTGGCGAAGGAGACCCGACACCGGCAGCCGTGCCACACTGATGCCAGCGTAACCTGCCCGAAGCCGTGAGCGCTGCTACGACTTGCGACGTGGGCCCGATGCCTGCTGTTGTGCCGCATCGACTCCGAAGGCGACACAACAGCAAATCCTCAACATGGGTGATCGCGAATCCATCGCCATTGCGCCATCGTAAGGAACAGTGGTTTCGGTGCCATTGTGATGTCACCTCCCTACGCAGTAAGGAACCGTCGCCTCGCCTCCCCTGCGCTGCAGTAAGGAACTGAGGTCGTAAGGAACCAACACCGTGCAGGGCCTACGAAGCCACACCTGCCCGATGCTGTGAACTGTTTTTGTTTTAATCAATTCCAAGGTACTGTTCTTTGTGGGTCTGCTTGACTACGGGCCCGACGCCGCGAAGCTCGCGTCGGCGCCGTACTTTGGGATTTCCACCGGCTACAACGTCATTATAACTCCAAGGGGAGTTATTTGTTGCTAGAAGCTTGATTTCAAGTGAATAACCTATATTTAAGGATGGCACCACTACAGCCCAAGATTGATACCATTCTGGCTTGGGAACCCCCCAAGACCCAGACAGAGGGGAGAGCCATTTTAGGACTCACAGAGTTTTACAGGAGGTTTGTCAAGGGGTGTGGCAGCATTGTTGCACCCTTGACAGAGCTTACTACCAGGAAGCAGCCCAAGAAAGTGAACAGGACTGATGCCTGCCAGAAAGCTTTTGATGCCTTGAACTCTGCCATGTGCACTGCGCCGTGCTTCAGGCACCCAACTTCTCAAGAGAATTAATTGTGCAGACAGATGCTTCAGAGCATGGTGTGGGCGCTGTGCTCTCACAGCTGAATGAAGAGGGCCTAGACCAACCTGTAGCCTTCATTAGCAGGAGGTTACTTCCACAGGAACAGAGATAGAGTGTGATTGAGCGTGAGGCATTTGCTGTGGTCTGGTCACTGAAGAAGTTGAGACTATACTTGTTTGAGACTCACCTCCGGGTTCAGACAGACCACAGGCCCCTCAGATGGTTGATGCAGATGAGGGGTTGGGGGTGAGAATCCAAAGCTGATGAGGTGGTCCATTTCCCTACAGGGGATTGACTTTACTGTGGAACACCGCCTGGGTACAGAACACGCCAATGCTGATGGTCTGTCAAGATTTTTCCGCCTTATTGAAGAGAACTCCTAAGAGGGTGGGTAGTTCTCCCCACATTTCAGCTGGAGGGGACATGTGTCAGACAAGGCACCATTGGCGTGGATTTCCCATCCATTCTTTGCCGTTGCCTCTTGTGTTTTTGCTGGTCTAGATGCTTTGGGAACTTTGCTACTGCTGTTCAGTGCCAAAGTGCAAGTGCTCCCTTTTGTAAATTGTTGTTATGGATTAGTGATTCCATGATTGGTTATTTGATTTACTTGTCAGGCCCAAGTACAGTGTACCATGTGTGCCTAGGGCCTGTATATCAAATGCTGTTAGGGGGCTTGCATCACGGATTATGCCACCCACAGAAGCAGCTTGTAAAATGTGACTCAGGCCTGTCATTGCAGAGCCTGTGTGGAGTCTCGGACTGTCATGTCGACTTGGGAAGGGCACACACTTGCCAGTCCCCAAACCTTCTCGTTTCTGCATGTCAGTCATCCCTAAAGTAGGCCCACGGTACCTCTGTGGGCAGGGTGTTTTGTATGTGAAAGGTAGGACCTGCCCTGATGTGTGTGGCATGTCCTGATAGTGAAATACTGCCAATTTCGTTTTTCACTATTGAAAGGCTATCTGCTCCCATTGGCCAGAGTGGGCACTTTGTTTATAACATCTTATAAACATAACTTACCCTGGTAACAAGATGGGAAAATAAAGTTTAGTATGCCTGAACTCAGAATGTTAAAGTGCATCTTTTAGTGTGGGTGATTTATAAATTCTGTTTTGAAAATACCACTTTTAGAAAGTAGGTATTTTCTTGCCTAACCATCCAGTGTGCCTCTGCTAAGTTTGTGTATTGCATGTTTAGCTTGAGAGTGACAGGGGCTGGAGGAGAGCAGCGGCTCCGGCAGTCTGATGAGTCAGGGCTGGGCTGAATAGAAGTGGGTTGAATTTAGAGTAGGGGAGGAGATTTCTTTTCACCTGCTTGGGACAGGTCTGCTTTCAACAATGCTGCCTCCAGCTCCTGCCAGGAAGCTGCACCAGTGAGGATAGAACTGGTTTCGGCTGGGTACAGACACTCTCTGCCTTCAGAGAACAAATATTTTGTGTCTATAAAAAGGGGGACCCAGACCCCAGAACTTTAGATCACTTCTGGGAAATCAAGTGAAACCTTTGCCAAGGAGAAGAGCCAGAGAAGCTCAGGTAGATTACTGCCCCTGTGCTGTTTGCTGTTTGGGGTTGGCCTGCAGTGACGGCTTGCTGCCAAGTACAGGAAAAAAGGACTTTCCTCTTTTGCTTTGTCACCTGATTGAAGAAAATATATCCAAGGGCTTGAAACTGAGCTTGCCTCCTGTTCTGAAGTCTCAGGAACGCAAAGACTTCACTCCTTCTGTCTGCCTACATCTAGAAATGTTGTTTAGCTGCTACAGAAGAAAATTGCAACACCGATGCCGGCGAGCAACGCCGTAATCTGCACCAAAGCTGTGAGGGCGCTCCGACTGGCGAAGGAGACCCGACACCGGCAGCCGTGCCACATTGATGCCAGCGTAACCTGCCCGAAGCCGTGAGCGCTGCTACGACTTGCGACGTGGGCCCGATGCCTGCTGTTGTGCCGCATCGACTCCGAAGGCGACACAACAGCAAATCCTCAACATGGGTGATCGCGAATCCATCGCCATTGCGCCATCGTAAGGAACAGTGGTTTCGGTGCCATTGTGATGTCACCTCCCTACGCAGTAAGGAACCGTCGCCTCGCCTCCCCTGCGCTGCAGTAAGGAACTGAGGTCGTAAGGAACCAACACCGTGCAGGGCCTACGAAGCCACACCTGCCCGATGCTGTGAACTGTTTTTGTTTTAATCAATTCCAAGGTACTGTTCTTTGTGGGTCTGCTTGACTACGGGCCAGACGCCGCGAAGCTCGCGTCGGCGCCGTACTTTGGGATTTCCACCGGCTACAACGTCATTATAACTCCAAGGGGAGTTATTTGTTGCTAGAAGCTTGATTTCAACTGAATAACCTATATTTAAGGATAGTTTGAGAACTGTATTGTGGATTTTTGTCGTATTGGTCCTGTTTAGGAATAGATAAAGATTATTTATTTTTCTAAACTGGTGTGGTGGCCATTTGTAGTGTTTTCCCTGTATTACTGTATGTTTTCACAAATGCTTTACACACTGCCTCTGAGATAAGCCTGTCTGCTCGTGCCAAGCTACCAAGGGGGTGAGTAGGTGTTATTTTAGGAGTGTAGCCCCCTTACCCTGACTAGAAGCAAAGGTCCCTATTTGGACAAAGATACTTACCTTTGCCAACTAGAGACCCCCATTTCTAATACCCATTTACCAAGATACAACCAGAAAACCAGAAGGTGAGGGAGCTTCAGTCAGGAGGACAGCCTCCAGTCTTGGAGTCTTTGATTAATCGAGCCAGAGCAATGGACGAACAGTAGCAGATGAGTAGCACAGAACTGTAGGTAAGCAAAGGGGAGGAAGGAAAATTGGTGCAGCGCTTCCTAAAAGTGAACTAACTACAGAGGGGACTGAGGAAATGAAAACCACAAACAAAGTGCGAGAACGCCACAAATGCATTTCCCCCCATTGATTTCTATTGAAAAAGAGGCAATTTCAGGTGGGAGACAGCCTAAATAAAGTCATTTTTGGCTTTAAACATGCGAGTCTCTCGTCTGAATCGGGTCTGTTGGCATGTATGAACAGGGTACAATCTGAGTCTGAAACAGAGAAAGCCCAACAACTGCTGTTGCCAGTTCTCTATGATTCCTGCCCATTTCATTTGCACTCCCTCTCATAGCATGGAAGTTAAGCCAATAGTTGGCCCTGCGTTCATGAGCTTCGCTGCCAGCTATAAAGGACCGCCCAGTTTCTACCTTCCTGTCCTCCTGAGTTTCCAGGACTGTGTATATTTGTTCCACTGCTGTACCTTGCTAGATACCTGTAAAACAATACCCTCCCTGGTTGGGAATGTTTTTCTATAGGCCCTGGAGAACCATGGGGCACATGCATCAATCTCTGAATCAGTGATTCCTTAATAGCAAATTTTAAAGAATCGCTATTAAGAAATCGCTATATTCAATGCATGAAAACATTTTGCAAATACTTAGATAATTGGTAAAAATCTCAATCGCAAATAGCGATTGCGTGTTACAGACTCGCTAATAAAGAAATACCTATTTGCGCTATTAGCAAAATCGCAAATTGCGAAATGGCAAAATTGCGAGTCACTTTTGGTGCATGATGATGACATCACAACCAGGAAATTATCCATCCCATGCTTCTTTCATTGCACTGAGAGAGTCAGAGGAGGAGGCTGAGTGCAGGAGCACAGCAGGAGAAAACAATTTTGGGCTTGCTAAACTGTCCTGTGCCAAAAACATGGAATCAGCTGCAGCAGGGAAGAGTGCAGCAACAAGAAAACGTAAAATAAAATTCAGTGAGAAGGAAATAGAAATCCTCATTGAGGAGGTTGTGTAGAGCCACAATATGGTTTTCGGGAAACATCTCTCCACGTACCGGAGTCAGAGAAGAGAAAACTCTGGCTCAGGATCCAAACAAATGTAAACGCAGTAGGGGGTCACACACCGCCAAATTGACGACCTGAAAAAAACGGTAGTATGACCTGCGAAGCCGGGCTAAGGAGATGATTGTGGACAGGCTTAAGGAGGCTAAAAAGACTGGAGGGGGACCAACCACACTGCCTGGGAATACACCCCTGGAGTACCTAGTCGCGTCCACACTCCAGCCTGAAGCTGTAGTGGGAGTGACGCAGTTGGTTACCTCCCGAGCGGCCAGTACTTCACAAGGTAAGATGCATTCAAATGTCCATTTAAAGATGTTTATTAATCTTGAAACATCACCCCAGTTTAGCTCTAGTGTTCAGAATCACACTCCAGTCTAAATTTTACTTGCAAC
The DNA here is from genome assembly GCF_964263255.1 of Lissotriton vulgaris. Lineage (NCBI taxonomy): Eukaryota > Metazoa > Chordata > Amphibia > Caudata > Salamandridae > Lissotriton > Lissotriton vulgaris. The sequence goes on along the minus strand of NC_141694.1, from coordinate 1,740,119,450 downwards.
ACCCAAATGCATTATGGGAGTAACAGGCAGCGCAGGCAAGTTGGAAGGCAAATACAACAAGGGAGTAAAACACATGAACACTGTGGGCCCGATTGACAGAACTAATTAAAGACAAAATCCTAAACTTACTACCTTTTTAATATTCACAGAAGGCACTTACTCATTTTGGTATTCACAGAAGACACTTACTCATTTCGGTATTCACAGAAGTTAGGAGTCCTAACTTTAGGATTCCTAAATGCCTTCTGTGAATATCGAAAGTCCTAAAATTAGGATTTTTCTCAATTTAGTAGTAGTAAAGTTAGGACTCCTAACTTTAGTACTCCTAATTGCCTTCTGTGAATACCGAAAGTCTTAAAATTAGGATTTTTCTCAGTTTAGTAGTAGTAAAGTTGGGAAAAATCCACATTTTAAGACTTTCGATATTCACAGAAGGCATTTAGGAGTCCTAAAGTTAGGACTCCTAACTTCTGTGATTACCGAAATGAGTAAGTGCCTTCTGTGAATATCAAAATGAGTAAGTGCCTTCTGTGAATACCAAAATGGTAGTAAGTTTAGGATTTTGTCTTAAGTTAGTTCTGTTAATCAGGCCCTGTGGGTCAGATAGTAATTTAATGAGACAAAAATAATGATGAATGTGACAGGATATTCCTTTTAGAATTACTAAATATTGCACTGTTTAACATCACAGATGCAGCAGCAGATGAGTCAGAGGAAAGTGAAGGCAGAGACAGACAGGAGACTGGCTGAGGCAGATGTGGAAACACATGTGGCCCCACAAAGCACAGACCCTGCACTCACTAGACGCAGGTCCCCAGTCCCACCACTGCAGACCTTGGAATTCGAGGAGAGTGAACCAGCTCCACAGACATGCCAGCCTCGAGGTACAGCCACAACAACACCCCATTTACATGTCTGGTGCAGCACAAACCAGAGCCAGAGGCACAGGTCAAGGGCACTGATGTCATCACAGGAAGACGAAAGTCCAAGGGGCAGATTTACAATAACTGGCACATCCCCAGGGATGTGCCAGTTATTGTGCGCCGCAGCTCCGCCACCCATGGTGCACCGCATTTACAATGCGGCGCACCATGGGGCAAAAACGGCACAGATGCGTGACACATCTGTGCAGTAAAGGCGGTGCATTGCTGGAGTTGCGTTTCAAGCGTGACGCAACTCCAGCAATGCTCTGGGGGGCCCTATCTGTCCAATGCTGCGTCAAGCCTTACGCCTGCTTCAAGCAGGCGCAGGGTTTTGACGCAGCATTGGCCTAAAAGTGACTGAGTGAAATCTTGTAGATTTCACTCAGCCACTTTTGCGAGGCACACCTGCCCCGGAACGCCCACATGTGGCGCAGGGCTTAAACAATGTGATGCATCTGTCTAGATGCGTCACGTTGTAAATAAGTCGCAGGGAAGCGCCACGTTTACGCCGCCATTGCATGACGCAAACGTGGTGCAATCCCAACATAAATCTGCCCCCAAATGTCAGGGGTGGGCTGGAGAGCCAGATGCTGAAGGTGCAGTGCCTTCAGGCAAAACACATGAGATCCATGCAGGCACAGCTCAGCAAAATGGCAAAAAACATTGCTGTAATGAGCGACTGCGTGAAAGAGCAGACAACAGCAGTGGTGGAAGGCAATAGGCAGTCCAATGAGGCCATGCAGGAGCTAAGAAGGGTGATGCAGGCGGACCAGGTGTCACAAAGAAGAAGGCATCTGCAATTATTATTGCGCCTAGATGGCTACACAAACAAACAACCACCTGAGCAACAATACAGCACTGCTGTCCTGTCGGTCTGTAGCCATGCAGTTCGAAATGAGCCATTGTTGTGAGGATGTGGCCAGGCCACTGGTCCAGGTTACTTATGCCGTAGAGCAATGTCTGAACTGGGGTGGCTTGGTGAGCAAAATAATGATGGATTAAACCCAGATCAGTGACTGGGGGTGAATGTTTTGCCATTGTGCAACATTCCGTCCATCATCTTGTGTGTTTTGCGGTAGAGAAATTCCAGAATGCTACTGCTGGGGCCAGCAATATAATGGGGGGAGAGGGAAGAGAGGTTGCGTCCAACCTAAGTAGTCTGTTGGTGCCAGTCACTACATGCAAGAGGTGCACCTCTAGGAGCACAACACCTTCCGAAGCCTCCATGAGGGTCGAGAATGAGGCCAGCGAAAGGCGTTTGGGAGTGCGTGGTCGAAAGAAATAGTGGGGCCCTGCCAGACTAACTCACAGATGGGGATGTAACCATTGACAATGCCATAGTAGTTACTGTCATACAAGTCTGATGATGAGGTATTGTTGTTTATGTTGTTTACAATCACTGTAATAATTAGCACCTGGTATGTGTGCTTTAACACAACCACATAGTTATATGCAAATACATGCTGTACAGTTCAAACATGCTGTGTCGTGTCTCATCATTACCCACCTCAAAAATTTCTGTTTTGTAATTTCTGCACCTCTCCTTCTCCCTTCTGCTTAGCTTGCCACAGCTTCTGGTTGTAGTTGTGGCACTGGATGGTTGTTCACCTTAGGCTTGCTGTCTGACAGTTCCAGGGGTATGCCTCTCGTGGTAACAATGTTGTGCAAAATGGCACATGCAGCCACAGTTCTGCAGCAGGTCTCGGGCCGGTACTACAATGGTCCACCAGTCTTGCGGAGGCAGCGAAAGCGACTTTGCATCAGCCCAAAGGTGTGCTTGATGACATTTTGTGTGGCAATGAACGCTGCATTGTACCTCTGCTCATTTGGAGTGGTTGGGTTGAGGTATGGTGTCAATATGTAGTTGTGCACTGCATCTCAGCTGTCACCTGCAGGGTAGTAAGCAAACGGCTAGTGGCAGTTATGCATTGCCTTTTGGCCATTGTGTGAGAGAAATCATAACATGTGTTTACCAAGCAGATGTCCTTCTCCAAAATCACCCCTGAGCAGACGAGTGTGTATGCCACTGTGCCGAAATACATAGGAGTCATGTCTGCGTTCAGGGTATCAAGCCACAATGTCTGTTATGAAATTGTTAGCATTGCAGACTACTTGGATATTAAGTGAATGATAGGATTTACAGTTCCTAAAAGTTTATTCATTCACTGCTGGTGGACAAATGGCAACATGCGTACAATCTATGCTACCTTTTACATGTGAAACCGGGCTGCTTGATAGAAGTCCAGTTTTGTCTTAAACAATTCTAGTGGGAAAATGGGAGGGAGCACACTCCTGACCTCTTAACCGGGTCGCCCCTTCGCATTGTGGTCAATGCAGTTCATACACCTCAGGATAAAATTCGTGGTTATAACACCAAGTTGGTGCAAGCAGGTGCTAGTATCTGATGTCTCTAGACGCGAGACATGGCTCGCGTTTCTGGATAGTATCCGTCATCAGTAGAGATAAATCCGGGGTGGTTAAGAGGCTGCAAACAATCCAGGCTTCATTGCCTCTCGGGCGCGGCGGTGCATCGCCTATAGCTCGTCAGCTAAGGAGGATTGAGGAAGCCCCAGAAACAGGAAACAGGGAGGGAGCACACTCCTGACCTCTTAACCGGGTCGCCCCTTCGCATTGTGGTCAATGCAGTTCATACACCTCAGGATAAAATTCGTGGGTATAACACCAAGTTGGTGCAAGCAGGTGCTAGTATCTGATGTCTCTAGACGCAAGACATGGCTCGCGTTTCTGGATAGTATCCGTCATCAGTAGAGATAAATCCGGGGTGGTTAAGAGGCTGCAAACAATCCAGGCTTCATTGCCTCTCGGGCGCGGCGGTGCATCGCCTATAGCTCGTCAGCTAAGGAGGATTGAGGAAGCCCCAGAAACAGGAAACAGGGAGGGAGCACACTCCTGACCTCTTAACCGGGTCGCCCCTTCGCATTGTGGTCAATGCAGTTCATACACCTCAGGATAAAATTCGTGGGTATAACACCAAGTTGGTGCAAGCAGGTGCTAGTATCTGATGTCTCTAGACGCAAGACATGGCTCGCGTTTCTGGATAGTATCCGTCATCAGTAGAGATAAATCCGGGGTGGTTAAGAGGCTGCAAACAATCCAGGCTTCGTTGCCTCTCGGGCGCGGAGGTACATCGCCTATAGCTCGTCAGCTAAGGAGGCTCGAGGAAGCCCCAGAAACAGGAAACAGGGAGGGAGCACACTCCTGACCTCTTAACCGGGTCGCCCCTTCGCATTGTGGTCAATGCAGTTCATACACCTCAGGATAAAATTCGTGGGTATAACACCAAGTTGGTGCAAGCATGTGCTAGTGTCTGATGTCTCTAGACGTGAGACATGGCTCGCGTTTCTGGATAGTATCCGTCATCAGTAGAGATAGATCCGGGGTGGTTAAGAGGCTGCAAACAATCCAGGCTTCGTTGCCTCTCGGGCGCGGAGGTGCATCGCCTATAGCTCGTCAGCTAAGGAGGCTCGAGGAAGCCCCAGAAACAGGAAACAGGGAGGGAGCACACTCCTGACCTCTTAACCGGGTCGCCCCTTCGCATTGTGGTCAATGCAGTTCATACACCTCAGGATAAAATTCGTGGGTATAACACCAAGTTGGTGCAAGCAGGTGCTAGTATCTGATGTCTCTAGACGCGAGACATGGCTCGCGTTTCTGGATAGTATCCGTCATCAGTAGAGATAAATCCGGGGTGGTTAAGAGGCTGCAAACAATCCAGGCTTCGTTGCCTCTCGGGCGCGGAGGTGCATCGCCTATAGCTTGTCAGCTAAGGAGGCTCGAGGAAGCCCCAGAAACAGGAAACAGGGAGGGAGCACACTCCTGACCTCTTAACCGGGTCGCCCCTTCGCATTGTGGTCAATGCAGTTCATACACCTCAGGATAAAATTCGTGGGTATAACACCAGGTTGGTGCAAGAAGGTGCTAGTATCTGATGTCTCTAGACACGAGACATGGCTTGCGTTTCTGGATAGTATCCGTCATCAGTAGAGATAAATCCGGGGTGGTTAAGAGGCTGCAAACAATCCAGGCTTCGTTGCCTCTAGGGCGCGGAGGTGCATCGCCTATAGCTCGTCAGCTAAGGAGGCTCGAGGAAGCCCCAGAACAAGGAAACAGGGAGGGAGCACACTCCTGACCTCTTAACCGGGTCGCCCCTTCGCATTGTGGTCAATGCAGTTCATACACCTCAGGATAAAATTCGTGGGTATAACACCAAGTTGGTGCAAGCAGGTGCTAGTATCTGATGTCTCTAGACGCGAGACATGGCTTGCGTTTCTGGATAGTATCCGTCATCAGTAGAGATAAATCCGGGGTGGTTAAGAGGCTGCAAACAATCCAGGCTTCGTTGCCTCTCGGGCGCGGAGGTGCATCGCCTATAGCTCGTCAGCTAAGGAGGCTCGAGGAAGCCCCAGAAACAGGAAACAGGGAGGGAGCACACTCCTGACCTCTTAACCGGGTCGCCCCTTCGCATTGTGGTCAATGCAGTTCATACACCTCAGGATAAAATTCGTGGGTATAACACCAAGTTGGTGCAAGCAGGTGCTAGTATCTGATGTCTCTAGACGTGAGACATGGCTCGCGTTTCTGGATAGTATCCGTCATCAGTAGAGATAAATCCGGGGTGGTTAAGAGGCTGCAAACAATCCAGGCTTCGTTGCCTCTCGGGCGCGGAGGTGCATCGCCTATAGCTCGTCAGCTAAGGAGGCTCGAGGAAGCCCCAGAAACAGGAAACAGGGAGGGAGCACACTCCTGACTTCTTAACCGGGTCGCCCCTTCGCATTGTGGTCAATGCAGTTCATACACCTCAGGATAAAATTTGTGGGGGCGCGGAGGTGCATCGCCTATAGCTCGTCAGCAACGAAGGCTGGATTGTTTGCAGCCTCCCGGTTAAGAGGTCAGGAGTGTGCTCCCTCCCTGTTTCCTGTTTCTGGGGCTTCCTCGAGCCTCCTTAGCTGACGAGCTATAGGCGATGCACCTCCGCGCCCGAGAGGCAACAAAGCCTGGATTGTTTGCAGCCTCTTAACCACCCCGGATCTATCTCTACTGATGACGGATACTATCCAGAAACGCGAGCCATGTCTCGTGTCTAGAGACATCAGACACTAGCACCTGCTTGCACCAACTTGGTGTTATACCCACAAATTTTATCCTGAGGTGTATGAACTGCATTGACCACAATGCGAAGGGGCGACCCGGTTAAGAGGTCAGGAGTGTGCTCCCTCCCTGTTTCCTGTTTCTGGGGCTTCCTCGAGCCTCCTTAGCTGACGAGCTATAGGCGATGCACCTCCGCGCCCGAGAGGCAACGAAGCCTGGATTGTTTGCAGCCTCTTAACCACCCCGGATTTATCTCTACTGATGACGGATACTATCCAGAAACGCGAGCCATGTCTCGCGTCTAGATACATCAGATACTAGCACCTGCTTGCACCAACTTGGTGTTATACCCACGAATTTTATCCTGAGGTGTATGAACTGCATTGACCACAATGCGAAGGGGCGACCCGGTTAAGAGGTCAGGAGTGTGCTCCCTCCCTGTTTCCTGTTTCTGGGGCTTCCTCGAGCCTCCTTAGCTGACGAGCTATAGGCGATGCACCTCCGCGCCCGAGAGGCAACGAAGCCTGGATTGTTTGCAGCCTCTTAACCACCCCGGATTTATCTCTACTGATGACGGATACTATCCAGAAACGCGAGCCATGTCTCGCGTCTAGAGACATCAGATACTAGCACCTGCTTGCTCCAACTTGGTGTTATACCCACAAATTTTATCCTGAGGTGTATGAACTGCATTGACCACAATGCGAAGGGGCGACCCGGTTAAGAGGTCAGGAGTGTGCTCCCTCCCTGTTTCCTGTTTCTGGAGCTTCCTCGAGCCTCCTTAGCTGACGAGCTATAGGCAATGCACTTCCGCGCCCGAGAGGCAACGAAGCCTGGATTGTTTGCAGCCTCTTAACCACCCCGGATTTATCTCTACTGATGACGGATACTATCCAGAAACGCGAGCCATGTCTCGCGTCTAGAGACATCAGATACTAGCACCTGCTTGCACCAACTTGGTGTTATACCCACGAATTTTATCCTGAGGTGTATGAACTGCATTGACCACAATGCGAAGGGGCGACCCGGTTAAGAGGTCAGGAGTGTGCTCCCTCCCTGTTTCCAACAATTCTAGTGGGGTTGAGGGGAAGCTAATGCGGATGTGGATCCTTGTCATCATGGCGTTAAGGAATTCATTTAAAAAACGTGACAAAGAGCTTTGTGACACACCTCCAGCTACAGCTACTGCACCCTCAAAACTGCCTGACGCAAGTAGGTGCAGGCAACATAGGACCTGCACATGAGTGGGAATGGCATTGGTCCTAAGAGTCTGGCACCGCAGTAGGGGATCCAATTCTGCTATTAGATCAAGGATCATGTCACCATTTAGCCTATACTTGTCGCAGATTTCCTCATCTGTTTGTCCCAACAATGTAATGTGCACTCTGAAAATATGCCCCTGTATTCTCTTTCTTCGCTGAGCTGCCGCATGGAGCCTTATCCTCCTTGCCATAACGTAGAGCGCTGCCATTGTGAAAGATCGTGGGGCCTCCTGGGTCTGTTTAAATAGTTTGCTACTGTTTATCACCTGTAGGGAATTCTTACACCTGGTTACCACCTGCCTGTGATATTCTGTAAATAGCGCTTGCAAAATAGCGAATTTCACTGTCTTGTATTTCCTTCATTTTCAATGATCACTAATGCCCACATGCATCAAGCATTTTTGGAGTCACAAACGGTGCGATTCCTTAAAATCGGCCGTTTGCGATTCCAAAAATGCTTTTTGAGATGGATCATTTGTTTTTATTGAAAATCGCTAATTTTGCGATTTTCTAAAATGCGATTGCATTTAAGGAATCGCAATTTTGCGATTCCTTAAATGCAATGCATCATTCTTAAAAAAATTGCGATTTTGAAGATTGCAAGTGCAAATTACCACGAGGTTGAACCTCGTGGTAATTTGCAAAAAATGTTTAAAATGCTCAAATTAGCATTTTAAACACTGTCATGTTACAGACACACATGTCCTTAGGACATGTGTGTGTGAAACATGCATTTGAAAATACATTTCAGGGGTGCAGGGGGGGGGGGGGTCCTTTGGACCCACCCCTGCACCATGGAATGCATCAACATTTTGCGAATTCCAATTTGCGAATTCGCAATTAACATTGATTCCTATGGGCCTTTTGGCCCATAGGAATCAATGGGAATTGCGAAATCGCAAATTGGAATTCGCATAATATTTGCGATTTGGTAAAAATTGCGATTTTTACCGAATCGCAAATATTATGAACTTTCAATAATGCATCCCGTTTTGCGATTCCTTATTTGCGATTTGGTAAAAATCGCAAATTTGGAATCGCTCTACGGGAGTTTGATGCATGTGGACACTAGTCTTTTCCAGAGCTGTGATTTTCCTTAGGATGGCCATTCTGACCCTTCTTTGGAGGTCCCTGGCCTAGTTAGCCGCTTTCTTTTCTGGTGAGATGGGCAGCCAAATAAACTGGTCCTTGAGGGACATTTGGTAGTAGTTTCTTGGTGGATTTTCATACTTACTGGATTAAACCAGTATATTTAGCTCTGGTTGTGGTGTTCATTCAAGAGGCCTAGCCCTAAGAACACTCGATCTACATGGCGATGCCAGGAATGTTACTGTGTGGCAAAAGATTACATTCCCTTTCAAAGACAGCTTTATTACAACACCATATTAATGGAGACTACAGACAAAAATACATTTTAAAATATCAGAGAAATCACAAACGATCCATCGGGAAGAACACAATTGTAGAGAAAGAAAACGTGGGACGTCTAGAAATGAGAGATTGTTCTTGGAAAACATGACTAATTCTGGATAAAAAGAAAGCAGGATATGTGAGAGAAAAAGCTAGTGTGTAGTAACTGTAAAAGCAAGGCTGGGCAACAGAAAGCAACTTATAGTCTAACATTTTTATATTTTGTAGTTCGGTTTTGTTATTGTTATTGTTAATTTTGACTTGTAGAGCGCTTAATAACCTGCAGGTCTCTCAGCGCTGAAAGTAGATCAGTGGAGGGTCCAGCGGAGAGTTGTAACACAGAGGGGAGTGTTATGCCAAGGCTTCTGTGAATAATAGAGTCTTAAGTTTCTTTCTGAATGGAAAGAGGCAGCTTTCGGAGCGGAGCTGACGAGGCAGTCTGTTCCAAAGTTGGGGCATAAGGACTGAGAAGGCTCTGCCGCCTTTAGTGGTGTAGTTGAATCGTGGGCATTTTAGAAGGCTCTCCATGGAGGACCTTAGAGAGCTGCAGGGGGCGTATTTCTCCAGGCGTTCCTTGATGTAATTGGGTGCCAGTCCAAATTGGGCCATGTGTGTAATGCAGAGGCCTTTGAATTCAGCCCTCTGCTTGATGGGCAGCAAGTGTTGTTGTTGCAGTAGGGGTGTTGCCCGAGTGCGCCTAGGCAGCTTGAAGATTAGCCTGGCGGCATCATTCATCTCCACCTGGAGTTTGCCCAGCAATGAGTACGGTAGTCCGATAAAGAACGAGTTCCGATAGTAAAGACAGTCCAAGATCAGGGCGGCCACCACTGTCCTCATAGTAGAGAAGGAGAGGATGGGGGACAGTTTCCTCAACTGCCTAAGTAAACCCACCCAAGTTCCGAACACGGTAGAGACTTGATTGGCCAATGAGAGTTTGGCATCTATTTTGATTCCCAAACTGGGGATGGAGTATCACCCAGCTCGTGTGGCCAGTAGTGCGAATTCCAAGGGTTGATATCATTGGTGACGGCCAGAACCTCCATTTTGTCCGGATTGATCTTGAGTGAATTAGCCGTCAACCAGTTTACCACAAATCGCCGTACGTCTCTCACCCGGGTGTCGGACTGTGGGGTGTTTTCTATTTGTAGAATGATTTGCGTGTCGTCCGCATAGTTAAATGCCTGGCAGTCCATCAAGGCTAGGCCCTTTATTAAAGGTCTGAGGTATATGTTAAACAGGAAAGGGGACAGTGCGGATGCTTGTGGGACTCCACTGGGAATGGACCCCCTCTCTGATACCCAGTCGTCCATCTGGATTTTTTGGGTACCGTCTGTCAGGAATGAAGTAATCCATTGGAGGATTGGCCCTCCAATACCAATGTCCTGTATTCTTTCCAGGAGTTGGGAGTGGTTGACTGTGTCCAACACTGCCGACAGGTCTAGGAGGACTAGGACACATGGCTTCTTGTTGTCTGCTGTGATCCTGATTTCATCAAGTACTGACAACATCACCAACTCAGTACTATGGTGAGCTCTGAAGCCAGCCTGCCTATCTCCAAGGAGGTGGTGGTCCTCCATCAACCTGGATAGAGTTTGCAGGACATGTTGTTCCATGATTTTGGCCAGGAAACGGAGTTTATGCGTTAGCGGAGATTGGTGACACATTCAGTGAGGAGATCCGCGAAAAGCAGGGGGCATTTAGGTGGGCGGTATACTACCATGATTGCTATACTTGAGGAGCTGTGACAGACCTTAATTATTAAAATATCGTCCCCTTCCATGTTTTCTCCTGACAACTTCTCAATTGTCAGTTGATTTTTATACAGAAGTGCCACCCCACCTCCTCTTTTTCCCGCTGACATGTTATGCCAGATGGCGTCATAACCATCAGGAAGTGATGCAGTTATGGTAGGTCCGAAGTCTTCATCGAGCCATGTTTCAGTGAGGGTGAGGATGTCAGGGGCATCCTCTTGTAGGAGGGTGAAGATCTTAAGGGCATGTTTCTGTGGGGAGTGCTCATTGAGGACAGAGATTTTCATATTATTACTGCTGCCTGGATTGTAATTACCAGGGGTGTGTTTAGGTGTAGAGCTAGGTGTCTCCCTCCCCTCTTAGATAAGGAGTCCTTCTCTCTGGAGTATATTTACTGTTTCTGGTTTTAGGGGGCTGGATCTAAGACCTAGGGCTCATAATTTATCGCCCGAGTATGACCGGGTTTGGCCAGGGTACCTGGCCCCTGGACCCTTTCGTGTCATGTTTAGTGGCCTCTCAGAATTTGATAATCCTCTTAAGTAATAAACTCCATGGAAGTGCCTACGTATGTGTGATTTATTTAAACTGAATCAAGCTAATTTTACTTTAGTGTGATTTTAGTGCTTTAATGCCTAGAGCTGGTTAAATACGCCAACACAGGAATTGTGTTTTTTGTTTTCATTTTCTAGTTGTCATAAAGGTTCTTCTCCCTGACACTTTTCCTTCTGGCAACTATTGAAACTTTTTTATGGTTTCAGAAAATAGTATAGCTCATGGAATATGACCGCATGTTTTAGATGGACCTTTACCTACTTAATTTGCAGCAGGCGTCTGCCACGGATTTTATGTTGTCAATAGTGGATTCAGTGCCATTAACTACCAGAGGTTTAGATTATTAGACTTGGCCTCCAAGCTGCTCCTGTGGCCAGGCTTGGATTGGGATCAAAAATTTCCCCGGGCACTTTACAAAAAAGCGTCCGTCGTTTGCAAATTGCGCCTTTTCGAAACACAGCTTAAGTATTCTAAAAAGAAGGAGGGGTTTCTCTAAAAGAGGCATGTTTTCTTAGCTTCGCTGAGATAAAAACAAAATGCAAATTTTGCCAGGACTCTTTGAGCACGGATTAGTTCACAATGGTGAATCACACCTGAATATGTGAGGCCACTTTTTTATGCAGATCTATATTGCATGAACGCGACCCGAAGGTACTGGAGCACTTTCCATGAGCACCGGTAACGTTCCACAAGCACACATTCATTTTTTGGAAGGCGTGAGAAGATTGAGTGATTTGCCCAGAATCACAGACTGTTGAGCCGATGCCGAGGCTGAACCTGCTCCCCCAGATCCAAAGTCGGCAGCTCTAGCCGTGAGATCACATCCGCTCCCCACTGCTGCTTAAACCCTGTGCCCCTGCTCAGTCTAGATACAGTAATGGGCTGGCCCAGCATGAATGACACCTCTGCCCCGTTGGTAAAAGGGAGGCAACAGAGGCTCATCTCCCTCCCGAAAGGCTGCTCAGGCCCCCACTGGGGCGCTTGAGGAATCTGAACAGCACAGACACAGCCGAAATCGCCACCACGCTGGCCAAAAAGCGGCTCACAGCTGCAACTCAGACACCGGCCTATTACCATTGCCCGAGTGCCCACCTTACCAATCTGGCCCTGCATGTGGCAGATCAGATTTTGAGCGTACCTATATATTTTGCTCGATTTTTGACATTACTTAACTTACTTTCCGACAGCATTGTTACAACACTTGACCTCTGTTGTGGCTCAGGTTCTCATTACGAGTAGTTCATTATCAAGAAAATTGGCACCAAAGTGTTTGTTATTTAAAAGAATAAATATCATCTCTCACATGTTATTGGGGATGATATGTGTATTCTGGTGATTTATGCACCAAAATCTGCATCACAAAACCCATAATTTCGATATGTGCAGTAACTGCAAATGCTACTTACCAGTATGCATCTGTTCTTGGCATGTAGGGCTGCTGACATTCATATCTGTGCATAGACCGCCACCTAGTGTTGGGTCCGGATGATTGCACATTGTTGTCCTGGAAGAGTCTTCGAAGTATCACGAGATAGGTGGCTCCTCCCCTGGACTACAGTGTGCATGGGCATCGCCTCCATCCCCAGATTGTTTTTAGCCATTGGCAGAGATGGAGTGAAGAATGTGAGTGATGACCATGCTATGAGCATATGTGTTTTGTATGAATGAATACTGCAGCTGCTACAGGCGCCGGGGAGGAGGGCGGGCGATATGAATGTCAGCAGCCCTACATGCCAAGAACAGATGCATACTGGTAAGTAGCATTTGCAGTTCGAGGCATGTGGGCTGCTGAATTCATATCTGTGCATAGAATACATAGCAGTCCCTCCATTAACGGCGGCCGCCCGTGCCAGCTGCAGCAGTCTGAAAAAGCGTTTTTAGAACAGCCTGACCAACAGCTGCCTGCTGTTTGGAATGCACGTCTACACAGTAGTGCTTATGTGTGGTAGACCATGTGGCTGCTCTACAGATATCTTCTAAGGGAATGTTACCTAGGAAAGCCATAGAGGCCCCTAACTTCCTAGTGGAGTGGGCCCTCGGTGGGATAGTGAGAGTGCGCTTAGCTTTAGCGTAGCAGATCTGAATGCACTTTACTATCCATCTAGCAATCCCCGCTTTGGAGATAGCGTTTCCCTTGTGTTGTGTGGCAAAAGCAACAAAAAGCTGTTTGGTTTTGCGGAAATCTTTCGTCCTGTCCACATAGTACATCAAGGCCCTTTTCACATCAAGGGTGTGGAGCATGCGCTCCGCCAGCGTCTCTGGGTTCTGGAAAAACACCGGCAACTCAATTGTTTGGTTTATGTGGAATTGTGAGACCACTTTGGGTAAGAATTTAGGGTTAGTGCGGAGCACCACCCTGTTAGCATGTACCTGGAAGAAAGGTTCTTGGATGGTGAGCGCCTGCAGTTCGCTAACCCTCCGTAGCGATGTAATTGCTACTAAGAACGCAACCTTCCAAGTTAAAAACTGGAGCTCACAAGAGTGCAGTGGCTCAAAGGGAGGACCCATCAGCCTTGTAAGAACCACATTGAGGTTCCATTCCGGAGCTGGTGGAGTCCTTGGTGGAATGACCCTTTTGAGTCCTTCCAGAAAGGCCTTGATAGCAGGGACCTTAAAGAGTGACAGGTGCTTCCTATTCTGGAGGTATGCTGCCATAGCAGATAGGTGAATGCGGATGGAAGAGTACGCTAGATTACATCGATACAGGTGAAAAGGGTAACATATGATGTTTTGAATGGAAGCATCTAGCGGGTCAATGTCGTGGTTCACACAGTAGATGACAAACCTCTTCCATTTAGCCGCATAACAAGCTCTAGTAGTGGGCTTCCTTGCCTCCCGAATGATGTCCATGCAATCGGGAGGAAGATTAAGGTAGCCGAACTCTAGGACTTCAGGAGCCAGATCGCCAGGTTGAGCTGTTGCGGATCTGGGTGCTGAATGTCGCCATGGCTCTGCGTCAGAAGGCTGGGAGTGAGATGAAGCCTTTGATGCGGTACCACGGACAGTTCTAGAAACGTGGTGTACCATGGTTGGCGAGCCCACGTTGGAGCAACCAGGATGAGAGTCATCGAGTGCTGCCTGAGCTTGCGTGCCACCAGCGGTATCAGAGGTGCTGGGGGAAAAGCGTACGCAAATCTGCCTGACCAGTTCATCCACATCGCATTGCCCTGTGATTGGGGGTGTGGGAACCTGGCGGCGAAGCTTTGGCATTTTGCGTTCTCCTTTGTGGCGAACAGGTCTATCTCTGGATGACCCCACTTTTGGAAGTACGGTTGGAGTACTGATGGATGTATCTCCCACTCGTGCATTTGATGGCTGTGTCTGCTGAGCAGATCCGCCATCTGATTGTCCTTGCCCGGGAGATGCTCTGCCATGAGGAAGATGTTCCTCTGAATGGCCCACTTCCACATGCTCTGAGCCAGGTGAGACAGCTGTGGAGAGTGTGTGCCTCCCTGCTTCTGAATGTAGTACATGGCCGTCATGTTGTCCGTCCGGATCAACACGACTTTGTTGCACAGATGTACTTTGAACGCCTCTAAGGCCATGAAAATTGCCATCAGTTCCAACACATTGATGTGCATCTTCCTTTGCTGTAGCGTCCATAGTCCCTGCACTGTGTATTGGAGTACATGCGCTCCCCATCCTTGGAGAGAGGCGTCCGTTGTCAGGATAATCTGTGGCACAGGCTCTTGGAATGGTCGGCCCTTGCAAAGGTTTTGTGGATTCCACCAATGCAGAGAGTTGTATGCCCGACCGCTCACCAACACTAGGTCTGTCAGTTGCCCATGAGCCTGAGTCCACTGACGTGCTAGGCACTCCTGAAGCGGACGCATATGTAGTCTCGCGTGCGGGACAATGGAGATGCAGGAGGCCATCATGCCTATCAACTGCATGAACACTTTCGCTGGAAGCGAGTGTTGAGGCCTGAATCGTTGGATCAGCGTTTGGATACTGGCGATTCTCACTGAATTTGGCTGCGCAGTGGCTGCCAGAGTGTTTATCGTCGCGCCCAGATACTGCCGTACATGGGCGGGCTGGAGATGGGATTTTGGGTAGTTCAGAGAGAATCCCAGATCGTGCAGGAGATGAATGGTGCGGGACACGTGGTCGGCGCACTGCTGGTCTGTTTTTGCCTGAATGAGCCAGTCGTCCAGATAAGGATAGACGTGGACGTTTTGGCGTCGTAGATGCGCCGCCACAGTCGCCAGGCACTTTGTAAAGACTCTTGGCGCTGTGGTGACCCCGAACGGCAGGACTCTGAACTGGTAATGCTGGTCTAAGATTGTGAATCTGAGATACTTCCTGTGGGAAGGATGCAGGGGAATATGAAAATAAGCATCCTTCAGATCCAGCGTAGCCAGAAAGTCCCCCTGTTGAAGCAGGGGAAGCACCTGCTGCAACGTGAGCATATGGAAGTGCTCCGAGAGGATATACCATTTCAGAGGCCTGAGGTCCAGGATCGGCCTGAGTGATCCGTCCTTTTTGGGGATCAAAAAATACAGGGAGTAAGCCCCTGTCCCCCGCTCTTGCAATGGAACGAGCTCTATCGCCCCTTTTTGCAGCATAACTAGAACTTCTTGCTGCAACAAGGTCAAGTGCTCGCCGGACATAGGACGGCTTCTTGGCGGTATGTCCGGTGGAATGGACGTAAGCTCTAGACAGTACCCGTACTGGATAAGAGACCTCACCCACCTGTCCGTGGTGATGGACTTCCACGCTGGCAGGAACTGCTGGAGTCTCCCCCCGACCGGTGTTGTGTGGTCGGGGGGCAGTGACAAGACGTCACTGCTTGTTGGTGGTGGTGGACCTGGAGCCATTGTTTCCACGTCCCCTGCCTTTGATATTATTGCCTCTGTAACCACCTCTACCCTTGTTGTTATACGAGGGCTGGGTGTTACCCTTGTAATATTGTGTGGACTGGGATGCCTGCCCCCGTGAGGTGCCTCTTGAATTTGAGCGGCGAAAGGAACCACCCCGAAACTGCTGACTTTGTAAAGCCCCCATTGACTTGGCAGTTTCGGTATCCTTTTTCATTTTTTCTAGGGAGGCATCCACCTCAGGCCCAAACAGATGGTCAGGATTCACTGTTTGACTCAATATCGTGGTTTGGATGTCGGGTTTGAACCCCGAAATTCTAAGCCAGGCATGGCGTCTAAGTAACACACTTGTATTGATAGCTCTGGAGGCTGTGTCTGCCACGTCTAGGGCACATTTGATGGATGCATTTGTAATGAGTTTACCCTCCTGAATGAGCATCTCTCCTGCCTCCTTGTATTGGTCAGGCAAGTGTTGCAGAATGGCCTCTAATGTGTCATAATGGGCCCTATCATAACGTGCAAGCAGGGCTTGGGTGTTAGATATTCTCCAGATGTTAGCTGCCTGCGCAGCAATGCGTTTGCCTGAGGCCTCAAAGATCTTGGACTCTTTGTCTGGGGGAGGAGCGTCACCAGTAGACTGAGAATTCGCCCTCTTCCGAGCGTTGGAAACAACCAAGGAGTCCAATGGCAAGTGTCCCTTGATATAAGTGGGATCCGTGGGCGCCCCCTTATATTTCCTGTCGATGCGAGGGTTGACCACCCGCGCCCGGGTGGGCTCTTTGAAAACCTCTGGTGCATGTTTCAGCACCCCTTTAAGCATCGGTAGCGTTTTGACTTGCTTTTCGGCTACCGAGAAGGTGTCGAATAAGAAGTCCGCATCCACGGGGTCCGAGTGTAGCTCGACGTCATGGTTCGCCGCAGCTCTCTCTATTAAAGCATTGAAGGCCGCCGAGTCCTCTGTCGGGGACGTCTTGGCGGCGAAAAGTTGAGTGTCCTGACCCGACTGCGGGTCTTCTGTGTCGCCTCCTGCGGCCCAAGGCACATGCTCCTCCTCCGGATCCGAGTACGCAGGATAGTTGTACTCGGCATCTTCCTCGTCCACATCAGCCTCGGGGGAATGCGTCGGCGAGTGTTCCAAGGCCTGCGGGGACACAGGTTCCACCAGAGCCGAAGAGTCCGCAGAGTACTTCTTGTTTTTGAGCGGGATCTTAAAAAGGTTCCAACGCCGGCTCCGACGTAATTTTTCGTTTGAGGAGCGACAGTTTCCCGGTGTTGGCGTCGATGATTACCTCACGACGTTCCTCCACCGCAAGCGGCTGGAGCCGAAGCTTCGAGACCACCAAGGCAGCTTTCGGCGTCAATACCTCCTTTGAGTGTCCGCCCTGTTTCGGCGCGAAGGCCTTCGGCGCCGACTTGGGTGGAAGGGTGAAACGAATGGGCGTTTGCTCTTTAGTAGGCTTAGGCGTGAGCGTAGGCACTACAGTGTCCTGAGCGGGAACCACAGTGGACTTTCGGATCCGCTGTAAGGATTCCCCCACTTTCTTCGTAAAGGCTGCCGAGGGCTGAACCGGCTCGAGCGACCCCTCATCTTCGAGAGCCTGATCGCCGGTAGGCTTCTTCTTCGGGGCCGACGCCCCATGCCTATGCGCGTCGTCGCCCTGACGCTTCTTCGGAACCGTCTTCGGGTCCCCGACCCCTTTCGACGCCGACGCGGCCGCGTCGGAGGCCTTCGCCTTCGGCGCCGACCCCGAGGGCTTCGGGTCGGCCATTTTGGCGTGGCTCTTCAAGTCGGCCATTTTGGTTTTCTTGGAAGTTGACGCCTCCAGAACCTTCTTTAGCAGCGCAACTTTCAGTTTCGGTTTCGCATCCGAGGGTGCGTGACCAGTTGGCTTCACTTTCGTTTTCTTCAACATAAGTGATGTCTTAGAAATGTCCGGGACCGGGCCCGGAGGCGGGGACGTAGGACTCATAGTTAGATCTTGGGTAAGGCCCGAAGGCGATCCCTCGACCTGGGCCGTTCGGAGGGGAATAACCCCTGAGTCTGGTTGGGGATGCTCCTCCTCTGAGCTATCCCCCATCGTGGCACAAGCCTGATCGTCGTCCCCTACCTCGTCGGAGACTTCGCCAAAGTCCTCCTCACCCGCGTCGTAGGTCTCCTCCTCGGACGCGGGGCCAGAGTCCGACCCTCGCACGTCGTCTTCTCCCTCGACAGATTCCTGGAAAATGTCATCTGGTGGGGGCGCCGAAGCCGATAACTGAGCCTGGAGCCGATTGGCCCGGCGAATCTTTAAAGTTTTCTTGCTTCGGAACTTCGAACACGCCATGCAGGTGTCTTCGCGGTGATCCGGCGACAAACAGGTATTGCACACAGGGTGCACGTCGAGGTGTGAATATTTGGAGTGACACAGCGGACACTTTTTGAATGGAGTCCGCTCCATAGCAAAAGTTGTAGAGTAGGCCCGTCCGCGCCAAAAGCACGTGGAAGGGCAGCAAGAGATCGGAGCTGAGAGTCAGAAAGAAGCCCGTACGCAACAATACCGACGCCCAGCCTAAAGACCTTTTGGTCTCGAGTAGAAGTTGAACAACTATCGGTTCCGACAGAGGGAACCGAAACACATCCGAACCCAATGGCGGAAAAAAACAATCTGGGGATGGAGGCGATGCCCATGCGCACTGTAGTCCAGGGGAGGAGCCACCTATCTCGTGATACTTCGAAGACTCTTCCAGGACAACAATGTGCAATCATCCGGACCCAACACTAGGTGGCGGTCTATGCACAGATATGAATTCAGCAGCCCACATGCCTCGAACTACTCATATTGGAATGTATTTGCTCATTCTAGTGATGGCCAAATATTTGCCTAATGTTTTCAAATAACATTACAACAAATATATAGTATGTAATTTTCACTGGGTCTCATTCAGTAATTTCTTTGACTTTTATTTTAAAGCTTTTACATACAAAGATCTAGAATAGGAAAATGTGGAGCAGGGATGGATAGCTGACATGGGATCTGGTTGTTGGGAAGTTAGTAGGTTGAAAATGCAGAAAAGAGAAGGTATCACAACCTGCTGGGAAGGGAAGGGATGCAAGATTTGAATGGATGGAGAAGAACAGAAATTAACTGAATAGGAGAAGATGGAGCAGAAATTGCAGTGAAGGGAAGGGGCTCTCTGGGGATTTATTCCTTGCTTAATCCAGTGGTATAGTATTCCTAGCTCATTTATTAACCTAATTTTGGTGTCTTGCTAAGTACTAAATGCCAACTGTGGTTTGTCCCTTTAGGTGATGATAAGATGGAAAAACTGACTGAATGGTGGTGTTTTCATGTTTGAAGGGGCCCAGATCAACACAGGAGCTATAAATGTCCAATGTGTTTTTAATACATATGTTAAGGTCTTAAAATCAAAGCTAACATAACTTCATTTTAACCTTTGCTCTTTTCCTTTAGATTTCAGTTTTTTGTATTTTAAATCACATCCAACTGTTTCTTGTATGTACCCTCCTGTTCACGGCCAACGCCTCCTATTCAAGGCCTTCAGCCATGCACAGTAGGCATTGGATACAGGATCTGGCCTATGGCGAGACCTCTAGCCAGGACCCTCCTGCTGCGTTGATGTCAGGTACCTACCTGAAGCTCAAATCAACTAATCCTAAAACTAAGCCTAAGACTTAGAGTTCTTCCAGTTCACAACAGCTCAAGACAACCACAAGACCAAGCCTGGCTGAACCCGGATGGTTTCACCTCTCAGCTAATGCAGAATGTTTGTTATTCATTCTCAACTCAGAGTTCACCTTCAAAGGGCACATCACCAGGAAAGCCAACACATCTTGTTATCAGCTCTCTTTCCTAAAAAGAAGTGAAACCCTTCCTTAGGGAAACTGACCTCAGAGCAAAAATGCAAGTCTGGTCCTATCACAAGTAGACAGAGGCAACACTAGGATCAATGTCCAGCCAGACTTCACACTGGCACCAAATAAAGGCATTCTACATGCCACAGTGTGCCTCATCAAAGGCCTGTAGAAATGTGTCCCCATGGATCAGTGCAGACAGTATTTCGTTGCTCCCACTCCAGGCCCACATTATCTTAAAGTTGCATCAAAGACAAAGGCTTAGAAAACACTACCTGCCATACCTGGCCAAAAAACTGTCTCAGAGGGATGACGCCATACCATGAGTCACAAATTTGCTTACCTGAAAATGAAAACATGCAAGAAAGAAAAACAAAAGACAGGCATTTTCTGTCTGTATGTTTCCAAGAAATGATCTACAACCCCCTCCGATGTCAGTATAGGTATAAACCACCTGCAACTGAGAAAGAAGCTGAAGCCTCAGCTCTCAAATGAGCCCGGTCGACCTCGAAGCTGGGGAATCAGGTTCGAGTCTCGGCAGCGACGCTCAACATCCTGTGATTCTGGGCAAATCACTTAGGGCCATATGTATCAAGCTAATTTTCATTCGCAAACGCTGCGAATCATAAAAAACAGCGCTTGCGAATAAAAATTCGCTATTTCAAATGTATGAAGCCAAAGAGCCTCGCAAAATGAGAAATCGCAAAAATCTGCGAATTTCCTTGCGATTTCTTCGCCCCCCTCCTCCCAAGTAGTGTAGTGACTGGACATCTAAAATAGTATATATGTATACCTAGCCATGAAACTATTCAGACAATTTCGACAGGCGCAATAACAGCAGCCTGATCATTTATTTGTCTATGACAAACAGGCCACTAAGCTTTGATGTGGCATCATAGCACCGTGTACTCTCTTGAGTATGTGTTTCTTCAAAAAACTGGACTTTCTATTTTTGAGTCCAGTCAGTTGTGTACATTTTCAGTATTGTAAACTGTGCTGGGCCGTATGATTAAAGAAAACAAATAGTGTCGTACTGATGGAGTTGTGATAAACTCTTGGCTTGATGGAACACCATTGAGTTACATTAAAATACTCTTGGCCAGATTTAGGGTTTGACTTGTAGCCCACTGTCCATCAGGGTGACAGAGGACATTATGTCTGCCATCGTGACGGATTACTACCTGCCAATTTTAGAAGTACCCACTGGTCCTTTAGTGATTTCTGTACCTTTAGAGGAACTGCCAACAGGGCCGTTTCATTGAAGATACCAAAAGTTTGGTGGGCGGCCACGATCAGTTTGGACAATCTCCCACCAAACATTTTGTTTTTCAAAAACAAACTCTCAAAGTGGGATTTTGAGTTTCAAATATGGCAGGTGATGCAGTGCCCTTACTCCGAAGGCCAGCACTTCCTCAGGTTACTGAAACAAGCTTTCAGTCGGCAGAGCCAACGGGGCCACCACTGACACAAAGTGGATGGCCCAGTGGACACTTATAGGGCATGCAGACCAAGATTTTGCAGACAAGGTACACCATCACGTTTGTGAGGAGGAGGCTATCTGCCAAACTCTAAATCGGGCACTTTGGGCCCGATGTAGGTAAATGGCTTTTTCCGATTTCTAAATACCGAGGTGGGCCGAATCGGTATTCAGAAATCGGAAAACGAGATGTAGGAAAAAAACACCGAATAAAAACCGATTCGGTCGGCATCGGTATTGTGATTCGATACGTACCGAATCGGCACGGACCGAATCGGAATGTACCGAATCGGCAACCACCGATTCGGAAATTGCCGAATCGGCAACCACCGATTCGGAAATTGCCGAATCGGCAACTACCGATTCGGCAATTACCGAATCGGTAAATACCGAATCGGCAATTACCGATTCGAAGGTCGGAATACACCCCCATGGCCAAAATGCCCATAGGAATGCATTGAACGATCCGAATCGGTAAAATCCGATTCGGTAAAATCCGATTCGGTTAAATCCGAATCGGACAAATCTGAATCGGTAAAATCCGATTCGGTAAAATCCGCTACAGCCAATGAGGTGGACCCACCCTCCCCCACCCAAGCAGGGAGTGGCTACCCAGGCAGGTGCAGCTCATTAAGAACTTTCTGGAGAGCCAGCCTGAGCTGAACACTCACAGTGAGCAGCAGTGGGAGCAGGAGCCAGAGAACTGTGGATAGCAAGATGGCAAGCACCAGTGAGAGCCAGAAGGCTGGCCAGAAGAGAAAGCCAAGTAGCATGGAGCTGCAGGTGTTGGTGGAGGAGGTGGTGAGGGTGCACAGGCAGCTCTTTGGGAGGCTGTCCCTCACTGTGCCGGACAGCACGAAGAGGAGGCTCTGGAGTGAGATAGCTGAAAAGGTCAACGCAGTAGGTGTCAACCCCAGGTCCCTTGATGACCTTAAAAAACGCTTCTACGACATCCGCAGCCTGACCAAACGAAAGATGGCTGAGATCCAGAGGCAAGCTGGACTGACAGGTGGAGGCAGGAACCCGGCGCCACCCCTCACTGAGCTGGAGGAACTGGTGTCCAGCACCATCGAGAGGGAGTGTGTGACAGGAATCGGGACCCTGGATAGCTCAGCCAGAGCTACAGCTACAGGTAAGAAGCATGCGCATCATGACACACCCTACCAGACACCTCCCCTTTAGACACAATGCACAGCCAAACCCCAGCCCAGTACTGTAACCAACATACAAGAGAAAAGCATCATGGTATATGTAGTCAGCAGAAGTTAGCAAAATATGGCAGTGCAGAACCACAAGATAGAAAAGAGTGGAACACATTCAAAGGAGACGCAAGGACATGTGCAATGCTTTAATTGTAGTGACTGTAATACATCGGCACTCAATTTACAAATGCTTCTTTATACCTAGGGGCACCATCAGGCGGAGGACCACAAGCTACAGAGGCACCAGCACCAGCACCAACTACCAGTGCGGTGGCAGGGCCTAGCACGAGTCAGGCTGCCGAGGAGGAGGAGGAGGACAACACCATTGGCCAGGGAAATGAGGGAGACCTGGTAATCGACTATGCATTCCTTCACTCCCCACAAATGTCAGGCACACCCCCCTTGCTGTTCTCCCCTGAGAACTCTCCGACAAGGGCCCACCCTGCACCTACAACACCTCCTGCCACGAGTATGGCTGTGGCTCCAGTCAACCCTATCCAGGGAGCAGCGGGTCAGGCCCCGGCCACCACCACACCCACACCAGTGGCACCCCAGCCCACACAGCAGGGCGGCAGCAGCAGTACCCGGAGGCGTGCCATTTCCAGCACTGCAGCGCCGGCACCGGAGGGCAGTGTCTTCCAGGGCCTTGGAGGCAGCATGGTAAAAATCCAACGCCAGCAGGCAAAGTCCATCATGGCCTGCCAGCGCCAGCTCCGCCAGCACAACCTGCAGATGGGCGAGATGGTGAAAGGTTCAAGGCATTTGTAGACACAAACAAGGAGAATGCTGCAGGTCTTGGCAGGCTGACCACAGCCATAACACAGTTATGCGGAAGACTTGAGGAGCACGAGCACTCGCGCAGGCGGGATGCCCGCGTGCAAAACCGATCCATTAGCCGCCTTGCTGCTGCAACCGCGCAACTGTGTCAGCGTGGTGCCAATATGGAGGCAAGTTTGACACAAAACACCGCCGAGGTCACCAGGGGAATGGCCCGCATCACAACAGCCATGGAGGCAATGATAATCTCCAACACTGCCGCCAATCCAGCCCTGGACCTGGGGGATGCTGGGGACAGCAGCAGCCGCAACAGCCCGGCCAGCGCTGCGTCGGAGCCGCGCAGGAGCACCAGGCGCTCCGCAGAAGTCGCAGGACATGCGGAAGGGGGTGAGGCACACCCCAGTGGGGCTGCCAAGCGCTCCAAGAAGTAGGCTTGCCAGGGCGGGTGAGGCAACCCGGACCTTAGACATTTGTTTTCTTTACTTTTACATTTTATTTTGTTGCACATCAGTGCAGTAACGGTGTTGCAACATTATTAAAATTTGCTTTTCCCCACAACCATTTACCTGTCTGTGCATCTGTACTCACTCAGAAATAGTTTTCTGTAATCTCCTCACGTCTGTATCTGCCATCACTTGGCGTAGACACCCCAGCAGGCTGTGTTAGTGGCACAGCATCGTCGTCGTCATGGTCCTCGTAGACAGACAACTCCACCTCAGTGCCCTTCTTCACCGCAAGGTTGTGCAACATTGCACAGACAGCTATGATCTTGCAGCAGGTGATGGGGGTATACTGCCTTGCACCTCCACTCTTGTGCAGGCATCTGAATCTACTTTTCCAGATGCCAAAGGTCCGTTCAACTACATTCCTTGTGCTTTTGTGGGCCCGGTTATACCTCCTTTGGCTGGGTGTGGAGGGGTTGAGGTAGGGGGTGAGTATGAAAGAGCGGAGGGCATATGCACTGTCGCCTGGAAGGAAAAGGGGTAACATTACTCACATGCATACATGTATTACACGTAGCTACTTTGTGTTATGGGGGTCTGATGATGTGTCTCACCTAGGAGGTATCCTTCACCAAATTCGCCAGCCATCAGCCGTGCATAGATGCCGCTCTGTTGAAAAATGTAGGAGTCGTGGGTACTCCCTGGGAATTTTGCTACCAGGTCTGTGATGGTGCACTTCGCATTGCAGATCACCTGCACGTTGATGGTGTGCGTAGACGTCCGATTGCGGTATATGTATTCTGTGTCAGCTGGGGGGCAAATCGGAATGTGTGTGCCATCTATGCAGCCAATGATTTGGGGAAATTGTGCCATCTGGTAGAAGTCAGCTTTAGTTTGTAGCAGTTCTGCGTGGGTTGCAGGGAAAGAGATGTATTGGTCCATCCTGTGTATCATGGCGTCAAGGAATGTGTGGAAGAACCTTGACAGGCTGCTCTGGGTCACCCCTCCTACCGCCGCAACTCCACTTTGATAGCTGCCAGACGCAAGCAGGTGTAAGCTGCATAGCACCTGGACGTGTGCTGGGATGGCGTGTGCCCTTGGGGTGGGGTGGTCCAACAGTGGTTTGAGGTCCCTGATGAGCTCCAGAATGGTGTCTGAGTCCAGCCTGTACCTCTGTAGGATCTCTGCCTCTGGGAGCATGAACAGGGTGATCCTCTGTCTGTAGACCTGTTCCTCTCTTTGCCATTCCCTCTGTCCTTCCTGCTGTAGCCGTAGCCGCCTCGCAATGACATAAAAAGCTGCCATCCTGCAAGTTGCAATGCATTTTGGGTGTGTTTTTATGGGTTGGAGTTGGTTACCACCTGATTGTAATCCATGGTAAATACCGAGTGAATAATACCGATTTTGAGCCGAAATCGGTGTTTCTGTGCTTCCCTACATCTCCCCATCTGTCCGAATCGGGGACTTTCCCGATCGGTGATTCTACCGATTCGGTAGGTTATCCGATTCGGCTTATGTCCGATTCGGTGTCACTACCGAATCGGTACATGGACCGAATCTGATATTTTCCGAATCGGTGTCACTACCGATTCGGTACATGGACCGAATCGGATATTTTCCGATTCGGTGTCACTAACGATTCGGTACATGGACCGAATCGGATATTTTCTGATTCGGTGTCACTACCGATTCGGTACATGGACCGAATCGGTATTTTAATCCGATTCGGTGTGTTACCGATTCGTTACATTTCCGATTTTCGGTATGTACGTATCGGATTATTTTCGATTCGGTAGTCATTCCGAATCAGTTTTTGTACCGATTTGGACGTTTTTCTTTGCCCTACATCTCGATGGCAGTATACCGATCGGTAAGGGCCCAAAATCGGTATTTTCGGCCGTTAACGATCGGTAACGGCCTACCTACATCGGGCCCATAGTCTTCTATTCTATTAAGGGGCTGATTCCGATTGGAAAGCACTCTGACCGAGTCAGATCCAGGGTGGTTTCCGACCGATCTGGACCCCTGCAGTCCGACCGAGTGAGTACGATGCGGCCGTATGCTGTCGGACTCCTGTTCCGTCGGACTCCCATAGAAGTCAATGGGAGCCAATCGTACGACGCATACATGGGCTCCCATTGACTGAATGGGTACTTTGCGGACAAGTGCGCCCCCTACAGTGGGTACGCGTTGGTGCCATCCGCACCGTACATGCCTGTGTTGGGGAGACCCATGGGTCTCCCCCTGTGTCCGAGTCATAAGGCTGCAGGTACCAGGGAGTCCGATGCGGACCCCCAAAGCCCAACTCCGGGAGCTATTGTGAGCCGGAAGCTCCCACTCGATCCGGCTGTCCGAATCGAGCATCGTACTGGCTCGGTCGGAATTCGCCTCCATTGCACGGCACGGTTAGCTTACGGCCAAGACGTACGGAGCGGTTCGGACCAGGAAACGATTCGGATGGAGATTTCGCTCTTGTTCGCATCGTACTTCGACGTCCGGACCTGTGTACGAACCAGACGGAAATTCAGCCTCTGAATACAAACCGCTAATGACGAACCCGATTCGGTGCCCTTCCGACCAAGATCGGAATTGGCCCCTTAGTGTTTTATTCTGTCAAATGTTTGTGGTTGTCTCAGAGTATGAGAAATGTACCTTTGAGATGTCACAATGTCCTTTGAATCTTAAGAGTGGCTGATGGCCACTGATTGGTAAATTTGTTTATGTGAGATGTTGGCTATAGAGTAAAGTATTATGGAATGGTTTGCAGATTGGTAACATTTGTTTTTTCATATTGACCTCTCCTATTGTAAAAGGCATCTAAAGGTTATAACTCCCTCTGGTCAAATAAACATTGGGTTCAATGCAATAATAAGCCTGAAAAGCATTGGTTTCCAAACATACAGTAATAAACATGCAAAGAGGGAAGTGATGAGAGTAGTTTTGTTTCTAACTAGCAGTGCTGGTGTAATTAGTTTGTGAAAGAGTGTCGCCTGATCTGACAAATGTTTATTCCTGGTTAGAGGTGTTCTTGGGAGAGCCAAGGTTCTCTTTTGAGCTTGTTGTGGTCGTTGGATGTCCGTCTGGCTCTTGTGTTGTTTATTGTTACTGCCGCCATTGGAATTCAGTTGAGGGTTCATAGATGGTTACCATGTTCTTGGAGTATGCTATCGGCGTTGTAAATGATCTCTTTGTGGTTTGTTCTCAAAAAAGAATATCATATTGTTATATTGAATGCTGTTGGTGCTGTGCTGGGTGTATGAGGGTATGGTATGGGAGGATATGAGCTGGTTTCAGCATTAAGTACTTGGTTATTAATCCGTGTTGTGTTTGAAGGAAAGGGGAATGCTCATTGTTTTAAGTGCTGCCAAAGAACAGCATTTTACAATCACTATGACCCTTGCGCTTTGTTGATTGTGTGGGGTGTGGGTTCTGTGGAGGTACGTTTGGCTGTTGCAGGGCTTATGAGTGGAGAGGGGAGGGATTTGGTTTTGCTCACAGTACTGAGTTTTAAAGCATTACTGTTGTGTTGTAGGTGTTAAAGGGTGCTGAACAGAATTATGCCACCATCCACATAGCTCC
The DNA here is from genome assembly GCF_964263255.1 of Lissotriton vulgaris. Taxonomy (NCBI): domain Eukaryota; kingdom Metazoa; phylum Chordata; class Amphibia; order Caudata; family Salamandridae; genus Lissotriton; species Lissotriton vulgaris. The sequence goes on along the minus strand of NC_141694.1, from coordinate 1,740,092,295 downwards.
TGCACTTTGTGTTCTCTACGCAAGGGGCTAGCATTTGTGGTGTGTTCCATATGCTTCATTGTGCCGGTGCTGGCTTCGATATGTCATGCAATATTGTTGAGTTGAGTATACGTGATGTCAACATTTCTTTCGATGTGTTTGTTTTTTTATTCTGTCTGCACTTTTATTAACTACTTTACCAAAAGTTGTGGTGTGTGTGTGTGTGTGTATGTGTGTGTGTGTGCATGCTATTGGCATATCACACAACAAAGCAATAGAGTCCCTAAATTAGATTACTTTAAATGTTACAAAATCTTATTATTACAGCACGCCTCTAATGATTCCAGTTTAAAATGGGTAGAATTACCAATAACCATGTACTCCAGTTAGTTATCAGTTCTTACCCCACTATCAGTCAAGGTCAAAGATCACTAGTTTTTCTCAGTGTATCCAGAGGTACAGTATCAAATGCCAGTGACGTAGCCAGAGTGTCAATGGGCCTGGTGCAAGAAAGGAAATTGACCCCCCTGGCTTCTGTTTTAACTGTGAAATACAGAAATAATTTGGATTCGGCTGGCCCCTCACGCCTCTGGGTCTCGGAGCCATGCACCTGCTGTACTTATTGAAATTATGCTTCTGTCAAATACATTACTCATAGTATTTCCGTGACAAGACATTTGAATCACAAAGGACCAGCTTCTTCGTAGGTCAGGTTACGGACAACCATAGCTGACTGCCAAAGCTCATTTTATCAACACAAAAAACACAGAAAGAGGTTTTAGGGGCATATTATCAAGGATCGGTGTTACAATTATCGCCGTTTTTTCGACAGGAAACTGCTGATAAAACAGCGATAATGGGCTTGATAATGCGCCCTTGTTAATTCCCATAGAAGCCCAGGTTAACATCAGAACATGCAAAACCAACAGTTGATGGACAGAATGCAGAACAATGTCATACAATCACCCCAGTACAGAGATCTGGCAGGGTATGCTCAGACGTGAGTCCCTTGCTCACTTGGCCACTGGATTCAAGATAGCCTGGCTGATGAGGATTATGAATCCGAAACCGGTCCCAGGATGCTTGTTTCCGGTCCAGGGAAGACATGGCTTGGCAGTTCGGGCTGGACTGTTCCCATGAGGCACAGGCTCAGACTGATTTGCATATGGTCTTTCCTGGACCGGAATCAAGCATCCTAGGACCGGTTTCTGGCTATCAGCCGTCTTCAGCCAGGATAGCTTGACTCCAGTGGTGTGGAGAGCATGGCCAAAACCAACAGTTGATGGACAGAATGCAGAACAATGTCATACATTCACCCCAGTACAGAGATCTGGGCCTAAATCCATCGTTTTTTTGCACTCCACCCCACCCCAGTTCAGACATGGCCATATGCAATTCAGCCTTGACCCTGTGCCTCATGGGAACAGTCCAGCCCGAACTGCCAAGCCATGTCTTTCCTGGACCGGAATCAAGCATCCTAGGACCGGTTTCTGGCTATCAGCCGTCTTCAGCCAGGATAGCTTGACTCCAGTGGTGTGGAGAGCATGGGTAAAACCAACAGTTGATGGAGAGAATGCAGAACAATGTCATACATTCACCCCATCAGAACATAGGCTTCTATGGGAATTAACAAGGGCGTACTATTAAGCCCATTATCGCAGTTTATCGGCAGTTTCCTGCCGATAAAACAGCGATAATTTTAACACCAGTCCTTGATAATATGCCCCTTAGTTATGCTCCCTTCGGCCATTGGTTTGTTTAGGTTTGCCCCTTCAGCCATTGGTTTGTTTAGGTTTGCCCACTTCAGCCATTGTCTTGTTTGGGTATGTCCCCTTCAGCCATTGGCTTGTTTGGGTCAGTCCCCTTCAGCCAATGCTTGAATAAAGTGCCATTCAAGTTATGGCTCAGGCCAGGGAAGTAATTTTTTGTCATTGGCATGCAATTAGCTTTCCATTTCAGTGCATGAGCGCTGACAAATGCATGCAGTGCAATGGAGCTGCAGTCTTTCCAGGAGCAGCAGCGGTCGGCAGTCCTAGCAAATGGCAGTAACTCGATGCATGTTGCTCCAGACCCCAATTCACATTCTGCTACTGTAAGTAGAGCAGAAGCTCTAGTTTTCTCCTCTCTGCCCTGCTGCTGACAACACGCCAGGATTGTGTTTAAGGAAATGCTGTCTCTGTTGCAGCTGAAGCCCATTCACCAAAACTGCAACGCTGGCCATCTGCCCTGCATGGTGGAGGGCAGCCATTTGAAAAGTGTTGTTTTGCTGAAACAAAGTTGAAGCTTATTTCTGTAAAAAGAAAATCAATTGTCATATTTTTTGCTATTGTTTCCTGTCCAGGTCTTAAGACTTTCCTCGGCAGACCACAAAGGAAAATGAACTCGGATCGCCTAAGCAGAGAGGACTTTTTGGCCTTTCATTGACCGACGGACTCCTAGCGAACAGGCCGTGTCTCAAGCGTTTCTGCAGTGGAGCCCTTTGAGGCTCTGTTGGTGGAAACGGGGTGCATCCCCAAGTCTAATTAGAAGGAAGTACCCCGGAGTTAGGCAGACGAAGCACACTTCTTTTGGCAGATGCCCCACGTCCACTAAACTCTAAGTTAGCCCCAAATCTACAGGTCACACTAATTAAAAGCTAATACTGCCTTTCCTTCGTTCCAACCAAAATTATATGTGCCTGTGATGTGCATTGCAATTAAAAGGGCTCACACACCTGTCCTAGGTATGTCTGCCGGCTAAGAAACAGCCATAATCTATTGAAATTGTGTGCAATGGGTGTTTTTAAAACATATTTTTACCAAATGTATTGAAAGCATTTGGATGGCACGTAAAAAAAAAAGCAATTTATTTTTAATTTTTGTGGTGTATGCTTTGCCTATGCTTGTCTCAAATTTTGTTTGCTGAAGATACAACGGGCTTCACAAATTCCAAATGTGCAGATGCGGCGTGCTTTGCCAGTTCAGTGAAACATGTCCCACTTCACATCAGCACCATGGCCTGATCTGCTAACCTGACAGCACCAGGAAACAATGTGACCCCTATTTGCATCCTCTGAACTTGACAGGCGCCTATGACAGCATGAATCGCTGTTGTTGTTATCCTGCTGTGGCAGTGAGCTAACGGGACAACATTAGCAGCTGTCAATTAAGGGCACCGCAGTGCAACATTTCATTTCAGCTTCATCATAAACACGGTATTAAAGAGCGTCAGCTGGGCAATGTGGCACAAAGCAAAAATTAATTAATCTACATGTCCCGAAGATAAAAATAACATTACCCTATACATAGCACATCTCACAAACTGACGTATCTACGGATGATAATACCTACAAAGAATGTCTCCCCAGACAGCAGGGGAACCGACGGACAGAGCGGTGCTCCACTTACCTGAGCTGCTGCCAGGTGGGGTGAAGTATTATCCTTCCACCAAATAGGTTTCTGAGAGGATACATCACATTACCTAATCAGGTGATATGGTTCAATTTTGATTATTCGTAGGATTTTGCAGTAGCGAATCAATGGTCCTGAAGAAAGCAGTGGATAAATAGTGTCCACACATGCTGAAACATGTCGACCGTTTACTCTGAAAAGCAGTTATTTTGTTAAACCTGCTTAGAATTCACACCTTTTTTAAAGATTTGGAAGATTAGAGAGATACCATTACATTTTCTTTTCTACTCTTTTCTCTCCAATTTAATATTGTTCACTCACATTCACTTATGCACTGCAGATCAGTTACCCTCACACATATCCAGTTTTCAGTACTCCCTATCAGTCAAGCCTAGTCATCTTGGTTAGGCGGCAGCCACAGTAACAACAGGTGGTTGGCTTTTTCTCCTTGGAATACGGAGAACCCAGATGATGGCAAGGGCAGTACCGAGTAGGTACTGATGGGTACCTTTTATACCCTAGCGACATTAAGCTGTGCCTGTAATTCACATGAACGCACACAGCTTTGTCTTTTATCACCACTTAATTGTACTAGTTGTGTCTTGGACCGGTTGTAGAGTTGAGTTTTTCTAGACCCATAGTCATTCTTTGTTGGTATTATAGTGTATTTGTAGGGGTTTGTGTCTATGTGTGGTCTCTAAACATGCCCTTAGACCCTCATTCTAACCTTTTATGGATGCCCACAAAACAAGTCTTTTATTATCCAACTGATTAATACTCATTTTATTCAGTTTTGTAGGATGAGAAGGACAGTCAGCCCTGTTGGAATTGACATGTGGCATGTGTGCGGACCACTCGGCAGATAAAAGGCTCAGATTTACTAAAAGCCATGTTCCGCAGTGCAGATAAAAAATCTTTATGACTGTATTCTGCCAACAAGGTAAAATTGTACACCAATTACCCTGTTTCCAAATTACATTAGGCCCTTATTTACGGGGATTTGGCGTAGAGCAGCACAGCATGTCACTTGCCCTAGCCAAAGTGAAAGGGCAGGAATGTACCATATTTATGCAGTACGGTGCATGCCTGTCCTTTCTCCCTCCACTGGCACTGTCTCGGCTGCCTAGCGCCAATGCAGGCACCCTTGCACCATGGCTCAAGGATGCCTGTGTTGTGGGATGGAATGTTTTGTGCAGGAAGGGCCACTTTTTTGCTCAAAAACAATCCTGAGAGGCATTTTCCTCTTCTGCGCACACATAGAAAGAGTAATTACGAGGAGGCATATTGAAATTTCTACTTGTTACACCTCACCTTGGGAGGCATGAGGATTTGGTGCAGGTTTAGATGCTCTTGTAAATCTGAAGCAGCGTCAAAATTCATGGATGTTGTGTGGGAAAACCCACCACAACGCCCATAGAGCGCACAGAAAGGCAAGGCAGCATTTTCCACTGCATTGCCTCATTCCATATCTAGGAGGCCATTCAAATCCATGAATAGTGACTTTGCCTGGCCTCATAGATATGAGTTTGTAATCTGCGCTGCCAGAGTGTCACAAACAATGATGCTCCAGTGGTGCAAGGGTCTCATAAATATGCCCCTAAGTGCAGAAGAGAGCGTGTGCTGCCTAGCATCAGATGTGTACTCGAGGTTCATCACGCAGCATACATTTGTATGCGCTAGCAAACGGCCAAGAGTAAACCGTAAAATGTGTAATTTGGTGTCAATTGCACACACTACATGCAGGATTATTATGCAGTTTTCTGATGCTAGGATTCTACACAGTACCTGGTGACGCTACTTTAGTAGATTTCGATTTGCAAGGGCTCCAGATGTGCATAGTTATCGCGGTTTGGCGCTCAGTGACGCAGAGCATTTGGTACCGCACGTGCGTCAACTTTTAGCGCAAAAACACCTTCTGCGTGCAAGAGCTGATGATGCTGCCATCTGCGCCTCGAAGCACTGCTTAGCGTTGCGCGAGGGCCCGCACCAAGCCCTATTTAATCTGGTCAGCTTTCTGACTGCAGTTACTATACTGTGAGTTATGCTTACCTTTTATCGCTTTAAATAACCTGGGGATTTAGGGGCATATTATCAAGGGGGTTTATCTCCGCTTTTTTGGCTTCAAAAGCCAAGAAAGCGGAGATAAAATTATCTCCCTATTACCAAGCTGTCGCTAACACCAGTTAGTGACAGCTAATAGGAGATAGCGACCATCTTGGGCCCCGCTTTGCATGTCAGTGATATTTATCACTAATGACATGCAAAGTGGGCGTGCCAAGATGTTAGCGACTGGAAACAGTCCCTAACATCGCTATCTCCTATTATCAACTTTTGGAGATATTCGCGCTAAGCGCGAATATCTCCAAAAGCTAACACCTGCCCTGAGCAGTTCTTAGCCATGTTATCCAATGGGAGGTGGATAACATGGCTAAGAGCATTAGCTCGATAATGCATGAATATCGCTGACTTTTCAGCGATATTCATGCATTGCGGCCGTTTTTTATCGCATTTGCGATAAACCTTGCTAATAGCAAGGTTTATCTGCGATAAAAATCGGCGATGTGCGGCGATAATTTTTGTCTCTAAACAAGTTAGAGACAAAAATTATCGCTAGTTGTTGGTAATATGCCCCTTACTTTTGTACTGGTGCTGGGTGATTTTGCATCAGTATTTGTACTGACTTGCGACATGTTGTCCTTGGATCTGTTGTAGTTTTTGAACTGGTCAGCCATTGTAAATGTAAACACAAAATTCCGCTTCACTGCAGCACAATTGCCTGTCTCCATAAATGCCCCCTTGTTATTGGAAGAGCTAGTGCTACGATGTTAGTATTTCCGCAGTATCTGCTCTGGCACACTATAATTAACTATGCATTATGGCCCGCTGCTGAGGGCTAGAGCATGGGCCTGCAATGAGGGAAAGGACATATAAATAGAAATAAAGAAGTCGCAGGCACAAGCGCTAAACAACTATTAAAATAATCCACAGACTGAGGCTAGAATGCTATAAATAGAACAGGACACAACAAACAAAAAAACAGAAACATGGCGGTGTTGAAGCAGAGACTACCAACCATTAACAACTATTAATTGAACAGCAAGCATATATGTAATATTGTGATTAGCGCCCGCCCCCTCGATGCTTACACAACTTTGCATATAAGCACATCCACTGCCATCGAAAATAGAATGTGGGTAAACAACAGTAATTAGTGCAAACATTCTTAGTAATTTGCTTTCTTGTGTCAACCTTAGTTTTCTGCCAAGTTACTAATTATTATCACTGTATCCAGTAATGAACGGTCATATTGATTTCCACTGGATCTATGAAGGTCACAGCTGTAATGACTCGAAGAGTTTGAAAGACATTGATATTCGCTGTGTTTACCTATTCTTCAGTATTTAATTCTGAAGGACTGTGGGAGAGCATTAGATATACAGAAATCCGTGAATTATTTTTGGGCTTACAGACTACACATACAAATGTTTTATTTTGCATATATCTAGGATTCGTTTTCTGTTACTCCAGCTACATTCCCTTGTATTTTACAGGCATACCAGAAAATCTGTATAATGCATATTAAACTGTAAGCAGATCTGGGTATGAGGTAGGTATCAAACAAACATTGCAAAGCAATCTGTCTTGACTCTAAAAGGTCGAACACTTGCCTTTGCCCATGTTTTTTGTCACTTGCATGAAAATGAAACACTTCAAAGTTCATTTGTATGCATAGTGAGCAATCTTGCAATTGTTTTTCAATTAAAAAACACTCATTCCAAGATGGCCACCAATGTGCACGCATGTGCATCACGAAGCATGATGCATGTGAGATGAGCCATTTTTTAGGTCGAACCTAGTGCAGCTCGTAGCACTGCCCTAGGAGATGACCTGTACTCATAATTTTTCTCTCAGGTGCTTGCCCATTTTCCCACAGTTTTTTCAGCAAAAATTGCCCCAATGTTGGCTCTAACCAGCACTACCTCTTTCTGCACTGTCTCAATGTCTTGTCTTGTTTGAATGCAGTGAGTCAATTTGGTTTCGGCCACCCTTAGCTTCCCCTGTAGGCTACTTATCACCGTTTTCTCTTTTTTATTTTTACGCACTGAGAATCCGAGTGTCTCACCCCTGATCCCAGCTTTTAAAGCGTCCCAGACTGTCATAAGAGGGGCAGAGCCAACATTAATCTCCAGGAATTCCTCTAGCCACCCTTGCATATGTGTTTTGTGGTAAACAGACAAAATATCGACTACAAAATATCGAATGGACATAATATCGAGTTTAAAATATAGGCTGGACAGAATATCGAATGGACAGAATATAGACATCAAAAATATCGTTTTGAAGGTAAGTAATGTAATATCGAATTTTAAAATATAGATAGTCAAAATATAGAAGTACATAATATAGGTTAAGAAAAATATCGAACTTTTAATAATATCGAATTTTTTATAGTGTATTTTATGTGTTCAAAGTGTTTATTTATGTTATAATGTAATTTAATTAATGAATTTAATGTTATTTAAATTTTGCGTAATTTAATTCTGTAGCGGGTTGTGGGTTTATAGGGGAATAGGGTGGGAAGTAATTTAATTATAATTAATTAAATATGTTAATTTATTTATTGGTATTTGTTTATAATTAGTTGTTAATTTTTTTTATTTAGTAATTAATGACATTTTAATTGCCAATTAATTTTATTTAATTGATTAATTGATAATTATGTTATTTAACTAATTTAATTTCTGTAGCAGGTTGTGGGTTTATAGGGGAGTAGGGTGGGAAGTAATTTAATTATAATTAATTAAATATGTTCGTTTATGTAGTGTAATTTAATTATAATTAATTAAATATGTTAATTTATTTATTGGTATTTGTTTATATTTGATTGTTAAATTATATTTTTTTGGTAATTAATTACATTTTAAATGCCAAATAATTTTATTTAATTGATTAATTGATAATTATGTTAATTTAAGTAATTTATTTTCTGTAGTGGGTTGTGGGTTCATAGGGTAATAGGGTGGGAAGTAATTTAATTATAACTAATTACATATGTTAATTTCTTTTTGTGTATTTATTAGATTTTAATTGTTAAGTAAATGTTTAATTAATAATGAATTATTTGTTAATTTTTAATTAATTAGTGTTAATAGATAATTAATTGTAATGATTAAATTAAATTAGTATTTGTAATTAATTAATAATTATATTATATTAAAGTGGTAATTACTTTTGATTAAATTTCATTATAGATATTAATATATATATCTTTTTAAATAATATATGAAGTATCTACTTTCTCTACTGTTGCACTCACTGGAGTGGGAATAGTAATTTTTACCCCTACGCTATCCTACGCTTTCCATCCTGTTGCACTTTTCTGGAGTGGGAATAGTAATTTTAACCTCTACGTTATCCAACCCTTTCCCTACTGTTGCACTCTCTGGAGTGGGAATAGTAATTGTTACCCCTACGCTATCCAACGCTTTCCCTACTGTTGCACTCTCTGGAGTGGGAATAGTAAATTTTACCCGTACGCTATCCAACGCTTTCCTTACTGTTGCACTCTCTGGAGTGGGAATAGTAATTTTTACCCCTACGCTATCCAACGCTTTCCCTACTGTTGCACTCTCTGGAGTGGGAATAGTAAGTTTTACCCATACGCTATCCAACCCTTTCCCTACTGTTGCACTCTCTGGAGTGGGAATAGTAATTTTTACCCCTACGCTATCCAATGCTTATCCTACTGTTGCACTCTCTGGAGTGGGAATAGTAATTTTTACCCCTATGCTATCCAACGCTTTCCCTACTGTTGCACTCTCTGGAGTGGGAATAGTAATTTTTACCCCTACGCTATCCAATGCTTATCCTACTGTTGCACTCTCTGGAGCGGGAATAGTAATTTTTACCCCTATGCTATCCAACGCTTTCCCTACTTTTGCACTCTCTGGAGTGTGAATAGTAATTTTTACCCCTACGCTATCCAACGTTTTCCCTACTGTTGCACTCTTTGGAGTGGGAATAGTAATTTTTACCCCTACGCTATCCAACCCTTTCCCTACTGTTGCACTCTCTGGAGTGGGAATAGTATTTTTTTACCCCTACGCTATCCAACCCTTTCCCTACTGTTGCACTCTCTGGAGTGGGAATAGTAATTTTGACCTCTACGCTATCCAACGCTTTCCCTACTGTTGCACTCTCTGGAGTGGGAATAGTAATTTTCACCCCTACGCTATCCAACGCTTTCCCTACTGTTGCACTCTGTGGAGTGGGAATAGTAATTTTTACCCCTACGCTATCCAACGCTTTCCCTACTGTTGAACTCTCTGGAGTGGGAATAGTAAGTTTTACCCCTACGCTATCCAACCCTTTCCCTACTGTTTCACTCTGTGGAGTGGGAATAGTAATTTTTACCCCTACGCTATCCAACACTTTCCCTACTGTTGCACTCTTTGGAGTTGGAATAGTAATTTTTACTTCTACACTATCCAATGCTTTCCCTACTGTTGCACTCACTGGAGTGGGAATAGTAATTTTTAATTTCCTGCTATCCAACGCTTTCCCTACTGTTGCACTCGCTGGAGTGGGAATAGTAATTTATACCCCTAAGCTATCCAACGCTTTCCCTACTGTTGCACTCATTGGAGTGGTAATAGTACATTTAGCCCTCTCGCTAACCTACGGTAAAATTATTGTATATGTTTTCTTAATAATATGTCTATGTATATATATATATATATATATATATATATATATATATATATATATATATATATATATATATATATATATATATATATATATATATAAAAAGTGGTGTTAGGAGTGTTAGTTTTGTTGTGTCATTTATCAGCTATGTTCTGTAAGGATCACTGACAGAATATCGAGGAGCAAAATATCGACTTGCCAAAATATCGAGGAAAAAATATAGAATGCCAGAATATCGACTTCCTATCCACAAACAGGTAAGTACAAAAATATAGACTCCAAAATATCGATTGTAAAAAATATAGACATTCAAAATATCGAATTTTTTAAATGTCTTAAAAGTAATTTAAAATTAATATATTAATAAATATAATTATTCTAAACATACTTAAAATACTTAAATAAACTTAAAATTAATAATGAATGTAACTTAAAAAAATAAATTATATAATAATAAATATAATTAATTAAAAAAAACTTAAAATACTTAAACTTAAATTTAATAAATAATTAATGTAACTTAATTTTGTTTTAATAATAATAAATATAATTAATGTAAACATACTTAAAATACTTAAAGAAACTTAAAATCAATAATTAATGTAACTTAAAAAACAAATGTAATATTAATTTTAATACCTATATATATATATAGGTATTAAAAGTATATATATATATATATATATATATATATATATATATATATAAATATATATAGGTATTAAAATTAATATTACATTTGTTTAATTTTAATACCTATATATATATATATATATATATATATTCTCGCAAAGCGGCTCACTTTCCCTCTGTTAGGCGCTGCAAGGTGTCTGGTCGCGTTACTCCCGCGGTCGAGCCAGACCGCTACAATTTCAACAGGTTTCCCCAGCAAGGGGCAGGTGGAGTCGCAGAAAGGAACAGGCTGCAGACGTTCTCAAGTGTTCGAATTAATTTAATGCATTAATCCTTTGGGGGTTGTAAAACAATATAGAAACCAACGCGTTTCGACAGCGTCCGCTGTCTTGCTCACGGTCAGTATACTGTGCATCGCTCAACAGTTTTAAGCAACCAACAAACAAACAACAAGATTGCCCCGCCTCCATGTGTCACATGTTCCCTGACACATATGTTTAGGGATTCTGGGACTTGTAGTCTAGCCCTTTGTTATGATTTACTGTGTATGTTAGTGATTACATGTGAGGGGTTAATTGTGTATTAATGGGGCATAGTGGCTAACTATGCGTTAGGGTGAATTAGATGTTACTAATCCTCCTAAAGCCATTGTTGGTACTGTAACCGCTTTAAACTAGGGGAGTGTGGCCCTCCAGTGGGTACAGTTAGCCATTGGACATTTTGAAACATCACTGAATAACCCTGGTATAGCCCTCCAGTGGGCATTTCACATGTGTGTTGGATTAGTGATTCAACATTATAATTAATTAATTAATTAATCAGTAGTTTAAATATAGCCCTCCAGTGGGCTTGGTATGTCATAATTCATGGCTTAATCTGTGAGTACTCGCCCAAGTGAGCTCAAAACAAAGGTGAAAACTGGTGGGGGGGTGAGAAAATTATAATTGGGGGACTAAAATGGAATTAATAGTTCATGGCAGGCGGAAATTGTAACGGAAGTCAATTAAGTTCATTTAGAGGTGTATGTAAAGTTCCTCCGATTGATTTAACCCTAATGGGGTCATAGTTCTGAAACCAAGGATATGTTTCGATTCCTTGCGGCGTAGTGTTTTTTCATTATGTCCTCCTCTGGGCGATGGGTTCAATGTTTCAATACCCCAGAAACGCAATTGCTTCCAGTCCCCATTGTGCTCTGACTCCATGTGTTTTGCAACTGCGTTGCTTCTATCTCTATGCACAGTTGCGCGAACATGTTCGAGGATCCGTTTTTTAAGTTCACAAATTGTGCTACCAATGTACCTTAGTTTGCACGGGCATTCAATCATGTACACAGTGTATCTGCTGTTACAAGTTATGCATTGATTGATTTTCCAGTTTTTTTTGTCCGGCATGGTTATTTCCTGGGTTGGTTTTGCGATTTCACAGGCCTTACAATGGTAGCACTTCACGAATCCTTTTGTTTGTAGCCAATTTTTTCTTTTTGTTGGTGGCTGGAAATGGCTGTGAACCAATTGGTCCTGCAGATTTTTCGCCCTTTTGTAGGTTACGGTTGGATGATTGCCCATCCTTTTTCCTATGATTGGGTCCAACTGTAGAATCTTCCAATTCTTTTTTAAGATTTGGTTTAGTTGTTTTGTTTCTCTACTATATGTTGTGATCAACCTGATCGGCTCATCTTCTGTTTGAATAGGGACTGCTTTGGATTTCAGGCTGTCCGATCTTGTGGTCTTGTTTGCTCTTTCCCAACAAGTTTTTACTGTTTGGTGATTGTATTGTCTCTTTTGGAAGCGCATTGCCGAAGTTTGGCTCTGTTTTTGCCATTCGTTTTCTTCACTACAGATTCTCCTGAGCCGAAGAAATTCCCCATAGGGGATGCTTGATATCAGGGATCGTTGATGGAAGCTGGTGGCTTCAAGTGTTGCGTTAGTGGCTGTACTTTTCCGATGCAAGGTGGTTTCCATTCTGTTGTTTTTGATATAGACTTCGGTGTCCAGGAAGATAGCTTTGCTAGCACTGATGTTGTGAGTGAATTTTATACCTGGTGAGCTCGAATTCAATATTTCAAAGTATTCAAGGAATTTTTCTTTTCCACCGTTCCATATCAAGAACAGATCATCGATAAATCTTTTCCAGATTATGATGTGCTTTGTGAACTGGTTTAGTTTGGTATTCCATGCCACTGTTTCTTCCCACCAGCCCATGGCGGTGCAGGCATAGTTTGGGCTAAAGGAGAAGCCCATAGCTGCTCCATTCTTTTGCCTGTATATTGAGTCCCCAAATAAGAAGATGTTGTTGTTCAATAGATATTGTGTCATATCCATCAGCATGTTGTTGTGGTTGGCGTAATGTATATTGCGTTCCTGAAAGACATGTTTGCAGGCATTTAGACCCATCTCATTGTCGATGTTCAAACCCGGCAAGCTCATCGTCCAGCATGGCGTCACTAACGTCAGCAGACCTCAGTGAGGAAGAAGCCAACCTGGATCCCCAACAAAAGATTTTTTTAGGGGATATGCGCCTAGTCTTGTCACAACGACAATGGGAATACAGCCACGGGGCGCAAAGAAATACACGCGGCAGGGCCAGGGGGAGAGGAAGAGCATGGCAACCAAGATTCACAAAACCCACACCAGGAGGGGCTACAGGAGAAACAGTTACAAACGAAAAAATCGGCACGGAAACCAGATTGATGAAACAAAAGAGGGGGAAGTAAATGAGGAACTACAGATAATCAACTTATCAGGAACGGAAATTTCTGAGGCAGAAACCTCTTTACTTAAAAAAGGAATAAACTTTTGCCCATCGGCACATATAGACATAGCCCAAACAAGGATTGACCTATACCTGTATATCCGCAAAATCAAGTTAGCTAAATTCTTCACTGAGAGGGAAAATAAACCCAAAATACCGAAAACTCAACCCAAACCAATATCAACATTATTGGCAAAAGAATCTGAAGCGTACTTAACATTATTAAACTTAAATGCGGAAGAGGATATGGATATCAATCTGGAATCAGCAATAACACAGTTGGGAGCAGGAACTAGCGGTTTCAAAGCAAAATCCAAATTCTACCCCCAATTAGCCCCAGGGAACAAAATCGACTTATTCCAGGAAGCGGTCATTCATGACCTATACAACATAAAACCGAAAAACAACAATAATGACAACCTCTCCAAAAATGAAAGGCAAGCTCTGGCATCACTCAAAACCAAATCAAATTTTGAAATAAAAATGGCCGACAAGGGCGGGAATATCGTCCTATGGGATCACCAACTATACATTGAGGAAGCCATGAATCAATTGAATAACTCAAACTATTATGAAAAATTAGACATTAATCCGACTTATGACAACAAGAGGATCCTGGACGGAAAAATAAAGCAATGGGAAAATGCATCATTATTAGACTCTGATGAGACCAAATACCTAACGGTAGATTTCCCGAAAACAGCGACGATATATTTCCTTCCTAAGATCCACAAAAATGCCACGAAGCCACCAGGGAGACCTATAGTGTCGTCAAATGGTTCCCTGCTTGAACCTCTATCTAACTTCATAGACTTTTTTCTAAATCCTCACGTGAAACAACTCAAATCATACATCAGGGATACGACGGATTTTCTATGCAACCTAAAGCTCATCACATGGCAGCCGGAATTTATAATGATCACAATGGATGTGATTTCATTATACACGAACATCGACAATGAGATGGGTCTAAATGCCTGCAAACATGTCTTTCAGGAACGCAATATACATTACGCCAACCACAACAACATGCTGATGGATATGACACAATATCTATTGAACAACAACATCTTCTTATTTGGGGACTCAATATACAGGCAAAAGAATGGAGCAGCTATGGGCTTCTCCTTTAGCCCAAACTATGCCTGCACCGCCATGGGCTGGTGGGAAGAAACAGTGGCATGGAATACCAAACTAAACCAGTTCACAAAGCACATCATAATCTGGAAAAGATTTATCGATGATCTGTTCTTGATATGGAACGGTGGAAAAGAAAAATTCCTTGAATACTTTGAAATATTGAATTCGAGCTCACCAGGTATAAAATTCACTCACAACATCAGTGCTAGCAAAGCTATCTTCCTGGACACCGAAGTCTATATCAAAAACAACAGAATGGAAACCACCTTGCATCGGAAAAGTACAGCCACTAACGCAACACTTGAAGCCACCAGCTTCCATCAACGATCCCTGATATCAAGCATCCCCTATGGGGAATTTCTTCGGCTCAGGAGAATCTGTAGTGAAGAAAACGAATGGCAAAAACAGAGCCAAACTTCGGCAATGCGCTTCCAAAAGAGACAATACAATCACCAAACAGTAAAAACTTGTTGGGAAAGAGCAAACAAGACCACAAGATCGGACAGCCTGAAATCCAAAGCAGTCCCTATTCAAACAGAAGATGAGCCGATCAGGTTGATCACAACATATAGTAGAGAAACAAAACAACTAAACCAAATCTTAAAAAAGAATTGGAAGATTCTACAGTTGGACCCAATCATAGGAAAAAGGATGGGCAATCATCCAACCGTAACCTACAAAAGGGCGAAAAATCTGCAGGACCAATTGGTTCACAGCCATTTCCAGCCACCAACAAAAAGAAAAAATTGGCTACAAACAAAAGGATTCGTGAAGTGCTACCATTGTAAGGCCTGTGAAATCGCAAAACCAACCCAGGAAATAACCATGCCGGACAAAAAAAACTGGAAAATCAATCAATGCATAACTTGTAACAGCAGATACACTGTGTACATGATTGAATGCCCGTGCAAACTAAGGTACATTGGTAGCACAATTTGTGAACTTAAAAAACGGATCCTCGAACATGTTCGCGCAACTGTGCATAGAGATAGAAGCAACGCAGTTGCAAAACACATGGAGTCAGAG
This sequence comes from Lissotriton vulgaris, assembly GCF_964263255.1. Lineage (NCBI taxonomy): Eukaryota > Metazoa > Chordata > Amphibia > Caudata > Salamandridae > Lissotriton > Lissotriton vulgaris. The sequence goes on along the minus strand of NC_141694.1, from coordinate 1,740,076,669 downwards.
CACAATGGGGACTGGAAGCAATTGCGTTTCTGGGGTATTGAAACATTGAACCCATCGCCCAGAGGAGGACATAATGAAAAAACACTACGCCGCAAGGAATCGAAACATATCCTTGGTTTCAGAACTATGACCCCATTAGGGTTAAATCAATCGGAGGAACTTTACATACACCTCTAAATGAACTTAATTGACTTCCGTTACAATTTCCGCCTGCCATGAACTATTAATTCCATTTTAGTCCCCCAATTATAATTTTCTCACCCCCCCACCAGTTTTCACCTTTGTTTTGAGCTCACTTGGGCGAGTACTCACAGATTAAGCCATGAATTATGACATACCAAGCCCACTGGAGGGCTATATTTAAACTACTGATTAATTAATTAATTAATTATAATGTTGAATCACTAATCCAACACACATGTGAAATGCCCACTGGAGGGCTATACCAGGGTTATTCAGTGATGTTTCAAAATGTCCAATGGCTAACTGTACCCACTGGAGGGCCACACTCCCCTAGTTTAAAGCGGTTACAGTACCAACAATGGCTTTAGGAGGATTAGTAACATCTAATTCACCCTAACGCATAGTTAGCCACTATGCCCCATTAATACACAATTAACCCCTCACATGTAATCACTAACATACACAGTAAATCATAACAAAGGGCTAGACTACAAGTCCCAGAATCCCTAAACATATGTGTCAGGGAACATGTGACACATGGAGGCGGGGCAATCTTGTTGTTTGTTTGTTGGTTGCTTAAAACTGTTGAGCGATGCACAGTATACTGACCGTGAGCAAGACAGCGGACGCTGTCGAAACGCGTTGGTTTCTATATTGTTTTACAACCCCCAAAGGATTAATGCATTAAATTAATTCGAACACTTGAGAACGTCTGCAGCCTGTTCCTTTCTGCGACTCCACCTGCCCCTTGCTGGGGAAACCTGTTGAAAATATATATATATATATATATATATATATATATATATATATATATATATATATATATATATATATATATATATATATATATATATATAGGTATTAAATTTAATACCTATATATATATATATATATATATATATATATATATATGTATTAAAAGTATATATATATATATATTGCCAACAAGGAAGGGTCTATACATTTGCCCGATGTTTATAATATAACAATTCTTTTTCAAAATTTGAAAATGTTGAATCAGACTGTCATTTGACTTAGAAACAGGCAAAGGTATGTTCTTAATGACTATAGTACAAAATGGCTTTTTATAATATAACAAATCTTTTTCTAAAAATTGAAAATATTGTGTCAACAGATGTACAAACCGGACCAAATGTTGAAATTTACTGTGTATATAATGAGGAAGCATACAGAACACATAAAATTGTAAATAGGTATGAAAGAGATAATGTTAAACTTCTCTTTTTTTCTCACGCCCTCTAACTTCTCTATTTTGATAAAATATCCTTACCCTCTCTATGACTAGACTTGTGGTGGCATTTGCTTACTCTTGATCACTTATATCCTACCTAACCGCTAATTAATCTAAATCTCAAGAGTCCTGCATCTAATTTGCACAAAACCCGAGGTGACGTAACTCTCAATGTCTGACGCTTCTCGTCTGCATGCACACACCCTCTCCTCAAACTCACATAAGGGACTTCTCCTATCCGGTGATCACACACCACACTTTACAATAATGAACTTGCACTCTATACTACTTCTTTTTCGTACTCTTGCACGGTCCTTGGGGTCTTAGGCGCTCTCTTCTCAATGACGAACACTTACAACTTTTACTGTGATCTATTACAGCCTTGAAAAAGCCCTGGCGCAATTCGCCACAGGGGCGAAACACGTGTCGGCTGTCTACGTTTTTATCCACACAAATAAAGAGCAACTTTTCTATAAAGCACCGTCTCCTTTGATTCTATTCATACAAAAAAGGATTGAGCCTAAGGACACCAAGATGTAACGTTTAACACACTCATCATTCCCTTCGAATGCAAGGGCCAAGTGCGCAGGCGACAAACCCAGTTGATCCCAAAAGCCATCAGGAAAAACACCAGAAGGTCAGTCTTACACATTTTCCCCAGGGGCACCACATTTATTAAAAATTATTGCAGCCTGTAGAAAAAAGTTTGTGTGCACCACATAGACTCAGATTTTACATTTTTACATTTCAGCGAGTATTTACAAAGAGCAAGATAAAAATGAAACTTTCAAGTTCGCACAATATAGGGGTGCGGTGGGGGGAGGCACAACTGAACCGGAAATGTAAACTTAGAAAGTTTCATGTGCCACCCAGGGCCCGCCGTAGTGCATCACGAACCTTGAATTTTGACAATTTATAAAATTTACAACGCCCATAAAAGCACCAACTTGTACATTGTTCTAGACTACATGTATAGACGATTGTTTTGTACAATATGCTGCACTAGGAACCTATACAAGTTATGTACATAGATTTCAATAAATAGATTGCATTTGTTAAAGGGCTTTTTACTTCCCTGCGCCCCCTGAAAGACCCTTCCAAAATGAGCACTGAGTGTACGGAATTTGGCACTGCCACCCTACCTTTGGCACCTTTCATTGCACAAGAGTGAGGAGGAAGGGTCATTTTTTGAGGCAATTGGATTCCCACATTTCCCAAATCCTGGAAGACTGGAGGAGCACCTCTTCCAACCTGGGTGCGACCAGTCAACCAGAAGAGTCTAGAAGCCATGAGATCAAGGCGCTGAGCTTATACAAGTCTTTAAGTTCATCCAGCAACTCATCAAGATTGTAGGATGGTGCTGCAGCCTGAAAGAGTCCAGGTAGCAAATAACTTAGGAGCCAGTGTAGAAAGAGTAGTAGCCCATGGCCTTGGGGGCGTTTTTGTAGTCTTCTGGGGAGCCCAGATCTTCGCATTTTATGGTTGGAGAGTCCTCGTTGCTCAAAGTGCTAGGGGAGAGGCGTCACCTCTTGCACGCCCCGTGTAGACCCCAGAGTCATTGGAGTCCATGGAATTGATGGAAGGCGGAGACTCACCCAGGCAGAGGCGAAGTCGTCCTTCATATTCTCCTTGGCGTGCTGGCCATCACCAAAGCTAGGAGGGCTGCTCTTTGGAGGCCACGGGGAGCCCGTGAGCATCTTCCTCTGGTAGTGGAGACTCTGCCACCTCTGCTAGCCATGGATGCAAAGGCCCAGTCTGCTAGCCATGGATGCAAAGGCCCAGTCTGGGTAGTTCCCCAAGAAGCTGAAGACCTGGCTTTTTGAGTAGTCCCAGTAGGCCCTATGAGTGGCTAGACTCACACCTGCTCAGCGCCAGGATACTGTGCCGGGTGATAGCGCGCTGTACATATCTGTATGTGTTTGTAACAGAAACAGCGATTCCTGCGGGACATTGAAAAACAATTGTGATGATAATATGCACAATTGTAATGGTTAAGCGTTATGACGTCAGGAAGCAAGGCTAGCAAGGACACAGACGGTTGTATTTACAATATTGCTTTTATATATCAAATAATGAATCAATTTATACATAAAGGAAAAACATGATAGTGCTAGGTGTCCCCAGTGAATTTGGAACCAAAAGTAAAGGAAAAACATTTAAATTGGTGATAAATGTAACTTGGTTTCCATGGAAAACGCCCATAAACAAGTGTACAATGATCACAGCCACTGTGTACAATGATCAGGGCTGATTGAATTGGTTCGTTTTGATAGGCTGTTGAAAACGTTTCGACCCTTTAACACAATACAGGGTTTCTTCAGGACCTATGGGTGTAGGGACATCTGAAATACGATTGCGCAGCCACATGAAGAGTGTGATACACCAGTTGAGTGAAAGAAGAAATAACAGATACTCACAAGGGACTTGGCCGGGTACTCTTTGTGTGTATTGGAGTGAAGGGTTGGCAAAGAAATTGGTTACAGAGCGCGGTCAATGCTGAAGGATGAGGAGGATGGTGTGCTCCGCCTGTGGTGGGAGCAGGGAGATCTCGGGACTGGAGGTAACTGCAGGTGCAGTGCAGTAGTGATTATGTATGTAAGTTGTTTCGCTAACACGAGCACTGAATCGTGCCTTCGTGTCCAGGTATATTCCTATAAATGAATATCTGTAGTGCGTGTCCAAGCATCGTAAGAAGGTAGACCTGACTAATCCGTCTACTTAGGTTCAATGACGACATATGTGTATAACATAGCATGTTGCATGAAAAGAAGAAGATCTTGAAAAAAGCAAACATATCTAGGATGAAGTAAAACGTGAAAAGTAAACAGGTATTGCATCGCCAACAGGCAATATCTTAACGTTTTTATAGTATTTGTTGAGGAATGGATCAGTCTTTTTGCCAGTAAAGTTAAGGACATGAATGTAGAGCCCGAAAATATTCAGTTTCCAGTTTTTTTTTAAATGACTGCCAGTTCTAATGCCACACAAGACCGGTCCACTTATAGCCCTGCTCTCTGACCCCAAACAACAATCAATCCAGGTCCAAACCCAAGACAGTGGGGAGAGTGCTTTGTGGTTGTGCGGGTGGTATGAAGCGCTATAAAAACAAGCATTGGCATTGCCAATAGGTCTCGCTTTTGTGACCTTATAAGTGTTTAGCCATGTAATAGTTGATGTTGTTGCACCAATTGTGCTGCACACATAAATACATATAAGGTCCCAAAAGCGTGACCTATTCTCTATGCCAAGGCTTGTACTTTATTTCAAGTCCCGCTTCTGTCATCCACCACGCTCAGGGGTGAAACGTAGACTCCTGTAGCCTTTGCGGTGTAGAAGTGCCCATGACCCTTCATCGGCCCCTCAACCTTAGAGGGGGCCCCAACTGAGCACAAGGTCATGAATTTCTGTGAGATATGGGAGACTCAGAGGCCCCCCCTCCTTACATTATGCAGGTGGGCCCATTTTTTTCATTCGCCACGGACCACCCTACACTTATTCTATTCTATTCACTGAAATTTCTTTAGCGTGTGGCTACCCTAAAGGGCCTCCCAATGCTATGACAACCAAGAATTATGCGAAAATGATAAGAGTAAATGAGGGTTGATAAAATCATGCTTAAAGTAGGGTGGTCTTTAACAATTTCCTGATAGCTAATTCAGATTTCATTTGCCTTAGGTTCTGTGGGAGTGGGTTCCAAAGTTTAGGTGCTAGGAACGCAAAAGACCTTCCTCCACTCCTGGCTCTCATCATCCTGGGGACTGCAAACAGTTGTTGTGTTTTAGATCGTAGGAGTCTAGTGCGGCTGTAAGGTGTACGTACATTTTTAATTAGCTTGGGGCCTTTTTGTTCATTGCTCTATGGGCCATGAGAGAGATTGGCCTGTAGTTTTCACATGTTTCGGGATCCATCAATGTTTTTTTTAAATAATGGCTTTACAATAGCATGTTTCCAACTGCTTGGCACAGTCCCTGAGGCCTAGTGAGTAGTTGAACATATCGGTCAGTACAGAGATAACTGATTTCCCTCCTTTTAGCATATTATCAGGAGGTGCAGGATTTGGAGGAAAGTAAACCTGATTTTAAATCTCTTCAGTGAGTTCCTGAGCTATTTCTGAGAACGAGTCTAATCCCCCCCCCCCCGCACCTCCTACCCCCTTGATATGTGAGAGTTTTAATAAATTTGTGTGTTCTCCTAAAGTAAGCAGGATATTGTTACAAAAAACAACGGGGAGGCATGGGAAGGGGGGAGGGAATGGAACGTACCATTAGGAAGAGATTACAACAATTATTTTTCGAAAAAATTGATAAACCTGTTGCAGCATGATTCTGATTGTAGGAGACCAGTCTTTTTATCTGTAGGTTTCATTATACTATTTACCACACCGTATAGTTCTTTTGAGCAATTGGCAGCATAGTTAATTTTAGATGTAAAGAAGTCCACTCCTGCATTTCTAATTGATAAGTGGGTCTTTTTATTGCTCTCTTATAGGTCTCTTTCTCCTCTTTGTCTCACTCTTAAGGATTATTTTTCATACCAGCTTTCTACAGTTGTCACTCTTTTACAATATAGCTCTTCCCCTTTATTTCTCCCTTCACCTTCCTTTCTTGCTCTGTTTCAAAATATGATGATGACAAATAAGTCTTAGTCGCCAAACCCATGTGCCCACTATCTGCACCCACCTGCAAAAATGTAGCACAACCAGTGGCGGCTCCTCCGCTAAGGTAGAGGAGCATTGCCCCACCCCTCCAAAGGAAAAATACAATGATAGTAACATATCGTTATTACCATTGTGTTTTTCCTATGGAAGTCAATGGTTCGTGGGGCGGGGCTCGGCTGAGCATGGGGAGAAGTGGTTCACACGCCCTAATTGCACATAACTGGTTGACCGGCCCTTTTGGGCCTGCCAAGCAGTTCTACACACTGTGCATGTTCCCCACCAGGCTGCATTACACAGCCTGGAGAGGAGCATGCAAAGCTCACAGCGTTCAGACCAATCACAATGCTGCATTGCAGCGTTATGATTGGCTCAGGAGAGCCTGCTGCCCAGGTGCTTCCTGCTGCTGGCCAGAACTGAGACCGGACGATGAAGGGGACGGAGGAGAAGCGGCCATATGTCCGTTTCAGGTATGATCTTTGTTTTCTCCATTTGATACTCCCCACCTCTTCCCCCACCCCTCCAACCCCGTCCGGTAGCAGCCGCTACTGAGCACAACCTGGCAGCAAGCTATAGGGTAATAGCTTCTTGCAAACCATTAACTTAAAAGCTCTGACCTCATTTAACGGACACAATATAAATGGTTCCTGAAACACCTAACTAAAGCTTTGTAGCTCCCTGTTGAGAGAGATACCGGTTGTTAGAGGCCCCGTTCCTGAGTTATAGACCCAAAGGTAAAAGTCATAACGAGGAAGAGGATCTTTAACAACTGGTATAGCCAGAGTCAGAAGGGCTATAATGCTATTGGAACATTCCACTCACTGAGGGCTGAACGTTCTAAATTAAAAGGACAGAAACACAAAAACACGCTTTGGAATGTTGGTGCAGCAGGCCTATACTAGCCATTATTAGCCCTGAGCCACTCCATTGTTTTTAAGGACCTCCCAACACTCCAATGATTAAATAAATATATATATATATAAATATATATATATACATACATATTATTTTTATTTTATTTTACATGAACGTGTGCTTTATTTTGATTAAAAACGTTGACAATGCTTTATCAACTAAAAGCATCTTTTTACAGTGTTGTCATGTTTTCTTCAAATGCCCTTTCCTCTGTTATGTACCAATTTCATCTGCAAATATGCCATCCAATACTTCATTGTCCTAAATTGATATCTATTCAAGTTAAAGAGTCCTGTATACGTGCCCACAACATTTAAGTGTTTAAACCTTCTTCTGGGAAGGCGTCCAGCTCTCTGCTAAACATACAAATCCAAAGGTTGCTATGGTAATCTGAGCGAATGACGCGGTAATCTCTGTTTTAGGAAGATTCTTTGCCATAGGACCTGCAAAGAAGGGGATATCAGCTGCAGCTCTTGAAAGTGAAGTATGATGAAGGATTTAATTTCATGGTAAATGAAATCAGAAAATCCATTTTCATTAATCCGGCTGCTTTGAGACAAATGATGGAATTTCGGGCTTAGATGTTTTCTAGCAACCGACCACAGTAATGAAAAATAACAAGAGGTGCAGTCAAACCATGGCTGTCTGACCAAGTAACAAAGGTAGCATTAAGTGCAATGCTGCTACAAATTGTCGGTGAAAATATAAGATGCGAAGACCTCTGGTATTCTCTTGCTTGGGACGCTGAAGGATGTATGTGTGGGGGAGGGAATCATTTTGGAGTACCAACGCCCACATGGGTTTCCCCATCCCATTGTATTTTTGTTCCATAAGTGTCAAACATATTAAGTGCAGGCACTAAACCTGGTTGTAAAATAATGCCTTTTTAGCTACCTGGGTTTCATGGGTGATCCTATTCTCTGAGTTCAGAAAGGATGAACCTCAAGGAGACAGATTTGATTGTGAACAGTGCACTCACTGACTCACTTACACTAGTCCCTCACTCTTTTATTCCTTGCACTTTAAAAGAAAGCTGGGGATTCCCGTGCTGCAGTTGTGTAAAAAGGGCACAACCAAGGCAGAACCCGCCTCTACCTGCCAGTATTTTGGAATGTGTGAGTTTGAAATGTTTTTTTGCCATGATTTTTGCAAAGTTTCATTGAAAACGTTACACCCAAGATAAAGTTTGCCACATTTTTTATTTTCATGGCCTTTGAGTTAAAATATTGTCTTTGCTGATACTTCTGTATAAAATAACCTCCTATCGCTAACAGGGATTTTCTGAATCAAAAATATTTCACAGGAAACATTTTTCTCGGAAAGAGGCAGGATTTATTCATGATAATATACAAATTCTTAAACATGCACATGCCCATCACAAGTGGCTCTGAAGTCCACTAAAGTCGCTTGCCAAGAGGGCTAAATAAAGTTACCACCTTTTGCAGAAAAAGCTTGCATTTTAGCGGCTCCACACTGTGGCCCAAACGGGGAAGTAGCATGATGAGCACATATCACGGCCCTTTCCCACTTCTCCCTGCCTCTCTGCCTCCCCCCGTTTTCTCTGACAGCTCACACCCCACCTGGCCCTCTTCCTCGCATCCTTTCTTCCCTGACTCTAAAACGTAATGCCTCTCCTGAGTTTTGCTGTACTTTTTCTATTTTTTGTAGTGATGAAATCATGATCGGCCACAAAGTCCGATATGGAAAGGTAGAGAGAGCAACGCTCATATTCATTTTAAGGCCAGCCATGAAAGCACAGCAGTATTTGATGCCTCTTGATACTGATGTTTGGCAAAGCCAATAGGTCTGGCATTAAAGTGCTAAAAGGCATTTGTGCATGTAGTGGCGTAGCACGGTCAGGTGGTACCCGGTGCGGAACATTTCTTGTCACCACACATATTTTTGCCATGTTGTCCCCCCCCTCAGTGATGACACTTATCACCTCCGGCTTGACAAAATGGCATATATTTGCAATTTTGTCGTCCCCCAGTGATGACAGCTGGGGCGGCCCACACCCACTGCACCCCCCCCCCCCACCCTTCCTACACCACTGTGTGCATGCAACACATGGAAACAGCAATTGTGCATGACTGTTTGTACGTGTTAGCATATTGAAGCCAGACCCGCAGGCTTTATAAATACTTGTTCCACTATCAGCTCTCCCAAATTTTTGTGGCAGAAGGAAGGCCAGATATCAGCTGGTGGAGGTGAGGGTTCACTGCAGCAGGGAATACAAAGCCAGCTCGTTTCCAGGTCACCAAGGGCCGTATTATGCATTGTGATTGTTTACGTCCGGAACACTTTTTAAAAGGTGCCCTGGGCACAAACAATCACAATGCGCCCTATTATGATGTATGCGCTGCCCCCAAGGCAGCCGCGAACTCGCGCTATCCTGGGACAGAGCATTCATGTGAAAACACGGAACGGCCATGGTTGGCTCCTCCATTAGGGCGGAGGAGCGCCACCCCACTGCTTTCTCGCAGTGCGAGAAGCAAAAAATAAAAAGGTGTTTTAAATACCATTTTATTTTCTGTTTCTCACGCTGCTAAAAAGTAGAAGGCAGAGGTATGCCTGGTTTGGGGTGGCCGGGAGGTTATGCCTAATTGGGCACGGGTGGGTGGGCGAGTCGGGTAGGAGTGGCTTGCACCACTCTGAGTGCCCTGACTGCTTGTTCGGCCCTGGACCGTTCCAGGAAAAGGTCATTTTTATTTATATTTTACCCCTGTGGTAACACTCGCACGTCCCCCCCACGAGAATTGCAAGCCGCGACTGCCTACTCAACCCCGATCCCCCCCCCCCCCTCCCTGGGCCTGGCCTTCATTGATAAACTGTTTTAACTCCTTCGCTGCGGCGGCTATTCCGCCGCAGCGCTAACGGTCGCGGGCGGGCGCGCGGCTCACCCGCGCTGGTGACAGAACCGTTCCGTCACGGCTCGCGGGTGAGCTGTGCTTGTGACGGAACGGTTCCGTCACGGCCCCGCCCGCTTAATTAAACCTGCTGCGCAGGCGCGAAATCAGCGCCGCGCAGGCGCAGCGGCCGGGCCATGACGGAACCGTTCCGTCACCAGCACAGCTCACCCGAGGGGCGTGACGGAACGGTTCCGTCAGCAGCATCGAAGGAGTTAAAAGAAGCACAATCACTCTTGCACCAAAACGGGATGTAAATTACATTCCGTTTTGGAAGCAAGAAGAGTGATTGTGCTTCTTTTAAAACAGTTAATGTTCACCAGAGTTCGGTTTCACCGACAAAGTTGTGGTGCTGGCAAGTTGCAACCGAGTTGCACTGCACATCACAGTTAAAGTTGGGGGGAGGGGCCACTCGCAGAAACTTTGCGCTCCCTTTTGTGCACATTGGGGGGTAGTAATAACTGCTTAGAAAAGTATGGGCACCATGTTTCTCATGTGCGTGACCCTCAGATTCCATTCCACCTACTCGCCCCCCTGGGCCGGGCCTTGATTAATAAACTGTTTTAAAAGAAGCACAATAACTCTTGCTTCCAATACGGGATGTAAATTACATCCCGTTTTGGAAGCGTGATTGTGTTTCTTTTAAAACAGTTCATTATGTTCATCAAATTTGTGGAAAAATTAGAGAAATGATTGACACATCATCAAAGAAGTAGTGGAAAAGTAAGTTTGCCTGTGGTTCCTATAAAATCTTTATTTTCAAAATGTTCTGTCAAGCGCCAAGAAGAATACAACCATTTAGGAGCAGCCTGATAATTATGGAACAATTGTGAAGACCACAGTAAAACATGGGAATTGCACAAACCACAAGCCGCTCGCGACCTGAGACCTGCTCTCCCCTAACATTGACCAGTGCATAATGTATGCTGATACCAACCTAAGGGGAAACAGCGGAAGAGAAAGAGAAAAAAAGAGAGACGGAGAGGGACAGACAGAGCAGTCTGCTCTTATTCCTTCAAACAAGCGCTCATCTATCTTCAGTGAGATCAGCAGTCTTCAACTTCAGTACCTGGGCAGAGAAAAGAACAGAGGTCAATGTCTAGAATGCCCAGCCAATCCATTAAAATAACAAATTAATATCACACTGCACTTGCCATCTTCCCATAGAGAGGTGGTGAACACAGATAAGTGCCCTCGAGGTTAGTAAAAGACAAGCAAGACTGTGATTGCGGGGGCGCACACTGCCCCCCGCAGCCCGGGGACCGCAACCCCTGCGGCTTAATATTATAATGTTGGGGGGCCTCTAAGGCCCCCGCATCCCCGAGGACCGCCACCCCCTGGGGCTTATTTTTGATTTTTAAAAAACCCTGTGTGGGGGGCTTGAATGCCCCACATGCCCTGGGGACCACCACCTCCCTGGGGCTCTAAATATTAAAATGTGGGGGTCTGTGATGGACCCCCAAGCCCCGGGGACAGCCACCTCCCTGTGGCTTTGAAGATGTTGGGAGGGGCCCCCCCTCCTGGAGCCTTGTCATGGCCCTGGGAACCACCACCCCTCAAGCCCGGCTCCTTCAGTGTCCCGGGGTGCCCATCCCCGGGACACTGCTGTTTGCAATGAAAGGGCGGGAGCCTCACGGCTCCCACCCTGTCATTGTAAAACTGCTTTGCTTCATTGAAGCAAGAGCAGGGAAACCTGCTCTTGCTTCAATGAAGCAAAGCAGTTTGCTTGTCCACATGGGGAGCAGCATGTTAGCTTCTCCCCATGTGGAAAAGCAATGCCAGCTCCCACAGGAGGCGGGGAGCTGGCTGGGACCATGGGGGGATAGGGGTCCCCCCATGGTCCCCAACGAAAAGGGCCAGCCCCGGGGGATGGGGTCCCTGGGACTACAAGTGCCCCCCTCCCCAAATGATAAAAAAAAGAGGCAGTCCGACCCCGGGGGATGGGGTCCCCTGGGCCATAATAGGCCTGAGGAGGGGGGCCACACCACCCCCTTCCAAAAAACAAACAAACAATGACCAGGCCCCAGGGGATGGGGTCCCCGGAGCCAGAAGTGGCCCGGGAGGGGGGCCACGCAGCCCCCCTCCCAAATTATAAATAACATTTTTATTTTTATTTTTAAAGAGAAAGGCCGGGGGATGGGGTACCCAGGGCCATAAATGACCCGAGGAGGAGAACCACACAGCCCCCCTCCAATTTTTTTTTAAAAAGTGGCCATGTCCCGGGGCATGGGGTCCCCAGGGCGATTATGGTGATGTCACTGACCATTATTATCAACAAAAGAGAGCCTACTATTGTGAATTTCTAAAAGACAAAAATGCCTCGGTGAAAAAACACACACACAGTGACTAGACTATATATGTGGTCAAAAACAATAAGGAAGGAAGCAAGGAGAAGGAACTATCTTCTAAAAGAACCCTCACTCACCCTAGTGGTGACATGCTTCATCATGGGGTTCGCCACAGGAGGGACCGAATATCCCCCCTGTGTGCTTCGACGCCTGCAACTGCAGCGGAGCTGGTGTTATGATAGTGTGATGAGTGATCTGTGATTAGTGAATTAAAAGATCCCAACTGGACCCCAACAACTTTATTAAAGGGCCAATTGTTCACAATAAATAGTGAGATCACTTAGAGGTTTAAATTAGAACCCTAGTGACCTAGTGTAGGTGGTCAACATGTTTCTGCTGAATATTGCTTTCTCAGCTCAGCTTTCTTCAGGACCAAATTAACAATCAGAAAAAGCCGTCCTCCGGGGGTCCACACACGCTAAGGTCTGCCCACACCGTTAGGACAGGAAAGAAAAGACCAAAATTTGATACTCTCCTTTAAATAACTCACGGTTTTACCCGCAGTCAGTGATCCTGCAATTTGCCTGGATACAATCTGTAAATAAACACATGCATTTTAGATGTATCTATGTCTGTTTCTTGACCTACTTTTACTAAAGTATCTTCTTTATACTACATTTTACTGACTCATATTCAGTCTATTCATAAAGTGTAAGCTGTAATTATGCTGGTTTGATGCCCTTCTAATTAGAGGCAAGTGTATCAAAGGAGTTTTGTTTTACATTTAAAAACACCCGATAGTTAGCCCATAACATTCAGTCCCTTTAACCTCCTCTCAGAGGCCTCCAGGACAGACCAAACAGACAAGTCTTAAAGGAAAAAATGGTCAATTCTAATGCACTCACTCTGTCTGAAGAGTCGGCATGCCACATGGACACTCAGTGTGGCAATTTCTTCACGTTCCGTTTTTTCTGCGAAAACAAAACAAACGGGGCGAGTTGCCAAACGTTAATCCTCCCATGCTGTTACGATAGTAACACAGCAATAAGGACTAAGGATAGAAGCGCAGTGCACAGAAACATATATACGCTTACTTTCAAACGGACGACTCGCCGCCTGGGGCCTAGTTTTTCTATCACTGGAGTCCGGATCTTGCTCGCAGTGGCACCGTTGTTGTATTTAAACCAGCGTTATGGGTACGTGACTACGTCATAAGTCACATGACCGGAAGATATTTACCGAACATATATTATCACAGGCTCATATATTTTTCATATATATGATTTAGTTTTGAACCTTTCTTTGTTCGATCGTCCGGTCTATGGATAGTAGTTTTAAGGTGCCTTTGCCCATGAGAAATGGCCCCATTGCGCTGGCTCTGTACGCATTGACACTACCCTTCTGGTGGAGTTAAACGAAAGACTAGACTGCTGACCTTCCTCACGAATCGTCGTGTCTATACTTTGAGAATTAATAAGTATTGTTCCCTGAGGGGTAGTGACGTTTACAGTGAACAAAGTGACATAGAATTTCATTGTAAAATGAATTTTGATCGCTGTCAGGTCAATGTGCTCATCGTTATGCGCCCAGTCCAGATGGAGAACCCAGTTATGTAAAGACCCCAAAAGTGAAAATTTTTGGGACATACATAATTTTATAGGGCTGGGAGGCTGTCTAGATGGACATTATCTCAGTACGCTGCCCCAAGGGATATCGTCATTAAGTCCCCTCTGGTGAGACGACAAACGGTATACCCATCTCTGTTCCTGTTCAAATAATTTTTGCTTTATTATTATAAATACCAAAAAAAAAATTATTTTTAAAGAGAAAGGCCGGGGGATGGGGTACCCAGGGCCATAAATGACCCGAGGAGGAGAACCACACAGCCCCCCTCCAATTTTTTTTAAAAAGTGGCCATGTCCCGGGGCATGGGGTCCCCGGGGCGATTATGGTGATGTCACTGACCATGTCATGAATGATGTAATATGTGACATCATCAGCAGTGGATTGCGGGTGTGCGAGTTATAGTTAGTACAACTAACTATAACGGAGGAATTTCAATGGTTTTGTACGAGTGAAATGTCCAGCTAACGATAACACCCCTAAAACCTATGTTTTTTTTGGTGAATTTCTAAGGTTTTTTAAATGCTAATTCCTAATATATCATGTCTGAAACCTATGGTTTTTTCAGTGAATATATATATTGGTTCCGCCGCAAAGCCACGCACCACCTACAAGAGCGCCGTCATTACCCGAACCTGAACCAACCCTGTGGGCCTCGTGAGAACGACAAAGGATAATGGGCTGCCACCGGAAACCGATTCTGGTCTGGATCCTAGCAGCCTCGGAAATAGGACTGCCTAAGGAGCAACGTTGCAGGGAAAAGGCTTCAAATAATTTTTTAATGAAAAGACCTTATTAATAGCAGCAGAAATATCGGCAACACCCACTGGAGGGCTAGAATTGTAACCAGCTGAATGACCACAAGTACCAGCATGCACCAGCACCTTAAACCCATTGTGGTGTCCACCAGGGGGCCAAAAATACATCATAAAAGTGCAATTGACTGTGTGTGCGTCACCCGGGTTTGTTGCTTGCCAAGGCTTACATTCGAAAAAGGTCAAAGGATGACCGAAACGCATCAGGACTGCCTGTGCTGCTTGTAAATAAATCAATGCCCGCATCGTAGCGTGTGCAGCTTCATCTTTCGGTGAGTGGAAAAGTTGTCTATATATATATATATATATATATATATATATATATATATATATATATATATATATCAAAACAAAACCCTTTCAGGCACAGAGTGACGCATAAATTATGCAAAAAAGAAGGAGATAACTCTGGGTAGTTCTCAAGTTTAGGTGGAAAGCAGCTCCTGTTAGAGCACTCTCAACACCAGGGAGACTCTAGATCTGCTCACCTCAAATGTCTGTTTTTCTATCAAAGTCTTTAAGCATAGGATTAGCACAGTGCCATCCACGCCGAGATAGAAAAGGACAAAGTCTTTTGCCATTTCCACAGCAAAGTCTTCAAGCATAGCACTAGCACAGTGCTGTCCTTGCCGAGCTGTAAAATGACAAAAGCCATTTATCACTCCAGGCACAGTATTACAGCTTTGAATTGGTAAAATACCTACTCAAGCCAACCTGAAATGAATAAAAACAACCCCTGACACAGTGTTTCGCTCTAATTCAGGTGCAAAAGCATCCATAAAAGATTCTGTCATACATTCATACAATAAAAGGAAAATACATCACATAATATGTAAAAAAGCATTTCATGCAGCTAAAACTTCATAACATTTTGAAACAATGCAAATTGATTAAGCTCTGGGGTACAAGGCAGTACACACTCTCGCGCTAAAAGAACTTTAACAATGCAGGCAGCACAAATTCAGTCAATTCTAGTGAGCCTAAATATGTAAGCGGCCCGCAAAAAAATCATCACTGCACAGAGTGTAAAGGGGTTGGGTAACAACTGTAAGTGCAAGAGTGCCACTTTAGCCTGACTTAATTTCAGACTTTTTAGCAAGGGCCGGAGAAAGCGTTTTCTGGGCAATGATTAAAATCTGCACAATAGTACAATATGTAACGTGCCCTGAGGAGATCAAAGATCGCAGCCACCGGGACCTCTTTGGTCCGACGGAAAAGCAAACACTCAGGAATGCAAAAAAATTATGAAGCTGGTTGAATCTGAATCATGTGATCAAGAATCTATCATGAGCACTAGTTAGGGCTGAAAGGTATGATTCGATACCCAGAACTGATTTTAACATTACAAACACTCTTACTGATGGTTTACTAAGCTCAGTGTTTTCACGATTAACAGTAAAAAATGTATGATGTAGGTCTTTATGATTTTGACGTCCCCGAAACTTAAAGTGTCATGTGCAAAGAAAATGTCTGGCCTTCCCATAGTCTGGAAAGGCTCCTTTACATGTCGTATCCAAGGAATTTTATTGCCATGTTCCAATGCCAGACAATCAGATAGGATCAAGTGGTTTAAACCCTTATGTTCGCTTGTCCATATCTTTATCCAGAACACTAAAGGTTTGATTGCAACTAGATCTGCAGGGTAACCAACCCCTAGCTCTTCATGCACAGACCAGGCTGGCGTGCCTTAGAAGACTTGCAGGATCTGGCGCAAGAACTTATTTTGCGCCACCTTTAACCTGTGTGGAGGTACATACCTCCAGATTTCAGTGCTGTATACAATTCTAGAAATGCCTTTAGACTTATACAGTTTTAAGATGACCTCCGGGGCCATGAACCCAATCTACTTGCAAAGCTAGTGATGACATCCAAGGATTTAGTCAGCTCACGCAGCTTCCCTTCTAAGAGGGCTTCCCACTGTAATTTGTCATCAAATAACACACCCAGATAGGGAAAAGACGGGGCCTTGCTAAGGGTATGGATGCCAGCCTTAAAACTTTTGGTCCTGAGCCCCCGGGGACCTCCCACTAAAACATACAACTTAGTCAAATTAACAGACAGGTCCAGCCTATCCATAAATGCTACAAAACCATCTATTAAAACCTTCAGGCCACGGCCCTTATGGGCCATGAGCATTGCGTTGTTGCCATAAATTAGTCCTGGCAAGGCTCTCCTGCCTACTCTAGGGGAATGTTGTAAATGAGATCAGGAGA
Organism: Lissotriton vulgaris; assembly: GCF_964263255.1. Taxonomy (NCBI): domain Eukaryota; kingdom Metazoa; phylum Chordata; class Amphibia; order Caudata; family Salamandridae; genus Lissotriton; species Lissotriton vulgaris. The sequence goes on along the minus strand of NC_141694.1, from coordinate 1,740,059,820 downwards.
CTTCTTGTGGCAGAAAGTTTGAAGTTTATTTCTATTTTATTCAGCACCCACGACCAGACGATCCCGCTGCGCACCAGGACTCCAGACAACTGAATAATGTTGTTAGAACCCAGGAACGCACCCAGCAGCGTCCGAACATGGAACCATATTCAAACAGATGCAATCATTACATGAAGTGTCCTCGCGCTGGGGTGCAGCGCGAGGATGAGAAAACACAATACACTACAATTTCTCCCCCTTCACAAGGGAGAAAAGAAAACGTCTAAATAATAAAACAATTTGAAGTATAACAGGAATAAATATATGTATATTGTAAGTGCTACAAGTAATTACAATAGATGAAATATAATATCATGATAACACATAATCATTCAGTTTTGCAGACAATTTTCTGCAGCCAACTCCTAAATCCGGGGGTAAGGAATAAGTGTTAACATTTATACCATTAGTGGTAGAAGTGGATGGACAAGAAGAGTTAGAATGCATAACTGGAAAGCAGGATGTGGATGTGGACGAACTTCCAACATCGAATGTTATGTTTTTTAACCAAAAAGACCAGTTTCAGTATTCAAAATCCTTTTTGGTTACATTGAGTAAGGAACTGGCCTGTGAAACAGAAAGATGTACATGAGATCTTTTGTTCCACCATCCTTTGGCACCAAGTAAGGCTGAACCTCTGCTGACACCGGTGACTTGGACCGGAGGGGGACATTTCGACAAACCCTTAGTGACTTTTTCAGGATTTTTAATGAGAACCCAATCACCGATTTTCAATTCGAGTAAATCAAATTTTTTTGCAGAATCATGCACAGACTTCATTAGATTTTGTTTTTGCAAAACTGTAGCTGCCAATTTTTTATTGTCAATACTGCTCTTATTGTTCTTATGAATTAACCAATTGGGATATAAACTGGTGTGAACAGTTCTGTTTCTTAAGAGGGAAAAGGGAGAAACACCTGTAGTGCAATGAGGAGAAATGTTATAGGACCACAACGTAGCTTCAAGAAATTATTGTACATCATGATGAGAGGAAATGGCTGCTTGAATGGCATCTTTAACCAATCTGTTTGCTCTTTCCACCAAACCATTCGATGTCGGTGAATATAGAGCAACTTTATAATGAATGTCATCATGTTCAGCTAAAAATGAAGTAAACTTTTCAGAAATGAAATGGGTGCCATTGTCTGTAACAACAACAGAAGGTGAATCTTCTACCAAAAATATATATTTTTCAAACTTAACAGCATTAGTGGAATTAGCTGAATCACAGAACATGTGGTAAACCCATTTAGAATGATAATCAATTAGCAAAATGAGATATTTCAGATCATGAGAAAGAACATCATAAGGTCCAGAAAAGTCTAACCCAACTTTTTCCCAAGGTTTTTCAGGAAAAAGAACAGAATGTAAAGGCGTGTTCATCACTTTCCATTTTTTGTCAGATGAAAGACATTCAGGACACGAGTCGATGAGGTACTTGACTTGAGATTCAAGAGATGGCACCAATAGTGAGACTTAATGAGCTGTGAAGTTTTAGAAATTCCAAGATGACCTTGATGTGCAAATTGAATAATGTCGTTTCTGAGACTGGAAGGAGGTACAAAAGAATTGTGTCTCATTACTAAGCCATTGACCAAGGATAACTCTGAAGCAACCATGGCGAATGCTTTCAACTCATTAGAAAGTTTTCTTTTTTCTGGCCAACCCAATATATTCAGTTACTAGTTTTAAACTTTCATCCTTATTATGTGCTTCAAACCAGGACTGTTCAGAAATGCAAGGGCATAATTTAGTAGCATCCTGGGCAGCGACAACGCATTCAATGTCTTCAACATCCTCAACTTCAGAAGGATCCTGAAACGCCATGCGAGATAGAGAGTCTGCCCTGAAATTTTTTCCCCCTGAAATGTGTTTTATGCAAAAATGAAATTCATGTAATTTAGACAGGAGTCTGACAAGCCTGGCTGAGGCTTTACCAAGCCCATCACCATTGAAGAGTAGCGTGAGAGGTTTATGATCTGTGAATAAATCAAACTCACATCCCCAAATGTAATTTTTGAATTTATCAATAGCCCATACACAGGCGAGGGACTTGCGTTCAATGGTGCAATAATGTGTTTCAGAAGGTTTGAGCATTCTTGAAGAAAAAGCTCGAGTGTGCTCCTTTCCTGAAACCCAATGGCCCAAAACAGCCCCAAGCCGGTAAGACCGGCATCCACCATTATGAAGCATCTAGAAGAGTCATCAAAGGGTTGTAGAGCGGTGCTTCAATAATTAGCTTTTTGACTTGATCAAATGAAGAAGCAGTTTCTCCTGACCAATCAAACTTGGATCCTTTACGTAAAAGAGCACATAGTGGCTCCACTGTTTGGGCATATTCTTTGACAAAGCGAGCATAGTATTCTGCTAGGCCCAAGAATGATCGAAGTGAATCTTTGTCTTTAGGCAGGTTGGCATGACTAATGGCTTTAATAAGGGAAACTTTGGGTTTGATGCCCTCTGGGGACAAAATATGACCCAAATAATCCAATGACTTAGTGCCAAATTTACACTTGTCAGCTCTGATTGTCATGCCTGCCTTAACTGGTTTAGCTAAAACTGAAGATAGATTTGATAAATGTGACTCCCATTCATCAGAAAAAAACAAAATGGCATCTTAGTAGGCCTGTACTCCAGGCATGTTCTGAAAAAGATTATCCATGATCTTTTGAAAAACACTGGCCGTGGAGGCCAGGCCAAAGGGAAGTTTGAGGTACTTGTAAACCCCAAAAGAGTTCTTGTGAATCTTTAGTTAAAGGTACCTGGTGGTAGGCTGAACGTAAGTCAATGATTGAAAAATATTTTGCTCCCCCCAAGTTAGCAAGAAGTTCGTGAATTTTGGGAAGCGGGTGACAGTTAATTAAAATGTTCTTATTTAATGTGCGCAAATCCTCACATAACCTGACCTCACCAGATTTTTCCCGCACAAATAACGATGGGAGAAACCCACTCTGAAGAGTCAGAAGGTGCAATAACACCATCGCCACACAAAGATTTGAGAACTGATTTGAGTTCATCCTTCGCACTAAGGGGCAAAGGTCGCACCTTGTGAACAATAGGTTGGGCTTGTGGCTTGAGACTGATTTGGTGTTGAAACCCTTTGACAGTCCCCAGCTTATTTGAAAACAATTTTGGAAATGTATCCAAAATGTTTTTGATGTCAGACGTGTAATCAGTGAGACATAAACAGTCAGTTTTAGATAGTGGAATAGGGGTATAACCTTGAGGAGGTTCACCAACAGCAATTGGGTTTTCGGAACCTCGAATCAAATATAGACCCATTTTTGCAAGGTCTTGCCACCCAATTATGTTGCGTCCTTTGACTGCAACATATCCCTCTGTAACAATAGATCTTTTCAAACATTCTAACCTAGAATTAAAATAACCCAGCATGTCAATATCAAACGCGCCAAAAGCTTTTGGATTGTCGTCCGTTTGGAATAAAGAAATTGATCCTTGCCATTTATCATGAAACATGACATCTAATAAGATGGTTATTGGAGATCCAGAATCAGCCATGATAGGAATCTCAATGTCACCAAAGAGTGCAGTACCTAAAGGGCCTTTGACCAACGGTGGGGTAAAAATAGAGTTATATTCAATCGACATAACCATATTCTGGAAATGATCTACACAATCGTCAACAGCTTCAAAATATTCAATACTGTTGATTCTGGTAGGTCTTTTAACGGATCTACATAAACCTTGAAAATGCCCTAATTTCTTACATAGTACACATCTCTTTCCAATGGCAGGGAACATGGTATTATTTCCTAAGTGTGATTTGGATCCGCATCTGTAACCAGCAGTATTAGTTTTTTTAAACATTTGTTTAAAAGGTTTGTTAGCACTAACAATATTGGCTGAATTTGTAACATCCTGTAATGGAGTTCTAAAAGAATTGTGAGGTTGATAGTTTTAAAGAACTTTGGAAGTAGTAATAGACCTCTCGATGCTCTTGGCAATATCAATAGTCTCTTGAAATGTAGGTTTCCTACAACTAAGTAAGCACTCCTGAATTTTCTTTGAGTGGCAAGCAAAAACAAATTGATCCTGAATGTAAATTTCAGGATTTGCTTCAAATTCACAAGTTGAAGTCGGTCCACAAAGACAATCTGGAAAGAAGTCCACGGACCAAAACCTTAACTACGGCATCAATGAGAGAGATTGGATGGTAAGATTGCGTGTTATCCCTGTCTCCTGTTTTAAAAAATTGGTACTATAAAAGGAGTGGACCAGGAGGGCAACGCCCTCTTCGAGGCTGCCGCATTTAAGACTTGGGCTCAAACCTCAATGTTGTTGCGGAAAAGGTCTGGGGGTATACCGTCAGGGTCCGGGGCCTTGCTTAGTGCCAACAACTGGATGCTTGAAGATACCTCCTCCAGAAAAAACTTATGGGGGAAACCACCAAACAGGGAGGTATGTCTACGCATCGCTCGCCCTGACAATCTACGTTAGCAACTTTTTCATAATGGACACCCACTGATCTGGCGTGATGTGGTGACACACTGTCAGATTAACTGATTCTGTGAAGCAAGGGCTATGAATGATTTTCCAAAAGAAGGTTGAGTTCCTCAATTCGCCCACTTTGGTTAAGTTCTCCCAAGTCTGCTTTTGGAGTTGTAGCCTGCGCTCTTTCAGCATCTCTTTATAAAGGCGTCGGCACAAGGACACTCTATCTTTCTCCTGTGGCACCTGTTTCAAGACAGATTTTAGCCTCCTTAAAGCGTGCGAACACTTATGATCAAACCATGAGGGGGAAGCTGGGACACACCCGGCTGCCTGTGTAGTTAAAAGGCTAGAAACTATCCGGTCGATGGAAGTGAACAAGCTTAAAATTTCCTCGGTAGGTGTGTCAAGATCCAAACATGCGCCTATCTCTTTCTGGCATGAAGAAAAAAGGCTATGGTTAAAGGCCTTTACATCTATGCTCACCCATCGAAGGCGCCTACCCTGATCAGTGGGAGTTAGTAATGCCTGGAACTTTCAGGGACATGTTGGAGAGTGGCCAAGCCCTGTCAGCGTAAGTGTCAGTGGATTGTGATCACTAAAAGCACTGTGCTCTATATTAAATGAACCGGGTACTACTCCAAGAGGTGCTGTCACAAATATAAAATCTATGATATTTGCAGAACCCCTTCCTTTACAGGTCGAGGGCAATTGAGAAGTAGGCCCGGGGCTCCAATGGTCTAGAGTGTATACCAGGTTATGAGTAAATAAAAGGATGTTTAACACCTTCCCTACCATGGTGTGTTCCATGTGGAGGTCATCTAAAAGTGGGCAAGGCTGAGCAGTAGGCTGATTCTTCACAAAGGATGGGCACAAATGACAATTAAAATCACCTGCTAAAATAAGATTCATGTGCCCACAACGCTCCTCCTTTATGGAGTCTAGGACACGATTTAAGGTGTTGAAATGGGAAGACCCGCCCTCCCCAATATGGCAGTATAAAAATTGATTATAACAAGTATAAGTGCTCTCCCCTTTTGCAATTCAATGCCCTGGAATACCTGAGAATCCCACTTTAAAATCTTTAGATCTTTGCATAATTCTAAATCCACAAATATAATGAGGCCCCCACTAGCTTGTCCCATCATTGAATCTGATGCTGGGCAGAAGATAGTCTTATACCCGTCCATAAAAAAATTATTCCTACTCTCCCATATTTCCTGTAAGCATATAATTTTATATGACCTAAAATACAGAAGCCATCTGTCATTGGTAAACTTCAGAAGACAGATCTGCCACGTTGCAGGATATAACACTTAATTCACTGCCAGGAATGTGGCTGGTGTTACCAGGGGGGTAATGGAAAAAGAGGCCTGCAAGGCCTCATCTGGGCGTGAGGTTAAACACGGGAAGCCCATCAGGGTGGGAGGCTGGTAAAATCTCATTTGGACTCGATATTAGTGGGGGCTAGCTTTCTCTACATTCTTTCTCAGAGGGCCATGTTGTTGGAGTGAATAGACATGTGTCTCCTCAACCTCCTGAACTCAACCCAACTCATTCAGGTCTGCAAGGGGGGCATAAGATTTTGAAAGTGGCAATAGTTGCCCCATGCCTCCTTCATTAGGCCTACCACTTGCGAGAGGTCTCTCCCCTGGATTGCCCAGCAGAGGTCTTTAACAAAAGGCCAGCGGGAGTTGCTTAATGCATGAGGTTAGGGAAAATTATTTGGATGCTCCAAAAAGGATCGTGCTAACTCTGGGTATCGTATTGAGATAATGATGCAGTCTCCCTCTAAGATTTGCCCTGATGGGCCTATCCATGCACCATCAAGGTATAATTTTGATCCCTGACAGATAACCCAGAGTGCAGGGCCAACCAATGGGAGGCTTTATTAATCAGTTGGACTGTAGATTCCTCTTTGTGAGCAGCTAAACTGGGAAAACCTGACAGGACCACTCCATCACTCAAGAGTAGCGAGCGCATGCTGGGGTAAGGTCGATCACTGGGAGCTGGAAATCCTTGGGTAGCTGCACCCCTGAATAAGGGGTGTCTGCAGGGCTTAGGGCCTGGTTAGACCGAGCAACGCAGGATGCACCGTCTCCCACAGTGCAAGATCTACCAGTCCCCAGCACTGCATGGTAGACGAAAACTCCATTGGGCTTTAGGAGAGCGTTAGCTTGCAGAGCACCACTGCTACTCAGGAGATTAGTGAGGGGAATGATATCAGCTATTGAGGGGCACTCTGGCAGTTGATGAGGTGGATGTTTGGCCACTGAAGTCAAAAGAATATCCATTGTGCTAGCCAAATCCCTGGAAACTAGCCGCAGCTTATCCAATCTATTTAGAAGTGGAGATAAATGGTCCGTAAGAGTTACCGTGATATTATGTAAAACTGGCACCAGGTAGATCAACAATTTCTCCATGAGAATCCCAGTTGCAGCATTCGCCTGTCCCTGACGTGTGGTCACAGGAGCTTCCATGGTCCTCTTGGCCTTCCGTTTCTGTTTAGGAACGGGAGACCTCGCCACGTTGATGGGTGGTGGGAGTGAGGAAAGGCTCATGCCTCGGGGCTGAAGACTCGGGAAGGGATGACTCAACAGATACTAAATTTGAGGACAATAGAGTTGGACCGAGGGGGGAGGGGCAGGTGGCAGCCGGGACCTGGGCCTTGGGGATCGTTGGCAAAGTGGGTGAAAGACTTAATCCCGAACATCCTATGTCTACTGAATGCCGCCTCTCCGCCTGTTATATCGCCTTGTTAATAGCTCCCATGGCCTTTGCCAGAAATGTATCAACGGTATGGCACGGCTGTCCCGTAGGAGTCACTGGCTGAGCCTTCTTTTTTCCCATTACGCTAAGTCAAGCAGGGCCTGGTGACAAAGGGCCCGATTCACAAAATGAACTTAAGACTTCATCCTAAACTTACTACTATTTGGAATTCACAGAATGCACTTACTACTTCTGGCATTCACAGAATGAACTTACTACTTTCGGTATTCACAGAATGAACTTACTACTTTCGGTATTCACAGAATAGGCTTATGACTACTAACTTTACGTCCGCACCGGGCCGGATTTTACAGCTCTGCGGCAGAATTTACGATTCTGGCCTACAATTTACGGCATGCGCCGTAATTTACAATTCCAGGCTGTAATTTACGATTCCGGGCCGGAAGATACGAATTTTGGAAGTTGGTCATGTTAGCCAAGGGTAAACACCTGTCCAAGTGTCGCAAAGTAAGTTGGCTGACGAATTGGGGAATCTAGTTACTCATGTCATTAAACCAGTAGCTATAGCTGAGGAGGAGACTGGTGCGGACATAGGCCCTACGGAAGGCCAACTACAGTCTATCCCGCCAGGGCAGCTACCACCACCTGCGCCTAGCCAGGAAGCAGTAAGAGAGTCCCCCACTTTACCACCTGTTGCGCCAGCACCACTGCATCTAGGGGATGATTCATCACAATTCATCATGGAAGCTTCACCAGTAGTTCTGGTATTGGCCAACGTCCCTACTTTATCACATGGCCAAATAGAATCTACTCAAGGACTAAAAGATAAAGCTTTACATTGGCTCACTAATAATATGCAAGTGGCATATCAGGGGACTGACCAGCTAACAGGGGAAATTGTAATGACAAGGAGGGTGTCATGGATTGGGAACAAGCCAAAGAAGTTTAAGGGGGACTGCGTAGTATTAAACTTTGCTAACACAGAGGTACTCCCAAATGTCCTGGCCAACATCTTCCCACCTCAACGAAGAAGTGGTTCCATAATCCCCCTTACTCTGAAATTCTTTTATAGTGAGAATCAGATCGCGACCTCCTCTAACATCCCTAGACCTAGAAGGAATACAAGAGTCACTAACTGGGGAGGGGATACTCGACCCAGATATAACAACAACCGTTTCCATCCTATGATTAGTCATGGGACAGGGCAATGTAACTATCCAACTGGGCTAACTGCCAGAACACCTAGGTTAAATTGGCCCATTATAAACAGGTGGGGACCAAGCACCCCGGTATATGATCACAGAGGTCAGGGAAATGGGTTTATAGCCCAGACAGGAAATGAACAGCTCTTGATGCGCCCAAATACCCCACGACCCATGTGGAAAACGACAGCAAGCGGATGGGGTCAGGCGGCCACCCCTTTTGATTGGGGATTTGGAACGGGAAATAGGTTTGGAGTCTTATCCAATTTAAATGACTGCGATTGACATCTGGAGGATTCTAATTTGGTAAAAGATGCCTTAGATCAGCAACTAGATCAGAGCACTCAACTTATTAATGGCTCAGATCCCAGTGAGTTCATCTCCCAGATAGGGCAAGAAGACCAAGTCACATCAAAACATGAACATCTCCCCACTTTAAATTTAAACTTGCTTGAGCACTGTGCGAATCAGAGCCTTGCCAGTGATAACCTGCAGAGCCTTTCGAAAGTGGGATCCAATGAAGGGACCCAACTGCCACGAGCAGCTGAAGGGGCATTGGCGCGGTACTCAGAGCCTAAGACACCCACAGATTCTTGCAAGATGATAAGCTGGAACATAGCAGAGCTAAATGCAAAACGACAGGATAAGGCATGGTCAAGCTTTGTTTTAGGCCACCATAATATTGCCCTCCAGGAAACCTGGGACACATCCGCCAATCTTTGGTGGGATGGGTTTACCAGTTTTACTAAAGCAGCTGTCCCCAGTCGTATGGGGAGAGCTAAGGGAGGCCTTGTAATTCTGTTTTCCATAGATCTGAAGGGAAGTTGTAGGCAGATTAGCACTGATTCCCATAACATTTTAATGGTAGAAAGAGTGATTAATAATACTAGCAGGACTATATATATAAACTTTTATAATTCTGGGAACAGCGACCATAGAGGATGTAACATTGCTAACCTAGATAGTATTTTAAAATTAGCCAGCCAGAATACCAAGTATGATTTAGAGTATATTTTATTAGGCGATTTTAACATTCACCCATGTAACCTAGTCTGTAGGAGAAGTAGTGATGATGGGGACGAAGGATCAGAGGGACCCCACTTCGAACATACTACAGAGGGAGAGGAGTTAGAAGATTTTCTAGCCAACTTCGATTTGCACGAACCAGATGGTGGCCCTAGATTGCCAACTTTTACTGGTGTCCTCCAAGGTACAATAATAGATTATATCTTTGTAACCCAAGGTATTTTAAACCGGGTTATTGCCTATCGTACGGTACAAACACATTTTAGCGATCATAACCCGGTAGTACTTGAAGTGGCTTGGGGAGTCCACATGGGGTTACCCCAATGTTAGCAAGGCCCGCTCACCCCCTGAAGACTTCTGATCAAGGCAGGCGCGTGAAATGGGCAAAGGTGGTCCCGGGAGAATTCTATGCAGAAAATTTCTTGGCTACCACAAAGCATAAGGCACCCGGTCCCGATGGAGTCCCGCTGACTTTTTCATGTATTCACCAAAATTGTGGGCAGAGGTTTTGGCAAACGTGTTCAATGCAGTCAATGGCAACCCAGCACCTGCCTCATGGGACACCTCTACCATCGTCCCTATTTTTAAAAAAGGCCAGCGGAATGATCCCGGCTGTTATAGGCCTATATCCCTCCTGGATTCATCTGTAAAAATCTTAGGTAGAGTCCTTTTATCTAGGTTAAGGGAAAATGTTGAGAGCTGTGGTGGGTTGTCTGAGATCCAATATGGTTTTAGGGAAAGAAAAGGGACCATTGAACAGTGCGCCAACTTACACTTGCTCATCTCCAAATATACCGTGGCCAAGGAGGGGTCCGTGTTCCTAGCTTTCATGGATCTCTCCTCGGCTTTTGATCTGGTCAATATGACAAAGTTGTGGGCCATTTTGTTGGAGATGGGTATTGACGAGGCATTGGTTACCTTTATGGCCACTCTGCACCAAGAGCTCTTTGCAGCCGTACGTGTAACGAATGAGGGTATGTGTACCCCCTCTTTAACTCATTAAAGGGGGTACAGCAAGGCTGCATATTAGCCCCCTTACTCTTCACCATCTATATCAACGGCTTGGGCGCGCACCTAGGGGAGCAGGAAGCCAACGTCCCGCATGCAGGAGCCGTTAAAATCCCGGCGCTCCTATATGCGGATGGCACCGTACTGATCGCTCGCACGGGTGTCGGCCTCCAGCGCCTCTTGAATGCCTTTGGTTCGTTTATGGAGCAATTGGATCTTAAGGTAAACGTAACCAAGTCACATACAATGGTGGTGGGCTGTGAGTGTAGTAAGAAGAGAAGCAAAACATTCACATGTAGGGGGGACACGGTTTCAAGGGTATCTACATTTCCCTATTTAGGCGTACTGTTTGATCAGAAAGGGACCTGGGGCCCGCAGGTAAGAGCCAAGAGGTTGGCTGTCATTAGATCATCATCAGCACTCTTGGGTTTTGCTGGTAGGCTAGGGGCTAGGCCTATGGAAGCTCTGTTAAAAATCTATAAGAGTAAACCTGTGGCCATTGCATTATATGGTTCCGCATTGTGGGGTTATGTAAACTTGGAACCAATCCAGAGAGCAGAGAATAGATTCATTAGAACCCTGCTTTCTGTACCACAGTCGACCCCAACCTACTCCATTCACAAAGAAGTGGGCCTAAACTTTTTGTCTGACATGCTGAGCATGGCCCTCTGATCTTTTGGTTAAAAACATGGATGAATGAAGAACTCCCATTAAACCATAAGATCATGTCTGATGTTCTGTCCCTGGACAAATCTAATAAGATCCCCTGGCTGGCCTATCTGGCTAGGGCATTCTCAGACCTGGGACGTCCGGAGCTTTTTTCCTCCCCTGAGAACATCAAGGTACATGATATCGATTTTGTAAAAAAGTCCTTCATGGGAAGGAGGGAAGCGTGCCGTGAAGAATGTGAACTGGCAAAACCGTCAGTGAGGGAACATTGCCTCCGTGTTAACTCATTTTCACTAGCACCTTATCTTGGTTTTGTGACAATTCCCTTCCATAGGTTCCCCTTAACTAAGTTCAGATTTAATTTGTTACATTTCTATTTAGGTTCTTTTAAAAGTTGGCAGAAGCCGGAATTAGCCTTGCCTTGTAGCTGCGACCAGTTCTCTGTACAAGATACAATGCATTTTGTCATGTTTTGCGGGCTGTATCTAGAGCCAAGAAAAAGATACTTGTTGCCTATTCTTAAAGAGGCAGGCTTCACTCAAGTGAGACCGGCCCTGCTCTTTTTACAATTATTACCCAATCCCTACATCACTTTTTGTATAGCTAACTTTCTGGTAGCCGCTTCAAGGGTGAAAGCTGCCTGCCTAGATTCGCCTTAAAGCAAATGTTTTATTATCTATACTCATTTTTTAATGTAATACTTTTAATTGTCTGTAAATACTTTTTAAATTGTCTGTCTGTATTTACCGTTTTTAAGAAAAAATCTTGTATGAAATGTTTTTATCTTTTTCTCCTCTTTGTATGGCTTTTAAATAAGCCGAATAAAGATATTCTGACTGACTGACCTGTCCAAGTGCCTACCATCCCCCACCATGGATCAGCTGACACACTGCAACCAATCCCAGCCCATAGCTTCATTTTGCCATGATGAATGTTGCCAGTGTCTACCATCCCCCACCACGCTCAAGCTGAAGCCAATTAACACTAATTGACCAGCACCGCAAATCACATAAAAGCAGCACACATTGAAGGAACATGTTTGGCCACAGAGAGTTCGTGTCCACAATGCTCACAGTGCTCAGAAAATGGAAATGAGGAGAAAAAGAAACTTTACTGCAGAGAAGACCACCATGCTTGAGGAGTTCATAGTCAGGCACCACAAACGCCTATATGGACTCCCATCCTACTGCACCAGTCGGACACAAAAGGCAGACCTATGGCAGCAGTTAGCCACTGCTGTCTCAGCATTGGGGGAGGAGAGGCGCACAGTACAGGACATAAAAAAAAGTGGCAGGACGACAGGCAGAGGGTGAAGGAGAAATACTGCAGGATCGAATTAAGCAGGATCCTCCCTGCTCCATACCCTGGACCCCCACTGGAGGAGGATATACTCACAACAATACACCCCCGCTTGGTCCATGGGCTGCCTGTCAGTGACGTCCGCTACGTGGTACCAGGTAAATGGAATGAAAAGAAAAAGTGCATGAAAAGATTGTCTGTGTTACACTGTCATTGTGATTAAGGAACTTGTCCAAAGTGTATATAAAAATCTAGTCAGTCAGAGACTCATGTGTCACCCTCTATGTAGCACTACAAGTCCCAAAATCCTTTGCATTAGAAAAGGCTAATCCCTCCCCCCTTTTGAAAACATGGACACAGGCACAGTACTGCTGATGTACATACACAACCCTGCTAATTCAATAACTGTTCTTCTTGACTGAAAATGTGCAATGATATATGGAAATGCTAAATAAAGTTTTTAAAAAAAGTAGCAATTGACAAATATTAGCAGGGAAGCACCAGTACCAATGTGACATGCAGTTCAACCCTTGCGCAAACACGGATGCGTCTCATTTACATAGCGGTGCACTGTGGCGTGGGGATAAACAGATGTGTGTTGAATCTGATGGTGTTTAGCGGGGGGCTTTGCTGGAGTCGTGTCGCAAGAGCGATGCAATTCCAATAATGTCCATGGACTGCCCATACCTAACGTTCTGCGCCACTCCTTACGTCTGCTTCAAGCAGGCATACGGTTGCGTCGCAGCGGCCTCTGAAAAGTGACTCTGTGAAATCTTGTAGATTTCACTGAATCACTTGTACGCAGCATATCCCAAAGGAATGCCCACCCTGCCTACATCTAAGCAGGCGCAGGTTCAATGTTGCGCAGGGCCTCACAACGTGACGCTTCACCATAGATGCGTCACGTTGCGAATAATTCTAAATGTGTCGTCAGTTGTACACCACTGCTGTGTCACAGAAGTGATGCAACAGCAGTGTAAATATTATTCGGAGGGCTTATAAACCTGCCACAAATTCTCAAAGAAGTAAATCACCCTGTGCCAGCCTAAATCACAAAGCAGAAGGTGAGAGCATCATCAGATCAAAATATGTCATACACATATTCTGTTGTCGATGACAACAACATCCTGGACCCATCTCAGTCAGGCTTCTGCAGCAACCACAGCACTGAGATCACCCTCATCGCCGCCACCGACGACATCAGGATCCTGATGGACAAAGGAGAAACAGCCGCCCTCATCCTTCTAGACCTATCAGCAGCCTTCGACACGGTCTGCCACCGCACCCTAACAGCTCGCCTCCATGACGCCGAAATCCAAGAGAAGGCCCTGGCCTGGACCACATCATTCCTCACCGGCAGAACACAGAGCGTCCGCCTCCCACCCTTTCGCTCCAAGACCACCGAGATCTTTTGCGGCGTTCCACAGGGATCCTCCCTCAGCCCGTCGCTGTTCAACATCTACATGGCACCACTCGCCCACGTCGCGCGACAACATAGCCTCAACATCTCCTACGCCGACGACACCCAACTGATCATATCCCTCATTGGAGACCCCCACACCGCCAAAGCCAACCTCCACAGAGGAATGAAGGCCGTCGCCGAATGGATGAAGCACAGCAGATTGAAGCTGAACTCAGACAAGACAGAGGTCCTCATCCTCAGCTCCACCCCCTCAGCCTGGGACGACTCCTGGTGGCCATCATCGCTGGGAACAGCCCCAGAACCCACCGACCACACACGCAACCTGGGGATCGTCCTAGACTCCGCCCTCTCCATGACCAAGCAAGTCAACACAGTTTCCGCATCCTGCTTCAACACCCTCCGAATACTCCGCAGAATCTTCAAATGGATCCCCCCGACACTAGAAGTACCGTCACCCACGCCCTCCTCACCAGCAGACAGGACTACGGGAACGCCCTCTACTCTGGAACAACAACCAAGCTTCTAAAGCGGCTGCAACGCTTCCAGAACGCCGCGGCACAACTCATCCTCAACAACCCACGACGCAACCACATCACACCCCACCTGAGAGACCTGCACTGGCTCCCCATCAACAAGAGGATCACCTTCAAACTCCTCATCCGCGCACACAAGGCCCTCCACAACGCCGGACCAGAATACCTCAACCACCGACTCAACTTCCATACCCCTACCCGCAACCTCCGCTCTGCCAACCTTACCCTCGCCACAGTACCTCGCACCCGAAAATCCACCGGCGGCGGCAGATCCTTCTCCTACCTCACCGCCAAGACCTGGAAAACTCTCCCTACCCACCTGCGACAGACCCAGGACCTGCCGGCCTTCAGGAGACTCCTCAAGACCTGGCTCTTCGATCAGTAGCAGCCCCCCCCTTAGCGCCTTGAGACCCCCACGGGTATGTAGCACCCTTTACAAATGATATTGTATTGTATTGTATTGTCCATTTTCCACTCTGCCACACCATTACATCCCCAACACACCACTGCTCCTACCTGCCCCATCTGCGGCAGTACTTCACAACACTGTTAGCACGCAGAAGATATGGGCAAATCCCTGAGAAGTTCCACAAGCACATTTTCCATTTGGTTACTTTTCTCTCTTCTGACCCATTGACACATCCAGCCAGAGCCCAGACAACTGCAGTAGAAGAGGTCACTGCATCTATTGGGAGGAATCGGCAACGTACAGAGGAAAGCATGACAACCACACTAACTGGTAAGTCAAACTGGCCAGGAGATGGTCAAAATGCATACATTGTCAGGAGACGATAGAGGGACAAATAGTGCCCACCCATGTAAGTCAACCAGAGATGCAAAATTTGCTTCATTACAATAGGAGTTGTCAATGGACATTCACCTTTACCATATGACATTTGTGAACAGCGAAAGACAAAATATAAAATGTCTTGGCTCATCATACCTTTGTAATTGTGGTACACAACATTTATTTCACCAACAGTCCCAGACCGGGGAAACCAATCCTGTAATCGAGTGCCACAACTAGTCAAAAGGGGGTGCCCACTATATTGTAATAGTGTCTGTAGACCTAATCAAGAAATCCTATTTGCACAGATATGGAAATGATGAACAAGCAGTGAGATACCAGTCTCAGTAGTATTGACAATGCATCCACTGTCCAACTTCAAATCTTTCCAATAAACATTACATTGCACAGTCCACACAGCTGGTCATGTACTGCTTAGATTGGATGGATTCTTTTCTGGGCATCAACAAAACACGATAGTGGACCTTACCTCTTGATTCGTATGCATGTAATTGTGATATAGGTAGCATCAAGGTAGGGGGCCCATTCTCAGTTATATGTGGGATCACTCATTACATTACGTATGACACACTTCTGCAACGGTGGTACCCACAACTGCTTGTGCTCATCCTCTGTGCCAGAAATTGAGTGCATCACATGTGGCAGCAGAAATGTAAAGTTGCAAAACACACTTATCATTGTAGGTACAATGCGGTCCTCCCAGAATCAATCCCACCTTGTAGTAGAAGTCAGTGTCACACTGACTTCTGCTACAAGGTCGGACAGGACATCTGTTCAGGGACCACACACTGCTCTGGTGCTGGGCCAAGGTAAGTCAACCTGGCTGAATGCTCATTAATTGTGCCTTTCACCTCCACCATATGTGTTGTACAACACTGTTGTCCTGCATCACAATATGCTCGCATACAGCATTTACACACATGGCAGACCAGACCCTGGTGGCAAATGAAAGGATGACACAAATTGTATGCCAAGTTTGTGCAGAATGGACATACAATAGAACAATGTGTCATATGAACTGACCAAAACACAACAGGCTTGTAATTCAATGATAGGATAAATCCCGAGCAAAATATACATGGTTAAATCAAAATGAAATGGGTATGGCTGAGGCACACACTGGTGCCAGTTGTGTACCTTGGATATGGGTGTAGGGGCTGCTAAGGTGACTCTTCATGCAGTTACACCTGCAAAATGAATTGGCTGAAGAGCAACACGATAATCCAGTGCAGGCGGGAAGCCTCAAAGCTTCTCACATCATCTGCAATGTGTGATCATAACCAAATGTTGCTTTCTGCTGCCTCCCTTCAATTGTATTCACATGTATAGGTGAAAGTTTGACATATGAGGTTTGGATGTTTGCTGCACAAGACACCATCCCTTGTCAGCTAAATAGTACCATGATGTTGGATATATGGGAACAGAGGACACTCAAAGGATGGACATTAGAAATGTACGTTCTCTCATTCAAAAATGAGCTGTGTGACCTCATGGGTAGGGAAGCACAAATGAGCAACATCATGTCCTTGGCAACTGCACATCTCACACATGAACTCCTTACTGACTTACACCTATGAAAAATGTTCGTCTCAATGGTAAAGGTGAAATCAGTGTAATGCTTTTTGAGTCCGAGGCATTTATCCCCTTCCTTGAAATATCAGTAACCTTCTCATACAAGTTTGTCAGTTGATGTGTCATCTTATTGATGTCAGTGCTGCATGGATGTAACAGCTGGTAAATGCTGCATGTGAGAAGGTGCCCACATGTAAAGTCAATGAGGTAAACATGCTGCACATCGTCCTTGATTATCCGCAAATGGTAAATGTGAATGACATGTTGGCTCTTGGCTAAAATCTGTTGTACTAAAATATGATCATGTATGTCTCATCACAGGTGCTGACAGGATGAGTCCACTGCAGCGGACACCTTCCCGGGGGATGCATGACATCCTGGCTGCAGCAGTGAAACCCTTGCGCACCTGTCCTTCAGGTAATTCTGGCATGAGGTGTGTCACTAGCTTAGATTACTAAGCCATGACAGAGATTGAGATCCCCTTCTGCATGGAATCAACAGTTGTTGTTTACAAAGTGTAATACAAATCAGGAGTGTCACATGTGCCTGTCTGTCAATTGGTGATGCAGATCATTGAGAATGTTGTCTCTACCCTCTACAGCTATGTCTACAACATCTATGAGGAGACAGGTTCAGCAGGATACACCAGGGGGGAACGCGAAGGGCCAGAGAGTTGTGGCTGGAGATGGTGAGTTTGCTAGTATTATGTACATCTCTGTGTAACACCTCAGTGCTATGGTGTGAGCGGTCATTTGTGGAGGTACCCTAACCAGATCACATGATCCTCATCTGCTGATGCAAAGCACAGTTAATAAAACTCTGGTGTTTTACCACATGTAATACCAGGTCAATCACTAATACGGTTGCAACTTCTGTGTTTCAGATGATGCTGAGGGAGAGGATGACAGACCGACGACCAGTGCTGGCCGACGGGTAATCAGAGGGGAGAATCCCCTGATCCTCCAGGCAGTAATGTCGGCAGCAAGTCATGCTCAAGAGGATGAGGAAGATCATGAGGACTTTGACTTTGAGGATGATGATGACCACATATCCATCGACTCCGTGAATGGCGATTCTGATGTCACGGCATCACATCCTCCGCCAAGCAACTTTCGTCAGCCTCCTCTCAAACAAATAAAACCATGTCCTCAGCATACATCAAACCAGCCATGGCTCCCACACATCCGATCACAGACATCACTCCCTCACAGCCCTCACGTCCTGGACCAACATGGTGGTTCCCCTACCTGCTCTTCCTTACGCAGTGTATCCCTGCCATTCTCTCCACCATCTGTGGGAAGTACCAGCCCTGTTGTGGTTCAGGTATCCCCTGGGCACCCTTTTCCTGCCCACAGTCTTCCACCTGCCGCCCCCCCCTGGTGTTGGACCTGCTCATCTCATCCCTGGCAGACACCTGCTGAGGGGGCCTGCACCTGCGATGGTGGCCAGTGGGAGCAGGACTTCTTCCAACAGCAGGCAGATGTGAGGCAAGATATTCGTGCCATAGGGGCTACCCTGTCAGACATGTCTGGGTCCCTGCAGGACATGGTCCAATTCCCTCAGGTTTTGGACAGGGTGAGCTAAGCTTTGGATAGGATGGATAGAACTTGGCAGGACGTGTCCCAGAATATGAGAAACCTGATATCCATCCAAAGGGAAGGGAGTACAAGACACCATGCCTTGGCCATGAAGATGATGGAGGGCATGGTGAGATGATTCAAAGTCTCCCTTCACAGACAACGCAGGGAGGGGAACAATCATATTGGGCTGCAGGACAGCACATCCACACACCGGTAACACCAACTGCACAGCACCACAGCAAAGGTACACAAACACACCGGCACCCTAATCAGGCACCCCCACCACCTGCACAACCACCACCAACCCCTGTACAATCACTCTCACCACCTGCACAACCACCACCAACCTCTATACAGTCACTTCCACCGCCTGCACAACCAGCCCTTGTCCAGGCACAGACACCAAATGTGCAGACACCATTTGCACCTGCACCTGTAGATCACCCTGTACAACACCCACATACACGTAGGCGACAAGCTCAACCTGACCCCTCACAGCGCTCATCACCCCCAAAATTGCAGAGACGCAAACATGATCACCAGTGACATTCACATGGTCAATTTGTCTTGAGGTCCTTAGGTGTGTAGTGAAAATAAAGATCTACAAAAGTAATATCCTGTTGTGTATCATGTCCTGTCTAACGATGTAGGCATGTGTGTGTATGAGAGACACAGTTACAAGTGTAACCCATCATAACAACACGCTATTATGTGCATAGCATATGACTCACAAAATATGTGTCCATATTTGGAAACAGACATTCAAAATGAAGTCAAACAAGTTAAACTAAGTAGAATTCCTCAAAGATATTTATGTAGGAACAAAAACAAACCGTACGTTTGGAAGGGAGAAAGGAAAACAAATGATGATCTTAATGCAGAAGGAGAAGGGAACTTGGATTGGGGTGGGACAAAACAAATATAATACGTCAGGGAGCGTCAGGGAAACTAGTCTATTCACAAGGGGTAAAAGAAATCTTTGTCCAGAACAATGTCTCAGTCCAAAAGTCAAGTGTCCTTCTGGTCATCCTCCAGGACCACAATGTCTAGATCCTCAGGGTCCGATGCAGGCACACGGCTGGCTGGTGCAGGAACAGGCACCACATGGGTATGTGACACACGAGGAGTTTCGGGGGAAACAGTGTGGGGCAACGGACATGGGGACACATTGACAGTGGTATGGGAAGGGATTTGGGAGACAACAGATGACATGGCTGTGGTCAGGGACTGGATGTGGGTGGCGAGGTTGTCCATAGATCGGACAAGGTCCGCTCGCATCGTGCGTATCTCGAGACACACTTGTAGCATGATGCGAGCGGACATGTCTGGTTGACCCTCAACCATCCAACTCAAGTCCCCTGGCACAGCCACAGGAGGAACAACACCGGGCTGGACCTTGGGGGAACAGGAGGGATGTGGTGCCTCAGTTCTGGAGCTGATGTGTTCGGCTTGGCGGCTACAAGGAGGGGGACAGGTTTTTAGGGGATGGAGCTGGAGCCCCCGATGGCATGGGGGACTCTAGAGGTAGGGAGGGGCAGATGGCAGGTCCAGATTTAATGTTTGCCTGCCCCGGGGACACCGCTTCGTGAGCCACTGGTGAAGAGTGTGTGGGAGAGTGGCTCTCCACCACATCATGGTCTGAGGTGTCTGGTCCTTCCCCCCACCTACAATGTCCACAGCCTCCACCCGGGACATGGTACACAGACAAAATATCGAGTTTTAGATTTCGATATACAATTATATCGAAGTTTAAATATCGAAGGGACATAATATAGAAGGTAAGTAATATCAACACTCTTAATATCGATATTAGTAATATTGAAGTTATAAATATCGATGTCAGTAATATCGAAGTAAATAATTTCGATGTTACTAATATCGATTTTTACATAAATTTTGTGTATATTATATTGTATTTATTATGTTTTATTATTTATTTTTAATGTAATTTAATTAAATATTGTCTTTTAGTACTGTAGCGGGTTGTGGGTTTATAGGGGAATAGGGTGGGAAGTAATTTAATTATGTTAAATTAATTGTTAATTAGTAGGAATTATTAATTATTTAATTGACAATAATTTTTAAATAATTTTAATTAATTAAATAATTGATAAATATGTTCTGTAGTGGGTTATGGGTTTATAGGGGAATAGGGTGGGAAGTAATTTAATTATGTTAAATTAATTAATATTTAGTAGGAATTATTAATTAATTAATTGAGAATTATTTGTAATTTTTTTAAATTTTTGATTAATTGATAAATATGTTCTGTAGCGGGTTATAGGTTTATAGGGGAATAGGGTGGGAAGTAATTTAATAATGATGAAATAATTATTAATTAGTAGGAATCATACATTAATTATAAATAATTGGTAATTATATTTAATTGTTTTTGGTAATTATTTTAAATTAATTGATTATTTATAAATATGTTCTGTAGCGGGTTATGGGTTTATAGGGGAATAGGGTGGGAAGTAATTTCATTATGTATAATTAATTATTAAATATTAGGAAGCATACATTAATTTTTATCAATTGGTAAATAATTTTAATTAATTGGTAATTAATTTTAAATAATTCATTAATTGATAAATGTGTTCTGTTGCGGGTTGTGTGTTTATAGGGAATATGGTGGGAACTAATTTGAATGTAATTAAGTAATAATGAATTAAAAATCATTGTTAAGTTAATTTTATAATTGTTAATTATTTATTAATTGGTAATTAAATATTATAAAATGGTATTTTTCATGATTATTTTAGGTTACATATATTTTGCTAATCATGTTTTTAATAATTATGTATATGTATTGTAAATGTTTTATATTTATTTAAGAGATCATATTTGTATTATTAAAAAAAAAATTTTTTTTATAAGTATGTTATTTTAACCCCTACGCTATCCAACACTTTCCCTACTGTTGCACTCTCTGGAGTTGGAATAGTAATTGTTACCCCTACGCTATCCAACACTTTACCTACTGTTGCACTATATGGAGTTGGAATAGTAATTGTTACCCCTACGCGATCCAACATTTTCCCTACTGTTGCACTCTCTGGAGCTGGAATAGTAATTGTTACCCCTACGCTATCCAACACTTTCCCTACTGTTGCACTCTCTGGAGTGGGAATAGTAATTTTTACCCCTACGCTATCCAACACTTTCCCTACTGTTGCACTCTCTGGAGTTGGAATAGTAATTGTTACCCCTACGCTATCCCAACACTTTCCCTACTGTTGCACTCTCTGGAGTTGGAATAGTAATTGTTACCCCTACGCTATCCAACACTTTCCCTACTGTTGCACTCTCTGGAGTTGGAATAGTAATTGTTACCCCTACGCTATCAAAACCTTTCCCTACTG
This sequence comes from Lissotriton vulgaris, assembly GCF_964263255.1. Classification (NCBI taxonomy): domain Eukaryota; kingdom Metazoa; phylum Chordata; class Amphibia; order Caudata; family Salamandridae; genus Lissotriton; species Lissotriton vulgaris. Next base: position 1,740,038,120 of record NC_141694.1, on the reverse strand, counting down.
TTGCACTCTCTGGAGTGGGAATAGTATTTGTTACCCCTACGCTACCCAACACTTTCCCTACTGTTGCACTCTCTGGAGTTGGAATAGTAATTTTTAATCCTACGCTATACAGCACTTTTTCTACTGTTGCACTCTCTGGAGTTGGAATAGTAATTGTTACCCCTACGCTATCCAACACTTTCCCTACTGTTGCACTCTCTGGAGTGGAAATAGTAATTTTTACCCCTACGCTATCCAACACTTTCCCTACTGTTGCACTCTATGGAGTTTGAATAGTAATTGTTAACCCTACGCTATCCAACGCTTTCCCTACTGTTCCACTCTCTGGAGTTGGAATAGTAATTGTTACCCCTAAGCTATCCTACACTTTCCCTACTGTTGCACTCTCTGGAGTTGGAATAGTAATTTTTAACCCTACGCTATCCAACACTTTCCCTACTGTTGCACTCTCTGGAGTGGGAATAGTAATTGTTACCGCTACGCTATCCAACACTTTCCCTACTGTCGCACTCTCTGTAGTGGGAATAGTAATTTTTACTCATACGCTATCTAAAATGTATTTAGCTTTTTTATTATTAGTATTATGTTGTTATTAATTGTTATTTATGTGATTATTTTATGTAAATAAATGTATTAGTAATTTATTATATTTTTATTTGTTTATAAGTTATGAAAATAATTAATTTAGAGTTATTATTAATGAAAAATATATTATGTATTATATATTTATTAATATTAATTTGTATTACATTATGTATTAATTTTAAATATTATAGTACATTATTAAATATGTTTATTACATTTATAAGTATTATTTTGGTAATATTAGATTTTTATTTTATAAAAAAATAACGATATTTTACAAAAAACGATATTTTTGTCATTCTATATTTTTTTTCGATATATTTGTACTTACCTTGTTAGGGATAGGATTCCTATATTTTTGACTTCGATATTTTTGTTCCGATATTTTTTTATATGGATATTTGTGTTATCGATATTTTGTCAGACATTCCCGGGACATAGCACCAGAGTTGTGTTCTTCCTCATCCCGGGTGGGAACAATCCCCTGGCCTCCTGATGTTGAGCTCTCCTCCTCCTCCTCTTCTTCCTCGCTGGTGGAAAGAGGGTCTAGCCGCCCGTGAACTGATGTCCTCCTTCTCCGGACCTGTCCCTGCAGTTCTTCTGTCTCACCAGCCATGCCTGCAGAAATGTAAGCAAAATCCTGATGTGGTGGTTGTTTCATACAGGACGGGACACATACATAGATGAGCCAAGGTCAGATTTTGTTCTCCTCTGATCACACTCTAAAGTTGATCTTGGTCCGATTTCTGACTTCTGGCGCATCGCTGCTAATCAGCAGAGATATGCCAGAAGAGTTGCGACGCCTCTGCCCACCCGTGCGCCACCCCTGATGCGCCACATTCACAATTCGGAACACCGTGGTGCTTGGGTGGGCAGATGCGTGACGCATCCCCGGTGGTAAAGCGGCGCTTTGCTGTAGTGGCTTTGCAAGTGCAACGCTGCTTCAGCAAGGCTCGGGGGTGCCCAATCTCTAACATGCTGCGTCAATCCTTACGCCTGCTTCAAGCAGGCGCAGGGTTTTGACGCAGCATGGCCCTAAAAGTGACTGAGTGAAATCTTGTAGATTTCACTCAGCCACTTTTAGGAGGAGTTCCTGCACGGAACGCCCCCGCCCCCAGTGCCAGAACACCTACATGTGGTGCAGGGCTGTACAACGGGACACATCCGCCAGATGCATCACGTTGTAATTACCTAGCAGCATGGCGCTTGGTTTGCTCGCCGCTGCGTCACAAAAGTGACCCAACGGCAGTGTAAAAGAGGTGCAAGGGCCTTGTAAATCTGCCCCTCAGTGTTTATGAACTTACATTACATGTATGTTCACTGTCATATACTGAATTGAGTTTGACATGGACATCTTATGTGTATTATTGTGGCTTACGCAACTGTATTGGCCAAATCGCAAACCTTGGCAATCTTGTGATCAGTGTGTCCGGTCAATGCTACTTGTGCCAGTTCCAAAACCAGTCCACCAAATGAGACCATGAAGAGTCCAGATTTGATAGATTTTGGCCATTGATAAGGAGTTGCAGCTATTTAACATCTGGACAAGTGTCATCTGCTTTAAAGCATTGTATAGGACAAGCAGAATGCCGAATGTGGATCACCCATCCACATAGGGTCTGGGCTACTCCACTAGCTATATTGTGAGTCTATTCTTTTGCCGTCCCCACACCTCATCGGACAATTCAGTGCCACATATTGGCTCTGTTGACTTAAAAGGTAGTGCAGTAAAGCGGTGAACAGTGGTGGGTGGTTGTGACAGCTACCTGTACATGTAAAATGTCATACAGGCCACTGAGGGTGAGACGTCTGTCAGTGGACACACCTTGCAAATTTAGGAAAACTTCAGAGTGATGCAAGGATCTCAATGTCTGTCTTGACTCCATGGCACATGATGATCTGTCTCAATTGGAACCCAAACTCTACAAATGCAATGCAAATAACAGCATCCAATACCCTATGGCCTGCCATGCGCACACTGGACAGTCTTTGTACCATTGCTCATCCAATGCACACATCAGTTATGGTTTGCTTGGTTCAATGATAGTGGTGCTGGCAGAGCAGAATTCAATATGAATGCACAAGTATGGCTCATTTACCCAGTTGTCATGAGGAAACTACAACTCCCAAAATGCACTCTGCCCTGTACAGTCCATTAGCCACAGTGTGCCTTTTTAATCTTGGTGACTGCTGCATAGACACAGGATTGGTGGATGGAGGCATGGGACACAAAATGGTACAGCACTGTTTCACTCACATCATACTCCTCAACACATATTGCATATGATGTACTTACTAGGTTCCTGCTGTTCATGCTCCTCCAGCTGAGCATGGAGGGTTGGTCAAGCTGCTCGCAGGACCCTCCTGTACAGTGGGGATAGGCGAGGACGATACACATGGTGCTGGGAAGACAGGCCCACCAGCTCCATGGCCGTGTGGCTGAACCAGCGCTTTAGGTCCTCCCAGCGCTTGCGGCATGCCCTAGCACTACGGGTGTACACTCCAACTGTACTGCAGCGCTCGGCGATGTTGGCCCATAGCCCGGCCCAGGCTGCAGTGCTCAGCTGGTACTCAGGGTCCCCATATAGCTGAGGAAATATCTCCAGCACCCCCTCCACCAAGATGTCCAATTCCCTTTCTGAGAAAGGGGGTGCTCTCTCCTCATATTCCTCAGACATTTTGGGGAAATAAGTTTGATGAGAGCAGCAGGATGCCTGAGGATCTGATCAGTGGTAGAGGATGACTCAGAATGAACACAAAACGATTGCCAACTACTTCCTGTGATGTATTTCTTGTCTCCCACTTCCTGTATAACATTGCCTGTATGAAATGATGTGTTCCAATTTATTTTTGGATATTGCGGCCCGAAAACTTAGTTTCCGGTTCTGGGGCGTCATTTACGCACACGCGCATTACGCCGCAAAATCGGAAATTACGTTTTTGGGCCGTAACCTCCGAATATGACCCAGAACACATTATATAATTAGGGCTCCCGGTTTTATGGTATTTATTTTTTTGACATTTCCGTCTGTATTTATCCATATTTCTTTTTTTGGTGTTTTTTCTGTATTTATCCACATTTATTTTGCCACAAGCAAAAGCCGACGCTACAACTAGTATTTTTCCACATTTATTTAAATTGACAATGGAAGGTGTTTTAGGCTTCCAAATTTAAAGTCTATATTTTTTTGTATGTATCAATAAACAGTACATTGGTATATGGAGAGCGCTCTTCAATCACAGAGATCAGTTGGAGAATGGGGTGGTAAGACTGAAGTTCCTGATTTCATTGGTGTGTTTCAGCTGTGCTGAGGCAGCTTCCCGGGCACACACATAGTCGCACCTCATTGCTTCAATGGTCTTTAAAAGACCATTTGCTTGTTAATGAGGCTTTGATGTGTTTTCACCACTTCTTAGAGCCCCTGTTCTCCATGCTACCTACTGCTGGAAGAATTAGCCCCCCCCCCCCACTCCCAAAAACAATTTGGCTCTAGTTGTGCCACTATGCTGTTATTGTCCTAATTTGAAGTATACAGAACAGCTTACAAATCAATGAAGAAGTTCGCTTTTACTAAAACTGAACACCCCCGGGGCCCTCATGTATAAAAGATGTGCTTGCACTTTTTCAGTCGTTATGCCTCCTTTCCTTGCCAGGTTTAAGCGTCCAAGCCATGGTAATCGAAACGTAATGCCCTTCGGCTTGTGAAAGTTACTACTGCGGTTACTGTGGTTGCACAAACATTCATGGCATGCAAATAATCTAATTTAATATGCGCTCTTGGTGGATGAACAATTATGCGCTGCAACTACACACAACTGTTACCTCGTGCACCATCCCTGGCTTGTGCAATTGCACAAACTCCGCCAGTGTTTCTACACGGAGCTGTAAAGTTATACATCAAGGGACCTGTAAAGAGCCGAGGGAGCAACGACACTGGCAACTTAAAACACACCAATCTCGAAGTGAAAAGAAAGCCGCCGCCGCCCCCACCCCCTCACACACACATGAGGAAGGAGGACAGAGGATCGGATTTCCGACTCTGGTGCTGCCAATACAAACCGGAGGGGGACGAGCCCAAGGCTGCAGCGGGACAGACTGTGTGAGGAGTGGCTTTCTCTGGTTAGTGTCCAGGCTTCTAGCTCTCTGCTGTTTCTAGGGACACTGTGAAGTCGCCATTCATCTGTCCCCTGAGGGCACATACACAGGGGAAATGCAGGTACCTTTCTAGTAGAAATGGCCGAGGGCTGGCAGGGAGATGACTTAAGAGGCAGAGCCCTGGAGATGGTTAATTCCGTAGGGCCGGGGCAGCAACAAATGCTGACTGTGGCAACACGGTGGCACGGTGCCTGTCGTAGTGCAGGCAAAAGGAGGAAGTAGCGAGGCAAATGTTCTGAGCGAAGGGCCGGAGGTGTTCACATGCCCAGTCAGTCAGCTTAAATCTGACCAGGATTGGTTCAGGGGCACGGCCGTACATTACCTAAAGACTCTGATTGGAAGGATTAGAAACAATCTCCCCTACATCAGAAAGAGAGACGTGGCGAGATAACCGATTTCGAGCACAGCAGCGCAGCAACATTTACTAATATTTTGCCGTTTATACATATAAATACAGACAAAGGAAAAATTGTTTTCCGTCTGTATTTATATGTAAAAATCCGTTTAAACGGAAAACCGGGAGCCCTATATATAATATAGGAAGTGTTATACAGGTAGTGGGAGACAGGAAATACATCACAGGAAGTAGTTGGCAATCATTTTGTATTCATTCTGATCCATCAACAATCAGTAATCAAATCCATTGCCATCCTTCTGTTATGTTGTTGAAAAGACTGAAATGACAGTGCAGGTGAGAATCATGAATATGTAACAAAAGGGGGAGCAGACCATTTCATGACATTTCTGCACAGACTGGGGGGGAGGTTGACACAACATCAAACCCCAGTTTCATTTTCTCCTACTTTGCATTATGGGACATGTAGTCCATATTGAGTGTTCATTGTCAGAGTTGGGTGATGTGTTACGTAATATTGGTGTGAAGCAGTGTGGATATATCACAGACACATGGGGGCAAATTTACAAGCCCCGTATGCCACATTTGCGCCACAGTTGCTTCACTTTTGTGATGCAGTGGCAGCGCAAAGCCACTGCCATGCTGTGGCGTACTTTCAACGAGACACACCTGGGAGATGTGTCACGTTGTAAAGCCCTGCGCCATAGTTGGGCGTTCCTGCGCTGGGGTGGTGCGTTCAGGCACAGGAACGCCTCCTAAAAGTGGCTGAGTGAAATCTACAAAATGTCACTCAGTCACTTTAATGGCCATGCTGCGTCAAAACCCTGTGCCTGCTTGAAGCAGGCGTAAGGATTGACACAGCATGTTAGGCATAGGGTCACCGCAAGCCTTGCTGGAGCTGCGTTGCGCTTGCGACGCAAATCCAGCAGTGCTTCACCTTTATGGCAGCAGATGCGTCACGCATCTGTCTATTCTTGCCCCATGGTGCGCCGCATTGTAAATGCGGCGCATCCATGATGGCGCAACGGGTGTCTGCCGTGACGTATGATTGGGGCATCCCTGCTGATATGCAGGGATGCACCAGTTATTGTAAATCTGCCCCATGGTGCCTGATTCTCCCATGACATCATCATTCACCTTCTGGGACCATCATTTGTGTGGGAGTCAAATCTGTTGAGGTCACAGGCCTGAGTATGCAACGGTTATGGGCTTTTGTGATTAGGTGACCCATCCTCATGAGGTCCAGATATGTTTCTCAGGACATGTATTGTTTGTCATCGGCGTGAATAGTTGTTTTTAGGGACGTCCACTACACAGTTCGCCGACATGGGCACATTACCTGAGGCACACTCCACCTTTTGACTACTGTCAGCGGCTGTGATTTACATGCAGTTAGTGTCGCTTGCAAAGTCGTCTCAGGGTGGGATTTCTTGACACAGTTGTGTCTATCCGAGTTTCATCATTGACAACAGACAGCAAACCACATTTTGTCCATGACACTACAGGTTGCTCATGTGAAAAACGCGGCAATGAGCTGATCACGGACCGGCATGCCCTGCCGTCGGTCATGTGCACTGGCCCGGTTTCCCAGAATCAGAGCTAGTCGAGGTTCCAGAGGCATGTGTAAGCCATGCGCTAAAGCAATGTTGCGCAAAACACAACAGGCTAATATAATCTTGCACACGACTTCTGGGGAGGACAGCAGCACACCCCCTGTACGGTCGAGACATCTGAATCGCGACTTCAACAGACCAAAAATGCGCTCTATGATGGCTCGAGTCTGTATGTGTACCCTATTGTACCTACGCTGAGGTACAGTGTTTGCACGCCTGTAAGGGGTGAGGAGATGTGGGGAGAGTGCATACCCAGCGTCGCCTGAGGAGGGAAGAAAGGGCAGTTGTTAACATTTCCCTCTTTGACTTGCACAGAACATGATCTATACGTTCGAACATACAGTGTCTGTCGTAAATTACGGCCCGGAATCGGAAATTCCGCCGCAGAGCCGTAAATTCCGGCCCGGTGGCGGAAATTACGGCCCGGGTGCGGACGTAAAGTTAGTAGTCATAAGTAGTAAGTTCATTCTGTGAATACCAAAAGTAGTAGGATTTAGTCTTAAGTTATTTTTGTGAATTGGGCCCAAAGAGTCCAATTACACAATAGATCCAAGAGGGGCAGCAAAAGGGGTAACAAGGTTTTGCTTAAGTTTGCTCAAATTCCATGCGGGTACCCAGGATAACTAGCCAAGCAAAAAGGGTACTCACAAGTGGTCCTGTTTCCTGCAGTACTGGAGTTCTGGAGCGACCTCTCCGAATGGCAGGCGTTGGTGGAAACTTTCACACAGACCAAGTTGTGACCTGGAATAGCCGACCAAGAGAGTAAGCCCAGCCCAGCCTCGACAGGATGCGGACCTGACCATAGATGTTAAGCGCCTCCGGGCGCAGAGTGAAGGTGGCAATGGCAGAGACTGCTGGGGCTTGGTATCCTGGCTGCCCCATCCTTCCACAACAGTGACAGGCTTTTTGAAGCCTTTCAAAGAATGCCAAAATTTTAGTTCATATCTTGAAACTGTTCCATTATCTTGAAAATCTCTGCTTTGCTTTCTTTTTAAGGAGGTACTGAACAATGAAGTTAATGCAATAACTAAAAAAAGTATGGCGAAATATTTGCCATCTGTCATGGCACGTTTTAATAGGACCTCCAAATTGTTTGCCTCTGCTGTTTCACCCCTCTGCTGAGCAGAATGCAATGGTTGTTTAGGGAATAGATACAAAAACCATTGGCATACATTTCTTTGAGAATTGCCTACAGTTTGAGGTGGTCACAAGTGTCAAGGGTGAGCAAAGGTAACCATTTATTATCTATATGCCTCTGTGAAATCCCCTGCTAGGCTAGTGTGGGAGCTCAGCAAAGAGCAGTTAACGCCAAGACTGTGGTTTGTCTTCCCCACAACCAGCTAGAACATTTTCCAAGACTCTGTGTGGGATACACCCTCTGGGTTTGCCAATGGTGAAGGGTTCTGTGTGTGCACTATTCTTTAAAAGTGCAATCATGGCATTCACTATCCTGGTATTGGTCCTTTTCTCATCCTAGAAGCAAGGCTGGGCAAAATGTTCACAATGCACATCAAACATACCAAACGACGTCCAAAACATTCTGCAAAGTCTCTGGGAAAGCGACGCATATATTTCAAAGTGTTAACTAATTATGGGAAGACAGAGTGGGGAAGATCATTCTATGCTTAATTTTGGAAAGACGTTATGTATTGAAGATTGGAAACTGGAAAACATCAAATGTAAAATTGTACAAAACTGACAAAACTGCAGATTTTAAATATCAGTAAATTTTGCATATTTAGTTCAAAACACACTTCATGCTAATTTCAAGCAATAGAATTGGCCTAGTTCTACCCACCAGTATTTTGGATGCGGATTTTCATTTCTATGTTACCTGTTGTGCTGTCATTTTTCAAAGTCAATTCGTCGGAGTTAGATGGGTATTTTTTAATGTGCATGTGGTTTTCCACTGCCTGTGAATTTGTTTGTTGCTCGGGTGTTTTTTTGTGTGTGTGACGACCAAGTCAAATAAAAAAATCAATAAAATATGAATGTTTTCATTTCACACAACAACATAAACCTAGAAATACAGTAGACGAAGGCTATACGAACACTAAAGTACCCTAATCCTATTGTAAGGTGTGCAGAATAATAATTGCCATGCTAAATAGTAACACAAATGGTAATGCATCTAGTACAGCTGCATTCATACCAAATTACCTTCTAAAAAAAATCTGTCTAGTGGAAGCTGTAGAGCAGTACACATCCAGTGCATTTGACCCTTTTGATGTTGTTCATGCATAAGAATCTTCAATTCAAGGGTCTGTCTCCAGTACTAATCCTATACAAGACAGTCCACACACTCCTTTGTGCCATGGCCTAAGGCTGTGCATGGCACATGGCAGCCATTTTGTGTGCCAGCCAGTGCTTAATTTGAGGCAGTGGTTTCAGGTGCCCGGCACCGGCCCTTAATTCTCAAATCCGGCAATTTTGACATTCAAACACATTGTGCTGCTACATGTCTAGTGTTGCCACATCACAATGCACACAACATAGAGGTTTTAATATTTAAATGTGCATTAAAATTTTACAATACCTGCCGGCCAAACCGTTCTTATAGATTTGGGTGGCCTGGAATAGTCCGAATTGTCACTATTGTAGGAGTGTTATGGCTGGTGTGATGGTTAGTACTTGTGCTGGTAAAGCCATTAAGTCAGGTGTAAGCTGCAGTGGTCTGCTAAAAAAAGACAAATAAGAACTGACACCAGCTGTAGACCAGTCTTTATAGATAAAATTCTGAGCTGTTTTCCCCTTTGCACAAGCAGAGCAGAAAATTTTGAAATTGTACTGCGTTGCATAAAAACTTACTGTCATATTTACAATGCCCCTGGAGCATGTTTACACCACCTGAGTGTTACTTATTTTGATGCTCCGGAGGCGCAGTGTACCGGCCCATATTTACAAGGTCACGTAAAGCCACCCTTCTTGGCTTTTAATGGCCTTGTAAATATGGCCCCCTTTCATGCATTACTCTGCATGAAAGGGGTGTTCCATGGATCTTGCTAGGGGTGTTCCCACGTAACACCCATTGAATCTGACGTATTCCCAGACGTACGAGTATTAGTAAACCTGAGAATGTGTTAAATTCTAACGCCTCCCCAGCGAGGCGGTAAAGTGGCGCAATGAGGAGAAATACCTGTATTTCTCCTCAATTTTTGCTCTTTCTATCTGTGCGGCATGGAATGAAACCACCATTAATGATTGTTTTTGTGCAGGAAGGTGTCCCTTGCAGCACAAAAACAATCATCCCAGCAATACAGGCACCCTTGCACCAGAGTGCAATGGTGCCTGCGTTGGAGCTAGGCAGCTAATTGTGCACCAGCGCAGAGGAAAGCCCAAGAATGTGTCACATTGCTGTAAATATGGCACATCCCTGCACTTTCCTATCGAAGCAGATCAGTTCAGCAAGATGGCTTACAGCGCAGCGCCATTTTCTAGTAAATATGCCCCTTAGTAAATATGGTCCCTCATGCCTGCTGTTGGTAACATCTGTGAGCCAAGATCCCACTTCAGATGCAAGTAACAATGAGTTGGGGGCATATTTACAATATGTTGGTACAGGGCAGCGCTGCAAGCATTCTGCCTGCACTGCCATATGTCAAAAGCAAAGGGCAGATATGCACCGTTATCTACAAGATATGGTGCATTTCTGCCCTTTCTGCCGGCGCAGGAACTGCAGCCGAGCACCAACGCAGGGACCCCTGCACTGTGCTGTTGGCATGATTGTTTTAGTGCAGGGACACCTTCCTGCACAAAAACAACCAAAGGAGGCGTTTCCTCATTCTGTGTGTGGTGCAGAATGCAGAACACTTAGAAAGAGGAACAGATGTAGAGAAATATAAATATTTCTCCTCGTTAGGCCTTCTTTAGAAAGGCGTTCGTTTTGGCGCTGCCCCAGAATTACGCTGTGTTGTAAATCTGGGGCAATGTCAAAAACCATGGGTGTTGCTTGGAAATACCCACAGCGACACCCATGGTATGCCCCTTCCACGCACCCTTACACTATATGTACATGGCCATGAAAAGCCACGCAGGGTGGCTTTGCGTGGCCTTGTAAAAATGGGCCAGCACACTCAGCGTCTGGAGCGTCACGAAAGTGACACTCGGCTGCATAAAATTGCCGCAGGGGCATAGTAAATATGCCCCTTGATTTCCCTGGACTTGTCAGTGTCGTTGCTCTAGCATGCCAGGTAATGCCTATAAAGGTCCCATTTTGATCTATCCTGACCCTACCAGCTCGACAACCTGCAGCTCTGCCACTCCCTTCTGAGCGCCATCCCTGCCTGTGAGGCACTCTCAGGCACTCGCCCCCTCTGCGGTAAACCATCAATCTGGATGCTGTACCCCACTGGTCCCTGTTCTTCCCCATCTTCTGTAGGGCTCACTGTAAACCCTCCCACTGCGTACAGTGCTCAATTACTTTGTAGCTAGGATTGTGCTATATGTCAAATATTAACAAACATGCATCATCAGCATTGCTTCTGGTGCATTAACCATCGCACCCTGAGAGCAATGACATTTGCTGTTTTTTCAGTAAACACCGAATATAAAATCAAATTAAATTAAGTGTGAAATAATGTTCGTGTCTCACTTCTGTTACCTTCTCCATTACCAGCCTCCTTGCAAATAAATGTATGACGTGCATGTCACAGTCTTAACGTTTTAAAAGCCCGGGTATATTATAAAATCATTTATTCTTCGCTCATTTCATGAGTCTGGTGGGAATGTTGTGACATCTTTCAGACTTGTGTAATTCCTGCTGATATTGTACAGTACATAGAAAGGGCAATCATGTTTGGGAAATGTGTGTCTGTGGAAATACACTCTAAAATCCTAGCTATGGAATTTAATAACACAGGCAACTTTTACAACTGTGTTTTATTATCATAAGATCAACTTGAATACTGTCAGCATTAGCAAACTAATGCAAATTGCGCAATATATATGTGACTGCCGATTTTAAAGACTGTCCTTTGGGTTTATAAAAAACACACTTGCCTTTAACAAACTTTTAACCCTGTTTTCTATACTGGGTAATTTCGTCGCCCGCTGGGACTCTATTAAACTCACCACAGGGAATAGCTGTAGTAGTTTTGTTTGATGTAATATGGTATTGCAAAACTCCCTGAAAGCGAAGTGGAACAGAAGGGAAGCAACCACGGTGGGGTTTGTAGAATGTGAGAGAGGCAGATAATACTTGAGTAAGTGAAACTGTGGTCCCATAGAAAATATTGACCAAAAACATAACACCTCCTGAATTTTAAACACCTCGATGTTCTATCATCAGGATCTTGAGCGGTATTTTTCTATGGAATGCACAAAGAGGCCTACAAGACAGTGCCAGTCAGATAAAAAAAATGCAGAAAAAAAATCACAATGGGACTCATTATGATATCGGTCGGAAAGCCTCCAACCGCTAGTTGGAAGTTTTCTGACTGCAGTCGAAGGCTTTCTGACTGACACGGTTGGTTTGAGGTCCGATCACCTGATTACGAGGTCGATGGTCGGAACGTAAACCGGCTGGTCATTCCTATGTGGGTCCGACTGGCTCGCAGATTCTTCTGGCCGGTTGGACTGCACCTTAATCCCCTATGGACGGCGTTACCGCTGCTGGGATTACGATGTCGGTTTCCCACAGCTTTTCTGTGCCAGCCATACCGACACGGGAAGGCTGTCGGAAAGTAACTTTGGGGGCCCTAGCAGGGCCCCCCTGCAACAGTGGCCTACGGTTGGTGGTCGAGGGGGTACCCCCCTATAAAACCCTGCAGGGTTTTACACACACCCACATTTCTCTATAGGAGCCTGTATTACGGCCGGTTTACAGCCGTAAAACAAGCTCCCACAGAGAAAAGTGACTATGCAACCGAACAGTGTCCGCTTGCATCGTAGTCAGGCGGAAGGAACCGCCGACCAGAGGCCGGTCAGTCCTGAAACCGAGACGGTGTCGGTCGGAGGCAACTCCGACTGACACCGTAATAAGCCTCAATATGTTTTTTTGGGCTAACCAAGAATTGCATGCTTAGATGCCACCCCTTTAAAATCCAATACTCGGAAGCAAAGTCAAATCGTATCTCTTTTTATACCAATTTCCATTCATCTTATGTTTCAGTACTCTTTAATGGCTCTCTCTACTGTGGGTTGTGGATATGAGTGGGCTAGATTGGGGCAAGATACTTACCGCATTTGGTAAATAGTGATACCTACTTTTCCATGGTATAGCCCTAGAAATGAGGCATAACAGATCGACTGATTATTTACTGCATCAAAATCCACATGCTTTTCCTTTTTTCTGCACATTTTCCCCAGAAACATTTCAGCACATTTGACCTGCCAAAAACTGTCACAGGATGATTGCAGGAGATGCATTAACTACTCTACCTTGGGTAAATACCACATGCTGCTGCCCTACCTCGGGTATATACCACATGCTGTCATGGCAGCATTACTCGCAATGCCTATCCGTATGTAAATTCCTATTTGAACAGGGAGAGGAATTTACCCTGCACTCATAATCAAGTCACTTGTTAATGTATGGCAGCGGGTACTTTAGCCCATATGTCTTCATCGAAAAACCTGAAGATGTTCAAAATTGTGTTCTATATATGCTGAAATTATTCTTTATAAGGAAATGAGACTCCTGCTGAAAATGTTGGGTTATCACCTGTGCTTACCAGTTTGAACAAAGTGATAGAGAGAAAAAATCTTTATACAACTATGCGACATAATCATAAAAGATAAAAACAGGTAAAACCACATGCATTGATTAAAATACCTTGTAGGCAGACGGTCCCAATCCCCGATACGATGGCGGATGGACTGAAGAATTAGTAAACAAAAAAGCCAAAAATTCACAGACAAAAAAATCCATTTATAATGAAGATCTATCCATAAACGTGAAGTAATGCTTAAAAATATGAAAACGAGTTTTTAAAAATAACTGATTACAAGTCAAACAATAAAAGGAATTACTCATAAAATGTAATATAAGAGATACTTTTATTTAGATTTATTTTAAAATGAGGACACTAAAAATGATGTTGGTTGAAGGCTTTATCTCTTCTGCAGAGAAATATCAACAAATACATTCCTATCCCACCCCAAAAGCACACTTTCACATACAAATATTTAATATAAAACATTAGTAACATAACCTTAACCTAATTAAACATACTATTACACACAACACCTACAACACTACTAAACACTATCACTAACAGTCAAACACAAACAAAAATACAAAAATATTATATAAGTTTAACATATGAAAATAATTGATGAAATAGTCCTATTATTAAACTATTGTATAAGTAACAAAATTATGCGTTTGTGCTAAAAATGATAATTTAATTTGTTGTGTCAATGAAAATGTTCAGTAATATATTTTGAAAGAGTATGTTAACTTAATAAATATTTAATTCAAATTAACAATTGTTAAATGTTTAATAAATGCATTCAATATAAAAAATTGCCTTACCTTTATTGTAGTTGTATTAATACAGCACTTGCTACCCCTAACGAGGCATCAAATGACTTTACACAGAACAACATGCTGCTTCAGCACCCAAGGTTAATGGTTAGTTCAGTGTTATTGGTTACTGCTTGTTATTGGAATTAGTTTTGTGCTCTAAAAAAAAACATTCCATGCAGTAATTTCTATTTTTTACGGTGGACTAAAATATTAGTGTTTGGTTGCAATCATTAGGTGGGAGGTGAGCTCAAGCACATAGTTGATGGGATTGGTACAGGATTTAAAGGAGATTAGGTATTATTAGGTTGCATAGTTATGATTTTCCGGAGGAGAGATTGTGATCTTGTAAATGGGTTGTGGGAAATTTGCTGAAATAGAGAATAGTCAAACATGCATGTGTCAGAGTAGGTTGTGGTCAGAGAGAGGAGGTATGCAGAGGATGGAAGAGAAGGAGAGTGACATTTGAAAGAAGAAAAAAGAAGAGGCGACAAATAGTATAATTTGCATAGCATAGTTTGGTCATCACTGGTGTCACTTCGTAGCGCCCTTTCTTTATCTGAATGGAGGGTTCAACATCCACATGGGTGGGTGTCTGGCATCACATAACGCACTGTAACCCCACACTGTTGGTGCGCATGTGTGCGAGTAACAAGTGCTGTCACTTGGTCAGAATGCATCACCCCAGGGCTCGCCCTCACCTGCCATCTTTCCCTTTGACCATGAAATCTCCTCAGTCACTGTCACGTGACATGACTCACTGACAATAGGGCTTGTCACGGGCATTTGAGGCTGGGCCTAGGCATATCGCTTTCTCCCAGCAGCCACAGCAAGCTTTGATCATGCTCACGCAGATAACCTCTTGCATTAGGGCTTGTGCCATAAGTATGTGGCTGCGACTGCTGCTAGAAGCGCAGTCTGCCGCTCCCTTGTTTGTTTAGTCATTGACTCACTCATCCATGCCTGGATCTAGAAGCCCCACTCATACTCAGCCAGTCAGAGACGGTCATAAAGCAGAGGCCCCTTAGCTGAGGGGGTCAAACTGAGGGCCGCTTAACAGTAGGAGTCACCTGCAGCAAAGGCGTGTGAAATATGGGGGCATTGTTTTAGAAAATAGGTGCACAGATGGAGAAGACCTGTTCTCCTGTATTTGTTTAGTCTGCAGTCTGATGGTGACCTGGCTGCGGATGTGACAAGAACCAGTAAAGATGGAGGGCTTCTATGCACCATATTGTGGAGCTGGTTGTGAAGGCTTTGTACAACCCAACTAACAATGAGGAAAATGCATATAGTTGTGAGATTTATTTCATTATTCTAACAGCATACTAAGCAATACCAGAGAAAGTGCATGTAGTTATTGATCGCATTTACCATTCTAACCCCAAAAACACGAAAATGAAACAAAAGATATATAATAAAAAGCGAAAGAATAAAAATAAAAATACATACAAATAAAAATGAAATGAAACACAATAAATATCTAAATAAATCATAAAAATAATAACAGTAAAAAAGTAAGCAAATACAAAATAATGCTTTAATTTGTGCAAATAAGGTAAAATACTAACCCAGATATTTATTTAAGTTTAAAAATGCAGATATCCCACAAATGTTGTAAGAAGGTTTAAAAGTATAATTAACAAAGTAAAAACAAGTTGTTTTTTACTTTTTAAAGTAATAAACCAGAAACTAGATTAATTAAACATATTTATTTTAATAAAAAAATTACAGTAAAACACATTTAGTTTTAAATGATTTTTAAGAAACATAATATGAAATATTGACTATATTAAAAAGAAAAAGAAATATGCTTAATACATTTGAACTCTACTAAATTAATTATGTAAAAGGTTTTAGTTCATACACTACCTGCTCTACACACCAAAAAACAACAATACTGCTAAAAAAGAAACACTAATAAATTATTAAAATAATGTACAATTAATTAAAATAACTCAATTTATTACTAATGTACACCTAACATATTCGATATATATATTTATTTTAAAAACGCTACCCACCTAATACCTAAACAAAATCCAAAAAGCAAAAAAAAAACTACTGTTAATATATAACATTAATAATTATAAATATCATTTCAAAATATATATTATCAATTAACAATTGTAAATATCTAAAAATATTTTTAAAATGGTATATCGTTAGATCATACCCAACCAAATACTCTAATAAAAGCCATTGAAGCTCAAACAACCCAGCACTAATTCTATTTAAACATATTAAAAATATATATGATACACATTTAAAAAATGTAATAGCTTTTAATACATCTTTTTTAAAACACTGCCCAACCATACCCCAATTAAATCCAACAACCCAAATATAATTATAATAAAATTTAACATTGAAAGAAATATTTAGAAAAAATCATAAGAATTTAAATCAGCCCAAAACATTTTTTTTGTATAAAACACTACCCACCCAATATTCTACAAAACAAAACAACCAAATAATAAAATTAACCCCCGAAAAATACAACATATTAAATAGTACTAATCTAAATAACACTTTAACCTTTTCACTGCTATGCCCTCCCGCCCCCTGTGATAAGCCTTTTGTTGGCTATTTGGGGTATTCGCTCTTAGGCCCCTGTAACTTTTTAACCACATAAGGTATCCACACCAAATGTGCGCCCTTTTCTTCCATCAGCATGGGGAGTTTAAAGGTACCCAGGGTTTTTGGATTCCCCTGGAGGGGACACAGAAATCAGCCAAAATACAGCTACATTTTGGGTATTTCTTTTGAGGAAAAATGAGGAAAAGTGCTGCAGAGGAAAGTGTCTGATTTTTCCCCTGCAAATGGTATCAAAAAAGGATTTGTGGTGCTGAAATCATCATCTTCCCAGCTTTCAGGGACAAGCAGACTTTTGTCAGAAAACCAAAATAGTGTACACATTTTTGCCATTTTATTTAAACATAGACTATTCTCGCTACTTTTTGTGCTTTAAACCTCCTTCCAGTAAGTGGTAGAAATGGCTGTGAAAGCAATAATGGATCCAGGAAAGCTATACATTTCTGAAAAGTAGATACAATTCTGAATTCAGAAAGAGGTAATTTGTGTAGATTCTTCAAGGTTTTTTTTATAGAAACTAACAGTTGAAAATAAGAAAGATTGAAAATGAGTTGAAAAAAACAGCCATTTGTGCCAGCGTTTTCACCTGTAACTGCTTCTAAGTATGACAGATGGCTGACAGCAATATACCATTTCACCTGCTGGACCCTTCTGGTTGTGGGGACATGTAGGATTTGTAGGTTCACCAAGAACCCGTGCAGCATGGGGGCGTGGCCAAACTCCAGGGAAGATGGGCGCTTCATGAGACGGCTCCGTCCAAGCGTGCCCGTTCGTAAAACTATCCGTTAATTAATGATCCAGCAGTTGGTGTATTTACTTACTGGAATGTAGCTGACAACACCGGGGATAGAAAGAGCCTTTCCCCATTGAATTCCGCTTGGCGACTCCAGAGATCGAGCCGCCGACGAACTTGGTGTTGCGAGGGGCTGTCTCGGTGTGGATTTCTGCTGGACGCTGCGGGAGGGGTGCTGCGCCCCATTGGCTCATGCTATTGCCTGGCCTGGATGGATGCATGGCCTTGCTGGGGCACTGCTCCTGACACCCTGCTGAGTGCTGCCTGCTTCGCAACTTGAGACTGAAAATCTTTGCCCCCTAAATCGCTTTCCCAAGTCTGGCCCTGTTTGAGGTGATTCGAGTGACAACTCGGGCAGTGCCTCCAGTTGCATGGGACAGCCTTGTATTTCTTATATTTGGTTCTACGCCGGCGTGGCCAGTTGCACCATGGCTGGGGGTCGCAACTCTAAAGCAGTGCAGGCTAAACTGAACAAATATGCGTGGGATGGTGGCACCAGCGCCAGCCCAACGGAGAGATCCCACCGCGCATGAGAAGACACAATCTGGTGGGAAGAAGAAAGAATCGATGCTGCAGGACATCATAGAAGCTATCATGACCGTGCGCACGCTGCTGGAATCCCGCATCGACTCTATGTCCTCGGAGGTGTCCCTTATCCGGGCAGACATGCGATCGATGAACTTACGGCTGACGGACGTTGAGTTCAAAACGAGTTCCCTGGTTGAAGACGCCTCTGACCTGCAGCGCAAAATGGAGGCCATGCAGGCCCACACCGCAAAGCTTGAGGCACAACTGGACGATTATGAGGGGCGCTCCCGGCACAATAACATTTGCATCTTGGGGGTGCCAGAACGGGCAGAGGGGCCATCGGCTGATCTCTTTGTGGAGGACTAGATCACCACCTATCTGAAGCCGACAGGTCTCTCCACCTTCTTTTCTGTCGAAAGGGCGCACCGAGTGCCAAGCGGCCGACTGAGACCCGGGACCCTCCCGTGACCCTTGCTGGCTAGGATCTTGAACTTCCAGGATAGGGATGTCATCTTGCAGTGTGCCCGCACAGCAGCACCAGTGGATTATCAGAACAGTCGAATTACCTTTTTCCCGGGCTTCACCCTTCAAGGTGCAACGTCAGAAGCGCAGTTTCCTGGATGTGAAAAATGCTCTTCGTCAGCAGGATTTGAAATATGACATGCTGTTCCCCACCAAGCTGAGGGTGGAATCGGAGGGAAAGCTTGTTTATTTTACCATCCCCGAGGAGGCCTGGGACTGGCTGGATGGATGGCGTACGTCTGACCCACGAAATGGCCGAGTCCAGAGAGCTAGAATGAAGGAGGACACTGGCGTATCCGACAGGAATACCCCACCTGAACAGCAGGAGGCAGCGACTGGTGGGTCGGAATGATTGGTCTGTATGTTTATTTTTTCGAGTGTGCTGGGCTTCTTCTCTACATGGGGTTGGGTCAGGGCCTTAGCCCCCCTGCGGTGCCACAGACCTTGTAATCAAACTGTCATATGGTTTTATTAGGGACTTTTTCCACAATGAACTTAAAGTGACTTTTCAGGGGTTCACGGCCCTTCTGTATTGGTCCCTCAACGGTTTTGGGGGGATTAAGTGCTGCTTCCGGACAATTTCGGTTTGTTAAATATGGACACCAGCTGCTAAAGTCAATGACACGCGCCCACAAGTTTAGTAGGGGTGGGCAATAGGCACTCTACTAGTTTGGTTGGGCGGGGGGTTTGACACAGCCAAGCAGGGAGGCAGGGAGGGGGGTCTTGGGGGTTGTTCTTCGGGTTGGGGGAATGTTTTTGTGTGTATTGTATTGTTTTTGTTGTACTGGCATGACACATTTGACGGGTCACACGTGAATTCAGGTGCAGGTTCCTCTTCTTTCTGGTACCCTTTGGCGATTAGTCCATGGTGCTCGGGATGGACTCCCTCTGGGATCCGTTCTGGGTGGTTTCCTCCAGAAAAATCTGTTCCTCTAAGATGGTGCAATGGCCATGGCGACTAGACAAAGGCTTAAGTCACTGTTGTGGAACATCAACGGGCTGGGAGATAAAATCAAGAGGGGAGTAGTTCTCCAATTTTTAAAGCGATATTCCCCTGACGTTGTGTTAGTTAATACTTTAACTCACTGTCAATATTCATTCCCATTTCTACTGCTTTCATTTTCATTATCCAAAGCACTTCTTTGCGCCTCAGTTGCAGTTGTCTATTACCTCCTCTCTTATCCATTTCATGGCAGTAAAAATGGGAATGAATATTGACAGTGAATTACAGTATTATTTGGGACAGTGAAGTACTCTTAGATTTGTGAGAATAAATTTAACCTGAGAATTTCAGCAAATCTAGAGAAATTTTCAATGTACAGTAGTTGTTAACAAGACTTGGTTTCATCTGGAGGCCAGTCATCATGTATAACTTTAGAAGTTTAACTTACAAAATGGAATGCTGTGATGTTATGATACTTTCTGTTCTAATAATTGTATTTCGGTAATATATTTTGTACATATGATGTATTGAAGGTACTGCACGTAGGATAGTTTACGATAATCAATTATCAATATGACAGATTACGATTAACAAACCTGTATTGACCAGAGACGTTGGAACTTTAACAAGATATTGAGCTCTGTGATTTGAACTAATCAACTGTTGCCCTCACTAAGAATGAATATTAGTTTTTGATATAATCTTACTGCTTCCTTTCCATCTTTTTATTTTCTTCTGTCAAATATTATGTAATTTAGATCTTTTTTCAAAATGGTGGAGGTTTCTCTCTCTTTTGACTATATTGATGCCTATTCAAATATGACATATGAATTGCGGTGGTCAAAAAAGACGGATTTAGAGTGGTTGTTTTCTGGATTTCAAACAGTGAGGAAGGGGTACATTGCCTATTCAAATAAGGCAGACAGATTGTGGTGGACGAAATACGGATTTTGAGTGCATTGTGAAACTTTATTAATAATGATACACAGTGATTTCAAGAGATAGAATGAATACAGTGATGATTGATAAAAGATTTTGATGTCACCTCCGGATGGGTTTTTACTCACGACGTACACATGTGACGTCCTGTTGTTGACATGGTTGCAACCCAAGTTAAATAATAAAAATTATTAGTTTATGGTCATTATATTTGACAGTAGGTTTTGTGACTTTAGAATTGGATGGTTAATTGTGACCATTATTAAAACTTTTGTAATAATGTGGACATAATATATTAAGTAATGTGAAAGATGCGCATTCTAATATGGCGCCCATGACTTCTGAAAAATAGATGACGTGCGGACTTGGTTTGATATTATACAGGATACGAACAATGATCTGGCTAAAATGGTTGCTATATAAGAGTCTTGATTACAAGACGATTTTATTTTTAATATGTTAATTCGGGTTAGCGTGGTTATGACATTGACGGTGCTGACCTGGTTCGATATTTTACGGGGCACGAGCAACTCCTCACTGGAGTGGTTGCTTTCTAAGAGTATTGATTACGAGAAGACTTTAGTTTTTACAATGCTAATTTCGGTGTGCGTGGTTATCCGAAAAAGAATTATTGCAAATAAGAGCCCGGTCAATTCAGTGCCAGGATATTTGCACTTTCAAAGATGGTGCCCAGCAGATTTGGATATATAACATAGTGACAGTATGGCGCCTGAATAGAACACCGGTTTCCGAAAACTAGTGAGAATTTTACAACGGAGCTTAGGTGAATGGGGGACTGGTACTTATTGCAGATGTTCAAACTAGTCTGTGATTAGGGATCAAGTTACTTATTAGATTTGCGGTCTCTGTTACAGACCACGTACAGGGTATTGTCTGAAGATTTACAAAATTGAAGTTAGTGTTACTAAGGAGCAAGGGTGAGATCGCCTTTTTAATTAACTGAACGGGTTTACTTTTGGAGTCGCTGTATGCAAGTGTATAGGAAGATACATTATGAATTTACGTTTGTTATATTAATGGTCTACTTCAATTCTTCAGTGCATATGGGAGTTGTTACCCAGTTTAACAGGACTACTGATGTATTTTTATTACTTTCAGAGACCAAAACTCTCTACCATATAGATATCACTTTAGGTGAGATTGCTGACTGCAAGAACTCGATTGATAATACGTGAAGTTTTGAGGAAGGAGAATTTGGATGTTATTGAAGGGTAATGCTATGAGTGGTTTATTATTTAGATTGTGAGTAAATTCTTTTTAACCTTGTGGGGAGTGGAATATCGTTATATCTTACAGGGTTGTTTCTGAATTATGGATACATTGACAGCCCTGATTCTTTTAGAGAACATGCAGCATATAAATGCTCACCTGTGAGGATATTTGTGCTTTACAGGAGGACTGTTTGTTACTTGTAGAGAGTGAGAGTGATCTTCATGGTTCTTGTTATGATCACTTTGTTTATTTGCAAATAATAAGGGTTGGAATTGGAGATGGGATGATTATCTGGTTTTTGATGACATTTTTTTAGCTTTTTTTGATCTTACAGATAGAGAGTTGTGTGTTTGATACCGATACGGACCAATTTATAAGTTGTATATTTTGGAATTTGAATTTCAGGTATTTAAACAACTTTCAAAGATAAACAACATTTGCTTTTGCTCATGGGCTTTCACAATTTCGGATGTTAATACAGGAGACATCTTGTGTTATAACTTTCAATGGTTGCCGGTGGGACTTTATTCTATGTCACACCTGGTGATGGTTTACTTTGACACCTTTATTACTATTCTGCTATTTTCTAATAACCAGATAAAGACCAAGGAAATTTGAGGTGTCTGTATTAGTATGTAAGAATAAATATTTGTTTTGCTTATACTTTGCTTATTTGGATTTGCAGCCCTGAAGAAGTCAAGGATGCTTGAATCTAGCATGACAAAACACGTGTTGGCTGCTTAGAATTTGGTTTATATTCAAGAAATACCTAATTGAATGTTTTGGATGTACGGACAAGACTTTGCTGTACCAACGGAAGGGTACACACAGTGAGCAACCTAATATACCCTTGGGGGCTTAGGTAAAAAGTTATGAGATGGGTAAAGAGTGCCTCCGAGGGAGTTTATTCGAAAAAGTATTTTGATATTTTGAAAATAATTATTGTGTAGGATAATTAATGATCCTGGTTGAGTTTAGTTCAGTCAATCATATGCATAGACTTCTGACTTTTCAAACATGACTACAATAAACATTTAACATTAAACAAAAACAACAAGAAGGTGTATAAGCAAAATATTGGTTTTTATCAAAAAAATCACAAGGGTTTTAAAATACAAATATATGGACAGGAATACAGGAAGAACACAATGGATTGCAGTTAACTTCTCTGTAGAACATGCAGACACCTATCCAAAGCATAAATGTTTTTAATTTCCATAGGATAAGGTTAAAGGTCGACGTTTCGGTCTCTTATGAATAATTCCTTGAGACCATCAACAGGATTGATTGATAAATATTTGTAAAGCCCTATTGTAAAATGAAATAGAAAATATTTACTATTACAATTGAAACGATTTCATTGAGCATTATACACCTAGATTATATATAGATTCTTTATAAACTCTTTCCATACAGAACTGCGTGCGATAGTTCAACTACCTTATATCAATAACCTTGCCCATCACTTCGTGGACCAATATAACAAGGTATTAATTTTCTTGACTTCTGAAAAGACTCAAGGTCCATTTAGGTTGTTTTTTCTAATATGCAACGTATAGACCAACGTATAAGATGAATATAACGATGTAAATAATCAAAATACTTCTAATTGTTAGTATCCTACATATTGATTAGAGTTCCCTAAAGACCTTTACTTATACATATGTTTTGACCCAGAGGCTGCAATGATGTTATACAGACTGCTCTCTTGTTTCAATTTAGAAATATGTATACAATCAGAATACATTTAGTGACATGTAATCGGATTTATTCTATATGCCGATCAGAGTTCCGCCTAGGACCCTCACTCAAACACATGATCGGATTCAGTGGTTCAAATGATGCTACTTTAATTATTTGAAATGTAGAAAAGTGTTGTCTATCTATATGGTCACCATTGTATGTTTTGTTTAGTCTAAAGGTTAGTTTGTCATGTAAATACAACTATGTTTTGTTAAGTCTGTGATAAATTTTTAATGTCAAATCTAGGTGTATAATGCTCAATGAAATCGTTTGATTTGATTTAATTGTAATAGTAAATATTTTCTATTTCATTTTACATTAGGGCTTTACAAATATTTATCGATCAGTCCTGATGATGGTCTCAAGGACTTATTCATAAGAGACCGAAACGTCGACCTTTACCCTATGGAAATTAAAACCATTTATGCTTTGGATAGGTGTCTACAGGTTCTACAGAGAAGTTAACTGCAATCCATTGTGTTCTTCCTGTCCATATATTTGTATTTTAAAACCCTTGTGATTTTTTTGATAAAAACCAATATTTTGCTTATACACCTTCTTCTTGTTGTTTTTGTTTAATGTTAAATGTTTATTGTATTCATGTTTGAAAAGTCAGAAGTCTATGCATATGATTGACTGAACTAAACTCAACCAGGATCATTAATTATACTACACACTAATTATTTTCAAAATATCAAAATACTTTTTCAAATAAACTCCCTTGGAGGCACTCTTTACCGATCTCGTACCAACGGAAGAACACTTGATTTAAAGGAAAGAAGAATATATTTATGGACATTGAAACCTATTTTTGTCAATCAATCAATCAATCACGACATTTGTATAGCGCACTACTCACCTGGGAGGGTCTCAAGGGGCTGGGGGAGGGGAAAGTTACTGCTCGAACAGCCAGGTCTTGAGCTGCTTCCTGAAGGCGAGATGGTCTTGGGTTCGCCGGAGGTGGGTGGGGAGGGAGTTCCACGTCTTGGCTGCCAGGTAGGAGAAGGATCTTCCTCCGGCGGTGGCTCTGCGGATGCGTGGTACGGCGGCGAGTGCGTGGCTGGTTGATTGTAGCTGGCGGGTGGGCGTGTAGAAGGTCATGCGGTCATTGAGGTACTTGGGGCCCAGGTCGTGGAGAGCCTTGTGTGCGTGGGTGAGGAGTCTGAACGTGATTCTCTTGCTGACGGGGAGCCAGTGCAGGTCTCTCAGGTGTCCAGTGATGTGGCTGTGTCGGGGGACGTCGAGGATGAGTCTGGCGGAGGCGTTCTGGATGCGTTGGAGTCTTTTTTGAAGTTTCGCTGTGGTTCCGGCGTAGAGGGTGTTCCCGTAGTCTAGTCGGCTGGTGACGAGTGCCTGGGTGACGGTCTTCCTGGTTTCCGTGGGGATCCATCTGAAGATCTTGCGGAGCATGCGCAGGGTGTTGAAGCACGAGGATGAGACGGCGTTGACTTGTCTGGTCATTGACAGGGAAGAGTCCAGGATGAAGCCCAGGTTGCGTGCGTGGTCCGTCGGTTTGGGAGCGGTGCCCAGGGCCGGGGGCCACCAGGAGTTGTCCCAGGTGGAGGGTGATGATCCCAGGATGAGGACTTCCGTCTTATCCGAGTTCAGTTTAAGGCGGCTGTTCCTCATCCAGTCGGCAACGTTTTTCATCCCTTCGTGTAGGTTGGCTCTGGCGGTGGTGGGGTCGCTGGTGAGGGAGAGGATGAGCTGGGTGTCGTCGGCGTAGGAGATGATGTTGAGGTTGTGCTGGCGTGCGATGTCTGCGAGGGGGCTCATGTAGACGTTGAAGAGGGTTGGGCTGAGTGAGGATCCTTGTGGTACACCGCAGATGACTTCGGTGGCCTCGGATCTGAACGGAGGGAGGCGGACTCTCTGGGTTCTTCCGGTGAGGAACGAGATGATCCATTCCAGCGCTTTTTCTCGAATTCCGATGTTGCTGAGGCGCTTCACTAGAGTTCGGTGGCAGACGGTGTTGAATGCCGCAGAGAGGTCCAGGAGGATGAGGGCCGCTGTTTCCCCGTTGTCGATCAGGGTCCTGATGTCGTCGGTGGCTGCGATCAAGGCGGTCTCGGTGCTGTGATTGGCCCGAAACCCGGACTGCGAGGGGTCGAGGGATCCGTTCGTCTCAAGGAAGGCGGCCAGCTGTTTGTTGACGGTCTTCTCGATGACTTTGGCCAGAAAAGGAAGGAGCGAGATGGGACGGTAGTTCTTGAGGTCGGTGGGGTCCGCCGTTGGTTTCTTCAGGAGGGCGGTCAGCTCGGCGTGCTTCCAGCTCTCCGGGAAGGTGGCGGTGTGGAAGGAGGAGTTGATGGTGTCTCGGAGATGGGGTGCGATGGTCGCGTCGGCTTTGTTGAAGACGTGGTGTGGGCACGGGTCGGTTGGTGATCCGGAGTGGATGGAGTTCATCGTGCGGGTGGTGTCTTCGGTGCTGATCGGGGTCCAGTTGCAGAGGGTGGTGGTGGCGGGCGTTGGTTCGTTGGTAGGGTGTGTGGTCTGTGCGTCGAAGCTGTGTATGTCGGCGATCTTGTGGTGGAAGAACGAGGCGAGTGAGTTGCAGAGGTCTTGCGAGGGAGTGATGTAGTTGTTTCCGGCGCTGGGGTTGGAGAACTCTTTGAC
Organism: Lissotriton vulgaris; assembly: GCF_964263255.1. NCBI lineage: Eukaryota > Metazoa > Chordata > Amphibia > Caudata > Salamandridae > Lissotriton > Lissotriton vulgaris. The sequence goes on along the minus strand of NC_141694.1, from coordinate 1,740,012,037 downwards.
GATGCTGAAGAGTTCCTTGCTGTCGTGGGTGTTGTTGTCCAGTCGTTCTTTGAGTGCCGTCTTCTTGGTGGCGCGGATCAGCTGATGGTGTTTGCGGATGGCGTGCTTGAGGGCGGTCCTGTTGTCTGTGGTGTGGTCGAGCCGCCAGGCTTTCTTGAGGGTGTGGCAGTTCTTCTTGGATTCCTTGAGTTCGTCGGTGAACCAGGGGGTTTTCTTGCTGCCGTGCCTGTGAATTATATACATACAGTGTGCTTGGGAGGTTTCTTGTACAGTTTTGTTATCTGCATATGCGGGTAGGGGTAGGGTTGTGTGGGTCCCCGACCCTTCTTCCCATGTGAGCACCACTAACTATGAAGTGTGATCTAATACTTAGACCCAGGTGTGTAGTTGAGCCACCTTCCATTTACCCGGTTTCCTAGCATTCATACAGTAAAATGTACGATTTGGGAGTCAAGGCGGGCAAACTACTGGCCTGGCTAGATCGCAGGGATAGGGCCAAGTGTGTGGTGGTATAGCTTTTGGCTGGTTCACCTCCTCATCTTACTGTGCCATGGGACAGAGCAGACGCGTTTGGCCACTATTATCGCTCGCTTTACCCATCCTGCACGACACATACTGAGGAGGATACCGCCTCTCTCCTCCGCGACATCTTGTTGCCGCTCCTTAGCGAGGTGGAATACTCCGATCTAGACCTTGAGATTATGGTGGCAGAGGTCGAAAAGGCCATCCATGACCTGTGGGGAGGGAAAGCGTCGGGCCCTAATGGTATCCCCATAGAATTGTTTAAAATCACGGCGAGCAGGAACGCCCTTTCTTGCCGCCATGTACCTGAGGATCAGAGACTGGCAAACATCGTCGCCATTCCTAAAGCGTGCAAGCCTGCCGACAAATGCTTGTTATATATAGGACTATTTCACTGCTCAACTGTGAAATGAAAATCCTGGCGAAGATTCTTGCCACTAATTTGCTCGGGGTCCTCACCCGCCTGGTCCACCCGGACCAATCAAGATTCATGCCTGCGAGAAACACCTCTCTCAACCTGCACAGGCTTCATGGAGTTCTGGGCCGGGTGGATATGATCAGGGAGGATGCAGTTATGGTGTCCCAAGATGCTGCATCAGCTTTAGACACTATCGAGTGGCCCTATTTGTTTGCCGTACTCCGCAAATTGGAGTTCAGACCTGTATTTACTGACTGGGTGCGGCTTCTGTACTGCCAACCACTCCCGCAGGTGGTTCTTAATAACAGGAAATCCCCTGTGTTTACTTTTGGAAGAGGCACCCGGCAAGGCTGTCCTCTGTCACCGCTCCTTTTTACTCTGGCCCTGGAACCCTTGGAGGCATGGGTTCGTCAGGACCCCGCTATCAGGGGCCTTTGATGGATGCATGGTTGGGAAGACTGCATTTCATTGTACGCAGATGACATTCTGCTTTATCTGGCCTCTCCGGCGGCATCCCTGAATGTGGTCATGGACATATTCTGTGTGTTTGGCAGGTTTGCAGGATATACGATCAACTGGCCTTAGTCAGTACTTTACTTCCTTTGTGACAAACGGCCCTCGCTTCCCCGGAGCTGTTGACTAGCGGAAGCGACTGACGGCTTCAAATACTTGGGAATTTGGGTCTCTAAAGTCCTTTCCAGATTCTACAAAACTAATCTTCTGCCACCTCTGGTGCGTCTTAAATCAGATGTCCAACACTGGAAATCGCTCTAGTTGACTCTCTTGGGGTGGGAAGCCCAGTTCAAGATGATGTCACTTCCCAGACTGTTATATGCATTGCAGAATGACCCGCTTCTGGTTTGCGCCGCATATTTCAGGGACCTCAACGGCGTTGTTCGGGATCTCCTATGGGAGGGCAAGCCACCACGTATCGTCACCCATAAACTTATGCTGGGTTGGTTCGATGGGGGTATAGGGCTCCCAGATATTAGGAAGTATTGTGTGGCTGCGCAAGTCGCAGCCATTAACCAATGCACCTATAGATCCCATGGATCCCATGCTGACCCCTCCTTTCAAATCGACAGATGGCTCCTCCAGGTGTGTTGCTTTGGAGGTGCGTTGTAGGCACAACCTCTGCGGCCTGTCAATCAATCAATCAATCATGACATTTGTATAGCGCGCTACTCACCTGGAAGGGTCTCAAGGCGCTGGGGGAGAGGGGTCCGCTACTGCTCGAAAAGCCAGGTCTTGAGTAGCTTCCTGAAGGTTAGGTGGTCCTGGGTTAGCCAAAGGTGGATGGGGAGGGAGTTCCATGTCTTGGCCGCCAGGTAGGAGAAGGATCTACCTCCGGCGGTGGCTCTTCGGATGCGTGGTACGGCGGCAAGGGCAAAACTGGTCGACCGTAGCTGGTGGGTGGGCGTGTAGAAGGTCATGCGGTTGTTGAGGTACTTGGGGCCCAGGTCGTGGAGAGCCTTGTGTGCATGGGTGAGGAGTCTGAACGTGATCCTCTTGCGGGGAGCCAGTGCAGGTCTCTCAGGTGTCCAGTGATGTGGCTGTGTCGGGGGATGTCCAGGATGAGTCGTGCGGAGGCGTTCTGGATGCGTTGGAGTCTTTTCTGCAGTTTGGCTGTGGTTCCGGCGTAGAGGGTGTTTCCGTAGTCCAGTCGGCTGGTGACGAGTGCCTGGGTGACCGTCTTCCTGGTTTCAGTGGGGATCCATCGGAAGATCTTTCGGAGCATGCGCAGGGTGTTGAAGCACGATGATGAGACGGCGTTGACTTGTCTGGTCATCGAGAGGGAGGAGTCCAGGATGAAGCCCAGGTTGCGTGCGTGGTCCGTTGGCTTGGGAGTGGTGCCCAGGGCAGGGGGCCACCAGGAGTCATCCCAGGCGGAGGGCGATGATCCCAGGATGAGGACTTCCGTCTTGCTGAGTTCAGTTTCAGGCGGCTGTTCTTCATCCATTCGGCGACGTCTTTCATCCCTTCATGTAGGCTGGTTCTGGCGGTGGCTGGGTCGTTGGTGAGGGAGAGGATCAGCTGGGTGTCGTTGGCGTAGGAGATGATGTTGAGGTTGTGTTGGCGTGCGATGGCTGCGAGAGGGCTCATGTAGACATTGAAGAGGGTGGGGCTGAGTGATGATCCCTGTGGTACGCCACAGATGACTTCTGTGGCCTCGGATCTGAACGGGGGGAGGCGGACTCTCTGGGTTCTTCCGGCGAGGAACGAGATGATCCACTCCAGTGCCTCCTCTTGGATTTCGACGTTGCTGAGGTGTCGCACTAGGGTGCGGTGGCAGACAGTCTCGAACGCTGTGGAGAGGTCCAGGAGGATGAGGGCAGCTGTTTCCCCGCTGTCGAGCAGGGATCTGATGTCGTCGGTGGCTGCGAGGAGGGCGGTCTTGGTGCTATCGTTGGCTCGGAAGCCGGACTGCGAGTGGTCGAGGGATCCGTTCGTCTCGAGGAAGGCGGCAAGTTGTCTGTTGACGGTCTTCTCGGTGACTTTGGCAGGAAAAGGGAGGAGCGAGATGGGGCGGAAGTTCTTGAGGTCGGTGGGGTCCGCTGTTGGTTTCTTCAGGAGAGCGCTGAGTTCGGCGTGCTTCCAGCTTTCTGGGTAGGTGGCGGTGTTGAAGGAGGCATTGATGATGTCCCGGAGATGGGGTCCGATGATGGAGTCGGCCTTGTTGAAGACGTGGTGGGGTTAGGGGTCGGTTGGGGATCCGGAGTGGACTGACTTGACCGACTGGGCATGCAGTTACCATATGGAAGGCGGTCAATAGGAGTCTGGGCTGGGAGGGTAGAATCACTCAGGCCACGCCGCTCTGGTATTGTGAACAACTGGGTAGGCTGATTCCTTTGAAGGGTTTCGACAAATGGGATCTCATAGGTATCTCTAGAGTTGGCGACTTATGGAAATCGGGTGATGTGCTGCCCTTTTCCCGACTGCAGCAGGAGTATGACCTCGCCCAGTCTGAATACTTTAGATATCTTCAAATCAGACATGCCCTGCTCGCGGTTCCTCCGAGCGGTAGCGATCTCCCTGATTCCTCTCCACTTGAAGATAGGATACCCGACCGAGACCTGCCAGAAAAAGCCATATCCCTCTTTACAAGAAGCTCATTAATAATATGGCAGATCGTCTGACCCAGCTGCGTGCCCGATGGGACCACAACATCGCAGGTCTAGAGCACAAAGAGTGGTGGGTGGCGGTGGCTTCTCCTCGTGAGGTGGCCATTTTCCCCCGGATCCGGCTTGTCCAACTAAAGTTACTACACAGATCCTATATGTCAGGGCCTTTGCTGGTTCGTATGGGTTATGTCCCTGAGGGTGGCTGTGTACGACAATGCGGGCAGGAGGCCACATTTATTCACACTCTCTGGGAATGCATGGTGATCCAGGAGTACTGGGTACAGGTGATGGGTCAAATGGAGGATGCACTAGGGCAACAGATCCATTGCAATATAAAGTTAGTGTTGTTGAATATTTGGGATCCTACAGATCTAAATTCCAGGGAGCGACTGTGGGTCACGCTTGGGCTCATGATCGCCAAACGCAACATCCCACAGCTTTGAAGGGCCTCTTACCCACCGAAAATTGTGGACTGGTCCAACGATATGGATTGGTGCATGGTGAAAAAAAATCCATCTATGAAGCTAGGGGGTGCCCGAATAAATGGACTCAAGTCTGGGGACATTGGAACACTTACAGGGGCGAGATTTATGAGCCACCAAGACCTAAAGAAGACATTCTGGGGGGCCTTGATGTCACATAATGAACATTGCCAACCAGAAACTGTATTGTGTACACCAAGATGAGGTTTACACTGTGTATCGTGTATGACTAATTGATTACTACTGCCTTGACTATGTAACATTCCCTTTTTCTCAATAAAAATGTAATTTAAAAAAATCCTGTGTAGCATCTTGCAGTGGTTTTACCGGGTATATAGCAATTAATTTGGTAAAATATGAAGAGTGAAAAATAGGTATCAAAGACACCTATGTATTTCCGAAATGGGAAAAAAATATAGAGTTTAGAAACAGTAGCTATTTGCACATCTCCGAAATTGTGGCTACCCATACTAGCCTGTGAATTGTAGGACATTTTTCAAAGTGACTTCTTTTTCACACATAGTTTTACATTAGGAAGGCAGGAATGCCTAGAAAGTCAATAGGTAATAACATTGCTCTACAATTCTGAGTTTCCCTAAGTCTCCCGAATAAAATGGTAACTCACTTATGGGGTTAGGCCTAGTGCCCGCGACAGGAAACGGCCCAGAACGCAACGTGGACACACCACATTTTAACAGTGAAAACTGACCCTTCTTTTGCACAATGCCTAGCTGTGAATTTTGAACCCTAGCTCAGCTGGCACCTAGGTAAACCTATAAAACCTATAATTTTGTTTAAACCAGACACGCAGAGGAATCCAGGATGGGGTGACTTGAGTGGCTCTCACCAGGTCCTGTTACCCAGAATCTCCTGCAAACCTCAAACATTGTAAAAAAACAAAAACTTTTTCCTCACATTCCTGTGATGGAAAGTTCTAGAATATGTGTGGATCCACAAAATTCCACTCACACTGCGTTCCCCAAAGTCTTCCAATAAAAATAGTACCTCACTTGTGTGGGTAGGCCTAGTGCCCGCGACAGGAAACGGCTCAAATTTCAACGTGGACGCACCACATTTTTACTGTGAAAACAGACCCTTTTTTGACAAAGTACCTAGCTGTAGATTTTGAACCCTAGCTCTGCCGGCACCTAAGGAAACTTAACAAACCTATACATTTTTTAATACTAGACACCCGGGGGAATCTAGGAGGGGTGACTTGTGTAGCTCTCACCAGGTTATGTTACCCAGAATCCTCTGCAAACCTCAAACTTTGTAAAAAGAAAAAACACATTTTCCTCACATTTCTGTAAAGGAAAGTTCTGGAATATGCATGAACCACAAAATTCTACCCACCCCGCATTCCCCCAGGTCTTCCGATAAATATGGTACCTCACTCAAGTACCCGTGACATTCAAAGGCCAAAACATATTGAGGAGACATCAAAATTACCTATCACAAAACGATCTGGTTTGCAAGGGGGGTCACCTGGGTTTTTGGCCCGTGCTCGGCGACCATCTAAGGAAACCTACCAAACCCACACATTTTTGAAAACTAAATACCCGTGGGAGTCCAGAGAGGTATGGCTTGCATGGACCCCCAATGTTTTCCTACCTAGAATCCCCTGCAAACCTCAAATTTAGCTGAACAAAATCACTTTTTTTCTCATATTTCTGTGTGGGAAAGTTGTGGGATCACTGGGCTGACACAAATTTCCTACCAACCACCATTCCCCCAGGTCTCCCAATAAAGATTATACCTCACTCGTGTGGGTAGGTCAAGTACCCGCATCAGTCAAGGGCCCAAAACGTATAGGGGAGACATCAAAATTACCTATCACAAAACGACCTGGTTGTGCAAGGGGGGTCACCTGAGTTTTGGCCCCAGACTCGGCGGCCATCTAGGGAAACCTACCAAACCCACACATTTCTGAAATCTAGACACCAGGGGAGTCCCTGAAGGTAAGGCTTGTGTGGACCCCCCCAACGTTTTCCTACCCAGAATCATCCACTCAAACCTCAAAGTTAGATGAAAAAATCACTTTTTTCTCAAATTTGTGTGTGGGAAAGTTGTGGGATCACTGGGCTGACACAAATTACCTACAACCCAGCGTTCCCCAGGTCTCCTGATAAAAGTGATACCTCACTCGTGTGGGTGGCCCACGTACCCGTAACAGGCACGGGCCCAAAACATATTGAGAAGACATCAAAATTACCTATCACAAAACAACCTGGTTTTGCAAGGGGGTCACCTGGGTTTTTGTCCCTGTGCTCGGCGGCGATCTAGGGAAACCTACCAAACCCACATATTTATGAAAACTAAACACCCGTGAGAGTCAAGGGAGGTATGACTTGCATGGACTCCCCAACATTTTCCTACCCAGAATCCCCTGCAAACCTCAAATTTAGCTGAAAAAAATCACTTTTTTTCTCAAATGTCTGTGTGGGAAAGTTGTGGGAACACGGGGCTGACCCAAATTACGTACCACATACCACCCATCATTCCTCCAGGTCTCCCTATAAAAATGATACCTCACTCGCGTGAGCAAGTCGTATTAAGGAGACATCAAAATTACCTATCACAAAGCAACCTGGTTTTGCAAGGGAGGTCACCTGGGTTTATGGCCCGGGCTCGGCAGCCATCTTGGGAAACTACCAAACCCACACATTTTTGAAAAATAGACACCTGGGGGAGTCCAGCGAGGTATGGCTTACGTGGCTCCCCAAATTTTTTCCTACCCGGAATCCCCTGCAAACCTCAATTTTAGCTGAAAAAAACAGACTCAACCCCATATTTTAGTGTGGAATCACCGTGCCGGCACAAATGTACTACCTCACAACGCGTTCCCCTCAGTCTCCCGAGTAAAATGATACCTCATTTGTGTGGGTAGGCCTGTGACTGGGAAGAGCCAAAAACATAGAGATTAAGGGGCAGATTTACAAGCCCCTTGCGACACATTTACGTCGCCGTTGCGTCACTTTTGTGACGCAGCAGCAGCGTAAACAGTTCGCCACGTTGCACCTTATTTACAACGTGACGCATCTAGGCAGATGCGTCACGTTGTAAAGCCCTGCGCCACATGAAACCTGCCTCAGGTTTCCTGTGGGCGTTCTGTCGCAGGGTGGGCGTTCCCTCGCAGGAAAGCCCCGTAAAACTGACGCAATGAAATCTACAAGATTTCACTGAGTCAGTTTTACGATGCTGCTGCGTCACATCTTACGCCTGCTTCAAGCAGGCGTAAGGAGTGACGCACCATGTTGAGTATGGGTGGCCCCTGTGCATTGCAGGAGTTGTGTCGCGCTTGCGGCGCATCTGTGGTGGCGGAAGGAGAGGATTACATGACGCATCTGTTCTGGCTCATCCCTGCTGATTTGCAGAGATGCGCCAGACCATGTAAATATGCCCTTAAGGGTATAGCACTGAGAACTGCTACATTTAAAAAAATATATATTTTTAGCCAATACTGCATTGAGCACCCACACAAGTGATGTATCATTTTATTTGGGAGACTTAGGGGAACACAGTGGGGTAGAACATTTGAGGCACCAGAGGGATTACCTGTGCCATATGACCGGACTGCCGGGGGCCATCCGACGCATATGAACACTGATGTGACGCACGGAAGGGGTTAAAGATATAACAAGGCACAACTAAATGCTTCTTAAATGCACAACATGTATATTATTGACCCTATATATTCCCATCCTCGATATTCTAGTATCCACGATAATATACCTTCGATACAAAGGCGCAACGATTTTCTGACTGGAATATTCAGGATCTACACCACTTTAATTAAACTGCTAAACTCCTTTGAACTGTGTTTATGGCAATAAATAACAATACCTAAAATTATAATGCAATTAAATACCAAGACATACAAAACCAATAAATAATACTACATTCATAGTTGTCACTTTCATAGAACCATGTGTAATGTTGCAAGTAATTTCATCTGTGAAGTTATTTACAACATTTGTAATTGTATCTGTCAAGGGTGAGGTTTGCATGGATTGTGATTTGCACAGCTTTTGTCTTGTATTGTATTGCACAGTTATATAGTGCTTACTACACCTGTGTAGGGTGCTGAACTGCTTACCTACACGAGTAACATACTACACAGGGTAGGGTGTGTGGTTAGAAGGGTGGTAGCTTTGAGCAGCTCTACAGGTTATATACATTGTCCGCAGGAACCACTGTTCCTTCTTAAATAGACTTTGGTTATAACACATTAACATATAATTGAACAAGCCTAAGGCTATGGTGGAAGATAAAAGAATATGAATTTGATGAGGGTGGATGACATAAGAAAACTTTCAAATAGAAGTATGACCAAGACTGTGCCTTACCTAGAGGTCTAAAGGGTCATCACAATAGTTCACAGAAATGTAGGGTCATACCCTACAAATAACTTTAAAGCATTTCAGGATAGTACAACCTTCAATAACATTAACAAAATATGTATAAAGATTCACTGTAAATATTGTTATTGTCAATAAAGTATATAGGGGCTTATTTACAAACCCCTTGTGTCGCTGATGGGTCACGTTGCTTGACTTATCCGCGGCGCAACCTGCTGCAAGATACTTACAAGCAGAGTCTTGCATCCTCGGCCTCTCAGATTAAAACTCCCAGCTTTAGTTCTGCTTGTGTACCAGGTTACACCTCTGTGTACCTAGGAAACTTAGGTTAACACTTAAGAATTCTAGATGGCTTTCGGGGGGGCACTGCTGTTCCAGGGCGTATGGTGGGGAACTCTTTCTCAGGGTTCCTGGAGTTCCCGGCAAAACAAAAATGTAAACTAATTAAGGTAGCTGCAGTACATTGTTTACTATAAGCCCATGGTGGTCTCTCCACCCTGCTGTGGGGATAACCTTTTTTTCCTCTTCCCACTTTTCTAACGATAGTGCTATTTTGTGTGTATTTTTCGATTTTTTGATCAGGGTGCCTTTACCCCTCCTGTGGGACACTTGGAATTGTTGCAGTCCAAATGGGAACACAGGAGCCCAAGCCCACATGATACCACCTGCTCCATGCCCGGCAAAAACTGGTTCCTGTGCCGGCATGGCAGCCGGCAGTCTTTTTTTCTTGCTGTAGCTGTGGGTTCATCATTGTGCTGTTCTCCCCACTCCCATTAGACCGGGGCATAGGGAGGTGATGCACCACAGGGCTCCTGGGACTGATGCCCTCCTTGGGAGCTTCTTTGAAAATGGAGCATGGCAGCACTGAGGGGTACCACTGGGAGACTGGTAGAATATCCAATGGGTGAAGGGGAGGGCCAGGCACTCCCGGCAGATGTTTAGAAGAGTGGAGCATGGGAGCCACGCATGCCACATCCTGCAAGGATCCATAAGTCCCACAAAGGATTCCCGAGTCTAGAGGGGCTAGGGGCCCACCAAATAATTCCAATTGTGTAGTTGGCATTTTGTTTTTTCTAAGTATAACCCATGGTCCAGCCAGCCACACGTCCAGGACCTGACTCACCCATTCTCTAACCTTATTTAGTCTCTAAACACTAATTTCTTTAATGAGTTTCTCCTACTGCAGGCACAACATGCTTTTCTGCAACATTCAGCACGCCATGCCCGCTTTCACGTTCCAAGCAGCCGCTTCTTTGAAATGAATAGGTTTTGCATTCACAAGAGTATAAGCTATTGGCATTTTAAATGACAATGCTTTTTATTTATATGTTAATTATCAAATCAGATAAATAAAGGCATTGTCATTTACAATGCCAATACCCTAAACTCTCGAAAACCTCTCGAGACCTATTGCATTGCAAAGGCTTGTTTTTAATATGTTTTGGGGCTGATCATTTAGTTGCTCTACCTCCTATGTAGGGGAGTTCAGGGAGTACACTCTTGCCTTTTACCTCCTCACTGCCTGCTTAAGGTATTCCCTGCTGCTCCAGCACCCTGCAGCATCTCTACAGCAGCAGCGGCTGTGCAGGGTCCAAGGTCCACTAGTCTGCGTGGGCTCCTGGTACTTACCCTTGGTCCAGTGTCTTCCTCCACAACACCCTGCAGCCATAGAGGCAGATTACACTCTCTGCTTATACTCTCCAATACCTCTTCGCCTCCTGCCCACTTGCAGGTGAACTGGGGCTTTAACAGGTGCCAGGTGATCCCCTTTGGGGGTTTCCACCTACAGGAGCAGCCCACAGACGTTCAGGGAAACCCTCTCCTGTAGAGACCACAGCAAGTCCAACCCACAACTGTTCCTCAGAAGGAGTGGGGGGCAGTGTTACTGGCCATGGAGAGACAGATCGATCCAGACAGTCTAAGTCAGTACAAGTCCAGAGTGTCCCACCACTCTAGACAGGGGTTCATCCATGAGTTGGCTGTCAGTCCTTGGGATAATACATAATCCAGTGCTTCTCAAAGTCTCACCCTTGTGCAGGAGATTTTAAGTGTTGTTAATGGCAAATTACAGAAAGCAGGAACCTCTGCCATATACAAAGTTGACATATCATCATTCCACCCCTGTTAATCCCTCCTGCACAGCATATTTTGACTCCAAGGGGCAGATTTACGACTTCAGGCGCATCTCTGCTAATCAGCAAAAATGCGCTAGAAGAGTTGCTACGCAACTGCCCACCCGTGCGTCACCACTGATGCGCCGCATTTACAATGCGGTACAAAAGGGGGTGGTGATGGACGGAGCATCTGAACCAATCAACACTCACACTGAGTCAACAGATCTGGGTTTAATCCATCACCGTTCTTTAGCCCACTCTGCCACCCCAGTTCAGACATGGCCATATGTAAATCAGTCTGACCCTGTGCCTCATGGGAACAGTCCAGCCCGAACTGCCAAGCAATGCCTTCCCTGTACCGCAAACAAGCTTCCTAGTTCCGGTTTCTGGTATTACAGCTGTCTGAAGCCAGGCTTGCTTGAATCCAGTGGCAAAGTGAGCAAGGGACTCGCGTCGGAGCATACCCTGCCAACTTATGGCGAACAAAGTGGTACAAAAGGGGGTGGTGATGGACAGAGCATCTGAATCAATCAAACACTCACGCCCAGTCAACAGATCTGGGTTTCATCCATTACCGTTCTTTAGCCCACTCTGCCACCCCAGTTCAGATATGGCCATATGCAAATCAGTCTGACCCTGTGCCTCATGGGAACAGTCCAGCCCGAACTGCCAAGCCATGCCTTCCCTGGACCGGAAACAAGCTTCCTAGGACCGGTTTCTGGCATTACAGCCGTCTCCAGCCAGGCTTGCTTGAATCCAGTGGCAAAGTGAGCAACGGACTCACGTCTGAGCATACCCTGCCAACTTATGGCAAACAAAGAGGTACAAAAGGGGGTGGCTTATCAGTTCGGGCTGGACTGTTCCCATGAGGCACAGGGTCAAGACTGATTTGCATATGGCCATGTCTGAACTGAGGTGGTGTGGTGAGCAAAGAAACAATGGATTTAGGCCCAGATCTCTGTACTGGGGTGAACGTATTACATTGTTCTGCATTCTGTCCATCAACTGTTGTTTTTGCATTTACAATGCGGCGCATTGTGGCTCTCGGATGGGCAGATGCGTGACGCATCCCCGGCGGAAATGCGGCACATTGCTGGAGTTGCATCGCAAATGCGACGCAGCTCCAGCAAGGCTCGGGTCGCCCTATCTCTAACATGCTGCGTCAATCCTTACGCCTGCTTCAAGCAGGCGCAGGGTTTTGACGCAGCATGGCACTAAAAGTGACTGAGTGAAATCTTGTAGAACTCCTACATGTGGCGGAGGGCTTTACAACGTGATGCATCTCCCAGATGCATAACGTTGTAAATACCCCACAGCATGGCGCTGGCTTTGCGCCACCGCTACGTCACAAAAGTGACGCAACGGCGGCGTAAAAGAGGCGCAAGGGGCTTCTAAATCTGCCCCCAAAATGGTGATCTCGAGTGGCCACTGATCACAACTTTCTGAGAGTTCTAAGCCCTGCCCCTAACAGCTCCTGCAAAACAACTTCTTCCCACAAATCTCAAAGGTGTCTCCTAGTGTGTTTGGAGGCAGAGATCTGGCTTCTCTCATATTGTTTCCCTGGGCAGGGCTTGTCACAAAATGTGAGTGTAATTAACTTATGCAGATTAAGTCCAAGCCTTCTTCCTCTACCAGGAACATGCTTAATCCCTTACAGATGACCACATTGTGTGGGGAAGGCTCTGATCTTCCTGCTGACCAGCAAAGTAATTAACTGGACTCAGCAGTGTAGTTCACAGCCTGAATCTAAATAAAGGCTGACTCAGAGAAATATGGCCAAACTAAAAGTCCAGGAAAGAGTGCAGATGAGTAATGTAGTGTTAGATTTGCACCCCGGCCCCTTATTTAGGGAAGCACACATCACATTTCTCTATAGTCCCAGCCAATGCAAAAATATAATTTGGTGTAGCTTTTGTCTACAGTGTAAATAAGGTTGGGCACTGCAGACTTTCATTGAAGCACTAAAGACTAACACTATAGTGAAAAAGAAATTGCCACATTTCTTTTTAAATGCCCAATTAAATTATATGGCCTGGACAGGACATAACCAATTCATTAAAGGCCCCATATGTGACAGGATAGCTGTGCACAGATACTGGGTAGATAGATAGACAAACAAAGTTCCCAAATGCTCAGCCTGCATATGTGTGCATGTGTGTGTGCATCTGATCACATGCAATTACCCCAAGGCTCTTACTCCAGCTGCACAGAAGCCAAGCTCAGTTTAAAAGGCAGGCATTAGCGGTTAGCACTCACATCCATTTTACCTGATCTTACAGTGAGTGAGACTCAGTAAGACTCATTCACAGCAGAGATCTAGAAACAGGATGCTCTCAAAAGCAAAATATTTAGGGGCCTCAATGGGTCAGAACGCATTACTCACATACAACATTCTAACCTCTGACCATTGTAAGCCCACAGCTATTTTGCTTTGGGCTTTAAACATAAACTTACCACTAATAACTTTTTAAATCGCACTACAAATGAATGAAGACTTTTGCTGAGTATTATCATACATAACATCGCACAAGTGTGCATTCTCTGAAAACATAAGATATTTGTACACAAATGTTGAATTTGTTTTGAGCAGGCAGCAAATCAAGAAATGTCTATTCAGAAACCAAAATAGCTTTTCACATTCCAAGATAAACTTTCCACATTCAGCAAGACTTTCCAAATAATGTGGATGGTGCCTGTTCCATGCCCATATTTACACTATTTTAAACCATTCAAACTTGTCAAGGCCTCAGAGCACATTCCAACAGTTACACTTGGCTTCCGTTATAAGCACTAAAATACTCCCCACTTATGACATCTAAACCTTTCCTGCAAGTAAAACATACTCAACCTTAAAATTCTACCCTGATATCCAAATAAACATGAAATTATGCAATATTTCAATAACGTTGCATTTTTCAAATACTTTCAGACATTGTTGATATAGAAACATTGCAAGTCTCAAAGCCATATTTTACGAAAAATACTTGTTGCCACAAATAATGACTTTCATGTGTCTAAATTTGGAACTTGCACAAATCTAATCTTTCAACCAAATGATCAATATGACAGTGCACATTTTTTTCGGTGGAAAGGTGAAATATATTATGATTTGGGAATAATCTTCTCCCACTACATAGCATATATTCATTCTAAAAATCTAAACAAGGCTTGTACTGACTTGAATACCTTATTGAAAAACATCGCACATCTTCCCATTAGCAATATACGGTGAGTTAATTTAGTCAAGAAGACAATTCTATCGAAACGGTTCTTTCTTTTTAAGTGCATTCCCATGAATTGTATATAAAAAAATATCTAAAACCCAAGGAGATTTATTATAGTTGTATTTGAGCTTCCAAAGGGATTAAACTATGCTAGAAAAAAACGTAGGCGAAAGTAAGGAAAAGTAAGCGTTAGCTTTTCTGATATACTACTATAATACTACAAAATTGTTGGGCCTTCCATTAAAAAAAATAGCAGGATGCTAATTTCTGTCCGAGATCAAAATTTCAGGGGAATAATGTTTCAAGTATGGTAAACAATATAAAATGGAGGGTGCCTATTTACACATATTTAGACCACCAAAATTCTTTAAGAAGATCAGCCTAAAGTACTCCGTTCAATTGGAACTATATTCTATATATATTGTATAGTATTTTTTCTAGATGGGTCATACTGTGTTATACTATGATGCAAGATTACAACCATTGAGTGTTTTGGTGTAAAAAACAGTTTGATCTGCCACACAAAACTGGAATCAATAATGCTTGAAGGATACAGAAATAGAAATCCAGCACATTGATGCAAGGAAGAACATGCATTTTGAACGAAAGCAAGATGAGGTCACGTTCTGGGCTTGATAAAGATGCTTGCTGAGACAAGAGTTTATCAGAAGTATCTTTGAAAACTTTGGGGCTTATTACAATGTCAGTCAGAGTTTTTTCTACAACCGACATTGTGGCAGAAAAAGCACTGATCGACCTCCGGTTGGCGGTTCCGACCGCCTAATTATGATGCGAAAGCACATGGTGCAGTCGTATTTCCACATTTCCTTATGGAAGCATGTGTTAGGGCCTTAAACCGGCCGTAGCACAAGCTCTCATTGGGAAATGGGAGGTTGTGTTAATCCCTGCACCCCATGGCAGGCACCTCAACCTGGGGTTGAGGCAAAAGAAATCACGCCTATCGCATTTAGTGAATTTTAGTCAAATTTGTGCGGTGCTCTGATTTGGAAGAACAACCTCCGAATCTTTCTAATAAGAGTACAACTCCATTATACTATTCCACAAGAATGATCAGCACACACATTTTTTTCTTTTATAAACATTTGGGGCCAGATGTAGGTAAATAGCATTTACCGATTCGAAAATAACGAATGTTACCGATTCAGTATTTTCGAATCGGTAAATGCTATGTAGCAAATCATTCGGTAAAAATTACCGAATCGTTAAGATTCGGTATATACCTTATCGGTATTTACCGATTTGTTAATTGCCATTCATTCCTATGGGCAGGTAGGCCCATAGGAATGAATGTCAATTACCGAATCGGTAAATACCGATTCGGTAAAAGGAGGAAAACATTGAAGGGTGGCAGGGTGTCACTTTGACACCCTGTTGCACCCCTCAATTGTGTATGGGTGCACATGTTGCAGACATACATGCCCTAAGGGCATGTATGTCTGCAACATGGCACTGAAGCAATTTGCATAAAATTGCTTTTTGGGGTGTTTTCGTTATTTACCAACAACTTGTAGTTGGTGGTAAATAACGAATCCTAACATGGGATAAGCACTCATTTAAGTGCTCCCTACATTAGGAATTCAGTAATTTACCGAATCGGTATTCAAGAAATCGGTAATGTACTGATTCCTTAAATTACCGATTCGGTAAATTACCGAATCGTTAATTTCGGCCCCTACATCAGAAAAGCCTATTTCCGGTCGGTAACGGCCCAAATGGGTTAATTTCGGCCATTACCGACCGGTAATAGCCTTCCTACATCTTATTATGACATGGGATGCACAGACTCCATTCACGTGTACTTTGGTTTAAAAATAATTCCTTTATTCAAATCTTCTTAAAATCAGATTTCTCATATAGCCAACGCATTTCGTCCCTTCACAAGAGACTTCTTCAGGGCTACAAAAAATCAAAAATATAAAAATGCATTCCGATTTAAAATTCAATACAAGAGAAAAACTTTTCAATAAAACCAGATCCTTTGATTCAAAAGTGCCTGATTACATATTGTTCAATCTCTCAAGTCATTGATCATAGTCTTGGCAATAATCTACTATAAAAAATGTCAAACTTGTGTGCATCCTTTTTGTTGAATATTATACTTTTTTATAACAAAATTGTACCTTAATAAGCGAGGCTAGCATATAATCAATACATCCTTGTTCTTTTTTTATTTTGAAATTGATATTCACAGTTTAAAGTTATTAGGGGTATACCAGATGGTTGAACATTAAAGTTATTACTCACTCATTTACAGGAATTATTCTACAATTTCTATTGATCCATAACTTTTACCTACAAGTGCATTACGTAAGATTTTTAACCATTCCTAGGGGGTCAGGAAACGGGACCGCCCGCCATAATGGCGGGGGTCCCGTGATGGCAATTGGGATGCGCCTGTCATTGTGGCGGGAGGTGCACTCAGCACCGCCCCGCCAAATGCCAGGAAGGCATGTCGTGCACTTCTATGCACAACATGGCTGGCACCGCGCGGTGCCTGCCATGTTGTGCATGGAACTGCAGGGGGTACCATAGGTACCCCCCATGTGCACCTGATAGAGCTTGGGTTCACCTGCTTGTTTTACCATACTCACCTGGGCCCATAAACACTTACACACTTTGAACAGGTGAATTCCCACATACTATTCCTCTACCAAGTTTACATTTTCCTTTTAGGACCTATACCATTCGTCTTACCAATCCTTGTTGCTGGTACCTAAAGTCCTAAGGGATCAAGGGAGTTAGTTGTGTGGATAGTATGACATTAACTTTTACATTTACCTTTAAATAGCCACAGACTCGGGGTAAAGTTTAAACACTTTATCTATGTAAATTCTTAATTGTCACGGTCCGGACTAATTAAAGCAAAGTTTGTTCAGTTAGAAAAATAATGATTAAAGAAAGATGTGCAAAGATTTGATAGGAAATATCATTAAGCATCTGAACACGGGGAGGGTAAGAGAAAGGGAAACAATACAATGACGAACCCACACAGGTTTGATATTTACCTAGAATGGTGTGAAGATCAAACCTGGCCACTGGTTGGTTAAAGGACAGATTACCCCGATAATGCAGGTGCCAGTAGGATAGAACAGGTGCAGACCAGAATTAGGACATGTATGGACCATATTGGATCAGGACAGGACCACCACAGGTTAAGACTGGCACCCACAGCTAAAGTGCAACGCCTGCGTCGCACCCCTCTCTGCAGCTAACAGCCAAACCCTGATTGGGTTATTGAACTCCTTCTCAGAACCCCGATTGGGTGATCGAATCTTCTGACAGAGTGCTCCGCCAGCACCTCTGCTCTCGATCCCCTATAGAGTGCGTTGGGTCAGTGACAGGTCAGCTATTCAGACAAGTCAGAAAATCTAACTAGCTAAGCCTACCTTAGATATACCATTTTCCAGGGCAGTGTACCACCCCCCAATGTTGTGATTTCGTGTATTCCCGCAATTTGATTGGACAAAAGATGAGGAGAGGTCATCACACCATACCAGTTATGAGGTCATTTGACTCATTATTTAAATTTACGTTCCCTCCCATAATTTTATTTTCCCATGCACTTTTTATTCCACCCGGCAATGAAATGTATCGAATTAATAAGATTGTATTTTGTTGGTACAGTCCAGCTTTCTCTGGTGGGGTTGAGAGTTCAGGCTCCAAGGCACATCTTCTAGCAAGTGAGGACTTGCCCATCATTCAATGCCATGACTGTAGGACTCTTGGACTCTTGATACATGCGCGGTGTGAGTTTCAAAATGGAGTTACAACATCTCTCAGGCCCAAACACGAGCCAATAGCAAAAATAGGAAAGAAACCGTTTTAGAATACAGAATAAATGAATGCACTGTATACCACTTATCTCTACTCTATTTCCATTACTTTATTTTAACTACAGCATTAGGTATTAGGCAGAACGAGCAGATTAGCATAAGCAGCGATGCAAGCTTCTTGCACATTAAGACACGCAGCAGCCATCTTAGTTCTAGTGCGCAGAAGCAAAAGTTTCCCTCCAAGCAGGGAAATACGTCATGTCACATGAGTGTGAAAGACGCATGCGCAATGGAAAATCCTGCGTAGTAGCAGCCATTTTTGTGCAAGCGGATTATGACTTGTAAAAACACGTAGTAAAGCTTCCCCTAGATGCTAGATATGTCGTGTGGTGCAATATTAATAAGAAAGGCATGTTACAGCACCCATGGTAATATGGCTGGCGGTGTCCCGCCACCATATTAAACCCTTTTCCGCCCGGTCAACTCGTTGACCGGGCGGAAAAGAGGTGGACGGTCTTTCCGTCCGCCGCGGTCCCCCCACCATAGAAATATGGCGGGGGAAATGGGTGGCAGGCGGGGTCGGATCACGGGTGGATCGTCACCGCCATGTGGGCGGTGGCAATCCGCCTGTGATCCTAATGGGCCCCCTAGTCTTCAAAACGAGTACTCTTATCAATCTGTTCAAAAGCTTTCCTTTCCTCAATTATCTCAATTGTTCACAATTCATATAACAGGTGGCAATATTTCAAATCGCACTAGTTTAACAATATGAGCCAGTTTCCCACTGTAATTCATGTGCTCGATGGCAATGTTAAAAAAGACACATTTTCCAATACATATGGCAATTTTTTATCATGGTACATTTTCTTTTTTCACTCCAGGGGTTTTCCATTTTCCTTTAGAGAACATTATAATTTCATTTTATTAAATGCTATTTGTTCCATTGTTTTGTACTGTCATTCTATACTCTTTATTCAAAGGTGCAATACTGTCTATAAGTTCCACAGTGTTGAAATTAAAATGATTTATTAAATAAAAAAAATAAAAGGATCTGGTTTTATTGAAAAAGTTTTTCTCTCGTAATATATTTTAACCCCTTCCCTGCTGGCCCGTTTCCGCCCCCGTGCGGTAAACAAACGAACAGGGGCGGGCCATGACGAACCCCAGCCGTCATCAGCACACGAGCACCGTAGTGCATGACGGCTGGGGTTCGTCACCAGAATGGAAGGGGTTAAATATGAATGCATTGTTTATATTTTTCTATTTTTGAAGACCTGAAGAAGTCTCTTGTGAAGAGACGAAACACATTGGCTACGTGAGGAATTTGATTTTAAGAAAATTTGAATAAAGGAATTATTTTTAACCCAAAGAACATGTGAATGGAGTCTGTGCATCCCGTGTTGTAATATGATGAACATTATGGGGCTGATTTCGATGTTGGGCGTAATTGCCTCCACCGACACCCGGTCGGCAGTCCCGCCCACCATCATTCCCTGCCAATGGAGGAAGTCCTCGGAACATCTAGGCGCTCTATCCAGTCCCACGCAGAAGAGGGAACAGTGAAGGAATGGGTATGTTGGCCCTGTATGACTTTAAGTTGGGTAAGCATGGGCGTAAAATCCGTCCTGCTTGCGGATTTTGCGGATTTTCGGTAAATTCGCAATCCGCGAACTCTCGCCAATTTGCCGAAAATTCGCAAATTCGCACGCAGCAGATTTTTTTTCTTGGTGATACAATATTGCTGTGTGCGGCGTTCACTTACTGTCATTCAGCATTTGCCGAGTTGTTTTTCTCGATATTTTGCGAGTGCTGCGTCATTTTGGATCTTGCTGCAGGCTCCCGCGGGAGTTAGGCGACCGCGATTACGTCATCGCGGCTTGCCACCTTGCACAGCGAGAGTTTGTCAAAGAGAGTACGCAGTGATCACGTATCGCAGGAGTTCGCAACTGCGAACACGTAGATCAGGCGGGCAGCAACAATCTCGCACTCGCGAAATTACAAAATTTGCAATTCTGCACAAGAAATCCACCAGCAAGCAGCATAAACCTTCTGAAAATGATGATTTTTATCAGAATAACTCCCCAGGTTGACATTTGCCTGCACTTTTTTTTGCAAGGAGTCCATTTTGGGGGGGGGGGAGGAAGGAAGTGCCCCACAGTCTCCAACTTCCTGTTCCTGTCCAGCAGGCTCCTCCCAGTGCTTTCTTCATGTGCTGGTCACTTTCATTTGGATCTTGACCTGGAAGGATTACTTTTTCTGGATGTTGCTGGATATTTGGATTTGAGGCCTTTTTGACTTTCTTTGGATCACTTTTGGATTAGAAATTTAGAAATTCGAAATTTCACAAGTAAGTTTGTTTGGGGCATTACAGTTGCTGCAACTACAATTTTGAGTCTTTCTGTGGGGTCTCTTTAATATAAACATCATGGAGGGCATGGATGGCATTGGATTGTGGTGATTTTTGTGTGTTTTTTCGATTTTTTGGGGTGTTCATCATGGGCCTGTCCATGTGGGTGGGGTCCATTTTGAGGACTGGTACAGGCCTGGCCTGGCCATGTGGTGGGGGTCTAGGGGCCATTTTGAAGCCAGGCAGTGTGCTTTGTTGTGCCATAGGCCTGCACCCAGTCTGCCATGCTTTCATCCATTATGCCCAAGGGTACTGAGGGGTGCATGGGCCTAGTCTTTCTGTGGGGTGTCATGAATTTGAACATGATTGAGGGCATGGATGGCATGGGATTGTGGTGATTTTTGTGTGTTTTTCGATTTTTGGGCTGTTGTTGGGGCCTTTTGCCCAGGGCTAGTGAGTGGTGCATTGGCCTAGTCTTTCTGTGGGGTGTCTCGAATTTGAACATGATTGAGGGCATGGATGGCATGGAATTGTGGTGATTTTTGTGTGTTTTTCGATTTTTGGGCTGTTGTTGGGGCCTTTTGCCCAGGGGTACTCAGTGGTGCATGGACTGAGTCTTTCTGTGGGGTCTCTTTAATGTAAACATCATGGAGGGCATAGATGGCATTGGATTGTGGTGATTTTTGTGTGTTTTTTCGATTTTTTTGGGGTGTTCATCATGGGCCTGTCCATGTGGGTGGGGGCCATTTTGAGGACTGGTACAGGCCAGGCCTGGCCATGTGGTGGGGGTCTAGGGGCCATTTTGAAGCCAGGCAGTGTGCTTTGTTGTGCCATAGGCCTGAACCCAGTCTGCCATGCTTTCATCCATTATGCCCAGGGGTACTCAGGGATGCATGGTCCTAGTCTTTCTGTGGGGTGTCTTGAATTTGAACATGATTGAGGGCATGGATGGCATGGGATTGTGGTGTTTTTTGTGTGTTTTTTGATTTTTGGGCTGTTGTTCGGGCCTTTTGCCCAGGGCTAGTGAGTGGTGCATGGGCCTAGTCTTTCTGTGGGGTATCTTGAATTTGAACATGATTGAGGGCATGGATGGCTTTGGATTGTGGTGATGTTTGTGTGTTTTTCGATTTTTGGGCTGTTGTTGGGGCCTTTTGCCCAGGGGTACTCAGTGGTGCATGGACTGAGTCTTTCTGTGGGGTCTCTTTAATGTAAACATCATGGATGGCATGGATGGCATTGGATTGTGGTGATTTTTGTGTGTTTTTACGATTTTTCGGGGTGTTCATGGGCCTGTCCATGTGGGTGGGGGGCATTTTGAGGACTGGTGCAGGCCGGGCCTATCCATGTGGTGGGGGTCTAGGGGACATTTTGAAGCCAGGCAGTGTGCTTTGTTGAGCCATAGGCCTGCACCCCGTCTGACATGCTTTCATCCATTATGCCGAAAGGGGTACTCAAAGGGTGCATGGGCCTAGTCTTTCTGTGGGGTGTCTTGAATTTAAACATCATTGAGGGCATGGATGGCATGGGATTGGGCTGATTTTTATGTGTTTTTTGAGTTTTTGGGGTGTATAACTGAACTTATGTTCCTCTGTCTTCCATTGCTTTTAGGTGCACAAGACTCAAGAGAACCACCAGTGCCAGGAAGAAGTCCTGCAGCGGTTTGTGTGTGCAGCATAATGTCACGCGACGTCACGTCTGGCCACAGACAACTCTGCAACTCGTGCAACTGCGGCCTGCTGTTCTGACCTCTGAAGAAGATGGCCCCAAAAAAGTTCCCCGTAGCTCCTCTAGCAAAAAAGTTGCCAGTAAGGAGCAGAAGAAGCAAGTTACCAAGGAGACTGGTGTGCCGCCCGCCACATTTTTTGGGAATAAAAAAAAAAGTACGCCTGCAGCAGCAGTGGGATCTGCTGGGGACCAAGCTGGGAGCAGCACCCCCGCTCCATTGGGCTCAGTGCCACCACCACCACGCCAACTTAAGTCCAAGCCCTTGAGTGCTGCAGAGGCAGCCACTCTACTTGTTCAATCACCATCGAGCAGTGATGTTGGCACCTTGCAAGAAAGTAGCAGCAATGTCCCTCAATCAACACAGGTTGTTGTAACTCATCTGACGAGTGTTGAACAACCACAGCCGCAACAACAACCACATGTGCAAGTACAAGCCCAAGTACATGTGGAAGGAGAGGCAGCGCAAGGAGATGCGCAAGCAGAGGTGCATGGAGGGGCACAAGTGCCTACAATAGTTGTTCCTCCCGAAGTAGGGGCATATCAGGAAATCGACATTCAAGCCAAGGTATCATTTGAGGAAGCCACTCCTCCTGATGATCATTCATTGTCTTCCACATCCCTAGCAAGGAAAAGATCAAGGATGGTGTCTACATCTTCTTCAAGCCCACCTCCTTCTGATGATACGGATCAAACTTGGGAACCACCACTGCCGTCTGAGAGTGAGGCACACCATGATCTGACAAAGGTAGCTAAGCGTAAAAGGAAGGTCCCCGAAAGTCTCATAGTTATGGAGTGTGATGCTGACGCTGAACAAGAAGTGGCGTATACTCCTGCTGATGAAGACTCTCACGACGACGACGCAGTCATCATAGACGTCACTCCAGCCTCAGCGGGTATGCAGCAAACAGACATTTTGACCCTAGCCCGAAAAGCTGCTGAGCGTGATGATGTTGTCGACGAGGAGGCAATGGGATCACCACCATCATTGCAGTTAACTAGTACACCACCACCTACCGCTTCCATATTTCTTTCTCGCCAGAAGGGACCTCCATCCACCTCGACCTCAATTAGTGGTGGTGCAAGTGCACAACGTAGTAAAGTTCGGCAACACACATCCTCCACTTCATGTGGCATTAGCAGCATGACCACCACCAGTATCGCCTCCTCCGCCCCCCACAGACATTTCAAGTCCGCAGTTTGGGACTTCTTTAGTGTTTGCCCAAAAAGGGAAAACATAGCCATTTGTAGCATTTGTAAGCTTGCAGTTAGTCGTGGTAAGCTTGGTACCAACTATGGTACCGGAGGCCAGAGAGGTCATCTTGAGAGACAGCACACTGTCCAATGGCTTGCACACCTAAAGGAGATCAAGGAATCCCGAATTGGAAGTCAACAAACTGTACACGTTGATGTTTCATCTGATGATGACGAGGAGGAAGAAGTGTCAAACACTTCACTTACACCCATTACCCCTGTCAGCAGCACACCCCCTGTGAGCCACACCAAGAGTGTGGGAGAGAGTGAGACACCAATGCGAAAAAGTTCATAATTGAGCGTAACTGGGTCAAAGAAGTCATCATCATCCCGTAAAATGGTCCAGCCCATCATTAGAACCATGTTGTTTTCAGAAGCGCCATTTGATCGCAACCACCCACTGGCGCGTCTGTATAACACTAAGCTGGCTAAAATGCTAGCTCTGGACCTTCTCCCTTTTTCTTTTGTGGAAGGGGTTGGTTTGCTAAAATTAGTGGCAACGCTCAGCCCTAAATGGAAGGTTCCTAGCCGGTTCTATTTTGCCAGAGTTGTGGTTCCAGCACTACATGAAGATGTGCTGGAGGTGATTGGGGCAGCTTTGCAGAAGAGTGCTGTTTACAATATACATCTGACAACAGACATGTGGACCAGTGGCCCAAGCACTGATTACATGTGCATCACTGCACACTGGGTCTCTTTTTCAGGGGTTAAAGCAAAGCTAAACGCAGGTGTTGACCCGGACAACGGTTTTAAAGCTGCTCGGAAACATGCAACACTAGCCATGTTTGGCATGGAGACAAGTCATACAGAAGAAAACATTTTGAAGGAGTTTAACACAAAGGTCTTTCAATGGCTGTCCCCAAAAAAATGCATGATTAGTTATGTTTCCACGGATAATGGCGCCAATGTAGTTAAGGCCATGGAGCTGGGTAAATATTTCAGAGTGCCGTGTTTGACGCACTGTATAAACCTGGTTGTTAAAAAATTCTTGAGTGAAGAAAGTCAAGTGTGCGAGGTAGTGACCACCTGCCGAAGAATGCGCAACCATTTCAGCCATTCTTTTAAGGCCCGGAAACATCTGAGGGGCCTGCTACATGAACGTTGAATGCCAGTGAAAGCACTCATCCAGGAGGTGCCAACACGTTGGAACTCAACCTTCTACATGCTTGAGCGTCTGTATGAGCAGTATACGGTACTTGATCAGTATTTCTTAACACTGGGTACAGCTCTGAAGGACCTGAGGCTAGATGCGGCGCAATGGAAGCTAGTTAAAAGCCTGACAGACATGCTTCGTCCTTTTGAGTTCTTCACGCGTGCAGTCAGCAGGGAGGACTGTAATTTGGGAAAAGCTATCCCATTGTTGCGCATGCTACAGCACCAACTGAAGGTGGAGTCTTCTATGTTTGAAAAAGATGAAGAAAAGCAAGAAGCTTTTGTTTTGGCGGAGAAATTATTATAGCGCCTACTTGGCGATGAACGTCTTCAAATGATCCACTCAGAACAGCATTACATTTGTGCTACTATTCTAGATCCACACTACAAAAAGGCACTGGCAGGAAGAGCATTCTTTCCATTTGGTGATTCAGAAGTTTCAAAGTACAAACATTGGCTAGCTGTGTCAGCCATGAGTTTGAAAGAGAACGGCAGAAAATTGAAGGAAAGGCAGTACATCAGCATCAGCAGGCCATCCCCAGTCAAAAGAATCCACTTCTGCACCTGTGGCTGTGGCAGAAGTGACCACTCAGCCGTTAAAGACACCGGCAACTGGATCATCTGCACCAGACACAACAGTAACATTGGATGAAGAAGAGGATTGGCTAACTAAGCTTGGGTTTGCTTCTCAAAAGGTCCCAGCAAAAAGTAAGCAAAGTGGAGGAACCGTGGCGAACCTTGAGTCGATGGTGCAGGACTATCTGAATGACTCAACAGAGGTCTATGTTAATGCTGACCCATTGGCGTATTGGCATGGGAAAAAAGAATTGAGGCCAGAGATCTCCAACCTGGCTATAAACTACTTGTCTTTCCCACTCGCAAGTGTGTCTTCTGAACGTGTTTTCAGTGCTGCTGGTGGCATTGTAACTTGCAAAAGGACCCGCCTCTCGCCCAAAAATGTGGAGAGGTTAACAATGATCAAGATGAGTCAGCACCTCATACCACCAGATTACAAAGTACGAGAATACACGCCAGAAGAAGACGAGGAGGACAGCAACTTAGATGAGGGAATTTCTTCTCTGTTAGGTGACCTACTCCCGCCTGAATTCGCAGAGTATGAGGACGAACTCTTATTCCCTGACACCAAGCCCTGAAAATGAGCCAATGAATCAATAACTTTCTTTTTCGTCCTTATTCACTTTTATTCCTGTGTGTCTGTCTTTCTTTGTTTTGCACAGTTAAAATAATTAAAACTTTAATCACCTAATCACAAAAACAAGCCCATCAGCAGAACTGTCTTCACTTATTTGCTCATTGATTTGAAGGTGCCACAGTCTGCATTCCTCAGGTTCACAAGTACATGCTCCTCTATCCTCCTCCTCCAGACTCCTATTTCCCTCAAAGCAGAGGGCTGGATTACGCCCAATGAAGAAAGACTCTGCACTTGTGGGGGTGTTCTACTTCTTTGAGGGTGAGTTGGCGGGTCTTGGGGCATTGCTGGGAAGGTCTAATACCGGATAAAACTGGTTTGGACAAAATCAGACTTGAAAAAGTTTTTGCCTTTTTGCTCACTATCAAGTTTTCTGGGGCCTGTTTAGGGGGGCTTCCTGGTGTTTGTGGGTGGGTTTCGGGGTCTGGGAGCACTGCTGGCACAGTCTAATGTTGATTGCATTTGTTTTCAAAGACATCCATGGTGGAAAAGTGGAGTCATGACCTAGCTGCACAGCGCGTTTAGACAGAAGGCCGAAAAATATTGTAAGTATGAGATTTTCCATTTTTGCTTTTTGGCTGTTTGGGGGTGTTGTGCTTTTTTGCGGGTGGGTTGGCGGGTCTTGGGGCATTGCTGGGAAGGTCTAATACCGGATAAAACTGGTTTGGACAAAATCAAACTTGAAAACGTTTTTGCCTTTTTGATCACTATCATGTTTTCGGGGGCCTGTTTGGGGGGCTTCCTGGTGTTTGTGGGTGGGTTTCGGGGTCTGGGAGCACTGCTGGGTATGGATACTTTTGATTGCAAGAGGTTTGAAGCAAATCCATGGTGGCAGAGGGGAGTTAGGGCCTAGCTGCAGAGCGCGCGCGGAGTGATTTTGGAAATTGCCTTGGAATGACTAAATCCCCATTTTTGTACTTTTGCTTTTTGGCTGTTTGGGGGTCTTCTACTTGTTTTTGCCTGGGTTGACGGCTCTGTGGCCATTGCTGGGAAGGTCTAATACCGGATAAAACTGGTTTGGACCAAATCGGAGGCGAAATATTTTTTGCGTTTTTGCTGACTTGCTTGTCTTTGAGGTGCTCTTTGGGGGGGTTCCGGGTGTTTGTGGGAGGGTTTTGGGGTCTGGGAGCACTGCTGGCACAGTCTAATTTTGATTGCATTTGCTTTTCAGGAAATCCATGGTGGAAAACGGGAGTTATGACCTAGCTGCACAGCGCGTTTGGACAGAAGGCCGAAAAATATTGTAAGTATGAGATTTTCCATTTTTGCTTTTTGGCTGTTTGGGGGTGTTGTGCCTTTTTGCGGGTGGGTTGGCGTGTCTTGGGGCATTGCTGGGAAGGTCTAATACCGGATAAAAACTGGTTTGGAGAAAATCCATGCGGAAAAGCCTTTTGGCACTTTTGAAACTTAGGGTTCGTTAGGGTTAGCACTAGCAGCAGGATTGCATGTGTTTTGGGGTGTTCTAGATTTTTGCAACTGAGTTCTGGGGTCTTAGAGCACTCGTGGGAATGTGTAATTTTGGTTGCAAGTGATTTGAAGAAAATCCATGGTGGGAAAAGAGGGATTTGGCATAGTTAAAGAAAGTGTTTGCCACTATTCTTAACTTAGGGCTCGTTAGGGTTAGCAGTATTTGTATTGCATGTGTTTGGGCGGGGGGGCTGTTTGTGGGGGGGTTTGCGAGTCTTGTCGCGATGCTGGGTATGGATACTTTTGCTTGCTTGCAAGTGGTTTGAATACAATCCACGGTGGGTAAGGGGATTTGGGCCTACTTTTACTTTCAAAGTACGTTTTGTCACCAGTTTTCTACTAGGCCTCGTTTTTTGAGATCTATTTGGGGGTCTTCTACATTTTTGCGACTGGCTTTAGTAAGGGTCTGGGTGGGAGCATTGCTAGGAAGGTCTAATTTTGTTCTAAAACATAGTTTACAGTACACCTAGCTTGAGTGGAAAGATCCGCTAAATTAATTTGCCCATACTTATTTATCCTTCAAAAGGAGACTCAGACAGAGTACGCACTTTCAAAAATATTGTACTGTCTATTAGGAAACTCAAAGTGTGACGTTTTGCACTACACAGCGTACATACCTTATATTTATTTGTCAGTGGTGTTCTAATATCACTTCCTGTTTTTCCATCAATAATTACAGGCCGGGTTTCAGTCTGTGCAATGGGAAAAAAAGGATGAAGTCAGGCTTCACATTAGCGAGCCGCAATTCAGAATCCGCCAGGCAGGCAGTGGACAGGGTGTCTTCTGGTCACCAACATTGATGGTCGGAGCGTCAGCTGGAATGGAGGAGTCCCGCTAGAAAGAGGAATGGTTTGATGCATGCAACTTACCAAATTCAACAGGACAACTACAACAACATAGAGATACAGTATCCGTTCTTTTCTAATTATCTTTAAAGTAATGTTATTGCTGTGAACTTCTATGAGTGTGAGTCTGCATTTCTTGGATCTTTGCTTTTAAATTCATCCCTACAGCCATTCTATAGGTTTTACTTCTGCTATTTTTTAAACCTAATTTAATGTAAGAAGTGTTTCTCTGAGTGCAGAGATAGGCAAGTGAAAACGCTGCAGCCCTGTACTGTCGCATTCTGTCATTCACGGATGTCGAAAGTACTACTTACTTTTCAGTAACCATGCATGCAGTAGTGCATGCACTTCCTTTATGTCACTTAAAAGATTTATGGTTAACTTTGTACCCAAAGATTTCTTTATCTTCAATTATTGTTTGTCCATGCTGTGCTTTTTTTTCTTCTGTCAACAAAACTTTCCCAAAATCCCCCATTCCCATCCATTTTCCAACCCCTAACCCTCTTCCCCCGGGCTGTGTGCTTTTGATTGATGTGTGACTAAATGACAGCAATAATTCCACACACTTGCTGGGGAGGATAAGTTCATAGCAACAGGCTGGTGAAGGAATCCGAGGATATATTGTATTCTTACTCAGCTTGACACTCAGTCACTATTTGCAAAGGAAAGCAGATTTTCATGTGCGCCATCAACTTGATAGGTCATCAAGATTAGAACATCCTCCTCCTAGACGTGGCAAAATATTACGCTGTTGTGTCCTTCACCTTCGGTACTATTTCTTGTAGTAGTAGCCAATGTCAAAGAAATTCAACGCAAGTACTAGTTATACTTTCAATACTTTACCATTTGTTAGGCTACATTGTGGCACTGTTCTAGTGTACTGTCACCTGCTATATTCTCTATCGTACCGTTCTAATGCTACGGTAAGGACAAACAAGGTTTCATTTTCTTTTTTTTCAGATGCTGCAACTGCCACTGTGTAACACCACTAGTACCAACGCAATGATGACATTTCATCCGCCCAGGATTGCCAACCTTAATCGCCATTTGCCGTGCAGCCAGCCCTGTGCCTAGCCCTATTTCCAAACACAAATTACAGGTAAGATAAGCGTTTGGGGGGAGGAAGTATAATGGAGTATTAGGAGAGACGAGAGACTGACGCTAGTACTAGTAAAGTCCTAGGACTATTGAATTCACTTACTCTGTGAGAGGCACTCAGTTTTGAAAACATTTGGGCAATTAATTACACAGCTTGAATCAAGATGCCACTTAAGTTTCACGAAAACAAAGTTACTGTTAAACCCCCACCCACCAGCCTCAAAAGCAGTAAAAAAAACATGTATGCTAAGATAAAGTTTAAAGTATATTTATATCCCTGACAAAAATAATCTCCCACAAGACCCAACCCACCCCCACTCCCTAACCCCAACGAATGTCCGTGAAAAGTCCAAAAAAGTGAAAAAACCCAACTCCAATTCCCACCCCCCGGAAGTCTTTAAAAAAGGGGCAAGGGACAGTCTCCTCCTACTGCTGGCTGCTGCTGTTGACTTTCCGGGCCAGGTCGGAATGCTCCTTGTGGAGGGTCTCGAGCAGGGTTTTCGTGTTGAGCAGCTCCTGCTCGAGGTAGGAAACCCTCAGGGAAAGGTGGTGCATCCGTTTTTTGCAACTGCTGTGGGGGGCAGCTGATTTCTTTGCTGCTCGGCGGTGGCGGGTGGCTGCGGCAGCGGTACCCCGGCTCCGTACCGCTGGAGACCTGCTGCGCTGACTGGCTGACCCGGGGAGCGCGGAGGAGGATGCAGCTGTGCCGGTAGATGTTGTTGTAGACTGCGCGTCCCCCTCCTCCTGGGCCACCAGCCGCCGATATTCAGCGACAGTGGCCTTCAGCCTCCGTTGCCGGGCCCATCTAGCCAGCTTCTTCCGGGTTGGTTTGGAAGGAGCATCTATATGAAGAAAGAAAGACATAGTCTGTAACCAATGCTCTTTAAGATTAACACAAAATGATTCAGCAGAAAGTTGTGTCACAGTAGAACTAGCAACTTGCAAGTGCAGTACATAACTATTGTGGCCAGTATCTATCTAACCTCCCACTTCTTCACCCTTGCTCTAACATTAGTGGGAGTTTAAGGAATCAATTTTACGAGCACTATGGACTCACTCCATTAGAGTCGACTATGACAGTACACCAGTCTTATTCTTCTTCTTCTCTCTTGTTTAGCAAAATTGGTACGTTAACTTCTGCAAGCCGGCATAATGCCTGCCAGCGCAGTCAACTTGCACCCGAGAAAAACAGACGCCCGCCATGATGAGTGAGACAGACTTGCGGTACTGTACCAGTCCAGTACATGCAGGTGGTGATGCTCTTACTTTTCTATTACGGGTGGCACTGAGAATACTCTGTTACAAGGGCTACTGCTTAATTAATTTAACTTTCACCCTACAGTGCCAATGAATACTAGAAAAGGAAAATGAAGAAGATAAATAATCTGATTATCTATCACTGCACATGGTATGTATTTGTTTACGTATGGGATGACTTTAGGTGCTTTGCTTTTTATTGAGTGAACAGTGATACATCCACACATGAATGACCGAGTTCTACTAAACTTGTTAACAGAGGTAGTGAGTGGCCATCGTAATAGCTGGATATATGCTGTGCTTGCAATACAAACTACTGCTACTATTCATGGTAGTATTCGGACAAAATGACAACTTCTTTTCCTTGCCTTTTCTACACTGGGACGGCCGTGCGGGTGCGGTGTTACATGCTCTTCAAAGTACCACTTAGTTCATCCAATGACCGTCTACTCTCTCTAGATACACATATGCTATCTAAGAGTCAGATAGTACCATGATCCAGGCATCCATCCATTCAAACTAAGGGGCAGGTTAGGATTGCGGATTTCCCGCATCCTCCGGGCCGGCTAACCACTGCTGGCCCGGAGGATGCGGGAAATCCGCAGCGGACTGAAAAAGACCCCCCGCCAGATTAGGATGGCTGGGGGATCGTTTTTCAGTCCGCAGCTTTTCCGCCGCGGTCGCCTCCGGTCCGTGGCGGAAAAGCACTAACATGGCTGGAGGTGTCTATCAGACACCGCCAGCCATATTAGGATGTCTGGAGGAAAATGCCTTTACACAGCGGCATTTCCGACGTGCAAAGGCATACGGATTTTTATTTGGGGGCCTGTTGCGGGCCACCAGAGGTGAAGGGGGGTGGGGGGTGCACATGCGGGGTACCTATGGTACCCCCCTGCATTTGCCTGCACAAAGCGGCAGGCACCGCGCGGTGCATGCCGCTTTGTGCATGCAAATGCACAACTTACATTTTTATCATTGCGGCGGGTGCTGCTTCAAGCAGCACCCGCCGCAATGATAAAAATACAGGATGTGACCGCCAGGGTGGCGGTCACATCCTAATTACCACGGAGGGACCGCCGCTGCCCCTGCGGACGGTCCCTCCTACTCTATGGTGGTGGACGGACTCAGGTCCGTCCGCCATCATAATAGGCCCCTAAATGTCAATCATTCTTCTTCATGTCTCTCATCTGGACAAACCTTACGTTTTCTCACGGGGAGCAGCACACTATGCAGTCTGCAATCTCAATAAGTAAGGAATGTAAGAGCTTACCACTGCCCGCCACTACCGTGGCAATCCGCACAGCAGTTTGGTCCGGCACTTCCACCGCCTCCGCCCCAGAGTATTCCTCCTCCACCTCCGCGCTGGGCCCAGCACCAGATGTGCTGATCTCTCTCTCCTTCCGTAATTCTTACGCTCATCGGAAGGAGAGGAGCGTCAGTACCACATGATCTCCTCAGTCCATGGAGATAGAAAGGGGACTGTAGGATGTTAGGAAGTGGGGGTCGTCTTATACGGCGAGTATAGCACGAAACCTACATTTTGTCAAGGAAAGTAGGGGGTCGTCTTATACGCCGGGTCGTCTTATACGCCGGAAAATACGGTAATAATGTGTGACTGTCTACTCTAAAGTAAAAATGTCCCTTTTTCCAGGGAAGGGTGTTGTCTTGCTGCACTTTTTGGCACAACTGATGAATGCTTGCTTTTTAACACGCACCATTTTTTCTCATAACAGACAGAAGCTTCACTTCTAAGAACAAATCATTAGGACGAAGGGACCAATGATTCAGCACCAAAAAGAAAAATGAAAGTTCAAACCAGGTGAGGGCTCGGCTCGCCCACAATAAATGTGTGAAATAAAAAATTTACTAAGCACTTTTCCATTTTTAATCAACCGTTTATGTTTTATGACAAGCTTGATTTTAATAAATATTTTTACTTTTAATAAAGCTAAAACTTAAATTGACTCTGTTGTTTTTGGTCATGAGTGAATGAGCAAAAGGTTTTGCAATTTGCAAGCATGAGTCCGTGCCTCTGACACTTCTGGACTCTGACTCCGTACTCTTGTCCTGCGTTGGATAATCATCATTGGGGATCAATCATCGATGAATTCGGGAGCTAAATGACTCTACCACACTATCTAGTCAGTAAGGAGATTGGGGGTTCTGCAAAGTCTGATATCACTGAGGTATGTGGAAAGTCTACCTGCGCCTATTATAATTGATAAACAATGCTCTATTTAGTGTCCATAGTTCTGTTTGTGCAGATTTGTCCCTGCAACAGTAGTAGTATGGATTGTCCTCCTATCCAAACCAAAAGTAAAGTAGTATCTTATTCTTTCTTGGTGGTCATTCACCTTTTTATTGTTGGTAATTGTAAAAGCATAAACATTTAGAAGACTTGTAAAGACATTATGGACAATTCCAGAGGACTGCACTCAATGCATAGAGCTATTGCTGACTAGAATGGGAGTTTCGTTTTACACCTTTTGCCAAATGTGCAATCTTAGTTAGCTACACAGACAGACTAATAAGAATAATCTAGTAATACCACAGGGAGTCATAGTCGAGGCAGGATAAGAATTTAGATACAGTCTACAAGAAGATCAAAGACGATTTAGAAAAAATCGAATGAGGAACGCTAGGAAAACATATGTACTCTATATTAAAATTAACTTACTGGGGCCAGCAAAGGAGCCCTCGCCTGCCCGATCCTGGCCTTGTTCAGCAGCAGCAGCAGCCTCCTCCAATGTCCTCTTGCCCCTGGGGGGAGCTGATGTACAACATGAAAGAAAGAAAGACCAGAAAACATGGATGATATTTGTCAACCAAATCAAACATTTCAAAAGAACAATAACAAAATATTTTGGCGAAATAGCAAATAGACAACTATTCCACGGGATATATTGACCTATCTCATGTGGTCTACTACGATATTAGTATTGCTTGATTTGCGGACCGTCGACTTGGAAAGTTATGTAACTCACTAAACAAACTACTAAAAAGGTTCGCCTAGGACTGGCAGGCAGCAGTCCACAGCACGCGAAGTGACAGACTGAGTCCATCGTGATTGCAGATCAGCGACAACACTAAAAAGTTTCCTACTACATTAACCAGTCATTAAAATACTCAAACTATCAATCCACCACCACTATTTCTTCATATTGCCGGGTGTACAAAGGAAGGACTGGACTTGAGTCTGTAGGGGCTGATTTACAAGCCCCTTTACAAGCCCCTTTTGCTCCATTGTTACGTGGCTTTTGTGACGTAGCGGCAGAACAAAAGAGGCGCCATGGTGCGGCGCATATTAACAACGTGACGCATATGGGAGATGCATCACGTTGTAAAGCCCTGCGCCATCAGGGGGCGTTCCGGTGCAAGGGAGGGCGTTCTTGCGCAGGAACGCATCCTAAAAGTGGCTGAGGGAAATCTACAAGATTTCAATCAGTCACTTTTAGGACAATGATGCGTGACTCAAACCCTGCGCCTGCTTGAAGCAGATGTACGGCTTGACGCAGCATTGGGTAGATAGGGCACCCCAGAGCATTGCTGGAGCTGCGCCACCGTTGCGACGCAACTCCAGCAATGCGCCGCCTTTGCGGCGCAGATGCGTAACGCTTCGGTGATGTTTTGGGCCCATGGTGCGCCGCATTATAAATACGGCGCACCATGGGTGGTGGTGGCGTGGCGCACAATTACTGCTGCATCCCTGCTACTTTGCAGGGATGCGCCGGTAATTAAAAATCTGACCCTGCTCTTGGTAAAAAACAAAAATGTGCAATATAATAACACACAGAGCAGGAGAAAACAGAGTAGTGAAGAAATAGCTACTACTACTCACCAAGCCCGGGGATCTCAAGGCCGAGCAGGTCGATCAAGTCGCGTTCCTGGTCCAGGAGATCCGTCCAACGGTGGGTGTCCTGGTTGTAGGTGCGCCCGGCACACCTTCTCCCACCGCTTCCGGCGCTCCCGGATCCCGTACCCGCTAGCGATCTTCCCGCCTGCCATGATAGTCCTCAGGAGGTGGCTCTGAACATAAAAAACGAGTGCGGCCACCTCCTCTGCGCTGAAGATCTCCCGGGCTGTGACCTGCTCCCCCTCAAACGCCCGCACGGGAGCCGGGCACGGGGTGCGGGACTCTTCCTCTTCTCAGGATGCTTCCCGGCTCCCTTTACCATGGTCTGGGCAGAAAGGAAGGTAAATAAAAAAGAAGAAATAGAATAGGGAAGAAGAAAAGAGAAGAGTTTAAAAAAGTAGTTTAAAATTAACCAAAAGTAGCAGAAAACACAAAAATATAGAGCTAGAAAAATAGAGGGATAGATAATAAGTAAAATAGATTAAAAAAAACTTCAAACAAGCAAAGGATGGCAGAGATTCAGAGAGGATACAGAAAGCATGCCCAGAACCATAGCAATGATTGAGAAACAAGATGGCTGCGCCCGTTCACGACCACGTGGGTAAGTTTGCGCGAGATTTTCCTCACGATCACACGCGAACTTGTACTAGCGAGCCGCACACTTTGCGAGATTACACATCGCGCCCAGAAAACGGAAATACATCATGCAAACAAGATGGCCGCGCCCGTGACTTCGCGCCGTTGCGCTTCAAGCGGCTCGCTAAAACGCACAAAACCTTGCAAACTAACACTCCGCAAAAAACAAATCGCATATTCGCACGAATTCGCAGCTTCCGAATTCGATCTCGCGCAATTTTGCGCCCCGCGAATCCAGCGAAATTGCAGAAAAACGAGTTTTGCAAAACTGAGAGCACTCAGCAGGTGTAAAAGTTCAAACTCATCATTAGTAACCATTCCCTGTAGTGCTTCCTGATGGGCCCCTCCAGAGTTCAGTTGCCTACTTGCGAATGTCTATTCTATGACCCTGCTCTGACCCTCACAGCAGGCTCATAGAATAGCTACAAGTAGGCCACAAAGGTCCTGTGAAAAACATTTGCACTGCAACAGAAAGCAAATTACAGATAAGGAAGCAGGTGCCGGACTGGAAGTTTAAATTCAGTGACACATTAATCAACCCCAAATTAATTCATGTCAGTTGAAGCAGGGCAGGTGTGCTTGCTTTTCACCCCCATAATCTACAGTGATGAACCAGAGGGTGGCAGTGATGTACCAGAGGGTGGCATGGGTGAACCATAGGGTGGCAGTGGGAGGGTGCTGTGAACCTGTGATGATGAACCAGACGTAGAAACAACATAGTCGCGGCTGTTGCGAGACGACAAGTAAGTTCGCAATTGCGAACTGGTAGAAAACCCTTGCGAACTGGCAGAAACCCATGCGAACAGAAAAAAAATAAAAAATCCGCAAATTTGCGAGAGTTCGCGGATTTTGCGGATTGCGAATTCGCAAATACACAAATTCGCGAACCGCGAATTCGCAAAATTCGCCCATGCTTAAAGTTGGGCTGGAAAGAGCAGGAAATATTGAAGATTCATTTCTTGGAGCCAGCATTTCACTCAAAGAAAGGATGATCAGTGCCGCTGTACTGCCAATGTGAAGCCTAGAAAGCTTCGGAGTGTTCTAGCAAGTGGGAGCTGAGAAAAAGGAGGGGATCCCAAAACATATTTTCCCTATTAATTTATTCATAGGAACTTTAAACACGGTTACAGCCCAAACGCCTGAACAGATTTACACCATACTTACAGAAAGCTCAGAAAGAGTGCTTTTTGTGTTTTGTTGTAAATCCATTCAGTAGTTTGTGAGAAATTAAGGATCAAAAAGCTTTATATATTTTATGCCAGGGAGGATCTGTGGGGCTGACCCATCTCACGGTGACATCTGATTGGCTGCCACCACATCAACAAGGATGTGGCGGCATCCATCTTAGGACTCTGGACTCTGCCCGACTCCTATGAAAAAGGTAAAAAAATATGTTTTTAACTATTTTGGCACAAATTCAGTCACGGAGGGCCGCAAATATACTACTCTTAAAAAACTAAAAACATGTGGTGTGCCAGGGCCTGGGGATGGTGCAAAATATTCCTTTTAAGGAGAGCGCACATTGCACTGCCCCTGATCCTCTGTGAGGCCCTGGGACCCCATCACCCATTACTGTGTCCTAGGGAGCCTACTCCCGGGACACAGTGGTTTCCTTACCCACAAGAGCTTAGGCAGGGAAACATATGTCCTCGGCAATCCGGCAGGAGCATTTTTATAGCTCCCACTAGGTGTAAGCATACATGCCTTCCCTGCATACCTGCAGGAGCGCTGGCAGTGAAGGCATGTCTGCTCTCATTTGATGGGAGCTTTAAAAATGCTGGGAGTAAACTTTTGTTTCCCTGCCTGTGCTCCTACGGGCAGGGAAAAACACATTGCTCTTGCCCGGTGGAAGGAAGCACA
The DNA here is from genome assembly GCF_964263255.1 of Lissotriton vulgaris. Taxonomy (NCBI): domain Eukaryota; kingdom Metazoa; phylum Chordata; class Amphibia; order Caudata; family Salamandridae; genus Lissotriton; species Lissotriton vulgaris. Next base: position 1,739,975,302 of record NC_141694.1, on the reverse strand, counting down.
ACAGCTGCTTCTCCTGGATGGGAGCAAAGCTGGATCTCGCAGCACCCGGGATGGGTGCATGCGAATAGCTGGCTGTGGCCACGGGGGCCTGGGCCCCCCAGCTTGCTGTTTGGTGGGAATCCCAGGTGAACAACGGGGTCAGCAGGGTCATAATAGGGTTCAGGAGGGGGCCACACAACACCCTCACCATTTAATATGGCATTCAGCCATGGGGCATTTGGTCCCCAGGGCCTATTAAAGCTCAGGAAGAGGGGCTGTTAGCGTCCCTCCCGTTAACATATATGTTTTGGCGACTGCAGATGGGGTCTTCTATTGGAATGAGGAAGAGGGGGCAATGTGCCCCTCTCCACTTAACATCTTTGTTTTTGCCCTCAGGTGCTGGTATCCCTAGGGCCACTATTGGCTAGGGGTGGACAGATTTGTTATTATAGGGATCATCAAACAAAGTCAACATTCTGAACGGTCCTCTTAAACTAGAACACAGGTAGACTATGCACTAAATGTATAGATTTGCACTTCACAGTAGAGTACATTTCAGGAGTTAAAAAAGTTAGGGCTGTTTTCTTATTTGCTCCCGTTAACGCTGAAGGACTGGAAGAAGAAAAGGAAGAAGATGCACCTGCCTCCATAGATGTCTCATATGTTGGCACAGGCATGGTAAGCAGCATATTACAAAAATAATGGACATATGACATGAAACATGATGACATAATGAATGAAATTCAGAAGGCCATCACCAGTGGGTGGCACAATGAGAATCAACTAGCTGTGGCATCTCTGGAAGGTTGCTTAAGAATTATCCCTAAAAAATAATATTTTGCTGACGCAGGATATATATGTTTCTAATCTGTAGATCTGGGAGAAGTCTAGTCAGAGTGATAGATACTATAGAACTATATCAACTCTTTTATTATCATCAAGGGCAGCAAGTAAAACCTACGGTCAAACAAGCCATTGATTTTCTGGGGTCCTAACAAAATACCAGCCATTCATCAAAGGGCAAGTCACCACAATATTGAAATAAACTTTGCAGATGAACCTTAAACCCAAAGGTAATTGACTTTCACACTGATATATTTTGCAAATAATGGTCTCTGGCTGAATCTTTTTTGTTACAATGGAGTTCGGTTCACATTGGAGAAAATGCTCTAGTTGGCTCAAAGTGGAATTAGAGGAATCACAGAATACATTCAAAAGGGTGAGACCTGTAAGGGACCAATCGTACCATAGGTACGGTCTCTATAATGGTCCTACAAAAATACACCCCATTCTGTGCAGTGTTTACCCACCTATATGACCTGTATCCAGGGCCCCTGACATATTACTTGAATAGATATGGCTGCTATTTTCAGTTTTTCCTCCAGAAATTGGTTGTGAACATTTTGCTAACAATTGTAGAGACTACAGGAAATCATGTAACCACTGTATATCAGAATTCTACAACAGTTGGCTCCCATACATTTGGGACCATATACTGGTTTCTTTATTATGTTTTTGTACTTTCCATTTTTTAAATTGTACATTAGCAATATCAGTTCATTATTACTGTGATTGAAGGCATGTAATAGTGCATTTCACATATATTGTAACTCTCCACAATAGCATCAGGATGAGGAATGAAGAGGTTTATGTACAATATTGTTGTTTCTTCTCTGGGATTTTCATGTTCATAAGGGGACATTTCTGCCATACTGTTTAGCTTTCTTTTAAGAAGACGCCACTCAGGTGATGTGAATAAAGGTAGTTTATTGAGCTACCAGTAATGACCCCTGACAAGCAGCCACCTCTTCATCAACTGGCAGCTTCTGTACAGAAAGAACTCTAACCCTGCATTCTACATTCTAGACTCCTTATCAGGAGCTGAGGCAGAGATGTAGGTGACACATAGATGACATGCTGATGATTCATGAAATAGAAACATATCCCCCTTTCCAAACCAAACGAAGCAACATATCTTAACATAAGAATGAAAGGCATTATTACAGGTTTCCATTAAAGCATTAGTGCGTAAATGTCTCTCAATTCACAATTAAAGATGTTTTCTATGAAGGCACATAATCAACCAATTTTCTCGGTTTCCTTCGACTCTATTAGATGTTTTTTCCCTTGTTATCTTCGTAGATGTGTTTCCAGGTTTGTTCCATTCTTGCTGTTCAATCTCACTGCATAATGTAACCATTCTCACGTTCCACCACTTACCATCTGAAAGCTTCACCATATTTCCCTTGACCTCAAGCACTTCTTTGGGATCAGACAATTTTGAATAACCTTTTTAGGTCAAGCATTTGAGACCTCTTGTATATACTTTAGTATATACTTATATGTGTATGTACTTTGTGGGCTCTGGAGATCAGCCCTAAGATTTGTCTGTGTCTGCTCAGGGACTTTTTTTCTGTTCAACCGCCTCTATTTAACTGTCTTGATAGAAAATGACCAGTAGAGGTCAGTAAAATACCAGAATTATTATTATTATTATTTTTAATTTTCTTTATTGACATTTTGAACAACCGGTGTCAATACAATACAACTAGCCAGTTCAGTACTGATCTGTAATTAAAATTATTAATCATAGCGACATTTCAATACACAGTTGTCATGGTATGTCTCCCCCCGCCCTCCCCACCCCCACCCCCAAAACATTTGACAGGATCTAAAGTTTGCATTCTCTTGCATACAGGCTACACCAATATCACTACTGAGGACTAGAATACTACACATAGTGGACCCCGGGAGGTCAGCAATGCAGATAGTCATCTAATCAACAGTCTAAATGCAGCTATCTCAACTCACTATGGCAGAGCTTGTATTCAGTGCAGATATAGACAGATACCACTAGGAACCCAGAGGGCTTCCCGTCCCCTCATCTCCGGCTGTCCCTACGAATCCTGGCATTCCAAGCAATGAACGGCTCCGATATATTTCATGGTCTAGAGGCAGGTGGCATTAGCTCCCAAAAGGTACTGAGTTGTGTATTGCCAAAGGTAATGTCCCTGACCCAGTCCTTTAAGGAGGGCACTCGTCGTCTACCCCAATGTACTGTAACCTGTCGTTTCGCAAAAAAGAGCAGAAGTGCATGCAACTTGCGCAGTTTGGGCAGGGTGTCCTTTACATATCCCAAAATACCCAGAATTGGAGATGGCTCCAGCGACATCCCCAGCATGTCGTTCACCGACTCAAAAACTTTCACCCAAAATTCCACAATGTTGGGGCAGTGCCATGCCACATGTAGGAAGGTAGCTGGGGCAAAGCCACATCTCCAACAGCTGCTGTCAGCCCGAAGGCCCATCCTATGCAGGCTCACCGGTGTCCTGTAGTATCTATGTAGATACTTGAAGTGGATTAGCCGTAATTTGTAATTCGGGGAAAGCTCCAAAAGCTGCCCACAGCAGTATTCTCACTGAGCATCTGTCAGCGGCTGATCAAGCTCCTCGTTCCAGTGCGTGAGGGAGGGCGGAATTAATATCGGAGCAGTGTTTTTGCATTCTAGTGTAAAGGCGTGTAACAAGTTTACGTGAGGACAGGAATTTTAGCACGTTTTCTAGTGTGCGTAGTGTCAGTGGCGCTTTCGGGAAATGCTCCCCGAGCGCACGGCACGCCCTGCGTATTCTATGGTATAAGAAGAATTCTGTGAACGACACCAGTTGTCCCTCAGGCGCCACAGGGGGAGATCTGAACTCATCTCTAGGGTATAGGTCCTCAAATGTCTGGAGACGCTTTTTCCGGCCGAGAGATTTACTCGTATTATCCCATATGCAGGGCATCATTGGGTTCTGAGGCAGGGGGACAGAGGGGGTGAACAACAACGGGACTCTCGCTCTCTTACGCAACTCATCCCTCGACCAGCACAGGGTCCCAGCAGAGTCGACATCACCCTGAGGTCGCCTTGGCTTCTGATATACTGTGATCTTCAATGGAATCGGGCCATGACGTCAGTCTCGACCGCTACGTGTGACTGGAAGGGGGTTGGTTGTACCCAGTAATGCAGAAACTGTGCTTGTGCACACAATGCATATAGTCGCGTATCCGGGGCCCCCAACCCCCCTTGTCATAGAGGAAGAGTCAAACGATCCCACGACGCCCTGACTTGCTTTCTGGCCCATGTCAAAGTGAGCTGGTGAGATTTAAGAATGTCGAAAAAGTGCTTTGTGAGAGGGACCGCGATATTAACAAATAAATATTGGAACTTGGTAGGATAATCATTTTGATTAGTGCTATTTTTCCGGCCAGCGACAACGGCAGTCTAGCCCACACCAGCACCTTATCCTCCAACCACATCATTGTTCGGCCATAATTCAGTTGCCATACCTCCTGTGTGTCACGGCTAATCCAGATTCCCAGGTACTTAACCTCGTCCGCTTCTCACCGCAAGGGAAATTCTGATGTTATCTTGGGAGTGCCATTGGTCAGTGGAAACACCACAGATTTGGCCCCGTTTATAAAGATGCCAGAGAGCCCACCAAACAATATAAACTCCCTTAGCAATGGGTCTAAATTCTCCTTTGGGTTTGTTATGTAAAGCGTGATATCATCTGCATATAACGAGATAAGCAGACTTCGAGAGCTGAAGCCTATACGGAGCGCGGTATGGTGTTGTCGAACCCGGGCAGCCAGAGTTTCCATAGCGATAGCGAAAAGTAGGGGGGACAGGTGGCATCCCTGCCTGGTGCCACAGGAGATCAAAAAGGTGTCAGAGAGTAGGCCATTTACCTGCACTCGAGCCATGGGCGCGGAATACAATAATTTGATGCGGTTCAGAAAAAGCGGGCTGAATCCCATGCGCCCTAGGACGGGAAAAAGGTAAGACCACTCAAGCGTGTCAAACGCTTTTGTAGCATCAAGAAATACCACTGCAGCTTTTTTGCTGGGATGAAGGTAATGTAGTACCGAAAATATGGTCCTCAAATTATGAGATGCCGACCTCCCCGGAATAAATCTGAATTGGTCTGGCAGCGCAATCATTGGCAGGTGCGGTTGTAATCTATTGGCAATCAATTTTGCCAATATCTTGACGTCGACATTTATCATGGAGAGGGGCCGGTAGGAGTCAAGCTCCTCTTCAGGCTTCCCAGGTTTAAGGAGTGTAAGAATCGTTGCTTCTCTCATTGTTTGCGGCAACACCCCCTCCTCCAGCGCTTCTTCATAGACTGCCAGCAACCTAAGCGCTGGCTCCTCAGTGTAAGTCTTATAAAAGGCAGTAGTAACGCGGTCAGGGCCAGGGGCCTTCCCCAGGGGCATGCTTTTTAAGACCTGGGCCACGTCTTCTACAGTGAAAGGGAGGTCCATGTACATCCTATGCGTATCATTGCACTATACCAAAGCCAGTGTATCAAGGAATGCGGTCATTTCCTCGGTGCTGGCCCCCATTGTGATCGTATACAAGCGAGAGTAGAATGCAAAAAACTCATTGGAGACCCCCTCCTGGCCTCCAACCATATCCCCCTGCACATTGCGTACCACATGAACAAAAGAAGTGGATCTAGAAGGTCTAACCATAGCCGCCAGTGTGCGACCCGGTATATCCCCCTCGCCGTACCTGCGAGCCTATGCATATTTATACAAAAACGTCACCTCCCGCTGCGCCTCCTTTGCATACTCTAAGAGCAACACTTTCAGTTGCTGTGCAGAATGAGTATCATTCATGGAATAGAACGCGCTCTCCATTGCCTTAATTTTGACCTCCAGAGACGCCAGTGTGCCACGAATTGCCTACAACACACCCGCCAGTCTCGCAATGCATTGGCCTCTGATCACACCTTTGAAGGCTTCCCATAACAAAGCCTCAGTATTGACAGATCCCTCGTTATTCGTAAAATAATTAACAATATCTTCCTTGATCTCGCCTTAAAGGCCTCATCTAGCAATACATATGGTGGGAGTCTCCAAGCAAACGAGTGAGTCAAAGACCTCAGGAGAAACAGCCTCAACAAACAGGGTGCATGGTCGGACAATGTACGTGGTAGGTGCTAAACATCCACGGTCCAGGCCGCGGCATCTCTAGTGATTAACCAAAAGTCCAAACGAGACCAAGCATTATGATGGCCCGATATACATGTGCCTTCCTGTTCCTGTGGGCGTCTATTGCACCAAATGTTCACTAAGCTCCCATATGTAACTATAGACTGTGATGCGGTGCGCGCTGCTGGGTGTAAGGCCCAGGCCATTCCTCTCCTATCCATAACATCATCAAGGATGGCATTAATATCCCCAGCCCACAACACAGTGTAACAACCCAACATCAGGAGAATCTATATTTGGGCCCTCAGGGTCCCTGTGCACCTTTCCCTCACGCCAATCCAATCCCCGTCCAATCAGAACAGACACCCCTCTTGCATAATTAGAAGATATAAACGAATATACACACCCCCATCTGCGATTTTGTGAGCCTCGGAGACAGTGTGGCGTTAGGGTGTGTCTCTTGTAGCAGGCAGATGTCAATGTTATGCCTTGTTAAATAGGCGTATACAAGTCTGGCTTTACGACAATCGTTTAACTCCCTGATGTTCCATGTCAACAAATTCAATGGTCTAGCGTGCCTACGTCAAGAGAAGCTTCAGCAGTGGGGGGCCGGCAGACCACAGCCATAAAATACAACCCATAGAATGTAAATCTTGATCGGTCGCTATTCCTTTCACTGGCTTTGAACAAGCTAACAAAATCCACTCCCAACCCGCCACCCACTCCAACCCCCCAATCAGCTTGCAGAAAAACCCACCCCAGTAACGCAAATCACAACATTTCCTGGAAAGTGTAAGGGAAACCTCCCATGGGGGCGTAGTGGCACCAGCGTTCACTCCTGAGTAAACAAGGTGGCTAGGAAATCTATAGTAAATGGTACATGACCCCGCCGGCATCCCCTGTCAAAATCACTAGCATATATAAGGAACCAGGATAATAGGACCCACAGCAACATGAACGAATATCGCCATACAGCTCAGCATATCAATAAAAGGCACCTCAGTTGAACCAATACCATATCATATCAGTTAATCATTGTTGCTAAGCCGTCCTGTCGTAGATGCCTCCGCCCCACAAGAGTCTTTGCTTTTCCTGCCTCCGACATGTTTAGCAATTTGAGAGCAGATTTTGCATCCGTGAAATAATGTGCAATACTATTGCAGGAGATCTTCAATTTGGCCGGGTACAGTAGAGAATAAGGGATCCGCGCCTGAAAAAGGATCATCTTAGCCGGTAAGAACTCGTGCCTCGCCGCCTGGACAGCCAGAGTAAAATCCAGAAAGAACGACAGATTGTTACCTTGGTAATTCAGTTGACCCTTCTCTCGAGCCAGTGGCAGAATATTGTCTCTGTCTTAATAGTTCAACAGTTTGGCCAAGATCGGTCTCAGCGGAGCTCTCACTGGAGGCTTCTGGCCCAGGGCCCTATGTGCCCTCTCCACCACAAACACAGATTATAAGTTTGGGTCAAACAGTGAATGTAGGAGATCAGCCATGTAAGTTTTCATCTTGGCAATCGCAGTTGTTTCTGGAATTCCTAGGATGCATAGGTTGTTCCTCCGGGATCTTGCCTCCAAATCATCATTCTTTGCACGGATTACTCCCAGGAGCTTGTCCTTATGCAGCAGCTGCTCCTTCGTCTCTGTTTGAAATTCGTGAAATTCAGTTTGCCAATTCTCCAAGACGCCCAGTCGGGTTTCATGGACTGTAACTTGGGCCTTCATAGATTGTAATTGTGTGGTCAGGGTATCCAACTTGGAGTCACTATTTCGTAGACTGGAGTGCATTTCTAACATGAGGGTGCGCAGATCCTCTCCCTGATCTTCTGGGTGTCCTCCCTTTGCTCCTCAGACTGCAGCCCGAAGACGGGTCATTCTGGCACGTAGAGCGTTTGTCGAAAGTAAGTTTGGGTTGTTTGACATCAGGTTTGCCCATGTTGGATCAGCTAATCGTCGGCCTCACAAGAGTAGGTGTGAATCAGAGGGTTCCGCCGCAAATACGATACAATGCTCGTCCACCGTCAGTCTCCTCAACCCAGATTGCGTGGCGCGGGGTCCCAAGCACAGTCCAATCACACCCCAGACCCTCAGTGGCATGGAATGACAATTCCCATACCTGCATCTCCGATGAATCTCCGCACCTGCGTTCGCCAGTCAAAATGGAGGGAGCCGGGCACCACGCCACGCACAGCGAGAGGCGCAGAGAGAGGAGCCGCCACCAAGCCACTACAGTAGGCAATAGGACTCCACAAACGTATCTGTTCAGCGCCTGAGTTCAGCAGCAGCCACAGCACAATATATCAGGTATGAGGCCAGGCGAGTTGAAACACAGCAGCGCAATTGGGCGTCAAGGCACATACATAGTCCATATCCCAAGGAGCGCTATCACTGTCTCAATCCCAGGGAGTCTGCAGATCACCTGTGGCAGAATATATCCCCGGGGCATGCAGGACCTCCACAGCGCTTTATTTCCGTCACCCCCAGGCGCTTTAGAATGCCTCCACCAGCTCTCGGCAATCTTAAATCCTCCAGCACCAAGAGCCGGCTCCACTCACCACTCTGCATGGCCCCACCTCTCGGGTTAACTCCTCTGAAGCACAATGTCAGACCGCCGGGGGCAGTCAGAGCGCCCCAGCAGCCTCCGCCTACGGATCCGGGTCCTCCGCGCAAGAGGGCTCAAAATGGCGGTCAGGGCCTCTTCCCTTGCCCTTCGACTGCGGCACCTCCACGGCCAAAGATAACCCCGGACAGCAAAGGGGCTGGGCGCACCAAGGATTAGATGCCTCTCCGCCGCCTCTCAAGTTGTCACTTTCCCCCCAACGCAAATCGGGGCCTCAGCACGGCTACCTTCCCCCGCCGACAGCCTCAGGCCTGTAGCGCCGCTCAGCCCCCGGGCTCGATTTTGGTGTCCGCAGTCTCCCTCACTCATCTGCCGATCCAGACCGCCCTGGGCTCAGCCAGCATCTTCGCCACTTCCCCGGAGAACAGCCGCGGGTTCAACGGAGCTCACCGCCACAATCCGCTTCAGGTTCAGGATACAGGGATGTCGAGTGCAGCCTCCCCTAGACACCAGAGACAAGGATTATTGTAGGATTTGTCACCTAGCCGGCAGAGCTCACTCAAAGAGCGGCCATTTCGCTGCATGGCAGACCACACCCCTAGTAAAATACCAGAATTGCTTTCAGCTGAGGGACTTTCTTTTTTATTTTTCTGGCAACTGCCTCTATTTAACTTTCTTGATAAAAAACGACCAGCAGAGGTCAGTAAAATCTAAAACCTCTACTCAAGAGGATGATTACTCAGTAGCAGCTTGCAACCGCATTGCTAGCTACTTTGGAGATAAAGTGTCCAAAATTTATTCTGCTTTTCCCGAAATCCCTCCTGCAGCGGAAGAGCCTGCAGACCTAGCAGAGATGGAAGACGATCAAAATCTGCTTCTCAACTTCACCACCCCCTCACAGGCAGAGCTAGTCAAAATCTGCAGATCTGTTAAATCCGGCTCCCCCCGTGACCCTGCATCCCCAAAAAGGTTGAGTGACAGTCTGGAGACCCTTGAACCCTATATCAGGCACGTGCTGGATGTCTCTTTCCGATCCAGTTCTATACCTGAGGACTGGAAACAGGCTGTGGTGCTTCCCCTCCGCAAGAAGCCTAACATCAGCTTTGAGAAGCTGGACAACCTACGCCCCATCTCTCTGCTGCCTTATTTTTCTAAGGTAGCGGAGAAGGTGGTAAACAAACAGCTTATGAAGTATGTGGAGGAAGGCAACATTCTTCACCCTACCCAATTCGGGTTTCGGCCCAGTCATTCTACGGAATCTGCCCTTCTTAGGGCCACCGAATCCCTCAGACAGGGTGCAGACGAGGGACAAACCATGGCTCTAATCCTATTAGATCTCAGCGCTGCATTCGACACTGTAGCACATTCCATCCTGCTACAGTGTCTGAACAAAGGAGGGGTGAGAGGAGCAGCGTTGAAATGGATTTATTCATTTCTCACTGGCCGAGGCTTCCAAGTGAGGCAGGGCGACCACTACTCTGAGCGAATTTCTTTGGACCAGGGGGTGCCGCAGGGCTCGTCCCTGAGTCCAACACTTTTCAACCTTTATGTCGCTCCTATCGCCACCTTAGTAGAGAGTCACGGCCTCCGCTTGGTGTCTTATGCCGACGACACGCAGTTGGTGATCTCCCTGTCGCGTGCACCCAGTCTCTCGGCGGACATCTTCAGAGCTTGCATGCAAGATCTAGCTGCCTGGATGTCCGCCAACTGCCTCAAGCTCAACGGAGGCAAGACTGAGGTGCTGGTCGTGGGGGGCTGCCAATCAGCGTGGACGTCGGCATGGTGGCCATCCTGCCTAGGTCCAACACCCTCTCCGTGCCAGAAAGCAAAGAATCTGGGCATCTGGTTTGACACTGACCTCACCTTTGGCCCCCAGATCAATCAGGTGGTCGGATCATGTTTTGGGACCCTTAAAAGTCTCAGGAAGACTTTGAAGTTTTTACCTGTGAGAGCCCGACAAACCCTGGTGCATGCACTAGTCACATCAAAGATGACTATGGCAATCTTCTCTATTTAGGGACTTTGGAGAAGAACCTCAACCGCCTACAGGTCCTACAGAATGCCGCTGCCCGCTTAGTGCTTAAACTACCCAGAAGAGCCACATCGGCCGCGGCCCTCCGATCTCTGCATTGGCTTCCGGTCAGAAGCAGGGTAGAATTTAAAGCTCTTTGTACGTGCCATCGGATCATCAATGGGAGATCCCCTCTTCCCCTGCAGGGACTTCTGACTACTTATGAGCCGTCCCGCTCGTTGAGATCCTCTGGCTCTGGACTCCTGGTCGTTCCCAAGGTGTCTAGAGCTCGAATGGGCGGAAGATCTTTCAGGTACCTCGCAGCCTCAAGATGGAACAAACTACCCATGGCACTGAGATTAGAGCCATCAGAATCAACTTTCAGAGCCAAACTTAAAACTGCACTATTTGCCCAGTAAGGTATGCCGCTTCTATAGGTTCCAGTAAGAGTTGCTCCTTAGCGCGGGGACACGCCGTTGTGCGTCACCAAGCGCTTTACAAAACTCCCTAAATAGAAATAGAAATAAAATACCAAAATCACTTTAACATTCTCTTGATTCCAGTCCATAGAAATTGACTTCCACAAGCACCAGTAGACAATAATATATTTTTTTAATCTTGTATTTTCAGAGATGTGACCACCGAAGGTCCTGATTTTATATTAAAACAGAGCTTTGGACTGTACCATTTCCCGCTAAAAGGCAATATTTCTCTCCAAGTGTTCCCATACCCGGTGTGTCACGCAGTTTGGTGCTTACTTTCCCTGCATGTTAAAGAATAGCAGATGTTTCTGCACCCAGGCTAATGTTCTGTATAGCTAAGTACATATCAGGTTCCAATGGCGAGCCCAATTGCATTGCAAATGCTTGTTTACACATTCCTCATGCACATACTCGTCCATACATTCCTTCTCAAAATGTCTTTTTCTTTCCGTCTGCATTATTTCTTTGCATATACTGATTTTGATCATTCTTAACTTTTTCTTTTGATACGAACTGGAACAGCAATCTCCTTTAATCTTGTTTAAGCAGCGTGGCCTCATTTCCTAATCTCCTGCATTAAATGTCATTTACACAATGTGAAATTCCAAAGATTGCTTGAGATTATACCAGTGCCACGAAAATTATCTCCAGACCAAATATGAATGTGAGTAAATAATTGTTGATCAGAGGTAGAAACTGCACATGTGATACTAAGGGATATATGATGTTACAACGCGGACTTTTACTCCGCATACCGTTACAACGCGGTTTTTACAACGCGGATACTGTAACAACGCATGTATTTACAACGCATTTTTTTACAACGCAGGTACCTTTACAACGCAGACCATTACAACGTAAGTATTGGTAAGTATATGTTAATATTAATAATATAATAGTAACTTAATTTTAAAAATATAATTTAATGTAATTTTAAATAATTTAATTTCCGTTAATTATTTTAAATTTAAATTAATATTACTTTATTTTTACCATGTACCCCTGTACCCCAGAAACTGAAAACTGACCCTAAACCCCAAAAATAAATTAAAGTAATTTTATGAAATATAATTTAAATTAATTATTGAAAATAAAAAAAAATAACTTTATTTTTACCCTGTACCCCTGTACCCCAAAAACTCTAAACTGACCCTCAACCCCAAAAAGTAATGCAATGTAATTTAATTTAATTTATTTACTATTAAATAATTTAATTTAAAATTAAATTTAATTTATTTTTACCCTGTACCCCAAAAACTGAAAACTGACCCTGAACCCTAAAAATACCCCTTTACCCAAAAACTGAAAACTGACCCTGAACCCTAAAAATACCCCTTTACCCAAAAACTAAAAACTGACCCTGAACCCTAAAAATACCCCTTTACCCAAAAACTGAAAACTGACCCTGAACCCTAAAAATACCCCTTTACCCAAAAACTAAAAACTGACCCTGAACCCTAAAAATACCCCTTTACCCAAAAACTGAAAACTGACCCTGAACCCTAAAAATACCCCTTTACCCAAAAACTGAAAACTGACCCTGAACCCTAAAAATACCCCTTTACCCAAAAACTGAAAACTGACCCTGAACCCTAAAAATACCCCTTTACCCAAAAACTAAAAACTGACCCTGAACCCTAAAAATACCCCTTTACCCAAAAACTAAAAACTGACCCTGAACCCTAAAAATACCCCTTTACCCAAAAACTGAAAACTGACCCTGAACCCTAAAAATACCCCTTTACCCAAAAACTGAAAACTGACCCTGAACCCTAAAAATACCCCTTTACCCAAAAACTAAAAACTGACCCTGAACCCTAAAAATACCCCTTTACCCAAAAACTAAAAACTGACCCTGAACCCTAAAAATACCCCTTTACCCAAAAACTGAAAACTGACCCTGAACCCTAAAAATACCCCTTTACCCAAAAACTGAAAACTGACCCTGAACCCTAAAAATACCACTTTACCCAAAAACTGAAAACTTACCCTGAACCCTAAAAATATCCCTTTACCCAAAAACTGAAAACTGACCCTGAACACTAAAAATACCCCTTTACCCTAAAACCCAAAACTGACCCTAACCCCTAAAAATACCCCTTTACCCCAAACATATAACATTTAAAAAATAACTATATACTTACCAATACTTACGTTGTAATGGTATGCGTTGTAAAGGTACCTGCGTTGTAAAAAAATGCGTTGTAAAAACATGAGTTGTAACAGTATCCGCGTTGTAATGGATGCGTTGTAACAGTAGTGCGTTGTAAAAAATGCGTTGTAACAGGTGCACACCGATACTAAGGAATGCCTTTCATGTTAGATATCCACTTCTCACCTTGAATGTAAACATAGCAATACAAGCTATTTGAAGGTAGCTCTGGTTAGCAGCCTATTATAATAAGAGCCACTGGAATTATGCAACAGACTGGCTGGGGCGTTTTTCACGATTAAGGATTTGCGGCATTTGCCACATTGTCCATCATCTGCTGCATATTTTGTAGAGTTTAACAAAAAAAATGTTTTCTACCTCATACAGTTCAAACGTTACTGAAAATGCAGCGACGTGTTGAAGTGCAGTGGAAGGCCCTTCGCAAAGGTTGACTGGTTACCTTTCTTTTGCTCATTGCTATATGTAGGTCTTCATCTGCTACCAATGAGGTGCAACCTATGCCCAGAGAGTGTTAAACAATGTAAAAATAATGAAATAATACTATCACAAAATGTCCTGCATTACTCTGCATAATTTCATTTTCTTGCTGCATAATTTAGTCAACCCTGCCACATAATATAGCCCTCCCATTGCCGCATAATTCCAGTGGCCCTGATTAGAATACAGAGTGTTACTATATAACCTTAACACTATTTCCACTCAGGAAAAGATAGAGTTTCAATTAATATTAGAGATGGCAAATATAGAGTGTCAACAGGTATATCATATACAATATCAGACTTAAACACAAAACATCTTACCATAGTCATGCTAAAGGTCTTATTTTACTTTCAAAGCTCCTGCACTGCTGTCTAATCCTACCTGTGGAAGCAGGTAGAGTGACAATATCCAATATCTCTTTTTCTTTTTTGTCTCATTCCCCTTTCCAAATAAAGCAGTAGTAAGACGCCTACAGCTGGTGCAGAATGCTGCGGCCAGACTGCTTTGTAGAATTCCCAGATATGCCAGGATCACTAAACATCTCAGAGACCTGCACTGGCTCAGGGTCGAAAATCGGATCCGCTTTAAAACCCTGAGCTACTTGTTCCAAATTAAAGCTGGGACTGCCCCCAAATATCTTCAAGACCTTGCCAAGCCTTACCTTCCAAACCGCAATCTTCGCTCAATTACATCTGCGAAGTTTGCGGTACCAAGGTATAAACGGGCTAGAGTGGGCGGAAGATCCTTTGCATTTTTGGGCCCAACTCTGTGGAATTCACTGCCTACCCAAATACGCAAAGAAGAAAACTACAGGAGTTTCAGAAAAAGCGTGAAAACCTGGTTGTTTGATCAATAATATTTGCCTTAGGATCTGCTCTCTCTCCAGGTGTGCCTTGTGTCTTTGCTGATTTCGGCGCCGGGAAACCCTTTGTGGGTAGCTGTGCGCCTTATAAATGCTATAAAATAAATAAATTCCCCAGTACTACCTCAATCCTACACAATAGTAGTGTTAGGTAATGCATGTGTTTGGCAAAGTGTGGAAGTTACCATTGATCCTGTTGGATCTGGATTGTCAGGATAGTATGTCTTGATAGATTGCCTACTCCATATTATCTTTCTAACCCAAGCTATGGATTCTGAATACGACATTATCTCAAATCCTAGATGAAGTAAATATACTGCAACAGAAGATCAGTTCTATGAAATCTGAGAATAAAGGTCTACAAACTGATGAAATAATGCAGGAATAGTTTATCTGTTAAAGCTTGATATAAAAATATACTAATCAGGTACCATTACCAACAGAACATAAGGTTTCTGATCTCTGAGACTTACCATGCCCTATAAAAAGTTTTTACACTCAAGGGTCACATCTAATACCTTTAGCACTGACTGAGAGATTTAGTGGAGACCATTGCATTGTTCCTTAATCAGTGGTGATTACATTTCCAGTGTAAACATACAACATTTCCAGATGATCAGTGCAAGATAGTATTTATCTAACCCAGAAAAAAAGATTGCTTTTCACTTCATACCAGAGAGTATAAGTTCAGTGAGTGTCAGCAGGAAATATCTAGAGTTAAAACTAGGCCTAGGTGGTAAACTCTGCTCTGTACATGGAGTTTGTGGAATTAGGGTGCTCCACTTTCTACCGATCTGCATGTGTTTGGCAAAGTGTGGAAGTTACCATTGATCCTGTTGGATCTGGATTGTCAGGATAGTATGTCTTGATAGATTGCCTACCCCACATTATCTTTCTAACCCAAGCTATGGATTCTGAATACGACATTATCTCAAATCCTAGATGAAGTAAATATACTGCAACAGAAGATCAGTTCTATGAAATCTGAGAATAAAGGTCTACAAACTGATGAAATAATGCAGGAATAGTTTATCTGTTAAAGCTTGATGAAAAAATATACTAATCAGGTACCATTACCAACAGAGCATAAGGTTTCTGATCTCTGAGACTTACCATGCCCTATAAAAAGTTTTTACACTCAAGGGTCACATCTAATACCTTTAGCACTGACTGAGAGATTTAGTGGAGACTATTGCATTGTTCCTTAATCAGTGGTGATTACATTTCCTGTGTAAACATACAACATTTCCAGATGATCAGTGCAAGATAGTCTTTATCTAGCTCAGAAAAAAAGATTGCTTTTCACTTAATATCAGAGAGTATAAATTCAGTGAGTGTCAGCAGGAAATATCTAGAGTTAAAACTAGGCCTAGGTGGTAAACTCTGCTCTGTACATGGAGTTTGTGGAATTAGGGTGCTCCGCTTTCTACCGATCTGCAGTAGAGTTCCTGGATTCCGCTTTTCGGGCACGAAGTGGAGGTTTTTTTCCTATTCCCGTGCTCGAGATTTGTTTTGGTGCTCGCTTGCAGGCGCCATGATATTCTTGGGCTGCTAGCAAGTGTGCAAGACTTTGCGCCCGCACGCAAGGCTTCTGGCAGCGATGGCGCCACTGTAATGCCGCTCGCGATAGTAAATGCACCACTCGAGTAGCTTTTGTGCTCGAGATGCAGCTAAATCTCCAATAAAAGATTTTTGAGAGGATTTTCTTTTCCAATGGATCTTTGGGGTTTTTTTCAAGTGAGAGAAGCCTTTTTTGTAACTTTTTCTTTACAACAGGAAGGAAGTGTCCTAGAGGCGCCAACCACTGCTTTGTCCATCTCCTGGTCATTTTTCATTTGGATTTGGACCTGGAAGGATCACTCACTTTGTCTGCTGCATATATACCATTGGATTTAAGGACTTTGTGCCTGAGATTTCACAGCTAAGTTAAAAAACTCTAGTATAATGGTGCTGTTTGTTTGATAGAGGGCATGCGCCAGTATTTATTTGTACTTTTCTTCGTGGATGGGTTGGCCTGCAGTTTCAGTAGTGGTCTAGTTATATTATTGCATTTAATTTTTCTTCTTTTGTAAAGGAACAATGTTTCACAGTTCAGTGCATTTTCCTCATGTTTGTTAAATGTGTAATATGTATTTTACTATGTGGCCTAGTGTGCCAAGGGGCCATCCAGACAGTAGGCTCAAGCCAGTGCTAGTCATGGGTGCGTTTTTTTGTATTTCACTTTTTTTGTGTACTAAAAGTGTATATGTGGGGCAATATTTAATGTATTGGGAGAATTTATGTTGTAAAAAAATGTATAGCTCAGTTAGTTTTCGTTTTTGCTTTGCTAAATTAATAATAGTGTTTTCTTCAGTGCTACCATGCCTCCTTTGTCTGTCCAGTGTGTGTGTGTTTGTGTGTTTGTCATAGGCCACCCTTGATTTGTCTTTGTTCTCCATGCCACGTGGCCGGGGACCTCTTTGTGGAGTCTGTGTCCATAGGCCTGTACGTGTTCTCTTTGTTCCCTATGACTCCTTGCACGCTGTTGTTTGGCCATGTGGCTGTGTCATGATTCTCAGGTAGCCGAGTGGCTTGTCTCCAGCTAGCCTGAGAGGATGGTTCCCATTCCACAAAAGCCCGCCCTCCAACCCATCCACCAGCACCTGTGTATCCATGTTGATGTCTTGTTGTACATGTATTTCATACAAATATACAACTGTATATTGGTTCAGTGCATATGCTCTATTCAATTGTATCTTGGTTTCAGTGCACTTGTTATATTCAACTGTATTTGGTTTCACATGCACTTATGTTTGGTCTCAAGGCATATGCTTAGCATTCATCCTGTTAGGAAAATGTAAAGTCTGTGTTTTATTGCCCCTGGCACCGAGTGCCGTAACTCGCAGGCGACTAAAATGCCTGTAGCCTTCATTTCCTTTGTTACCGGGACCCGCTGGAGTTGCCAAGATCTTGCGAGACCGCTGCAACTCTCTGTGGCCATCTTGGGTGTGGTTTCCCTACATAAATCACACCCAAGCATCCAGAAGCCGCTTTGCCTCAGGACACTCAGTGAGGCAACACCCTGCACATTGGAGTAGCACCGAAAGATCTGCACTTACCTGCAGTGAAGTCACCCGGCAGCCACCATAGTCCAGCAACATCCTTAGCCAACGCCGCTCGGCCTTCCTGGACATGTAAGAAAAAGAAACAACTCTAGTAAAGGGAACCCAATGCAAGCAAGCACATACCACAAGTCTAAGCTTTGTGTAAGTGGCGTAACTTACATTACATAATGTGACAGGCACGTTCCAGGTCTGTAGGTCTACGTCCTTGCCTCGGTTATGCGTTTGATAGAGCATTCAGCATAAGTGAACTGTTAACTTGGTGCTATGAACATTTGCCTTTGAACATTTGTTTAAACAGTGCTTGCTACTCCTGGTAACATGAGACACTTAAAACCTAGTAACCTGTGGGTCAATCCTTGTAACCTTTGGGTCAAGAAGCCAGATAGGCTTGAGAAGCATCGGACTACGCATATGATGTCAAGATAAAAATAGTGCCTGCTACATTGTTTGTTTATATTAAGAACTGCATGAACAATTTCCTAGGTATAAATACATGTTTATTTAGTTATAGATTGTGCATTAACACGTTAAGCAACCAGCATCCAAATCAAATGGACAGTATCCAACGACTACACAACGGCCGTCGCGACTGACACAGTTGTTCACAGGTAGGTAGGAGACTAACCACACCTTGGGGAACACACCGGGGTGGGCACATTAACATTATCAGACCAGGTCAAGTCACTGTCCTATCTTCTTTTTAAGGTTTGACAACTATTCCCCGGGCACCAAAGACGACGTCCAATCCATGCCCTTCTTCTGGACTCCACCCGTCTCCCTTGTAGGAATTCACGCCACAGGTAGAAAGGTGGGATACATAAAGCTGGGTCTCTGCAAAGCGGGTAGTGTGGGTTGTCATGTAACTGCTGCTTTGTTGTAATCCATCAGGCTGGTAGCCATTTTGTTCATCCAGCCTGTGTGCCTTTGCCATAGGCTTTCATGTGTTCTTTGTTCCCCAGGCCTCCTTGCTCACTGTTGTTCTTTGACCATGTGGCACTGGCTGGCAGTCATTTTGTGCATCCAGCCAGTGTGCCTTTTCCATAGGTTTGCTTGTGTTCTTTGTTCCCCATGCCTGCTTGCCTGCTGCTGTTGTTTGACCATGAGGCACTGGCTGGCAGCCATTTTGTGCATACAGCCAGTGTGCCTTTTTCATAGGCTTCCATGGATGGATGTGATGTCAGTTTAATTAATTGCTTGATGTCTATTGTAGTACGTATATTAACCCGTTCCGTGCTGCCGTCGGCCATTGGGCGACGGGAGCACTACCTCCCTAGTGTTGCTGTCGGCCAACGGCCGATGCAGCCCCGCCCACCCTTTAGAACGCCTGCACCCTGGCGGATAAACCGCCGCAGTTAAGACGTTAGGAATATGATTCTGATGAACAGTGCCTATGTATTACATGCATTTGTTGCATTTTTTAGGTCTCTCCTATGCAGCGCGCATGCGCTGAATAGGAAAAAGACCTTTTGTGAACGATTCGCTTTTGAGGCCAAAAACGTGCACGCGTTGCATTGCTTTCAATGGCAACGTGTGCATGTTTGGCGATTCCCTTGCGGGAGCTAGCTTTGTCGCCATTTGTTAGAAATTATCGCTCCTGGCACTGCTCGCTCCCGTAAGGGGAACGCTTTCACTTTTGCCGCCACTCAATATGCCCTCTCTACTCCGCCATGAGTACCGAGCTCAGCCGTACTCATGTAGCCTGCACTGGAAAGATGAAAGAAAGAGCAGCGCTCCATAGAGTGGATCCCGGGACATTCTTAGGACACTGTGATGTCGTCCATCTTGACTTCCTCGCTCTCTGAGCTACCGCAACCCCACAAATATGCACTATATTTTCACCTAATGGTTCTTGTACTGCACATGCACTTTCCATTGCCTGCATTCAGCATCTAAACTGTACACGTAGGAAACTGCTCCATTTTGGAAGGCATTTACACTTTTAAAAAAAACAAAAAAACTATCTGTAGTTCTTTGCTTTTTAACATTCTCCCTACAAATGACTCCTGACTTCAATGGATTTCAAAGTCGCTCCAAGTAAAAAAAACATTTTTTTCAGCTAAAGGTACCTTGGTTTCCAGATTTTCCACTCAGCTAACAGAGCACACCCCGGATTTACAAGGACTTGTCAAAATTTACTGCAGTGTGTTGTGTGAAAGGGAAAAACAACACAACACCACAGCTACAAATAAGCCTCCTTCTGTTGTCCCCTGTGTGCTAGTGCACTAACAGGCTGCCTTGTGCAATGCAAAGGTTTGCATCATGGTGCAGCGGAGAATGTGCACTCCAGCCTAGGATTTACAGGAAGAATGCCCTTCTAGTGCACATTCCTGTAGATAGACGCATTGAGAAGGCTCTGATGCATTGCTCTGTTCATTGCAACACACAAGCAATGCACCTTTGGAGAAGTAAACACATTTGCCCCTTTTGGCACCTGATTCCAGAAGGCATCTGTTTTTTAAGGGAAGCAAAGTTGTCAAATGTAGTGCCATTGAGTCAGGCAGTGCTAAAATAGCAACCATTAAGGAAACGCTGCTAAAAGGACAAACTGGGAGTGCATGTGCCAAGTAAAACAAATAATATTTTACATAATGTGTATAACTAAATAGTTTCATGGAGTATGTTAAAGAACAGGAAAATTTCCTGCACCTAGAAATTTTGCAATAAATGCAGCAGCACTGAAAGCCAGGCCAGATCAAATCAGTAACTCGCAAGGAGGGCATGTGCAAATTAGAAGGATTTAAGTTGCCTAAAAAGTATAAAACTAAAACACAGACCAGAATATTTTACTAGTGGACTGCATGCATGGCCAGTATGGTAAAAAAATGCAGAACACCAACATGTATGTATCTGCCTTCTACTTGATGCCTGCTAAATATCCTACGATAAAGCAACAGTCGGTGAGATTTCAGTGTGCTATGACATACCAAAGCAAAACAAGCATTGGTATAGCCAATAGGTCTCGCCTTTGGGACCTTATAAGTGTTTCGCCATGCAACAGTTAATGCTGTTGCATCAAGGATATTGTGCTGGAGAACTAAACACTTATAAGGTCCCAAAGGCGAGACCTATTAGCTATGCCAATGCTTGTTTTTATTTTGCACCTCCTTGCCTCACAATATGTTTCTTCCCACTCTCCCAAACAAACATCGGCAATTAGTATTTTTTTCATTTTAATTTATATATCGGGGGAAAAATTGCATATTTTTTTTTACATTTTGTTTAAAAAATGTTATTTTAGTATTTTGTTTATATTATTTTGGCTCAGTCCGTCCATCTATCTATCCACCACAAGTGCACGGCCGCACAACAACTTTCAGTTTTTAGGTATAATTCCATTTCCTCATAGACACCCTGGCTTTTTTAATGATTATTCCATTTCCCCCAGACCACATTGCCTGCCACAGGCACAGATAAACCTCCATTTAAAAAGAATATATAATTTCATTTACCCATGCAGTTCCCTGAGTGCCACAGGTATCTTCTTTAGAATATATGGATATAAAGGAAAGAGCTCTAGCTGTATGTTGTGTTATCCAGATGGGAATTAAGTTTTATGGTATGGTGGTGTGGTTTGACTTTAAAGTAGTTGATTTATAATTATCTCATTAACCAACCACACTAATATTTCCTCTGTCTGTACTAATTCCAACTGCAACAATGCTGTTTCACTGAGGGGCCGATTCCGATTTCGGCCGGAAGGGCTCCGAACCATGTTCGGAGCACTTCCGACCGAATCGGTCAGTGCCGGACGGACTCCTTCCCGACCGAGCCATTCCGATGGGCTCGGTCGGGAAGGAATCCGACTCGGATTTCCGGATTGCAGACGACAGACTCAGAAACCCTGCCCGCAGTCCGGAAATCCTCCAGTACTCCCCCGGTCGCCTCTGTGCGGCCGAGGGAGGACGATGGCAGCTTTTCACGGCCTTTTCGTGCCGGTCTGTCTGGCACGAAAAGGCAGTCGGAAGCTGTCTTTAGGGCCCCCCAGCAGGGCCCCCATGGGTGTGAGGCCATCGGATGGCAGCCTGGGGGCACCTATGGTGCCCCTCCATTGATTTCTGCACCCTGTGGCAGGCACCTTGGGGTGCCGGCCACAGGGTTCAGGGATGAACTGCACACCTGCTTGCTACATTGCAAGGATGCTTTCCGGTTGGAAAGCATGCTTGCATTGTAGGGTATACGAATCGGTTGCATCGTACTAGCAGGGCTGTAACCGACGACAGCAGGACGGTAGGTTACAGCTCCTGCCCGATGTTGGATGGACTTAGGTCTGTCCGGCATCGGAATAGGCCCCTAAATATTTTTCTTGCTTGTTTGCTTTTAGGTGCACAAGAAAAGAAGAGAAATCACCTTCAGTCCTGCTAAACAGAAGGCCTGTACAGTGATGTCACACGTCAGTCTTCCAATCTCTACCACTTGTGTAACTTAGTGCCACTGCCAAAAGAGAGCTTTAAGATGGCCTCAAAGAACGTTGCTGCCAAGAAAGAGGTCAGTGAGAAGAAGCAGCTTTCCATCAGTGACGTGTTGGCCCAAACCTTTTTTGGACAACGTTGTGTGCCTGCGCACAACTTCCGGGGATCAAGTGTTGTGTGGCATTTTAGGCTCAGAGTGAATTTTCCCGATTCATGCCCTTATGTAGGTACAATTCACATTGCTCTTATATAGGCATAGAAATCAAGCCCTTATTTAGACATAGCCCATGCAGACCAAATACGGGCATGGCTACTTCCACCTGTACCAAACGTCACAACGATTTCTTGGAAAATCGGCTTAAGCAGTTAGGGAAATTCCCCTTGCTCGAATATTGATTTGTCCAAGAACTCATGTACTTTGCAAAGAACGACTATTGCCTAGGGGTTCTTTCCTGACGTTATTATGCCCGACTTTATGTCAAACTATGGCATTCCTAGACACCTTCAAGGTATAAATATACCTTCACTTGCTCTAGCAAGACACTGTGGTTCGGAGCAGTTCGACTATCTACTTGCCCAATGCAGCTCACTACAGCAAGTGCCGAAGGAAGCCGACCCTCCAGCAGACGCACTGATCAAGAAGCTGTCTCCTATCCTGCCGAGAATCCAGCTCCAGTGTTTCCAAGCTCCACTTGCGGGGTTTTGGGAAATCGAGATCCTAGACATATATACCTGACCTCCTTCATTCTAACTAAGGTATGGAGTTGATTAGAACCTAGAGAAATCTTAGATAGATTCTTGGCAAAGAAAACTAAAACTAGGCTACACAATACTTACAACTTCCCGCATACTAGACTTAGGTTAGGTACATTGGGGTAGGCGTATTTTAGAAGCAGCAGTTGAGTATTTTTAGTCATTGTTATTTATGTATGTATTAGAAACCATACAATGCTCTTACAGTATTATTTTATAATATTGTTCTCACTGTACACATTATACTTTGCAGCCTGAATTACGATTGTAGCAGTTCACTTTTCATGCATGAGAAAGAAGACTATTCAATAAACTCTTTTTATTGAAAATGCCCGTCTCTCTATGTCTCTGCAAATCTGTTGAAACGAAGCATGCACGATTGACTGAGTGAAATACTTATCTATTGTTTCCGTGACTCTAGAGATACATATCTTATTCTTGGGAAACAAAGTTGTCATGTTTATGCGGTTGTCAGAAACTAATCCCTTCTTGGGAATTCGAGAAAGTTTCTAGTAACCTTCAAGCTAGCTGGCACTCACTATTAAGTTTAGTAGATTTGATAGAGACCTAGTCAACCTCAGTCCTACGTCTAATCTATAGGATATATTATTCCAATGCGCAGAGCCTATTGGGAATATAGGAACTACACTACAAAGGTGGGAGAAACACTCCAGCATCAACAGCACCACCCCAGTCTAAGCCCAAGACCATGCCTGAAAGTGAGGAAGCCACTGCAAGCATGGTGACACCGACAAGCAGTGACGTTTAATTGGATTTGTCCTATTCACAAAGTAGTACCCAGTCATTTCAGGAAACAGAGCAAAGTGGACAGCAGCCACAGCCAGCAATAGTACATCTTCCTGATATTGGAGCAGAACAGGAGATCGAGCTTCCTGTCAAGCAAGAACCTTCTCTTTTAGAATCACTGGCTCCCAGACCTACAGCAAGGAAAAGGTAGGGTATTACTCCACCTTCTTCTCCAAGCACCACTCCTAATGATGATGATGATAGGGACATGGCGATGTCCCCGCCAGGGTCTGGGATACTCCAGGAGAGGCAAGGGAAAAGAAAAGTTACTGAAAGCCATAGAATTATTGAGGAGGATGACAACGAGCTAGTCATTGTGGAAAGTGACACAGAGGAGTCTGGAATTGCTATTCAACCTACTTCGATGGATGTGGCACAGGTAGCACCACCAGCTCCCATGTTTGCAAAGCCCCAGCTGGGCCCGGCACTAACCCCTACCTTAGTGTAAGTATGCACTGCAGAGAAGCTATCGACAACATGCCCACATACCTCCAGTACCTCTCCCGGTATTGGCAGCAGCACAGTAAAAAAGTACTTCTCCCCAGTTTGGGATTTTTTTTATCTTTGAAACTTTGCAGTTGATCTCACTATCCACCTGACAACAGACATGTGGACCAGTTGTCAGGCGACTGGTTACATGTGCATCACTGTACACTGGATCTCTTTTGTTTGGCGGCATGCAACAGTGGCCATGTTTGCCATGGAGAAAACACATACAGCTACAAACGTCTTGGATGAATTTAACAGCAACGTGTCTGAATGGCTGCGACACAGAGTCCTCAGAATGCTATTGGGAAAGGAATGACCATGGATGCAGACAAATGGGGTCTAATCAAATCCCTGACACAGATGCTCCCCACTTAAAGGTTTTCACACAGGACGTTACCAAGGACAGTACGATGGGCTAAGCTATCCCATTGTTGCATCTGCTACAGGACCAACTAAAGAAGGTGTCTGAAAGGTTCTCACTCGCAGGTGTGAATGAAAACACAAAAGTGCAAGCCTTGGTTGAGAGCTTACTCTTTGGCTTGGCTTGTGTTCGAAGGCTGCAAAATGACATCATCTTGTCCAAACAGTACATCTGGGCCATACTACTTGATACACGGTACAAAGAAATTGTGCGTACTTTCATTAATTTTTCCTCAGGGGATGTTTCAAAATACAAGAGGTGGATTGTTGAGCAAGCCGGAGACCTGGAAGAAAAATGCCGCCTTTAACTTCCAGGAACGGCAGTCTTGTATCACAGCAGTCAACACAATCAACCAGAACACCTGCAACAACAGCAACAGAAGGATCAGACCCAACCTCTTCATTGGATTTGTCTCAAATGGCAGGGCCTAAGTCCAGTGCAGAGGCATGGCAAAAGAGGTTGAGCACGGGGTAGCACAATGACCACCCAGAGCATGTTCCAGGAGTATCTGGATGATCCAAAAGAGGTCCGTGTGCATCAAAACCGAGCTCAGCAGGCTGCCAATAAAGTATCTGGCTTGTCCTGTAGCCAGCGTGTCTGCTGAGCATCTGTTCAGTACAGCTGGCTGGCACAGATGTTATGTGAGAAGGACTAGTCTCTCACCTCAAAACGTGGAGAGACTGACCAGGATCAAAATCAACCAATATTTCATTTCACACAATTACACCATTTCTGAAACATCACAGGAGAAGGATGATTGGTCAGAATCCACTGTGTTAGCTGACCAACTTCTGGGTGCACCACCTGAATTTGAGGACAAACTCTACTTCCTGGATTGAGTATGCCAGTGCAACGCAGAACCTTTTAATTCTTTCTTGTTGAACTTTTGTCTTTGCAAAAAGAAACCAAAAGTAGCTAGAAGAACTATGTTTGTGTCAGATTTATGGCCCCCCACCATTTTTTGTCACATATATGGCCGAATTGTAAGTGGACCAGTTGTAAGTGACTAAGCCTCCACAATTCCTTCATGCCATTGGAGATAGTGCCTACCTCCCTTGCATGCTTATCCTTTTTTGCATCACTTTGATTGGAAGAGGTAACAATAACTATTACAACAATAGGTGACTGTGTGTGACTGATGATTGCTGATTTATGTGGTGGCAGACAGTGAAGGAGGGTGTTCAATTAATAGGAAATCTGATTTCGATGAATTCAATGTTTGGTGCCTGATGGGTGAACATTTTTCCTGAAGTTGATTGACCAAGCTTACTTAGCAAAAATATACCTGTACGGTCCACTCCTATCCCTCTATTATCACCTAGAAGAGCTGCCAAATTCCAATGTGTCACTTGCATCAAAGAGGTGATACAATTGTGTACCTACCACCATGATTGAATTGTAACAGGTAACTATTGCACCAATGAGTGATATATCATTAAGTGATTTGGAGTGATGATTTATGATTCATGTGATGGCAGACAGTGAGGGAGGATATTCAACTAATTACGAAACTTGATTTTGAGAGTTGCAATGTTTGGGACCTGATGGGTGATCATTTTTCCTGAATTTGATTTCACACTAAGCAAGATTTACTTGCAGGGTCCACTCTTTTATTCTTGTTCTTCAGAGACCAGACCAGTCACTTTTGTTAACAAACACAACACCATACAAAATACTGCAATTCTGTTTCTCTACTTGTTTTTCAACAGCAGTGCGCTACATGTCTTTCTTGCTCGGCTCAGGACTGGGACGGAGTAACTCAGAGTCAGAAGGAGGATGGAAGGACCCAGGACAGGACTACCTGATGGACAGCTATCAGAAGGAAGTTATCAACTTCAAAGAGAAACGATGACTCTGAGGCCAAGTACTCACTTATGTGGAATGGAGAGTGGTGCCTTGATTTTGGGAAATGTGTGTGTTGCACTGGTGGCAAAAGTGAAACTGCAAGTCATCTTGCTTTTTTGCTCTGCTTGAGTCTTCTTGGTGCACTCCTCATGAAGCTTACCTTCCTTTTGTCCTTCTCCTTGTCTCTTCAATATAGTTTCTGTTTTACAATCTGCGGCCTTCTCGTATCCTGCAAGAATAAAAGGCGAAAGCTGAGCTTAACCCTCTTGCTTACCTACCGGACCATTCCAGACAGGCACCCAAGAGTGACAGACATTCTCGAGGAGCATGCAGATGCACCACCCAATTTGGCAATACAGTGTCATTTTTCTTTTAATGATCATATTTTAGAACTGGGTGGATTCAATTAACTTCCCCATAATTTGATTTTCTCAAACCTAGAAAACAGAAGATTTAGATATCTGATAACTTGGGTCTCTAGGGCAGAAGAACTGTTTGCAAATGCATTTAACTGCACTGTGTCATACTCATGTCTTTCAATTTCATTTCATGTGATCCTTCTGATTAATCCTGCAGTTGTAGATCACCTAGGTGGGAGTGGGAACTCGCTGTGATGCCTTCACTGTTAGGGCACTACCACTACCACGAAGAAGGAACCATGGGAAACCATTCAGGTGTTGGATGATTGACAGAGGGAGCAGCCACCAGCCGTCACTTCATCTATTCAGGTAAGAGAACTATTAGGTGAAGTGAACTACTTTACTCAGTTCGTAACTAACTTGTACTGCAGATGCAAAACCTTAATTGTTTATCTATTTTATTTAGGCAATATAGGGAATGGCAATATACCCTCCAAACAGGCATACACTTTAAGAAATAGTTAAGACAGGCTGTGTGAAAAGGCATCAGTGCAAAGTGGAAGTAAAACACACAAAAAACCTTCAGACATAAAGTGTATTATGAAAGATTTCCCCTTAACTAACCTCTATATATAATAAAACACACCCTGTCCCACATTCTTCCCCATCCCCAACGAATGTACAAAATAAATATAAACCATGTCTAAATTGTCCAAAAACGCCCTGCCCAAATTCCTACCTGTCCACCAACTCCCTGCCACCAAAACAAATTTGTTTTAAAAAAAGATCTAGAAGAGGGCATTCTTCAAGAGGGTCTCTACATGTTGGATGCAGGCCTCAAAGCATGTCATTCAACATCCCAAGTGTGCCAGCTCGCCCAGGACTTGGCGATGGTGGAGCCATTTTGAAAGGGGGCGCATGGGGAGGGGCACAGGCAGCTCCCAGCTGTCGGCGACGCTGGTGTGGCCTTGAGGCTGGAGGCACAGGTGGTTGGTCTATGGAACTGGCCCAGGAGCAGGGGGATATATCGGGCCCTCCTCATCCACTAGCCGCTGATAGTGCTCCTTGGTGGCCTCCAGTCTCTGCCACCGAAGCTGAGCTATGATCTCCTGCCAGTTCGGTGGTGGTGATGGACCAGCAAGAGTAGCTGTATCAAGTAAGAGAAAAAAACAGACAAATTGTACAAAATGATCCGTGCAAACAACAGTTTTTTAAAGGTATATAGTGGCACATTATAAGCACATTTGCTGATCCCTTAGGTCCGTTGGAATGTTTAGATGTAATTATGAAAGTCAATCCTAGGAACATGATTTTAATAACACATACCTTACAAATGAACAGACTGGCTGAAAGAAGGCAACAAACGATTAAAAAAACAGAGTTATTTTTGTTGTTTAAGATTTCCTAAAAAAAGTAAACCACACAGACACTTTCTGTGTAAAAAAGATAATAAATAACTGTTTAATGAGTAAGACATCATCTCCTATGGAGTACAAGTATTCTATTCTCTGCAGTCTGTAGCTGGGGCACCTGCAGTGAACAAAAAATTATATTTGATTCCAATGGCCCTGCTCTTCTCCAAATGCCTTTCAATTCTACTCTGACTCCAAAGAGGCAGATGATTCATAACATCTCACACATTTCATGTATAACATTTGGATTATAAATATCTTGTTTGTTGTCAGTAGACAGTGGGAAAAACATTACACTGCAATACAGGGTAAGGAATGGGATATATAGATTTTTATTGGACACATGCAATGTTCATCACAGAGTATCCCATCCGCAAAGCACGAAATCACAGACACATAATCCCACTTTACTTACTGGCCTCACCCCCAAACACAAATTATTTAAATGAAATACATTTGCTTGGCAGTAAGGGAAGGAATCTCGACTTAGGGACTGTTTGTCAGAGGGGTTACTTCGGCACAAACATTACAACTATCCCAACTGCCGTTGTATGATTCGTAATAGGGCAGATGGTTTATATGTTACATTTGTGACGGAGGGCCCGATTCACAGAATGAACTTACTACTTTTGGCATTCACAGAATGCACTTACTACTTTTGGCATTCACAGAATGCACTTACTACTTTTGGTATTCACAGAATGAACTTACTCATTTCGGTATTCACAGAAGTTAGGACTACTAACTTTAGGACTCCTAAATGCCTTCTGTGAATACCGAAAGTCTTAAAATTAGGATTTTTCTCAATTTAATAGTAGTAAAATTAGGACTACTAACTTTAGGACGCCTAAATGCCTTCTGTGAATACCGAAAGTCTTAAAATTAGGATTTTTCTCAATTTAGTAGTAGTAAAGTTAGGACTACTAACTTTAGGACGCCTAAATGCCTTCTGTGAATACCGAAAGTCTTAAAATTACGATTTTTCTTAATTTAGTAGTAGTAAAGTTAGGACTACTAACTTTAGGATGCCTAAATGCCTTCTGTGAATACCGAAAGTCTTAAAATAAGGATTTTTCTCAATTTAGTAGTAGTAAAGTTAGGACTCCTAACTTTACTACTACTAAATTGAGAAAAATCCTAATTTTAAGACTTTCGGTATTCACAGAAGGCATTTAGGAGTCCTAAAGTTAGTAGTCCTAACTTCTGTGAATACCGAAATGAGTAAGTTCATTCTGTGAATACCAAAAGTAGTAAGTGCATTCCGTGAATGTCAAAAGTAATAAGTTCATTCTGTGAATCGGGCCGGAGTAGTAAGTTCATTCTGTGAATCGGGCCGGAGTAACTCCCTCTGCCAAACTCTAAAAATCAGGCCCTTAGTCTGCTGCAGCAGGGTAAGGTACAGGGAAAAGCCGGGCAGGTACGGTGGAGATTTTGCTATATAATAGTGGAAGGAGGGGGTTTCACTGATGTAGCTTAGGTTTAGTCAGTCACTGTAGCTAAAACTTAAAGTTGTATAATGTCAAATTTTAACAGGCGTAAATCCATTATGGAAGCCATATGAATCACTTGTTCTGTAACATGTGGCGCATGCCATAATTATTATTTTCCAATGTTTCTGGTAAGCTGGGACAGCAGAAGATAAAGGAGCGCGGTACTAGGAGGTAAGTGATTGAGTGGACACTGGGAGGGAAGAGAAAAATACCTTGTTTTCATTTTGGTATGCAATCCATTGAAAGCTTTGTAAATACTATATTAACAGAAGCAGACGCACATTGCACAGCCAACACTGCAGTGCCAGATTGAAGCATCTGAACTTGGGAGGGGTCAAGGCCCATGGGTCAGGGCCGGACTGGGAACTGAAAGCAGCCCTGGCAAATTTTGGCAGACCAGCCCCCGCCCACTGCGCTTAGCGAGCGAGCGCAGCGAGCGAGCACGACCACTAATAGGGGGGTTTGGGGGGGTTTTCCCCCCATGAAAATTTTAAAAAAAGACAGACCAAAATGGTGTATTTAACACAGGCATGAGCGGATTTTGCGGATTGGCAATCCGCGAATTTGCGGATTTGCGAACTCGCAATCCGCAAAATCCGCGAATTCCCGCGAATTTGCGGATTTTTTTTTTTTTGTGTTCGCCCGTGTTTCTGCCAGTTCGCGAGGGTTTTTACAATTTCGCAATTTGCGAACTTACCTGTCGGGTCGCAAGTTTTGCGAACTTGTTGTTTCTACGTGTCCAACCTGTTTGGGACACTCTTCTTCATCACTGCCACTCTCTGTCACCACTGCCACTCTCTGACTACTCATGCCACCCTCTGGCCCACCCATGCCACCCTCTGTTTCATCACCACACCCTCTGGTTGTCCAGTGTACATTATTTTCGGCAAAGCAAAGCACACCTTCCCTGCCTCAAGTGACCTGAATTAATTTGGGGCTGATTAATGTGTCACAGAATATTTTTTTAGCTGGCACCTGCTTCCTTAGTGCGCCCTGATTAGTGATCTTTTGCACTTGCTAAGTGCTTTCATTGTTGCAAAATTAGTTACAACACCTGCCCTGCCCCAACTGACAATAATGAATTAGGGGCTGATTAATGGATTTTAACTTCCAGCCTGGCTCCTGCTTGTCTCCCTTAGCTGTAATTCATGACCTTTGTGGCATATGTGTAACTATTCTGAGGTTCAGAGCAGGGTCACATAATAGTTTCAACTGGCAACTGAACTCTGGAGGGGCCCCTCAGGAAGCACTACAGGAAATGGCTACTAATGATGTGCCTGAACTTTTGAACCTGGTAAGTAGTTACTTTCAGTTTTGCTTAGATCGTATTTCTGCAATTTCGCACTTATTCGCGGGGCGCGAACTCACGCGAACAGTGCGAGCAGTGCGAGCAAAATCCGCTGCTCGCGGATTTGCGGATTTTGCAGGAAATTCGCAAATCTCGCGGATTGCGGATTTCCCGAAAATCCGCAAAATCCGCGAGCGGAACGGATTTTCCGCCCATGCCTAATTTAACAGCACGTTTTTCATTACATATTCAATTTTATCAACTTTCAAATCACAGTAAATAGTGGATGATGACCTTAACCCCTTCGCTGCGGCGGCTATTCCGCCGCAGCGCTAAAGGGGCGGGGCGGCCGCGCGGCCGCCGCATGCTGGTGACAGAACCGCTCCGTCACCAGCTACAGTTGAGCTGTGCTGGTGACGGAGCGGTTCCGTCATGACCCGCCCCGCTCTTTAGAACGCCCGCGCAGGCGCGAAATCAGCGCCGCGCAGGCGCGGCGGCCGGGCCATGACGGAACCGCTCCGTCATCAGCACAGCTCAACTGTAGCTGATGACGGAGCGATTCCGTCATCAGCATGGAAGGGGTTAAAGAGCACCAAGTTACCCACCCAGTCATATGTACCCATAGACATTCTTTCAGAGAGCACCAAAAATAGACACAAGTAATGAATCAGAGAGAACAAAGTAAAAGTGAGACCAACCCCCACTACTAGGGAAGTTTGGGGGCTTGTCCCCCCCCAAGAAAAGTTTGGAGACAGAAAGGTCAAAACAAAGCATTTTTCAACACATTTTTCATTGAATGTTTACTACAGGAGAGAGTTTACGGGTGTATATTCTTTAAAGTTCTTTTAAACTATTCTGAGTGTTATGTGAAGCAGATTAGCAGATACGCATGTCCACTTACTTTGAGGCGTTAATAATTGGCATAGCACTCCATCACTAGCAGCAATGAAAGTCCCTGATGTGCGCTGCATGCACCAAAGAAAGTACAAACTGCTCCCAGATAAATGGGAGGCCTCAGTCAGACCACAAATGATTTACCATGGATCGGGGATATCTCCGCAAGGATTTCAGACGCCTGCATGGGACGGTACCGGACTTCACGACTGATTAAATTTTCTATGGATTGATGTGTACAGTAGCATCCATTCTGGGTCACCCAGATGCCATGCTAGTGTACACATCACCTCTGCTGCTCCGGTTCTCATATGATAGCCTAGAGCCAGGCCAGCTAATAGTCAATTATCCTTATAAAGAGTTGACAGGGGACTCCTTAATATTGTAAACTGGTACTACAGTCAATTCATAAAGGGTATATCATAACCTGTTCAAACTAGAATACACTGCTTGCACTTTTATCATGAACAGCTCAAGATATGACTGGATTTGCCCAACAATACTGGCAAAATGACCAGTAAAGACATTAGAGAATTTCAGACACAGTATTACTTGTTAAAGCGGTGTCGGTCTGAATTATAGGCTAGACAAAAGATTTCATAGGGTAATCTAATATTTGAGCGAGCCTGTCCTGGGCCTTTTAAGCTCTCAGAGGTCTTAAATGCTTTGAAATTCCAAAAGACCATACTTTGTAGTCACCAAAATTGTGCAAAAACTTTGTTTTCAATCTGCTGGTTGGGGTTAGCGAATTATGGGGCAAACCTAGGAGGCATAGGACAGATGAGTGAGACAGACGTATGTCGAGTTAGTGTGTTCATTTAATGTGCAGGTTTCAATCTACTTTCCACAGGTTTCAGTCTATACTGTGTAGTAACATACTAAGGAGCTGGCACTTGGGTCAGTCGCAGATGGACATCACTTGCTGCTCTAAGTTTATGTATCCTCAGATACCCATTTGAGGAGGGTGAAGATAGAAGAGGGTGAAGAGGAGATGGGATTTGGAGAGTGTATGGCAGCATGTTAGGAATTGTTCTTGCATTGAAATGAGACTTTACATACCAGGGTTTCTGGTATGGCTCTATATGTGTACATACCGAGATGATGTGTATTTTGGCCTGACAGTGGTGCTGGACATACCTGGGCAATATGTTTAGCATTAGATCATGTCAGCATGCACTACTATTTTGATTTTTTGTATGAAAGGAATCTCCACAAATAATGGCTGCTTTCATAAAATTGTATCTTAAAGCCGAACGATTATTGACCGTAAACAGTCAAACAAATGTAACCTAAGGATGGCTCCACAGTGACTTTTTTTTTAACCAGGGCACAATTGGAACTTTAGTGATGCTAAAGGAAACTTTTAAAATCTGATTTTAATTTCAGTAGAATTAAGATCTTTTAACACTTTTATCTGTGTAATATTCCATGTTTTTTATTAACTGAAATAAACTGAAATATCTATCTAAAAAAAAAATGCCTGGGCTAGAGGGAGTCAGAAAGGATTGTCCAATGGCTGAGAATGATCAATTCTGGTTCTACAATGCTTCACACGCCGGAGGAATCTGGTTTCTGGTATGATTTCTATATCCGCACATTTTGTTTTATGTCATGACAGTGGGGATTTACAGTTTTAAAATGTTATGATAGTATGTTCTTGTCATACTATGGTAAAGTGGGCACTGTCACTTGGATGTATATGCAATCTGATGAGCAAGTGAGCCCTGAGATGTACTAATGAGTAAACCTTGCCAGTTGCACCACCCTGAACAGGAGCTCTAGTAGCTTAATCTGCCACTGACTCTGTGAGCTTTCTCACTTCACAATTAGCAGCACTTGCCGCTTTGAGGATCAGTGATCACCTTCACAAGCTGAGAGTATGAGAAGTACTCTGTCATGCAGGAATAATAACCCTAGCAGCCTAAAAGAATTTTGGATGGTGTGTTTAGTGGCAGAGGAAAAGTGATGGACAGTATATTCTGACATACACTTTTGTTCTTGGTGCTTGTGATTTTTATTCCCCTTTTATTTGGAGGGGACATTGCCTGAGATAGGCACTGCATCGCCTGTAGCAACCACATTATTCTGATTTCCATCCACTTTTTTTCTGCAACAAAATTTCTTTATGGGCTTATCCGTGTTCGCATAGAAGGGATTTTGCTACTCTGTGGTCTGCTAAACCTAGAAGTATTGGGACTTATTGCTCTTTCAAAACAGCTTTTAAAACATTTTGCTTTTCAACAGCTTATTAGACAAGCATTGGCATAGCCAGTAGGTCTCGCCTTTGGGAACTTGTATGCATTTAGCCATGCAGCATATTATCCTGGGTGCTACAACACCTACTGATACTTCATGTGCCACTGGAGCCTGAGCTGCATGCCAATAACGGCCTGGCTTGTATGGGACACAAGGGGTGAACAAGCTGTCAGGTACTACACTATGGCAGACATATAAACAATATGAAAGCTTGGCAGTTATGCTCATGAAAACGGTGTAAATGTACGCTGAACTCACTCCCAAGATATCTGAGGGGATATTAACCTCAAAAGAGTACATCAATTATATCTTCAACCAACCCAAGGGTCACATAATTCACATTGGGTTGCACACTCCCAAAGGTGGAAGCACTAACAGTGCTTGTGGCGAATGGGTCACTCACACTGTCCCCAAACATCCATAACCAAGCAACACCAGCTACAGCCTGGGAGCCATGTTTGGAGCAAAGATGGGCATGGATTACTGTGATGATAACAGTGCAATAGTGATAAAAGTGAAGCCCAAACGGATATCAGATACCGTAGTATCAGCCCCAGTCAAAAACAGATAAAAGTTAATGAACTCTCACCCTAAATGAATGTTTGAATGAGCTCTCTCTCTCTCTGTAGAATTGAATTATCTAGCTATGCAGTATTGCACTGATCTGGCTTTTTATTTTTACGTATTTCGAAAAATTGCTAATAATACTCTGCCGTATCTCAACCTCAGAATTTGTTATTGCAGACAGCAGCGGACAACAGAAGCCTGCTTTTAATTTGCATTTATTCAAGCAAGCTTTGCTGCAGCCAAAATCTTGTCAATCTAAATTGGCGTTTTTGTAATTACTTGTTGCATTGTTATTTTCAAGGAGCATGTGTTTGCTGTTGGATGGAACTGCATCTTTTGAAACAATTGTTATTTCTGCTTAACCGAAAAGGAAAGAAATGCAACTTACAGCTTTAACTTCTGCGCTGTGCACATTGAATGTGATACGTCTGTGCTACTCGCGGCATTCGGCAGTAAGCTTTTGCGCACAGAATGCACCAGAAATGCTATTACAAATGCCTGCTTTGCTTGGGTGACAATAGGTAAAATACAGTTGAAGTCATCAGGTAGCAGATACAATTCTGCAAGAAGGCCACAGAGGATATTTATTCTTCTAATTTGATAATCGGATGTCCGAGTGCTAATATATGCTATTTAGAGCTGTCAAGTGTACCGTACCACCTTCAGCATGTCCTCGCTGTGCACTTTTTAGGTTGTGGCTTTTGCTACCGAAGGGAGACAAACCATGTGCACGCACAGACAGGCGATGTGCACGCGCATGGTGACTCCGCTCCGCAAGGAGATAAGAAAAGTGTTCATGAAGCAGACGAGCCGCAGCGCACAGGCCTTCCAAGGGCGCCTGTTCCGAGCACTTCCCTTTTCTCTTATATGATCGGCCATTACTCACGTCTTCTGTTTCCTGCCTTCGCTTCTCTACCCCCCACCCCACTCTCTCTGCAGTTCCTCCCCTCCAGTGCTGTGTGGGGCGCAACGGCGACAGCTTGTTTAAGCAAAGTAGCAGAAAGCGTTTTTTAAACATTGAAAAGTGCACACCAGACTCAAGCATTACAGAAAAACTCCAATGTCGACTGTTAATGGACAGACAACTCTACCAGCACGAATGCATAGTTTCTTGGTAAAAAACACCTGGATAACCAGTGCGAACAGCCTGCAACATAGGATCTTTTAAAAGTCACGCCCATTTTAATTTAACATGGTCATGAAATCGGGAGCTGTGGCAATTCTTGTTTTTCTCTGTCATTCCTTCTTCATTCTCAACCCCCTGTCTCACAGACACCCTCTTTGTGCTGCAGCGCTTGGAAGCAGCTTGGAAGCACCGAGCACTATACAAAATACAAATACATCATTTGATGAAATGGAATCTTAATGTCAAAACAAAATTCTGCACACGTGGATGCGTAAGAAAGCAGAAGACCAAAGTGACACCTTTCTCATGAGCGGTAAACTCATGTAACCAACACTAGTGCCGTGAAAAACACAGTATTCTGGGAAGCACTGTAGAACACTCCCAGAAATGAAACTCTCTTTACAGCAGGAGTGCGCAGGGAGGAGGGTAAACATAAGGGCAGAGAGTCACCTCAGAAGAAGTTTTGGAAATGAATGCAATAAAAGCGTGCAAAGCTTGCGCCCAGTTCATGGTATTCTACCCTTGTGCACAGCACCCCCTCCCCCTCCGCAGTGCCCGTTTGCTCAGCACATGTCAGCACCCTTTCCTCCGCACTGCCCGTCTGATCAGCACATGTCCTCCTCACACCCGGGATGCACCGAGCAGTAGGGCCAGGAGGTGTTTTATTGCTCTGGGCGAGGCCTCAGACACAGCGTTAAAGAGCCCTGGCACAAAAAAAACAATTTGAAGTCATGTTTCACCAAATACTCTCACACCCTTTGCAGCACGGAGGAAGCTTCCAGGTGCGGTTCACACAAGAGAGAGATGCGCTCCCTGCATCCCTCCGCGGAGGCGGCGGCACTAGGCGCTATGTGTCAGCGGTCATCGACGTCTTTGTTAGCTGCCACTGACCACCCATCTCACCACAGACCGACAGGGTCCTGCAGCCTCGCTCTCAGAGGCCCTCAAAAGTTCTGGTGGTAAGAGTGAGGCTCTCTTCTAATGCCCGTGTCACCAGGGCGAACCGGGAACAGAAGGGCCCACGTGGAAGCATAAAAACATGTCTCACAAAAACCTAAACTCCAAAATAACGGCTGCCAAACTCTGCCTTACATTAAAAAAAACATAAACGTCGACCGTTATCTAATTCCTAAATCCACGTCACTACATTAGGAGGGGGTTAGTTTCTTCATCTGACACCACTGCTCACCAAGCCCTTCCAGACCGGAGTAAGGGGAGGCTTACCGGTGGGAAATTCGAGCAGCTTTGGGCAGCGCTAGAGACAACTATCAGAGATAGGCCTCCATTTTGCCCTCCACGCTAAGTTTCTTTTTCATTTTTTTCTTCACTCCTTTTCATTTGTTCGTTCCTTCCATTTTATTGTACATTATTCAACTCTCCCTCATTCCTTCGTCTTCCTTCCTTTCATGTCTTTTCTCCTCATTCCTTCCTCTTCTTACATGTATTTCTTTTATCTTCTCTTCCTCCCTTTTTTTACTTCCTTCATATTTTACTTAACTTTTCCTCCTTTCTCCACCTTACTTTATACCTGCCCACTTTCTACCTTCCTTCTTTATTTCCTTTCTTTCTCACTTCTTTCGTTCTTCACTCTTTTCATTTGTACGTTTATACCATTTTGCCATACTTTCAGCTCTTCCTCCTTCATTTCTATCAACATTTCATCATTCTCTTCCTACTTCCTCTCTTCCTTAGTTGCTCTTTTGCTTCGTTTCTATTTTCCTTAACCATTCCATCTCCATCTTTCTACTCCTTCCATCTGCTCCCATTCCTTTCAGCCGTACTTCTTTCTTCCCCTTATTTTCTCTTTTATATATATATATATCTTGTTCCTTTATTCACTTCCTTCGTTTCTACTGTCCTGTCTTCTAATTTGAGTTTATTGCCCCATCGGCCATTGCCATTCCTCACACTTATTTCATCTCCCCCCTCTATACCGTCCTCGCTTTCATTCTTCCTGCTCCACGACCCCTCCTTTTGTTCCTTTTCTTATTCCTTCCTTCACTCCCCCTCACTCCCATGCTCATCTGCACTCCCCTTCCTATGCACTTTCCTTCCTTTTATGGTTAGTGTTCTGCTTTTCTCCCTTCCCGCTCCTTTTCTTCTTTTTTTCCCATTCTTCCTTTTTTTCCTCCTTTCAATCTACACTCTTTTCTTTCTTCCCTTTGCGCACCTCCCCCTCCTTTCTTCCCTTTGCGCACCTCCCTCTCCTTTCTTCCCTTTTCCTTCCTTTTTAACTCCTTTGCTTTTGTCTTTCCTTCTGTCCCTTCTACCTCTGTCCCTCCTTCAGTTCTTCAAGCTTTCATTCCGTCACTTAGCTCATGCCTGCCCCCCCCCCTCTCCCTCCACGCAGTCCTTTACCTCTTCCCTTGAAAGCCAGGGAGGGCGGCAGCTGCCCTACCATCGAACGTAACTTCTAATTACGCATCTGCAGCGCTGCGAAGGCCCATTTTCCTGATCAAAAAATACATTGTTGCCTCGAAAATAGTGAAAAGAGGCAATCTGGTGGCGCTGTTGTTGGATTAATCATTATTTTTAAGCCGAGCCGAAACGCTGTTTATTTTGGGGCCTAGCCTTTTGCTTTTAATTCCGTCCCGGCCGGCCCCTCTGTGCTGTAATATTGCATATTTTCATGTAAACGACTGGACTCACCTGCGGACGGCAGACAGGGGGTCTAGATGTATTAAATTATAGAGTGCCTCTCCTCAGCGTCGACTCGTATTTCTGGCTTCTCAGATCATGAGAAGCTTGCCTCCTCCTAAGTCAACTCTGCAAGTCACACACACTTTTTGTAAAGATGATCATGCGCATTGGGGCTGCGCGAGCCCCAATGCGCATGATCATCATCACCAGACTCACCCCAGCTGAGGTTGAACTGTAAAACCGCGGCGCGCAGATTCGGCGGGGGCAGGAGACATCTGAGCGTTGCGAGCAGCATGTATGTGCAGCTGCAGGTTGATTTCTTTTAATAAAAGAAAATTGGGTAACGGACGGTGCGTGCAGCACCAGCAGCATAGTTGTAATTGAATCCTGGCGCTGCCTTAAGTGGAGCGAGGAGAGACACGGCAGAGTACTTGTCTGACTCTGACTGTATTTCAACACAGTCAGACTAGTACGGTCGGACGGCGTGTCAGTCACTGTCAGGGTCCAAATCGGCCCCCAACACAAAAACCGGCCCCCTGTCCCAAAACCGGCCCCCACCCCCTCCAGCCTACCGGGGGATTGCCCGGTGCCCGACATTATCAGTCCGGGCCTGCCATGGGTCACGACTAGCAAAGTGCCATGGGTAGGGAGGTTATGGATGGATAAATGATGATGGGTGGGATCTGCCTCACTTAACAAATAGAGTGGGTATACTAGTAATTGTCAATAACCAAGGAAAGTGACTTTCCATTGCCCGTCGCTGCCGCTGCAGAGACTCCCCTTTCAGCTGCTGCTGGCGCACTGGTGCTGGCCCTGTCACTGGGGGTCTGTGCTGCTAGAAAAAATATTATGCATTTTAGGTGCCAGACACACCTCCCCCATTTAATTTGTTTAAAACATAACACAACAACAACACATGAACACAGTTCAGTTCGCAGTATCTTCTCTGTCATCTAAAATATCACTTTGGGCAGTTTGCTGGTTGAAAATGCTAGAAATCCCATTAGTGAAGCCCTCCATTATGGAGGGGCAGAGATATGATGACTGTGAGTCATTTAAAGCGCAATGAAGGGGTAGAATAAATTGGACAATAAAGGACATATGGTTTTGGTTGGCAAATGCAATGGGACCATCCTCATACTACTCTCCTGCCATACTGCACTGTAATTAAAACTGCTGGGATAATGAATAAATCATATAACACAGCATGGGGGTGGGGGGGTTACCATAACCTTGGCCACTCTTTCGTCATTTGAGCAAGAAATAGAAAGCCTTCTCAACAAACAAGCGTAGAAGAGCTTGCTAGGGACTGCAAACTCACCAATCTTCACAGTAGACTACCTAATCTAGTCTCTTGGTCTTACAGTACCAGTCCACAAGGTATAAAGTTAGCGGAGAGGCACAGCATAACCAAGCAGAAGAAAGCTTCATCTACAGATTAGTGCCGACACAGGAGGAAGTCAGCTACAGAAACAAGAAATATAGAAAAAAGGATAATGCATGGAGGAATTAGTAACAAGAATCGAAGACCAGTGGTCGCCACTGTTACGAAGTAGAGGACACCAAGTAAAGGTAAGTCAACTCTTTATTTCTACCTGCACAGTTCCACAACCAGCAGCTGCTCTGTCATCAACATCAAGTTCTGTCACCAACATTCTAAGATAGCCTCACGGCCAACAGTAGGGTTATACTGAAGGGGAAAAGGAGGTGGGGTGAGAGGGAGAAGGAATAACAAAGGGCAGTTCTAATACTAGGAGAGTAATAATAAATACATGGAAATATGACTGTTAAAAGATATGAAATTATAACAATAAACATTAAATAGAATGATGAGCAATTAAAAAAAAGTCACAGCATAACAGAAATAAGAAAAAATGTA
Organism: Lissotriton vulgaris; assembly: GCF_964263255.1. Lineage (NCBI taxonomy): Eukaryota > Metazoa > Chordata > Amphibia > Caudata > Salamandridae > Lissotriton > Lissotriton vulgaris. Next base: position 1,739,935,042 of record NC_141694.1, on the reverse strand, counting down.
TCTTATGGGGAGAGGTCCAGTGGTCGCCACTGTTACGAAGTAGAGGACACCAAGCAAAGGTAAGTTAACTCTTTATTTCTACCTCCACAGTTCCACAACCAGCAGCTGCTCTGTCATCAACATCAAGTTCTGTCACCAACATTCTAAGATAGCCTCACGGCCAACAGTAGGGTTATACTAAAGGGGAAAAAGAGGTGGGGTGAGAGGGAGAAGCAATTACAAAGGGCAGTTCTAATACTAGGAGAGGAATAACAAATACATGGAAATATGACTGCTAAAAGATATGAAATTATAACAATAACAATAAATACAATGATGAGCAATTAAAAAAAGTCACAGCATAACATAAATAAGGAAAAATGTATCTAATGGGGAGAGGTAAAAGTCAGAGAAATAAATAATTTTAACAAGACCTTACCGGGGCCAGCAGAGCCGTCCACGGCACTGGTGGTGGTGGTGAAACTTCCACCCACTGCTGTACTGGTGGAGATGCCCTCTTCGGCAGAAGCTCTAATGCCCTCTTCTTGCCCTTGGGTGCTGAAGAAATAAAGAAGATAACAAAAATAGGTTAGTGGTACAGTTAATCTTCTAGAAAATATTTTGACAGGCAAATGCAGTACCATATTGAATTATACTTTTCTAAAACAGAATGCCTGTATTATACAGTTTAGCATTTACTATTTTCCTAAACCTTACTGTATCCCTATTCCAAATTTCCTGAAATACATTTGGAAATACGTGTTATTTGCTTCACAAATCTAACCCCCTTTAAATGGCCAACTCAGTCAGTTTCCCTTTTCAATACATAGATGCATATTTTGCATACTGCCTCACTGGAAAATTGCTTGGCACTGTGCAATCTACATAAAAAGAAAGACACTAAGAACATTAACTCACCAATAATATAGAGCTACTACTACCACAGTACCAGTATCTTAGTGACAGGAGGACAGAGGAGTCACAATAACTTCTTACATAATCAGCCCAAGCGAGCATCTACAGAAACAAGCAGAACTAGGCACCACCGAGGACCTGGCTCAAATTGGATCACATCATTTTCGTAACATTTCATAAACTTAAATGACCTTTGAGTGTGGGCAGCATGTTATTTGGAAAATAAAACATTGCATTATAGGATAGGACACAACAAATTCGTAATAATTAATTAGTAGTACTCACCAAGTTTTGCAACCTGGACGCCCAGCAGGTTGAGCAAGTCCCTTTCCCAGTCCAGGATGTCAGCACAGCCATGCAGCAGTTGCTGCTGGGTGCGCCTAAACCTAGTGCGTTGGGAAATGCAACGGCTCGCCTTCAACCACGGCAGCCAACCCTTCCCCGGGCTGTACACACTCCCGGGCCTGCTACTAGAATGGAGGGGAGGTGGTGCTGCATAAAAAATTAGTTCAGTCACCTTCTCCTCACTAAAAATGGCACAAGGATGCACCCCCTGACGGCGGGGCTGGGTGTGCGGTTTGCTGCACTGCCGCCGCCTCTCCCATGCTCTCAGGGCCGGACTGGGAACTGAAAGCAGCCCTAGCAAATTTTGGCAGACCAGCCCCCGCCCGGTGCGCTTAGCGAGCGAGCGCACCACTAATAGGGGGGTTTGGGGGGGTTTTCCCCCCAAGAAAATTTTAAAAAAAGACAGACCAAAATGGTGTATTTAACAGCACGTTTTTCATTACATATTCAATTTTATCAACTTTCAAATTACAGTAAATAGTGGATGATGACCTTAAAGAGCACCAAGTTACCCACCCAGTCATATGTACCCATAGACATTCTTTCAGAGAGCACCAAAAATAGACACAAGTAATGAATCAGAGAGAACAAAGTAAAAGTGAGACCAACCCCCACTACTAGGGAAGTTTGGGGGCTTGTCCCCCCCCAAGAAAAGTTTGGAGACAGAAAGGTCAAAACAAAGCATTTTTCAACACATTTTTCATTGAATGTTTACTACAGGAGAGAGTTTACGGGTGTATATTCTTTAAAGTTCTTTTAAACTATTCTGAGTGTTATGTGAAGCAGATTAGCAGATACGCATGTCCACTTACTTTGAGGCGTTAATAATTGGCATAGCACTCCATCACTAGCAGCAATGAAAGTCCCTGATGTGCGCTGCATGCACCAAAGAAAGTACAAACTGCTCCCAGATAAATGGGAGGCCTCAGTCAGACCACAAATGATTTACCATGGATCGGGGATATCTCCGCAAGGATTTCAGACGCCTGCATGGGACGGTACCGGACTTCACGACTGATTAAATTTTCTATGGATTGATGTGTACAGTAGCATCCATTCTGGGTCACCCAGATGCCATGCTAGTGTACACATCACCTCTGCTGCTCCGGTTCTCATATGATAGCCTAGAGCCAGGCCAGCTAATAGTCAATTATCCTTATAAAGAGTTGACAGGGGACTCCTTAATATTGTAAACTGGTACTACAGTCAATTCATAAAGGGTATATCATAACCTGTTCAAACTAGAATACACTGCTTGCACTTTTATCATGAACAGCTCAAGATATGACTGGATTTGCCCAACAATACTGGCAAAATGACCAGTAAAGACATTAGAGAATTTCAGACACAGTATTACTTGTTAAAGCGGTGTCGGTCTGAATTATAGGCAAGACAAAAGATTTCATAGGGTAATCTAATATTTGAGCGAGCCTGTCCTGGGCCTTTTAAGCTCTCAGAGGTCTTAAATGCTTTGAAATTCCAAAAGACCATACTTTGTAGTCACCAAAATTGTGCAAAAACTTTGTTTTCAATCTGCTGGTTGGGGTTAGCGAATTATGGGGCAAACCTAGGAGGCATAGGACAGATGAGTGAGACAGACGTATGTCGAGTTAGTGTGTTCATTTAATGTGCAGGTTTCAATCTACTTTCCACAGGTTTCAGTCTATACTGTGTAGTAACATACTAAGGAGCTGGCACTTGGGTCAGTCGCAGATGGACATCACTTGCTGCTCTAAGTTTATGTATCCTCAGATACCCATTTGAGGAGGGTGAAGATAGAAGAGGGTGAAGAGGAGATGGGATTTGGAGAGTGTATGGCAGCATGTTAGGAATTGTTCTTGCATTGAAATGAGACTTTACATACCAGGGTTTCTGGTATGGCTCTATTTGTGTACATACCGAGATGATGTGTATTTTGGCCTGACAGTGGTGCTGGACATACCTGGGCAATATGTTTAGCATTAGATCATGTCAGCATGCACTACTATTTTGATTTTTTGTATGAAAGGAATCTCCACAAATAATGGCTGCTTTCATAAAATTGTATCTTAAAGCCGAACGATTATTGACCGTAAACAGTCAAACAAATGTAACCTAAGGATGGCTCCACAGTGACTTTTTTTTTAACCAGGGCACAATTGGAACTTTAGTGATGCTAAAGGAAACTTTTAAAATCTGATTTTAATTTCAGTAGAATTAAGATCTTTTAACACTTTTATCTGTGTAATATTCCATGTTTTTTATTAACTGAAATAAACTGAAATATCTATCTAAAAAAAAAATGCCTGGGCTAGAGGGAGTCAGAAAGGATTGTCCAATGGCTGAGAATGATCAATTCTGGTTCTACAATGCTTCACACGCCGGAGGAATCTGGTTTCTGGTATGATTTCTATATCCGCACATTTTGTTTTATATCATGACAGTGGGGATTTACAGTTTTAAAATGTTATGATAGTATGTCCTTGTCATACTATGGTAAAGTGGGCACTGTCACTTGGATGTATATGCAATCTGATGAGCAAGTGAGCCCTGAGATGTACTAATGAGTAAACCTTGCCAGTTGCACCACCCTGAACAGGAGCTCTAGTAGCTTAATCTGCCACTGACTCTGTGAGCTTTCTCACTTCACAATTAGCAGCACTTGCCGCTTTGAGGATCAGTGATCACCTTCACAAGCTGAGAGTATGAGAAGTACTCTGTCATGCAGGAATAATAACCCTAGCAGCCTAAAAGAATTTTGGATGGTGTGTTTAGTGGCAGAGGAAAAGTGATGGACAGTATATTCTGACATACACTTTTGTTCTTGGTGCTTGTGATTTTTATTCCCCTTTTATTTGGAGGGGACATTGCCTGAGATAGGCACTGCATCGCCTGTAGCAACCACATTATTCTGATTTCCATCCACTTTTTTTCTGCAACAAAATTTCTTTATGGGCTTATCCGTGTTCGCATAGAAGGGATTTTGCTACTCTGTGGTCTGCTAAACCTAGAAGTATTGGGACTTATTGCTCTTTCAAAACAGCTTTTAAAACATTTTGCTTTTCAACAGCTTATTAGACAAGCATTGGCATAGCCAGTAGGTCTCGCCTTTGGGAACTTGTATGCATTTAGCCATGCAGCATATTATCCTGGGTGCTACAACACCTACTGATACTTCATGTGCCACTGGAGCCTGAGCTGCATGCCAATAACGGCCTGGCTTGTATGGGACACAAGGGGTGAACAAGCTGTCAGGTACTACACTATGGCAGACATATAAACAATATGAAAGCTTGGCAGTTATGCTCATGAAAACGGTGTAAATGTACGCTGAACTCACTCCCAAGATATCTGAGGGGATATTAACCTCAAAAGAGTACATCAATTATATCTTCAACCAACCCAAGGGTCACATAATTCACATTGGGTTGCACACTCCCAAAGGTGGAAGCACTAACAGTGCTTGTGGCGAATGGGTCACTCACACTGTCCCCAAACATCCATAACCAAGCAACACCAGCTACAGCCTGGGAGCCATGTTTGGAGCAAAGATGGGCATGGATTACTGTGATGATAACAGTGCAATAGTGATAAAAGTGAAGCCCAAACGGATATCAGATACCGTAGTATCAGCCCCAGTCAAAAACAGATAAAAGTTAATGAACTCTCACCCTAAATGAATGTTTGAATGAGCTCTCTCTCTCTCTGTAGAATTGAATTATCTAGCTATGCAGTATTGCACTGATCTGGCTTTTTATTTTTACGTATTTCGAAAAATTGCTAATAATACTCTGCCGTATCTCAACCTCAGAATTTGTTATTGCAGACAGCAGCGGACAACAGAAGCCTGCTTTTAATTTGCATTTATTCAAGCAAGCTTTGCTGCAGCCAAAAACTTGTCAATCTAAATTGGCGTTTTTGTAATTACTTGTTGCATTGTTATTTTCAAGGAGCATGTGTTTGCTGTTGGATGGAACTGCATCTTTTGAAACAATTGTTATTTCTGCTTAACCGAAAAGGAAAGAAATGCAACTTACAGCTTTAACTTCTGCGCTGTGCACATTAAATGTGATACGTCTGTGCTACTCGCGGCATTCGGCAGTAAGCTTTTGCGCACAGAATGCACCAGAAATGCTATTACAAATGCCTGCTTTGCTTGGGTGACAATAGGTAAAATACAGTTGAAGTCATCAGGTAGCAGATACAATTCTGCAAGAAGGCCACAGAGGATATTTATTCTTCTAATTTGATAATCGGATGTCCGAGTGCTAATATATGCTATTTAGAGCTGTCAAGTGTACCGTACCACCTTCAGCATGTCCTCGCTGTGCACTTTTTAGGTTGTGGCTTTTGCTACCGAAGGGAGACAAACCATGTGCACGCACAGACAGGCGATGTGCACGCGCATGGTGACTCCGCTCCGCAAGGAGATAAGAAAAGTGTTCATGAAGCAGACGAGCCGCAGCGCACAGGCCTTCCAAGGGCGCCTGTTCCGAGCACTTCCCTTTTCTCTTATATGATCGGCCATTACTCACGTCTTCTGTTTCCTGCCTTCGCTTCTCTACCCCCCACCCCACTCTCTCTGCAGTTCCTCCCCTCCAGTGCTGTGTGGGGCGCAACGGCGACAGCTTGTTTAAGCAAAGTAGCAGAAAGCGTTTTTTAAACATTGAAAAGTGCACACCAGACTCAAGCATTACAGAAAAACTCCAATGTCGACTGTTAATGGACAGACAACTCTACCAGCACGAATGCATAGTTTCTTGGTAAAAAACACCTGGATAACCAGTGCGAACAGCCTGCAACATAGGATCTTTTAAAAGTCACGCCCATTTTAATTTAACATGGTCATGAAATCGGGAGCTGTGGCAATTCTTGTTTTTCTCTGTCATTCCTTCTTCATTCTCAACCCCCTGTCTCACAGACACCCTCTTTGTGCTGCAGCGCTTGGAAGCAGCTTGGAAGCACCGAGCACTATACAAAATACAAATACATCATTTGATGAAATGGAATCTTAATGTCAAAACAAAATTCTGCACACGTGGATGCGTAAGAAAGCAGAAGACCAAAGTGACACCTTTCGCATGAGCGGTAAACTCATGTAACCAACACTAGTGCCGTGAAAAACACAGTATTCTGGGAAGCACTGTAGAACACTCCCAGAAATGAAACTCTCTTTACAGCAGGAGTGCGCAGGGAGGAGGGTAAACATAAGGGCAGAGAGTCACCTCAGAAGAAGTTTTGGAAATGAATGCAATAAAAGCGTGCAAAGCTTGCGCCCAGTTCATGGTATTCTACCCTTGTGCACAGCACCCCCTCCCCCTCCGCAGTGCCCGTTTGCTCAGCACATGTCAGCACCCTTTCCTCCGCACTGCCCGTCTGATCAGCACATGTCCTCCTCACACCCGGGATGCACCGAGCAGTAGGGCCAGGAGGTGTTTTATTGCTCTGGGCGAGTCCTCAGACACAGCGTTAAAGAGCCCTGGCACAAAAAAAACAATTTGAAGTCATGTTTCACCAAATACTCTCACACCCTTTGCAGCACGGAGGAAGCTTCCAGGTGTGGTTCACACAAGAGAGAGATGCGCTCCCTGCATCCCTCCGTGGAGGCGGCGGCACTAGGCGCTATGTGTCAGCGGTCATCGACGTCTTTGTTAGCTGCCACTGACCACCCATCTCACCACAGACCGACAGGGTCCTGCAGCCTCGCTCTCAGAGGCCCTCAAAAGTTCTGGTGGTAAGAGTGAGGCTCTCTTCTAATGCCCGTGTCACCAGGGCGAACCGGGAACAGAAGGGCCCACGTGGAAGCATAAAAACATGTCTCACAAAAACCTAAACTCCAAAATAACGGCTGCCAAACTCTGCCTTACATTAAAAAAAACATAAACGTCGACCGTTATCTAATTCCTAAATCCACGTCACTACATTAGGAGGGGGTTAGTTTCTTCATCTGACACCACTGCTCACCAAGCCCTTCCAGACCGGAGTAAGGGGAGGCTTACCGGTGGGAAATTCGAGCAGCTTTGGGCAGCGCTAGAGACAACTATCAGAGATAGGCCTCCATTTTACCCTCCACGCTAAGTTTCTTTTTCATTTTTTTCTTCACTCCTTTTCATTTGTTCGTTCCTTCCATTTTATTGTACATTATTCAACTCTCCCTCATTCCTTCGTCTTCCTTCCTTTCATGTCTTTTCTCCTCATTCCTTCCTCTTCTTACATGTATTTCTTTTATCTTCTCTTCCTCCCTTTTTTTACTTCCTTCATATTTTACTTAACTTTTCCTCCTTTCTCCACCTTACTTTATACCTGCCCACTTTCTACCTTCCTTCTTTCTTTCCTTTCTTTCTCACTTCTTTCGTTCTTCACTCTTTTCATTTGTACGTTTATACCATTTTGCCATACTTTCAGCTCTTCCTCCTTCATTTCTATCAACATTTCATCATTCTCTTCCTACTTCCTCTCTTCCTTAGTTGCTCTTTTGCTTCGTTTCTATTTTCCTTAACCATTCCATCTCCATCTTTCTACTCCTTCCATCTGCTCCCATTCCTTTCAGCCGTACTTCTTTCTTCCCCTTATTTTCTCTTTTATATATATATATATCTTGTTCCTTTATTCACTTCCTTCGTTTCTACTGTCCTGTCTTCTAATTTGAGTTTATTGCCCCATCGGCCATTGCCATTCCTCACACTTATTTCATCTCCCCCCTCTATACCGTCCTCGCTTTCATTCTTCCTGCTCCACGACCCCTCCTTTTGTTCCTTTTCTTATTCCTTCCTTCACTCCCCCTCACTCCCATGCTCATCTGCACTCCCCTTCCTATGCACTTTCCTTCCTTTTATGGTTAGTGTTCTGCTTTTCTCCCTTCCCGCTCCTTTTCTTCTTTTTTTCCCATTCTTCCTTTTTTTCCTCCTTTCAATCTACACTCTTTTCTTTCTTCCCTTTGCGCACCTCCCCCTCCTTTCTTCCCTTTGCGCACCTCCCTCTCCTTTCTTCCCTTTTCCTTCCTTTTTAACTCCTTTGCTTTTGTCTTTCCTTCTGTCCCTTCTACCTCTGTCCCTCCTTCAGTTCTTCAAGCTTTCATTCCGTCACTTAGCTCATGCCTGCCCCCCCCCCCCTCTCCCTCCACGCAGTCCTTTACCTCTTCCCTTGAAAGCCAGGGAGGCAGGCCCGGACTGATAATGTCGGGCACCGGGCAATCCCCCGGTAGGCTGGAGGGGGTGGGGGCCGGTTTTGGGACAGGGGGCCGGTTTTTGTGTTGGGGGCCGATTTGGACCCTGACAGTGACTGACAGGCCGTCCGACCGTACTAGTCTGACTGTGTTGAAATACAGTCAGAGTCAGACAAGTACTCTGCCGTGTCTCTCCTCGCTCCACTTAAGGCAGCGCCAGGATTCAATTACAACTATGCTGCTGGTGCTGCACGCACCGTCCGTTACCCAATTTTCTTTTATTAAAAGAAATCAACCTGCAGCTGCACATACATGCTGCTCGCAACGCTCAGATGTCTCCTGCCCCCGCCGAATCTGCGCGCCGCGGTTTTACAGTTCAACCTCAGCTGGGGTGAGTCTGGTGATGATGATCATGCGCATTGGGGCTCGCGCAGCCCCAATGCGCATGATCATCTTAACAAAAAGTGTGTGTGACTTGCAGAGTTGACTTAGGAGGAGGCAAGCTTCTCATGATCTGAGAAGCCAGAAATACGAGTCGACGCTGAGGAGAGGCACTCTATAATTTAATACATCTAGACCCCCTGTCTGCCGTCCGCAGGTGAGTCCAGTCGTTTACATGAAAATATGCAATATTACAGCACAGAGGGGCCGGCCGGGACGGAATTAAAAGCAAAAGGCTAGGCCCCAAAATAAACAGCGTTTCGGCTCGGCTTAAAAATAATGATTAATCTAACAACAGCGCCACCAGATTGCCTCTTTTCACTATTTTCGAGGCAACAATGTATTTTTTGATCAGGAAAATGGGCCTTCGCAGCGCTGCAGATGCGTAATTAGAAGTTACGTTCGATGGTAGGGCAGCTGCCGCCCTCCCTGGCTTTCAAGGGAAGAGGTAAAGGACTGCGTGGAGGGAGAGGGGGGGGGGGGGGGGGCAGGCATGAGCTAAGTGACGGAATGAAAGCTTGAAGAACTGAAGGAGGGACAGAGGTAGAAGGGACAGAAGGAAAGACAAAAGCAAAGGAGTTAAAAAGGAAGGAAAAGGGAAGAAAGGAGAGGGAGGTGCGCAAAGGGAAGAAAGGAGGGGGAGGTGCGCAAAGGGAAGAAAGAAAAGAGTGTAGATTGAAAGGAGGAAAAAAAGGAAGAATGGGAAAAAAAGAAGAAAAGGAGCGGGAAGGGAGAAAAGCAGAACACTAACCATAAAAGGAAGGAAAGTGCATAGGACGGGGAGTGCAGATGAGCATGGGAGTGAGGGGGAGTGAAGGAAGGAATAAGAAAAGGAACAAAAGGAGGGGTCGTGGAGCAGGAAGAATGAAAGCGAGGACGGTATAGAGGGAGGAGATGAAATAAGTGTGAGGAATGGCAATGGCCGATGGGGCAATAAACTCAAATTAGAAGACAGGACAGTAGAAACGAAGGAAGTGAATAAAGGAACAAGATATATATATATATAAAAGAGAAAATAAGGGGAAGAAAGAAGTACGGCTGAAAGGAATGGGAGCAGATGGAAGGAGTAGAAAGATGGAGATGGAATGGTTAAGGAAAATAGAAACGAAGCAAAAGAGCAACTAAGGAAGAGAGGAAGTAGGAAGAGAATGATGAAATGTTGATAGAAATGAAGGAGGAAGAGCTGAAAGTATGGCAAAATGGTATAAACGTACAAATGAAAAGAGTGAAGAACGAAAGAAGTGAGAAAGAAAGGAAAGAAAGAAGGAAGGTAGAAAGTGGGCAGGTATAAAGTAAGGTGGAGAAAGGAGGAAAAGTTAAGTAAAATATGAAGGAAGTAAAAAAAGGGAGGAAGAGAAGATAAAAGAAATACATGTAAGAAGAGGAAGGAATGAGGAGAAAAGACATGAAAGGAAGGAAGACGAAGGAATGAGGGAGAGTTGAATAATGTACAATAAAATGGAAGGAACGAACAAATGAAAAGGAGTGAAGAAAAAAATGAAAAAGAAACTTAGCGTGGAGGGTAAAATGGAGGCCTATCTCTGATAGTTGTCTCTAGCGCTGCCCAAAGCTGCTCGAATTTCCCACCGGTAAGCCTCCCCTTACTCCGGTCTGGAAGGGCTTGGTGAGCAGTGGTGTCAGATGAAGAAACTAACCCCCTCCTAATGTAGTGACGTGGATTTAGGAATTAGATAACGGTCGACGTTTATGTTTTTTTTAATGTAAGGCAGAGTTTGGCAGCCGTTATTTTGGAGTTTAGGTTTTTGTGAGACATGTTTTTATGCTTCCACGTGGGCCCTTCTGTTCCCGGTTCGCCCTGGTGACACGGGCATTAGAAGAGAGCCTCACTCTTACCACCAGAACTTTTGAGGGCCTCTGAGAGCGAGGCTGCAGGACCCTGTCGGTCTGTGGTGAGATGGGTGGTCAGTGGCAGCTAACAAAGACGTCGATGACCGCTGACACATAGCGCCTAGTGCCGCCGCCTCCGCGGAGGGATGCAGGGAGCGCATCTCTCTCTTGTGTGAACCGCACCTGGAAGCTTCCTCCGTGCTGCAAAGGGTGTGAGAGTATTTGGTGAAACATGACTTCAAATTGTTTTTTTTGTGCCAGGGCTCTTTAACGCTGTGTCTGAGGCCTCGCCCAGAGCAATAAAACACCTCCTGGCCCTACTGCTCGGTGCATCCCGGGTGTGAGGAGGACATGTGCTGATCAGACGGGCAGTGCGGAGGAAAGGGTGCTGACATGTGCTGAGCAAACGGGCACTGCGGAGGGGGAGGGGGTGCTGTGCACAAGGGTAGAATACCATGAACTGGGCGCAAGCTTTGCACGCTTTTATTGCATTCATTTCCAAAACTTCTTCTGAGGTGACTCTCTGCCCTTATGTTTACCCTCCTCCCTGCGCACTCCTGCTGTAAAGAGAGTTTCATTTCTGGGAGTGTTCTACAGTGCTTCCCAGAATACTGTGTTTTTCACGGCACTAGTGTTGGTTACATGAGTTTACCGCTCATGAGAAAGGTGTCACTTTGGTCTTCTGCTTTCTTACGCATCCACGTGTGCAGAATTTTGTTTTGACATTAAGATTCCATTTCATCAAATGATGTATTTGTATTTTGTATAGTGCTCGGTGCTTCCAAGCTGCTTCCAAGCGCTGCAGCACAAAGAGGGTGTCTGTGAGACAGGGGGTTGAGAATGAAGAAGGAATGACAGAGAAAAACAAGAATTGCCACAGCTCCCGATTTCATGACCATGTTAAATTAAAATGGGCGTGACTTTTAAAAGATCCTATGTTGCAGGCTGTTCGCACTGGTTATCCAGGTGTTTTTTACCAAGAAACTATGCATTCGTGCTGGTAGAGTTGTCTGTCCATTAACAGTCGACATTGGAGTTTTTCTGTAATGCTTGAGTCTGGTGTGCACTTTTCAATGTTTAAAAAACGCTTTCTGCTACTTTGCTTAAACAAGCTGTCGCCGTTGCGCCCCACACAGCACTGGAGGGGAGGAACTGCAGAGAGAGTGGGGTGGGGGGTAGAGAAGCGAAGGCAGGAAACAGAAGACGTGAGTAATGGCCGATCATATAAGAGAAAAGGGAAGTGCTCGGAACAGGCGCCCTTGGAAGGCCTGTGCGCTGCGGCTCGTCTGCTTCATGAACACTTTTCTTATCTCCTTGCGGAGCGGAGTCACCATGCGCGTGCACATCGCCTGTCTGTGCGTGCACATGGTTTGTCTCCCTTCGGTAGCAAAAGCCACAACCTAAAAAGTGCACAGCGAGGACATGCTGAAGGTGGTACGGTACACTTGACAGCTCTAAATAGCATATATTAGCACTCGGACATCCGATTATCAAATTAGAAGAATAAATATCCTCTGTGGCCTTCTTGCAGAATTGTATCTGCTACCTGATGACTTCAACTGTATTTTACCTATTGTCACCCAAGCAAAGCAGGCATTTGTAATAGCATTTCTGGTGCATTCTGTGCGCAAAAGCTTACTGCCGAATGCCGCGAGTAGCACAGACGTATCACATTCAATGTGCACAGCGCAGAAGTTAAAGCTGTAAGTTGCATTTCTTTCCTTTTCGGTTAAGCAGAAATAACAATTGTTTCAAAAGATGCAGTTCCATCCAACAGCAAACACATGCTCCTTGAAAATAACAATGCAACAAGTAATTACAAAAACGCCAATTTAGATTGACAAGTTTTTGGCTGCAGCAAAGCTTGCTTGAATAAATGCAAATTAAAAGCAGGCTTCTGTTGTCCGCTGCTGTCTGCAATAACAAATTCTGAGGTTGAGATACGGCAGAGTATTATTAGCAATTATTCGAAATACGTAAAAATAAAAAGCCAGATCAGTGCAATACTGCATAGCTAGATAATTCAATTCTACAGAGAGAGAGAGAGCTCATTCAAACATTCATTTAGGGTGAGAGTTCATTAACTTTTATCTGTTTTTGACTGGGGCTGATACTACGGTATCTGATATCCGTTTGGGCTTCACTTTTATCACTATTGCACTGTTATCATCACAGTAATCCATGCCCATCTTTGCTCCAAACATGGCTCCCAGGCTGTAGCTGGTGTTGCTTGGTTATGGATGTTTGGGGACAGTGTGAGTGACCCATTCGCCACAAGCACTGTTAGTGCTTCCACCTTTGGGAGTGTGCAACCCAATGTGAATTATGTGACCCTTGGGTTGGTTGAAGATATAATTGATGTACTCTTTTGAGGTTAATATCCCCTCAGATATCTTGGGAGTGAGTTCAGCGTACATTTACACCGTTTTCATGAGCATAACTGCCAAGCTTTCATATTGTTTATATGTCTGCCATAGTGTAGTACCTGACAGCTTGTTCACCCCTTGTGTCCCATACAAGCCAGGCCGTTATTGGCATGCAGCTCAGGCTCCAGTGGCACATGAAGTATCAGTAGGTGTTGTAGCACCCAGGATAATATGCTGCATGGCTAAATGCATACAAGTTCCCAAAGGCGAGACCTACTGGCTATGCCAATGCTTGTCTAATAAGCTGTTGAAAAGCAAAATGTTTTAAAAGCTGTTTTGAAAGAGCAATAAGTCCCAATACTTCTAGGTTTAGCAGACCACAGAGTAGCAAAATCCCTTCTATGCGAACACGGATAAGCCCATAAAGAAATTTTGTTGCAGAAAAAAAGTGGATGGAAATCAGAATAATGTGGTTGCTACAGGCGATGCAGTGCCTATCTCAGGCAATGTCCCCTCCAAATAAAAGGGGAATAAAAATCACAAGCACCAAGAACAAAAGTGTATGTCAGAATATACTGTCCATCACTTTTCCTCTGCCACTAAACACACCATCCAAAATTCTTTTAGGCTGCTAGGGTTATTATTCCTGCATGACAGAGTACTTCTCATACTCTCAGCTTGTGAAGGTGATCACTGATCCTCAAAGCGGCAAGTGCTGCTAATTGTGAAGTGAGAAAGCTCACAGAGTCAGTGGCAGATTAAGCTACTAGAGCTCCTGTTCAGGGTGGTGCAACTGGCAAGGTTTACTCATTAGTACATCTCAGGGCTCACTTGCTCATCAGATTGCATATACATCCAAGTGACAGTGCCCACTTTACCATAGTATGACAAGGACATACTATCATAACATTTTAAAACTGTAAATCCCCACTGTCATGACATAAAACAAAATGTGCGGATATAGAAATCATACCAGAAACCAGATTCCTCCGGCGTGTGAAGCATTGTAGAACCAGAATTGATCATTCTCAGCCATTGGACAATCCTTTCTGACTCCCTCTAGCCCAGGCATTTTTTTTTTAGATAGATATTTCAGTTTATTTCAGTTAATAAAAAACATGGAATATTACACAGATAAAAGTGTTAAAAGATCTTAATTCTACTGAAATTAAAATCAGATTTTAAAAGTTTCCTTTAGCATCACTAAAGTTCCAATTGTGCCCTGGTTAAAAAAAAAGTCACTGTGGAGCCATCCTTAGGTTACATTTGTTTGACTGTTTACGGTCAATAATCGTTCGGCTTTAAGATACAATTTTATGAAAGCAGCCATTATTTGTGGAGATTCCTTTCATACAAAAAATCAAAATAGTAGTGCATGCTGACATGATCTAATGCTAAACATATTGCCCAGGTATGTCCAGCACCACTGTCAGGCCAAAATACACATCATCTCGGTATGTACACAAATAGAGCCATACCAGAAACCCTGGTATGTAAAGTCTCATTTCAATGCAAGAACAATTCCTAACATGCTGCCATACACTCTCCAAATCCCATCTCCTCTTCACCCTCTTCTATCTTCACCCTCCTCAAATGGGTATCTGAGGATACATAAACTTAGAGCAGCAAGTGATGTCCATCTGCGACTGACCCAAGTGCCAGCTCCTTAGTATGTTACTACACAGTATAGACTGAAACCTGTGGAAAGTAGATTGAAACCTGCACATTAAATGAACACACTAACTCGACATACGTCTGTCTCACTCATCTGTCCTATGCCTCCTAGGTTTGCCCCATAATTCGCTAACCCCAACCAGCAGATTGAAAACAAAGTTTTTGCACAATTTTGGTGACTACAAAGTATGGTCTTTTGGAATTTCAAAGCATTTAAGACCTCTGAGAGCTTAAAAGGCCCAGGACAGGCTCGCTCAAATATTAGATTACCCTATGAAATCTTTTGTCTTGCCTATAATTCAGACCGACACCGCTTTAACAAGTAATACTGTGTCTGAAATTCTCTAATGTCTTTACTGGTCATTTTGCCAGTATTGTTGGGCAAATCCAGTCATATCTTGAGCTGTTCATGATAAAAGTGCAAGCAGTGTATTCTAGTTTGAACAGGTTATGATATACCCTTTATGAATTGACTGTAGTACCAGTTTACAATATTAAGGAGTCCCCTGTCAACTCTTTATAAGGATAATTGACTATTAGCTGGCCTGGCTCTAGGCTATCATATGAGAACCGGAGCAGCAGAGGTGATGTGTACACTAGCATGGCATCTGGGTGACCCAGAATGGATGCTACTGTACACATCAATCCATAGAAAATGTAATCAGTCGTGAAGTCCGGTACCGTCCCATGCAGGCGTCTGAAATCCTTGCGGAGATATCCCCGATCCATGGTAAATCATTTGTGGTCTGACTGAGGCCTCCCATTTATCTGGGAGCAGTTTGTACTTTCTTTGGTGCATGCAGCGCACATCAGGGACTTTCATTGCTGCTAGTGATGGAGTGCTATGCCAATTATTAACGCCTCAAAGTAAGTGGACATGCGTATCTGCTAATCTGCTTCACATAACACTCAGAATAGTTTAAAAGAACTTTAAAGAATATACACCCGTAAACTCTCTCCTGTAGTAAACATTCAATGAAAAATGTGTTGAAAAATGCTTTGTTTTGACCTTTCTGTCTCCAAACTTTTCTTGGGGGGGGACAAGCCCCCAAACTTCCCTAGTAGTGGGGGTTGGTCTCACTTTTACTTTGTTCTCTCTGATTCATTACTTGTGTCTATTTTTGGTGCTCTCTGAAAGAATGTCTATGGGTACATATGACTGGGTGGGTAACTTGGTGCTCTTTAAGGTCATCATCCACTATTTACTGTAATTTGAAAGTTGATAAAATTGAATATGTAATGAAAAACGTGCTGTTAAATACACCATTTTGGTCTGTCTTTTTTTAAAATTTTCATGGGGGGAAAACCCCCCCAAACCCCCCTATTAGTGGTCGTGCTCGCTCGCTGCGCTCGCTCGCTAAGCGCACCGGGCGGGGGCTGGTCTGCCAAAATTTGCCAGGGCTGCTTTCAGTTCCCAGTCCGGCCCTGAGAGCATGGGAGAGGCGGCGGCAGTGCAGCAAACCGCACACCCAGCCCCGCCGTCAGGGGGTGCATCCTTGTGCCATTTTTAGTGAGGAGAAGGTGACTG
Organism: Lissotriton vulgaris; assembly: GCF_964263255.1. Taxonomy (NCBI): domain Eukaryota; kingdom Metazoa; phylum Chordata; class Amphibia; order Caudata; family Salamandridae; genus Lissotriton; species Lissotriton vulgaris. Next base: position 1,739,918,802 of record NC_141694.1, on the reverse strand, counting down.
AACTAATTTTTTATGCAGCACCACCTCCCCTCCATTCTAGTAGCAGGCCCGGGAGTGTGTACAGCCCGGGGAAGGGTTGGCTGCCGTGGTTGAAGGCGAGCCGTTGCATTTCCCAACGCACTAGGTTTAGGCGCACCCAGCAGCAACTGCTGCATGGCTGTGCTGACATCCTGGACTGGGAAAGGGACTTGCTCAACCTGCTGGGCGTCCAGGTTGCAAAACTTGGTGAGTACTACTAATTAATTATTACGAATTTGTTGTGTCCTATCCTATAATGCAATGTTTTATTTTCCAAATAACATGCTGCCCACACTCAAAGGTCATTTAAGTTTATGAAATGTTACGAAAATGATGTGATCCAATTTGAGCCAGGTCCTCGGTGGTGCCTAGTTCTGCTTGTTTCTGTAGGTGCTCGCTTGGGCTGATTATGTAAGAAGTTATTGTGACTCCTCTGTCCTCCTGTCACTAAGATACTGGTACTGTGGTAGTAGTAGCTCTATATTATTGGTGAGTTAATGTTCTTAGTGTCTTTCTTTTTATGTAGATTGCACAGTGCCAAGCAATTTTCCAGTGAGGCAGTATGCAAAATATGCATCTATGTATTGAAAAGGGAAACTGACTGAGTTGGCCATTTAAAGGGGGTTAGATTTGTGAAGCAAATAACACGTATTTCCAAATGTATTTCAGGAAATTTGGAATAGGGATACAGTAAGGTTTAGGAAAATAGTAAATGCTAAACTGTATAATACAGGCATTCTGTTTTAGAAAAGTATAATTCAATATGGTACTGCATTTGCCTGTCAAAATATTTTCTAGAAGATTAACTGTACCACTAACCTATTTTTGTTATCTTCTTTATTTCTTCAGCACCCAAGGGCAAGAAGAGGGCATTAGAGCTTCTGCCGAAGAGGGCATCTCCACCAGTACAGCAGTGGGTGGAAGTTTCACCACCACCACCAGTGCCGTGGACGGCTCTGCTGGCCCCGGTAAGGTCTTGTTAAAATTATTTATTTCTCTGACTTTTACCTCTCCCCATTAGATACATTTTTCCTTATTTATGTTATGCTGTGACTTTTTTTAATTGCTCATCATTGTATTTATTGTTTATTGTTATAATTTCATATCTTTTAGCAGTCATATTTCCATGTATTTGTTATTCCTCTCCTAGTATTAGAACTGCCCTTTGTAATTGCTTCTCCCTCTCACCCCACCTCTTTTTCCCCTTTAGTATAACCCTACTGTTGGCCGTGAGGCTATCTTAGAATGTTGGTGACAGAACTTGATGTTGATGACAGAGCAGCTGCTGGTTGTGGAACTGTGGAGGTAGAAATAAAGAGTTAACTTACCTTTGCTTGGTGTCCTCTACTTCGTAACAGTGGCGACCACTGGACCTCTCCTCATAAGATACATTTTTTCTTATTTCTGTTATGCTGTGACTTTTTTTTAATTGCTCATCATTCTATTTAATGTTTATTGTTATAATTTCATATCTTTTAACAGTCATATTTCCATGTATTTATTATTACTCTCCTAGTATTAGAACTGCCCTTTGTTATTCCTTCTCCCTCTCACCCCACCTCCTTTTCCCCTTCAGTATAACCCTACTGTTGGCCGTGAGGCTATCTTAGAATGTTGGTGACAGAACTTGATGTTGATGACAGAGCAGCTGCTGGTTGTGGAACTGTGCAGGTAGAAATAAAGAGTTGACTTACCTTTACTTGGTGTCCTCTACTTCGTAACAGTGGCGACCACTGGTCTTCGATTCTTGTTACTAATTCCTCCATGCATTATCCTTTTTTCTATATTTCTTGTTTCTGTAGCTGACTTCCTCCTGTGTCGGCACTAATCTGTAGATGAAGCTTTCTTCTGCTTGGTTATGCTGTGCCTCTCCGCTAACTTTATACCTTGTGGACTGGTACTGTAAGACCAAGAGACTAGATTAGGTAGTCTACTGTGAAGATTGGTGAGTTTGCAGTCCCTAGCAAGCTCTTCTACGCTTGTTTGTTGAGAAGGCTTTCTATTTCTTGCTCAAATGACGAAAGAGTGGCCAAGGTTATGGTAACCCCCCCACCCCCATGCTGTGTTATATGATTTATTCATTATCCCAGCAGTTTTAATTACAGTGCAGTATGGCAGGAGAGTAGTATGAGGATGGTCCCATTGCATTTGCCAACCAAAACCATATGTCCTTTATTGTCCAATTTATTCTACCCCTTCATTGCGCTTTAAATGACTCACAGTCATCATATCTCTGCCCCTCCATAATGGAGGGCTTCACTAATGGGATTTCTAGCATTTTCAACCAGCAAACTGCCCAAAGTGATATTTTAGATGACAGAGAAGATACTGCGAACTGAACTGTGTTCATGTGTTGTTGTTGTGTTATGTTTTAAACAAATTAAATGGGGGAGGTGTGTCTGGCACCTAAAATGCATAATATTTTTTCTAGCAGCACAGACCCCCAGTGACAGGGCCAGCACCAGTGCGCCAGCAGCAGCTGAAAGGGGAGTCTCTGCAGCGGCAGCGACGGGCAATGGAAAGTCACTTTCCTTGGTTATTGACAATTACTAGTATACCCACTCTATTTGTTAAGTGAGGCAGATCCCACCCATCATCATTTATCCATCCATAACCTCCCTACCCATGGCACTTTGCTAGTCGTGACCCATGGCAGGCCCGGACTGATAATGTCGGGCACCGGGCAATCCCCCGGTAGGCTGGAGGGGGTGGGGGCCGGTTTTGGGACAGGGGGCCGGTTTTTGTGTTGGGGGCCGATTTGGACCCTGACAGTGACTGACAGGCCGTCCGACCGTACTAGTCTGACTGTGTTGAAATACAGTCAGAGTCAGACAAGTACTCTGCCGTGTCTCTCCTCGCTCCACTTAAGGCAGCGCCAGGATTCAATTACAACTATGCTGCTGGTGCTGCACGCACCGTCCGTTACCCAATTTTCTTTTATTAAAAGAAATCAACCTGCAGCTGCACATACATGCTGCTCGCAACGCTCAGATGTCTCCTGCCCCCGCCGAATCTGCGCGCCGCGGTTTTACAGTTCAACCTCAGCTGGGGTGAGTCTGGTGATGATGATCATGCGCATTGGGGCTCGCGCAGCCCCAATGCGCATGATCATCTTTACAAAAAGTGTGTATGACTTGCAGAGTTGACTTAGGAGGAGGCAAGCTTCTCATGATCTGAGAAGCCAGAAATACGAGTCGACGCTGAGGAGAGGCACTCTATAATTTAATACATCTAGACCCCCTGTCTGCCGTCCGCAGGTGAGTCCAGTCGTTTACATGAAAATATGCAATATTACAGCACAGAGGGGCCGGCCGGGACGGAATTAAAAGCAAAAGGCTAGGCCCCAAAATAAACAGCGTTTCGGCTCGGCTTAAAAATAATGATTAATCTAACAACAGCGCCACCAGATTGCCTCTTTTCACTATTTTCGAGGCAACAATGTATTTTTTGATCAGGAAAATGGGCCTTCGCAGCGCTGCAGATGCGTAATTAGAAGTTACGTTCGATGGTAGGGCAGCTGCCGCCCTCCCTGGCTTTCAAGGGAAGAGGTAAAGGACTGCGTGGAGGGAGAGGGGGGGGGGCAGGCATGAGCTAAGTGACGGAATGAAAGCTTGAAGAACTGAAGGAGGGACAGAGGTAGAAGGGACAGAAGGAAAGACAAAAGCAAAGGAGTTAAAAAGGAAGGAAAAGGGAAGAAAGGAGAGGGAGGTGCGCAAAGGGAAGAAAGGAGGGGGAGGTGCGCAAAGGGAAGAAAGAAAAGAGTGTAGATTGAAAGGAGGAAAAAAAGGAAGAATGGGAAAAAAAGAAGAAAAGGAGCGGGAAGGGAGAAAAGCAGAACACTAACCATAAAAGGAAGGAAAGTGCATAGGAAGGGGAGTGCAGATGAGCATGGGAGTGAGGGGGAGTGAAGGAAGGAATAAGAAAAGGAACAAAAGGAGGGGTCGTGGAGCAGGAAGAATGAAAGCGAGGACGGTATAGAGGGGGGAGATGAAATAAGTGTGAGGAATGGCAATGGCCGATGGGGCAATAAACTCAAATTAGAAGACAGGACAGTAGAAACGAAGGAAGTGAATAAAGGAACAAGATATATATATATATAAAAGAGAAAATAAGGGGAAGAAAGAAGTACGGCTGAAAGGAATGGGAGCAGATGGAAGGAGTAGAAAGATGGAGATGGAATGGTTAAGGAAAATAGAAACGAAGCAAAAGAGCAACTAAGGAAGAGAGGAAGTAGGAAGAGAATGATGAAATGTTGATAGAAATGAAGGAGGAAGAGCTGAAAGTATGGCAAAATGGTATAAACGTACAAATGAAAAGAGTGAAGAACGAAAGAAGTGAGAAAGAAAGGAAAGAAAGAAGGAAGGTAGAAAGTGGGCAGGTATAAAGTAAGGTGGAGAAAGGAGGAAAAGTTAAGTAAAATATGAAGGAAGTAAAAAAAGGGAGGAAGAGAAGATAAAAGAAATACATGTAAGAAGAGGAAGGAATGAGGAGAAAAGACATGAAAGGAAGGAAGACGAAGGAATGAGGGAGAGTTGAATAATGTACAATAAAATGGAAGGAACGAACAAATGAAAAGGAGTGAAGAAAAAAATGAAAAAGAAACTTAGCGTGGAGGGTAAAATGGAGGCCTATCTCTGATAGTTGTCTCTAGCGCTGCCCAAAGCTGCTCGAATTTCCCACCGGTAAGCCTCCCCTTACTCCGGTCTGGAAGGGCTTGGTGAGCAGTGGTGTCAGATGAAGAAACTAACCCCCTCCTAATGTAGTGACGTGGATTTAGGAATTAGATAACGGTCGACGTTTATGTTTTTTTTAATGTAAGGCAGAGTTTGGCAGCCGTTATTTTGGAGTTTAGGTTTTTGTGAGACATGTTTTTATGCTTCCACGTGGGCCCTTCTGTTCCCGGTTCGCCCTGGTGACACGGGCATTAGAAGAGAGCCTCACTCTTACCACCAGAACTTTTGAGGGCCTCTGAGAGCGAGGCTGCAGGACCCTGTCGGTCTGTGGTGAGATGGGTGGTCAGTGGCAGCTAACAAAGACGTCGATGACCGCTGACACATAGCGCCTAGTGCCGCCGCCTCCGCGGAGGGATGCAGGGAGCGCATCTCTCTCTTGTGTGAACCGCACCTGGAAGCTTCCTCCGTGCTGCAAAGGGTGTGAGAGTATTTGGTGAAACATGACTTCAAATTGTTTTTTTTGTGCCAGGGCTCTTTAACGCTGTGTCTGAGGCCTCGCCCAGAGCAATAAAACACCTCCTGGCCCTACTGCTCGGTGCATCCCGGGTGTGAGGAGGACATGTGCTGATCAGACGGGCAGTGCGGAGGAAAGGGTGCTGACATGTGCTGAGCAAACGGGCACTGCGGAGGGGGAGGGGGTGCTGTGCACAAGGGTAGAATACCATGAACTGGGCGCAAGCTTTGCACGCTTTTATTGCATTCATTTCCAAAACTTCTTCTGAGGTGACTCTCTGCCCTTATGTTTACCCTCCTCCCTGCGCACTCCTGCTGTAAAGAGAGTTTCATTTCTGGGAGTGTTCTACAGTGCTTCCCAGAATACTGTGTTTTTCACGGCACTAGTGTTGGTTACATGAGTTTACCGCTCATGCGAAAGGTGTCACTTTGGTCTTCTGCTTTCTTACGCATCCACGTGTGCAGAATTTTGTTTTGACATTAAGATTCCATTTCATCAAATGATGTATTTGTATTTTGTATAGTGCTCGGTGCTTCCAAGCTGCTTCCAAGCGCTGCAGCACAAAGAGGGTGTCTGTGAGACAGGGGGTTGAGAATGAAGAAGGAATGACAGAGAAAAACAAGAATTGCCACAGCTCCCGATTTCATGACCATGTTAAATTAAAATGGGCGTGACTTTTAAAAGATCCTATGTTGCAGGCTGTTCGCACTGGTTATCCAGGTGTTTTTTACCAAGAAACTATGCATTTGTGCTGGTAGAGTTGTCTGTCCATTAACAGTCGACATTGGAGTTTTTCTGTAATGCTTGAGTCTGGTGTGTACTTTTCAATGTTTAAAAAACGCTTTCTGCTACTTTGCTTAAACAAGCTGTCGCCGTTGCGCCCCACACAGCACTGGAGGGGAGGAACTGCAGAGAGAGTGGGGTGGGGGGTAGAGAAGCGAAGGCAGGAAACAGAAGACGTGAGTAATGGCCGATCATATAAGAGAAAAGGGAAGTGCTCGGAACAGGCGCCCTTGGAAGGCCTGTGCGCTGCGGCTCGTCTGCTTCATGAACACTTTTCTTATCTCCTTGCGGAGCGGAGTCACCATGCGCGTGCACATCGCCTGTCTGTGCGTGCACATGGTTTGTCTCCCTTCGGTAGCAAAAGCCACAACCTAAAAAGTGCACAGCGAGGACATGCTGAAGGTGGTACGGTACACTTGACAGCTCTAAATAGCATATATTAGCACTCGGACATCCGATTATCAAATTAGAAGAATAAATATCCTCTGTGGCCTTCTTGCAGAATTGTATCTGCTACCTGATGACTTCAACTGTATTTTACCTATTGTCACCCAAGCAAAGCAGGCATTTGTAATAGCATTTCTGGTGCATTCTGTGCGCAAAAGCTTACTGCCGAATGCCGCGAGTAGCACAGACGTATCACATTCAATGTGCACAGCGCAGAAGTTAAAGCTGTAAGTTGCATTTCTTTCCTTTTCGGTTAAGCAGAAATAACAATTGTTTCAAAAGATGCAGTTCCATCCAACAGCAAACACATGCTCCTTGAAAATAACAATGCAACAAGTAATTACAAAAACGCCAATTTAGATTGACAAGTTTTTGGCTGCAGCAAAGCTTGCTTGAATAAATGCAAATTAAAAGCAGGCTTCTGTTGTCCGCTGCTGTCTGCAATAACAAATTCTGAGGTTGAGATACGGCAGAGTATTATTAGCAATTTTTCGAAATACGTAAAAATAAAAAGCCAGATCAGTGCAATACTGCATAGCTAGATAATTCAATTCTACAGAGAGAGAGAGAGCTCATTCAAACATTCATTTAGGGTGAGAGTTCATTAACTTTTATCTGTTTTTGACTGGGGCTGATACTACGGTATCTGATATCCGTTTGGGCTTCACTTTTATCACTATTGCACTGTTATCATCACAGTAATCCATGCCCATCTTTGCTCCAAACATGGCTCCCAGGCTGTAGCTGGTGTTGCTTGGTTATGGATGTTTGGGGACAGTGTGAGTGACCCATTCGCCACAAGCACTGTTAGTGCTTCCACCTTTGGGAGTGTGCAACCCAATGTGAATTATGTGACCCTTGGGTTGGTTGAAGATATAATTGATGTACTCTTTTGAGGTTAATATCCCCTCAGATATCTTGGGAGTGAGTTCAGCGTACATTTACACCGTTTTCATGAGCATAACTGCCAAGCTTTCATATTGTTTATATGTCTGCCATAGTGTAGTACCTGACAGCTTGTTCACCCCTTGTGTCCCATACAAGCCAGGCCGTTATTGGCATGCAGCTCAGGCTCCAGTGGCACATGAAGTATCAGTAGGTGTTGTAGCACCCAGGATAATATGCTGCATGGCTAAATGCATACAAGTTCCCAAAGGCGAGACCTACTGGCTATGCCAATGCTTGTCTAATAAGCTGTTGAAAAGCAAAATGTTTTAAAAGCTGTTTTGAAAGAGCAATAAGTCCCAATACTTCTAGGTTTAGCAGACCACAGAGTAGCAAAATCCCTTCTATGCGAACACGGATAAGCCCATAAAGAAATTTTGTTGCAGAAAAAAAGTGGATGGAAATCAGAATAATGTGGTTGCTACAGGCGATGCAGTGCCTATCTCAGGCAATGTCCCCTCCAAATAAAAGGGGAATAAAAATCACAAGCACCAAGAACAAAAGTGTATGTCAGAATATACTGTCCATCACTTTTCCTCTGCCACTAAACACACCATCCAAAATTCTTTTAGGCTGCTAGGGTTATTATTCCTGCATGACAGAGTACTTCTCATACTCTCAGCTTGTGAAGGTGATCACTGATCCTCAAAGCGGCAAGTGCTGCTAATTGTGAAGTGAGAAAGCTCACAGAGTCAGTGGCAGATTAAGCTACTAGAGCTCCTGTTCAGGGTGGTGCAACTGGCAAGGTTTACTCATTAGTACATCTCAGGGCTCACTTGCTCATCAGATTGCATATACATCCAAGTGACAGTGCCCACTTTACCATAGTATGACAAGGACATACTATCATAACATTTTAAAACTGTAAATCCCCAGTGTCATGACATAAAACAAAATGTGCGGATATAGAAATCATACCAGAAACCAGATTCCTCCGGCGTGTGAAGCATTGTAGAACCAGAATTGATCATTCTCAGCCATTGGACAATCCTTTCTGACTCCCTCTAGCCCAGGCATTTTTTTTTTAGATAGATATTTCAGTTTATTTCAGTTAATAAAAAACATGGAATATTACACAGATAAAAGTGTTAAAAGATCTTAATTCTACAGAAATTAAAATCAGATTTTAAAAGTTTCCTTTAGCATCACTAAAGTTCCAATTGTGCCCTGGTTAAAAAAAAAGTCACTGTGGAGCCATCCTTAGGTTACATTTGTTTGACTGTTTACGGTCAATAATCGTTCGGCTTTAAGATACAATTTTATGAAAGCAGCCATTATTTGTGGAGATTCCTTTCATACAAAAAATCAAAATAGTAGTGCATGCTGACATGATCTAATGCTAAACATATTGCCCAGGTATGTCCAGCACCACTGTCAGGCCAAAATACACATCATCTCGGTATGTACACATATAGAGCCATACCAGAAACCCTGGTATGTAAAGTCTCATTTCAATGCAAGAACAATTCCTAACATGCTGCCATACACTCTCCAAATCCCATCTCCTCTTCACCCTCTTCTATCTTCACCCTCCTCAAATGGGTATCTGAGGATACATAAACTTAGAGCAGCAAGTGATGTCCATCTGCGACTGACCCAAGTGCCAGCTCCTTAGTATGTTACTACACAGTATAGACTGAAACCTGTGGTAAGTAGATTGAACCCTGCACATTAAATGAACACACTAACTCGACATACGTCTGTCTCACTCATCTGTCCTATGCCTCCTAGGTTTGCCCCATAATTCGCTAACCCCAACCAGCAGATTGAAAACAAAGTTTTTGCACAATTTTGGTGACTACAAAGTATGGTCTTTTGGAATTTCAAAGCATTTAAGACCTCTGAGAGCTTAAAAGGCCCAGGACAGGCTCGCTCAAATATTAGATTACCCTATGAAATCTTTTGTCTTGCCTATAATTCAGACCGACACCGCTTTAACAAGTAATACTGTGTCTGAAATTCTCTAATGTCTTTACTGGTCATTTTGCCAGTATTGTTGGGCAAATCCAGTCATATCTTGAGCTGTTCATGATAAAAGTGCAAGCAGTGTATTCTAGTTTGAACAGGTTATGATATACCCTTTATGAATTGACTGTAGTACCAGTTTACAATATTAAGGAGTCCCCTGTCAACTCTTTATAAGGATAATTGACTATTAGCTGGCCTGGCTCTAGGCTATCATATGAGAACCGGAGCAGCAGAGGTGATGTGTACACTAGCATGGCATCTGGGTGACCCAGAATGGATGCTACTGTACACATCAATCCATAGAAAATTTAATCAGTCGTGAAGTCCGGTACCGTCCCATGCAGGCGTCTGAAATCCTTGCGGAGATATCCCCGATCCATGGTAAATCATTTGTGGTCTGACTGAGGCCTCCCATTTATCTGGGAGCAGTTTGTACTTTCTTTGGTGCATGCAGCGCACATCAGGGACTTTCATTGCTGCTAATGATGGAGTGCTATGCCAATTATTAACGCCTCAAAGTAAGTGGACATGCGTATCTGCTAATCTGCTTCACATAACACTCAGAATAGTTTAAAAGAACTTTAAAGAATATACACCCGTAAACTCTCTCCTGTAGTAAACATTCAATGAAAAATGTGTTGAAAAATGCTTTGTTTTTACCTTTCTGTCTCCAAACTTTTCTTGGGGGGGGACAAGCCCCCAAACTTCCCTAGTAGTGGGGGTTGGTCTCACTTTTACTTTGTTCTCTCTGATTCATTACTTGTGTCTATTTTTGGTGCTCTCTGAAAGAATGTCTATGGGTACATATGACTGGGTGGGTAACTTGGTGCTCTTTAAGGTCATCATCCACTATTTACTGTGATTTGAAAGTTGATAAAATTGAATATGTAATGAAAAACGTGCTGTTAAATACACCATTTTGGTCTGTCTTTTTTTAAAATTTTCATGGGGGGAAAACCCCCCCAAACCCCCCTATTAGTGGTCGTGCTCGCTCGCTGCGCTCGCTCGCTAAGCGCACCGGGCGGGGGCTGGTCTGCCAAAATTTGCCAGGGCTGCTTTCAGTTCCCAGTCCGGCCCTGCAGGGAGGGCGGCAGCTGCCCTACCATCGAACGTAACTTCTAATTACGCATCTGCAGCGCTGCGAAGGCCCATTTTCCTGATCAAAAAATACATTGTTGCCTCGAAAATAGTGAAAAGAGGCAATCTGGTGGCGCTGTTGTTAGATTAATCATTATTTTTAAGCCGAGCCGAAACGCTGTTTATTTTGGGGCCTAGCCTTTTGCTTTTAATTCCGTCCCGGCCGGCCCCTCTGTGCTGTAATATTGCATATTTTCATGTAAACGACTGGACTCACCTGCGGACGGCAGACAGGGGGTCTAGATGTATTAAATTATAGAGTGCCTCTCCTCAGCGTCGACTCGTATTTCTGGCTTCTCAGATCATGAGAAGCTTGCCTCCTCCTAAGTCAACTCTGCAAGTCACACACACTTTTTGTAAAGATGATCATGCGCATTGGGGCTGCGCGAGCCCCAATGCGCATGATCATCATCACCAGACTCACCCCAGCTGAGGTTGAACTGTAAAACCGCGGCACGCAGATTCGGCGGGGGCAGGAGACATCTGAGCGTTGCGAGCAGCATGTATGTGCAGCTGCAGGTTGATTTCTTTTAATAAAAGAAAATTGGGTAACGGACGGTGCGTGCAGCACCAGCAGCATAGTTGTAATTGAATCCTGGCGCTGCCTTAAGTGGAGCGAGGAGAGACACGGCAGAGTACTTGTCTGACTCTGACTGTATTTCAACACAGTCAGACTAGTACGGTCGGACGGCCTGTCAGTCACTGTCAGGGTCCAAATCGGCCCCCAACACAAAAACCGGCCCCCTGTCCCAAAACCGGGCCCCACCCCCTCCAGCCTACCGGGGGATTGCCCGGTGCCCGACATTATCAGTCCGGGCCTGCATGCTCTGACATGATGAATAAGAAAAAAGAAATAAAGAAGGAAGAGAAGGAATAGACTAGAGAGGAAGAAATTAGGATGTTTTGGGAAGTTAGGGAAAAAGTATTAAAAGTCACAAAAAAATAACAAAATGTGCCTGCAATATTAAAAACACCAACACAAATACACACGCTTAGCAATTTAATGTAAAAACGGGGAGGATAATTTAAATGAAGTTAGAGTGGCAAAGATATAATTAGGATTCAAAAGTAGGCCCAGCACCATGCACAGAATAGGAAAAATAAAATGACCACTCATGCAGGCTACCACATGGTGCTGTTCCCGTGCTCGTGTCTATGTGGAGCGCACTAATCGCATAAATCAGTGCAAACAAGAGGCCGAGCAGAACTCCGTCCGCTTGCTGGAGTTAGGCAGAGTGCAATGAGTTTTTATTTCACTCCATGGAATTCCAAGGCATGGAACTCTACGAACTCCGCCCACCCCTAGTTAAAACTCAACTATGGTCATGCTAAAAGATAGATTTTACTTTTAGATATCAATGCTTCAGCAGCGCAGTGCAGACTAATCCCAGCTGTGCTACCAGGTGTATGAGTTTATCCAGTGCCTCTGTTTCTCTATCTCGTCTCATTCTCCTTTCCCCTGGGCCAATTGTGAATTCCCACGATAATAGTGTGGCATAGGCTGTGGGTTTAGCGAAGTGTGGAAACTATCATCTCTCCTGTTCGATCTGGATTGCCAGGTTAGAGCATCTTGACAATTTCTGACCTTGCCAGAATGTACTACAGCATTAGTGGGACAAATTTCTCTCTATGTTAGGAATATATTTCTTTAGTAGTTTTCTTTTGTTAGGCTTTGCAATTTAAATTTTCTAATTACCATTCACATATTGACATATTGGTGCTGAGCAACCAATGCTGCCATCCTCCGCGCAATGTGCTAGGATCTGTCCTCCTTTTTCGCAGATAAAATAGCTGGGATTCAGGACAGCCTGCGCACCTCCTGTCTTACTCAGAGTATTCCCGCCTTGGCTCCTTCTCCACCTCTTACCTCCACTGCTCACGTTTTCAGGGAACTCTCTCCACCAACCGAAACTGATATTCTAGATGTCTTGAAATCTATGAAGTCTGGGTCACCCACCGCCCCCTGTCCAGCCCGTGTTTTAGGAGGGGTGGTGGAGGTGGTCTTCTCTGAGGTCTCCAAGATTATTAGTCTCTCCTTTCGGACTGCAACAGTTCCCGGCTGTTGGAAGCAGGCTAAACTTCTGCTGCTTCTTAAAAAATCGGGATTGGATCCTTCAGTTCCAGCTAATTATCGGCCCATCTCCCTGCTGCCAGTGTTGGCCAAAGTATGTGAGAAGATCACATTTCGCCAGCTGGATGCGTTTGTTGAAGCTTCCTTTGCTCTCCACCCTGTACAATCTAGGTTCTGTGCTGCTTACAGCACTGAAGTAGCCCTGGTTGAAATGTCTGAGGCCATCAGGGAGTGCCTGGACGCCGGCGGCAGAGCGGCTCTGATATTGTTAGACCTCTCTGCCGCTTTCGACACGGTACCCCATCAACTTCTTCTCACTCGGTTGTCATTCATTGGCATCACTGGTTCTGCCTTAGAATGGTTGACTTCGTTTCTGGACAACCGAACTCAGCGGGTGTGGCTGCCTCCCTAGTTGTCCTCGGCCAAGCTACATTCCACCGGGGTGCCACAGGGGTCTACTTTAAGCCCACTGCTGTTTAATATCTACCTGACACCCCTGATTTTCTTGGCCGAAGTACTGGGCGCTAAAATAATAGCCTATGCAGACGATTCGCAGCTGCTGTTCACTTGCCTGGGTACGGATTTGGACACTTCATCTGTCCAGACCTGCCTCTCTTCAGTCTTCAACTGGCTTGCACTTGCCCAGTTGAAGTGCAACGAAGATGAATCGGAAATTCTTCTCTACAGACAGTTCCATTCCAACTTCAGAGAATCTCTGTGGCCCTCCGATGTTCCACACCCTAGTTCTGTGGGCAAACCGGCATAAAATGTGGGGGTATGGTTCGGGGAAAACTTAAAATTTGAAGAGCATATTAAAAAAAGTACCTGCGGCTGCTTTGGTACTCTTAAACCTCTTCGCAGATTTTTTCCCCTGCTTCCGAGGATGGCCAAAGAAACAGTGGTGAGGGCCCTTATTCTTTCCAGCCTAGACTGTGACAATGCCTTGTTCATTGGCATTTCGGCCTACTGACCAACCGCCTTCAGATCATACAGAACGCGGTGTCTAGACTTCTCTTTAACATCTCGCGGAAGTCTAGCATCCGGCAACATCTGCACAGCTTGCATTGGCTCCCAGTAGCACAACGGGTTATGTTCAAAACCCTAATTTTTGCTCATAGAGCCATCCATGACCAGGGGTCACTGTACTTGAGGAAACGTTTCTCCCTGTACATACATAACCGTCCCCTCCGGTCAAGCACTCAATACCGGCTGGCTGTTCCACGCTTCAAACGTACACGTCTTGGTGGGCATTCAATTGCAGTGAAAGCAGCTGTAGCCTGAAACACCCTTCCCCCGAAGCTACGCGCCACTCAGAGTTTCAATCTTTTTAAAAAAGCACTCAAAACCCATCTCTTTAAAATGACGGTCTAATTCTTCAAGTCCATCTGTTCACTGCTTTCTGCATCTTTACGCGCCAGGATACTCCTGAGTAATTGAGTGCGCTATAAAACCACCCATAACATAACATAACATATTGCTTTGTTATTAGCTATATACTAAAATTGTCTCTAATCAATATACATAGGTTAGAACCGCATGTTATTCTGTGAACCTGCCAGGCGGTCCCATAAACAAAATGCTGCTGCGTCTCTGGTATATCTACTGCAGTCTCCACTCTGACCTTCATTGGGTTACAGTCCATGGTTGATCCAGTGAGATGCCTATATGTTTCTTGTACTATACAAAACCACGGGGATTCCTAAGGAGTTGGAGGCCAACAGAAATATGCCAAATCATTCAAAAATCTTTAGGCACACGTTTGTACTTTGTGATAATTCACATAACATGCTCATAGGATGTATGAACAATACTGAACTCTTTTCTGTTACGATGAAAAGCTAAATTGAATGAAAAGTCAAACCAGATCAATTGCAAGAAAGTTCTCATAGGAACATCAGAATTGGTCGCTCTATTGCAAAAATTGATAATGGTGTCATTAAAAATGTTATTAACCACAAATTTGTTATGTGCTGTCAGTGAGAGTGAAACGTCCTAGATATGTTTTGAAATGTCTTTCTAAATTCAAGGCATTCTGTTGTTGAGAGTATCAGCAAAAATGCAGTCAAAGTGAATGGAAAAGGATGGAGAATGACAGCATGCACTCAAAATATCTAAATGAGACAGTGAAGGTGGGGGCAATAACAAGAGCAACACGTGTAGAGCCAGGTTATGATTAACTGTAGGTATTCTACTTATTTGGGACTTATAGCCTGATTACGATCTTGGCAAATGGGATATTCCGTCACAAACGCGATGGATATTGTGTCCGCCATATTACAAGTTTCATTATATCATATGGAACTTGTAATACAGCGTACGGGATCTCCGTCACGTTAGTGATGGAGTGTCCCATCTGCCAAGATCGCAAATAGGCCCTCAACCTATTTTCTTAACTTTTGCTAATTATTGCATTAGTCCTATGGACTTGGACTGCTCACTGCTCAGGGGCGTAGCTTTTTCAGAAAGATTGGGGGGTGAGCTTCAGATTTTCCAACAATTATCCTAGCATGTAATGTTGAAATATATTATATGATAAGCAGGATGGAAGAGAGTGGTTTAATTAGCAGTGAAAAGGGAGAGGACTGCAGATAGGTAAGAGAAAACACAATATTTTGTAAAATAACTAAAAAAAATTACGACTTTCAGAATAAAGAGAGGGAGAGCTTGTGTGTGTGTGTTTTTGTCAGTGAGTTTGTAAAAATCTGTTGTGAAATCCTGCACACACCTCACCATACCATTTATTGGGGTGAGGGGATTACACACAAAACACCCCCTCTCCCCCAAAGCTACGCCCGTCACTGCTTCATTTGTAGTGTTTCTGTTTTCTGTATTGCACTTTAAAATTGCAATAACGCTTCATGATTTTCTTTAAATTTCTGATCTCAAACTCCCTCTTTGAGTCCCTTCTTTCTTATTGACTGCTTTCTTTTTAATGGTGTTTGAATCTTATCTCTAAAGAAACACTCCCTCGTAGACTTTAGAGGTCGATATTGTCCTAGACTCCAGCGAAAATGGGTTCACTAATGTTATGCAGATTTTCTAAGGGATGGCACTCCCACACAGAAACATTCCTATGGCACAATGGGCAATGGAGTACCTGTTGCCTCTCAAGACAACACTGACAGATACTTCAAACACAGCACCATACTTCACAATAACCCACCCTAAGCAACCATAGCCTTATACAAGTAAGAACTACGACCATTTTCCAGCAAAGACCCAAAAGCTATCCTGGTGCTCCACCCTAAGATCTTGTGGATATTGTTTATTAGTGTCTGTGTATTTTCCGCAACAAACACTATCCAATCACGAGCTAAACAGGGCGGAAGGATGGACAATTATATATAGTCTTTTTTTCTGCATCAAATTCTGCATTTGTTTTCCAATGTCGACCTCTTTAATACGTTCACTTACCACCTCCATTGAGTAGTTGGTAAATGAATGAGAAGGCAGAGGCGGGATATGGGGCCTGCAGTGTGCAGGTAAGTGGCGGACAGACACTTATCCATTCGTGGAAGAAGATAGAGGAAGCATTGTCTATTGTCAAGGTAGGTGGGGTGCTGTCTGCTCTGGCCCAGGGCTATGTTCTCTCTCTCTGTAGATCATGTTGCTTTGGAGGGGTGAGCAAAGGAAGGTGGAAGGTCTCGAGGCAGCCAAGGAGCCAGGAGGGATACATATATGTCCCAGATCTGTTCATTTGACCTATGCTCGTGACTGGGCAATAGAAGCTTGTGACTGGGCAATAGAAGAGGTGAGGAAAACCCATAGAGTGTGAACAGGTAATAAAAACAAAATGATTATAGAAGCAAAAGCGGGTTCCCTGTTGGACCCTTGTCCTCCTTCCACTACTACAACTATTGCCAGGATGATAGGTACTAACCTTGCAAATATTTGAATGACAGCACGTCACAATTGTCATTGCCACATTTCCATACAAGGAAATGTGTCCAGTTTATCTCCCGAACTGCAGTGTCAGAGAGAGAGTTGAGCATAGCACCATCAGAGTTCACGAATATATTTATCCTTACGGAATACTGCATGGTCGGAATAACTTATGTACTATGCCATCCATTGATGTCCAATATAAAGCATCATAACATACAACTGATAGTGGAAGCACCATTTTATATAACCTAGCTAAAGCAAGTGTAGATTAAACACAGCATGAAAGAAATGATTACTATGCAAAATAGATTGTTTACAAAGCACGTCCTGTGTCAGATTGTACCAATGCACAGCACTACAACTAACAGATATCACTATTGGACAGCTCAATAGAGTCTGTTTATCAGCCTTGCAAGGATGAAGGTATAAGCGGGTGCGGCAGGGATTTCAATTGTGACTGCAATCCAGCATACATGGTAGCAGAAGATGCTTATTAGGTGATCTACTTAAAGACTGCAATAGAGACAAACTAACGTGCCGCAGGAAAGAAAGTTCTGAAGTGTTTTAATTGCATTAGAAAGAAAACAGAAGGCAATGTGCATGTGTAAATGACATGGCGGCTCTAAGTACAGTAATATGACCAGGGAGGAAAGGGAATTGTGGATGAAAACTTCAACTCAGTTTTGAGTCACAAAATAAAAGACCCCTCAATGTCTGGGGTGGAGTCAAACTCCCCGAGGTGAAGCGGAGTACACACGTATACCTGTGGCTGCTACTCCGCAATGGCAGGGGATCACAGGATCTGGGGAGAAGTGATTCGCCCAATCCACGGGCTCATGAATGTTTGACCGCCCGCCCGGACTGGCCATACCTTCATTAGCACTTTCCATGTTCTCCACCGGACTGCAGGGTAGCCCGGGTGGAGAACATCCCAGGCTACCATTGCGTGTCCGAGCACCGAGCCACGGTGCTCAGCCGAAGCACAACGGTGGATTGTAGCTCTGCGATTGGCCATGGGGAACCTGGTGCTTCCTGCTTCCTGTTCGGGCTAGGACAGACGACAGAGGTAGACGCAGGGGAGATGCGGCAATCAGCTTACTTTTGTGTTCACATCAGGGTAAAGGGTGCAGGGGCAAGCCCTTTTGAGCGAGAGTAGAGGGCCATCAAAAAGTATCAACATTAGTAGGTAGTTTCTACTGAGTACTCAGCATTTGGAAAATCCTCACCTCAAATGCCAGGGCGACGTCTCATAGCTGCTTGGAAATGGTCATTCTGATTAAAAGTAAGGGCTGCTGAGCCCGCAGGTTCCCTGACATGAAACTGATATTATAGCTCCATTTTAAGAATGGATGAAGACTGCTTTACAAGTAGGCAGACCCAAGATTCACTCCAATACAAGCCCTGCTGAGTTGCAGGGAGCTGCCGTGAAGAGTTGCTGGATCCATGGGGGATCCGCGTCATTGGCTCAACTTCAGGCGCCCTGCAACAAGGGGTTGCGGGGTATAGGGGGGTCGCCTGTCAGTTAACCCGCTCTGTTATTTGTATCACAAATAAAACTGCAACTTCTTATTCCCAACATACTTGTCTGTGTATCATTTGGGTGGAGAGGGTTGTGGGACGAGGTGTACCAATGCAACTACTATGAGGGAGGCCCGAGGTCCCTGCAGGTGACCCCCATAGGAGGGCAAACCCCGTAGTAGGGCGCAGGGAACCGAGGCAAGCCCATGGGAGGGAGGGGGGGGCGGGGTCACGCTAGGATAGGCCACCCTCTTTCCTGGGATGGTTATAGGGGAGCCCCTCCCTCCTGGCGCCCTCTTTGCTGCTGCCCCCCTCTATCACTACGGTTGTGTAGGCTGCTCCTCGCCAGCCTCAGGCCCCTTTAGCCCCCTTAGGCCCTCTCCCTCACCCCCCCACGACACCGGACGCGAGGCCCGCAATTTCAGCTCCCCTCCCTACCGCTCACCCGCTGAAAGGGGGAAGTGGGGAGGGGGGAATATATTAATGTTGTATTTATGTTTTCTAGGTTGCAGGAGGAGTTACAAGGCGACCCCCCCCCCCCATGCAGGACAGGCGCAGAAACAGGACCTGAAGCCCAGTGCAAAATGCACACCGCTGAGTCATATATAAGCCGAGGGGCCCTTCTTGGGGACTTGGTTCAACGGCACCCCGTTAGTCCTTAGGGCGGTTGTAAGCCGGAGCAACCGGGGGTTTACTAATAACGCCCCGCCTGGATGGGGAAGGTGTGAGTTGACTCTCCCTTGTCTGGAGAGTGGGGCAGGTGGACGATATGTCCACCGGTGGGAGGCTGGTGCCTCCCAGGATCGACACCTGGCTAGGGCCATTGTGTCCGCGTCATTGGCTCAACTTCAGGCGCCCTGCAACAAGGGGTTGCGGGGTATAGGGGGGTCGCCTGTCAGTTAACCCGCTCTGTTATTTGTATCACAAATAAACCTGCAACTTCTTATTCCCAACATACTTGTCTGTGTATCATTTGGGTGGAGAGGATTGTGGGACGAGGTGTACCGATGCCACTACTATGACCTATGCTCGTGACTGGGCAATAGAAGCTTGTGACTGGGCAATAGAAGAGGTGAGGAAAACCCATAGAGTTCAGATGGAGAATTGTCAGCACTACCCATTATGCATACATGGGTACAGCGGGAATAGACTTCCCCTCTTTCCACAGATCTCATCCCATGCAGCCTTTTTTAGATTTTACTGGGTGCAAATTTGCACCCAGTAAAGCTGGGTTCAATGTTTTTAAACCCAGCATACCCGGGCGACTCAGTAATTTCAGGTACGGAAGCACCAGACCCATTCAGAATCAGGCAGAGTGATGACGCCTCTAGAGATGCTGCTCAGTGTCACTAATAATCAGGCCCAGAGTCCACAAGCTAAATTGGTCTTTTTTTCCACTGTATTATTGGCAGAGATGCATGGTATAAACAAGCGTTTCAGCCTGTGGCTTTCCAAAGTATAGTTCTGTTCCTTTCTACATTTCAGATTTCTGGAAGAGTGAAATTGTGGTCCAAGCCTACGAGTGAAGTGGAACAGAAGACACTCAACCTGTGATCAAGCAATTAAAAGGTACTATTTTCGGATTGCAAACCAGAGGGATGCACAGAGATCAACGGTATTTTATAAAGGGACTTTTCAGCAGCTTGTAAACCGAGAGAGAAGAGCATGTACTTATTTTGTGTGTATTCATTGGTGCCCATTCGCTAAGTTGTCAGGTGCAGCCCACATGTAGTTAGTCTTCAATAGTATGGTTTGAAACTTCCTGTATGGAAGAAGGGCACAACACCTAAGAGCAACATTTCTCCCAGTGGTAGGGAAGGTTACAAGAGTGTTACTGAGATGTGACCGCACCCACAGCTCTGAACCCTCATGGACGAGAAGGGAGAGGTCAGAGGAAGATCAACGGACAGATCCCTCTTTTTCCAGGCTTTGGATGGATAAAATTAGGAATAAATCACTAATACACACCTGTGCAGCCTCCTCGACTCTTGACTCTTCGAGGGTTAAGAAAGAAGCTGCTCTCCAGCAGAATGCGGACACATATAAACTAAGGAAGTTAGATAAACTTGATTTGATCTGCACCGCCTCCCCATGGATGCTTTGAGAAAGACAGGGCCGGCATTGGCCACGCCACTCGTATGGCGGGCGCACCGGCCCCCCCTCCCTCTATCACGCAACAATGACGTGACAGGCGCGCCTCGAATCCAATAGGTCCTCGGGCCTCCCAGCGACCCGGAAATGATAGAATCACTTCTGGGTCACCAGAGGAGCAAAGGCCAGGCCGGTTAGAACTGGCCTGGCAGGTAGGGGGTTAGAAGGCCGGGGAGCGCGAGAGTCTGCCTCTTTGACTCCACGCTTCACTGCCTGCTCCACCGGCCTCTAGAGAGGCTATAATTGTTTTCTCTTCTTTTTCGTTGCAGGTATCGTCGACAGAGAAAGCTGGACAGCATCAGAGTTTAACGGATCATCAGGAGAACGTTGCAGCGAGATTTTAATTTGGTTCCTCTGCAGGATCGGCGCTGGAGGAATTACGTGTTTCTCCTTGGTTTTTCATTCCCTTACAGGCGGCAATTGAGATGTGCTGCACCGCGGGACCTCGGGACGACGAGGGGAGCCAGGCATCGACGAGAGCGGGGATTCCTTTTCTCTTTGCTGAGCTGCGCCCGCACCCGCTTCTTTGCAAATACGAGACGGGCAATACGGAAGCATTGATATTTAAAGGCGCGCACAGCGCTTATTGAAGGTAACGCCGGGAAGGGGGTTTGTGCTCGCAAAGAAGAAGACTCAGCGGTCCCGGTTGTGTGGGCAATTTTTCCCCCTTTTTAAAGGCAGCAATTGTGGTGGCGCCAGTGTGCTTAGCGTTTTTTCCTGTGACATAGCGGCCCAGGCAAGATTGAGCAATTCTCCCCCTTAGTTGAAGTCAGCGATTGTGGTGGCGCCGGCGCGCATAGCATATTTTGCCAAAGCTGCATATTTTGTTGGAGGTCAATTACATTAGGTGTTTGTAGGGCACATCAGGGCCACTGGCATATCGGCTGGCAGTGGCACAGCTGGACAAGGGTCAAGTTTTGTTTACATAGTGTATTGTGTATGTATAGCATTTTGCTTTTGACAACAGTGATATAACATTCTCTTGTCATAAATACCGAACCCAAGTTCGAAAAGACTCCGCTGTGGCGCATCTCAGGTGGCAGAAGGACATCACTCACAGAGGTTACAGACAGGCCTGCATTTCACTGCTTCTCTGGGCCGCACAGGCTTGAGATTACTCGCCCAACACCCAGGTCAGCTGGTGTGGCGCCGCTCCAGTTGCGTGGTGCTTACGGCTGATTTGTGTACCTCCAACAGGGCGCAGGTAAGGACCTGGACAGGTTTTCTAGGCCAGGCATAAAATATTGTGGGGAGGCTCCCAGTGAGAGAAAACATTGAGGTAAAGATAACATCGTGTTTGCGGTGTTATTGTTTATAAGTGATCCTGCAATTTGGGCTCAGGTGCTATGGCCAGAATGCATGGCGTGAAGCGTTCCTGCATGGAACACATGATGAAGTCCATGATACGCAGGATGGTGACTGTGGATAGGAGATCAGGAAAGGTGGAAAAAATAGGGCAGAGCCTTGCGGAACTTAGAGAAAGAGGCCCAAGAAGGGGAAGACCCAAGAAAAAGCCCCCGTGCCAGTCCCTCATCTGGGGAGGGCGGTGATAGGCCCGGTCCATCGGGTGAGGTTCCTTCGGGCGGGGGTCCCATTCACACCAGTACCAGTGGTCTCCACAGCTATCCCAGTGGTCCCCACACATATCCCACTGGTCCCCCCACCAATCTCAGTGGCCCCCACACCTATTCCAGTGGTCCCCACACATATTCCAGTGGTCCCTATACCTGTCCCATTGGTCACTACACCTGTCCCAGTGCTCCCTACACTTGTCCCAATGGTCCCTGTGGGTGTGGCCCCGCAGGTTGGTGTCCCATTAGGTGCCCCAACAGGCAACAATCAGGTCCCACAGGAATTAGTGGCACAGATAGCGGCGGTTCTCCCTTGGTTAGGGAGGGCAGGGATGTTGCCAACTTCAGTGGGGGCAAAGGAGGTAGGGGGGAAACTTTGGCTGAGGCAAAAAGTGGTGGCAAAGATTATTGCAACACCAGGAGGGACGCCAAGCGAGGGGCCAGGTACTCCATCTCTTCCGCAACCAACTGGGGGGGTTCCTTTAGCAGGAAACAACAAAGATGTGCCAGAGAGCAGCCATGGGAAGGACAAGCTGACGGAGCCAGCTGGAGTGGTTTCAATAGGTAAGGAAGTGACATTACCATTACTGGGCATGAGTGAGTCATGCACCGGGAGGGAACATTTGGCCACGCATGTAACGCGAGAAGTGAAAGAATTGATATGGTCTGGTGCTTACATTAATATGTTCTCTCTGCTCATGGATGGAAGGGAAATGGAGTATTCAAGGAAACAGAAAGTTTGGATGCTTCCTAGTGAATGGTGTAGTGAATTGTTGAAATTCAAGGTAGAGGAGAATTTGAGCAACTGGATTAGGGCTTTCTCAGTATTTATGGCAATAACAGCTGAGCGTTCTCCTAACATACAAGCTGAAATGGCTTGTTACCAGAGCAGGATTACTATGACTCATGATAAATATGGGGCATAGGGTGAAAGGAATATGACAGAAATTTCAGGAAGGCTAGGGCAGCTGACCCATCATTTTCCTGGGACCGAGTTGACATGATCCCATGATTGGTTCAGTTTGGGCCAGGGCAGCCTGCTAACCCAGTGCAAAACTTCAACAAGGGTCACACATTTCAATCTTCTCATCCCTTTCGGCCACCCCAAACGACGGGCGCGGCCCCTAGTCCAGGTAGCGGTGGGGGACGGAAAGGGACATCTTGGGATTTTAACAGGCGGACATGCACCTGGACCCCGGGCACCTGTAAGTTCAGGCATGCATGCTCTAACTGCGCCAACCCTTCTCACCCAAAATCCAAATGCATCAAAAATTCAGGGTATATGGGAAAGAAGAAACAAAAATGAGGAAAGGACACAACTTATAACACACTCACCCATTGAAGTAACAGCCATGACTCCTTGGTTAAACAAATACCCAGATCATGCCACGGCTAGGACATTGCAGAAGGGTTTTCTGTATGGCTTTAGGATTCCTGCATTTGACTACGTAGGGAGACCGGACTGCAGAAATCAGCTGTCGGTGAGGTCCAACCCTGGGGTGGCAGCAACAAAAATTGCAAAAGAATTATGCTTGGGCAGAATAACTGGGCCTTTTGATCACATTCCTGTACACAATTTTGTTTGCTCACCCCTAGGGGTGAACCCCAAGAAAGATGAAGGGGAGTTCAGGTTGATTCATAATCTGTCAGCACCTAGAGGCAGTTCCTTGAATGACGCCATCAGTGAGGAGATCTGTAGTGTTAAATATGCTTCCTTGACCAAGCAGTTAAAATGCTAAGGGATTTGGGTCCTGGGGCCTTGCTAGCCAAATCTGATATTGAGTCTGCTTTCCGTTTGCTGGCAGTCCACCCACTGGATTACCACCTTCTGGGTTTTAAATTCCAAGACAAATACTACATGGATTTGTGCATGCCCATGGGGTGCTCGGTCTCCTGCGCCTACTTTGAAAAATTCAGTTCATTTTTTATATGGGTTTTTAGACAGGCAACGGGGCATCAATATGTCATGCATTATCTGGATGTTTTTTTTTTTCTGGGGTCAGCGGGCTCTCAGGAGTGTGCTTGGGCGTTGCAGGAATTTTGCACGCTCGTGCAGACTTTCGGGGTTCCTCTAGCGCCTGGGAAGACAGTGGATCCAACGACAAAAATTGAATTCCTGGGCATCGAATTAGACTGAGTACAGGGGTGTTTCCGGTTACCTATAGACAAAGTTAAGAAATTTAGGATAGCATTACAATAATGTCTGGCAAAGGATAAGGTAACCTTACTTCAGCTGCAACAGACAGTGGGTCAGTTGAACTTTGCGCTGAGAGTCATACCTATGGCATGACCATTCTCCCGCTCCATCTCACAGGCCATGGTGTGTCTCCAAGAAAAGCACCACCATACAAGACTGTCGTCCGAGGTTCGGCAGGACATGCATATTTGGATGGCATTCCTGGAGTATTTCAACGGCAGGGTGGTGTGGGCCGATCCTCCCACTACTTCCGCGGAGAAAGGTTTATGGACTGACGCTGCGGGCAGTGTTGATTTTGGTGCCATACTCGGTAGAGTGGGTGGCGCAACATTGGCCAGCATGGTGGGTGGAGAATGGGGTGACAGCCAACATTGGTTTCCTTGAACTTTTTTCTATTTGGGTGGCACTCACTGTTTGGCCTGAACATCTGCGTAATCAATCTGTGGTTTTTTGGTCAGACAACATGACTGTGGCGGAATGCTCAACCAACAGGCTGCACGGTGTAAAATGATCCTTCGTCTGTTGAAGGAGATAGTGTTGTTATGCATGAAACTGAACATACAGTTTAAGGCTAAACATGTCCCGGGAGTCTTGAATACTGCTGCTGACGCACTCTCTTGCTTCAAGATGCAGGTTTTCAGGGAACACCTACCCTCTGCGAAGGCAACCCCAACATTCTTCCTGTAAGTACTTTAGCAGATTGGTGCCCCCAACTACAGAACCTCGTGGCAGCTAGCCTAGCTTCCAAGACTAGGAAAGCTTATGAAGGGGCGTTTTGGGCTCACTGCGCTTTTTTGGGGAAGTATTGGGTAGAAAAATGGCATGACACAGGGGCATTCCTGCGATATTTAGATACTTTGAATAGGGAAGGGCGCTCAGCGGCGGCGGCCAGACGACATGTGGCCGCAATCTCCTTCTTCGCACAAATTAAGGGCAGTGGGGAAACCTACCAATAGTTTCATTGTTAGAAAGGCCATGAAAGGGTGGCGACGCCTCCAGGGATCAGCACCAGGCACAAGACGCCCAATTGGGATAGAACTGCTGGCATCTCTACTAGCAGCTCTTGATGGCATTTGCAGCTATACAGGGGAGGCGTTGCTATTCAGAGCCACCTTTTCATTGGCCTTTTTATGGAGCCTTTAGGATAGGGGAGTTGGTGGCACAGAATAAACAGGATGTGCAAGGAGGGCTGCAGCTTGAACATGCAAAAGTATATGGCGACACTTTACTAATATCTGTTAGAAACTCCAAAACAGATCAGGAAGCCCGTGGCAAAGGAATAGTACTCCACCACGCACATGATAATCCTTGCTGCCCGGTGACTCAGCTAGAAGTATTCCTACGACGGAGGAATAGTACAATGGGGGGAGCATTGCTAATACATGCAGATGGGACTCTACTCACCAGGTTCCAAATTAAGGGCAGTGGGGAAACCTACCAATAGTTTCATTGTTAGAAAGGCCATGAAAGGGTGGCGACGCCTCCAGGGATCAGCACCAGGCACAAGACGCCCAATTGGGATAGAACTGCTGGCATCTCTACTAGCAGCTCTTGATGGCATTTGCAGCTATACAGGGGAGGCGTTGCTATTCAGAGCCACCTTTTCATTGGCCTTTTTATGGAGCCTTTAGGATAGGGGAGTTGGTGGCACAGAATAAACAGGATGTGCAAGGAGGGCTGCAGCTTGAACATGCAAAAGTATATGGCGACACTTTACTAATATCTGTTAGAAAATCCAAAACAGATCAGGAAGCCCGTGGCGAAGGAATAGTACTCCACCACGCACATGATAATCCTTGCTGCCCGGTGACTCAGCTAGAAGTATTCCTACGACGGAGGAATAGTACAATGGGGGGAGCATTGCTAATACATGCAGATGGGACTCTACTCACCAGGTTCCAGTTCAAAAGGGTTATGGGCATGGCAATAAACAGGGCAGGTTTGGATCCTGGGTGCTTTGGAACATACTTGTAAAGAATAGGGGCTGCAATTAAAGCAACAGCTAGAGGTTTGCACAGCACCAGTGTGAAAAGGATTGAGAGGTGGTCCTCCAATTGTTATAAGCGTTATGTGCAGCTACACATGCTGCAAGTGTGGCATTTCTCATTTGTACTGATGCATGTTCCACCTCTGCTTACATTTCAGTTTCTCAAACCTGTCACGCAGGGGGGAAACTGGTGGTGGCGCACCAGCAGCAAGATACAATACAAGGACGGGCTCATCCACAGGAATGTAGGACCACATGTTGTTTGGGTCATTGCCCACTCATATGTAAGACGTTTGAATGCAGTTTTGCCTTCAGGAAATTACAGACACAGAGTTGAGCAGGCCGGTTTTAGGGTGTCGTTTCATGGAAAAGGGGGTCTCTGCCTTAATCAGTTCAGGGGTTTCGTTACAGATCTTTTCGGTAAACATGGGGCTTCACCTAGCATAATTATCCTGCACCTGGATGGGAACGATTTGGTAAATCTGGGTAGAAGAGGCTTGATGGAAGACATAATTTCAGAGGTGGACTGGTTAGCTAAGACATGCCTGGGGTGCACCATAGTATGTTCTAAGATGGTTCCCAGATTTAAATGGAGGTGGGGAGATTCTGTAAAAGCGTTGAATCACTCAGTAAGGAGGATCAACAATAAAATAGGGAAATTGTTCAGGTCTCCTCAGCTACAGACAATCGCACACAGGTGTATCAGGGGGGAGCCGTGCTTCTTAAAAGACGGGGTTCACCTGACTAGGGTAGGGAATGAAATCCTGTTAGAAAATGTAGTGGCTTGGCTAGTGAGTTTTAAGGACAGAGCATGACCTTTCAGTGTGGAAGTGTAGGGGAGGCCAGATAGTCGGTCAACTACGCTGGCCTGTGGCCGTAAGGTCATGATTGGTAAGCAGTACATTTAAGGTCCTCAGAGGGCGATGCCATTCTTGAATGGTGCCGCCCAAGGGGAGGGGCAAGTGGTCTCTCCTAGAACTCCAGGGGCAATTACAGCCAGTTGGTTAGATGGGTGCGGGGGACAGGGGGGAGTCACGCCTTCTCTAGGCTGGTTGGCCACCTCGCACGTGCACAATGACGCCAGTAAACGGCGCAGAGATGCAAGGGCCCCCTTTAATGGATTTAACAGAGCGTATGGGGATAAACGGGGAGGAGGGACCCTCATGGTAAGCGGGCCCTCTGCGCATGCGCACTCCGACTGGAGGGCGTGGTTAATTGATAAGCATCTGACACCAGTTAGTGACCTTGCAGTAGCCCCAAATAGGATATGCAGAAAAGTAAATTCTGTATGATTATGGTTTATATGTTAGATTTGGATAGGAAATACCTTGTACTAGAATTATGTTAAGGTTAGCCATCTGACATCTGTATTTATCAATTGTAATCAATTACATGAAAAGTTTTTCTGGGTAATCATGTAAATATTTGTTTTTATTTCAATTTTGTTTTAATTTTATGTTTAATAAATACGGCCGGGGTTGTACGACCCTCGCTTCCAAAGAAATCCATCTCATGTCATTTAATAAGGTTTCATAAAGGAGAGGGGGGGGGGGGTTTAGGTAGTCCCTGGCCATGCTGCTGAGCAGTTCTCTCCCTTTCGCTGAAATGCTGCAATGAGAGTTTTTGCTTCAACAGATTGCTCACCTTCCCTGGGGTTCCATGAACATTGGCCACAGACTTGGCCATTGCATATGATTGGTTGGCTGGTAGTCAGACTAAACCAATAAGGAGGATGGATTTAAATTGACTGGGAGGTGCTTATCATAGATGGTCAAGGATGTGGAGGCCACAGCATCTGAAACAGTCCAGTTTACTTATGAGCGGATAAAAAGAGGGAATCGGCAGTTCACACCTGCCAAGTGCAGTTGGCTAAGGATATTTTTATTTCGAACTGTGAAAAGTCGAATCAGTTTCAAACTACTCTATTTTGCTTCCTATTTATTTACTGTTTACAGGAGTAGAACACCATCTATGAATTAGGACGTGGCTAAGAGAGTGTCGGTGTTGAATGACCCCTGCCTGAACCCCTGTTTGCGCAAGGGTCTGAATTTTGAGATAGTGGTATTTACCACATCGAGAAATTACCGGGTGCATTAAACATCTCACCCTTCGTTAAATTTCAGCGGGTCAAATCCTCCGGAATTTAACAAGGGGACAGTGTGTGGAATTGCCAATTTATCAAGGAATTATATAATGTGCCATTATAGGGAAAATCAAAACCTTTGCGCATTTTAGAGCCATATGGAAACCTGGGGCCATCTGGAGCATTCTGCTTAATTCGTCCCCAGTTATGCGTGCTTTAAAATACAACAGGGCAGATTTACAAGCCCCTTGTGCCTCTTTTGCGCTGCCGTTGCGTCACTTTTGTGATGCAGCGGCGGCGCAAAAGATGCGCCATGGTGCGAGTTATTAACAAGGTGACACATCAGGGAGATGTGTCACGTTGTAAAGCCCTGCGCCATCAGGAGGCGTTCCGGCGCAGGGGAGGGCGTTCCTGCGCAGGAACGCCTCCTAAAAGTGGCTGAGTGAAATCTACAAGATTTCACTCAGTCACTTTTAGGCCAATGCTGCGTCAAAACCCTGCGCCTGCTTGGAGCAGGCGTAAGGCTTGACGCAGCATTGGAAGAATAGGCCCCCCCAGAGCATTGCTGGAGCTGCGTCGCGCTTGCGACGCAACTCCAGCAATGCGCCGCCTTTACGGCACAGATGCGTCACGCATCTGTGCCGTTTTTGCTCCATGGTGCGCAGCATTGTAAATGCTGCGCACCATGGGTGGCGGAGCTGCGGCGCACAATTACTGGCACATCCCTCCTAATTTGCAGGGATGCGCCAGTAATTGTAATTCTGCCCCAACCTTTTTATGATACAAACAAATGAATATGATTGACAAGGTCCATCTTTGGAAGGAGCGCCCCCTGGAGGATTACATTTCTCCGTCGGGGTCAAGAATGCCACTTCGGGCACTGATCTGCACACATAAGATCCTTTAATACCTAGAAGTGCAGCCCGCATGCACAGAATGTTATTGGCATTTTTGGCACTCTATAGTACCAGTTTATATAACTAGTTTTCCCATAAAAGAAAGAATCCTTTTAAGGGCAGGAAAATGAGGTGAAAGAAGAGCTCACCAAGCCCCACAGTTGTCCTAAAAATGCTCTGCAGTTTCGGAATTCCCAGAAAAATGAAAAAGTCGGACCTCGTGTTTTGTTGTGAACAGTTGGCTCTGGTGGGAACAGCTTTGTCGAGTCCGAGTGAAGATACCTGGCGCCCAGTCAGGCACGCACAGAAAGGCACGTCACGACGCGGCCGGCCATCAGCACGCGCCGGCCCTCTGCACGCGCCGGCCTGTGCATTCACACCCTGGCTGCAATGGAAACTATGCAGCCCTCTTGAGTCCGAGGGCCGAAAGATGAACAGCCTCTTCCCGGCTTGTCACGTAGCCTGGAACGTGTTGTGAGTGGAATGTTGTGGCTAAGTCTGGACAAACACTGGAAAGTCTTTTGTCGACCAGGCCCTCTGTGCTTTTCAGCTGTGAAGGATTTGTCTTCCAGCCGTGCAAGTTTGCAGTTTTTTATTTTTATTTTAAAAAGGGCCAACACAAGAAATGTACAGCATATTTTTTTCAAATCTTTTGGATAATAATTCACCATTTTTACAGTCTGTTCTGAAAACTTGTGAGCTATTCCAAAACTGTAGAGTCTCAGATTGCACCGTTTCTTCAGTGCATAAGGGAAGCTGATAATTAAGCTTATGTGAGAGAAAAACCCTCTTCACTCACATTACTCGACGCCCCTTAGGGCCAGTCCACCCTGGTTTTTTTATACCATAATATTTTTTTTTATATAGTTCTTGTGTGCCGTTTCATACCATTGTAAGCAACATGTTTACTTATTGCCGTCCTTAGGAATTCTCAGTTTATCGGCCTAGGGAGCGGTGCAGCTGATAAGGGGTTCTAGTCGCACCCGGAAGCTATTACTAAACCAGATCCTGGTTGGGCCCATTGACATATGCTGCCTTTATCTATTTGTCATTTATTTTCCGACACCAGGACTCATTCGCATAGTGATTGGTGGGCCAGATTTACCATTCCTCAACAATGTTGAATTGTGCAGCTTTTCATGACAATACATTGTGCTGCATGTGGGCAGAATCCTGCGTCATGGATGCTCTGTATTTACCGTATGACGCACCATGAGGCAGAACAGAGAAGCGTCATGCAATGTGACGCAAAGTTGTTGTTTTGCCTCAATATACTGCAAGGAAAATACAACCTATAACATCATGCAAAGTTGAATTATATGCCATAAGACACCATTACTTTCCGCTGGTGAGCACTGTGTCACGCAGGAGTGTACTGTGTTGCAGGAAGGTAAAAAGACTCCCTTCAGGCGCACTTTCCAGGATCCAGGGCTGTGGGGGCACCACTTGAGGGGTCGGACTCAGCATACACAGTCATGGTGCTGGGTGTAATGTATTTGGATCCGTTTCTGTCCCTGAGGCTCTGATGAAGAGGCCAGCCAACTAGCCCTTAAAGTCACTCGGGTGGTCCTGAGTTGAAGAACCAAGTCCACTACTTTCAGTCAAGCAGCAGGTCAGCAGGTCAGCAGGTCAGCGGGGCAGCAGAGTAGCAGTCCTTCTTGCAGAGCACTGCAGCAGTGTTTCTTAGTCTTCCACAAGTTCAGAGTTTTACTGAAGAGTTGGCTATGAGGGACCTATGTATTTTGCCTGGTTCTCACTTTAATAGAATAAGGTTCTGGAGGTTTTCACCCCCACAGGTGTTGTGAATATGTTCTCTGTCTGCCCGGGCCCCAGTTTGTCTTGGGTGACACAAGACATATTGCCAAACCCTTTGTGATTCAGGTCAGGCAGAATTTATGTGATGTGCAAGTGTGTAAGTTGACAGCTCTTTCCCCTTATCAAGTCAGAGATGGTCCATCCAGCCAACATCTATGGCCCTTTGTCTCACTGTCGGAGAACAATACACAAAGACAAACAGCAAGCCTTACGGTCACGTGACCCACGGTACAGGCAACAGTCACCACATGATCAGGTCAGCATAATGTTACTTTTCAAAACATGGCATTTACTGAATTGTCACTTGAAATCCAACTTAACCATTGCATTGGGTTTTATTGTACAATTCATTAGCCCCCAAAAATTACTTTCATGCTTGATCCCAGTCTAGTGTTGCCGCTTATGAAATGTTATAAGGTAAGCCAATGTTATCCTTTTGGAGATGTACACTTTACAGAGTTTAAAAACTGTATTCAGGAGTTCATCACTACCAGGGCATAAGAATTTTCACAGTACATGTGAACTTTTGAAATACATTGTATCCTGCCTTCTGGCCTGTTTTGGTCCCACCACAGGGGTATCACATGTATTACCTTGTGAGGTTTGGGCCTGCCAAGAGGTTTATCATGCCAGGTCCAAATGGCTGTGTAAATCTGCACACAATGGTTACCTTAGCAGGCCAAAGTCACATGTAAAGGTCTACATATGTATGTGGCACAATGAGTGCTGCATGGCAACTTGTAGCATGTAACTAACAGGCCCTAGGTACATGTAGGTCTTCTTTACTTGGGACTTACACATTAGTTAAGAAAATTAATTTGGGTGCAAGACAATGTTACTGTTTTCATAGGAGAGAGCACAAGCACTTTACCCTTGGTTAACATTGGTAAGGTGCACAGAGTCCTAACGACATCACAAAAGTAGTCAGTAAAAACAGGAGTCTGGACGGGAAGATGTTTGTCCCAAACCACACCAATAATGTCAGGTCCAACAATCAAAAATGGACATTTTGTAAATGATGGTGTGACAGCAGTTCACCTGGGCATACTCAAATCCATTTCAGACATTACAATTTGGACATATTGAAATGCTTTAAAATATGTATGAAAAATTGACTGTCTAGGAGAAACTGTTATTTAAACCTGTCATAATTAATGTATGTTCTTTAAAATGTAAATCAGTCAATGAAGAGTGGTAACATGTATCTCATTATCTTACAGACAAAATGGCACAATCTCCCGTACAGCAGCCTGTCGATGAATATCAACCTGACCTTGACTCCACCCTGCCCGTCATGGATGAAGACACCTTCAACCAACTCCTGGACGTTATACACACTGCTCCAATGATCTTGGCAAGGGATGAAGACATTGTTGGGTCTCCAAATGAACCAACCCAGACTGTGTATCATCCACCTGTTGGCTATATGGGCAGCATGAACTCTGATGACCCTCAAGTTATGTTTCAAAGGAGTGTGGTAGCGGTCCAGTACCATATGCTGGAATTGTCAAGTTGGGTATGGAGACTTTAGTGACAGAATAGAGGGAGTCCAGAAGTGTCTCAGCCCTATTAACGGGTTGGAAGAGGCCATAAGAGACACCCATTCTTTGCTCTGTGGAATTGTTGCCTCCTTAGAAGACACTGCTGGTGTAATGATGATGCGAGACAAAGAACAAAAACCTCCTACATCTCACACCAATGATGTAGAACAGCAGCTAGGAGGCATCAATTCTCAATCCAGTCATTGTAATAAGGACTGGAGGCCTTGGATAAATGATTGGAGGCCAAGAAGGACTCTTTATATCAGTAAATAGTGCCCTCAACTGCAAAGTCATTGCTGTGTTGCAAAACCAGCAAGCCCATGCCAGAGATAACCATGCAGCCTTGGTTCTGTGGATGTGACAGGCTGATTTCCTGCTGGCACTCTGTACTCTAAATTGTTGTGTGGAACTATGATAAGTGCATCTGAACGGAAATTAGTGTACAACATTTGTCGATTGTCATGATGCTTGGTTTTCAAGCCTGGAACCGTTGCTTGTAAGGATGTAAAATCACAATACAATTTTGTTTAAAAAAAAAAAAATATGCAGATTTACTTGCACTCACTAATGTCATTGGGAAAAGGGGAGATCCAACTTCACCCTCTGATATATGTGCATCACATCCATCCACCATCAATCCTCAGCCTCCTATTCCACCACAACGACAGCACCAGGAGGCTGATAAATCAGCCGAGGATAAACATGTACAATTCCCAATTTGACATCTTGGATTTCCTGATGACTGTTAGTGAATGTGTTCTGCTCAGTTTTACTAAAGTGTCCTGTGTTTCAGACCATGTCCAGTCATTTGCAACAGTCCTCTATTGGTGACATTTAGTTGATCTTGTATCTGTTGTTTACCAAAAGCATCCTTTTTACTAATGGTAATTTATTGTCAAACAATGGTAATTTTGTTAACCTCTAAGTCTGAGCACTTGTTCATTGTATTATGTTAATTCTACTGAACAATTTTTCTATACCATGTGCAATCAAGGCACAGAAGTATAGTGTACAATGGAACCAATAAAACATTGTAGACTTTCTTTTGTGAATAAAAGGTCAGGTGTTTCAAACATCATTAAAGTGTTGTTGTATGTTGGTAGAATAATAACGTGTACATCATGAGTCCTTCATTGGTACTGTTAATGCCTTATTAAATACTTCACTCAGCTGTCTGCAAATATACCCACAAATTATAAAAAAAACACACTACATGTTACTGATATGTCATCTCTATGCCCACTTCCAAGTCATGTCCCAGATAGTTAATGAATAATCATGTGTCATATCAGTGTCACATACTGTATTCCACACAGTTTTTCCTTGAGATATTTTACGATTGTACACATACCATATTACGATGTCAATGTGTGGTGGCACAACTTAGGGCCTGATTAGGATGATGGTCAGACTGCACACCGACAGGCCATTGGTGGCCGTCCAACAGCTCTTCGGTGCGACCGCCGGCTTACAATTCTGGCAGTCAGACACACAGTGGGCAGAGGGAAGACCGCTGCCTTATTCAAGATCTGAGTTCAATATAGGCAGTGGTTCGGTTAGTTTCACTGAATGGTGGTAGTGCTGAGGCAGGCACCGCCATCGGGATTGCGATAGCCCTTTCCGACAGCCTTTTCATGGTGGTGAGACCGCCATGAAAAGGCTGTCGGAAAGGAATATGGGGGCCCCCAAAACAGGGCTCCCATCTGTTGTGGGCCACTGTAAAGTTGTCCCGGGGTCACATGGAGTGCCCCCACTCACATCCATGCACTGTATGCCATACATGACATGGTGCATGACACATGGTCCATGGACGTGCAGGAGGTTCTCCGTACCACAGTGGCTTGTGCTCAGGCCCTTTTCCTTGCCTGCAGCATAAGCCATTGTGATATGGAGCACTTTCCAACTGCCAGCCCGGCGATTGCATCGTAATGCAGCAGGCGGACCGCCGCATGCTTGACTGGCGGTCTCCTGACTGCCGAAATAGCTGTTCAATGTTGCACTGGCTGCTATCAAAATCAGCCCCATAGTGGGTAAATTGTATAGCTGACTCTACATCTCCTACTTCTGAGCATACCATATATGAATCATGTTCCTAGATATACAACATATGTTAGCACACTACAAATGTCAATAAAATATATAGTCCCTGGATTTATTAAGATTTTTTGTTGCCCTTGTCCCATACAAGGGGGCGCGGGGCAAGGCAGAACATAGATCGAGAGTTTCCAAGACACGCAAGCCATCTTGTCATACACTGCGTGACTTGGCTTATCGTGTGTAATGCGAGGCAGCGAGGTCTTTGCCTTGCATTAGTGTGCCCTGAGAAGACATTCCATAGGTGAAGCATAGGTCTTTCTATGCATCCACACTTGGATTGTTACGCATTTCCAAATCTAGCAACACTGGTAGACCTGGGAATGTGTCAGAATTGTACGCCTTTCCAACAGAGGTGCTACAAGGAGAAATATCAATATTTCTTCTTTTTTTTAAAACTCATTCTGAGTGTGCTGCATTGTGCAACACACTTAAATGGCTCTAAGGATTCTATATGGCTGGAAGATTTTCCTTCCAGCCCAGGAACATCCCTGCATGCAACGCAGGCCCCTTTGCACCATGGCACAAGGGTACATGTGTTTGCGCTATAAGAACTCATTGCACATGCGCTGTGAGAGAGCAGGAATGCACCATTTCTAGCTAGATATGGGTCGTTCCTTCCCTCTCCATGTGATGCAGTGCACTGCAGCAAGTTGTCATGCCGCAGTGTGTCTCTAAGAGTATTAAGCGGCTATATATTATGGATTCTTTTAAATGTAATTGTCAGGGTAGCCCAAACAAATGTTTCTAAACCTCTTCAATGGCGGCTCCTCTATGGGGGCGTTTGGGCGCCGCCCCCCTGCTTTCTCGCCATATGAGAAGGCAGAAACAAATGGTAGTTATTGCCGTAATAACTACCATTTGTTTCTGCCTTTTCGCACGGCGAGAAAGCAGAAGTTCCTGGTTGGGCAGCTTCAGGCCGCCCACACCGACAGTATTAACAACAGTGGGCAAGCCACTCCCCCCTCCCCTTGAGCAACTCTGCCCACGCTTCCTGTTCTCTCTGTATGCTGCAGCATACAGAGAGAAAATTACGTTGGTGGGGCAGCGGCCGCACCAATCAACAACGCGGCGGTGGAGGGGAGGGAGGCTGCCTGCCGCCTTCCTGATGACGTGCACAGTGCTGCAGGACTTGAAAACAAGGACGGCGGGAGTCGGGATGGTAAGTTTACTTTATTTAATATATTTGTTTCCTTTCCATTAAACCCCTCCCGCCTCCCCCCTCCCCTCCTCATCCCCTCCGGTCGTCGCGACCCCATTTCCACCCCACCCGCCCGTAATGCCGGCCCGGCCCTGACTTCAGCCTAGTATGTTATCCCCTGGCATGGTGCGTCCATGACCATCCACCGTCGCTGTTAACATGTTCCTGTCCTTGGTTCTACAGACTCTGCTGCCATGCTCCCAACCTTCAGCTACAGAAGCCATAGTAATGTGGTATTATTCAGACAGAGGCAAGCGGCACCTCCTACACATGGGCAGAACCATCTTAAGTTAAAGTACAATATTGCCAGGCGCTATATTACCAGGCGCTTTGTGTTCCTTTTTTTCTGACCCTTGATGTTAGTGAAGTGGGTTAAATAAGGGACGGTGACGGTAATGGTTCCACTAGCCTGCAAGCTCAGTAAATTGATTAATCTGCAGGTCATTCCAACAAGGCGGACCCACCCTTCTGTTCTTCAGGTTATTACACTGGACACCAATAAAATGAGTGATAGTAACATCTGTTATTCCCAGCTCTCGGAAATGGCGAAAGAGAAGCATTACACGCTGTATAAAAACAATCCTTAGTGGGGACGGCCCCCAGCAGATTCATTCTTAAAACCCCTATGCTGTGTCGTGGACTTAGCTTTATCAAGACACGCAATTTTCTTTTCTATATAGATCACCCGAGAGCCTGGAAATGTTCCAAAAGAAAAAAGAGTTAAATGTACAGGGATGTTTATTATTTGTTTTACAATGCGCTAATTAGGGTTGGAACTTTCAGCCTAGAAACAAAGGGGCATATTACCAAGCTATAGCGATAATTATTGCTATTGCTTGGTTAGAGACAAAAATGTACCGCTGAGCTGCGGCGATTTTTACCGCAAATAAACCTTGGTATTACCAAGGTTTATCGCAAATGCGATAAAAATCGCCGCAATGCATGAATATCGCTGAAAAGTCAGCGATATTCATGCATTACCGAGCTATTGCTCTTAGCCATGTTATCCACCTCCCACTGGATAACATGGCTAAGAACTGCTCAGGGCAGGTGTTAGCTTTATCTCCAAAAGTTGGTAATAGGAGATAGCGATGTTAGCGACTGTTTTCAGTCGCTAACATCTTGGCACGCCCACTTTGCATGTCATTAGTGATAAATATCACTGACATGCAAAGTGGGGCCCAAGATGGTCGCTATCTCCTACTAGCTGTCGCTAACTGGTGTTAGCGACAGCTAGGTAATAGGGAGATAATGTTATCTCTGCTTTCTTGGCTTTTAAAGGCAAACCCCCTTGATAATATGCCCCAAAAATCTGTTAGGGATCGTTCCGTTCGGATTTGCTCCGAATAGTAAAATATAGCCGTCACTGGACCACTAAATTATGACAACCTCTCTGCATGTTGTGGAATGTAGGGAAAGGTGTGTATGAGCCTATTTCCACTATTGAACTAAATAAAAGGGATTTCAACTTGGCTTTGTTTTACAGAGCATTTGTACTACAAATTTGTCAGTGAGCTGTCACCACTGTGCGCCTTCTATTTGTTTATTTTCCATTGCAAATTCAAAAATTGCTGTCACTACTTATGGGTTGGCTGCTGTGCATTCTGTGCTTCGGTGGAACTTACTGAGCCCCGGCATCCCCATCACACTTTCTCTGCATGTAGGGCCCGTGGAAGGTCTAGGAGTTGACTGCGATGGCAGAGGGCTTGTTTGATGCTCCATATAGTTTCTTGCTTCTGTTTAACCAACCGTTCTTGAATTTGTTCCACATTGCCTTGTACATCGTTATTCGTGATATCGGACATGTATTAGGAAGTGGGTACATATGAGGACTCATGTGAGTTGCTTTCATGAGTTGCATTGTCTGACACTAGTGTGAGAAAGATTTAAGTGGGTGCTTGGCCTCGCATGGCTAGTATGCAGAATTATGGGTGGCTGTTATTGACTGTAGACATTTCTAACCAGTACAGAGGACAATAGAGTGGTCAGTTCAACCGTGGACACAATTCAAAATTGGTGACACTCATTCTGAACTTTTACGCCCCACTACTTTCAAATGTCACCAGCCGCCACTGCCTCTACTGCAGGAGACATAGGTATGCTCCATCACAGTAAGTGATCTATCATATGTGTGACACAGATGATTAGTGGAAGAAGGGTACATAACACGTCCGATGCCACAATATAAGTCATCAAAGTGTAGTGATTTTGACATAACAATTAAGAAATATTACACCATTAAATTATTCATGTGACACAAAATGTTGTTGGGTAGTTTGTGGAAATGCCAGTTACTGTGGTTGAAGTTTGATTATGGCATCCAACACAGATGGCAGGAATGCAGAAAAGGCACCCTGTGAAATGTCAGTACACATTGTAGATATCTTCTGGAATGAGCTAGAGCGCATGTGTCGGACTGCCATCAATTTGACATGCAGCAGGATGGCATTAGTCCTTCTAGTTACTGTTTGAAGACTTGGAGAAATCTATTGGAGAAATCTTCTCCAAAAACTCCTGGATGCTCTCCTTCTTTAGTGTGTATTACTGGATCACCTCCTCTTCTCTGAGGTCAATGAGGGGGAATCTTTGTCCCTGTGTTGTCTCGAACCATCTCCTAGTTGCAAAATAACTGCCTTCAATGGCGTAGATGAGCTTGCCTGAGAGTTCATTAATGGATGTTTTCTTATACTAATGCCCTTTGTTAATTGCCTATGACCGCGTTGGCAATGTGCAGCATTCTGATGCCTTTCCATTGTTGTGTTATACTGACTGACGTTACGTGAAGCAGTGGTATATTGATAAATCCCACTGTGTTACGGCTATGTTACCTTTTGTGTGGGAAAGCCTACTTTACATA
This sequence comes from Lissotriton vulgaris, assembly GCF_964263255.1. NCBI lineage: Eukaryota > Metazoa > Chordata > Amphibia > Caudata > Salamandridae > Lissotriton > Lissotriton vulgaris. The sequence goes on along the minus strand of NC_141694.1, from coordinate 1,739,880,450 downwards.
CATTTGTTCCTGTATGCGGCATGCCGACTTAATGCATGCAGCTCTTGCATTACCCAAGTCCATACAAATGACATAGTAAGGCTCTTGTATGGCTTGATAAATCTAACTTTAGCCCTTGAATTTGTTTTGTGCCGCCTTTCATGATGCAAGGGCAAATGAAAAGCTTAATAAATCTGGGCCCTTGTCTGATCTGTTTTCAAAGCGGCAACCTGCAGTGGGTAGGTAAGTGTTCTTTGTTTTCCTTCAGTTTTTATTATAGTGTGAACATGGCCCAAGGGCTTTGAACCGCTTTACAACACAACAAAGGTTTCTTATTTTTGACTTTGAGCTGGGCCCAAGACAAATGCTTCACTTAAAGGGCCATCAGCACTCAATTTGCTCATCCAGACCAGGAGCCAGCTAGACACCTTGATGCCAACACCATGGAGGGAAAAATACATTAATCTTAGTGTCTCTTGAGAAGTGCTTAGGAGAGAAGCTTTGACCTGCAGGTCAGCTTTTGTCTTTTTCATTCACTTTATGTGAGAGACATACATGCTCTTTAATAATGTTAGCTCTATCTGTCTTATAAGTAATTGCACTAATAACCCTTTATAAAGCACTTACTAATGTATTTATCTTAGTTTGATTTCGTTTATAGTGCTATTCATCCCAATGTATTATCCCAGAGCTTTAAATCACCCAGATATTGTACCGACACAATGAATTATACAGGTTTCTAAGTCAATAAACAGGAAATGTTACATAAAACAATTAGGGTTACAAAGTGTAGGAATAACATATGATCCATACTGAAAGGCATTGCATGTTAACAGGACTTGTCCCGGAGAAACACACAGGCCCCGATTACGATGGCCGTCGAACCCCAACCAAAATCTCATCAGTTGCGGTTTGACCACCATCTGCTGCTGCGGTCTGACCGATGCATTACAATGTGTGTGGTCGGAGGGACCGGAAACACCTCATAATCCCTTAAAGATGGTGGCTCGGCCGTAAGGATTACGATGTCGGTTTCCAACAGACATTTCAGGTTGACCTTTCTGACATGGAAAGGATTTTGGAAAATGAGATTGCACCTATGGTTTCCCTCTACACATCCCTCAACCAGTTGGCAGGCACTGTAAGGTACCTGCGTCACACTGCAGGAATGTTTGAAAACATCAATTTTTCAATGAAAGCTTGTGCTGCAGGCCTTTTACACCCGCCACACAAGCTTGCATTGAAAAATGTTAGTTTCCGAACGCCCTATGGGCGATCGCATCCAAATAATGTGGTCAGAACTGCCGACCTGAGGTTGGGCAGTTCTCAATCCGCAACAGTGTCCAACATAGTAATTTCTTTTTGTGCATTTCTATTTTTGTGAATTATTAGTAACATGCAGAATGTGGATTTATTTTTCAGTTTATACATGCATACTGTCCTGATGCCACTTCACTTGAAACAAATTTTCTACGGCACATAGAAGTGTGCTTTTCTGACTCTTGTTAAGTAGGCCTCAATTCAGGTCCGGTCACCATCTTTTTTCGAAATGGATGTCTCCATTGTTTACACCATGCAAATTACATTGTTTAAAACTTTCTAGCATGGTCCCAATGATGTAACGTTTCCAAGACCTTCCACTAGCTCACTGTACACTAATCATTCATAATAGTTTGCTATTGTTCATGTAACTAGTTTACCCTGCCATCTCCGGATGACATTAGCTTAGAGTAGACAGAATCAATAATAATGTAGTGGGATAGTGTTTAGGTCCTAAAACAATATGATATTTAGTAAAACTGTTCTCTGATTTGCTGTGAATGTAACACATTTGATCATACCATAATGACTTTGTATTTCCAATTAATTAATAGTGCATATAAATCTTTTATTTTGGGGGTGAACCAGAGATCACTCCTGAAGACTTTGTAATGCCAATAGAGATGCTGCCTGTTCCTCTATTGATTTTCTGCTCAATTGGGACTTAGGGCCTTATTATGACTTTGGCAGTGTGGCAGTGGGCGGCCACGCCAGCTCCCCACTGCCACACCGCTGAAGCCATAATGCAACCACCTGCAGGATTTCGATAGGTATGCAGGTCAGGCAGCCTTGTTGTGGCTGGCCCACTGAACACCATTGCATGTTCCTGCAGGGCATGTACTGCAAAGTACATGCCTTGGGGGTGCTAGGTGGCGCACAAGCAAGATGGCGCACTTGAGTGAGGCTCCTGCAACTCGACGTACTTATCAGCTAAACAAAAGCTGCGTCAAGCCCAAATAAGCTATGCGCTATTATATCTGGCCCATCTGAGAATTACTTACCAAGGCAAACAGACTTTCTTCACTAAACCACATCAGGTGGATAATTTCTTGAAATGCCTCAAACACCAGCATACAGCCTCTGCCTCACCAGCTGCATCATCCAGATCGGCATCACTGATTATAGAGTAACTCATCAACTGCAGCAAATGGAGCACGTCTACAGAGATGTTCAGGACGCTGTGATGACATGACGTCTCAGGACTGTTGAACTATGTGCCTATCGGTGTGGGGCACTCAGCCCTGCAAGCAAGATAAGTGATAAACTGGGTCAATGAGAACATTTGCACCGAACACCCTCAACCCTCTTAGATGCCGTTGTTACCATCCCACTGACTCTTTGAGGGTGAGGAGTGTATGTGCATGCACCTAGGAGATCCCCCCTAAGGGTGCTCCCCCTTTGAGTTTCGCTGCAAAGTTGCATGCTATTTGTTTTGAAAATATTTGGGTGCTTGGGTGGGGAAGATGTGTCTGCCATGTGTGGGATGCTTCAGTGGGTGGGGGGAGGATGGAGGTTCTTTTTTGAGTTCCTTACCATATGTATAACACAGCTTTTTAGACAGAAATATGGTTGCTTTCCTGTTCTCTCTACAAACGTCACCGGTCTACACTGTTACCTACTGCATACCAACAGGGAAAATGGCTAACCTGACACCTCACCAGAAATTACGGATCATCCCTTGGCATGTTAGGGGTTTAGGTGACCCACGGAAATCCCGCCAGATACTTGCATATTTAGACTGACATCAGATCCATATTGCCCAGCTCCAGGAAACACACATTAATCCCTGACACACCACCACTTTTGCACATAAGTGGGCTGACAACAGGATATTTTCATCGTACTCCTCGTATGCCAGAGGGATGGCCATAATTATTAAAATACTGACCCTTTTTGCCACAGCTGGAACATTACTAGATCACCATGGGAGATATTGCCTTTCATGGGGACGATTAGGCATGGAATCGGTTACCTTGGTATGTTGCTATGGCCCTAATATCGACACCCCTGACTTTTTTACCATGCTGTGTGGCAAGATTGTAGAGTCTCTCACATAATATGGGGAGGGGATTTCAACGTGGCCTTCAATCCTGCCATAGATAGGTCCAACCCACCACTGCATCATTATAATAGATCGCATGAAGTCCTGCAGGGCATAATGGCGATAACAGATTACTCAACGCCTGGCGCCACATCCACCCTCATATAATTGAAGGCACACATTTCACCATGCAAGCTGTGCCTTGGGCACGCTTAGATTATTGCTTAATCTCATGTGGTCTAGGCCCATCGATAAAAGTTGTCACACATTTAGCTAGAACAAACTCCGATCACTTACCTCATGGCAAGGAGGCACTGTTCCATGGTTTTCCTGTTATCGCTGGTAACCGGACTTGCCATATCGGAGCAGAAGGAATAAAAATAAAATTCCTGCTACGAGTCCCAAAATGAGAGGCAGACCGCCGAACACAGAGTGCACGAAATTTGGAAAAATGCAGAGTACTGCTTCAAATGGTGTTAACAGTGCCGAAAATATCGTCTTAAATACATCTGCGATGCCACTGGTATCAGACATATTTAAGATTTGACTTAACATTTCTGCGTAATGTACTGGGCAGTTTTTTGATAATAATGCATGTATCTCTGCAGAAGTCCTTGCAACTTGCAGATCATACATTTCTTTAGACGAGGTCAGTGGCACAGTTTTTTGCAAAAGAATGACTTTCATTCTGCTTAAAGTATCAATTCGTAAAGAAGAGATATTCTGTGAAGGCCATAACTCCGTCTCCCTGTCTGTCTTGCTCTTTGGATACAATACTTGCATACAACAAGTGACCCTGGATGACATGCTAACTAAGTTTTTCCTGGCAACATGACACAACAGCTGTGGTCATTGAGCAGAACATAGCTGCCATTGGATAGCTGCCTGAAAATTGGTTCTATCACTGTGGAGGGTGTACCGTGCAGGTGGCAATAGAGGTTATTTGCAGATCCTTCGCAGGCTCCGTGTAAATTAATACCTTGGCACAAAAGTGTACCACTTAGTGAGTTCTTACAATTTTTACCACTAAGGAATACCTTTTTTCCCCCACTCCAACATTTGTGTGTGTATGGTAAAGTCCAGGGCAACTTAATGTATTCTTTACCCAACCTTTCATACAGGCCTGCTGGTATATGCTGTAGACAATACTGAAATTGGAAAATCGTCACTAGTATCGTAATGGTGCCATGTATTATCCATTCAATGACAGGCTTCTCAGAAACTGTCAATGTTAATCTTTCCAGTTTTTCAATGCTCAGCACCTTATAGTCTGCTCCTCTTTGTGCCAAAGAGATTTGTTTATCTGTAAGGTTTAGTACAGCAAACAATGACGTTGTGTTGATTAGACGCCATGGCACGTAGCCTGAACGAAGATTTTGTAACGTCCAGCCTAACTGCATTATAGAACACAATTGAGACTGGCCATGTTGTAACATTAGAAAGTCCTGCTCTATTATGTCAATTGCAGAGGATACAATGCTGTCCAAAGAATATATTCTGGAGGACAGAGTCGTTAACCCATTGTCTACTACAGAGAGAGCTTTCTCTAAATTATTACGATCAATTTCTCGTATTCTGTCTGCAGTTTTCATTTGAGTTATTTTCCAAGCTTCGTTGTACGTAGCGTATATACTGGCGTATATGAAACGTTTTTGATGTGGTTTGCAAGGCCCCATTAAGAAATCTCGCAAATCATTGCCTTCTTTAAGTAATGATAAGTGTTGTTTTATTTCTGGAAGTGTGGATGTCTGAAGCCACTCAAGGCATAGTTTTCCTACACTGTATGTTGTTACTATCCCTGGATGTTGTCTCTGGGAATATCTTTGATCTGATCTGTTAATTTTAAACCCCTGTGTTTTGTTCAGGAATCTATCTTGACAGTTATTAGTGTCTGTGGGCCAGATTAACCATTTTTTCCAATCAGGATTAGTTCTGTTGTGTATTAAAATATATGGTACGTCTAACTCCTTTTCTGTAGTATCATTACTCTCAGATATGGGTTTAGGTATAGACGGTTTATTTAAATCTTTTATCTTAGCCAGGCCAAGACAAGACGTTTGTTGAACAGTGTCATTTACAAACATTATTTGTTCTGGTATCATGCAGGCTCTGAACAGGGCTTCTAAACCTTGCACCTGACAGTCTTTCGTGCCCCAGACAGTTTTTGTCTCAATGTTGTCTTTACAAAAGTCAAAATCTAGTGTAGACAGCTGAGCATAAAAGTTTTCAGAATAAATTTGTTTAGTATTGGTCTACATTGTTTTCATTCCTGTCTTATTTACATTTTTTAAATAAAACGTTTCTGGATTTGTCCCATTAAAACCTGAGAAGTATGGAACCTTTTCATAAAATGTTTTTGAGTTGGCCTTTGGCGGCGTTGGACAATGTTCCCATTGATTATATGTAAAAACATTACTTGGGCTTGCAGATTTATGCAAATAATGGTGACCATAATGATTAAAACAATACATTTGTTCATAATCTGATGACCCTTCTAAATAGTTATGTTCCATAAATTTTGCAGACATTTCAAAATCTGACATCATATTATTAATAGTCTCAAAGTCCCAATCATCAGAAAATGTGCTTGGTTATACAAAGTCACTCAAAGAAACCTTGAACTGGTGTGGAATCTTCAGCAGCTCCACCGGGCCATAGATGTCATAATCAGTTCTGTCCCACGCTATACCACCAGGTATAGGAATGGCTGTGATGTTCACTGATGAGAGGTCTCTCCATTCACGATGATATGATTTGTGAGGTTTCAGGACCAAGTTGATTTTCTGACTTGCTGTGTCCATTGTACTGTATTTTCCATCTATCATTTTTCCCAAGCTTAAAACCAGAATGAGCCAGAGCAGGAGGAAAGGTACACCTAAGACAATCCAAAGTTCAATCCATGGTGAAACCAGATATGTTTTTTCAAGTTGATGAAAGAGTTCTGGTATTTTTTCTTTGAAAGTTTTATTTGCTGGTGTTTCTTCAGGTTCACTGTAATCCTCAGAGAAGGTATCAAAGTTGATAAAATAGCCAGAGGCAGTTCTGTCAATTGTTGCAATTGCATCAGGATTGTTATTAATCTTTGGAGCTGCTTCTTCCTTTGTCATATTCGTATAGTCAGAGGCTACATAATTGTAGACTGGTGTTTGTTGAGGAACTGTTATTTGGGTCTCAAGAGGCACGAGTTCCATGGATTTATTGCATAGTCCTTCTTTTCTTACTGCAGGTTTATCAAAGGTGATAAGTCTTTCAGTTTGAACTTCTTGGATTGTAGCAAGATTTGGGGCCAGATGTAGGAGGCCATTTACCGACCGGTAACGGGCGATTTCGGCCGTTACCGACTGGTAAATGGGTATTTGTGATGTAGGTGGCCAATTTTACAGATTCAATGAATTTACCGAATCGGTAAAATACAGAATCGGTATTTTTACCGATTCGGTAACTGCCAGATGTAGGTGAGACTCTTCTGAGTCCCAAAGGCCTTACAGATTCGGTATTTTACCACCCAATCCAATTGGGTGGTAATATACCGAATCCAGGTGTGCATGCACATGTGTGCATGCACACCTATGCCATGTGACAGACAGACATGCCCTTAGGGCATGTCTTCGTGCCACATGGCACACATGCCTGTATTTGGGGTTCTAGAGGGTGTCAAAGTGACACCCCCTGCACCCTTGCAGGATTTGGTATTTACAGAATCGGTAAATACCGATTCGGTAATGCCCATTGATTCCTATGGGCTTCAAGGCCCATAGGAATCAATGGGCATTACCGAATCAGTATTTACCGATTCGGTAAATACCGATTTTTACAGATTCGGTAATTCAATTACCGAATTTACCTAAATCTCCCTCCTTCAATTTTACCGATTTATAAATACCGAATCGGTAAAATTCGGTATTTATGAGTCGGTAAAATATACTTACCTACATCTGGCCCCAAGTCATCTGCTACATCTTGGGAGTCCACTGGGTCTACTACTTATTATTGGCCACATGTTGTTGTTTGTCCAGGTCGATGGACACAACTCTGTTCTCCCTTTTACCAGCAAGTAGTACTACTGATCTTGTTCCTTGGATTGCCAAACAGGTACTGCTTTTCTGTAAGAAGAGTTGAGTTTAAAACATTTATAGAGCGCACGTACACCTGGCGGTTTCATGGCGCTGTGAAGTACTGAACCCAAAAGGGCAGGAGGATCAGGGAGGAGGGGGGGAATAGGACAATTATAATGGGAAGGCTTGTGAGAAAAGGAAAGTTTTGAGCGCCTTATGGAAGTGCGAATATTGAGTGGGGGAACTAAGGTGGGAGGGGTGAGAGTTCCAGAAGGCAGGGGCAAGTGTGGAAAATTTCGTACCCCCCCACTTTTTACGCCTAAAGCGGGGAACTGTCAGCAATTGAGGATGAACGTAGTTCCCTGACGGGGGCGTAGGCTTTGATTTCCGATGAGATGAAGGCAGGGGCTGCGCCGGCCCGGGCCTGAAAGGTGATACATCCCATCTTGAACTGAGCTCGTTCTCGAATAGGGAGCCAGTGCAAGGACTTCAGGAGCGGAGTAACATGGTGGAATTTGACCAGGTTGTAAACCAGGGGGGCAGCCTGGTTTTGGACAAGCTGTAATCGCCGCATACTGTAGGCGGGCAAGCCGGAGTATAGGGCGTTGCCATAGTCTAGGCGGGAGATTACCATCGCCAGGACAATGAGTTTTAGGGCGGAGAAAGAAAAGAAACGTGAGACTTTACGTTTGGTGTGGAGTGAAAGAAAGGAGGAGGACACCACAGAACTGACCTGGGAGTGCAGAGTGAGTTGGTCATTTAGTTTAATCCCCAGAGTTTTCACAGAGGAAGAAGGAGAAGGGGGGGCCTAGGGAGGGGGGCCAGAAGAGAGGGGTCCAGGGACTGGAGCAACCACCTGTCAGAACCAGCTCAGTTTTGTCTGGGTTTTACTTCAGGTGGTTGTAATTCATCCAGTCCCGGATAAAGATCATAACAGACTGGAACTTCGCCATGGACTCAGGGGAAGGGGACAAAGTAAAAATAAGCTGAAGGTCGTCCGCGTAGTTGTAGACGGAGACCTCCATTTGCTGGAGAGCAAAAATGAGAGGGGCAATGTACAAATTAAATAAAAGAGGGGAAAGGGAGGAACCCTGGGGGACCCCGAATTGCACTTTCCGGAAGTCCGCCCAGAAGTCGCCCAGGCGTACTGCCTGGGTGCGGTCCCTCAGGAAGGAGGACAGCCAGACCAAGGCTGAGCCTCCGACCCCCGCCGCTCCGACACGAGAGAGTAAGATGGAATGATCAACCATGTCAAAAGCAGCAGAGAGGTCGAGGAGGACCAGGACCTGGGGGTGGTTAGTACCATGCCCTCTCTGAGGTTGTCGAGGACCGATAGCACTACGGACTCCGTGGAGTGTGCGGGGCGGAACCCAGCCTGCGGGGGGGGCTAACACCCCGTTTTCCTCCACAAAGGTACTGTGCGCTCTGGTGACATGGCCCAAATTCCTTCTTTACCGCGATCTTTTCCCTGACTAAATCCCCAATCTTTGGAATCCAGACAGGCTTTGCTGGGACAGGTGGTTTTTCTTCAGTGGTCGTTGTCTTCTGTGTTGTGTTACTCAGACTTCTTCTTGTTTCATTTAAGTCCTGTAAAACAGCCAAACAATCTTTGACATCAAAGGGTTTTTCATTCCACCACTGAAGTTTGACCATCGAGGTCTTCGATTATCATTCTAGTACCAAACAGTAATTCATATGGAAGGATTCCACCCAGAGAATTTCTTGGCAGATTGTTAAGACTACGTTGGACACTTATTAGATGTTTGACCCACCCATCACCCGAACCTAATACCGTAGCAGTTATGGATTGCTTTATGTCACGTTTTTTTCTTTCCACTGCCCTATTACCCTCAGGATGGAAGGGACTAGAATACCGCAATGCAAGGCCCAAGCTAGCCATGGCCTCTTTGTAAGCTCGAGAGCTAAACGCAGGACCCTGGTCAGAATGTAGCGTGCCGATTGCGTATGTGCCGATAAAGACTCGCAAATCCTTTACATCAGTTCTGGCATCAGCTGAGCGCTGGGGCCATATCCAAATAAATCTTGTGCAGGAATCCACTGCGACCATGATATATTTATAGTTGCCGTCCCTTGGTAAGGGACCAAAGTGGTCCAGGTAAACACACGCTAGAGGTTTATCTGAAATCAGAAGGGGCGTCTGTGCAGGACGTTTTACTGTAGACACTTTCATTTTTTGGCAGATTTCACATTCTAGAACATAGTTTCTAGTTTGTTTCCTCATGCGTGGCCACCAATATCTCTGTTTTAATAATGATACTGTGGCGGAAACTCCTGCGTGTGCAGAGGCCAGTCCTTCATGTGCTGCTAAGATTAGTCGTAACCTTTGTTCCATGTTTGGAATTGCCCTATCCCCCACTCCAGGGATTTGAGCAAAAGGAACATTATTTGCATCGGTTATATATGAGTACTTTACTGGAAAGCGTTTCGGGAGTGTCTTACCACTGTCTTTGACTGAAGCAGTGACCGCTTGCATTATTTCACTGTCTATTTTTGTTTTTGACCGAGTGATTGCTGCTACGGAAGCTGTTTGCACAGCTGCCTTCGCGACTTCATCAGCCAATGAATTCCCTGCAACGAGAACGCCATCAGTCTGATGACTCAGTGTATGAATCATGTGAGTCTTTTGTAGTACTTTCTGCAAAAGAACTACTAGTTCCCAAAGCATTTTATGCTTAATTGTGCCACCTTTTGCGTCTTTGAAATCGTTTTGAACCCAGTTCTGCAGATACTCATTGTAAGATTGCACCCAGTAATATGAATCGCACACTATTAGTGTGGGGAATTCGCGATCGGTATGTTCAAGTGCCATCTTGAAAGCCTGTAGTTCAGCTCACTGAGCTGTACAGTCTCCGAGTGGTTGAGTTTTAGCGACCATAGGTCTAAATTTACCTTTGCGCCAGCGACCTTTAACAATCGTGCACGCAGCACTATAGGCTTGTTTACCCCCAATTGCGGGCTGTGCTGATCCGTCTGTATAGATTATATATCCGTAATGTTCTAAAGGTAGAATCTCGGTCGGCAGAGGACATTTGTGTTTGTATTGTAAAAATTCTTGCGTTTTCAAGTAAGGGTCAAAAACGTATTCAACATCTGTTGCAGCAAGAGAGTTAACCCATTGTATCCATCTCAGATGTAAAGCTTTTGCATTTGGAATGCTTGCTTTCGTCACTGCCTCTAAGGCAGGTACAGGTGTGACGATCATTATTTGTTTTCCCTGTGCGAGAGCTCTCTCTTTTGCTAATGCAGTTCAAACAGCTGTCAGAATTTTTTCTGTAGAAGTGAATTTTATTTCAGCTTGTGTGTACAAGTGTGATTTGTATGCTATTGGTACCTTTTCACCTTCATTAAAGGTTAGGTATGTGAATCCGCATCTTCCTGAGATGATTCGGATCACAAGGTTGCTCACATTGTCGCGTGTTTCTAACTGTGTTTTTGATAACATGTCTGTTTGCACTGAACGCAAAATTTCTGTGTGGTTTTGAGTCCAATTAGTTGGTTTAAAATCAGGTTTGATTAGTTCGTACAGAGGTTTAACCCTTTCTGCGTAATTCAGAACATAAGTACTTCCAAAATTCAGGAATTCTAGAATTGACTGTTAGTTTTTCAGCGTCTTTGGAGGTTGGAGCAGCGCACATTTCTCTAGAAAGTTAGCTGCCAGGCTTTTGCCTTCACTTGATGACTCGTAGCCTAGAAATAGGATGTTGAGGTGGGCAATTTGTGATTTCTTAAAATTGAATGTATACCCTTCAGATGCGAACCCAAGTATTATGGTGTTCACTCTTTTCAAGTGCACGTCCAAATCATCGTCTGTAAGATAGATGTCATTGAGATAAGATAATGCCTCATCATGGTACGTTTGTAGTAACTCTGTTACTCTGGCTGAAAATAACCCTGGACTATTCTTGAATCCCTGGGAGAGACGGAAAAATTGACGCTGTGTCCCCATAATTGAGAAAGCGGTCAAATGCCTACTTTCAGGTGCAATATTTTGACAGAAAAACCCATTTGAAATATCTAATGTGGTTTTATATTTCTTCCGCACAATGTTATTCATCAATGCCGCACTGGGTACATTTTGTACTGCAAATGTTTTGCAACAGGAGTTTAAATGTCTGTAATCCAATACTAGACAATATGAATTGTCTGGTTTGGAGACAGGAAACAAAGGATTGTTCATTGGCGAGGTGTATGTTTCAATCACCCCTTGATATTCAGCAATTCTTTGCTGCTCGCATTGATTCCGTTAGGAATAATACCAAAGAAATTTTCTCCATAGGGCAGAATTTTACATCTCCCAGAGCCAAGGCGAGTGTTATTCCTTCTTCTCCCACCTGGTGTGACTCACTTTCCCGCTGATTTAGAGAGAAAATTCAGGCCATTCAATCCTCCTTCGCTCCTGGCAATGGTTGTTGCATGGTACCTTCGGCTGCTCTACCCGACGCCCCTGCCTGCCCCTTCACAGCCTTCAGAGCAGCTGCTCCTCTGGAATCTCTTAAAATCCTCTGGGGGCTTAAGTCTAGCTCTCCCTCTGACCCCTGCCCGGCGAGGCTTCTGGCGGCGGTGGCAGAGAGCGTTAACACCGAGGTGAATAGTATTGTCAACTTGTCCCTCCAAACTGCTATGGTCCCTCTGGGCTGGAAGCAGGCGAAGATACTGCCTCTTCTTAAGAAAGCCTCTTTGGACCCTCTTACTCCAGAGAATTATCGTCCCATCTCCCTCCTCCCTGCCATTGCGAAGGTCTGCGAGAAGGTTGTTAACAACCAACTCACAGAGTTTGTGGAGACAGAGGGACTCCTGCACCCAGCTCAAACAGGGTTTTGTGCCTCCCACAGCACTGAGACTGTCTTAGTGGAGGTGGTTTAGGCCATTCTGGAGTGTCTGGACTCGGGCGGGAGGGCGGCATTGATTTTGCTTGATCTCTTGGCTGCGTTCGACACGGTCCCCCACGCTCTTCTCCTGGCCCGACTGGCTGAGATTAGGGTATCAGGAGCGGCCTGGGGCTGGCTTAGGTCCTTCCTGGAAGAACGGGCTGAGCAGATATGGCTCCCCCTTTTTCCTCCTCTCCCCAGCCGGTCACCACTGGAGTTCCTCAGGGTTCCTCCCTTAACCTGCTCCTCTTTAACATTTATGTTACGCCTGTTTTATATCTGGCAGAGGAGCTGGGGGCTAAGGTGATGGTCTATGCCGACGACACGCAGCTGCTGTTCACCTGGAATAAGACCTCCAGCTCGGTGTCTTCAGCTCAACAGTGTCTGGTTGCCATCTTTAAATGGCTGAACGAAGCTCAGCTGAAGTGTAACGAACAAACATCCGAAATCCTGCTGTTTGGCAGGTTTCCCACTGACTTCAGTGAGCAGCTGTGGCCCCCTGACTCCCAGCTCCCCCTGGGGTCGGGACAGCCTGCTAAAAACCTGGGAGTATGGTTCGATGAGTGTCTTTCTTTCTCCGCCCATATTAAAAAACTGGCTGGCTGTTTCTTCGGTCTTCTTAAGTCTCTGCGGTCCTTTTTTCCCGCTGCTCCCTCAAGCGGCTAGAGAAACTGTCACATGCACTCTTATCCTTTCCCGCCTGGATTACGCAAACGCATTCTTTGTTGGCTCAAAAAGCTTCAGGTTATCCAGAATACGGCTGCAAGACTGCTACTGGGTATTCCGGCATGGAATAGCGTGTCCTCTCTTCTTCGCTCTCTTCACTGGCTTCCTGTGGTTGACAGGGTCAGGTTCAAATCTTTAGTGTTGGCCCACCGTGCTCTCCATGGCCTTGGGTCCCTCTATCTTCAGAAGCGGTTTTCCTCTTACTCCTCGGCTCGTGCCTTGCAATCTGCGACCCAATGCCTTGCCCGGGTGCCTCGCTTTAGGCTTCAGAGGATGGGCGGCAGTTCCCTCACGGTGAAGGCCAGTGTTGCCTGGAAGGCCCTCCCCTTTCCCTGAGGTCCATCCAGAACCCTGCCATCTTCAAAAAGAAACTTAAGATTCACCTCTTTGTTTGTTACTTTCCTCTTGTACCCTCTCAGGCATTGCGCTGGGACACTCTCGAGTAGCCGTGCACGTTACGAGTGGACTTAACATAACATAACATAACATAACATAACATAACATAACATAACATAACATAACATAACATAACATAACATAACATAACATAACATAACATTTAAAATCTCCCTGACTTGTTTTTTAGCTTCTTGCTTAACTGGATACTGCCTTTGTGCAGTAGGTTGATTTTCTAACTGTATTTTATGGTGAGGAGAGTCCTCATCCCATCCTACATGATTTTTATATAATGTTGGAACCTGAGCTACTGCCCATTTTCTGGCATATGTGCATTTTTTATGAATTGGAATGTGATTTGAGAAGGCTGGCATAATTATCTCTTCGTCATGTGGGCACTCCCTGACAAATTTAGGTGGCCAGTCTTGTTCAGCTAGAAGAATGTCATAACCCTTAGAGAGCTTCTCCCAAAAGAGTACTCTTTTTTTTCTAGTTATGTCCCCCTCCATCCGGAGTGTTATTTCATATAACCTGCGGGGTATACTAACCCTGGTGTCTGCAGTTTCAACTTGAATGGGGTCATTCAAGTCCACTGTCTCCAGATGATCCTTCAGGATCTTGCGAACTATGGTGACTTCTGCTGCGCTGTCTAGCATTGCCTGGGCCCACTCCTTGTTCTTGAGTTGTGCCCTTAAGATCCTCGGCATGTCTGATTTTTATGCTTGCTACCTTCTTTTTGGTGAATTGAGTTTTCTTATTTTTTGGAACGTGCAGTTCTTCTTTGGACTTCACACGTTCCTCTTTCTGTTCTGATCGTCCTATCCTCTCGGATTTCTGCGAGGAAGTCTGAAAGGTACGAGAGGAATGTGTATCAGTATCTTGATATCTATCAGGTTTTCTTAAAGTATCCCTATTTCTAAGGTTATACCTTTTTTCAAAGGGCTCCCGTTGGGGAGATCTTCCTCTGGACTGAGAACGTTTCTCTTTAGGAAGTGTCTGTTTAGTATTTTTCCACTTCTTTTTAGGGGTAGTGAAATTATTTTTAATAAACACCTTTTGAGGATTTTCTGTTAATTCAGGTTTTACTGGTTTTCCACCCAAGCTATCTCTTCCTAATTCTTCATATGATTTCTCAATAATTCTTGCAAGCTCATATGGTCGGTCTGTTATATCTGTTTCTTTTCACTTTTGGCGGATTGCCACGGATGCTGCTTCACCTCTAATGTTAGCTAATAATATAGCTGAGACCTGTTTGAAATCTTTCAATAGTTTCATACCTATATTTAAGGCCGGTTCTGGACCGTATTCATTTTGAATTTGCCTCAGAACATTTGATATTACCGCCATAGATGGTACACCATGTGTTTTTGTGTAGATTGAAGCAAAGACTGTACCCCAAGTGTCACGGTACTCCACATGTGGTGCTATCCCCATTGGTAAACAGATTGTCCGAATTCTGTGTTTCTCATGAGGTGTACTATCAGGGAATACTGCCTCTATTTGAGTAATTTTCTGAGCTAACCAGAACAGAATTTGTTCTTTATTTGCAGGCAATTTACCAATGACTGATTGTATAGTCTGTGGTGTGATTTTGTTTGTATTCCCCTGGTGAGGGGTGTGCTGTGGAATCCTTACAGCTGGTTGGACTGTTAAAGTCCTTATGACATATTGAACCAATTGTCTGTGTATTTTATTTAATTGTTTCAGCTGAGCTAACAGCTCTGGACCTGTCATTCCGTTAATGTCAGGATGTGGTGTGTAGCTGGCCAGTACCGGCCATGTTGCTCCTGGTCTACCTAGTGGACCGAGCTTGGTGATGTGATTTTGATGTGTTAGGGCGCCTTTAAACTAAAGCTGATGCTCTTGGTAAGTTAATGGAATTTCAACGTCCTCAAAAGGAACGTATTCCGCTGGAGGTTTCCCTGCTTTGTAGTAGTGGAACTCATGTGTTACCGGATTTGCTGTAGGAAACAGAATTGATGAATAGAATACCTCTGTTTGCCGATATTCATGTGCCTCTATAACAAAGATTACTTCACCATCTCTCGATGATGCTCCATTTTCCATAAGTTTTATAGTTATGGTTTTCCTTATATTCGGGGGGATGAATATTGCATCAGGGTAATTTTGTTGGAGATTTGTGTCATCTAAGACTGCTTGAGCTGCAGCTCTAGCTAATTCGTCGTCATTCTCTGTCATTTTATTGACTGAAAGTTTGCAAAGCAAGTTTCAAGGAAACAAAGATTAGGTGCACAATATTTTGGAACACTGTATCCTTCAACATTGAACAAACCAAAAACTAATACATAGGATTTTCGTCCTACTCAGTTTTGGCAGTTATTAACCTTTTACCCACTCCAGACGTCTATTGGCGTATTTTACGAGAAAAAAAGGGGTCTGTGTGAAAAGCACGACTGAGTTACTTTCGTATCTAGCATTACATTATCACCTTACCAAACATTGGGCGCCATGTAGTGTACTTCCTATATTCCCAATAGGCTCTGCGCATTGGAATAACATATACTATAGTTTAGACGTAGGACTGAGGTCGACTAGGTCTCTATCGTATATATTAAACTTAGTTGTGAAAGCCAGCTAGCTCAGAGGTCACTAAAAACTTTCTCGAATAAACAAAAAGGGATTCGTTTCTGACAACCGCATAAACATGACAACTTTGTTTCCCAAGAATAGGAAATCAATCTCTAGAGTCGCGGAAACAATAGATAACCATTTTACTCAGTCAATCGTGCATGCTTCGTTTCACCAGAGGTGCTGAGAAAATAGAGAGACAGGCGTTTTCCATAAAAGGTATTTATTGAACAGTCTTCTTTCTCAAGCATAAGAAATGTACTACTACAATCGTAATACTGGTTATAAAGTATAGGGCATATAATACGAAAAGTATTATAAAGTAGTACTGTAAAAGCATGATATGGTTTCTAAGCCATAAGTTGCCTAAAACATATAAAATACATACAGTAATAAAATAATGACTAAAAGTACTCAACTGGTGCTCCTAAAATACGCCTACCCCGGTGTACCTAACCTAAGTCTAGTAAAAGGGAAGAAGTAAGTGAGGAGTAGCTTAAGTTTAGTATTTCTCTGCCAAGGATCTATCCAATAATTCTCTAAGGGTCTAATCAGCTGCGTACCTTGGTTTTAGAATGAAGGAGGTTTTGTTTCTCTCTCTCAGGACTCG
The DNA here is from genome assembly GCF_964263255.1 of Lissotriton vulgaris. Lineage (NCBI taxonomy): Eukaryota > Metazoa > Chordata > Amphibia > Caudata > Salamandridae > Lissotriton > Lissotriton vulgaris. The sequence continues at coordinate 1,739,863,845 of NC_141694.1, read as the reverse complement.
ATTTCCCAGCAACCCGCAATGGTAGCCTGGAAACACTGGAGCTGGATTTCTCAGCAGGAGAAAAGACAGCGTCTCTCAATTCGTCAGCTGGAGGGTCGGCTTCCTTCGGCACTTGCTGCTGCAGGGCGTCGGGCAAGTAGTTAGTCGATCTGCTCCAAACCACTGTGTGTTTGTCTGGGCAAATGTAGGCATATTTATACTTTGAAGGTGCTGAGGTTATGTATGATTGGACTTAATAACGTCACTCAAAGACTCAGTTCTATGAAAACTCCATGATTTCCTAGATAAATTAATATTCAGGCGGGGGGAAGTCCCTAGCTGCTGAAGGCAGGTTTTTCTAAAGAAATCGTTGTTGATTCTTGGAACTTAGTGTAAGTAGCCATGCCGTATTTGAGCTGTATAGGCTCAGTCCAAATATGGTAATGATTTCTATGCCTATATAAGGATCGGGTAATTTATACCTATATAAGGGCATGAATCGAAAAAATTACACTAGGGTCCTAGATTCATTTACAAAAACACCTTCCTTTGATTAGTGGGGGTCTGGATTCTCAATCACTCAGCAGAAGATGGGACCATTGTTTTATGGCAGCAATCCAGGCCTTTTTACCTCTAGGGGCTACTCCTCCCCTCCACACTCCAGATGCAGGTCATCCTGTTGCTGTCTCACCTCCTCCCCTGGGTCAAGACATTTCCCAGATTCTATCACTCTCCAATCCAGACAGTCAATCTACAGCCAGGCAGAGACACACAGAAATGTTAGAGCACAAAAACCCAGCCACTTCTAAAAGAGTGGTTTCTAAACATACAATGCAAAAACCACCTTCATAAAAATATGTGTTATTACATTGTGAGTTCAGGCACACTAAACTTCACCTCTCCATTTTAAGCCTTGAGAAGATAGGCTGGAAAACATATTACACAGCCTCCCCATTCTATCCTATGGGCAAGATGGCCTTTCAACAGTGAAACACTAAATGGAGATGCTTTCACTGTCACGACATGGTACAGACCTTAGTACATGTTCTACCATTCACATCTACTGCATCCTGCCCAGGGGGTACATTGAACTTACCATAGGGGTGACTGATGTGCAAAGAATGGGAAGGGTAAGGCCTGGCAAGAAGGTGCACTTGTCAGGACAACATGGCAGTTTAAAAAACTGTGCCCAGGTACTGCAGTGGCAGGCGTGAGTTCTCTCTTTAAGGCTACTTGTGTGCGTGGCACAATTGGTGCTGCAGGCCCACTAGGAGCATTTGCATTACCAGCCCTGGCACACATAGTGCACTTTACTAGTAAGCCAAACATACCAATCATGGACAACCAATAACCATTACACTTTACACAGGGAGCACTTGCTCTTTGACACTGATCAGCAGTGGCAAAGTGCCAAAAGCATCGACGTTGGCAACACCATGTCATAAAAAAGTTCTAGGGGGAAAGCAAAAAGTTTAGGGAACTTTAGCCAAAAAGGGCCAAGTCCAACAATGGGGTAAATGAACAAGCCAGAAGTGGATTGCCGCTGGACGAGAGTCTGCTTTAGTGACAATTGACAAGTGCTGCCGAGGTACTATTCTCATTTTTGAGATTTGTTTTATTTTAACTTGCTAATTTTCTTCTCTTTAGATGGATCACTGACACAATATCATGGTAAACAATATCGATGACAAAAATATTGTGTGAACAAAATCCCCTACTATCACATTAAATGTTAAGTGCAAAGATACTGGAAAAAAATATCTTTGAGACTAATATCATCCAAAAATAGACAAAAATATCTATTTTAAATAGTTAAGTTTAAATAATTTAATATATAATTTTAATATAATGTAAATTAAATATATTCCATTAAGATTTAATTCTATATATATATATATATATATATATATATATATATATATATATATATATATATATATATATATATATATATATATATATATATATATATATATATATATATATACGCGGAAACTCCAAACACCACTTCCAGGTCAAACGGGAGTCAGACGGGCGAGGAAACATAGGAGACGGACCACCAGATGCGCTTCACAGGATCTATATTTCCAGAGAAGCCGGTAGGCAAGAGGGCACTACGCGTTTCGGGCTAGGAAAGCCCTTGTTCACATGCAAGTGAGCCAGTTTAAGTTTTTTACTTTTATAATGCTGTACACACCCAATTAGCCCGCCCAGTCACATGATATTGGTTTTGTATAGGTTTCAAAGAAGGGGGAGGCGAAAGGACACTATTTACCACTCAAGATGGTGGAAGGTCCAGTAACAGCTTAGTGTCCGTACAGAGTACTAGAGAGTCAAACAAAGGGGGGGTTGCTGTACTGTTCCTAGCGAAAGAAGAGGTAGGGAAATTCTTGCTGGCGTGACCAAGGGGGGGAAAGGGATATTACTGATACCCTGGGGCATCCATTATGTTGGATATATTTGCCTCACACACCCCGAGGAGTGTCATGCTTCATCATCGGCGGTTGCTCCTCGTCGGGGAGGCGGTGCAATCCCCAACGGGCACACCTCAGAGAGGGGCTCTTTGGCGGAGATCTTTTTTCCAACTGCCTGTAGGTGAAGTGGGGGTATGTGGGCAGGGAGGTGTATACCTATGGTAAGGTGGCTAAAATGTAGCAAGGGGTACCGGAATGGACTTTATTCTGGGGGTCCCCTAGCTACGGTTAAAAGGTGAAGCTAGTTCCCTAGGTGTCAACCTATTATGTTGTGTGACCCTAGAAGATACTAGTGGTGCATGTGGACCACATGCACCACTAGTATCTTCTAGGGTCTAGCTTCACCTTTTAACCGTAGCTAGGGGACCCCCAGAATAAAGTCCATTCCGGTACCGCTTGCTACATTTTAGCCACCTTACCATAGGTATACACCTCCCTGCCCACATACCCCCACTTCACCTACAGGCAGTTGGAAAAAAGATCTCCGCCAAAGTGCCCCTCTCTGAGGTGTGCCCGTCGGGGATTGCACCGCCTCCCCGACGAGGAGCAACCGCCGATGATGAAGCATGACACTCCTCGGAGTGTGTGAGGCAAATATATCCAACATAATGGATGCCCCAGGGTATCAGTAATATCCCTTTCCCCCCCTTGGTCACGCCAGCAAGAATTTCCCTACCTCTTCTTTCGCTAGGAACAGTACAGCAACCCCCCCTTTGATTGGTTTTGTATAGACATAGAAGACATACTTCTCCTGTCTTAAGGAGAGAGGTGCTGCATATCACATTTTTCCTTTTTAACATTTCAATTCTGTATAATTTACAAATAGTATGCAAATTGATTTATAACAAACGCTATAAATACAATGAGATGTCACATTTTTTTAAAAAAAGGAGAAAAAATGCAGTTTCTCAAAACATGGTATCACACAATTGATTTCAGGATAAATCCTTTTAGATAAAACCATAAAAATATCTATATAGTGTGTTGACAGTGACTGGGGAATTTAAGGATTATTCAAGGTGCCAATATATACAATTTAGACTGGTTCCAAGCCTGCGTTTAGTGGAGTGTATTAAAGTGCATAGGGAAATGAGGGGAAAAGGGAATAAAGTGCTAAATCCACATATTGCAAAGTATCCTGTGTAGTCATTGCATGAATGCAAACAGTAAGAGATAGGACCCTGTCCTTCTATATATCTCATAAAATACTGTAAAAACATTTGATACTAGATAAAACTACAATATGTAAAATTCATTATCGCTAAAAACACCCAGTGTAAAATACAGTGCTAAAAAGTGTACAAAATTTAGATAAAAAAGTGTATATAAAATATTATATAACAATATTTACAAAATTCAGAGAAGGTAAAGAGTTACATCTATCAATAGTAGAATGGCCAACAAGGAACTTGACTGGCCAAACTCTCAACTAGTTACATAAGCACCATTATTGATCACTTGGACCAGAGTGTTTGGCCCACTAGATAACAGGGAACCTGACTATCTAGAGGGAAGAACATCAAGATTTCATAAATGCATCTGTATATATATATATATATATATATATATATATATATATACATATACATATATATATATATATATATATATATATATATATATATATATATATATATATATATATATATATATATATATATATATATATATATATATATTTACTGAAAAACATAGGTTTCAGGCTTGATATAGTTAGGAGTTAGCATTTAAAAAACCTTTGAAATTCACTAAAAAAACATAGGTTTCAGGCCTGATATAGTTAGGAATTAGCATTTAAAAAACCTTAGAAATTCACTGAAAAAACTGTAGGCTTTAGGGGTGTTATAGTTAGCTGGACATTTCACTCGTACAAAACCATTGAAATTCCTTTGATACAGTTAGTTGTACTAACTATATCTCGCGCGCCCGCAATCCACTGCTGATGATGTCACATATTACATCATTCATGACATGGTCAGTGACATCACTTATGACATCTCAAATGACATCACTGATGACATCGTCCAGTGAATGTGGTTTGCTTCGTTATTTAAATATGTATTTATATATATATATATATATATATATATATATATATATATATATATATATATATATATATATATATATATATATATATATATATATATATATAAATTTGCATTGAAGAATGAGTGGATATATAACTAGAAATATCTAGATGGAGGATTTAGTAGCAGTGTGATTGACTGTTTACTTGACTAATTTAAAGTGCCTCTCTAAATATATTGGATAGTTACTAAACTGTGTGAACATCTGTATCACTTTGTCAGTTGTTGTAAAAAACTAATTCTCCAGTTGGTTACTAGCTATTTGAAAGTCTATATTATTTATTTATTTAGTGTATTTTGATATCGCGCACAGCTACCCCAACGGGGTGTCCCGGCGCTCCTGTGTGAGTACATGCTGGCTGAGATGATTGTTTAACAAGAGAAAAGATCAGCAGAACAGGTAGGTTTTTAGGGCTCTCCGGAAGGGTTGTTCATCCTGGATCAACCGGATGGCATTTGGTAGCTTATTCCAGAGGGCTGAAGTCAATACTGGAAAAGTTTTCCCGCCTGAGCGAGTTTTCCTGAATCTGGGAATGGTAAGGAGATTTTTTGAGGAAGAGCGTAAGGTCCTGATGTTATTATAGGGAATCAAGCAGGTAGAGAGATAAGCAGAGCCCTTGCCTCTCAACGCTCGATGAGCCAATACCAGAGCTTTGAATTCTGCCCTTTTGTGTATCGGCAGCCAGTGAAGTTCACGACGGTGTGGAGAGATGTGCTCACGTAAAGGAATACCTCTAACCAGTCGAACCGCGGCATTCTGGACTGTCTGGAGGCGATGACAAAGACCCACAGACAGGCCAGTATAAAGACCGTTGGTGTAGTCCAGGTGTGAAGTAATTAATGCCTGGACTACGATCTTCCTGGTATTAATGGGCAGAAAATGGATGAACTTTTTTACCATTCTAATCTTAGCAAGACATGCCGCGGAGACTGTCTGAACTTGATGGTGGAGTGTGAGGTTGGAATCCCATCTAACTCCTAAATTTTTCACAGAGTCTTTAGGGAGAGGGGGGGGCACTCAAATCAAGAGGCCACCAGATGTTAGGGTCAAGTGGGGTCGGCTGATGAAAAAAGAGAACCTCCGTTTTTCCTGCGTTCAGTCTTAGGAAGTTATTATCCATCCACAGGGCAATTGTGCGGAGGAAGTTTTTTAGGGGATCAAAGGTTGTGGGGGAAATACTATTAAATGAAAACAAAAGCTGGATATCATCAGCATAGGAGGTCACCTTTATGCCAGTTTGAGCGATGATATCAAAAAGGGGGGAAAAATAAATATTAAATAGAAGGGGACTCAGCGAGGAGCCCTGAGGGACTCCCCACCGAAGCGGGCGACTTTCTGAGGTAAATGGGGGAGTGAACACTGCCTGGGACCGGGTGGACAGAAAAGATGAGATCCATTTTAAGGCTGTACCCTGGATACCCTTCAATTGGAGGCGTTCAAGGAGGAGGGGGTGGGAGACGGTGTCAAATGCTGCTGACAAATCCAGCAGCACCAACACCGCTCTTGATCCCTCGTCCATCCTCCATCGTACTGCATCTGACATCTCAATTAGGGCCGACAAAGTACTGTATCCTGGCCTAAAGCCGTGCTGAGAATCATGATAAGCACCTGATGTTTCTAGAAAGTTCGCTAATTGTTGTTGAGCGAGTCTTTCGAGTACTTTAGCAGGGGCTGGTAGCAGGGAAATTGGCCTGTAATTTGAGGGCTCGTTTGGGTCGACACTAGCTTTCTTAATTATAGGGACTAGACAAGCTTGTTTCCAAGAGTCTGGGAATACTCCCAGCTGTAAGGAATCATTCCAGATCCCATTCAGAGTGGGGTTAAGAATGGGGGCTAAGGACTTATATTGCTTAGCAGGCCATGGGTCCAAAGGAGAGCCAGATTTACTTTTAAGAAGTTCTGTGAGAGATTGTTCCAAGGTAATCTCTGCAAAGTCAGTGAACATACGCTCTGTGGCAGGGACAGATGGGTTGATGGAGCTTTTATTTACATGGGTGTTGCTCGGGAAGGAATCATAGATAGTGGCTATTTTGTTCTAAAAAAAAAACAGAAAGGTTATCACATAGAGTCTGTGACACCACTGGAGGACGTTTTAAAGCTAGGGGATCCGTAAAAGATCTAACTGTCTCAAATATTTCCCTAGATGAGCCTTGTGCCCGATTAATTTTTTCTTCAAGAAAAATTCTTTTATGGTCAATGATCTTCTTCCTATAGTTTTTTAAAGCAGATTTATAAAGGGATTTGCGGTCGGGTGAATAAGGGATTCTCCAACGTCTTTCAAGGCGTTTGCATTCCGATTTAAGCTCTCTAAGATCATTGGAATACCATGGGGCTGATGGGGCAGAGCGATACGTTTTTATGGGTCTGACTGGCGCGATAAGGTCGATTACCGAGGTAATCCGATCATTAAAGTTAGTCAGGCGAGTATCAAGATCTGTACTCATATCTAAAAAATCAATAGGTTGGAGATGAGGTGCAAGGCTGTCAGGAGAGATTTTGCTCCAGTTTCTGCCTGTTGCTTGGCCGGGCAGATGTGTCGGTTCAAGCAGTGGCAAGGAAATGAGAAAGGGACAAGCAGATGATCCGACCAAATTATTGGAACAGGGTCAAGAATGGCTAAGCCGACCAGATTGGTACAGCTCAGTTTAGTTATTGATTAGTTAACTGAGCATTTGTATGGGAGAGTGACTGTGTATGTGGTTCGGTGGGAGGTGTGTGACTGCCCAAAGATGTGTGAATAGTTGATTTAGTAGGTATATGACGTTAAGACTACATGTTATAACAGTTGTTTGGGTGAGTGAATATCTTTATGGGTGTGGTGATGATCAAATATCTCTCTTAATGGTACTTGTCCAAAGTAGAAAAATAAAAGGCAATGTATGTGTCAGTTGTTGTTATAAGTATACATAAGACTCAGTGATTGTATGCGTGACTGTATGGATGACTGTATACTTGTAATAGTGATTTATAACACACTAAGTATAATTTACTATGAATGATAAAGTGGTGTTTGTATAAGTGTATAGCTAAGTAAATGTAAGTATGATCCATTGTTTGCATAAGTGAATAGGATGACTTTATAAGTGAATAGGATGTGTGCTGGTGTGTAATGTCGATATAGGTGTATAAGAGTATTTGATAGTGTTCTATTGATCATTGACTGCATGTATGAGTGAATCTGTAGGTAAGTGATTAGATGTGTGTATAGATCTAGGAATCACTGAGTGGGTTTTTAGAAACATGTGTGGCAATGGATTCAAATATGGTAATCTGTATTTTACTGTGAGTGATGAAAGCTTATACCTAGTGGATGATGAGGTGTATCGTCATGTGGATGATGTCATCAGTGATGTCATCAGTGATGTCATTTGAGATGTCATCAGTGATGTCACTGGCCATGTCATGAATGATGTAATATGTGACATCAACAGCAGTGGATTGCAGGCGCACGAGATATAGTTAGTACACCTAACTATATCGGAGGAATTTCAATGGTTTTGTACAAGTGAAATGTCCAGCTAACTATAACACTCCTAAAACTACAGTTTTTTCAATGAATTTCTAAGGTTTTGTAAATGCTAATTCCTAACCATATCAGGCCTGAAACCTAAGTTTTTTTTTGTGAATTTCAAAGGTTTTTTAAATGTTAATTCCTAACTATATCAGGGCTGAAACCTTTGGTTCTTTCAGTGAATTTCGAAGGTTTTGTAAATGATAATTTTTAAATGTATTAATTGTTATAATTTTTTTATACTGATTTACTACTTTTTTTAACTATTTATTTTTAGATATTTTATTTTTTAAATTACATTGTAATTACATTATACATTAAATTGCAAAATATACTTTCTCAGAATGAATTACTTTAGTTTAAATAGTTTGCAAATAGGCAATAGACTTTTAAGTACAGTAGTTACAGTTGTTGCAATGGGCAACACAATTTCAAAGACAATGCAACATTGACCTCATGTGTTTTCCTAGATAAATGCAATTAGTTACTTTATGAATTACTTTTCTAACCACACGATTGGATCATAGATTCAGTCCTTGGACATCTTGGACTAAGCGGTTGAGTAAAAGTGTTTTTGTTACAGTAGTGATTTTTAAGGAATAATATTGTATTTTAAAAGTTGACAGAATTTATTTCACATAGAATCACCAATGTTATCCTATGGGAGGAAATTCACTTAGCAGGTAAGTAGTGTTATCATTACTTTTTCTTACTCAGTGGTGGATCCTGATTCCAGCACTGGTGCATCTCCTGTAAACAGTTGAAAGAATGTGTTTAAGTCATACAGGCAATTTTTTTGGAATATTTTTAGGTTGTGAAAATAGACAGAAACCTTTCCAGTGAAAACCAGACAATGGATTCCATGGAAGGAAATTCAAGTTACTGGTAAGTATGGTTAGACTTACTTTTCAGGATCAGTACTGGGCTCAAAGATGCAGCACTGAGGTCTCTCATGATAACAGGTGAGTAAATCGGAATTCGTAGTTCAGCTGCTTTTAGAGGAATTTTTTTAAGTTCCAAAACTCCACACTTCGAAGAATTTCCAAAGAAACCAGTCAATATTAGCCTATGGAACGAAATTCAAGTTACTGTAAGTATGGTTAGAATTACCTTTCAGGATCAGTAGTGGGCTGAATGATGCAGCACTGAGGTCTCTCCCGAGAACAGGTGAGTAAATAGGAATTCATAGTTCGGCTGATTTTAGAGGAATATTTGTACGTTTCAAAAATAGACACTTAGAAACGTTTCTGGTGAAAACTACACAATATATTCCTATGGAAGGAAATACAAGTTACTGGTAAGTACGCTTAGATTTACTTTTCAGGGTCTGTACTGGGCTCAAAGATGCAGCACTGACGTATCTCGTGATAACAGGTGAGTAAATCGGAATTCGTATTTCCGCTGATTTTAGAGGAATATTGTGCTCAATAGTGAAGGAAGGGGGCGGGGCCTGAGGTGACATGTGTGCAAACACGCCCTGTGGCGCGTTTTAGATTGGGTAATTAATTCTTCTTCAATCCTGAAGTCCCCTGTGAGCCAACTAGGCCTCCTGGTACCTCCAGTATGCACCAGGGAGCTGTGTTGCAGAAAGGTGTTCAGAGGGCACGCCCCTTTTTTACAACACTCTGCAACGCAGCTCCGTGGCGCTTATTGGAGGTACCTGTTGGACTAGTTAGACCCTAGGGGACCTCTGGATTGAAGAGGAATTAATTCCCCAACTTAAAACACGCCACAGGGCATGTTTTCACACATATCACCTCAAGCCCCGGCCCCTACCTTCACCACTCTGCAAACGTGCCCCATAGCGCGTTCTAAGTTGGAGGACTAGGTCCCCTTACATACTGGGGGTCCCTGGAGGCCAACTAGCCCACCAGGAACCTCTAGTATGCGCCAGGGGGTGTGTTGCAGAGAGGTGTAAAAAGGGGCCTGGCCTCATAACACCTATCTGCACCGCAGCCCCCTGGCACGTTTGCAGAGGGGAAACTAATTCCCCTTGCATACTGGTGGACCCTGGGGGCCAACTAGCCCAGCAGGAACCTCCACTATGCGCCAGGGGGCTGCGTTGCAGAGAGGTGTTCTGAGGCCACGCCCCTTTTTACAACACTCTGCAAAGTAGCTCCGTGGCGCTTACTGGAGGTACCTGGTGAGCTAGTTGGCCCCCAGGGACCCCCACTATTCAAGGGAAAAATTCTTCTCCCTCTGCAAACGCACCAGGGGGCTTGTTTGCAGAGTGGTGCAGGGAGGGGGCAGGGCTTGAGGTGATGGATTGCACCACTCTGCAAATGCGCCCCCTGGCACGTTGTTTGCAGAGGGGGAACTAATTCCCCTTGAATACTGGGGGTCCCAGGAGGCCAACTAGCCCACCAGGAACCTCCAGTATGCGTCAGGGGGCTGCCTTGCAGAGAGGTGTAAAAAGGGGTGTGGCCTCTTTACACGTCTCTGCAAGGCAGCCCCCTGGCGCATTTGCAGAGGGGGAACTAATTCTCCTTGAATGCTGGGGTTCCCTGGGGGCCAACTAGCCCACCAGGAACCTCCAGTATGCGCCAGGGTGCTGCGTTGCAGAGAGGTGTAAAAAGGGGTGTGGCCTCTTTTCACATATCTGCAAGGCAGCCCCCTAGCGCACACTGGAGGTTCCTGGTGGGCTACTTGGCCTCCAGGGACCCCCAGTATTCAAGGGGAATTATTTCCTCCTCTGCAAATGTGCCAGGAGGCGTGTTTGCAGAGTGGTGCCTTAATGTTTTTGGGGGGGATCGGCAGGGTATGCGTACCCTGCGCATATCCCGGGATTTGTGGGACCCCCTGAGCAGGCCTAGGGGGTCAGGAACCTCCAGTATGTGCCAGGGGGCTGCCTTGCAGAGAGGTGTAAAAAGGGGCGTGGCCTCTTTGTACGTCTCTGCAAGGCAGCCCCCTGGCGCATTTGCAGAGGAGGAACTAATTCCCCTTAAATACTGGGCGTCCCTGGGGGGCCAACTAGCCCACCAGGAACCTCCAGTATGCGCCAGGGGGCTACCTTGCAGAGAGGTGTAAAAAGGGGTGTGTCCTCTTTACACGTCTCTGCAAGGCAGCCCCCTGGCGCATACTGGAGGTTGTTGGTGGGCTACTTGGCCCCCAGGACCCCCAGTATTCAAGGGGAATTAGTTGCCCCTCTGCAAATGCGCCAGGGGGATGCCTTGCAGAGAGGTGTAAAAAGGGGCGGGCCTCATTACACCTCTTTGCAACGCAGCCCGCTAGCGCATTTACAGAGGGGGAACGAATTTCCCTTGCATATTGGTGGTCCCTGGGGGCCAACACGCCCACCAGGAAACTCCCATTATGCCCCTGGGGGCGCGTTTGCAGAGTGGTGCAAGGAGGGGGCAGGGCTTGAGGTGATGGATTGCACCACTCAGCAAACGTGCCAGGGAGTGCAAGCCCCCCCAAACGCCCTGGGGACCACCACCTCCCTGGGGCTTCACACACGTTGGGAAAAGGGCTGCGCGGCCCCCCTCCTGGAACCTGTGATGGCCCTGTGGACCGCTACCCCCACGGCCGGCTCCTGTAGTGTCTCAGGGTGCCCACCCCTGGGACACTGCAGTTTGCTATGGCAGGGAGGGATCCTTGCGGGTCCCGCCCTGCCATAGCAAACTGCTGTCTCTTCCAAAATCCAAACCAGATTGCTTTTCCACACGGGGAGCTGCATGTCAGCAGCTCCCCATGTGGAAAAGCAATGCCGGCTCCCACAGGACGCGGGGAGCCGTCAGGGATCATGGGGGCATTGTGGCTCCCCTCACGGTCCATAATGAAGTGGCCAGGCCACGGAGGATGGGGTCCCCGGGGTCAGAAGTGGACCAGGAGAAGGGCCACGAGGCCCCCCTCCTCCATAATAAAAATTTAATTAAAAAAATGAAAACCATGCATAGGCCGGTCCAGGGGTATGAGGTCCCCGGGGCCATAAATGGCCTGAGGAGGGGGGTATGCATCCCCCCTTTGCAGCCCCCTTCAGATAAACTAAATAAAAAAAACACTGACCATGCCCAGGGGATGGGGTCCCCGGGCTGAATATGACCTCTGGAGGGGGGCCACGCAGCCCCCTTCCATTTTTAAAATACGGGTCAGGCCCTGGGGGATGGGGTCACCAAGGCCCATAAATAGGAAAGGATGGGGGGCCACACAAAAAGAAAAAAAAGACACGATCGGGTCGGAGGCCCAACCCCCTGCCAGCAACACTCTGCAAAAGTGCCCTGTGGCGTGTTTTAAGTCGGTATCTCCAATAAGCACCTCAGGCCTGCATTGCAGAGAGGTGGTCCAGGCCACTCCCCTTTTTACAACTCTCTGCAACGCATCTCTGTGGCGCTTACTGGAGGAACCTCGTGGGCTAGTTGGACCCGAGGGACCCTCAGGTTTCAAGGGAACTTTATCCCCCAACTTAAAATGCACCACAGGGCACGTTTGCACAGTAGTGAAGTGAGGGGGCAGGCCTGAGGTGGCATGTGTTGAAACTCGCCCTGTGGCATGTTTTATGTTGGGAAATTGATTCCCTTTCAATCCTGAAGTCCCCTGGGGGTCAACTATGCCATCAGGTACCTCCAGTAAGTGCCACAGGCCTACGTTACACCTCTCAGCATTGCAGCTCTGTGGCGCTTATTGGAGGTACCTACTGGGCTAGTTGCACCCCAGGTACTCTCAGGATTCAAGGGGACATAATCTACCAACTTAAAACGCACCACGGGGCGCGTTTGCACAGTGGTGAAGGGAGGGGGTGGGGCCTGCGGTGATACGTGTGCAAACACGCCCTGTGGCGCGTTTAAAGTTTGGGAATCAATCCCCTTCCAATCCTGACTAGCCCACTAGGTGCTTCCAGTAAGCGCCACTGCGCTACGTTGCAGAGAGGTGGTCCAGGCCATGCCCTTTTTACACCTTTCTGCAACGCAGCTCTGTGACGCTTACTGGAGGTACCAGGTGGGCTAGTTGTATCCTAGGGACCCTCAGGATTCAAGGGGACTTCATGACCCAACTTAAAACATGCCACGGGGCGCGTTTGCCCATTGGTGAAAGGAGAGGGCGGGGCCTGAGGTGACGTGTGCAAACACGCCCTGTGGCGCATTTTAAGGTGGGGAATTAATTCCTCTTCAATCCTGAGTGTCCCTGGGGGCCAACAACCCCATCAGGTACCTCCAGTAAACACTACTGTGTTGCAGAGAGGTGGGCTAGGTCACACCCCTTTTTACACCTCTCTGCAACGCAGCTCTGTGGTGCTACTGGAGGTACCTGGTGGGCTAATTAGACCCCAGGGACCCTCAGGATTCAAGGGGACTTAATCCCCCAACTTACAATGCGCCAGGGGGCGCGATTGCAGAGTGGTGGAGAAAGGGGGCATGGCCTTCGTCTACCTCTCACCAATCCCACTGTGCGGGCTTAGGGCTTACTGGAGGTAAAAGGTAGGCTAGTTGGCCCCTAAAGGTCCCCCAGCAGTGAAGGGGACTTCAATCCCCATTCAAGAGCGCGCTAGGGAGCACATTTGTAGAGTGGTGGGCAAAGTGGGCGTGGCCTGGTACGAGTACTTACCAGTGCTGTTGTGAGGGACTGACTGGATGAAATAGTTTGGGAAGTTGGCCCCCAAGGATGTCCTTGAGGGCCAACTACCCCTCTTGTTACCTCCTGTAGGTCTCACACATTGGGATTGCTAAGACGTCTTTGGAGGTAATGGCCCCCTTTCTCTACCACTCTGCAAGCGTGCCTCGTGGAAGAATAGGGGATGGGGATATAGTCCAATTTAGTCCTGAGGAAGTTTGGGGGCCAAGAATGCCTCCTGGTACCTCCTGTAAGTCCTACGCAGCGGAATTCCTGAGCATTGGTTGGATGCCCAGCACCCTTTCTCCACCACTCTGCAAACACGACTACTAGTTAAAGTAGCATATTTTGCACCTCTGACTTAGAGGTAGTTTTGATCTCAATATATTTTTATTGAAAATAAATTTGACATATACAAACAGTTTGTCACAATTCTTGACTGCTTAGACCAAAATATAATGTCTGGCTTGTGGTGGAGCACGAGAGAGAAAGAAAAGAGAGAGAGAGAAAAGGGGGGGGGTGGTTATCGTTCCAGGTGGGCATCCAGGGCCGCCCACATGTCCCCTCTGGCCGTGTGATTTGCCGGGTGGTGGTTGGCGGTAATGTTATCGGCCCCTCCTAGAAATGTTACCCAGTTGAACCAACGTTTGAACGTGGCTTTACTCGTGTTTTCCAGTTACCTAGAATTGTTTTGGCGGCTGCGGTTAGCAAGACGTCAACTAGTTTGCGGTTCTCTTTGGAGTCGAGCTCTGTGGCCAGGAAGGCCATGGTTATGCCTGGTAGGCCGCGTTGTATGTGGCAGCCTGTAAGCGTGTCTTTGAGTTTGTAAACTTTGCGCCAGAAAACCTTGACCTTGGGGCATTCGTATAGGACGTGAGCAAGGTCCCCCCTTGCTTTGTGGCAGTTCCAGCAGGTGCTGCTCTCGCTGGCTCCTATTGTTTCTAGCTTGGCTGGGGCCCAGTGTAGTCTGTGTAATAGCCAGTATTTTGTTTGGGCTAATTGTGGGGTTATCTTGTTTTTGGATGCTGAGATCCATAGTCTGGCCCTTTCATCTTCGTTTGGTGGTCTCTGTAACTTCCCTTCCCAGAATGCTAGTGTTTTGTTGTTTAGTGTTGTGGTGAGGGGGTTGATGAGTTTGTAAATGTGAGCAGTTTGGTGGCCTGTCTTGTTTAGGTTTGGTGAGTACTGTATGATGGATGGTTTGTGTTTCGAGAGGTTAGCTTTGGTGATGGCTGCCTTGATCCTGAGGAATTCATAGAACTCCTTGTTTGGTAGTTTATGCGTGCGCTGTAGTGCTTCGAATGTGAGCGGGTTGCTGTCTAGCTCTAGTTGGGCCGGCGTCGTGATGCTTCTGCTGTACCACTCTGTGTTTTCTAATGTCCCCCCTTTGTATGGCACCTTGGAGTTGTACCATATTGATTCCCATTTGGACCCTTTGATGATGACCTCCAGTTCTCGGTCTACTCTGAGTAGTGCTGTCTTTGTGTTCCTGATGATTGCATTCTTTGCTTCTGGGTGTCTGTTGGCCGTCAGCGCCATGATTGGGTCGGCCCCCCCCAGGATGCATCTTTCCAGGTCGAGCCAGACCGGCATGTACTCTGGTGTGGGGGAGATCCAGTGTATGCCCTGTTTTGCTAGGGAGGCCATTTGGAAGGCCTTGTAGTTCGTAAGGTTTAGCCCACCTTGGTACTTTTTTAGTCTAAGTTTTGATAGGCTGATTCTGGCCTTCTTGCCACCCCAGAGGAATGAGTTGATTGCTTTATCTATTTTTTTGTGAAAGTCCGTAGTTAAGGTTAGTGGTAGCATGCTCAGCAGATAGTTTAGCATTGGTGTGATCATCATCTTGATCGTCTCGACTCGACCCCACCAGCTGATGAATTTGGGGCTCCAGGCTTCTAGCTTGCTCCTGATCTTCCTCAGCATTGCCTCCTCGTTGTGGTCTAGGGTCGACCTAAGGTCTCTTCCAAAGAGGAGGCCCAGGTACTTCAGGGGTTTCCTCTGGCACGCAAGCCCGGACGTGCCTAGTACTGTCCTTGTTGTGTGGCAGTTCATTGGCTTGCATTCAGATTTGTCACGGTTTAACTTATATCCTGAGACCTGCGCATAGTCCTCAATGGTTTGCACCAGGGCTTCTATTGATGTTTCTGGGTCGTTAGTGGTGATCAGGATGTCGTCGGCATATGCTGCCAGCTTGAAAGCTTGTCCTCCGACTCGTACTCCTGTTATTAGTGGATTATTCCTGATCATGTGAAGGAGTGGTTCTAATGCGAGTAGGAATAGTCCCGGATACCCTTGCCTCGTCCCCCTCTCCAGGGTGAACATCGCCGACGTGGTTGTGTTGACCACCACTCATGCCCGGGGGTTTTTGTAGAGTGACATGACCATACCCCGGTATTTATCCCCTAGGCCGAATTTGCGCATGCATTGGTCAAGGAAGGGCCACAAGACTCTATCGAAGGCCTTTTCTGCGTCAATCGCATTCATGACTGCCTTCTCCATGCTGTTAGCTGTGCGGTTTATGAGGTGGCAGAGTAGTCTGGTGTTGTCTTGTGAGAGTCTGTTTTTTAGGTAGCCTACTTGCGATTTGTGTATGAGGTGAGGTAGATATGTGTTTAGTCTTGCAGCCATTACTTTTGCGTGTATTTTACAATCTATGTTTATTAGTGAGATCGGGCAATAGTTTAGCGGGAATTGTGGGTCCTTCCCCTCTTTGGGGATGACAATGATGTTTGCCACCGCCATCGAATTCGACATGCTACTCCTGTCAGAGCACGTCTGGAAGACTCTGACCATGGTCTCTTTTAGCAGGGGCTGAAACTGTTTATAGAAGGGCGCCGTGAATCCGTCCGGCCCTTGCGCTTTATTTGGCTTCAGCGAGTCTATTGCCATCTTCACCTCGATTCCAGTTATGTCCTGCTCTAGTGAGTCTCTTTGTTCGTTGCTTAGTTTGGGCAGATCGAGTTTGTCTAGCAAGTTTGCGCCGCCGTCTGCCGCTAGTGATTTGCCCGCTGTGTACAGTTCCTTGTAGAAACCCCTGAAGGTTTCAAGGATTAGCTTGTTGACCGTGTGGGTTCTGTTATTTTTGTCTGTAATCGCTACGACAGAGTGCTGCCTTTGTTTGGCTTTCAGGTATCCTGCTAGCGCTCTGCCTGCTTTGTTTGCTGAGCATAGGTTTATGGATTTGTATTTGTTAATCCAAGTGCTTGCCCTTTCACTTAGTATCCTATTCAATTCGTACTTCTTTTTTGTGAGTGTGGGGAGGGTGTTCCTATCCACCAGGTTCGCGCTATGGTTCCCTTCTAGTTCCTTTATCTGGCCCTCCAGTTCTGTAATTTTTTTGTTCCTACTCCTGTTCATCCTGGCTTTGATGCTCAGGAGCTTCCCTCTTATTGTGGCTTTTAGTGCTTCCCAGAGGGTGATGGTGTCAGTGTCTGCGGTGTTGTTGAACGTTAGATATTCCTTAATAGCCTCTTCTACCTCAGTTATGTTTGTCGGGTTCTCTAGTATGTCGCTGTTGAGGAGCCAGCTACGGTTTGGCTTCTCGTTGTGCTTCCCGCTTATGGAGAGGGAGATGTGAGCGTGGTCTGAAATTGTTATGGGCCCTATTTCTGTTGTTTCAGTCAGATGTGTTTGAGTGGAGGACATGAGTATGTAGTCAATTCTGCTATATGAGTTGTGTGGGTTTGAGTAGAATGTGTATTCTCTGGCGCTGGGGTGTTGTAGTCTCCATGGGTCTGACAGTGCTAGCTTGGCACATAGGTTTTTGAGTGTTGTCTGCTCTTGTGTTATGTGGCTGGGTCTATGTGGATGTCTGTCCGTGGCATTGTCCATCGCTTGGGTCATGTCTCCCGCTGTGATTAGCAGCTCCCCCAGGGGGATGCTGTTGAGCTCGCTTTCTACCAATTCCCAAAATATTTTGTCTGTTGAGTTCGGGCCATAGATGTTGGCTATGTGTATAGTCTCTTCCCCTCTTTTGATACAAGTGAGTAGCTGTAGGAGAGTAGGGTCTGCAATCCTATGATCACCCCAGATTTTTGCTTTTTGCTTCACTGGTTTATGACTTTCCCTGGCTGTGGGCCTGCTAATCAGACCCACAGCCTAGCTGTTCTCTCTCTAAATTGACACACATGTACCTTAGGTGCATTTACCAATTGGTACTGGGCCACCTTATCAGTCCCTGTACAGTATACCTTAGGTATCCAGGGCATAGGTGTACCCAGGGCCTACCAGGGGCTGCAGCATGTATTATGCCACCCCTGGCTGGCCATCCAAATCTGACACAACTGGCTGCCCGACAGCTGGGGCAAGGTGGTGTAATCACCCTTTGCTTTAGATATAGTATTCCTATATCTAACCCTAAAATGGACACATGTATTCCTATCAGTCACTCCTATGGCAGGCCTTATCAATCCTGAAGGCAGAGTGCTTGGAATTATGTGAGATGGTGCTCTGGCATGAGCTGAGCCCGTTTGCAGCTTGCGGAACCAAGTCCTAATAGCTGTTCCATGATAACGCATACCATATACTCTTAAGTGCCTTATAATCCTCGCGGTTATTTGCCAACTTTGGTATCGCTTTATCAAAACATGTCGAGTAAGGTGTCATACGAATTGGAATACTAACCCCTCGCCAATTCTGGCGACGGGGTTAGCATTCCACCCTTCTAGAGGGACACGACATGTATGTAACTGTGAACCCCGGTTAAAGCTAACTCGAGCCTCAGCATCACAAAATGGATGCTGCCACCACAGACACAAGTCTGACCTCCTGCTGCTGGGAGTCCTTCCAGCGAGGAGAGCTCGGACAAAGGGTTTCCTGTCAGGGGCGGTGCTAGCACCATCCCAGACAGGGTTTTGTGTATCCCAGGTAGGCAGGGCTGAGAGGAAGGTGACTGCAAGTGGCACCACGGTGCTCACTGTGCATATGCCGGCTTAAACCAGTTCCAGGGGCACACCAGCCCCTGAGCTGGGGAAAGTCCGGATAAGGGAGAGGGGTGTAACCACCCCCCTCCTGGTCCCACCCAGGGGCAGGACCTAGTCGCGTGCCAGCCCCTTTTTTTAGAATAAAGGTAGGAGCAGGGCCCCTTCCCAAATTAGATAATTCTGAATCTTGAACTACTTTCCGCGAAAGGAACTCTGATACCTTCTGAAGACTCTCCCTTGTGGCTAAGGAGTAGCCACCCTGCACCCGCAGGCACCATCTAAGCATCGCGGTTTGCTGTAAGTCCATCCTCCGGATCAAGACTGCCCAGCTCGACGAGACCCGGATTCCCTGGCATCTCTGACCTCTACCTGCATCATCAGCCCAGCTGAGATTCGTGGGTGTGACGAGACCTGAGGGACCGGCCATCTTCAAAACTGCACGACGCTTAACCAGCACGACCGCCGAGGGATCCTCGAGTGAGTGCTTTGGGGTTTGAGAAGCCCTAACCCTGAGCAGCTCCAGCACCGAAGTCCAGCCCCCCAACATCCACGAGATCTGCGTGGGGCCCTTCTGCTCTTTGCTGCTCACCGCGTTGTCCGGTCACTTGCCTGCTGGCTAGTGGTCCTCTTGACGACGCACCCCGATGATTTCACCGCTGGTCTGGTTGCTCCAGACTGGCCCTTGCTCCCTTCCAAAAGAGGAGCACCCCGGACCCTCCTGGTCCACTCCAGACGCCATCTTGACTCCACCGCGTGGGCTTGCCTTTGCCAAGGCTTGTTGTTCCAATCCTGGTTCCAGCATCGCCGACAGCAGACACCTTCGTGGGACAGCTCGCACCTCCAGCTTGGTCGCCGACAACGCCTCCTGGTCCGAGGGACAGCAGAGCCCAGCATCGCCCACTCACCTGGTCGAGGTGACTTCATCCGGTGCCATCCTGGTGCCCACACAATCACTGGCTGGTGATTAAGAACTGAGTCCCCTCTGCTTTCAGGTTATCTCCATCACCGATCCAGGCTTGGATCACTCAGAACATCTTCACTGGTCGCCTGCCAGCAACTTCTTCTTTCAGGCTCCATAGACTACAACGAGGATTCCCGACGTCTTTTGAACCCTATGCAGCCGCGGCCCCTGGGCTAGGTAACCTGAGCATTTCGGTGCTCCAACGTAGGTTCACTATCTATATCGTTTTTAGTCTACCTAGTCGGATTCGTCCAGAAATAGTGACTTTAGAAATACTAGCCTCCATAGACTTTGTCCCGCATCCCGCGTGAGAGTGCACACTCTGCACCCGATCTCCCTAGGCCTCCTGCTCCTAACCTTAGGGTTCAGTAGTGTAGTCCTAGCGATCCTGAAGCCTCTGGATCTTGTTACTTACCTGCTAGTATTTTGCATTCCACTTTTAGTGTATATGGTTTTTCGTGCCCCTCGGGCATTTGTGTAAATTGTGCGACTTAAAGTATTTTCTTAAGAGTTTTGTATTGTGCTTAGCTCCCTGACTCATAAAGACTAGTAGACTTGTTATAAATAAATATCCTTTATTTTCATAACAACTTGTGTGGTGTCCTTTTGTAGTGTAGTTCCTAGTTTCCCACTAGGCCCTGCGCATTGGAATAACATAAACAGTAGTATCGACGTAGAAGTGCGGATCTTCCAGGCCTCTACTGACTATGCTAAACTTAATTGGGTTTGTTACCAACTAGCTCAGAGGTCACTGGAAACTTTCTTGACTGAAATAGGAAGTGATCAGCTTCCCTGGCACAGACAAGAAGGGATTCAGTTTTCCAACAACCGTGCAACATGACAACTTTGCTCCTCAGATCAAGAGTCAATCTCTAGGGTCGTGTGAAACAATAGACAGTTATTTTACTCAGTCAGGTTAGTGCAGTTTACTTTCACAATATGTAGAGAATAGAGAGACGGGCGTTTGTCAATAAAGGGTTAACATTTATTGAACAGTCTTTCTTCTCGTACAAGAGAAATGTATTGCCACAATTGCAAGACTTGTTATGATAAAAAGTGCGTACAGTAAGATAAGTATCGCAAGATAATACTGTAAAAGCATTGATATGGTTTCATAGCCATACAATGGTTTAAAAGTAATAAAACATATATACATTCATATATACATTAGGCTAAAATACTCAACTGGTGCTTCTAACTACGCCTACCCCAGTGTACCTGACCTAAGCCTAATACTTGGGAGGGGAGTAAGTAAGTAGCTTTAAGTTAAGTTGGTTTTGCCAAGGTTTGCTTCAAGAATTCTTACTAAGGGTTTAGTCAACACCATACCTCTGAATAGAATGATGGAGGTCTGGTATCTCCTTCAGGGGAAACTCGGTATCCCAGTCACCCGCGAGGGTAGACTAGAAACGCTGGAGCTGGATTTCTCGGCAGGAGAAAGACAGCATCTCCCTTCAGCGCGTCGAGGAGGAGAAGGAGGGGGGACAGCTTCCGCGGGCAGCTGGCATCTGCTGGGCTCTTCGCAGAGGGACGGCTGTTCAGCTCCGAGTTTCACCACACCATCGTTCGCGCTTTAGCAGCGATAATGGCATCAGCAGCTTGCATACAGCAGCTTCATCAAGCGACGGGCAACAGGCAATTGCTTAGGGCAACGTTGGTAATATTTATACCTGAAAGGTGCCATGTTTGACGTAAGTTTGCTGGACATAAGACGTCAATTAAGATGTCACTAGGAAGTGATCGCTATCAGTTGCTCATTAGAGTTTTATTACTGATCAAAACACAGCAAGCGGGGATTTCCAGGTTTGCTGAGTTTTTATCTTGTGGAAGAACTCGGAGTGTTAATCTAGGAATCTCAGATAGTGACTTCTGCTCTGTCATTGCACTAATTGGTTGCAAAGGAAGTGGCAGAGAAAACTATTCTGGAATGTGGCTCTGTTCGTGTGAGGCCAGAGATGACTTTCTGCATATCGCACTTGAACGGTTATGCCAATATAGGGAATAAATGGATTTATAGCCGAATAGGGGCATAAGGTCACAGTATCGATCAGGATCCTAGATAAGCACGCAACACCCACTCCACGGGTTCATGTCCATCAAATTACTAAAACTAGAGCAATAAGATGCATGTGTAACATTGCCCACCCCAAAATACATAAATGCATTTGAAATAGGCGTATATTGTAATACGTGAAATTTAGGTACTGTACGTTTTTGAAGCATAGAAATCATTCAAAAATTATTGCATATGAAATTAATGAACGATTATGCAAAAAGAATTACACATGAAATATCTCTGAAACAGAAGAAGGGCGAGATAAATCATCACATATAAATGCATTGCAATAAATGTGCTAGAGGCTGGTGTAAGGTTGTTATGTCTCTAGATGTGTTTAGAAATAGAAGTTGAAGCTTCTGTTCTCTAAGAATAGTTTTTACTTTAAGCAAAGAATTGTTCGTGCCAAAAAAGGGTCAATATTAAAAAGTGTTCAATTCAAAAGAATTAATGCTTCAACGGGAAAATAGAGTTCCAACGCTTTTAGCAGTTTTTGTTGTTCAAAACTGAAGGCCAAATTCAGAGTTCATGGGAACGCTGTGTGTCGGAAAGCTTCTCCAAAGTTATTATTTCTGTTCGGGTGAGAACATCATATCAGACAGGCTCTCAAAGAATTGGTCTACAAAATCAGGTGTCAGTTCAACCAAATTCGATAGCGCTGTAACTTGGCAGGTGTGAGAATGATTGCTGTCATCATAGTCGGGATCAGCAATGCTCACAGAAGGTCGTACCTGGGTGATGCTGCTTTTGTCACTCGCTCCACTGTTACCACCTAGTCGTAGCACAGGAGTCTCAACGAATGCCGTCATCAGGATTGGTAGCCGCTGGGGACAACACAATGCGTGAGCCGTTATCGGACTGAGCAAAGTATCGACGTCCATTGGTACTGCTGATGGAAGTGAAAGACAGATGTCCAACACGCACTCATCTCCGCATAGCATACATCGTAGTACCGGTAAGATACAGTTCTGCCATATAGGTCTGAATGAAAGGAACCAGGTCATGTTTAGATCTCTCAGCCTGGCCAATCCAAGGACGTTAGTTATCCTGTCCCGGTAGCGCATTGCTAGGATTGTCTCTTCCATTCCCATGGGAGCTATGTCTGAGCTTTGGCTTGCCATAACGAAGCAGGACGGTCAAAAATAAAATCCCTGCTATAAGTCCCAAAAATAAGGGTATGCCGCCAAAAACAGAGTGGACAAAATTAGGAACGATTCCCAAAATTGCTTGAAAAGGTGTTAGCAGTCCCGTAAAAATCGTCTTAAATATGCCTGGGATGCCTGTGGCACTAGACATGTTAAGGAGTTGGCTCAACATTTCTACGAAATGCACGGGGCAATTTGTTGATAAAAGTTCATGAACTTCAGTAGCTGTCCTTGCAACTAGAAGATCATACGTCTCTTTTGATGACGTTATGGGCACTGTTGTCTACAAAAGCACAGACTTCATTTTGCTTAAAGTATCAATTCGTATAGAATAGAGATTCAGACGAGGCCAGATGGCAGTCTCTGTGTATTATGTCAAAGGCAGAAGATACAATATTGTCCAACGAATATATTCTGGAGGACAGAGTCATTAACCCATTGTCCACTACAGAAAGTGATTTCTCCAAATTAATACGATCAATTTCTCGTATTTTTTCAGCTGTTTCAATTTGTGTGACTTTCCAAGCCTCGTTGTACGCAGCATAGATACTGGTCGCTATGAAACACTTTTGACGCTGTTTGCGTGGTCCAAGAATGAAATCGCGCAAATCAGCACCATCTTTTAGTAAAGACAAGTGTTGCTTAATTTCAGCCAGTGTGGATGTTCCTAGCCATTCGAGGCAGAGTTTCCCTACACTGTATGTTGTTACTATCCCTGGATGTTGTCTCTGGGAGTATCTAGGGTCTTGTCTGGTCATTTTTAACCCCTGTGTTTTATTCAGGAATCTATCTTGACAGCTGTTTGTGTCAGTAGGCCAGATTAACCACTTTTTCCAATCAGGATGTGTTCTGTTAAAATGTAAAATATGTGAAACGTCTAACTCAATATCTGTAGTAGTATTTTCAGGTATCGGCTTTGGAATAGACGGTTTGTTAAGGTCTTTGATCTTAGCTAGGCCAAGACAGGATGTTTGGTGAATTGTGTCATTTAAAAACATCATTTGTTCAGGTATCATGCAGGTTCTGAATAGTGCTTCAAGGCCTTGTACCTGCCAATCTTTTGTACCCCAAATTGTTTTCGTTTCAATGTTATTTTTCCAATAATCAAAACCAAATGTCATCATTTTTTCATAAAATGCTTCTGAATATATCAATTTAGAATTTGTCAGCATTGTTTTCATTCCTGTTTTATCTAACAGTTTGTAGTAAAAAGTTTCTGCATCACTGGTGTTAAACCCTGAGAAGTATTTGAATTTCTCAAAAAATGCTTTAGAACTGCTTTTAGGTGGTGTAGCACAATGTTCCCATTGATTATACATAAAAACATTTCTAGGCTGTGCAGATTTATGCAAATAATGATCACCATAATGTGTGTAGCAGAATAATTGCTCATAACTAGATGAACCTTGTAAATAATCATGATCTGTGAATCTAGCTGACATTACTAAATCAGACATCATGTCATTTATACTGTTAAAGTCCCAATCATCAGAGAATGTACTAGGTTTTACAAAGTCACTTAAGGAAACCTTCAGTTGATGAGGATACTTCAGGATTTCGACCGGACCATAGATCTCATAGTCAGTTTTCTCCCATACTACCCCACCAGGTATTGGAATTGCTGTGACATTTACTGTTGACAGTTCTCTTTTCTTCACGTGGGATGATCTGTGTGGTATCAGGACTAAGATGATGTTCTGACTTGCTGTGTCCATTCAATTGTAATAAACTTTCCTAAAATTAAAACTAAAATTAGGCATAATAGGAGTATGAATACCCCTGAAATAATCCAATGCTCAATCAACGGTGAATCCAGATATAATTCTTTGATTTGTTGAAGGAGTCCTGTTGTATTTTCTTTAGAATACTTTTTTGTTTCTGGCATCACTTCGGGGTCGTTTTGATCTTCAGAGAAGTTGTCGAAGTTGATGAAATAACCAGAGGCAGTTCTGTCAATTGATGGGATTGTTCTTTCAATCTGTCTCTCGGTAGCACTTTCTGATGCCACATTATTGTAGACTGGTGTTTCTTGACAAACTGTTTCAATCTGTGTTTCAAGAGGCACGAGTTCCATGGCATTATTGCATAGTCCTTCTCTGTGCACTGCAGGCTGATCGAATGTGATTAGTCTTTCAGTTTGAACCTCTTGGATTGTTGCAAGTTTGGGTATTCTGTTGTTTCTTGGGAGTCCACTGGGCCTACTGTTGATTATAGGCCACATGCTTGTGGTTTTACCAGGTCGATAGACACGACTCTGTTCTCCTTTTTACCAGCAAGGGGCGGTAGTACAACTGATCTTGTTCCGGTGACTGCCAAGACCGGTACTGCTTTTCTGTAAGAAGGCCCAAATTCCTTCTTCACCGCGATTTTTTCTCTGACTAGATCCCCAATCTTTGGAATCCAGACAGGCCTTGCTGGGGCTGTTGCTTGTGGTGCCTCGTCAGTGGTAGATGGCTGTTGTTTTAACTTTATGTTGCTTAAGGATTTTCTTGTTTCATTCAGTTCCTGTAAAACAGCCAAACGATCTTTGATGTCAAAGTCTGTTGTTTTTTCTTGTACCACTGATATCTGACTATCGAGGTCCTGAATGTTCATTCTAATTCCGAACAATAGTTCGTATGGGCTGAAACCTTTCAGAGAATTTCTTGGCAAGTTATTAAGACTGGTCTGGACACTACTTAGATGTTTGACCCACCCAGCGCCTGAACCTAATACCTTCGCTGTTATAGATCGCTTTATGTCCCGGTTTTTTCTTTCTACCACACTATTCCCTTCGGGGTGCGACGGACAAGAATACCGCAACCCAATTCCCATGCTGGCCATGGCCTCCTTATAAGCTCGAGAGCTGAAAGCAGGACCCTGGTCAGAATGGAACGTGGTAATTGCGTATGTGCCGATATAGACTCGCAGATCTCTCTTATAACAGTTCTAGCGTCAGCCGAGCGCTGGAGGCCACATTTTTTAAGTGTGTTTAGCCTTAACTGATTAATAGGACGCAGGATGGGGTGTAGGCAGCGTTACGCTCTTTCTGATTGGTAGCCGGTAGCATGGTTCACCACTGCGATCCCTGTTGCAGTTTTCACAGTTGCTTGCAAACTCATGAATGCCTTCACTCATTTCCGGCCACCAGTATACTGATTCTAACTCTCTCAGAGAGTCCCTGATTGTTTGGTGTCTCAGACCCAATCCCATGTGTGCGTCTGCTATTAAAAATATTCTCCGGTTCGTGTTTGGAATTACCCTATCCCCCACTCCAGGGATTCGAGCAAAAAAAAACAGAGTTTGCATCTATTACGTATGCATAATTGAGTGGATAGTTCACGGGTAGTGCTGCACAGTCGCCTTTTACGGACGTTTTTACTGCCAGCATGGTTTCCCCGTCTATGTATTTTTCTGTACGCTTTTTTGTGGCTACGGAAGTCGGTTTAGTTGCTTCCGCTGTGGCTGTATTAGCCAATTAATTCCCTGCAACGTGAACGCCATCACGTTGAAGACTCTGTGCGTGTATCACGTGAGTCTTTTGTAGTTCTTTGTGTAAAAGAGCTACCTGTTTCCAGAGCAATTTATGCTTTATTGTGGCACCTGTGTCATCTTTGTAGTCGTTTTCAATCCACCTCTGCAGTTTGTTGTTGTAAGAGTTGACGCAAAAATGAGAATCGCACATGATAAGTGTCGGGAATTCACTTTCTGCATTTTCGAGCGCCATCTTTAAACATCTGATTTCAGCTCTCTGAGCC
The DNA here is from genome assembly GCF_964263255.1 of Lissotriton vulgaris. Lineage (NCBI taxonomy): Eukaryota > Metazoa > Chordata > Amphibia > Caudata > Salamandridae > Lissotriton > Lissotriton vulgaris. The sequence goes on along the minus strand of NC_141694.1, from coordinate 1,739,837,422 downwards.
GAACAGTACTTTACTGATTCAGTTTTTGTTACTTTCGGTCTGAATTTACCGCACAGCCAACGACCTTTAACAATCGCACAGGCTGCATCGTAGGATTTACTCTCTACGTTGAAATGCTGTACAAATTTATCTGTATAGATTATACAGGCGTATTGTGGGAGAGGCAGAAGTTCGATTGGCAGAGGATATTCTTCTTCATATTCTAAATCATTCAGTTCTTCGAATTGCTGGGCGAAATAGTATTTCACATCTTCCGCTCCTACAGAATCTACACACTGTATCCATTTCGGAGCCAGTGACACTGTAGGCAGGTTTACTGGGCTGAATAGCGCCTCAAAGGCGGATTCCGCTGTGAGGATATTAATCCTTTTGCCGTGTGCTAGTTCTCGTTCATTAGCTAATGCGATTTGCACTGCTTTCACAGTTCTTTCTGTGAGACTGAATGTTTTTTCTGCTTGTGTGTACAAGTGAGATTTGATTGAAATTGGTACCTTTTCTCCCTCATTAGAGGTTAGGTACGTGAATCCGCATCTTCCTGGGATGACTCGGATTACAAGACCGCATGTATTTTCACGTGTATCTAATTTTGTTTTTGCTAACATGTCTGTTTGCAGTGATCTCATAATTTCTGTGTGTTTTTGAGTCCAATTGATTTGTTTAAAATCAGGTTTAATTAGTTCGTAGAGAGGTTTAACCCTCTCTGCGTAATTTAGAATGTAAGTTCTTCCGAAATTCAGAAAACCTAGAATGGGTTGTAAATTCTTCAGCGTTTTTGGAGCTTGGAGTACAGCGCACTTCTCTAAGAAGTTGTCCGCTAGGCTTTTCCCTTCACTTGATAATTCGTACCCTAAGAATAGTACTGTCAGATGGGCAATTCGGGACTTTTTAAAGTTGAATTTGTAACCCTCTGCTGCGAACCCAAGTATAATGGTGTTCACTCTTTTCAAGTGAGTATCCAAGTCGTCGTCTGTGAGATAGATATCATCTACGTAAGATAATGCCTCATCATCATATATTTGTAGTAACTCTGTTACCTTAGCTGAGAATAGTCTTGGGCTGTTCTTGAACCCCTGTGGGAGTCGACAGAATTTTTTCTGCGACCCAAATGCAGAGAAAGCGGTCAAATATCTGCTTTCTGGTGCAATGTTTTGACAAAAGAAACCATTAGATATGTCTAATGTCGTTTTATATTTTTTCCTAACTATGTTATTCATTAGGGCTGCACTATGCGAGTTTTGTACTGCAAATGTTTTACAACATGCTTTAAGGTGTCTGTAGTCCAAAACTAGACGATATGAATTGTCTGGCTTGGAGACAGGAAACAAAGGATTGTTCATTTGAGAGGTACATGTTTCAATCACCCCCTGGTATTCAAGTTGATCTAAGATCTCCCTGACTTGTTTTTTAGCTTCTTGCTTAATGGGATACTGCCGTTGGGCAGTTGGTTCACTTTTTAACTGGATTTTGTGGGGAGGTGAGTCCTCATCCCATCCTACATGATTTTTATATAATGCCGGTGCCTGGGCTACTGCCCATTTCCTTGCATATGTATATTTTTTGTGAATCGGAATGTGATTCGAGAAGGCAGGCATAATCACTTCTTCGCCACGAGGGCACTCCCTGACAAACTCTGGGGGCCAATCTTTTTCAGCTAACAGAATATCATAGCCTTTTGAGAGCTTATCCCAAAATAGACCTTTTATTTTCCTAGTCTTATCACCCTCTATACGCAATGTTATTTCGTATATTTTATGGGGCTCGCTAAGTCTGGTGTCGGCAGTTTCAACCTGAATGTATTCATTCGTGTCCACTGTCTCCAGATGACTCATCAAGATCTTGCGCGCTATACTGATTTCTGCTGCACTGTCCAACATTGTCAATGCCCACTCCCCGTTTTTCAACTGTGTCCTCAGTATACTCGGCATGGTTGATTACTCTAATACTGGCTACCTTCTTTTTTTGAAATTGAGATTTTTTACTCTGAGCAGGTTCCTTGCCTTTGGACTTGGTGTGCTCTCCTGGGTCTGACCGTCCTCTTCTTTCCGATTTCTGCGAAAAAGATCGAGAGGGACGTGTATCAATACTTTGATATCTATCAGGTTTTTTCAGATTATCCCTATTTCTGAGGTTATATCTTTTCTCAGAGGGCTCCCTCTGGGGAGCTGGTGTTCTCGAGTCGGAGTTCTTTCCCTCCGTCAAGGAGACCTTCCTCTGGACTGGAAAACTTTTTCCTTGGGAGTGGATTGTTTATTTCCATCCCAGCTATTTTTAGGAGTGTTTAAATTATTTTTAATAAATAATTTTTCAGGATTTTCGAGCAGTTGGGGCTTTACTGGTTTTCCACCCAAGCTATCTCTACCTAATTCTTCATAGCATTTTTCTATGATTTTGGCAAGCTCAATTGGCTGATCTTTTATATCTGTTTCCTTCAACTTCTGGCGGATCGCCACAGATGCTGCTTCTCCCTTTATATTGGCTAATAATATAGCCGAGACCTGCTTGAAGTCTTTCAGTAATTTCATACCAAGATTTAAAGCGGGCTCTGGACCGTATTCATTTTGAATCTGTTTTAGCACTTCTGGTATTACCGCCATAGACGGAACACCGTGTGTTTTTGTGTAAATGGAAGCAAAGACTGTACCCCAACTGTCGCAGTCCTCTATGTGTGGTGCGATTCCCATAGGAAGGCAGATTGTCAAGATTCTGTGTTTCTCTATAGGGGTAGTATCAGGAAATACTGCCTCTATTTGAGTGATTTTCTGTGCTAACCAGAAAGGAATTTGTTCCCGTTTTACGGGTGTTTTACCAAGACATGACTGTATGTTCTGTGGTGCAATTTTATTAGTGTTCCCCTGATGAGGACTGGTTGGACTGTTGCAGTCCGCATTACATATTAGACTAATTGCCTATGTATTTTTATAAGTGTTTTTAGCTGTACTAACAGCTCTTCTCTAGACATTTTTGCAATGTCCGGATGTGGTGTGTAGCTGGCTAGAACCGGCCACGTTGCTCCTGGTCTACCTAGTGGACCGAGCCTGGTTATGTGATCATTATGTTTCAGGGCGCCATTAAACCAGAGCAGGTGCTCTTGGAATTTTAGTGGGATTTCAGTCTCCTCGAAAGGAGCGTACTCTTCCGGAGGTTCCTCTATTTTGTAATAGTGAAACTCTTTTGTTGTAGCGTTTGCCGCTGGAAAATTTATCCATGAATAGAATACCTCTGTCTGCCGATATTCGTGAGCCTCTATCACGAAAATTACTGTACCACCTTGTGGTGTCAGTCCGTTCTCTATAAGTTTTAACATCATAGATTTTCTTAAATGTACCGGGATGATAATTGCATCCGGGTCAGTCTGTTCGGGACCCTGCTGAGTCGCATCTGCTGCGGCCCCAGTGGTTCCGTTTTCTCCTGGCATTGTATAAATGCAGGTTTTGCAGAGTAGGTCTCCAAGGAGACAAAGATTAGGTGCACAATATTTTGGAACTCTGTATCCTTCAACGTTGAATAAACCAGAGCTTTACATAGGAATCTCTTCCTACTAAGGTCGGGCGGATTTTAACCTTTCACCCACTCCAGACGTCTATTGGAGTATTTACGGGAGAAAGGGGTCTGTGTGAAATATGCACGACTGAGTTACTCTAACGTCTTGCGTTAGTTTATCGCCTTACCAAACGTTTGGGCGCCATGTAGTGTAGTTCCTAGTTTCCCACTAGGCCCTGCGCATTGGAATAACATAAACAGTAGTATCGACGTAGAAGTGCGGATCTTCCAGGCCTCTACTGACTATGCTAAACTTAATTGGGTTTGTTACCAACTAGCTCAGAGGTCACTGGAAACTTTCTTGACTGAAATAGGAAGTGATCAGCTTCCCTGGCACAGACAAGAAGGGATTCAGTTTTCCAACAACCGTGCAACATGACAACTTTGCTCCTCAGATCAAGAGTCAATCTCTAGGGTCGTGTGAAACAATAGACAGTTATTTTACTCAGTCAGGTTAGTGCAGTTTACTTTCACAATATGTAGAGAATAGAGAGACGGGCGTTTGTCAATAAAGGGTTAACATTTATTGAACAGTCTTTCTTCTCGTACAAGAGAAATGTATTGCCACAATTGCAAGACTTGTTATGATAAAAAGTGCGTACAGTAAGATAAGTATCGCAAGATAATACTGTAAAATCATTGATATGGTTTCTTAGCCATACAATGGTTTAAAAGTAATAAAACATATATACATTCATATATACATTAGGCTAAAATACTCAACTGGTGCTTCTAACTACGCCTACCCCAGTGTACCTGACCTAAGCCTAATACTTGGGAGGGGAGTAAGTAAGTAGCTTTAAGTTAAGTTGGTTTTGCCAAGGTTTGCTTCAAGAATTCTCACTAAGGGTTTAGTCAACACCATACCTCTGAATAGAATGATGGAGGTCTGGTATCTCCTTCAGGGGAAACTCGGTATCCCAGTCACCCGCGAGGGTAGACCAGAAACGCTGGAGCTGGATTTCTCGGCAGGAGAAAGACAGCATCTCTCTTCAGCGCGTCGAGGAGGAGAAGGAGGGGGGACAGCTTCCGCGGGCAGCTGGCATCTGCTGGGCTCTTTGCAGAGGGACGGCTGTTCAGCTCCGAGTTTCACCACACCATCGTTCGCGCTTTAGCAGCGATAATGGTATCAGCAGCTTGCATACAGCAGCTTCATCAAGCGACGGGCAACAGGCAATTGCTTAGGGCAACGTTGGTAATATTTATACCTGAAAGGTGCCATGTTTGACGTAAGTTTGCTGGACATAAGACGTCAATTAAGATGTCACTAGGAAGTGATCGCTATCAGTTGCTCATTAGAGTTCTATTACTAATCAAAACACAGCAAGCGGGGATTGCCAATATAGGGAATAAATGGATTTATAGCCGAATAGGGGCATAAGGTCACAGTATCGATCAGGATCCTAGATAAGCACGCAACACCCACTCCACGGGTTCATGTCCATCAAATTACTAAAACTAGAGCAATAAGATGCATGTGTAACATTGCCCACCCCAAAATACATAAATGCATTTGAAATAGGCGTATATTGTAATACGTGAAATGTAGGTACTGTACGTTTTTGAAGCATAGAAATCATTCAAAAATTATTGCATATGAAATCAATGAACGATTATGCAAAAAGAATTACACATGAAATATCTCTGAAACAGAAGAAGGGCGAGATAAATCATCACATATAAATGCATTGCAATAAATGTGCTAGAGGCTGGTGTAAGGTTGTTATGTCTCTAGATGTGTTTAGAAATAGAAGTTGAAGCTTCTGTTCTCTAAGAATAGTTTTTACTTTAAGCAAAGAATTGTTCGTGCCAAAAAAGGGTCAATATTAAAAAGTGTTCAATTCAAAAGAATTAATGCTTCAACGGGAAAATAGAGTTCCAACGCTTTTAGCAGTTTTTGTTGTTCAAAACTGAAGGCCAAATTCAGAGTTCATGGGAACGCTGTGTGTCGGAAAGCTTCTCCAAAGTTATTATTTCTGTTCGGGTGAGAACATCATATCAGACAGGCTCTCAAAGAATTGGTCTACAAAATCAGGTGTCAGTTCAACCAAATTCGATAGCGCTGTAACTTGGCAGGTGTGAGAATGATTGCTGTCATCATAGTCGGGATCAGCAATGCTCACAGAAGGTCGTACCTGGGTGATGCTGCTTTTGTCACTTGCTCCACTGTTACCACCTAGTCGTAGCACAGGAGTCTCAACGAATGCCGTCATCAGGATTGGTAGCCGCTGGGGACAACACAATGCGTGAGCCGTTATCGGACTGAGCAAAGTATCGACGTCCATTGGTACTGCTGATGGAAGTGGAAGACAGATGTCCAACACGCACTCATCTCCGCATAGCATACATCGTAGTACCGGTAAGATACAGTTCTGCCATATAGGTCTGAATGAAAGGAACTAGGTCATGTTTAGATCTCTCAGCCTGGCCAATCCAAGGACGTTAGTTATCCTGTCCCGGTAGCGCATTGCTAGGATTGTCTCTTCCATTCCCATGGGAGCTATGTCTGAGCTTTGGCTTGCCATAACGAAGCAGGACGGTCAAAAATAAAATCCCTGCTATAAGTCCCAAAAATAAGGGTATGCCGCCAAAAACAGAGTGGACAAAATTAGGAACGATTCCCAAAATTGCTTGAAAAGGTGTTAGCAGTCCCGTAAAAATCGTCTTAAATATGCCTGGGATGCCTGTGGCACTAGACATGTTAAGGAGTTGGCTCAACATTTCTACGAAATGCACGGGGCAATTTGTTGATAAAAGTTCATGAACTTCAGTAGCTGTCCTTGCAACTAGAAGATCATACGTCTCTTTTGATGACGTTATGGGCACTGTTGTCTGCAAAAGCACAGACTTCATTTTGCTTAAAGTATCAATTCGTATAGAATAGAGATTCAGACGAGGCCAGATGGCAGTCTCTGTGTATTATGTCAAAGGCAGAAGATACAATATTGTCCAACGAATATATTCTGGAGGACAGAGTCATTAACCCATTGTCCACTACAGAAAATGATTTCTCCAAATTAATACGATCAATTTCTCGTATTTTTTCAGCTGTTTCAATTTGTGTGACTTTCCAAGCCTCGTTGTACGCAGCATAGATACTGGTCGCTATGAAACGCTTTTGACGCTGTTTGCGTGGTCCAAGAATGAAATCGCGCAAATCAGCACCATCTTTTAGTAAAGACAAGTGTTGCTTAATTTCAGCCAGTGTGGATGTTCCTAGCCATTCGAGGCAGAGTTTCCCTACACTGTATGTTGTTACTATCCCTGGATGTTGTCTCTGGGAGTATCTAGGGTCTTGTCTGGTCATTTTTAACCCCTGTGTTTTATTCAGGAATCTATCTTGACAGCTGTTTGTGTCAGTAGGCCAGATTAACCACTTTTTCCAATCAGGATGGGTTCTGTTAAAATGTAAAATATGTGTAACGTCTAACTCAATATCTGTAGTAGTGTTTTCAGGTATCGGCTTTGGAATAGACGGTTTGTTAAGGTCTTTGATCTTAGCTAGGCCAAGACAGGATGTTTGGTGAATTGTGTCATTTAAAAACATCATTTGTTCAGGTATCATGCAGGTTCTGAATAGTGCTTCAAGGCCTTGTACCTGCCAATCTTTTGTACCCCAAATTGTTTTCGTTTCAATGTTATTTTTCCAATAATCAAAACCAAATGTCATCATTTTTTCATAAAATGCTTCTGAATATATCAATTTAGAATTTGTCAGCATTGTTTTCATTCCTGTTTTATCTAACAGTTTGTAGTAAAAAGTTTCTGCATCACTGGTGTTAAACCCTGAGAAGTATTTGAATTTCTCAAAAAATGCTTTAGAACTGCTTTTAGGTGGTGTAGCACAATGTTCCCATTGATTATACATAAAAACATTTCTAGGCTGTGCAGATTTATGCAAATAATGATCACCATAATGTGTGTAGCAGAATAATTGCTCATAACTAGATGAACCTTGTAAATAATCATGATCTGTGAATCTAGCTGACATTACTAAATCAGACATCATGTCATTTATACTGTTAAAGTCCCAATCATCAGAGAATGTACTAGGTTTTACAAAGTCACTTAAGGAAACCTTCAGTTGATGAGGATACTTCAGGATTTCGACCGGACCATAGATCTCATAGTCAGTTTTCTCCCATACTACCCCACCAGGTATTGGAATTTCTGTGACATTTACTGTTGACAGTTCTCTTTTCTTCACGTGGGATGATCTGTGTGGTATCAGGACTAAGTTGATGTTCTGACTTGCTGTGTCCATTCAATTGTAATAAACTTTCCTAAAATTAAAACTAAAATTAGGCATAATAGGAGTATGAATACCCCTGAAATAATCCAATGCTCAATCAACGGTGAATCCAGATATAATTCTTTGATTTGTTGAAGGAGTCCTGTTGTATTTTCTTTAGAATACTTTTTTGTTTCTGGCATCACTTCGGGGTCGTTTTGATCTTCAGAGAAGTTGTCGAAGTTGATGAAATAACCAGAGGCAGTTCTGTCAATTGATGGGATTGTTCTTTCAATCTGTCTCTCGGTAGCACTTTCTGATGCCACATTATTGTAGACTGGTGTTTCTTGACGAACTGTTTCAATCTGTGTCTCAAGAGGCACGAGTTCCATGGCATTATTGCATAGTCCTTCTCTGTGCACTGCAGGCTGATCGAATGTGATTAGTCTTTCAGTTTGAACCTCTTGGATTGTTGCAAGTTTGGGTATTCTGTTGTTTCTTGGGAGTCCACTGGGCCTACTGTTGATTATAGGCCACATGCTTGTGGTTTTACCAGGTCGATAGACACGACTCTGTTCTCCTTTTTACCAGCAAGGGGCGGTAGTACAACTGATCTTGTTCCGGTGACTGCCAAGACAGGTACTGCTTTTCTGTAAGAAGGCCCAAATTCCTTCTTCACCGCGATTTTTTCTCTGACTAGATCCCCAATCTTTGGAATCCAGACAGGCCTTGCTGGGGCTGTTGCTTGTGGTGCCTCATCAGTGGTAGATGGCTGTTGTTTTAACTTTATGTTGCTTAAGGATTTTCTTGTTTCATTCAGTTCCTGTAAAACAGCCAAACGATCTTTGATGTCAAAGTCTGTTGTTTTTTCTTGTACCACTGATATCTGACTATCGAGGTCCTGAATGTTCATTCTAATTCCGAACAATAGTTCGTATGGGCTGAAACCTTTTAGAGAATTTCTTGGCAAGTTATTAAGACTGGTCTGGACACTACTTAGATGTTTGACCCACCCAGCGCCTGAACCTAATACCTTCGCTGTTATAGATCGCTTTATGTCCCGGTTTCTTCTTTCTACCACACTATTCCCTTCGGGGTGCGATGGACAAGAATACCGCAACCCAATTCCCATGCTGGCCATGGCCTCCTTATAAGCTCGAGAGCTGAAAGCAGGACCCTGGTCAGAATGGAACGTGGTAATTGCGTATGTGCCGATATAGACTCGCAGATCTCTCTTATAACAGTTCTAGCGTCAGCCGAGCGCTGGAGGCCACATTTTTTAAGTGTGTTTAGCCTTAACTGATTAATAGGACGCAGGATGGGGTGTAGGCAGCGTTACGCTCTTTCTGATTGGTAGCCGGTAGCATGGTTCACCACTGCGATCCCTGTTGCAGTTTTCACAGTTGCTTGCAAACTCATGAATGCCTTCACTCATTTCCGGCCACCAGTATACTGATTCTAACTCTCTCAGAGAGTCCCTGATTGTTTGGTGTCTCAGACCCAATCCCATGTGTGCGTCTGCTATTAAAAATATTCTCTGGTTCGTGTTTGGAATTACCCTATCCCCCACTCCAGGGATTCGAGCAAAAGGAACGGAGTTTGCATCTATTACGTATGCATAATTGAGTGGATAGTTCACGGGTAGTGCTGCACAGTCGCCTTTTACGGTCGTTTTTACTGCCAGCATGGTTTCCCCGTCTATGTATTTTTCTGTACGCTTTTTTTGTGGCTACAGAAGCCGGTTTAGTTGCTTCCGCTGTGGCTGTATTAGCCAATGAATTCCCTGCAACGTGAACGCCATCACGTTGAAGACTCTGTGCATGTATCACGTGAGTCTTTTGTAGTTCTTTGTGTAAAAGAGCTACCTGTTTCCAGAGCAATTTATGCTTTATTGTGGCACCTGTGTCATCTTTGTAGTCGTTTTCAATCCACCTCTGCAGTTTGTTGTTGTAAGAGTTGACGCAAAAATGAGAATCGCACATGATAAGTGTCGGGAATTCACTTTCTGCATTTTCGAGCGCCATCTTTAAAGATCTGATTTCAGCTCTCTGAGCCGAACAGTACTTTACTGATTCAGTTTTTGTTACTTTCAGTCTGAATTTACCGCACAGCCAACGACCTTTAACAATCGCACAGGATGCATCGTAGGATTTACTCTCTACGTTGAAATGCTGTACAAATTTATCTGTATAGATTATACAGGCGTATTGTGGGAGAGGCAGAAGTTCGATTGGCAGAGGATATTCTTCTTCATATTCTAAATCATTCAGTTCTTCGAATTGCGGGGCGAAATTGTATTTCACATCTTCCGCTCCTACAGAATCTACACACTGTATCCATTTCGGAGCCAGTGACACTGTAGGCAGGTTTACTGGGCTGAATAGCGCCTCAAAGGCGGTTTCCGCTGTGAGGATATTAATCCTTTTGCCGTGTGCTAGTTCTCGTTCATTAGCTAATGCGATTTGCACTGCTTTCACAGTTCTTTCTGTGAGACTGAATGCTTTTTCTGCTTGTGTGTACAAGTGAGATTTGATTGAAATTGGTACCTTTTCTCCCTCATTAGAGGTTAGGTACGTGAATCCGCATCTTCCTGGGATGACTCGGATTACAAGACCGCGTGTATTTTCACGTGTATCTAATTTTGTTTTTGCTAACATGTCTGTTTGCAGTGATCTCAAAATTTCTGTGTGTTTTTGAGTCCAATTGATTTGTTTAAAATCAGGTTTAATTAGTTCGTAGAGAGGTTTAACCCTCTCTGCGTAATTTAGAATGTAAGTTCTTCCGAAATTCAGAAAACCTAGAATGGATTGTAAATTCTTCAGCGTTTTTGGAGCTTGGAGTACAGCGCACTTCTCTAAGAAGTTGTCCGCTAGGCTTTTCCCTTCACTTGATAATTCGTACCCTAAGAATAGTACTGTCAGATGGGCAATTCGGGACTTTTTAAAGTTGAATTTGTAACCCTCTGCTGCGAACCCAAGTATAATGGTGTTCACTCTTTTCAAGTGAGTATCCAAGTCGTCGTCTGTGAGATAGATATCATCTACGTAAGATAATGCCTCATCATCATATATTTGTAGTAACTCTGTTACCCTAGCTGAGAATATTCCTGGGCTGTACTTGAACCCCTGTGGGAGTCGACAGAATTTTTTCTGTGACCCAAATGCAGAGAAAGCGGTCAAATATCTGCTTTCTGGTGCAATGTTTTGACAAAAGAAACCATTAGATATGTCTAATGTCGTTTTATATTTTTTCCTAACTATGTTATTCATTAGGGCTGCACTATGCGAGTTTTGTACTGCAAATGTTTTACAACATGCTTTAAGGTGTCTGTAGTCCAAAACTAGACAATATGAATTGTCTGGCTTGGAGACAGGAAACAAAGGATTGTTCATTTGAGAGGTACATGTTTCAATCACCCCCTGGTATTCAAGTTGATCTAAGATCTCCCTGACTTGTTTTTTACCTTCTTGCTTAATGGGATACTGCCGTTGGGCAGGTGGTTCACTTTTTAACTGCATTTTGTGGGGAGGTGAGTCCTCATCCCATCCTACATGATTTTTATGTAATGCCGGTGCCTGGGCTACTGCCCATTTCCTTGCATATGTATATTTTTTGTGAATCGGAATGTGATTCGAGAAGGCAGGCATAATCACTTCTTCGCCACGAGGGCACTCCCTGACAAACTCTGGGGGCCAATCTTTTTCAGCTAACAGAATATCATAGCCTTTTGAGAGCTTATCCCAAAATAGACCTTTTATTTTCTTAGTCTTATCACCCTCTATACGCAATGTTATTTCGTATATTTTATGGGGCTCGCTAAGTCTGGTGTCGGCAGTTTCAACCTGAATGTATTCATTTGTGTCCACTGTCTCCAGATGACTCATCAAGATCTTGCGCGCTATACTGATTTATGCTGCACTGTCCAACATTGTCAATGCCCACTCCCCGTTTTTCAACTGTGTCCTCAGTATTATCGGCATGGTTGATTACTCTAATACTGGCTACCTTCTTTTTTTGAAATTGAGATTTTTTACTCTGAGCAGGTTCCTTGTCTTTGGACTTGGTGTGCTCTCCTGGGTCTGACCGTCCTCTTCTTTCCGATTTCTGCGAAAAAGATCGAGAGGGACGTGTATCAATACTTTGATATCTATCAGGTTTTTTCAGATTATCCCTATTTCTAAGGTTATATCTTTTCTCAGAGGGCTCCCTCTGGGGAGACTGGTGTTCTCGAGTCGGAGTTCTTTCCCTCCGTCGAGGAGACCTTCCTCTGGACTGGAAAACTTTTTCCTTGGGAGTGGATTGTTTATTTCCATCCCAGCTATTTTTAGGAGTGTTTAAATTATTTTTAATAAATAATTTTTCAGGATTTTCGAGCAGTTGGGGCTTTACTGGTTTTCCACCCAAGCTGTCTCTACCTAATTCTTCATAGCATTTTTCTATGATTTTGGCAAGCTCAATTGGCTGATATTTTATATCTGTTTCCTTCAACTTCTGGCGGATCGCCACAGATGCTGCTTCTCCCTTTATATTGGCTAATAATATAGCCGAGACCTGCTTGAAGTCTTTCAGTAATTTCATACCAAGATTTAAAGCGGGCTCTGGACCGTATTCATTTTGAATCTGTTTTAGCACTTCTGGTATTACCGCCATAGACGGAACACCGTGTGTTTTTGTGTAAATGGAAGCAAAGACTGTACCCCAACTGTCGCAGTCCTCTATGTGTGGTGCGATTCCCATAGGAAGGCAGATTGTCAAGATTCTGTGTTTCTCTATAGGGGTAGTATCAGGAAATACTGCCTCTATTTGAGTGATTTTCTGTGCTAACCAGAAAGGAATTTGTTCCCGTTTTACGGGTGTTTTACCAAGACATGACTGTATGTTCTGTGGTGTAATTTTATTAGTGTTCCCCTGATGAGGGGTCAGCTGTGGTACATTAACAGCTGGTTGGACTGTTGCAGTCCGCATTACATATTGGACTAATTGCCTATGTATTTTTATAAGTGTTTTTAGCTGTACTAACAGCTCTTCTCTAGACATTTTTGCAATGTCCGGATGTGGTGTGTAGCTGGCTAGAACCGGCCACGTTGCTCCTGGTCTACCTAGTGGACCGAGCCTGGTTATGTGATCATTATGTTTCAGGGCGCCATTAAACCAGAGCAGGTGCTCTTGGAATTTTAGTGGGATTTCAGTCTCCTCGAAAGGAGCGTACTCTTCCGGAGGTTCCTCTATTTTGTAATAGTGAAACTCTTTTGTTGTAGCGTTTGCCGCTGGAAAATTTATCCATGAATAGAATACCTCTGTCTGCCGATATTCGTGAGCCTCTATCACGAAAATTACTGTACCACCTTGTGGTGTCAGTCAGTTCTCTATAAGTTTTAACGTCATAGATTTTCTTAAATGTACCGGGATGATAATTGCATCCGGGTCAGTCTGTTCGGGACCCTGCTGAGTCGCATCTGCTGCGGCCCCAGTGGTTCCGTTTTCTCCTGGCATTGTATAAATGCAGGTTTTGCAGAGTAGGTCTCCAAGGAGACAAAGATTAGGTGCACAATATTTTGGAACACTGTATCCTTCAACGTTGAATAAACCAGAGCTTTACATAGGAATCTCTTCCTACTAAGGTCGGGCGGATTTTAACCTTTCACCCACTCCAGACGTCTATTGGAGTATTTACGGGAGAAAGGGGTCTGTGTGAAATATGCACGACTGAGTTACTCTAACGTCTTGCGTTAGTTTATCGCCTTACCAAACGTTTGGGCGCCATGTAGTGTAGTTCCTAGTTTCCCACTAGGCCCTGCGCATTGGAATAACATAAACAGTAGTATCGACGTAGAAGTGCGGATCTTCCAGGCCTCTACTGACTATGCTAAACTTAATTGGGTTTGTTACCAACTAGCTCAGAGGTCACTGGAAACTTTCTTGACTGAAATAGGAAGTGATCAGCTTCCCTGGCACAGACAAGAAGGGATTCAGTTTTCCAACAACCGTGCAACATGACAACTTTGCTCCTCAGATCAAGAGTCAATCTCTAGGGTCGTGTGAAACAATAGACAGTTATTTTACTCAGTCAGGTTAGTGCAGTTTACTTTCACAATATGTAGAGAATAGAGAGACGGGCGTTTGTCAATAAAGGGTTAACATTTATTGAACAGTCTTTCTTCTCGTACAAGAGAAATGTATTGCCACAATTGCAAGACTTGTTATGATAAAAAGTGCGTACAGTAAGATAAGTATTGCAAGATAATACTGTAAAAGCATTTATATGGTTTCTTAGCCATACAATGGTTTAAAAGTAATAAAACATATATACATTCATATATACATTAGGCTAAAATACTCAACTGGTGCTTCTAACTATGCCTACCCCAGTGTACCTGACCTAAGCCTAATACTTGGGAGGGGAGTAAGTAAGTAGCTTTAAGTTAAGTTGGTTTTGCCAAGGTTTGCATCAAGAATTCTCACTAAGGGTTTAGTCAACACCATACCTCTGAATAGAATGATGGAGGTCTGGTATCTCCTTCAGGGGAAACTCAGTATCCCAGTCACCCGCGAGGGTAGACCAGAAACGCTGGAGCTGGATTTTTCGGCAGGAGAAAGACAGCGTCTCTCTTCAGCGCGTCGAGGAGGAGAAGGAGGGGGGACAGCGTCCGCGGGCAGCTGGCATCTGCTGGGCTCTTCGCAGAGGGACGGCTGTTCAGCTCCTAGTTTCACCACACCATTGTTCGCGCTTTAGCAGCGATAATGGTATCAGCAGCTTGCATACAGCAGCTGCATCAAGCGACGGGCAACAGGCAATTGCTTAGGGCAACGTTGGTAATATTTATACCTGAAAGGTGCCATGTTTGACGTAAGTTTGCTGGAGATAAGACGTCAATTAAGATGTCACTAGGAAGTGATCGCTATCAGTTGCTCATTAGAGTTCTATACTAATCAAAACACAGCAAGCGGGGATTTCCAGGTTTGCTGAGTTTTTATCTTGTTGAAGAACTCGGAGTGTTAATCTAGGAATCTCAGATAGTGACTTCTGCTCTGTCATTGCACTAATTGGTTGCAAAGGAAGTGGCAGAGAAAACTATTCTGGAATGTGGCTCTGTTCGTGTGAGGCCAGAGATGACTTTCTGAATATCGCACTTGAACGGTTATACCAATATAGGGAATAAATGGATTTATAGCCGAATAGGGGCATAAGGTCACAGTATCGATCAGGATCCTAGATAAGCACGCAACACTTTCACTTGGTGTTCAAGGGTTATATGTGATGGTATAACAGCTGGCTTAACACGCCCTCTAGAGTTTAGCCTTAAGACTGCTCTTGTCCACTCTACTAGGATAGCTGGGGCCTCATTTGTGAGCCCTTGCGTCACTTTTACGCCGCCGGTGCGTCACTTTTTGTGACGCACCAGTGGCGTAAAAAATGCACCTTGTTGCGCCATATTTACAAAGTGACGCATCTAGGTAGATGCGTCACTTTGTAAACCCTTGCGCCACATTATACCTGCGCCAGGTATAATGTATGCAAGGGGGGCATATTGACGCAAAAAAGGGTTGTAGAAGGGACGCAGTGAAATCTATGAGATTTCGGTGCGTCACTTCTAGGACGCCGTTGCGTCAAAATCTTGCGCCTGTCTCACAGCAGGCGTAAGACTGACGCAGGCCCTTTCATATGGGGCTTGCCCCATGTGAAAGGACGCATTGCTGGAGTTGCGTCACTTTTGTGACACACTCTAGCAATGCGTCACTTTTGCGCTTACAGATACGTCAGAAATACTGACGTATCTGTAACTCCTTGAGCAATGATGCGTCATAATGTAAATATGAAGCATCATTGGTGTCGCAAGGAGGGCGCAATGAAAAGTGACGAATCGCTGTTTTCACGCAGCGATACGTCACTTTTCATAAATGAGGCCCCTGGTCTATAAGGTTGACTTACAACCAATCATCAATAAGGGTCGTTTGGTATGATACACAGTGATCACTAGAATAGTGAGCACTATATATCAGGCCAACTTCTCACAGTAGCCTTCTGCCCTTTGTGTCTGCTTGGTGGTCGTGTACCCTGAACTTTGCTTTCTTGTTGATGATGGTGATCACTCCCCCCTTCTTGTTTACGGCTGGTGAGCATACTACCTCGCTTATTCAGCTCGCCTTGAGTCGGTTCCCATCCTCTACTGAGACTCTGGTCTCTTGGAGGACATATATGTCGGCCTTGAGTTTATTTAAATATTCTGGGGGCATATTACCAAGCAATAGCGATAATTATCGCTATTGCTTGGTTAGAGACAAAAATTTACCGCTGGGCTGCGGCGATTTTTACCGCAAATAAACCTTGGTATTACCAAGGTTTATCGCAAATGCAATAAAAATCGCCACAATGCACGAATATCGCTGAAAAGTCAGTGATATTCATGCATTACCGAGCTAATGCTCTTAGCCATGTTATCCACCTCCCATTGGATAACATGGCTAAGAACTGCTCAGGGCAGGTGTTAGCTTTTATAGATATTCGCGCTTAGCGCGAATATCTCCAAAAGTTGGTAATAGGAGATAGCGATGTTAGCGACTGTTTTCAGTCGCTAACATCTTGGCACGCCCACTTTGCATGTCATTAGTGATAAATATCACTGACATGCAAAGTGGGGCCCAAGATGGTCGCTATCTCCTACTAGCTGTCGCTAACTGGTGTTAGCGACAGCTAGGTAATAGGGAGATAATTTTATCTCCGCTTTCTTGGCTTTTAAAGCCAAAAAAGCGGAGATAAACCCCCTTGATAATATGCCCCCTGGTGTCTTCCGACGTTTAACGGGATGGTTAAGGCCCTTGACGTTTAGGGATACTATCTTGATACTGGGGTCCGTGTGGTGAGTGTGGTCATGGTGGTCTGTGTTTTTCGCTTGTGCCTGCGCAGGTACTAGAATTAGTCCTTGGTGTCAGATTTGGGCCCAGAGAGGCTACCCCCCGCCACATGTTGTCGGTCCCCCCCCCCAAAACCCCCCCCCCCCCGGGGCATGTTGGGGATCTGGGATGTGTAGTAGGACAGAAAGAGGGAAAAAGAGAAAAAGTGTCTCCACAAGGTTACGATTGTCCATGCCGCTTGGCTCCCCGCCCGGCCCTCTCCCTCCCTCCCTGCCCTCCCCCACCCCCCTGTCAACATACTGTATACGCGCGACAGCAACGGTCCTCCGCCCCCCGCCCCCCAGAGATCGATACTCCCCTGCCCCCTGCTGTGCTGTACACATCTGGTAAAGGATATTCTTTTCAGACTGCTGGAGCCTGCACGTGGTTCGGTCTTCTCTTCCCTGAGAACATACATAATACTTTAGGTAATAGTCCAAGTTCCGAGTTCAAGTTCAAAGTTCAAAGGTCCGTTGAGGTAGCTGCATCCTTCAGAGTGTTCTGTGGCGTTGCTGCGGTGTGGCTGCAGCCTTTCTGAGTGATACAAAATACTTCAGGTGGTAAGTCTAGGTCACAGGCCTGCCGCGCTTTAGCGGTCACAAGGTAGATACGTGTTTGTAGTGATCAGTGGTGCCGCTGCACTGTGGCGTGGTGAGGTAGACGTTGTTTAGGTATGCTGGCGCTGCTGTAGTGTTGGCCTGGATATTGACAGGGGGGTATACCCAGCTAAAGTCACTGGGACCTGGGCTATCTAAGTAGTAAGAGGAAAGGGTCCCAGTTGCATAGGAACAATAAATACAAAAATGAAAATAAGTCAACCAAACAACGATTTAGTCCACATTGTTTTAATCACAATGGGAGTATATATTAGATATACAGTTTATCCGAACAATAAGTTAGTGGTTTCACAGTGCCCCAAAATGGGAAAAGGAGGGAGGGTGGTGAGTGATCGTGTGAGGACGTAGTGAAAGAAAGGAGGAAGATTCTTAAGTGACAATATAATCAACAAATATAACTCATTTGTCAATGTTACACATTATGTACAAAGACCAAGACCATCAGGTTCAAACAAACATTTCAAACGAAAAGCATACTCCACAAAGTTCAATTAATGAAAACAATAGGGCGTGGAGTTGATATTCAAGGGCAGATTGTTGTTGACGTTTCGACCCTCACATGTGCAGGTAGGAGTACTATTCTTGCTGCGGGGTCTTCATCAGGACTGGAAGGTTGGGACACATAACCTATTTGGTATATAAATATATGATTTAGACACGGGAAGGGGTATCCCTAGATATATCAAAAACAGGAGGCACATCGACCCGTGGTAGGATCGGTAGGGGTTACGGGTTAAAAAGGTCCCGACATAGATTCTGGGACAATATCAAATAGACATTATGCAATGACTAAAGTTGCGCTGCATAGTCACAACAACTTAGTACACATTGAGGAATAAGCACGTGAAGTCAAGAGCCGTTGAGGATGAGCCGACCCGACACGGGTGGGCAAGGCCATAGATCACTGAAGAAGACTGCTAATTGGGACGTGGTAATACACCTGGAGCCCGATGGGTCAGGACCAAAGTGCAATCACTGAGTCTAGTGATAATCATGTCAGAGCATGTTCATACAGGTCATAAGGTCATGGGCTTATAAACTTACCACAGAAGTGGTATATACAGGACCCGACGTTGACAAAGTTGGATGTATTCAGGTCAAGCAGACCAATAGTGAGGTAGGATCTATCGGGTGAGAAGGATAACGGACAATGAGAAAGTACGATTACAGAGAAAGGGCGTCATAGAACTAAATTGAGGGCAAGCGATGAACGACTCACCGTAATTTAGATCATTCGTTGATTATGATTGCTCAGAAGCCAGTTGTGGTCCAATGTACCACCGATACTGTGAAATCTATCAGATACAATTAAAGCAGACATTTAGGGACCTAATAAAAACTCTTGGCACCAAAAATAGTGATGCACTAGAGGGGAACACTCACCAATAGGCCGTGTAGAAAACACGTTCAACGGGAGTCGTGTAAATATGTAATCTAGTTGGAAATCTTGCTCGAAACATCTGAAAGAAAGGGCAAGGTGGAGTTATAAACTAAACCGCCCCGGGAGGTTAATCGGCAATGGCTCGTGGGTTGGCGCCCTAAGAGTTGGGATAGTGCTTACCAGGCACGGAGTGAATCACGTCCTGATCACCGCTCCAAATCGCAATGGCGAAGTTAGGTTCCGGGTTTGGTAATAGTACCATGGAAACGCGGTCACGTGGTGCGTTGCACCCGTATGAACATAGTAGAAAGACTGGTTGGGTTGCCAGGTTACGGTGAACCTAGCGATTCGATAGCGGACAGAGTCCGAGACTCGTATTACATGGACTGCGTACAAGTTAACATCAGATGTTAGATGCATTTTCAATTGGTGATGACAGCATAGCGTAGAAATACATTATTTTAAGGTGGCAGAATAATCAGATAACGAAAAAGACATGACACTTAAACAACAGTAAAATGTTGAAAAACCTTCACACGATTGGCATCAGAGTGGCACATTAATAAAACATTCAATGCACAAACTTCCATACGGATAGCGTCATTCACACCGGAAGTGGCGTACCTCTCACAAGAGGGTAAAGGCCACACACCATTGCCATCAGATGAGCATTAAACATGTAATTGCCCAAGAGTTCATACATTTGTAAGCATTACGTAATACTTGTTATACCCCTTTCTAAGACATGGAAGGTCATGTGGCATCATTAGAAATATGGCGTACCACTCACATGAGGGTAAAAGGCCACATAGAGTGTAATTTGGATAGTAATCAAGAAAGGGTTGCTAATTGAGAGAAAGAGCTATCTTGCTCATTAAGCCCGGTTTAAATAGAGTCAAATGTGAACATCCATTTTAACTCACGGGTATTCAGGATGCTGGCAATGTTACCACCCCGGGGTCCTAGTGTGGCTTTTTCGATAATTACCCATTTAAGACTTTCAGGTGGGTGCCCAGCCGTAGAGAAATGATCGACCATTGGTGCGCCTTGCACATGACATCTGATTCTACTCATGTGTTGAAGTATCCTCACTTTGGCTTTTTGCTGTGTCTGGCCAACGTATATCATTAGACACGGACATAGAATGGCATAAATGTTGTTTGAGGAATTGCAGTTGGTGTGTGTTTTAAGGGGAATTTTGTGATGACGATATACAAATTCCTTGGTCTGAATTGTGCTATCACAAGCTTTACAGCTGCCACATCTGAAGTGACCAACTACCGGAGGCAGGTTCCAGAGGGTGGTGACGGTGGGATCCTCAGGTGTCTTTAAGAAGGAGCGGACCACATGGTCTTTGACACTCCTTGCTTTTTTGAAAGCATGTAAAGGCGGGTCAGTTTGCTTGATATCATCTGATATCAGTTCCCAGTGATGATTAATTATGTGTTTTATTTTGTTACTTTTCGTGTTGAAAGTAGTAACGCATACAATTCTTTGTTCCTGTTGATCTTTGTCAGTCTTTGGGGTGAGTAATTCATCTCGGGGGTAGAACCAAGCCCTCTTCCTTGCTCGCTTGATCAATTGTTTAGGATATCCCCTACTCAAAAGTCTATTTTTCAGTTCTTCCGATTCCGTGAAATAATGGTCTTTATTCGAACAATTCCTACGGATCCGTAGGAACTGCCCGAAGGGCAAGTTGTCTCGTAGAGCTCTCGGGTGGTGGCTACTGTAGTGCAGCAGCGAATTCCTTTCAGCAGGTTTGCGGTAAAGTGTGGTTAGTAGGTGTCCTGAGTTTTCATAGATGGTGAGGTCCAAAAAGGTTATTTGATGATTGTCAGATTGGATGGTAAACTTTAGATATTCAGACTGCTCATTCAGCCAACTGAAAAACAGCATTAGTTCTTCCAGATCGCCGTTCCAAATCAGTAAAATATCGTCTATGTATCTCATCCAGAGACCAAGGTGGTCTCTGAATGGATTGACCTGGTTGAGCACAGTATCCTGCTCAAAGGCTGCCATGTACAAGATGGCTACATCCGGAGCAAAGGGGGCCCCCATCGCTACTCCTGATGTTTGAATGTAGAATTTATCTTTGAATATAAGGAAATTCTTGGTCATGGCTATACGGAGTAGAGCCACAATGAATTCAGTCGGTACTTGGACTGGTGCTGGTCGCTGATGCAGGCAACGTGTGATGACCATTAGTGCTTCGTGTTGGGGAATACATGTATACAACGATACTACGTCGCAGGTGGCCAATCGTTGCTGGTGTGAGTCAAAGGCTGAATTTTCGATGATATTTATAGTGTGCATGGTGTCACGCAAATAAGCAGGAGTGGCCTCGGCCAGCGGTTTTAAAAAGAAATCAATGTATTTTCCAAGGGGCTCAAGAATGGAGCCACATCCCGAAACAATCGGACGACCAGGGGGGTCTGCCATGGATTTATGGATCTTTGGTATAGTGTAGATTGTTGCCAGTCGTGGATGCTGTTTATTCAAAAAATTGAACTCCAATTCCGATAAGAAGCCTTGATCTCGACCAGCTTGGGTTATCTCCAAAATCTCGAGAGCAATTGCTTTGGAGGGGTCCGATCGTAGTTGTTGGTAACTGGTTCCATCGTTTAGTTGACGGAGGATTTCGGACTCGTAGGTAGTAACGTCCTGCACCACTATGGCACCACCCTTGTCTGCGGGTTTGATAACAAGTTGCTCATTGCGGGCCAGTGATTGTAGAGCCAATTTTTCTTTTTTACTGGTGTTTTATCTGGTGAAGGATTTGGTTCCCAGGAGCTGTAGTACGTCTCTCCAGACTACTGATTCATAGGCCAGAATTTTATGTGACATGACACTGTTAAATGGGACAAAGGTGGAGGGGGGTCTCAACCCAGTGACAGATGATTGGATTGTCGGTTCAGAGTTACGGAAGAAGTATTTCAACCTTATTTTTCGGAAAAATTCAAACAGTTCAGTGCGGATGATGAAGGTATCCGGGTTGTTAGTGGGGACGTACGATAGTCCTTTCCCCAGTATTCTAATTTCGTCATCATTCAGGGTTTGTTTCGATATGTTGACAACAGGGCTGTCAACCACAAGGGGAGCTCCTCCCAGTAGTCTTAGTCGGGGGTAATTTTCACAGTTATCTACCATCTGTAGGTTTTGTTGCGGGTGACACGTTCCCCGTGCTGTGGTTCCGTCTGGAAATGCACCTGTTTCTGTGGTTGGCCACGACCTCCATTCCATGTGCTTGTGCCTTGTTGAGATCCACGTTGTTGGCCGCGTTGCCAGTTGTTGCTTCGTATAGCCATGACCAAGAATTTCTTTATATTCAAAGATAAATTCTACATTCAAACATCAGGAGTAGCGATGGGGGCCCCCTTTGCTCCGGATGTAGCCATCTTGTACATGGCACACTTTGAGCAGGATACTGTGCTCAACCAGGTCAATCCATTCAGAGACCACCTTGGTCTCTGGATGAGATACATAGACGATATTTTACTGATTTGGAACGGCGATCTGGAAGAACTAGTGCTGTTTTTCAGTTGGCTGAATGAGCAGTCTGAATATCTAAAGTTTACCATCCAATCTGACAATCATCAAATAAACTTTTTGGACCTCACCATCTATGAAAACTCAGGACACCTACTAACCACACTTTACCGCAAACCTGCTGAAAGGAATTCGCTGCTGCACTACAATAGCCACCACCCGAGAGCTCTACGAGACAACTTGCCCTTCGGGCAGTTCCTACGGATCCGTAGGAATTGTTCGAATAAAGACCATTATTTCACGGAATCGGAAGAACTGAAAAATAGACTTTTGAGTAGGGGATATCCTAAACAATTGATCAAGCGAGCAAGGAAGAGGGCTTGGTTCTGCCCCCCGAGATGAATTACTCACCCCAAAGACTGACAAAGATCAACAGGAACAAAGAATTGTATGTGTTACTACTTTCAACACGAAAAGTAACAAAATAAAACGCATAATTAATCATCACTGGGAACTGATATCAGATGATATCAAGCAAACTGACCCGCCTTTACATGCTTTCAAAAAAGCAAGGAGTGTCAAAGACCATGTGGTCCGCTCCTTCTTAAAGACACCTGAGGATCCCACCGTCACCACCCTCTGGAACCTGCCTCCGGTAGTTGGTCACTTCAGATGTGGCAGCTGTAAAGCTTGTGATAGCACAATTCAGACCAAGGAATTTGTATATCGTCATCACAAAATTCCCCTTAAAACACACACCAACTGCAATTCCTCAAACATCATTTATGCCATTCTATGTCCGTGTCTAATGATATACGTTGGCCAGACACAGCAAAAAGCCAAAGTGAGGATACTTCAACACATGAGTAGAATCAGATGTCATGTGCAAGGCGCACCAATGGTCGATCATTTCTCTACGGCTGGGCACCCACCTGAAAGTCTTAAATGGGTAATTATCGAAAAAGCCACACTAGGACCCCGGGGTGGTAACATTGCCAGCATCCTGAATACCCGTGAGTTAAAATGGATGTTCACATTTGACTCTATTGAAACCGGGCTTAATGAGCAAGATAGCTCTTTCTCTCAATTAGCAACCCTTTCTTGATTACTATCCAAATTACACTCTATGTGGCCTTTTACCCTCATGTGAGTGGTACGCCATATTTCTAATGATGCCACATGACCTTCCATGTCTTAGAAAGGGGTATAACAAGTATTACGTAATGCTTACAAATGTATGAACTCTTGGGCAATTACATGTTTAATACTCATCTGATGGCAATGGTGTGTGGCCTTTACCCTCTTGTGAGAGGTACACCACTTCCGGTGTGAATGACGCTATCCGTATGGAAGTTTGTGCATTGCATGTTTTATTAATGTGCCACTCTGATCCCAATCATGTGAAGGTTTTTCAACATTTTACTGTTGTTAAAGTGTCATGTCTTTTTCGTTATCTGATTATTCTACCACCTTAAAATAATGTATTTCTACGCTATGCTGTCATCACCAATTGAAAATGCATCTAACATCTGATGTTAACTTGTACGCAGTCCATGTAATACGAGTCTTGGACTCTGTGCGCTATCGAATCGCTAGGTTCACCGTAATCTGGCAACCCAACCAGTCTTTCTACTATGTTCATACGGGTGCAACGCACCACGTGACCGCGTTTCCATGGTACTATTACCAAACCCGGAACCTAACTTCGCCATTGCGATTTGGAGCGGTGATCAGGACGTGATTCACTCCGTGCCTGGTAAGCACTATCCCAACTCTTAGGGCGCCAACCCACGAGCCATTGCCGATTAACCTCCCGGAGCGGTTTAGTTTATAACTCCACCTTGCCCTTTCTTTCAGATGTCTCGAGCAAGATTTCCAACTAGATTACATATTTACACGACTCCCGTTGAACGTGTTTTCTACACGACCTATTGGTGAGTGTTCCCCTCTAGTGCATCACTATTTTTGGTGCCAAGAGTTTTTATTAGGTCCCTAAATGTCTGCTTTAATTGTATCTGATAGATTTCACAGTATCGGTGGTACATTGGACCACAACTGGCTTCTGAGCAATCATAATCAACGAATGATCTAAATTACGGTGAGTCGTTCATCGCTTGCCCTCAATTTAGTTCTATGACGCCCTTTCTCTGTAATCGTACTTTCTCATTGTCCATTATCATTCTCACCCGATAGATCCTACCTCACTATCGGTCTGCTTGACCTGAATACATCCAACTTTGTCAACGTCGGGTCCTGTATATACCACTTCTGTGGTAAGTTTATAAGCCCATGACCTTATGACCTGTATGAACATGCTCTGACATGATTATCACTAGACTCGGTGATTGCACTTTGGTCCTGACCCATCGGGCTCCAGGTGTATTACCACGTCCCAATTAGCAGTCTTCTTCAGTGATCTATGGCCTTGCCCACCCGTGTCGGGTCGGCTCATCCTCAACGGCTCTTGACTTCACGTACTTATTCCTCAATGTGTACTAAGTTGTTGTGACCATGCAGCGCAACTTTAGTCATTGCATAATGTCTATTTGATATTGTCCCAGAATCTATGTCGGGACCTTTTTAACCCGTAACCCCTACCGATCCTACCACGGGTCGATGTGCCTCCTGTTTTTGATATATCTAGGGATACCCCTTCCCGTGTCTAAATCATATATTTATATACCAAATAGGTTATGTGTCCCAACCTTCCAGTCCTGATGAAGACCCCGCAGCAAGAATAGTACTCCTACCTGCACATATGAGGGTTGAAACGTCGACAACCATCTGCCCTTGAATATCAACTCCATGCCCTATTGTTTTCATTTATTGAACTTTGTGGAGTATGCTTTTCGTTTGAAATGTTTGTTTGAACCTGATGGTCTTGGTCTTTGTACATAATGTGTAACATTGACAAATGAGTTATATTTGTTGATTATACTGTCACTTAAGAATCTTCCTCCTTTCTTTCACTACGTCCTCACTCGATCACTCACCACCCTCCCTCCTTTTCCCATTTTGGGGCACTGTGAAACCACAAACTAATTGTTCGGATAAACTGTATATCTAATATATACTCCCATTGTGATTAAAACAATGTGGACTAAATCGTTGTTTGGTTGACTTATTTTCATTTTTGTAGTGTTGGCCTGGCTTGTGTCTTAGTGTCCGCCTGCTGCGCCTGTTTCCAAGCCATCTGATGATGCCCTCCTTTTCGCTGTCCCTGGGCTTGTTTCTTCCATTTCCTCCGGTTTGGGTCCTTGGAGGTATCTGCGTAGGTCGGCTGGGTCGTCAAAAGTGCGCGCGCCTCTCCTGTCCGTTATTCGCATTTTTGCAGGCCCTGCAAAGCTGCACGTGATGTTAGCTTTCTTTAGCCTTTCCCTGAGTGCTAGGAAGCCTTTTCTAGTTTCCACCGTCCCTTTCGAGAAGTCTTGGGTGATTATTATCTTATGGCCATTCCACTTCACTGTTTGGCCTTTTCTCGCAAACGCAAAAATGGCGTTGGTGTGATTGGCTCGCAAGGGTTTGCAAATGATTGTTCTCGGACCTTTCGTCTGCTGTTCCTTCATCGCCGGTACTCTATATGCCTTGTCAATCTCGAAGGCTCTTTCGAATTTGAGGCCCGTGAGTTTTGGAATTAGGGTTTCATGCATTGCTGCGCACGACCCTGCGGCCTCTTCTTCATCCTCTGGCCTCTCCCAGGATCCTGATGTTCCCCTTCCTGTTTCTGTCTTCCTGTTCCGCAAACATTCTCTGAAGGTCGCTGGATACCTTGGAGACATAGCGTACATCTCTGTCCGTGCTAGCTGTTCTATCTTCTATTTCGCTAATTCTCCTCTCCGCTTCACCTACTCTGCTGGCGATTTTGTTTTGGTCCGCTCGTATTGCAGTGAGTTCTAGCTGAACGTTATCCAGGGAGTTCTTAGTGGCCTTGGCTAGGTCGATGGCTTCCGTTATCTTTTTGAGGAGCGATTCCATCGCTTCATCAATGGTGTGGTTGTTTTTCATCTTGATTGGAGATTCCACCATATCCTTCCTTTGCTTTTTATTGTCGTTGGCGGATTTCTCGTCTCTGCCGGCCATCTTATTGAAACCTCTTCTTGCGAGGTATATGGACAGCCTGTCCTTCTTCTGTTGGTCCGTCTGTTGGTTTTCTTGGTGTGGGCCGCTGTTTGTTGATGTGGTGTCTTTGTCCCTCGTGTTGCCACTGAAGGTGAACCTGCTAGGCCACCTTACTGTCCTGGTTCTTGTTTTGCTGGACGCCAGGACTTCTCTGTGCACTGCTGTTGCTTGCTTCCCTGTGCTCGCTGCTGCTGCGATTGTAGCCGTGTGTAGTGCTACACTGCACCTTCTACGGGGTAGGACCGTTTGTTCCGTTGGCGTTGGCCCTGACGAGCTGGCCGCCGTGGGCTGGTAACACTACTTGCTGTGTTGGCTCTGACCTTGTCCCTTTCCGCAGACTGACTTACGGTGCCGTTGGGGTTTGGCTTGCAGCTTTTTGTTATGCTGCGTTAGTTCGGTGTGCTCCCCTGGCGTTTGAAGCTAGTTCCGTAGTGCCGTCTAGCGCGCCAGGCGGTTGAGCTTAAGAAGGATAGTACCGCACTTCCCGGCTGGGTCGCTACCTCTTGGTTGTTCTGAGATGGCCGCCCACAGCGAGGGATGAGCTCCGGTATCCGTTGTGTCGCCAGCTCTGGGTGGTGGCATACGTTTGGGGGTTCACCTCCAACGACTGTGGAGTTGCTCTGGGCTTATTGCGCCGTGCCGCCAGCCTCCCTTTCCAAGATGGCAGCGGTGTCTGTGTGTCCTGTTCTGCGGTCTGTGCCCCCGGCCCTTTCTTGTTTCGCTTTGGTTTTGGGGAGGGCAGGTGTCGCGCGCTTGAGGCTCGATACCGTCCAGCGGTCGCCTCCCGTGTTCGTATTGCTTGCGCTTTAGTCACCAACTGCCCCTTCCAGGATAGCTGCCGTGTTGCTATCCAGCGCCTTTATGTGCCATTCCGCTTGGCCACTTGAGCTGTTCTTTTTGTTTCTTTGGCTCGGGGGTTAGGGGTGGTGCTGCACGCGCCTTGGGGCTTGATCTTCCCCCCGGCGTGCTTGCCTTCTGTGCTCGTTGTGCTGCCGCCTGCCCCTCTCAAGATGGCCGCCGTGTTCCGGTATCAGCCTCTGTGACCTTCGTAAATGCTGCCTGGTTAGCGGTTCCATTTTTCGGTTAGGTCTTTAATTGCTGGGACTTTAAATGGCTGGGTGGTGGCGCGCATTTACAAGTTACCCCCACCTTCAGCGTGTGCTCACCTCTGCTGCTGTCCGTGCTTGTGTGCTGCCAGCGCAAGATGGCCGCCCTGGAGTGGTGAGTTTCGGTTTTGTTTCTTCCGTTATCGGGGAGTTGGTTGCTCGCGGGTAGCTCCTAGCGTTGTTTCACCTTCTTTTGTGGCTCTGAAGTGGCTGCTTCTCCTGAGCTTCGCCCCCTTTTGTTTCAACTCGTTGTTATGAGGGAGGGGTTCTGGCACCGCAGTGTGTGGTGGTTGCTGTAGACTTCTTCAATGTGCCGCCATCTTAGGTGCGCCTTACCGCTCGGCAGTGCTAGAGATCTTTTAGCTAGCTGCTGTTCCTTCTTGTGTTGCGTTAGGGAAGGCTTGCACCACCTTCAGCACCAGGTGTTCCCACACTGTTCGATGTGCTTCTTGTGGGGATTGGGGCAGTTCTCGCTGTATGACTCGCCGTTGTTGTCCCGGGGCTGCGGAGCTCTTGGACTTAGGCGACTGCCTGTGTTGCCATCCAAGCCACGCCCCACTTAGAGGTAGTTTTAATCCCCCTGCCCGATTATGTACTAGGGCCTTACAGAGGAAGTCATGCTACTCACAGGGGTACCCCAACGCATAGTGTTCCCTAGTGTATGTAGGTGTTTTCACTGTATTCTAAGTGTCGTTTAGCATAGCACTGGCTCTAGGCCTGGTTAGTCAGTGTCAATTACCACCAGTACGTGTCTGAAAAAGTTGTTTGTACAGGATGATTTTGCAACAAGTCCTCTTTCTGCTCCTCTGTTGGTTCTATCTGCACATGTTGTGCTTCTTCCTTCACTTTTCTTCGTCTTTGCGGACTTCTGTTGCCTCTTTCTGCATTTCTTTTGCTTCTTTCTGTGCGTTTTTTCTTCTTTCTTCACATATCCTACCTCTGTAGGCATAGTTAGAAACTAAACTAGCATTTAAAAAACTTTGAAATTCACTTAAAAAGCTATAGGCTTCAGGCACGTTATAGTTAGAAATTAGCATTAAAAAAAACTTTGAAATTCACTGAAAAAAACATAGGTTTTAGTCATGTTATAGTTAGAAATTAGCATTTAAAAAAACCTTACAAATTCACTAAAAAACATAGGTTTTAGTCATGTTATAGTTAGAAATTAGCATTTTAAAAAACCTTACAAATTCACTGAAAAAAACATAGGTTTTAGGGAATGTTACAGTTAGGTGGACATTTCACTTGTAGAAAACCAGAGAAATTCCCCTGTTATAGTTAGTTCAGCTAACTATAACTCGCGCCCCCGCTGCTGATGACGTCTTATATTACATTACTCATGGCATGGTCAGTGACATCACTGATGACATCTCAAATGACCTCACTGATGACATCATCCAGTGACTGTGTGTTTCTGTAAAGTTTCAATATGTTTAATACATATAGGGAAAGGCGTATTGAAGAATGAATGGGTGTATAAGTGTCTGAATGGATTATTTAGTAGGTGCGTGACTGACTCTTTAAGCGAGTGATTCAACGTAGCTTACTGAATGCATGGGTTAGTGACTAAACTGTGTGAATGTCTGTATCCGTCTGTCTGTTGGTGTGTAAGTGGCTGAAGGGGTTTGCGAATAGCTGCATGAGTGTCTATATGGGTTATTGATTGGTTGTCTGAGTATCCGTATGGGTGCCTGAGTGTTTGTGTGGGTGGGGTGTATGTGACTCTGTGAATAGATGTGTGAGGGGGTGATTCACTGGGTACATGGTTTCAAGAGTGCATCTGTGATGGACTGTATGGGTGGGTGAGTGTGTGTATGGGTGTGTTAGTGAGTGAATGTATATTTCACTGGTACATGTGTGAGTAACTACATAAGTGAAAAGCAGTATATATGTGTGTTAGAGTACATAAATGGCTAAAAGTGAGAGTGTCTGATTGTGAGAGTGGCTGTATGGATGAGTGTCTGCTCGTATCAGTGATTGTATAAGAGCATAAGAATGTGCTAGTATTTGTATGAGTAATTGAGCTGGTGGGTGCATAACTGTATAGGTGAGTAAATGGCAGTGTCCTTAATTATTTGCATGACTGACTATGTGTGTGAGTACCTCTATGGATGAGTGGCGGTGTGTGAGTTTCTATATAGGTGTATGAGTGCATATGATAGTCCTGTACTGAGTGACCATAAGTATGAGTGACTGTACAGGTGAGTGAGTGTAGGTTTGTGTAAACCTAAGAATCAGTGAGTGGGTATTTAGTTATTGGTGTTGGAGTGTCTATGGTTTTGAGAATGGCAGTCTGAAATTTAGAGTGGGTGTATCAAAGGTTATATTAGGGTGTGTGAAGATGCATTAATTTATCACATGGATGATGTCATCAGTGATGTTAGTTGAGATGTCATCAGGGATGTCACTGACCATGTCATGAGTGATGTAATATGTGACATCATCAGCAGTGCATTGTGGGAGGCGCAAGTTATAGTTAGCTGAACTAACTATAACGGGGAAATTTCTCTGGTTTTATACGAGTAAAATGTCCAACTAACTATAACTTTCCCTAAAACCTTTGTTTTTTTCAGAGAAAAAAATTAAAATAAATAAATGAAAATACAAATATATATATATATTTTTATTACTTTTTCAAATAACATCTGCTATTGTTACTTTTGAGCTTCTAAAGAGAGACATTTTAATATTGTGTTTTCGAAGATTGAATTTAGGGACATCTTACGGGGACAATAAATACAAATAGACTAATGTCATACAATATGGATTAAATGAAATATTTGATCAGAGAAGCAGCAAGGTGTGGAAACGAAGCACATGATAAGCTAAGGAATTCGAGGTTGACATAAGTAGATTCAACTATGTACAGAGAAATTACAAAATGGATTTGACCAATGAGGAAATAAAGGAATTGGGTTTGGTGACTTTATGAACTCACGTTAAGGATTTAGTTGAGAAAACTAAAGACTCGAGGAATTCTAAGAAATACAGAGAAAGGTGGAAGTAGAAGTTACTTCTAAAAAGAAAACTTCAGAGGCAAAATAGAAAAAGAAGAGGTCTCTAAGTGTGTTAGAGGCAGTTGCATCATTTCCATTGAGAGTACATGGAGTAAATTATGAGCATGTGCCTTGGACGAAAGGTGATCTCTAATCAAAATTGCAGGAAGAGCATTAGAATGAGATAAATAGGTTGATATGCTGGGGACAATTTTGGAAATGCTTTGGGGTGATTTAGATACCCTGTTTGAGATTGTTGTTTCTAATGATTTGTGGACTGAATGTAAGGTTGCTTTTGCTTGGCCAACTGAGGTACCAGCTACAGTTGCAACTGATAACGCTCCATCTGAGGTAGTTTCTGACAAGCATAGATCAGTGATATAGAATTTGAAAATGAAAGTACGGGAAAGGAAATTAATTGAGCAAAACCTTGGGATCTACACAAGAGCTGAAGAAGTTTGTACATTCTTATTACGAGAGGCTTATCCGGGATTGTAAGAAATACAGCAAGAAAGAAGGTGTCCGCATTTTTGTATCGGCCTTTGTGTCCTGAGCTTGGTTCTCATATTAAGCAGAATGTAATGTGTTGGCAGACTACAGGTATCAATCGGATCCTGAAATAGCCAAATACAGTATTGCTTGATGCCAACTAGGAAAGAAACAAAGAGAAGTTGATGGTTGCCCAGACAAAGCAGTTTCTGAGAAATGACAAGAATCAAATGATGGTTCGAGTTGTGTTTTGTGTCATCGGACTATTCCAGACTGAATGGAGCGCAGCTGATGCAAGGTGTGAGATTGGTAAATGGGATGGTACAGATACACGGTTGTGGAGAAGAGTTATGAATAATTGTGGAGCGAATAAAAGTATGAATTTGCTGAAGAGGAGCACTGCTTGTCATTTTTGCAGTATAATCAGGCACTGAAAGCATGAGTGTAGACAGAATTCAGACCAAATGAAGAATGAGCAAAATTCAACAGCAGTTCTGACTTAATATGCGTGTAGCTCCGGGGATGCAGAAACACATGAGAAACAACATGTCTTACAGCCAGGAATATAAGCCGACTATTTCCAAATGAAGGTGCCTAGGGGAGGAGGAGGATTGCTTGCTTGGAGCAGTCTTAGAGGTATACCAAAATGGCTATTATGTAAATGGTGAGGTGAATGGCCACCCACAGGAGCTACTCAATCTACAGTTTGTTCTGTGGAGGTTCCAAGTCTCTCCCTCTTAGGAAGAGAAATCCAGGTTGTAGGCATCAGCAAAAAACAAATTGTTAACCAGGTAACATCAATGTCCCTCTTAAAACAGAATCAATAGAGAATAATCACTTCTTATTGTGTGATTCGATTCCTGTTAAAACTATTAAACTATTGGGCTGAGGACTGCTTTGCAAAATAATCTGCATGATTTATTGAACACTGATGGTGAAATCCAAGATGAAGATTCAAGCCAGATTTGATATTCTTTTACACAATGCAACAAAACAAGACAACTGGCTGTGCTGTGCTGCGTGAAAAGGCAGGAATGAGCCATATCTATGAAGATATGGCGCATTTCTGTCCTCTTCCTGTGCTGGTGCACAATCTTCAGCCGAGTGTCAAAGCAGGGACCCTTGCACCATAGACCAAGGGGGCCTGCGTACCAGGCAGGATTGTTGTGCAGGAAGGGACACCTTCCCACACAAAACAATCCTTAGAGTCATTTTTTCTCGTTTCACCTGGTAGGAAGGTGTATAATACTGATGCATTAACAGGTCCACTAGTGTTGGTAAATCTGGGAATGCTCCAGAATACATGGGTGGATGCATGGGAACACCCAGTGACTTGTGGTGCCTTGCGTTACTCTAGATTTACCAAACCAAGCAGAGGCATGCAAGGTGGAAAGAGAAAGGAGGAAGGATATATATGTGTGTGTGCCGTTGTGTGTGTGTGTGTGTGTGTATAGAAGAGTCTACACCACCAGCGACACTCTGCATCTGCTCACCTCAAATGTCTGTTTTTCTAGCAGATCTTTTAAGCAAAGGATTAGCACAGTGCCATCCACACTGAGAAAGAAAGTGACAAAGCGGCTCATTTAAAAGCCCCTTATGCAACCTGCTATGCCATATTTACAAGGATAGGTAGAGCCACCCTGCATGGCTTTTTGTGTCCTTGTAAATATGGCCCCCTTACACACAACACTTTTCGTGAAAGGGTTGAGCTGTGGGTTTTTCCCACATCCATGGCTTCTGTCACATTTCCATATTTACAAGAAATCGTAAACCTGGAAATGTGTCCGAATGCTACACCGCCCCAGGGAGATGTAGAGAGGCACAACAAGGAGAAAGGCGTTACCCCAGAACTGTACAATTGTAAAATTACAGGGGTCATGCAGCTCCCTCCCTGAGCCTATTTTGGTCCCAGGGACCCCATTCCTGGGACCCTCATCCATTATAGGTGGGTTCCCAGTGCCCACCCAGGACACCCACCGACAAACACTGGGTACTGCAGGAGTGTTCCAGGGCCCTTGCGTCCCTAGCCACCCCCCGCCTGCCAGCATTACTCTTGCCCAGAGGCTTACTCTCTTCAGGCAGGAGCAATATGTGTTCTATTTCCCTGCTCGCATCAGTGTGGGCAGGGAAATAGAACACAAGTCTTCTCCCAACCGGAGTGAGCATTTTCAAGGTTCACATCGGCTGGGAGGAAACTTAGGGGCCGATTATGATGTTGTGTGCAAACTTTCCTGCCCAACACCATCTCAGATTAGGAACTGACCGACTCACGGTTGGCAGTTCCACCCGACTGATTACGATGCAACCAAACACAGTTCGGTCAGAGCCCCATTGATTCCTATGAGAGCCTGTGTTCTGCCCGACAACTGGCCGTATCACAGGCTCCTATGGGTAAATGGGGGGTGTGTGTCTAAAGCCCTACACCCCATGGTGCCTGAGAGACAATGCAGGGTTTTACAGAAGGGTCCCTTAGGTAACCCCTTGCCCCCAACCGGGGGCTGCAGAATGAAGTGGGCCCTGCTAGTGGCCCCCAAAGTCAGTTTCTGATAGCTTTTTCATGTCGGATAGGCTGACTCTTAAAGGCTGTTGGAAACCGTCATCGTAATCGCTCATTTGGAAATGCTGTCCATAAAGCTGTACGAAGCCGTTCCTCCCGACATGAATTCTCCGAAAGCTAGGCGGAACCGATTCAGATAGGCCGTGTTGTTTACCGTCCGATCGCGAACATCGTAATTGGTCAGTCGGAATGTAAACCGACCGAGTCAGTTGGAAGAGTTCCCACACGGTCAAGGAGATTCTGACTGTAAGGAGGAGGCTTTCCGCCCGACATCATAATCGTCCCCTAAGTGTTTCCTTCCATTTGGTGGGATATTTAAGAATGCTCCCATCAGACAAGAGCAAACACGTTTCCCTGCCCGCAGTAGTGAGGGCAGGGAAACTACTGTGTCCAAGTGGTTGCCTCCCTGTGACACAGTAAGTGATCTCGGGGAGTGGGGCAGCACGGTTCCCCCTCTGTTTTTTTTTAAACATTTTTGTCCCAGGGAATGGACTTTCAGGGGCCTATAATGGCTCAGGGACGGGCCACTTACAGAAGTCTGACAACCTAACACCCAAATAATCAAACCCAATTACTCTTTCAGGGGAATTACTAGCCAGTGTTATTTTTCCCCTCAAGTTTTTAAGCAAGTTCAATTACATAAATGTAGCTTTCTGACTATTTGTTTCCAAGTGGTGTGAACAACAGAAAGCAACAAATCTTTAAAGTAAAATTTCCAACTCTTTCTGTATTTGGGCGATAAGCAAAGTGTTGTCCACCAAAAGCAAGGCAGGCACAGTCTTGCCTTCCAAGACATGCGTATCATTCTCAGGGTTACCTAGATAACCAATACACTATTAATAAAAGGGGAAAAAGGTTGTGCGGCAAAACACAGCCATGATGCACACTGTTTCTAACCTTAATCCTTTCAGTCAATTTGTCAATTGGGCCCCACCTCACTTGGAGAAAGTTGCCTAAGTGTAAGTGTCTAATTACATTCAATAGTTCACATGAAACTCCCAGTTCAGATAAAACCTCCCACAGCTTCTCTTTTGAGACCTTGTCAAAGGCAGCTCAGAGGTAAAAAAGGGCGACATATAAGCTGCCTCTAGCGATGTCAATAGAGTTCCACCTTAGCAAAAGAACATTAAAAACCTGATCGGTAGTACTTGTTTGGTGCCTAGACCCAGCCTGAAACTCACTCAAGATGTTATTATCACTCATCCAAGTTGAAGGTTTGCCCAATACCTTCTTACAGAATATTTTCTGCAAGTTATTGATCAGGCTGATAGGTTGGTGATTTATTTGATCAGAGTGACTACCCTTCTTAAGAATTGGCACTATTTCACCTTCCCCCCCAGGTGGCTGTGATTGGCGCACCAGCAGCCATTGCATTAGAAATTTTATTTTTATAGGGGACCCAAATATACAGTTCAGAAGGTAAAAGGCCTGAGGATATTTTATCAAAGCCCAAAGCTTTAGCCTTGTTCTGAACTTTGATAGTTGTCATTGTTTAATGCAGGGAAAAAGTGACTGAGTTTACTAGTTCAGGCTTTCGCCTACTCAGGAAAGCTCTAGTTAGGGCATTAGAGGCCTCATTTCGTAACAGGTCATTTTATAGGGCTTCAAAACACATGGCCCATTCAGATATCTGCACGTGAGCCTGCTGATTCATAATATTAGTCCAGACATCATGAGCTATTATGTGCCTAAATGTTCTTGTATCATTGCGCCTGGTACCATCTATCAGCTCTTCCCACATTCTCTGATCCCAGTTTAATTTTGCTTGTTCAATTGACTGCTTAGAATTTGACTTTGAGGCTTTTATTGCCTCACTATCTCCTGATTTTATTAACACTACACGTTTCAATTTCTTCATTCCCTATTGTAGCATTGATTACCGCTTTGAGTTTCTGATCCCTGAGCAATTTTTGACAAAAAATGTCCCGTGTTGATCAAATATCTGGTTATGAGCTTTCAATAGTAACAGGGAGTTAGCTAGGCTTTAAGCAAAATACTCCAATGTTAAAGCTGTATTGTTATAATTAGACTCAATAATTTGTGGAGGATTATAATTTTGCCCTATTTCACATTCTTCCAGTTGTTAGTGATAATTAATCTACTACTTTTAGAAAATAAGTTATCTATTTCCCCCTGAACCAATGTTCCTTTGAGATGAAAAACCAAAGGATCATGATCGCCTATATATCTGGCGATAACCTCTGTATCAATTAGATCGCCCCCTACGGAAACATGCAATAATATATAATTGATGTTGCTTCTGTATTGCCAATTTTTAAATGTGGGAGTGGCCTAGGCATCTGAAATAGAGCGACCATTGCACGTAGAAGGTGTGTTAATGAAATATCATCTTATATCAGAGCCGCTTTGGTAACTTGGGAGAGTTTGGGGCATGCTACTTTTGGGATGCACCAGTAGGGGTCCTCAACTATCTCAGTAGACCTGACAGTTCAAAATAAGTGTTAAAATCACCCCCAATGATTACTACAGAATCTTTTCCATAGGTATTTAGGACAGTATCTAATTGAAATACAGTAGTTGATTCAGAAGATGTATTTACACTTCTATTTTATACTCTGATTAGTAAAAGTGCCTCCCTTGCTTTTATTGATATTTTTAAGTCTAGGCTATCCAATTAGTTTCTTTCAATTTTTTCTATGATACAACCTAAAGACATTTTCACTCAGATGCATAAGCTGCCTATTGGGGGCCAGCAGTGGACTTTGTGGCAAATATTTGAAAATGTATCTATCCTGGCTTATGGCACTTCCTGGTAGTCCAGGTCACTTGCATAAGGCAGAAACTAAATGCATCCATTAACAAAACCCAGTCACTGTCCTCCAGTTTTGCCTTTTAATCTTGCAGCATTCCAACTTAACAAAGCGACCTTTCTCATTGGATCGAGCCTACAGCTGTTGGGTTGTGTTCTGCTTGCCCTGGGATTAGTGGAAATGCGCAAAATGGATCTCTGATTTGGGAAGTTCCTGCCTCTGCTGGGAGGGTAGAGAATAGTTGAGCATTGCAAGATGCAACAGTAGAATTACACTGATTAGGCCACTGTTGCAAATAGCGGCATATGTATCAGTTGAAATAGTATCTATACGATCCCTTAGATACCCGACACTTTCGATACTAAGCTCTGATAAATTACAATATTCTTTACAAGAACTATGCTGGAGTGGTTCTAAAAGTTAGTGATCATTCTCATTGATATTGTTGACCCTAGTCTCTGAACTATTGAGTCACTGGGTTCCCATGTGCCTATAATATGGAGTATTCCTTGCCCTACTCATGTGGTATAGTCTGATCTTCATACCTGGGGCTTACTGCATGTTGAACGTAAGGTGGATATGGTTTAAATTGGACCTCAGAACCCCTAGGATGGTTTGTCCTTAAGCTGAGTGTAACAAGGCCCTGTATTACAGCAACATCATTCAAAGTTATCTTAACATAATCCCAATGGCCCGTGGGGTAAGAGAGGTGAGTAATCTCAAGTACATCGCTATATATTACAGAATAGCAATGCACACTGGCCTGGTCCAGTGTACAGCCATACTTTTCAATGAAGGAGTGTTATCATGCTCTATCACTCGTAGTGTAGGGACTTTTGTCATAAAG
The DNA here is from genome assembly GCF_964263255.1 of Lissotriton vulgaris. Lineage (NCBI taxonomy): Eukaryota > Metazoa > Chordata > Amphibia > Caudata > Salamandridae > Lissotriton > Lissotriton vulgaris. The sequence goes on along the minus strand of NC_141694.1, from coordinate 1,739,800,390 downwards.
ATTGAAGTGTCTTTGGGAAGATGGTAGCCAACCCTGAAATGTAAATGTGCGCTAGAAGATTAGTACATGTGTCCCAGTTATAAATACTCTTGGCTGTAAAGTTCACATTGCTACTAAAAACTGGGCTTTTGCTTGCATCAGCCCTACATTTAAATACTGGTTTCTGCCCATCCTTTCCATAATTGTTATGTTAATTAGGCATTAGATGGGACAAGACCTAAATATCTTAATAAGTTTCCTTCACTTGGATTCCTTAAAGCTAATAGGTAATCCCTCATACACAGCACACTATCTTGTTTAATTGCTGGATGTGAAGCCTGGGGTTGGAGTTGTTGCAGGGCAATGGAAGCATAAGTCAAATGATGGCCTTGGTCAATCAAGGTTACCAGCATCTGTTTTAAATGACATTTCTCAAACTTCAATGAGAAAACAAGGTCACCAATCTCTTTGTGTGTACAAACAACAATCACTAACAGCTGGCTTTGGTTGTGTTCCCAACTGCATGACATTTTTCACACACCCCCTCTGGCCCACCCTGTTCCCCAATGTCCTGAGATTGCAACTCCTGATATCTATTTGAGCAGACAACATTTGGTGAAAAATGAGAAAGATGGGAACATTTTTCTTTACTTTGGGGTTTTTCTTAGTGAGAAAAAACACAAACAGTCTCAGAGAGAGCAAATAATTCAGTGGTCTGTGCCTGGGCCATTTTGTCTTATGATCAAATATTTTTAGAAGTTTTTTTGGTCTTGTATGCAAGGCTTCCAATGGACAATTTTCGCCCAATATAGATTCCACCTCTTGTATTCAATTATTGATCTCCTCTATTGTTCAATTCTCAGCTGTGTTTTCTTGTTCCTTTCATCTTTTTTTAGGTGCCGTTTTGGCCAAACTGAGCCTTCCTCTTACCCATGATAAATTATAAATTCAATCTGTTCCCGAATAAATATTACAGGTTCAATACATGACAAAACACAAAAACGCTCACAAAGCTGAAGAAAACCCCACTGTGACCAAATAAAAATGGGCTAATAGATGAAGGGAAAAAAAGAGGGTAGAGACAGCCTAGCCCCCTCTGGTCAATGATGGGTGAAGACAGGGCTGCCCTTTCCTGTGTCCTGCAGAGCGGGAGATCTTCAAGCCCCATATAGTGCAAGGCAGTGATGTCACTAATGGGCCCGCCATTGCTGCTCCTCCTTCTCTGCCAGCTAAAATGATTTATGGGGTTTGGTGTCCTCTTCACCTGATGCCACATCTCAACAAGGGTTGATTCGGGAAAGAATTGCCATCTGAAGCCACAGACATGGCTGCTCCCTCTTCTTTTTGAGAATGCGCCAGAACCAATATATTTCTGGACTCATTTTTGGCCAAAATCACGTGAAGTTGTCAAATCTGCCTCTGAAAAACATCTTGTTGTTCTTACCTCCTATGGTCATCGAGCTGTATAACCTTTACAGGTTTGGTGCTTCAATATAAACTATGACAAGTCACATGGCCGGAAAATCGTACACTCTGCACAGACCATAGCAGCTTTGGAAACCAACTTTTAGTTCACCTGGGAGACAGAAAACGCCACACCTGGTAGTATATCTGACGCCTTCATACACCACTTTGGACCACTACAGTGCCACCGCCTCCTGTCCACTCTTCTCAAACCCCTCTACTGATTAGTGATCGTGGAAAAAAAAGACTTGGGAGGATCGAAGAGTTGGCATATTATTTGTACCTGATTCAATCTCTCCCCTAAGAAACCTGGCCTGCATTATCTACCAGATGCAGTAAGTGCTGACTACATTTATCTGGCTAGGCAATCCAACTGGGATTGCCAAAACACAGTGTCTGGTGAGAACTAGCTAATATAGATATAGAGCGTTACAAGGTGACAGCTAACTTCTGTGGTCCATTACCAGAGGGAGAAATGGGATGATCGATAGAGGAACACATTTTATCTGGGATCTCTTTACCTAGAATTCTGTGGCTACTATCCAAACAAAAAAGACATCTTCACTCCTGGTTTTAACTTGACCATAAAATATAAAAGATTAAACAATAACAACAAGAAAATATAAAGCCAAACATTCTCGCACTGTCTTATGTCAGTGGTAGTGACTGCAACAAAGATATCCTCCTGTACTACAGATACAGAGGTGTACATTCCTAAGGTAGGGTGGACTGGGTATGTTAGGAAAGCTTTTTGATAGCTTTATGATTGTGGCTCGTTTAACAATACCCCCTTTACATTTTGAAGGATGCATGTGATCTGTTGTAAATAGGAGGAGATAGATGACAGGATACTTCTAGATGATTACATGTAGATTTATTGTAGGACACAGCTGAGTACAAAAACCTCGCCAGCTGACCAGACCATCAACTGACACTGGTAGAACACTCTGGTACAGATTAGAACACTCACAGGTATTCTGGGAAGCTAAGGAGGTAAGAACACTAAGGAAGGGCTAAAGACTACTGTCAGCCAAATTACAAGAAGAATCAATATACAACACATCTTCCTTCTTTACAAAAAGAAATGAAACAAACAGAAAATAAAGCTTAAAGTATGGGAGACAGCACCAATAAAACATGATCCTTTGGAATTACCGAACTGGTGTTGATTACTAATAGAGGACTCATTTAATACTCTTGTCATATAGAAGTCACATAGACAAACCGAAGATTCTTATCTAATATCTATTTACATCCTTCAGTAGCACATATTGGCTCAAAATGTAAGTGAAAAGACAATTGGTAGTGGTGTTCCCTAAAAGGGAAGTAACCGCACATCTAAATATATATAAGTATAGGAGAACTTATTAATCAGGGCACAGAAATATCAAAATTGCTGTATTTACAGCCAGAGTGCTAGAGAGACCACTGTCACCCAATACCAAGAGTGACTAGAGCAAATCAATATGACCTGATCAGACAGAAAATTGAAAGGGTCAGTACAGCACTGTCCAAATTGCAATATTGAGACTAACTTGTTGGTTGCAAGATTGCTTCAACAATACAATTGTAATACATCAATACATTATTTCCAGACAAGATGACAAAATCGAAGTCTTTGTGCATGTGATTTTTTTTTATTCATGTATTCGAATTCAAGTGTCAAAAGCAGCGAATACGTGTTTCGTCAGTACAAAGTTCGTACCAAGACTTCCTCAAGGCTAGAATATCTTAAATGAATCAGGCCGCTTGAAGTTGTGGAATAGTGACCACAAAGAATTTGTCAGTCGCTGCAGGAAGTGGATGTGGTAGCAAACAGGAGATATCTAAGCCAGACAGGTCCTGGTATATGATAAGTCGCAGAAAGAAGGTTCGTAAGTTTTGTTTGTGGATGGGCTCGCTTAAAAAGACTGACTTGCGTCCTCAAGGAGTGTCTCCGGTATGGGGTACAGGTCAAAAATAGAGTTCCACTATACTGTTTATTGTATTAAATTTGAGTGTCACCTCCTATGTCCATATGTAATGTCCAAAATCTTAACTTGTACGCAGCGTGATAAACTAATCAAGGTCCTGATCATAAATGACGAGAAAGTAAATTAGGTAAGGGGCGCGGCCCGCTACTAGTAGCAGCGTAAGTAAGTGTGATTTAGAGCAAGAACACCGACATTCGTAATCCTGAGCGACAGTGTCCTACACCCCTGATAACGCGACTGAAGACTGGCTCAAAATGTAGTCTTCTGAGTAAGATGTTGTGTGATGCACAGATCAACAATTTCATTTAATGGAACTGAATGTGGCATCACACACTGGTTCTTTCAAGCTGGATTGCAGGGGCAGCTCCTCCGTAATGGCGGTGGAGCGTCGCCCCATTGGTCAGTTGGTCAGCGGTCAAGTGAAAAATAAAATGACTGCTGATTAACTGAGCCGATGGGAGATGTGTAGGGAGGAGCGGGCAGGGGACAGCAGGGAGGAGCAGTAGGCGCACTGTATGTGCGCATGTCTGTTTGGTCAGCCATCTTAGGATGGACAAACAGACATGCGCACTTAGGTTTCTCCAACCCAGCTGTGTTGCAAAGCCTAGATGGAGAAATGTCAGAGGCTTCGAGGCACTGTCTGAGTGGCCAACCACGCTGCTGAGACCAATCTTGGAGCTGTCCTCATGCTATTGAGGGCAGCAACAGGATTGGGTGAGGGGCCTGTGCCCCAGTGCATGCTGGGAAGAGAGCCAGAGAAAGGGAACGAGGCGGCCATGTCGTCAGCTAAGTTTTTAATTATTATTATTCCCCTAACCTCCTATCTTGACACCCCACTTTAGTTTTGTGTCTTGAAATTAACCCTGGGCGTAGTTCGCGAAGTAGCGCTACGCGTATCTACGCGAAGTGCACTTCGCGCTACGTGTAGCACTACGCGAACTGCGTAGTACCCTGTTCACATTGTGCAAGATGCCGTTTTCAATGATTGCACAATGCTGACAAGCATCCGGCACTGTGCAATCATTGAAAACGACATCTTGCACAGTGCGAGCTGTAGTTTTCTGCCCAGCGAGGAGATTTTTACTCGAGCAGCAGCTTTCTCAACACGGACTGGTAGTTTCTCATCGCGAGCGGTCGCAAGCATATGCGACCACTCGCAATGAGAAACCTGACCTCACCGCATTGAGAATCTTGCTGGGAGGTTTATTTTCCACGCTCGCGATTGGCAACTTGATGTTGCTGATCACGAACGAGGAAAAAGTCTTGCCAGGATTTCATTTTGCTTGCTCGCGGTCGCCGACATGACGTTTAGGACTTCGAGCAAGCAAAAAATGACCGCTGCACTACACTACGCGTGTTAGCACTGTGCTATGTGCAGTTTGCGTAGTGCGAAGTTGCGCAAACTTTGTAAACTACACGAGCATAGCGTAGTGCTTTGCCCAGGGTTACTTGAAATGCCAAAGTTACAGAGTCCCTGACGAGCCAGTTCAACACTGATGGAAACAGGCATAGGATCACTGCTACTTGAATGAGATCAGCCTGCAAATGTCTAAAGTTCATTTGATCATAATGACAAAACCTAAAAACCTGCCTGGCTGCATTAAGTTGTCAGTGTGTCTATCGTTTGGTCCACTGACACAAAAAGATGCATAGGATATGTTTCTCTTTGCCTTGACATTGATTTTTTAATAATATTGGCTTTGAAAGTATTTAGTGTTAAAGATGGATCAAATGACTAACTCTGAAATGGTCATAGTCGTTTTTCGCCTGTTCAGATTTACTTTTGTCAAACATTTTGAGTCCGTTACCAATAAAGTTATTATTTTTGTTGCCCACACATGCAGGCATTAATGGCTGTTAATTACCCTCCCTTTAATTAAGGGCCGAGCCTCAGGCAAGGTCCCACATAGAAGGGAAAGTAAATAAAGTTCTTTGAGTAGGGGCGATAAGGCTATCAGCACCTCCGTGAAAAATAAAGTAGCGAGGGCTGTAGGAGCATTAAGGGCCATATTATCAACGAAGGGAGATACATTATTGCCGCTTTTATCGGCAGGAAACTGCCGAAAAAAGCGGCAATAATGAGCTTGATACTATGCCCTTGTGAATTCCCATAGAAGCCCAGGTTAACACCATAACCTGGGCTTCCATGGGAATTCACAAGGGCATATTATCAATCCCATTATCGCCGCTTTATCGGCAGTTTCCTGCCATTAAAAGCGGCGATAATGTATTGCCCTTTCTTGATAATATGGCCCTAGCTGTCTGAGACCGAAAAAATAAGGCAAAAAAAAGGGCTCCATTTTCCAGGAGCTTTCGCCCAGCCTCTTTAGAAGCAGCTGCCCAGAGGCCATCTGGGCTCATCTCTTTGATTTTGATGAGATTGAAGCTCAATCACCCAAAAGCTTGTTGATTACCTTTTTCTACTTTGTACGCTGGATGCACAGGTTTAGTACTGCATTGTAAACTCCTACCTCAAGAGTTAGTTCCATCCCATTTCCAATATATACATCAATCCAAGATATATTTCTCTTCGGTGGTACATAAAAATTTCACAAGAAGTATTGCACTCACAGTTATTAATATACCATAAGGTGACTTATTGCCATGTTTCACAGATGTATCACTATGTTTCAAACAATCATGAATTCATGGTGCAAAGGAATCCCTTATCTAGGACCCCTCCCTCAAGTTGCTCACATTTTGCTTCCTGATTTGGAGTTACCCTTTCAGGAATTGTGCCAAATGTAACGTTTTCTATGCAGTTGACCTCTCTGTACTGTAAAAACTTGAGTATAGTTTGGGGTTATAAGGAAAATGTGACAATTTACATTACATATCCTAATCGATGCTCACCGATAGTGCTGTTATGGCCTCTTTCAAGGCCATGTCTAGGCGGTCTTCAAAAAGAGTAACCAATCTTGTTTCCTATCACCCAGAAACATGGGGAAAGCAACACCGAATAGCCGAGGGGCAGTACCATGATGTTGTTTTCTGTGCTGCACCAGCGGGATGTGCGTGCTTCTTTTTGTCAGCTTCAGAGCATTTATTAACTCAAAATATCTCTGATAATATGCATGTTTTCTGACAGCAAAGCTCGGAAATGCACAGAGATAATTTCTGCATGAACATCATTAAGGGCTTGCCAGGGGTCGCAGCTCCAACCCCTGCGTGCTCACTGCGACCCCTGGCACTGCCTTTGCGACCTCTGTCCTCAGAGGTGGTCGAATCAATGCCAAATAGACTCCTTATTTTCAGCTAATTTTTTATCACGCGAACAGTAAATAATTGTGTATTATTCACTATAAGTGTAAAAAAAACTGGAACATCCGGTAATTAGAAATATTTGAATATATGTTGTGTGCTTGCTTGTGGGTGAGAGTGTGTTTGTGTGAGAGAGGAAGTGTTTTCGGGCAAGCATGTGTGTGTTAGAAATGGGATTTCTGGTTGGCTAGGGCTTGCGCCTAAGCCAGGCAGAAAACACCACTCTAGTCAGGGCAAGGGAGTTGCATGCTGATGATAACGCAATGCTCAACCCCCTTGGTAGCTTGGCAGAGCAGTCAGGCTTATCCGAGAGGCAATGTGTAAAGCGTTTGTGCAATACACACACACAGCAGCGACACACTAGGCACACCACAAAAGAAAATCCGCACAAGGTTATATCAAAAATAGCCTTTGCATTATCCATACAACACAGAAAAGCATAATCACATATGTACACTGTGCCATCTGGCACTAGGTATTACTTCACAGGGGATTATATACATTACAGGGCCAATCGGGCCACTGTCATCACCATTAGAACATACAAGTAGTAAAACAACCAGTAACTACTGGTAAAAATGCAGGTAGCATAAACGCATCATGCATAAATCACATTTAGGCATGTATCCTAAATCAGCAGTGCACCACTATTACACTAGTAAGGTGCACACATCACCTTAGGGCCTTATGCCCCACTGGAACACAAGGTGATCCTCAGGCCAACTGGCCTAATCCTCGGGGGCCCGCAAAACAATGGAGAGCGGGGGTGCAACTCACCCTTCTCTTTCCTTAGCGAAGAAATGCCCCTGACATTGCAGCTGCCCCCGACATTGCAGCTGCCAGACACCAGCAACAACAGTGTGTCTTACAAGCCCCACTCACCGGGGATTCTTTTGTGCAGGGGAAATAGGCAGGAACCAACAGCGTGCCTTTTCAAGCCCCACTCACCGGGGCTTCTCTCTTCTTCTGCCAATATGCACACTAGGCAGTCTCATCAAAATAGACACCAATAGTGTGCCTCTTTGATCCCCGTTCTGGGCTCGCCCCGCAATACTTCTCCTAGAGGGCAGTGTGATGACCCATAGGGCAGGAGAACCTTACTTGGTTCCCCCCGTGAGGAAAAGAGAGAAATGGCCACAAAGCGGCTGCCCACTACTGTGCGGTGCGACAACCTCCTTATAGACAAGGGAAGGGGTTGATTCCCCCTCCAGTCAGCACCTCCAGACTCACCCTTACACGAGGGGCCTGGAGAGCTTCTCCGCACTGTGTCAGCCGGCCTCTCCTGAGGTCTTGTGTCCTTTGTGAGGTCCTCACTCACTGGCAACTCATGGGGCTCCCTGTGTAGGTCGGCAACAGTACAGACCGAAGCCTCTGTTGTATCCATCTCCTTCTCTATGCACCACAATCGCTCCCACCGGCAACACAGGAGCCCCGCCCACCTCCAGGCACAGTTTGCCTGACTTCCATCGCCAGCCACGTCCGGCCCTTGGCATCTGCTCTCGTCGGTCATGCCTTAGGTCAGGCTCACCTCGCCTGACTTCCTGTTTCACCGATCTCGGAGCGAAGTCTTCACCGATTCTGTGACCCCCTCTCCTCTGCTCAGTCAGTGCCAGGAAAGCTCCAACTACGTGCTTCTGGTGTGCAGGGTCAGCCCTCCGGAGCAAGGGCCCTCAGTCCTCGGAAGGCAGGAGCAAAAGTCCAGTGCTCACCACGTGCTGATTCTAAGGGTACAAGGGCAGGGCTGGGCCCAGGCAGTCCAGCTCACAGGGCCCTCTAGCAGAGGGGAGGCCCTTTGTGGCAGTTCCTTCTGGCAGTCCAAGTAAGCACAAGAAGCACCCAACAGCACTCATGGGGTCACAGCCCCAAAACTTATACAGCATGTGTCCTTTGTTCTCCCCCCTGACACAGGGCTCAGTGCCCGTTCCCAACCAGTTTTGGAGGGGCAGTTGATATTTTACTTACAGTGCACACCGACCTCCTTTGTAAGTGTAGGCTCTGGCCCCAGACACACCACAGGGGGGCACAGACCTATTCAGGGTCAGGGGCTACTCCTCCCATTACTCCAAATGCAGATCTGCCTATTCAGCCTAGTGCTGACTCACCCAGCCCCTCTAGAGCCACTGCACCTCCCCAGTCTCTGTCACTCCAGCGCCAGGCATGCAATACACAACAGGCAGGCACATATACACATAGCACACAGAAATGCCCACTTCTAAAAGTGGCATTTCTAAAATAGTGACCATAGATCTGCGCACACCACCACGCAGCATTTATCACCACTATTCCAAACATACCAAACTTGATCACGCTGCTCCTATCAGATCAGGAATTACCACTGAAACAATTATCAGGGAATCTCCAATGCATTCCTATGAGAGGGCAGCCTCACAGCAGTGAGAAACCAAAATGACTGTTTGTCACTACTAGGACATGCCACACAATTAAGGCACATATCCTACCTTGTGCCATGTCACAGCGGCAGAAAACTGCGCGACCAGGCCCTGCAATGGCAGAGGCCTGAGACAGGTTTGATAGGCTACTTTGGTGGGTGGTGCAATCAGCACTGCAAGCCCACCAGTAGCATTTAATTTACTGGCCCTGAGTATCTGGGATACCACTTTACATGGGACTGATAGGTAAATGAAATTCGCCAAACAGGTGTAGACCAATCTTACCAAGTGTTACTATAGAGAGCACATGCAAGTTACACTGTACAGCAGTGATAAAGTGTCCAGAGTCCTAAAACCACTAACAAGAGATCATAAAAAAGTTCAGGGATGACCCTGTAAAAAGGGCCAAGGCCAACATGTGTATGTAAACGCGTATGAGTGAAAGTGGCAATCAGTGATAGGAGTAGCAATAAATGAGATTAAATGTCAGTAAGTGAGCATGAGTGAGTCAGGGTGAGTGACAATAATGGAATGAGGGAAGAGTGAGTACAAGTCTGTGTGTGTGAGAGGCTGTGAGTTAATCAGTGCAGGAATGCATGACAATGTGAGAGAAAGAGAGTGAGAAAATATGAGTGCTAGAGAGTGAAAACGGTTGATTAAGAGGGAGTAGGTGAGAATAAGTGAGCATTAGTGAATGTAAATAAGCATGAGTGAGAATGTGGCATGCTTGCGAGTATGCTCTTGGCCCTTACAAAATACTGATGTTGGCATACTGAAGGCAATTATTAACAGACAGGGACCTGGCATACGAGAGATAATACTTGATATATGGACATTTGTGGGTAAAGGCTGACACAGGTATACTTATAACACTCATGGAAAAAATGCAAGCATGCTGGAGGTAATTCCTGGCACAAAGGATGACAACTGTGGAATATAGGAGGGGGACAGACATGACAAAATGCTGGCCCTATTATACTAGAGATACATTTTGACATAAGGTTTAACCATGGTACATGGATAACATTAACAGCAAAATTCCAGGACTGGCATATTATATGTAATTGTTGGCATAAGGGGTACCCATGGCTTATGGTGGCACCCATGACAAAATGCTGGCCCTGGCACAATGGGGGTTATTTTTGGTATATGAGGGCACCAATAGCAAATTATGAAAAAAAGAGTCAACTCCTTTGGTATGTTAGTTTGCATTGGCTTGCACACCATAAACTGACTTATAGATTTCACAAGTGCCCTTTTATAGCCCATGGCATTTTAGCAGATGTAATGTGCTTTAAAATGCACTATTGGGCCCATTTTTTTCAAAATGTTTTGTGGGGAGAACTCCTTACTCCTGAACCCATTCAAAATATCTCTGGTTCATTCACTTCATGCAATACAATTTAGGGCAAGTATTGTATTACATACACCCTACCACTTGCAATGGCTATGCCAGCAAACTAACATACGTGTCTCCAGAAGAGCCATTTGTGTTGTATTTTTACATTGAGGGCAGAGTTGCAATGTAACTTCAGTGGTGCCAAATATTGTGATATCATCTGGGTTAAGTTCAAGTCACATCACTTTCACTTCCTGGGAATATTCAGGGTCATTGGTCATGTGATGTCCCATCCTTTGAAGTCATAATATCAATCAATCAATCAGGGGTTTTAAAGTGCGCTACTCATCCGTGAGGGTCTCGAGGGGCTGCGGGCGGAGGGGTGGGTGCGAGCAGCTCTGTAGGTCATTCGAAGAGCCAGGTGTTGAGGTATTTTCTGAATTGGTGCAGTGTCGGACTTTGTTGGATGCGGAGGGGGAGTTTGTTCCAGGACTTGGCCACCAGGTAGGAGAAGGATCTGCCACCTGCGCTGGTCCTGTGGATACGTGGGACAGTGGCTAGAGCAAAGTCGGCAGAGCAGAGGTTTCTCTTGGGGGCGTGGAAGGAGATTCGTTCATTGAGGTATTGGGGTTCGGTGTTATGGAGGGCTTAGTAGGCGTGTGTAAGCAGTTTGAAGGTTATTCTTCTTTCGACAAGAAGCCAGTGGAGGTCGCAAAGGTGTTGGTCATGTCGTGGGATGTTGAAGATAAGTCTGGCTGCTGCTGGTGTGTGATGTCACTTCTGTACCCCTGGCATTTGGCTGAATCAACGTCCATGAATTACTGCCCTGTGCTTCCAAGCTCTGTTGTCAGCAAACATGCATCAACTCTGAGATATTTAAAGTTAATATATGCCATCAAGATGCCAAGAAACTGGCATGATGATACACCCCCCAATGTTTTTCCAGTTTTGTTTGTTTTCCATGTTTGAGTTCCTTTCACATGCTAATATACAGGTCAAATTGGGTGCTTTCCTTAGTTTCGTCCTTTTCCATTACTTCTCAATCTATTTATTGATACATTGAGCCTAGATATGGTTCTAATGCATTAGAGATAATTAGTCATAGATACTCCAGAAAAGTCTCTTGATTCATACTGGATTCTAGTGTCACTCTCAAAGTTTTCTCTTTTTCCCTTTCAAACTACTCTCTCAAATCTTCCCTTGTTAATTGATGTCTCAGGGCACAAACCATGAAAATGTATGTGAAGCACCTTGAGCTAAAATCTCTGGGGGCATATTTACAAGCCCCTATTGCCACAGGAACGTCACTTTTAATGATCTTCCTGTGGCTATAGGTGCCTCGACTTATTCAAAAGGCCGTGTTAAGCCACTTAATGTGACTAAACACAGCCTTGTGAATAAGTCACCCTTTCAAGCTATACTTAGCGTTGAAGGGGTGGCCAAAGGGTGTGGAGGTGGGCGTTCCACCTGAACATCCATTGATTTTGACGCTGTCCCCTATTTACAAGGGTGGAGTAAATATGGGGCAACGCCAAAATCAATACCAAGGATAACCTGGTCTTAATCAGGTGAAACAAGGAGAAAGGCTTTATTTCTCCTCGGTTTTGCTGTTTCTATGTGTGTTGCAGTGCTCGAAAATCACGCTGTGGTTGTTCTTCTGACATGCTGCGATGGAAAGCTGGGGCCTGTGGTGGAAGCTGTAATCGCTGCGCCGATCGATCCGGGCCCAGGTGCTGGCAGCTGCGGGCGTCAAAGTTTGTAGTGATGAGTCGATAAAAACACATGCTGGGAGTTGATGCGTGGATTTTCTCCTTCAGTTCACAAAATTCTACTTCCAAGAGCCCAGGGACTGGATTTGGCACCACTTGGAAAGTCAGGACTACCAGAAGAAGAGCCCAGGCACTGGTTGGTGAAGTCTTTGAAGGCCCTGTGACTTCTTAACAAGAGGCAAGCACACACAAGCCCTTGGAGAAACTTGGAAGCAGAATACTAAAAACCAAAGTCCAGTCCTTTCACTCCAAGGACAGAGGCAGCTAGCAAAAGACCAGAACAACAAAGCACCAGGCATGGTGTCAGTCACTTATACAGCATCCAGCTCTTCTTCCAGGCAGAATAGCCTTTGGTCCAGAAGTGTTCTGCTTTCAGAGTGTCAGAGGTCCAATACTTATACCCCTTTCTGTCTTTGGAATAGGCAAACTTCAGATGAAAGTTTCTGTAGTGCACAAGACCATGCCTTTCTCTGACCTGACTACAGACACACTACACAAGGGTGGTGACAGCTTTGTTTGAGGACAGGCACAGCCCTACTCAGGTGTCAGTGACAACTCCTCCCACCACTCTAGCTCAGGAAGACACATCAGCCTGGCAATAGCCCATCAGGATATGCAAGGCACAACTCAGCTCCCTTTTTAACTGTCTAGAGTGAATGCACAAGAGTTTAACTGTAATCCTAACCCAGATGTGGATTCTACAGTCAGGTAGAAGCACAGTCCTAACCTGTATATATTAAAGGCAGCACCTAGACACCCCAGGGTGTTTGTCGCGCTTTATAAATCCTTCATCGTCATCCTCATCATCATCATCACAGAATAGTTAATTAAGCCAGAAAATGGCCACGTTCTAAAAGTGGCATTTTCAAACATGCAATTTAAAAAACAACTTCAGCAAAAGATGTATTTTTTAATTTGAGTTCAGAGACCCCAAACTCCACATCTCTATCACCTCTCAATGGGAAATTATACTTACAAATATGTCAAGGCAATCCCCATTTTACCCTATGGGAGAGATAATTCTAGCAATAGTGAAAAATTAAATTAGCAGTATTTCAATATTAGGACATGTAAAACACAACAGCACATGTCCTCAATCAATCAATCAAAGACATTTATAGAGCGCACTACTTACCCGTAGGGTTTCAAGGTGCTTGGGGGGGGGGGGGTGCCGTTACTGCTCGAACAGCCAGGTCTTGAGCTTCTTCCTGAAGGAGAGGTGGTCTTGGGTCAGGCGCAGGTCGGTCGGGAGGGAGTTCCAGGTCTTGGCGGCCAGGTAGGAGAAGGACCTTCCTCCTGTCCTAACTTTTAAATACACTGCACTCTGCCCAGGGGGCGACCTTAGGCCTACCTTAGGTGTGCCTTACCAGTAATAAAAGGGAAGGTTTGGGTCTGGCAAGTGGGTGCACATGCCAGGTCGAAATGGCATTTTAAAACTCAATGGGTCAGGCGGAGGTGGGTCGGGAGGGAGTTCCATGTCTTGGCGGCGAGGTAGGAGAAGGACCGTCCCCCTGTGGTGGCTCTTCGGATGCGGGCGGCGGCGAGGGCGTGGCCGGTCAATCGAAGCTGGCGTTTGGGAGCGTAGAAGTTGAGGCGGCTGTTGAGGTATCCTGGGCCTTGGTTGTGTAGGGTTTTGTGTGCGTGGGTGAGGAGTCGGAAGGTGATTCTCTTGTTGACCGGGAGCCAGTGCAGGTCTCTCAGGTGTCCGGAAATGTGGCTGCGACGGGGGATGTCCAGGATGAGTCGTGCTGAGGCGTTCTGGATCCGCAGGAGTCTCTTCTGGAGTTTGGCAGTGGTTCCGGCATAGAGGGAGTTGCCGTAGTCCAGACGGCTGGTGACGAGGGCCTGGGTGACCGTCTTCCTGGTCACAGGAAGAGCTTACGTAGCATGCGCAGGATGTTGAAGCACGACGAGGAGACGGCGTTGACTTGTCTGGTCATGGAGAGGGAGGAGCCCAGGATGAAGCCCAGGTTGCGTGCGTGGTCTGTTGGTTTGGGTGCGCTGCCTAGGGCGGGGGGCCACCAGGAGTCATCCCAGGCGGAGGGTGAGGATCCCAGGATGAGGACTTCCGTCTTGTCCAAGTTCAGTTTCAGGCGGCTGTTCTTCATCCATTCGGCTACCTCTTTCATCCCTTCGTGAAGGTTGGCTCTGGCGGTGGCGGGGTCGTTGGTGAGGGAGAGAATCAGCTGGGTGTCGTTGGCGTAGGAGATGATGTTGAGGTTGTGCTGGCGTGCGATGTCTGCGAGGGGGCTCATGTAGACGTTGAAGAGGGTTGGACTGAGCGAGGAGCCTTGAGGAACGCCGCAGATGACTTCGGTGGCTTCAGATCTGAACAGGGGGAGGCGGACTCTCTGTGTCCTTCCGGCGAGGAAGGAGATGATCCACTCCAGTGCCTTCTCCTGGATTCCAACGTTGCTGAGTCGCTGCACTAGTGTACGGTGGCAGACAGTGTCGAAGGCCGCGGAGAGGTCTAGGAGGATGAGGGCTGCTGTTTCTCCGTTGTCAAGCAGTGCTCGGATGTCATCGGTGGCTGCGATCAGGGCGGTCTCGGTGCTGTGGTTGGCCCGGAAGCCAGACTGCGAGAGGTCAAGGGATCCGTTCGTCTCGAGGAAGACGGCCAACTGCTTGTTGACGGTCTTCTCGATGACTTTTGCAGGAAACGGGAGCAGCGAGATGGGGCGGTAGTTCTTGAGGTCGGTGGGGTCGGCTGATGGCTTCTTTAGTAGAGCGCTGAGTTCAGCGTGCTTCCAGCTCTCCGGGAAGGTAGCGGTGTCGAAGGAGGTGCTGATGATGTCCCGCAGGTGGGGTGCGATGACAGCGTCGGCCTTGTTGAAGACGTGGTGAGGGCAGGGGTCGGTAGGAGATCCGGAGTGGATGGAGTTCATCGTGCGGACGGTGTCTTCGGTACTGATCGGGGTCCAGGCGCGGTGGGTGGTGGTGGGGGGCGGTGGTTCGGTCATGACGTGCGTCGGTTGAGTGCTGAAGCTGTTGTGTATGTCCGCGATCTTGTTGTGGAAGTAGGAGGCGAGGGAGTTGCAGAGGTCTTGCGAAGGGGTGATGTCGTTGTTTCCGGCATTGGGGTTGGAGAGCTCTTTAACGATGTTGAAGAGTTCCTTGCTGTTGTGTGCGTTGTTGTCCAGTCGTTCCTTGAATGCGGTTTTCTTGGTGGCGTGGATGAGTTGGTGGTGTTTTCGGGTGGCGAGCTTGAGGGCAGTCATGTTGTCCGGTGTTGGGTCTCTGCGCCAGGTTCTCTCGAGGGCTCAGCAGTTCTTCTTGGAGCTCTTGAGTTCGTCGGTGAACCATGGGGCTTTCTTGCTACCGGGTCTGCTAGGCGGGGTCTTCAGAGGGGCGAGGTCGTCTGCGCAGTTGCTGATCCACTTCCCGAGGTTGGTGGCCGCCTGGCTTGGGTTCGTTGCGCTGGTGGGAGGGTTCATGCTCAGGGAGGTCGCGAGCTGGTCGGCTGTGATCTTGTTCCAGCTTCTGCGTGCAACCTGTTGCTGGTGGTGGTGGATCGTGGTCCTTCTGAAGCTGAAGTGGACGCAGCTTTGGTCCGTCCAGTGGAGTCCGTGGCGTGGCTGAAGGCGATGTCCTTGCTGGATGAGAAGACGGGGTCGAGTGTGTGTCCGGCGTAGTGGGTGGGGGTGGTGACCAGCTGCTTGAGTTCCAGGTTTGCGAGGTTGTCCAGCAGGGTGGTGGTGTTGCGGTCGTTGTTGTTCTCCAGGTGGAAGTTGAGGTCCCCGAGGAGGATGTAGTCAGCGGAGGGGAGGGCATGCGGGCTGATGAAGTCAGCGATGTCTTCGCTGAATTGTGTGCGTGGTCCGGGGGTCTGTAGATGAGGGTGCCTCTGAGGGTGGTCTTGGGGTTGATGTGGACCTGGAAGTGCAGGTGCTCGGCGGGTGCGAGGGTGTCGTCGGTGTTGGTCGTGATGCGGATGGTGTTCCTGTGGATGATGGCGATGCCTCCTCCGGTCTGGTTGATGCGGTCCCTTCGGATGATCTTGTAGCCGTCTGGGATGGCGATGGCGATGTCGGGCGCTGAAGAGGCGTTCATCCAGGGTTCCGTGAGGAAGGCGACGTCTGGTGAAGTTGTGTCGAGCAGGTTCCAGAGCTCGACGGCGTGTCTGTGGACGGAGCGGGTGTTGAGCAGGATGCATTTCAGGTGGCTGCTGCTGTTGCTCGTCTTGGTCTTGGTTGGTGCAGGAGTAGTGCAGGTCCGGATGCAGGTGAACTTGCAGGAGTTGCAGCAGAAGGGTCCGTGGGTGCGTCTCGGGGTGGCTCGGTAGCATCCTGGGATTCGGCCGGCGTTGAGTGCGTTGAGGGTGGCGGCGTCGTACGTCCGGCGGGTGGGCTGGAGTCTGCGGGGGCCAGGGGTCCTGGCGCTGGGCGCGGTCCAGGCTAGGACGGGCGCAGACGGGCTTACTTTTGGCGCACCTTCGGCGGTCAGTCGGCGCTCCCGCTGCACGCGTCCGCTGCGCGGTCGCTCTGGGGGCGTCATAAGAAGGGGTACGGGAGGGCGGGTCAGCTGGGCAGCGGGAGTGGCTCGGCCAATGGGCCGGTGGTGGGCGGGGCCTGTGGCGAGCTGCGGCGGGAAACTGGCGAGCGGGCGGCTCTGCTGTAGCTGGGCTGCTCGGGGGTCCAGGGGGGCGTCGGCGGCGGAAAAAGGCGGCAAGGCTGGCAGGCAGGAGCAGGAGGCGGCAGGAGGAGCAAGGGGGTGACCCGGCCTGGTGAGAGGCGCAACGGTCACTCCCGAGCACTCCTTGCTGTCCCCTTAAGAAGGGGGAAGGGAGGGCGGGTCAGCTGGGCGGCGGGAGCGGCTCGGCCAATGGGCCGGTGGTGGGCGGGGCCTGTGGCGAGCTGCGGCGGGAAACTGGCGAGCGGGCGGCTCTGCTGTGTCTGGGCCGCTCGGGGGTCCAGGGGGGCGTCGGCGGCGGAAAAAGGCGGCAAGGCTGGCAGGCAGGAGCAGGAGGCGGCAGGAGGAGCAAGGGGGTGACCCGGCCTGGTGAGAGGCGCAGCGGTCATACAGACACTGTATTGGCAGGTCTGAGACAGGTGTGCAGGGCTACTTGTGTGGGTGGCACAATAAGTGCTACAGGCCCACTTGTAGTATTTCTTTTAGAGGCCCTGGGCACATCTGGTGCACTTTACTAGAGGCTTACTAGTAAATCATAAATGCCAATCATGGATAAACAAATCACCAATACAATTTACACAGAGAGCATGTGCATTTTAGCACTGGTTAGCAGTGGTAAAAGGACCGAGAGTCATAAAGCCAACAAAAAAAGGTCATAAAAATTAGAAGGAAGAAGTCAAAATGTTTGGGGATAACCTTGCAAAAAGGGCCAGGTCCAACAAACACCTTTATTTTTAAAGACACATTGCAGCAAAAGTGTAAAAGTATAATCAAGTTTATTCAGTATTCAAAAGGTGTATTTCTTTAACATGCAGAACCAATTCACCTTAACACATCCAATTATATTAGTGCATTGAAAAGCATTTTTTTAAAGTGAAAGTTTTCAAACATGAATTAAGTAACATGTATTCTTTCCCCACACCCTGACAACAATGCCAATAGTGAACTAAGAGAGGCAAGTCAGTTGTTATGAGAACTCTTGCCTGGGTTCCTATTATATATGAGCAACATTATAGTTTATTAAATCAGACACAAAAGATTTTGCACAGCACATATTCTGAAGTAATGTATTTTGAGTTCCTCATATGTGATAAGGAAGAAAAAAGAGGTCAAGTGAAATAAAACAATTGCTTAGAATCATACAATTTGGTAAAATGGAGTAAACAAGATTAATCTCAAATGTTTTGTTTCACATTGTGCAATTAAGAAACTAGATATATATGCTTCGCCTCCCCCTCCCAACCCCTCTCTCCCCACCGCCACCCTGCTGGCACCATTGTGAGGTGTGAGGTGCTAACTTGCCCAGAATCACTGGATGTTAAGCCAACGCCGGGTCTCAAACCTGGGGGCATATTATCAACAACTAGCAATATTTATCGCTAAATAAGCTTAGTGAATTTTTTCTTATCGCCGAGCATCGCCGGATTTTAGCGCAGAGATAACGTGCTATTAGCAAGGTTTATCTCTGAAGCGATAAAATTTCCGGCGATAGCGGCGAAATGCGTAAATATCTCTGTAAATTCAGCGATATTCATGCATTATCGCTAACAGGGACTTAGCCTGAATATCCACCTCCCATCTATCTATACTACTATTATAAAGGAAGAACTTTGCACCTTTGAGGCAGGTAAACTCGGGAACCACAGCGCCTATCCACACACCCGATACATCATTGTAATCGTCAGGGTGTGCAGATGGACATAGGCTATATAAAGTATAAAAATATGCTTTATTAAAAAAACTTAACATAAAAAAAAAAATAGTCCCTTCGAAGTACCGCCTGCCGCGACCTGCGTGCTGACATCAGGAGCGCGGGGAGGAGCGGCGTCCAGGAACGCGAGGAGGAGCGGCGGACATGGTGCGGGGGAGGAGCGGTAATGAACGGCAGAATGGTGGTGAGGACCGGCGGACAGGCGGGAGGAGCGGTAAGCGGCGAGGAGCGGCGGAGCGGTGAAATGAGGAGCGCGGGGGAGGAGCAGTGGCTGAGGTAAGGCTCCGGGCAGACAGGGGTCGGGGCAGGTGGGGGACGGGGCAGGCGGGGGACGGGACGGGTGGGGGCCCAGGCTGCTTGACAATGTCGGGGCGGGCGGGGGGCCGGGCTGCTGCACAATGTGCGGTGAAATGAGGAGCGCGGGGGAGGAGCGGCGGCTGAGTTAAGGCTTCGGGCAGGCGGGGGTCGGGGCAGGTGGGGGACGGGGTGGGCGGGGGCCCGGGCTGCTTGACAATGTCGGGGTGGGCGGGGGGCCGGCCTGCTGCACAATGTCGGGGCGGGCGGGGGTCGGGGAAGCCTGATTGCTCCCGGACAAGGTCGGGACGGGCTGCTAGTACTAATATAATAAAGAGAGAGCCCAAAACTTTAAGGCGGGTAATCTCAGGAACCACAGCACCAATCACAACACCCAATACAGCGTTGGAAAGGGCAGTTGCAGCAGAAGGACATAGGCTATGCAGACGCCCACCATATACATTTAAAAGGTAAAAGAACCGTGCCAGAAAAGTAGTCCCTTGCGGGCGTGTCTGCGATGTGCTGTGGGCGTGTGCTGGGGGTGTGACAAACACTGGGGGGTGTGGTACGTTCCGCCCTTCATGCCATGTCTCATATCGTGTGCTAATCCCACCCTGCTTCCTTTAAATACCCCTGCAACCCATAATCATAACCCGCCCTTACTCCTTAAAATACCCCAACACCCTTAAACACTAACCCATCTTAACCCTATAAATATACCCTGTACCCCAAAACCCAAACCTATCCCTAAACCCTAAAAATACCCCTGTACCCCAAAACCCAAACCTAGCCCTGAACCCTATAAATACCTCTGTACCTCAAAACCCAAACCTACCCCTGAACCCTAAAAATACCCCTGCACCCCAAAACCCAAACCTAGCCCTGAACCCTGAAAATACCCCTGTACCCAAAACCCAAACCTACCCCTGAACCCTAAAAATACCCCTGTACCCCAAAACCCAAACCTAGCCCTGAACCCTAACAATAACCCTGTACCCCAAAACCCAAACCTACCCCTGAACCCTAAAATACCCCTGTACCCCAAACCCCAAAACTAGCCCTGAACCCTAAAATACCCCTGTACCCCAAAACCCAAACCTACCCCTGAACCCTAAAATACCCCTGTACTCCAAAACCCAAACCTACCCCTGAACCCTAAAAATACCCCTACACCCCAAAACCCAAACCTAGCCCTGAACCCTAAAAATACCCCTGTACCCAAACACCCATACCTATCCCTAAACCCTAAAACTACCTCTGTACCCCATAACCCAAAACTGTATCTGAACACTTAAAATACCCAAACACCCCAAAACATATACCTCAGTACCCCAAAATATATACCACTATACCCGTACTTACCTTATCCAAACAATAAAAAAAACATGCTTTTACCATTCATGCATTTACAACGAATTTCGTTGTAAATGTATGCGTGGTAAAAGCATATAAAATGTAATGCCATGCGTTATAATTGCATTGCGGAGTCATGGTACTTTCGTAATGAAAGTATGCGGAGTGATGGTATGCGGAAAAAAAGTTGCGGAATAATGGGTGTTTACCCTCCCCCCGGTAATTTCTTTGGTGGCACGGCGGCCCACATCTCCAGCAACATACTCATATTTCTTCACCACCCATTTGAAAAATGCACAGGTCTCTCTCATTGATGGCCAGCACCGACATACACTTTTAGACACACCTCCCGCCAAAAGTTCTAGAATTGCGAACTTTAGAGCTGGGGAGCAACGTTCGAATCTCAACATCAGCTCAACATCCTGTGATTCCAGGCAAATCGCTTTGTCTCCCCGTGCCTAAAACAAATGAATGTGTTCTTCTGTAATGTAAATTGTGCTCATGCCATGTTGTCGAGTTCGCGCTATATAATATTGCAAGGAAAAATAAAGTAGGGAAACTCGAGTTCACACACTACTGAACGCGCACTCTTAAGTGCATCAGCAGTGCCCTGTGAAGCGGAGCGTTTCACAGGCCTGTCACAGATAAGAAATGCTATCAAAACGAAATTCTACAAAACAATATACTACTGGCCGGCAGCAATTCATACCCGGACAATGTCGGGACGGGCTGCTAGTTGGATATACAGGCTAAGAACTGGTCTGAGCAGGCGTTAGGTTTTGAAGATATTCACGCTTAGCGCGAATATTTCCATCGCTACGCCTGCGTTGATAATAGGCGATAGCTATGTTAGCGACTGCTTTCAGTCGCTAACAGGTTGGGTAAGCCCACTTTGCATGTCATTAGCGATAAATATTGCTGACATGCAAAGCGGGCCCCAAACTGCTCGCTATCGCCTAGAAGCTGTCGCTAACTGCAGTTTATCGCCCTTTCTTGATAATATGGCTCAGGGTTTTTAAATGTAGATATTATCTGAAATCAGACACCCTCCCGTTCAAATATGCGTTGCTCTTGGACACTGCCAGGTCACAGACAGTGATTTGTCAGACTCCCCAGTAATGACCGACCGGCATTTTTGGGACAAACACGTTTTACCTGCCACAAATATATCGCACATTTTGCTTTTCTTGTCCCAAAAGTAGCCATCCCAGGCCGCAAGATCCTGGGTGGGGAGGGGGTCCTGAATCCTGTTTTTATCAATGATAGTGCGTGCGCTACAGACTGTAATAGAGATTATACGCCCACATAATGTGCGTTTCTGATTGGGCACACACAAGAGCTGCACTAAAACCCTACCCCAATTCAGCGCCACTTACCCCAGGCCACCTACTAGGGCAGCGACGTTCATAAAGTAAGACGGGAGGCACGAAAGCTGCATCTGACATATTAGAAATGAACAGAAAAGATAATCACCCTCCGGCTACGTTCGGGGAAGAGTTCGACCTTCCGCTTCTGAGAATGGGAGAATGTGATAGAACGCGTCACGAGCGTCTACACAGCCCGCACAATCGCCCTGCCTCCCACAATTCTTCTTCTCGGCTGCTACACGTCCGACGTCAGAAACCTTTGAGACACTTAAGTATTTACTAGGTCACTAAAATTGACTTTAATATGTGTGAAAGTGCTGCTTGTAGCATGTACGACCAGTTGTTGCCATCCTCCCCACATCTGTGTGGCTCTTTGAAAGCATACGAAATGGCTCCCTCTTAGTGACTGCATCGAATATCTGTAATATTCTGCAATATCCTTATCTGAGCATGTAATCCTGCTATCGACAATAGATTGGTAAGAATATTCGTGCAAATGCACGTTTGCATTTGTCTGCTGTGCTCTTTCAGGGACAATCTTCAAAGGCAGCCCGCATCACTCCTGGAACGCATCACACACGCTTGTCACTCGTAATTGAAGTTCAGCTGTCTTAAGATGGATATTGGAGCAGTTTAGAAATCAGTTGCACATTTTCGTGAAAGTTTCAGTATAATGTCTCCGTGTTCCATCATTTGCCTCAGAGGATGAAAGGCTGAACCGGGGTCAGAGCTCATGACCCCGGATAAGCAGGAAACGGGAGCAGGTGCAGAACAAACTGGGAAAACTCTCGGGTGTTTGAATGTTTTCTTTACCGCATTTATGGGGATTTGTTTCCAAACTGTGTAACCGATTCTACCGTCCACTCAGTGGCCGCGCGGTGCCCTGATTACGAATTATTCACAGCATATAACAATTCTAGCTGGAGGTAGCCTTGTGAAGCAAAATGACACATTTGCATTTGAGATTTTTCTGGGAAAATCACTGATTTATCAGTCTCCCGCTTATTTTTACGTTTTTTTTGACAGGTTTTACAGATGTTGTACAATTCCACATCTGCTGGGCATTAAACTCGACAATCAAAGCTGGCATACTGGCTGTGAAATTCATTGACTGAAATAGCCGTTCGGCAACAGTTTAGGCAGTGGACTCCTACAGAGTGAGCTGTACACGGGGCCACCAGACAAGGCCACGAAGTCACCCAATGAAGGCCTTCTCCTCCTCCCTACAACTGTACACTCACAGGGGCATAGACGTCAAAGGGAGGCTTGAGGAAAGGTGAGTGAGGGTGCAGACACCCTGGCATCGAGACCCAGAAACGCTTCAGACAGAGAGATAAGGATTGTGAGGTTTGCGCTAGATGGAGACAGTGGCATAGGGACCCACTAGAGAGATCTGTGCATAAAGGAGAGACAGAGCACACACACCTCCATTATCTTGCTTCCTAAACTCCCAGGTATCTTTGAATGACAGCAGTTCCTGCAGCTTGGTGTGTTTTCCTTACTCTTTTTTGCTTTTGTCTAAAAAACATTATTCAACATTTTTACTGTTGTTTAAACAGATTTCTTGCAGACATTTTTTTAAACTACATCTACAGATTTTCACATTTGCCGCCGATAAGGACTGGCTCTGGTCTTGTGCTCTGAACTTATTTTAGACTTGGCAGGAGTCAGTCCTTTGGCTGTGTTCAATGCTGAAAAGCTGCTTCCCCCCTCTCCAAGCAGCAGGCCTGTATCTGCTGTTCTTTGTTGTCATGTAGCTGGCTCAGTCCTATGCTGCTTATGAGAGGCCTGCCTGCAGGGTGGGGCCTAATAGTGGCTATTAGTGCATAGGCCATGTACTGAGGTCCCCATTCCCGGGTTCTGATTTGCTCACGTGAAAAATGCATTTCCGGGTTGTGGTGTAATATTTAAAGTGAAGCCATAGAAGCACAGTCTTTACTCAGTAAGTAGCCTAATGCCCCTGGACACCACGCCGCAACCCTGTGGACAGGTGCAATTCCAACACCCAGACCATGTCACACACATAACACATCACCACTTGTTGGAATAGAGTTATCGCCCCACCACCCTTCCACTCGTCCTAAGGCATTCCATTGCAAAATCTACGTTGATGTAGCTAAACATCGAACACAACATGTCAGGAAACCCTCTAGTCTGACGTGTTAAAATCAAATATATGTTATGTTATGTTATGTGATTTTTATTTGGCGCACAGATGCTCCAGCTAAGGAGCGTCCTGGCGCCCGACAAGGCAGCTACACAACACAACTAAACTAAACTAAACAATAGACAGCACAAGCATACAACTAAGGAGCGAATAAACAACATTGCTGTTTCAACTAACCAGAGCTGTCACTAGAAAAGGGTCAGTTGTAGCCTAATGTTATTTCCATGAAATTTAGTGCAGTTTATACATGTTTTCGCTCAATAAAAGTATATGAAACTTAATTACATAACAGAAACTTGCTACTGTCATCAAAAACGTATGTAATGAGCTGGTCGCAGTATCCTCTCCTGGAGGGAGAGTAGGACATCCTTGAGGAAAAGATATCATTCATGAATACAAATCAGAGGTCATTATTCTCCTGAATCTCTCCTCTAGTTGTCACCACTGATACACAGTTATGTATGCTCTGCAGAAATGTACAGATGTACTACCCTAAATAAAATGACATCTGGTCCTACAAGTCCCATGAAGCTTATAGAGCTTAATTGGGGCAAAGGACACTTCAGATCAATCAGGAACAACATATATATTTTATTATGAAACGCATAGGTGCACACAGTGATGTGCACATTTATATATATAAAAAACAATAACATGCATAAAAATATATAATTATGTTTTCATAACTCCCCTTTTTCTAGGAAGAAACATTCCCTACAACAATTCATTAGAAAAGAGACTAATCGATTCCTTTCCTATTTCTTCATTGTTGCTTTCCAAATCATCCTCCTGAACTGCAAGTATAGAAGTATTACCAGTGCTTCTATTTTTGAAAAAGAATAGGACGATGCCCAATATTTATTTTATTGATGCATATATATATATATATATATATTCACTGAAAAAACCATAGGTTTCACACCAGTTATAGTTAGGAATTAGCATTTAAAAAACCTATTAAATTCACTGAAAAAACCATAAGTTTCACACCAGTTATAGTTAGCTGGAAATTTTACTGACATAAAACCATTGAAATTCCCACGTTATAGTTAGTTGGACTCACTATAACTTGTGCGTGCAATGCACTGCTGATGACGTCACATATTACATCACTCATGACATGGTCAGTGACATCACTCATGACATCACTGATGACACCATCCAGTGAATGTGTGTCTTTCTGAAAAATAAATATTCGTGAGTAATGTTTAAATATTTAAATATATGTATGAGTGTTTCACTTTGTGTATAAGTGGCTGCATGGGTTAGTGAGTAGCTACATGTGTATGTATATGGGTTATTAGATGTTTTTCTTAGTATCAGTATGAGTGTCTATATGGTTTGGTGGGGGTATTACTTAGCACATAGATGCATGAGTGCCTGACTCTCTGTTTGTATGTATTTTGAAGACAGCATATGTGCAGGACTGTATGGGTGGATGAGTGTGTATATGTGTATGTTAGGGAGTGAATGACTGTCTCACTAGTGTCTTTATCAGTAACTACATATGTTTTAATCTAGTATATGTGAATATTGATGTATATAAGTGAGTATATGTGAGAGTAAGAGATTGTAAGAGTTCCTGTTTAAATAAGTATGTGTTTCTATAAGTGATTGTTTAAGAGAATAAATATGTTTAAATTTCAATAGAAGTAAGGTGGTAGTGTGTGTATAGCTCTATATGCAAATAAATGGATGTTCAATAGTTTATTTGCATTTGTGAGTATGTGTGTGAGTATCTTTTGAATGACTGTTGGTGTGTAACAGGATGTATAGGTGTATCACTACATATGATGAGTGAGTATATGTATGAGTGACTATATTGAACTGTTTGTGAATGAGTAGATGTGTATATAGATGGTGGAATTACTGAATTGGTTGTTGTAACTGATATGGGTATCTCCATTTTTAAAAAAAATATTAGTTTCTATTTTTGAATATGTGTTTCAAGGGTTACATTACAGTGAAAGGAGGTCTGTCACTCTGTCACAAGGATGGTGTCATCAGTGATGTCATGAGTGATGTCACTGACCATGTCATGAGTGATGTAATATGTGACGTCATCAGCAGTGCATTGCACGCGCAAGTTATAGTGAGTCCAACTAACTATAACGTGGGAATTTCAATGGTTTTATGTCAGTAAAATTACCAGCTAACTATAACTGGTGTGAAACCCATGTTTTTTCAGTGAATTTAATAGGTTTTTTAAATGCTAATTCCTAACTATAACTGGTGTGAAACCTATGTTTTTTTCAGTGAATTTCATAGGTTTTTTAATAGCAAATCTCTTTCGGTATGAAATGTAATATTTTTTATAATGAATTTTATATTGTATATTTATGTAATACTATTTTTTTAATGTATATATATATATATTTTTTTTTTGCCCCGGAGCGCATACTGATGCGCTTACCGGTAAGCGCAGTTTTGCCGCGCCCCGGTTCGCGTACCGGTGAGCGCCCGGTTAGCGCTATTTCCGCGAACAAAAACATCATCGTGACGTATCACATAACCGCGTGATGTGTGTTATGACGCACGGCGTAAGCGCACCCGGAAGCGCCGGAGCACATACGATCGCGCTACGTAAGCGCCCCAGGGCGTGCGCTTACGCTACGCACCCCCGCACGCGCCCCGGGGCGCGTAGCGTAAGTGCGTCAGGTCATGTGACCTGAAAATAACACTTTTCATTGGTTCAGAACACTTTTGGTTTCCAAATGATGAAAGCCCCCACCTTTTTTCCTCATTCTCACTTTGTTGTTTGAGTGAGGAAGACCTGCTTCTATTATTAGAGAAATGGCTACAGTAGCAGCAGCAGCTGGAGCATCTGCACCACCACCACCACCACAAGGACCACCACAACATCACATTGGTGGTCAAGAAGAAGAGGAGGAGGAGGAGGAGGAGGAGGAGAGAAGGCAGAGAAGGCATTTCCTGCCTGAAGACAATGCCCCCTATAAACCGAAGGTGTACTTTATATGGGAGTTTTTTGAAATCCCAAGGGGTGCAAAGAAGGTAAACGCTGCAAAGGTGACTTGTCTCATCTGTGGCTCTGCACTATCCAGGGGGAACCCTGCAAAAAAATATTCTTTTGGGAATCACACAATGATTCGGCACATGCAACAATTGCACCCCAATAACTATTCTGCAGCAGAGGGGAGAACACTGTGCAGAAACCTTCCACAATCGTCTGCCAGCACCTCAACAACCAAAGAACCCACTCCATCGGGTCCAGAGGCAAGTCAGATGGTTCCAAATATACAAACTAAGTTTGGTGATTACAAATTTGTTTGCATATATTGTGGCAAAACAATTACTTATGGAGAGAAGAGTATTACCCTCATCAAAATTGCTGGTGATAACCACAAGTGCCCGAAGAAACCCTAATTTTTTTCCTGTTTTTTTTGCTCCAGTTGAGCCGTTTATAATTCCCGGTTTTTTGTTTCTCCCCATAAAAAATACAAAAAAAAACTGTTCAGAAAAGCCCAAAAAAGTAAAAAATGTTCAAAAAAACAATAAAAAAATATTAAACAACAAAAAGAAGAAAAAAAACAGTTCTTTTCAGAACTACCTCCAATTTATAAAAAAAGGTAAAAAATACAAAAAAAAACTGTTCAGAAAAGCCCAAAAAAGTAAAAAATGTTCAAAAAAACAATAAAAAAATATTAAACAACAAAAAGAAGAAAAAAAACAGTTCTTTTCAGAACTACCTCCAATTTATAAAAAAAGGCTAAATTTTTTTAAAATCTGTCATTCTTTTTTCCCCATGGTACGCTCCCCGGTCCGCTCCCCGGTGCGCGTACCGGGCGCTTCCCCCGCGCAAATCGAAAAAAAATAAAAAAAATGTTTGCCCCGCTGGGCCCTTTTATGGCCCCCACATCAAACCTAGGGGGCCAGGGGGGTCTATCCTGACCCCTTTTGGTCATTCCCCTCTTTGTTTTTGTCACCTCTTGTGCCTCTATCCTACCGAGACACAAGATGGCGGCCGCTCCGGACTGTTTGGAATGTTGACAGACACCCGAGAGCCAATCAGGTTTCCACGCGCGAACTCGCGTAGCGCACTGGTTAGCGCCCAGGTGCGCGTACCGGGGCGCGCTTATAGATATATATATTTGTTTGAACCTAAATTACTCAAAATCCACTGGAGCACATATCTTGAGACATAGCAAAGGCACATCGGGCTACCAGTCCCTACAATTTTGCCAAGTTTGGTGGAAATCCATTCAGACGTTCGGGCTAAAAGTGAGGTCGACCGCCCTATGGAAATTAACATGGGAAAAACACGTTTTGGGACCCCCTTTTATCTCGGCCCCTGCTTGACGAATCTTGACGACTTTCAGGGAAGGACCGGAGCACCGCGAGGCAAACTTGAGGAAATTTTCAGGCAGATTCCTTAACCGGCGCCAAAGTTATTCCCAATAGAATGTTGCGATTTTCCTATTGAAAATAATCCTAACTATAACTACCTACTGGCGACCGCCAGTAGGTAATATATATATATATATATATATATATATATATATATATATATATATATACCTACTGGCGGTCGCCAGTAGGTATATATAGTTAGGATTTTTTCTCTATGGGATTTTTGAAAATTCTATGTCTAATAACTTTGGCGTTTGTGGACGGAATTGGCTGAAATTTTCAGGAAAATGGAACATTTTGTTTCTGAGCAGCCCCTGACAATGTGGGGGAGTTTCATCAAGGGGGGGCCGAGAAAAAAGGGGGGTCCCAAAACGCGTTTTTCCCATGTTAATTTCCATAGGGCGGTTGGCCTCACTTTTAGCTCGAACGGCTGAATGGATTTGCACGAAACTTGGCAAAATTGTAGGGACTGTTAGCCCGATGTGCCTTTGCTAGGTCTCAATATATGTGCTCCAGTGGATTTTGAGTAATTTAGGTTCAAAAAAATATATATATCTGGGCGGAGCCTAACCACACATCTGATCTGATTGGCTGTCAGCACTTCATCCAAGAAGTGTTGGCAGCCATCTTGGGACCAATATACATGATAGCACCTCATTAAAAAGCATTGTAGTTAATAGAGGGTTTTAGGACTTTAGTTACATTATAAATCATTTGTTGATGGTACCATACTCGTTTTAGGAATTGTGGTGGGTTCTAAGGTGATTTTCCCATGTGAAAAAGCCTTCTGCTGTGATATCATGAATATTGTTTGAAAGAAAACTAATATCTCATGATTTTCCCACAGTGGTTTGGAAGGGGATCTATAAGCTAAACTGAAAGCATATGTTCTATAAATTCACATTATCTTTCTCAGTCATGTGAAAATGAAGTCTGACATTCTCAGTAAAACATGTACATCCAACAAGGACAGAGACTGTCAGTTGATTCCTTTATGCTCTACTGCAGCCTCCTAAAGTGTTCTAAAGAACAACTAGAGCGCTAACAGTCCTACGTATTACAAAGGTATAGCACACCTGGAGCCATCGTGATGGGAATAAAGTGGTAACTCTTAAAACATTTAATTTAAAAAGGAACAAAATGAGGGGGTATATTATGCAATAGAAGGTATTATTAGTGCTGCAGAAAGAAAAATTAGGGCACATTTTGAGTGACTTTTCAAATCCTCTTCTATTTCATTAAAAAATTCTGACATGCAGTCTCCCAAAACGGTCACCAGAGACAAAAGAGCCCAAATGTAGCCCAAATATCACCCAGATGTAGCCCAAGTATAGCCCAATGACAGAATGCCCCAGAGTGTTCTAAAGAACAACTAGAGCGCTAACAGTCCTACTTATTACAAAGGTATGGCACACCTGAAGCCATCTTGATTGGAATAAAGTGGTAACTCTTAAAACATTTAATTTAAAAAGGAACAAAGTGAGGGGGTATATTTTGCCATATGAATTATGATTAGTGCTGCAGAAAGAAAAATTAGGGCACATTTTGAGTGACTTCTCAAACCCTCTTCAATTTCATTAAAAAATTCTGACATACAGTCTCCCAAGATGGCCACGAGAGACAAAAGAGCCTAAATGTAGCCCAAATATCACCCAGATGTACCCCAAGTATAGCCCAATGACAGAATGTCCCAGAGTGTTCTAAAGAACAACTAGAGCGCTAACAGTCTTACTTATGACAAAAGTATGGCACACCAGAAGCCATCTTGATTGGAATAAAGTGGTAAGTCTGAAAACACTCAATTTAAAAAGGAACAACATGAGGGGGTTAATTTTGCCATAGAAAGTATGATTAGTGCTTCAGAAAGAAAAATTAGGGATCATTTTGAGTGACTTCTCAAATCCTCTTCTATTTCATTAAAAAAATTCTGACATGCAGACTGAAACATGCACTTTGAATACCAGCAGCAGACGTCCCTGGTGAGCAGTAGCTTTACTACAGTGATCTAATGTGCAACTAGAGTGCTAACATTCAGAATTTATGGCAAATGTGTGACACATCTGAATGCCTTCTTGATGGAACCAAAGTAAACAAGCATTGAAAATGCAATAGATCTCACCCTCGTTTAAGTTAAAGCCCTTCTGTTTGTAATGAGGTGGCTTTTTAGCTTTGCTTTTATTAGTGTTTTTTCAACTTTCATGTAAATAACATGCATCTGTATGCATATAAGTATATGTATGCATGCATTTATGTTTGTATTTATATAGATATACAGATGATATATGTTTATATATGTATGTATATATATATATATATATTCATTGAAAAAACCATAGGTTATAGACCATATATAGTTAGGAATTAGCATTTACAAAACCTTGAAAATTCACTGAAAAAACCATAGGTTATAGACCATATATAGTTAGGAATTAGCATTTACAAAACCTTATTTTACTCACACAAAACCATTGAAATTCCATATATAGTTAGTTGCACTAACTATATATCGCGCACCCGCAATCCACTGCTGATGATGTCACATATTACATCATTCATGACATGGTCAGTGACATCACTGATGACATCACTGATGACATCTCAAATGACATCACTGATGACATCACTGATGACAACATCCAGTGACTGTATGTTTCTGTAAAGTTAAAATATGTCTTACATATTGAAGAATGAGTGGATGTATAAGTGTCTGGATGAAGGATTTAGTAGGTGCATGACTGACTGTATGAGTGAGTGATTAAATGTGTCTCACTGAGTGCATGGGTTAGTGACTAAACTGTCTTAATTTGTGCATCATTATGTCTGTTGTTCTGTAAACTGTTGCATGTGTTGATAAGTAGCTATATGAGTAACTATATGGGTTATTGATTGGTTGCCCAAGTATTTGTATGGGAGACTGAGTGTGTGTACGGGTGGCTGGGAGGTGTATGACTGTGCATAGAGCTGTGAGCAGTTGATTCACTAGATGTATGGTTTTCCAAAGTGCATGCGGAAACAGCTGTATGGGCGGTTGACTGTGTGCATGAGTGTATTGGTGAGTGAATGGATATCTCAGTGCTACATGTCAAAGTAAGTACATATGTAAAACACAGTACATGTGAGAGTTGACATATATAAATAACTGTGCATAAGAGCCAGTGAATGTGTGAGTGGCTGTATGGATCATTGTGAACTTGTATCAGGGATTGTATAAGAGAGTAAATATGTGTTAGTATATGTTTGAATAAGTAAAGTTTGTATAACTGTATAGTTGAGGAAATGGAGGTGTGATTGATTCTTTGCATGACTGACTAGGTGTGTGAGTAACTCCATGGATGAGTGACAGTCTGTGAGTGTCTGTTTACACTGATTGTATCTAAGGTTATATTAGAGTCTGAAGAGGTTCATCGTATTATCACATGAATGATATCATCAGTGATGTGATCAGTAATGTCAAATGAGATGTCATCAGTGATGTCATTTGAGATGTCATCAGTGATGTCATTTGAGATGTCATCCGTGATGTCATCAGTGATGTCACTGACCATGTCATGAATGATGTAATATGTGACATCATCAGCAGTGGATTGCGGGTGCGCGATATATAGTTAGTGCAACTAACTATATATGGAATTTCAATGGTTTTGTGTGAGTAAAATAAGGTTTTGTAAATGCGAATTCCTAACTATATATGGTCTATAACCTATGGTTTTTTCAGTGAATATATATATATATATATATATATATATATATATATATATATATATATATATCCAAAATCCACAAAGCGCTAGTAAGCAATGCGCACTCAGAAACAGGCTGCTGAAGAATTTTCTTTATTCTCAGATAACGCTACGCGTTTCGACACTAACTTGTGTCTTGTTCACACGGTAATGCTCCGACACTGCCGGCAATCCCTTAGACTTCTATGCTGGAATACTTTTACTTTGGGTACTATACCGAGTGTAATATGCATAATGGGTTAGACCCCGACAGTCGATGGCTCTACAACTTGGCCAATAGGACGTATAATTTAGAGATAAAGATTTCTTCTTTTTACTCTCTTAAACAAATGCTTTGAAATATATATACAGGACAAAGTCGTTTAATCCCCATTCGATAAGTTCATGTATAAACATTGAATGTGTTAGCAGAATGTGTTGATTTACATTGCAATGCCTAACGTATTACACCACTCTGTAATGATGGATTCATGTGAGGAGAAAATCGTGTGACCTGTAACTATGGTAGATACCAGAAGTCTGTTTACAGGAACCTCAATAGTGTTCAATCTGTAAGACAAAACCGCAAGGTTAATGTACAGAATATGACAAACCTAAGAGATGCAGGTGTAAAGAAACGGAGAAGAAATGTTAGCAAAGACACCCTCCTAAGTGCTCAGAAAAATACCCATCAGCCCGCTCATTAGCGGAACATCGTCATCTGGGTGGTTGGTTGAAAATTGTGGTATCCAGTGTGCCCTTCCTCAGGAGCACCTGAGGCTAGCAGAACTTGGACCACTCTGTTGACCCTCAACCAATAAAGATAACCCAGTGTAGGTTGAAAAAAAGGGTATTAAGTTGCAGTGCTCAAAACAATGTGTAAGAAATGAGAAAAAGGATAAATTGTAATCCAAGTGTGCTAAAAATACCTAACTTGATGTCATATAGAGAACTTTAATTGGGTCTGACCATAAAGGTGATATGATTAAAATGCAGTGTGAGAAAATAGCATGCAAGAAATTGCTATTTACCATGATAGTGAACTGGTCGACATGTTTCAGCCTATATAGGCTTTCTTCAGGACCTATGATACTCTACTGCAACATTGTACTCACTGTGAAAACTACAGAACCACTCCACTTCCTGTTATTAAGGAAGATGGTATTTCTTCTCCTGTATGTGAAAAAAATAATACAAATGAAAAAACTCACAACCCTTGTTGTAAGTTACAGGGACTCTCGCATATTTCTGATGCTATGATTAGTCCTCTATTATTTAACTCACCCAAATTGTTGGGAGGAAAAACCTCACCTCACCTGGCACTGGCTCAGAGTGAAGGAGGCCACGCACTAAAAAAGAAAAAGTAAACAAAACATGCGTTTCAGGTAACCAGTATTAGACTCAAAAATAGTCAAAAATCATCGTTGATACACCTACAGCCACACAAGGCAAGGCAATTCAGGAGGATACATATTCTAGATGACAAGCATCACTGGTGTGTAGAATGTAATATATCAATTCCAAACACCTGACCCTTATATTAGGATCAGCGTCATAAGTTAGTTTTATATGTCCCAGAACAAATGAGGAAGAAACCCCATAACTAGAGCCCCATCCAGTGATATCTAAAAGGGGGGGGGAAGAGGGGTGTTCTCCAATCAATGCTTTGAAGTCTAGCAAGATCGCATAGGAAAAAACAAAGCTGCCTCATTAACGGACAGTAGATGTAACAGCGAAATTGCTCGTCTCAAGTCCTCTTAAGCTTCCAAAATTCCCAGGAAAAAAGAAGAAGAGAGAAGCGCCCATGGAAAGGGAAACCGCGAGGATGTGCGTTCTCACCTCTCCGTCGTTGCCTCGTTCCTTGACGTGAGCCGAGGGGGAGGTGAAGAGGCTTCGTCTGCCGTCGTAAGATAAATGGCGGCCGCGGACCTCATAGAGAGCAACACCGTCGCTAGATGGTGATACGTTCTGTTTAGCAACCATTCGTGTCGCTGTGTTTTGAAGCGAAACGGTGTCGATTATGCATATTGCCACTTTGCGCAACAAAGGCCCTGATTGGCCCAAAATTCCGTTTCGAAGATCATGATTGGTTCGAAATTCACCAATGGATAACGGACTCGGCTTTTGTTTACCTTGCTGCGTGCAATGGGACACATTCACTATATACTATATATATTGCCTCTGCACATATTTTCTACATACAAACATGGTAAGTATCTGTTAAAGGGAAATTAAACTCCCTTCTATGTGTGACTCTCTGAAGCAGATTACCCGCGATCTCACGGGAGATCTGACGCGTTTCTGAGCTTCAGGCTAACATCGACATGGCTGAAAGTATATCGGAATGCAGCAGCAGTCTTACCTTATCAAAGCTTGAAGCTAACTGCTGGCGGAGTGCGTCCATACCTGCGGGCAAACTGGAGCTTTGATATTACACGCGGCCGCCCGGCCGTAAGGGATTGCACCACCCCGGGAACAGAGGGGGTCACAGGGCTTCGAATCACGAGAAGCTCGTTATGTGAGCCAACAGGTTACAGGATTTAAGACTGTTACTCATTCTGAGGCCCATCACAGGGTTTGGAAATGAACATCTGACATGAACTACATGGCCCAGAAAGCATCAAACTCATCGGAGTAAGCAATTGGAGGGCGGTTAATTAATGGTAACTGAGAGGGCGTGTCAGATGCGGCACGTGAATATGTCGAGCCTCTGATGAGAGCAGGAAGCTCAGAAACGCGTCAGGCTAACATCGACATGGCTGAAAGTATATCGGAATGCAGCAGCAGTCTTACCTTATCAAAGCTTGAAGCTAACTGCTGGCGGAGTGCGTCCATACCTGCGGGCAAACTGGAGCTTTGATATATATATATATATATATACATATACATCCAAAACACAAGGTGCCTGCTGAGGAAGAGCCCACTCCTGGAAGGTATGTGTCTGAAATTCTTTATTGAAGGTGCTGCATGCCAGGAAGATCGCTGCGCACACAAACATCGTCCTGCTTCCCCGACGCGTTTCGTGCAAGGCTGCACTTAATCATGGGCTGCGGGCTTGGTTAGTAAAGACGGCCATGCAGATTCAAAACTTTTATTTTGTCGAGATCCCCGCCCCAGTGGGCGTATCCACAGCAAGTGGAATTCTGGTTCTCGTAGTTCATTCATATTCCCCAGTGGGTTGCATGCCGTTTTACTAAAAGTCACCATATTGTCCCAAGTGGGTTGTGGAACACCGTCCTCCAGGCACTAGCATCGTGTCCCTTCAACAAAACAGCTCCCAGTATCCACGCCGCAGAGCCGGTTGACTCCGCAGCAGGTCTGCCAAAACAGCGGGGCTCCTTCCGCGGTCCAGGCGGTACCGCTAAATATCCAAAACACAAGGTGCCTGCTGAGGAAGAGCCCACTCCTGGAAGGTATGTGTCTGAAATTCTTTATTGAAGGTGCTGCATGCCAGGAAGATCGCTGCGCACACAAACATCGTCCTGCTTCCCCGACGCGTTTCGTGCAAGGCTGCACTTAATCATGGGCTGCGGGCTTGGTTAGTAAAGACGGCCATGCAGATTCAAAACTTTTATTTTGTCGAGATCCCCGCCCCAGTGGGCGTATCCACAGCAAGTGGAATTCTGGTTCTCGTAGTTCATTCATATTCCCCAGTGGGTTGCATGCCGTTTTACTAAAAGTCACCATATTGTCCCAAGTGGGTTGTGGAACACCGTCCTCCAGGCACTAGCATCATGTCCCTTCAACAAAACAGCTCCCAGTATCCATGCCGCAGAGCCGGTTGACTCCGCAGCAGGTCTGCCAAAACAGCGGGGCTCCTTCCGCGGTCCAGGCGGTACCGCTAAATATCCAAAACACAAGGTGCCTGCTGAGGAAGAGCCCACTCCTGGAAGGTATGTGTCTGAAATTCTTTATTGAAGGTGCTGCATGCCAGGAAGATCGCTGCGCACACAAACATCGTCCTGCTTCCCCGACGCGTTTCGTGCAAGGCTGCACTTAATCATGGGCTGCGGGCTTGGTTAGTAAAGACGGCCATGCAGATTCAAAACTTTTATTTTGTCGAGATGCCCGCCCCAGTGGGCGTATCCACAGCAAGTGGAATTCTGGTTCTCGTAGTTCATTCATATTCCCCAGTGGGTTGCATGCCGTTTTACTAAAAGTCACCATATTGTCCCAAGTGGATTGTGGAACACCGTCCTCCAGGCACTAGCATCGTGTCCCTTCAACAAAACAGCTCCCAGTATCCACGCCGCAGAGCCGGTTGACTCCGCAGCAGGTCTGCCAAAACAGCGGGGCTCCTTCCGCGGTCCAGGCGGTACCGCTAAATATCCAAAACACAAGGTGCCTGCTGAGGAAGAGCCCACTCCTGGAAGGTATGTGTCTGAAATTCTTTATTGAAGGTGCTGCATGCCAGGAAGATCGCTGCGCACACAAACATCGTCCTGCTTCCCCGACGCGTTTCGTGCACGTTTCGAGCACCTTCAATAAAGAATTTCAGACACATACCTTCCAGGAGTGGGCTCTTCCTCAGCAGGCACCTTGTGTTTTGGATATACATATATATATATATATATATATATATATATATATATATATGTATATATATATATATATATATATATATATATATATATATATATATATATATTCCAAACGAAGTTGCTCGCGCAGTGGAGACACCACACTAAACGTGTCGTTTTCACCTCTTTATTTGGAAGGCAGAATCACAATGCCACAGTCATCACAGTGAGTACAGTGCCACTCTGCCTACGCGTTTCGGAAGATTTCCTTCATCATGGCATGGTGTTAGGTGAAGAGAGGAACAGTGTGCTTCAGATTCGCAGGTGATTTCAAGTAGCTAAGACCTGCCCCACTGGGCGTGTCCTCGCTATGCACCCTGGTTACTGTAGTCCGGGCACAACGGAGATCCATGCCTTCCATCAAACAGTACGCGGCTCAACGCGTTTCAGACACTTCGTCCTTTTTTACAAGCCTTGAATCATAAACACAGCAACTGAATGTTGAACATCTTTTCTGCTTTATTAAATTTTCCCGCCCCGCCTACTGATTGATGGAAGGCATGGAGCTCCATTGTGCTGCAAACACTTATTTTAGGGAGTAACCCTGCGTGTGGGCATCCTCACTGTGGCAAAACTTGTGGGATTGATGTCAGCGGCCTTGCCGGTCGTGAGGACGAACTGCCGCTTGAAAGCGGATCCTCGGTGCTCAAGTTCTGAGCAATATCATAGGAACAAAGGGCTCAAGAGTAAGTGACTCTGTATCGTCAACACCCGAAGCGCCAGCTTTTCTGTCACCACACTGTTGGAATACATTGATGTTATTTTTTTAAAAACAGCAGCATCCACTGAGAGACTATTTCAATGTGAACACTGCCGCAAACACTTACCTTAGGGAGTAACCCTGTGTGTGGGTGTCCTCACTGTTGCAAAACTTGTGGGATTGATATATATATATAGTTGTTGTTGGGGGGTGCTGCCGTGCCGGAGGGCAAGTTGGAGCTTTGAATCTATACGCGGTCGGCTCGGCCGCGACGGCTTGCACCACCCCGTAAGAGGGGGCCACAGGACCAGAATTCCTCTGGGCCTCGCATGGACCAACAACAGGGATTGAGAGCTCATGAACACTTTGGGGGCCCATCAAGGACCCTTGACAGTCGAAATTCGTGCAACCATCATGGGATTAATGCAGTTACGCACCACAAAATCCAGAATGCAATGTGTTTCACTCACCTGAGCAAGCCCATCCATGGGCGTGTAATTATAAATAATGTGGGTGTGTCAACTAAGCACAATCTGTTCATCGAAGCCTCTGATGAGGGCGGATTCCCAGAAACGCGTCAGGCAAATAAGTATCGACATGAGGACTGAAAGGACAAGGCGAGCAGAGAGCTTGTACCCGGAGTTGTTGTTGGGGGGTGCTGTCGTGCCGGAGGGCAAGTTGGAGCTTTGAATATATATATATATATATATATAAAGATATAACCAGAATTAAAAGGATTGCAAAATTGATTCACTCATACAAATATTTTAATTCTCCAGGGTCCTAAGACTTCCCCCCAGCCACATATATTCGCTATTGGGACTTAGATCTAGATCACTCTATATTTAGTGTAGTTTCCAGGCTCTCTTCTTAATGTCATCTATCTGCTCATATATGCTAAAGGAAGTGAAGGAAAAATGGATGCAACATTCAGTATCTTCTATAGTGAATATCCCCTTTTTGGCCTCTAAATGTTAATCTAATTACATTCTTTTTTAAATAGCATCTTGGCATGAGCATCTATTTGCTCTGTCACTAATCCAATAGCTATTGTCGTAGAGTTAGCAATATTTTCCAAGATGTCTGCATTTCTTCTTATTTCACCTAATGCAACAGTCATCGTGTACATGGAAATTAAAGCAGAAAAAAATCTAGTAGTAGGTGATGCAACCCGCCTGCCCATCATTAGCTCTAAAGGATGATAAAGTGCATCATAGACGGAGCAACACATCCTGTATAAGAAGTTCTAGTCAATATAAGATCATCTAAGGGTAGAGTTGTGACCCCCAAATGAAATAGGCATGACTTTGCATTGGTGATGTTCATGAAAAAACCTATGAAACTACATTAAAAAAGAAGTCTTTTCGGAAGGACTGTTCTCTGCAAGACCATCCAAAACACTAGTGGTGTTTGCTTCTCTGTCCTCACAAATACATCCTTGCTCAGTCATTGCAAGAAGAGTTACTTTAAGCATGCTCAGATTCAAAGGATTGTTAAACTTTTTAAGGCTTGAATAGGAAGTGGGGGAGATGCCGGTACACTCTGGCTTTCGGTGCCCTTATCGAAAAGATGAGGGCAAGTATAATTAAAATTGATGGGTATTCTGATCAAAGGAATACTGTCCCCAACATCAACAGACATGTAAGTGCAAATTCAGCTGCCTATAAGTTACCCTTGTAGGCAGAGTGACGGCTCTGTGCAAGGGACGGTTCAGTACAGTTATGTCGCGGAATACCTCCCCATTCTGTAGCAAGGAGGCAGCATCAGTGGCAACATTAAATGGTGGTGGTGGACCAGGCACAGAAGATGGACATGAAGAATGTGGCTCACTGGCAAGTAATGGGACCAAAACTGGAAAAGGTTCTTGCAGGGGTTTCGGGCGAGGCACAGATCTAGAAGCTGGTGTAGAAGCACTATTGGTTCTAGGAGGAGGATCTCATTTACGGTGAGATGAGTCGATCCATGTTTCCAGACCACAGCATTGGACGGCTGTGTTCATGATTAAAGGACCAGATTGGGTCCATGCCAGTGAGGCTGCAGTGTGGTTTTCCTCTGGTGTATGTGCATGACCACCCAGTCACTAGGCCGGAGGAAGTGGGTGAGAGGATAAGAACAGAACTGTTGAGACATTGTATAAGCTTTCTGCCACACTATAAAAGTGCACAATTGTACAACTGTGAACCCAACTTAGCAACTGAAACTAGGGGAATCCAGGTCAGCATCATGGGTCGGCCCATGGCTATTACATATGGATTCAATTTGAGCTTCGGGGAAGGAATCACTTTGATAGACCACAGTGCTAGTGGCAGGGCATCGGGCATTTTCACTGTATTTCTGAGCATATCTTTGGTGTCTTGGTTTCGATGGTACTGTTACTCCATTACATTTTCAGGCCCTAAGTTCAAGTGGCACTGTATACTAGGGACTTATGGGCAATATAAAGGTGCCATTTTTGGTGTATGCATATTTAACCATGTTTAAAACAGGAGAGCACAAGCACTTTGCCACTGTCTAGGTCCTGCAGCTAACCACCATACAAAAGGTCAGGGACTGCCACTACAGGCAATGAAAAGCATGTAAGCAAGGCTGAGAGAGCAAGAGGAAAGATAGGAAAACAGGGACATAGGGAGAAAGCAGGGATAACAAAGAACCTGCAAGAGTGAGATAAAGATACAGTAAATGTAGGGTGGTGGATCAAAAGGGGCATGATATGGATTCAAGACTAGGAGCCTTCATATTTGGCAACTCCAGCTTTTGGCAGCGTTGGCAGCAGGCCATATGAAAATGTTGGACCTACCACTTATTTTTGATTATTTTTAACAAATTAAAAACTACCAACCAAAAGGATGACAGCGATCTTGTATTATTTAGTAGGAAAGAAAATCCTGCCGGATGAAGACTGGTTAACCCAGGGCTCTGAAGTGGTGATTGCTGGTCTGTCGGTATTATTCAAAAGATTTATTAAAAGAACTATGGTGTAGCTCAGAACTGCAATACTGATTGTCAGTGGTTGTTGCAGCCCCTCGAGCTCTGACTCCACAACAGCAGTCCACGCTGTAAGTAGATGATACACCATATGTAGTGCCTGGGAAGCGGGTAATGTCTTCTCTTTGTGATTCCCAAACAGATATATATATATTCACTGAATAAACCATAGGTTTTAGGCCTTATATAGTTAGGAAATAGCATTTAAAAAACCTTGAAAATTCATTGAAAAAACCATAGGTTTCAGGCCTTATATAGTTAGGAATTAACATATAAAAAACCACTGAAATTGCTCCTATATAGTTAGTTGAACTAACTATATATGGCGCACCCGCAATCCACTGCTGATGATGTCACATATTACATCATTCATGACATGGTCAGTGACATCACTGATGAAATCACTGATGACATCTCAAATGACATCACTGATGACATCACTGATGACATCTCATTTGACATCACTGATGACATCACTGATTACATCATTCATGTGATAATACGATGCACCTCGGGGGGGGCCAGGGCGAGAAGATCATTACACAGTGGCAGCACAGCAGGGGGAGGGCTCTGGGAGGCAGGAGAGCGTTGCCTTCGTGGTGGGGAGCGTTAATGCCGAACACAAAGGAGGCGTGGTTGGTGCATACAGTGCAGAGAGGCAGCGCGATTTTGGCTGTTGTGATTACGGAGGCACTTAAGAGGATGGAGGCGGTCTAGACGCGCTGCGTCGCATGGGCAGGCTGAGGCACTTATGGATGTTCAGGGACACGCGAGGATGCTAGCGGCACGGCACCGGAGGATATAGCATTGGGGCGTGTTACTGCGCGCTCCTGCAGGGGGTAGGGGCGGTTTTCGATGATCAGGTGACATGGGTAGCTGATGAGGGGTAAAATGCTCAAAGGAAGTGAGGAGCACTGGCGAGGGGGCGTGAATGAATAGGGTTGTTTTATTTATCATTTATTTATGCGTCTTTATGTAGCACGGACGTTACCCGAAGGGGTCAGAGCGTTTCACAATAGGAACAGAACTGATACATTAAGAAAGTTGCGGCGATGGGGGCCTTAGCGGGGCCGTAATGGATGGAAAAGGGGCTCGCCAACCACTTGGATATATTCAGGTGCATGACAATGTGGCAGTGCACGGGCAGGCATGCTAACCAGTTTCCGGGGGCATGTGATTAATTGGGATGCTAACACGCTGAAGTTGGATGGAGGGGCACAGCATGTTTAATTATTGGCGCAGGGGGGCGGGCGGGATACTCCCGGGGTACTCAGCCTATAGGTATGCTGAGCTTCCCGCGAATAGACACCAACTGCATGGGGCATGGTGACGTAATCAATGGCGGGTGCATGCAGGTGGCATGGTGTGGAAGAGAGTGTAGCATGAGACAATTGAGACACCGGGGCAGTAAGTATCGCTAGTGGCCGAACTAAAGGTGCAGGGCCGGTGTATAGAGAAGAATGCGCGCCAGTGCAAGAAATGTGTTTACCTGAAAGTCGCCTGAAAAACACGCCACTGCTCTCCCAACACCATGGCGTCTCCTCTTCTCCCGGGGCTCCCTCAGCACATGGGAGCCCCGCACCAGCCCACACTTCTCCTCAGGCCAACATCACCCGGTCTCCCCCTCGGCACGGGAGACCGGACATCGAAGGCTTCCTCCAGGCAGGGGGAAGCGGAAACCACGTCCTCCCGGCCCGCCCACAATCAGGCGGCGGCCATCTTGAGGCAGCTCGGGCCGCAGCGGTGATCGCGGGGGGCAAAACGAGGGGTGGGCACGCTCGATATTAAAATAAAAAGCTGAAAATAAAAGAGAGAAG
The DNA here is from genome assembly GCF_964263255.1 of Lissotriton vulgaris. Lineage (NCBI taxonomy): Eukaryota > Metazoa > Chordata > Amphibia > Caudata > Salamandridae > Lissotriton > Lissotriton vulgaris. The sequence continues at coordinate 1,739,758,525 of NC_141694.1, read as the reverse complement.
CCCCCCCCTAATTTTTTGGGGGGAAAAATCGCTGGGTGCGCGCACTGTGTGCGCTTACAGATACATAATTTGTTTCTCTTTTAATTTTCTCAGGAACTACTGGAGGAATTTACACTATTTAACCAAAAGCGTGATCTGCGTACCAGACACTACCATTTTGACAAGTTTGGTGTAATTCCCTTCAGCGGTTCAAGCTGTAGCCGTGTCTAAAGGTCCTATGGAAATTAACATGGGGAAAACACGTTTTGGGACCCCCCTTTTTTCTCAGCCCCCACTTGACTAATCCCCCCCAAACTTTCAGGGAAGGAGAGGAGCGGAGCGAGCCATCTTCTTTGAGAAATTTGCGAAGATTCATCAACCAGCGCCAAAGTTATTCCCAATAGAATGTTGGGGATTTCCTATGGAAACTTGGTCCTAACTATATATACCTACTGGCTACCGCCAGTAGGTAATATATATATATATATATATATATATGAGTAAATAAAAAAAAAATATTAAACTAAAAATATTGTGTGACAAGAATATCTTTTCCAAAGTATTAACACTACAAAAATATCCAGGGCCAGAAGATAGAAGTTAAAAATATATTTTCTGTGTAGCTGATATCCTTTTAAAAAATATAGTTGTATATAATATTGGTTACTTAGATATATAGTTGCATTATATATTGTTTTAAATTCATTTTAAGTATAGTTTGTAATTTTCATGTATAATTAAAATTTTTGTACATTTAATTACAAATGTTTCATTTAGTAGCAGGTTTTTGGGTATGAAGGGAAAAAGGGTGGGAAGTTATTTAAATGATACATTATTGTTTTTTTCTCATTTTTATGTTCATGAAATATTCAATTGGCAAATAATTATTTATATTGATTTATTGATTATTATTTATTTTAATTATTTAAGAGTATTTTTTTATTTTTAATGCATATTTTATTTTTTTATTTGTGAAATTTGTATTTTGTATTTTACTTGTGGGCTGGTTAGTTTAGTTGTGGCCAGGGACCATGACCTGCAATTAAACCACTCTACACATAGGCCAAATGTAGCTGGTTGGGAGCAGTGGCGGCTCGCCGAGGGAGTGCTGTGAGGTGGTGGGGTGGGGAAGGGGCAGGGGGTAGTAAAGTCTGACATACGATAGACAGGAGTAAGGTAATTAAATAAATAAATAAAACAATTTACCTTGCGCGCACTGCAGCGCCGAGCTGGTGATGCAACACACGCAAGTTAAATTGTTTAATTTATTTATTTACTTACCTTATTCCTGTCCGTCGTATGTCGGAATCTAGTACCCTGCACCCTGCCCCTCCCCCGCCCCACTCCCTTGGCGAGCCGCCACTGGTTGGGAGACAAAACCTGGGGCTAACCCTCATTGAAGGAAGCCAGGCCCTTCATACAATTGGCACTGCGCACAGCTGAAGGCTGTGAACAACAGGGCTTGGCTGCCAGGCATGGGTTGAACACAAGGTCCAGCTGGAGTTTAGGTCCTGCAGCTAACCCCCCTGCAAGAGGTCAGGGACTGCAGCTTACCACCACTGTGCATGCCTACTGATCACACAAAAGTAGGTTTGAGTGTAGGTTGGTCACCCACAGAGGGTTGGGTGCACAGTGTGGCTGGAGGACAAGTCCTGCAACCAACTTGTGCTCCTCACTGCCGAAGGCCATGCACACTGGGTGTTGGATACCTGCTGATGGACACAGGGTGGCGTGCACAATGGGGCTTGGCTGCCCATGGCAGGTAGAGTTCTGGACCTGGAATGGCAGGGCCTGGCCAAAGGTAGAAAGTCTAAGGCTATGCACAACAGTGGTTGGTGGCTGCCTGCAGAGGGTTGGGTGCAGGGCCTGGCCAGAGATCTGACCTTCTGACCAAGCTCTGCTGAACATGCTTGTGGATGTGCCCAGCGGAGTTCACCGCCCGAGGAGAGTTGAGTGCAGGGCATTCTTAGATGTGTACTGCTGTATGTTAATATAGATTCAGTATGATTTTTCCCGATTCATGCCCTCATATAGGTACAATTCGCCTTGCCCTTAAATAGGCTTGGAACCCAGTCCTTATTTAGGCATAGCCCATGCTTCCCAAATACAGGCATGGCTACATCCATTCGTTCATCTATGTCACAACAAGTTCTAGGAAAACCAGACTTTTAAGCCGTTGGGACTTTCCCCCTGCTTGAATATTGATTTCTCCAAGAACTCATTTATTGTGTATGAACAACTATTCCTTAGGGGATCATTCATGATGTTCATATGCCCGACTACTACGTCAATACTGGCATTCCTAATCCCCCTTCAAGCTATAAATATACCTTCACTTGCTATAGCAAAGCACGGTGTGGTTCGGTGCAGTTCGACTACCTACTTGAACGACGTAGCTCGCTACAGCAAGTGCCGAAGGAAGCCAACTCTCCAGCTGATGCACTGAACAGCAGCTGACACCCTCCTGCTGAGAATCCAGCTCCAGTGTTTCTGATTCCCCTTGCGGGGTGTTGGGTAATCGAGTCCCGAGACAGAGATACCAACCTCTCTCATTCTAAGGTATGGAGCTGATTAGAACCTAGAGAAACCTTTGGCAATTCTTGGCAAAAACTAAACTTATCTAACAGACAGCACCTATTTCTTCCCTGGTATTGGGGTAGGCGTATTTTAGAAGCACCAGTTGAGTATTTTAGCCTGTGTTCTTTATGTATGTATTTTTATATATGTCATAGCAACAGACAATGCTATTACAGTATTATTTTATATTACTGTTTGCGCTGTACGCATTATACTTCGCATTCTGTCTAACCATTGGTAGCAGTTCATATCTCTTGCATGAGAAATAAGACTGTTCAATAAACCCCTTTTATTGAAAACGCCCGACTCTCTATTTCTCTGCAACTCTGTAGAAACGAAGTATGCACGATTGACTGAGTGAAATATTTATCTATTGTTTCCATGACTCTGAAGATCTTGTTTCGGTCCTAGGGGAAACAAAGTTGTCATGTTATATGGTTGTCAGAGACTAATCCCTTCTTGTTTACTCGTGAAAGTTTCAAGTGACCTCTGAGCTAGCTGGCACACACAATTAAGTTTAATATACTCGATAGAGACATACTGACCTCAGTCCTATGTCAAATCTGTAGTGTATATTATTCCAATGCGCAGAGCCTAATGGGAATAGAGGAACTACACTACATGGTGCCCAACGGTTTGGTAAGGCACAAATTTAACGCTAGATACTAAAGTAACTCAGTCATGCTTTTCTCAGAGACCCCCTACTACTACATGGGATGAGGCAGGCTGCTTGTGTTTTCGCCGCCGCCAGCTCCTTTTAAAATTGGCACTATTCTCTGATATTTTTTAAACCTGTATTCCTGCTAACAGCTTGCTCCTCACCTGAATTCCTTGTTAATCTCCCGCAGCCCCGGTCCGACGCGGCTTGTGCCGTTTGTTCGGAGGTCTGGTACGGGAAACTTGCACTCACTTCCGGCGGATGTAGGGGTCAGCGCTGCAGTCTGTGGGTGCCGCTAGACTACTTAGGGCACAAAGACAGCGCGAGCACACTGGATGAGGCAGGCTGCTTGTGTTTTCGCCGCCGCCAGCTCCTTTTAAAATTGGCACTATTCTCTGTTATTTTTTAAACCTGTATTGCTGGTAACAGCTTGCTCCTTACCTGCATTCCTTGTTAATTTCCCGCAGCCCCGGTCCGACGTGGCTTGTGCCGTTTATTCGGAGGGCTGGTACGGGAAACTTGCACTCACTTCCAGGGGATGTCGAGGTCAGAGCTGCAGTCTCTGGGTGCGGCTAGACTACTTAGGGCACAAAACAAACGCACGCGCAGCGGGCGCGCCGGTAGGGCGCAGCGGGCGCGCCAAAGGCAAGCCCGTCTGCGCCCGTCCGCGCCCAACCAGGCCCAGGGGCCACAACCCCTGTTCAAATCCCAACAAAACAGATAGCCTACTCTTCCTCCCAAATTCATGCTCTGAGGCCCCATGTATACCAAAGTTGTAGCACACTTGTTCTGGATAGTCGTTGTCCCAGTTCTTGCTTAAATTCTGAATTTTTCCTTAGTCCTCCTAAAATGTGCCGCCAATATCTGCCAGTAACAAACCCTACCCTGAATTTCTACTTTCTCAACTTAAACTGTTGCTCACTACCCAAACAAAAAAGGGACATTTTTGACCTCCTGACAAACAAACTACCTGACGCTATGTTCCTCACGGAGACATGGCTTCATGATAGCTCGGGCCCTGACATCGCCGAAGCTCTGCCATCCAATTATGCGATTGTCAGAGCAGATAGACAAAATAAAATCGGTGGAGACATTGCAATAGTCTTTAAAAACACTTTCCAATGCAAGTTTGATCTGCTCAAAGTACAGAAAGGTGAGGTTGCTTTTTTCAAACTCTCTACACCTGAATTTCACCTTCACAGGTCTACTAGTATATCGGCCACCGGGACCCCTGCTGTCATGGGCCTCACAATTGTCGAATCTCCCAGCCTCATTACCCGTGAACTCACCTAATTTCTCTGTTCTTGGTGATTTAAATTTACATCTTGAGGACACTCAGAACTTGACAAGCAGCAATCTTATTGCTGACTTAGCTGCCATGAACATCCTGCTCCGCAACTCAGGACCCACGCATAGAGCCGGCCATCTACTAGATCCGATCTTCTCCAATATCCCTCATATACCCTGTTCCCCGGCACTTCCCCTACACTGGTCAGACCATTTTTTAGCCAAATTTAATATCACTCCTCCTGTTCCCTTAGTCACCTCCAGTGCAAGATCTAACATCTATAAAAGAGACTGGAAAAAATTAGATATGAATACCTTTAAACACACCTTAGATGCTCTTCTTCCTCCTGATTTAGCCATCATGGAAGATGTAGAAAACACATCTAAAAAGATTGACGTCTGGCTTACAGATGCCTCTAACGTCTGTCTCCCTTTGTCCCAAAAAAAACTAAACTATCACAAAATTCCAGCTCCCTGGTTCAATGATTCGCTAAAAATTACTAAGTCCAAGTGTAAGCGACTGGAACGGAGTTGGAGGAAAAATTACTCCCCTGAGGCCGGTGACATCTACAAAAAAGAATTGAAACTATATCATAAGGCATGTGCCACTGCTAGGGCCAGCCAGGTAGCCACAACCATCTCGGAGGCCACTAACAAATCTAAAACGCTTTTTGCACTGGTTAAAGAGCTTGCGGGCTCCGAAACCATAGCAAAACCACCTCCCCTTAGCAGCAATCAATGTGAAGAACTAGCTCAATTCTTCACACAAACAATAGAAAACATCTATCAGGACATACCAAAATACCACTGTAATAGACCACAGCTTTTACAGTCTCCCTTGTTGAATAGCACTAACTGCGTAACATCTTCTCAACTGGCTCATACCCAGGTATCCCTGATTGCTTGGCACCATCTCAGCCAGGAAGCCTTAACCAAAATTTTAGGTAGTCTAAAATCGGGCTCACCGAATGACCCGCTTCCTATTCCAATACTTAAACAATTTAGCATCTCCCAACTTTCCATGATCTGCAAAACCCTTAATCTCTCCTTGCAAGACGCTATTGTTCCAGCCAGCTGGAAGCACGCCATGGTTACACCTCTTTTGAAAAAACCCACGGCCGACCCAAATGTCCATTCAAACTTCCGTCCCATCTTTCTTTTACCAGCCTTTTCCAAGATTCTGGAGAGGCACATTCATTTTCATCTTGCCCATTTCATTGAGACCAATCAAATTCTAAACCCTTCACAATCAGGATTCCACCCTGGTTTCTCCACCGAAACAACCCTGTTGGGAGTTACGGAGAACTTACGCCAGCTCTAAGACAGAGGGGACACAGTGGCACTGATTTTACTTGACCTCAGTGCTGCATTTGATACCATCTCCCATACCATACTCATAGAGACTGAGTTATGGGGCCTTGGTAACTCGGAGGCTCTATCCAAGGCAGAGGATAAATTTCTGAAGGATCTTCTGGCTATCCCTCTGAGTACCCCAACAGTCCCGGTGCTTATGGATGCGGGATGCAAACCGATCAAGGACCAGGCTCGCCTCCGGCCCCTCCTTTTATGGGCACGCCTGTGGAGGGTCCCCGAACTGAAAACTTATGCGGATGGGCTGTCAGAGGTGATGGGAATGGGCGGTTGGCATAAGATCAAGTGGCTAAGGGACATTAAAAACCTCTTGGGGGATCTGGGTTTGGGGTCCTGTTGGATTACAAAATCTGCCCCACCAAAGGCAACCCTAAAAAAACTATATTGGGAGTGGGTCTATGCCCAGCTCATCAGCAATCCACGTCACTACAACTCCACCGCAGCTTTTTTGAAAATCAAAGACGTCGTTGCCTTTGAGCCCTATCTGGACTTGATTACAATACCAGTAGATCGGGCACTTTACATCAAATTTAGAGTGGGTACCTTACCCTTAGGAGACCTGCTCTCAAGATGGAATATGCCTGTGTAGGTATCACCACATTGTGCCCTCTGTTCAACTAGGCCCGAAACGGTGGCACATTTCCTTTTTGAGTGCCCCCGATTACTCCCGCCCAAGAAGACGCTGGCTAAAACCTCTTTGCAGACAATCTGGAACTTGCCAGCACATGGTGGCGCTACGCATTTTATTAACTGACACTTCCTCCCCCATAGTCTGTGGTGTTTCTAAATTTTTTAAATGGGCATGGTTGATCCGCTTAAAAAGACTTTCCATTTCAATTTAATTCCTTTTTAATTAATTTATTCGATGCATAAATGGAACTCTCTTTTTTCACTTGTTTTTAACTTGTAATAGTCTCTTTTATGATGTGCTGTTTTATATACCTTTGTAATGCTTTTATGATATCTGCATATCGAAATAAAGCTATCAACCAACCAACTATAGAGACACTAACCTCTATGGGTATAGGCGGCTCTGCTCTGACCTGGCTAGTCTCCTTTCTCACCCACCGTACGTTTCAAATATTTTCCAACAAAGCTTCCTCCAAAACTCATGTATCTTCCTATGAAGTACCCCAGGGCTCTGTGCTCAGTCCACTTCTTTTTAATCTTTACGTCAAACCTTTGGCCTATATAGCAGAGCAAGAAGGTCTCACGCTGTTCACCTACGCCGATGACTCCCAGATCGCATTTTCACTCTCGAATCCGGACCAGGGCTCCACATCTCTCCTGCAGTCAGGTCTGAGGAAAATTGCAGACTGGACGAATTACAATCTATTGAAATTAAACGGAGATAAAAACGAAGTTTTAATTCTGGGTCAAAAACACGACCTGTGGTGTTCTGAGCAGTGGCCTTCTGAGATGGGTCCCCTCCCTCTCCCTTCGGATCATGTCCGCAACTTAGGTTTTACCGTTGACAATGCTCTGACTGTGCAACATCAGGTAAACAAGGTCTCGGCCATGTGCTTCACTATACTGCGATGGCTTAAGAAAATTATCTGGATGCTGCCTTGTGACACCCAAAAATCCGTTGTCCGTGCCCTCATAACCTCTCGGCTGGATTACGGAAATGTTCTTTATCTCAGGGCTAACAAGGCGGTCACAGGACGTCTACAGCTAGTCCAAAATGCTGCTGCAAGACTGTTGTGTAAAATTCCCAGATCAAGCCACATTTCAGGATCCCTCCGTGATCTAAATTGGCTCAGGCTTGAGAGTCGTATTAAATTCAAAACCCTGAGCTACATGTTCAAGATCAAAGCTGGTTCAGCTCCCCTTTACCTGCAATCCATTGTTCATACTTACACTCCGGCATGTAATCTTAGATCCTCTCACTCGGCCTACTTTATTGTGCCCAGAATAAGACTCGCCAGAATGGGAGGCCGGTCTTTTGCTTTCTTGGGCCCTACTCTCTGGAACTCCATGCCCTTGAGTGTCTATATGGAAACCAACTATGTCCGTTTTTGCAGAGCCATTAAGACCTGGCTTTTTATTCAATAATCTCTAGTAATTGTTGAATTGGTGACTCCCAAGTATCTTGCCTGTCTAGCGCCGGGAAACCCTTTTTGGGTAGCTGTCGCGCTTAAATAATAAATAAATACATACATACATACTCCAATAGACACCTGGAGTGGGTAAGGAATAAATATCCGCCATAGCTGAGTAGGACGAAAAATCCTATGTATTAGTTTTTGGTTTATTCAACGTTGAAGGATACAGTGTTCCAAAATATTGTGCACCTTATCTTTGTTTCCTTGAAGCTTGCTCTGCCAACTTTCAGTCAACAAAATGTCTCTAAACGGAGATAATAACACCAAAACCGGTGGAGCTACAGGCGACAACACCGTACTAGCTTTAATCAAACAGGTTTCCAAGAAACCGATGAGGATGCATTCCTCTAAATTTAAGGAAAGCCATCACTATAAAACTTATAAAACATGGCCTGACATCGAGAGGTGGTAGGGTAGTTTTTGTGATAGAGGCACATGAATATCACTAGACAAAGGTATTCTATTCATGGATAGTCTTCCCTGAAGCAAATCCAATAACACATGTGTTTCACTTCTACAAAGAAGATGAACCACCAGAGGAATACATTCCTTTCGAGGATATTGAAATTCCACTCACATACCAGGAGCATGAGGTCTGGTTTAAAGGTGCCCTAAAACATTTAAATCACATTACCAGGCTCAGTCCACTGGGTAGACCAGGAGCTACGTGGGCAGCCCTAGTCGGCTACACACCTGACCCTGATATTGAAGCAATGTCGGATGATGAATTACTTAGTAATATACAAAGATTAGTAGAATTATACAGTTAAACTACAACTGTCTGAAAGTCCTGAAAAGGTCTTTACTAAAAACACTCCGACAACTCCTAAAAAGAAGTGGGAGAATAGCAAACAAACTTCAAAAGAGAAGCGTTCTCAATCCAGAGGTAGGTCTCCTCAAATGGAGCCCCCTGAAAGGAGGTATATCCTGAGGAATAGGGATAATTTGAGAAAACCTGATAGATATCAAGAAACTGATACACGTTCCTCTTGTACCTTTCAGACTTCGTCACAGAAATCCAAAAGAAGAGGACGGTCAGAACAAAAAGAAGAGCGCTTAATATCCAAAGTCGATCAACAAGTTCGAAAAAACAAGAAACCTCAATTCACCAAAAAGAAGGTAGCAGGTCTAAAAATCAGACATGCCGAGGATCTTGAGGACACAACTCAAGAACGGAGAATGGGCTCAGACAATGTTGGACAGTGCAGCAGAAGTCACCATAGCTCGCCAGAACCTGAAGGGTCTTCTGGAGACAGTGGACTTGAATGAAGACATTCAAGTTGAAACTGTAGATACCAGGGTTAGTTCTTCACAAAGGTTATATGAAATAACACTCCGGATGGAGGGAGATATACCAAGAAAAGTGAAAGCACTCTTTTGGGAGAAACTTTCGAGGAGTTATGACATTCTTCTAGCTGAAAAAGCCTGGCCACCACAATTTGTCCGGGAGTGCCCACATGGCAAAGACATCATTATGCCAGCCTACTTTAACCATATTCTAATTCATTTAAAATATACATATGCCAGGAAATGGGCAGTAGCCCAAGCTCCTGCATTATTCAAAAATCATGTATGATGGGATGAGGTCTCTCCTCATCATAAAATCCAACTAAAGAATCAACCTACTGCGCAAAGGCAGCACCCAGTTAAGCAAGAAGCTAAAAAACAGGTCAGGGAGATATTAGATCAACTTGAATACCAAGGGGGGATTGAAACATGCACCTCGTCAATGAACAATCCATTGTTTCCTGTCTCCAAATCAGCAATACATATTGTCTAGTATTGGATTATAGACATCTAAATTCTTGTTGCAAAACATTTGCAGTGCAAAATGCACACAGTACAGAACTAATGAATAACATTGTGCGCAAAAAATATAAAACCACATTAGATATTTCTAGGTTTCTTTTGTCATAACATTGCAACGGAAAGTAGGTATTTGACCGCTTTCTCAATTATGGGGACACAGTGTCACTTCTGTCGTCTGCCCCAAGGATTCAAGAACAGTCTGGGGTTATTTTCAACAAGGGTAACAGAGTTACTACATACTTATGACGATGAAGCATTGTCATATGTTGATGACATCTATCTGACAGATGATGACTTCGATAGGCACATGAACAGGGTGAATACCATTATACTTGGATTCGCCTCTGAGGGTTACATATTCAATTTCAAGAAATCGAGAATTGCCCATTTAAACATACTCTTTTTAGGTTATGTACTTTCAAGTCAAGGCAAAAGCCTGGCAGCAAACATTTTTAAAAAATGTGCACTGCTCCAACCTCCAAAAATGCTGAAAAACTTAGTCAATTCTAGGTTTCCTAAATTTCGAAAGAACTTACATTCTACATTACGCAGAAAGGGTTAAACCTCTCTACAAATTAATCAAACCTGATTTTAAAACAGGAAATTGGACACAAAAACACACTGAGATTTTGCGTACATTGCAAACAGACATGTTGGCAACGACACATTTGAAAACACCCATAAACGTACGCAACTTAGTAATCGGAATCATTCCAGGACAATGCAGATTCATGTACTTAACTTTTAACGAAGGTGAACAAGTACCCATAGCATACAATTCACATTTGTGCACAAAAGCAGAAATGAAATTCACATCAAAATTCTGACGGCTGTTCAGACTGCTGCAGCAAAAGACAAAGCCCTGGCACAGGGGAAACGCATTATGGTCGTAACTCCTGTACCTGCCTTAGAGGCAGTGACAAAAGCAAGCATTCCTAATGCTAAAGCTTTACATCCGAGATGGATACAATGGGTTAATTCTCTTGCTGCAACAGATGTTGAATACGTTTTTGATCCTTATTTGAAAACACAAGCATTCCTGCAATACGAACAAGAATGTCCTCTGCCTACTGAAATTCTGCCTCTTGACCAGTATGAATGTATAATTTATACTGGCGGATCAGCTCAACCCGCTACGGGGGGAAAGCAGCCTAAAAGTGCGGTGTGTGCGATCGTTGAAGGTCGGTGGCGCGATGGCAAATTTAGACAAATGGTCACTAAAACGTAATCCATAGGAGATTGTACAGCTCAGCGGGCTGAACTACAAGCTTTCAAGATGGCACTGGAAAATACGGATCGCGAATTCCCCACACTTATAGTGTGTGATTCATATTATTGTGTTCAATCTTACAATAAATACTTGCAGACCTGGCTTCAAAACGGTTTCAAAGACGCACAAGGTGGCACAATCAAGCAAAAAACGCTTTGGGAACAAGCAGTTCACTTGCAAGAAGGACTACAAAACACTTGCGTGATATATACGCTGAGTCATCAACGTGATGGCGTTCACGTTGATGAAGGGAATTCATTGGCTGATGAAGCAGCAAAGACAACTGTGCAAACGGCTTCCGTAGTTGCTTACAATCACTCGTTCAAAAACAAAATCAGACAGTGAAATAATGCTGACTGCCAATGCTTCCAGCAAAGACAGCTGTAAAACATTACCTAAAGGGTTTCCACTCAAATACTCGTATATAACTGATGCGAACAATGTTCCATTTGCTCTAGTCCCTGGAGTGGAGGATAAAGTAATACCAAACATGGAACATAGATTAGGACTGATCCTAGCAGCACATGAAGGGCTCGCCTCTGCACATGCTGGTGTTTCTGCCACAGTATCATTCTTAAAACTGAGATACTGGTGGCCACACATGAGGAAACAGACCAGAAACTATGTCTTGGACCGTGAAATATGTCAAAAGATGAAAGTCTCTACTGTGAAATGTCCTGTGCAGACGCCCCTGTTAATCTCAGATAAACCATTAGCTTGCGTTTACCTGGACCACTGCGGTCCCTTATAGAGGGATGGTAACTATAAATATATCATGGTCGCATTTGGATGTGACCTCAGTGCTCGGCTGACGCTCAAACTGTTATAAAAGATTTGCGACTCTTTATCGGCACATGCTCAATTGGCACACTAAATTCTGAACAGGGTCCTGCATTTAGCTCTCGAGCTTATAAAGAGGCCATGGCCAATTTGGGCGTTGCATTGCGGTATTCTAGTCCATTCCATCCTGAAGGAAATTCGGTTGTGGGGAAAAAAAAACGGGACATAAAGCTATCTATAACAGCTAGGGTATTAGGTTTGAGAGACGGGTGGGTCAAACCTCTAATAAGTGTCCAACGTAGTCTTAACAACTTGCCAAGAAGTTCTCTAGGGGGTATCACTCCATATGAAGTCCTTTTTGGGACAAGAATGCTAGTCGCAGACCTTGATTGGGAGACATCAGTGGTGAATCAAAAGAAGTTTGATATCAAAGATCGTTTGGCTGTTTTACAGGACTTAAATGAAACAAAGCAACGTGTTCCTGAAGCCAACCACCACTGAGGAACAACTGATCATCCCAGCAAGGCCTGTCTTGATCCCAAAGCTTGGGGATCTAGTCAGTGAGAAGATTGCGGACAAGAAGGAATTTAGGCCTTCTTACAGACAAACAGTACCTGTCCTAGCAATCCACGGATCAAAAACAGTACTACTGCCGCCCCTTGCTGGTAAAAAGGAGAACAGGTCTGTGTCTATTGACCTGATTAAACCACACTATGTGGCCGATACTAACCAGAAGGCCAAGTGGACTCCGACCAAGTAGCAGATGCCCTAATTTGGATATTATCAAAGAGGTTCAAACTGAGAGACTCATCACCTTTGAAGAATCTGCAGTGCGAAAAAAAAAGAACTATGCAACAAAGCCATGGAACTTGTACCACTTGAGACCCAAATAACAGTTCTTCAAGAAATGCCTGTCTACAATGAAATATTATCTGACTATACAAATGTAACAAGTGATCAAGTTGTTTCAGCGATTTCAACGAATCCTGATGCGATCCCAACAATTGCCAGAACTGCCTCTGGCTATTTCATTAACTTTGATACGTTTTCTGAGGATCCCAGCGAACCTGAAACAACACCAGCTAAAAGAACTTTAAAGAACAAGCAACAGAACTTTTTCATCAACTGGAAAAGACTAATCTGGTTTCACCATGGATTGAATTTTGGATTGTGTTGGGTGTACTTTTTCTTCTACTTTGGTTGACTCTTGTATTTACTTTGGGAATGCTTATAAATGGAAGATATGTTAAAAAGGACACAGCAAGTAAGAACATCAACTTACTCCTCAAGCCACACAAATAATCTCATCGTGAACAAAGAGACTTGTCATCAGTGAACATCACAACCTGGTGGTATAGCTTGGGACAGAACTGATTATGACATCTTTGGTCCTGCGGAGCTGTTGAAGATTCCACACCAGTTCAAGATTTTTTTCTGATTCTTGGGACTTCGAGACTATTAATAATATGATGTCAGACTTGGAAATGTCTGCAGAAATTTACAAATCATGAATACTTAGAAGGTTCATCTGATTATGAACAAATGTATTGTTATAATCACTATGGTCATCATTTCTTGCATAAATCTGCAAATCCTAGAAATATATTAACTTATAACCAATGGGAACATTGTCCTTCGCCACCAAAGAGTAGCTCAAAACAGTTTATGGCAAATTTCCGTACTTTTCAGGTTTTAATGTTTCCAATCCAGAATCATTTTACTTTAAAAATGTTAATAGGACCGGAATGAAAAGTATGTTGACAAATACCAAGCACATTTATTCTGCAGCCTTTAATGCTCAGCTGTCTACATTAGGTTTTGACTTTTGGAAAGACAACATTGAGACAAACATTGTCTGGGGCGCAAAAGATTGGCAAGTGCAGGGGATGGAAGCTTTATTAAGAGCATGCATCATCCCAGAACAAATAATGTTTCTGAATGACACTGTTCAACAGAAATCCTGTCTTGGGTTAGCCAAGATCAAGGAGTTAAACAAACCATCTATACATACACCTACACCTGATAGTAACAACACTTCAGAGGGGGAGGTCGACGTACATACTATTTTGCTTCACAACAGAACAGATCTAGATTGGAAAAAATAGTTAATCTGGCCCACAGACACAAACACCTGTCAAGATAGATTCCTGAAAAAGACACAAGGGTTCACATTCACTAGTCCAGATCCAAGATATGATCAGAGACAGCATTCAGGAATAGTAACATCATACAGTGTAGGGAAACTGTGCCTTGAGTGGCTACACAAATCTACACTAAAGGAAATAAAACAACACTTATCTTTACTTAAAGATGGCGTTGACCTGAGGGACTTCTTACAAGGACCTACTAAACCACGTCATAAATGTTTTATATACGCCGGTATCTATGCCATGTATAATGAAGCATAAAGATTACGCAAGCAGAGACTAAAGAACGAATACGAGAAATTGATCTATTAATTTAGAGAAATCTCTCTCTGTAGTTGACAATGGGTTAACAACTCTGTCATCCAGGATATATTCTTTGGACAGCATAGTATCCTCTGCCATAGACATAATAGAACAGGACTTGGTCATGTTGCAACATGGTCAGTCGCAACTACGTTCTATAATGCTATTAGGCTGGACGTTACAAAACCTTCGTTCAGGCTATGTGCCTTGGCGTTTAATCAATACCATGTCACTGTTTTCACAATTTAATCTCACTGTTAAACAGATCAAACTGGCACCGAGGGGAGCAGACTATACGGAGCTGAGCATTGAAAAACTGTAAAGAATGCCATTTGCAGTCGCTGAAAAAACAGCTACTGAATGGATTATACATGGAACAATCACTCTGCCTGTTACAATTTTCCATTTTCCGTATTGCCTAAAACACATACAAGCAGGCACATATGAAAGGTTGGGTAAAGAATACATCAAGACATCATGGGAATTACCGTTAAACACATAGATGTTGGAGTGGGGGTCATGAAGTGTTTCTCAGCAGAAAAAACTGTGAAAATGCACTAAGCTGTTCTCTACTTTGTCAGGGTATAAACTTACACGGAGTCTGCAATGGTTCCTCTAAAAATGTATCCTGCCACCTGCCAGGTTCACCAGCTGCGGTGAATGATCCAATATTTGGACAACTTTCAAATGGAAGTTACCTCATGTTGAACGATCACAGCTGCTGTGGCATGTTGCCAGGCATACCATATCTTGTAACCGTGTCAGCTAGGGTCCATTGCTGTATGCAAAGTATTGTTTCCTAAAACCAAGACAGACAAGGAGTCGCCGTTATGGCCTTCACTAAACATCTCTTCTATACGAATTGATACTTTAAGCACAATGAAAGCCATTCTTTTGCAAAAAACTGTGCCACTGACATCGGCCAAAGAGACCTATGATCTACAAGTCGCAAGAACTTCTGTTGAGATGCATGCCCTCTTAACTACAAACTGCCCTATACATTTCACGCAAATGTTAAGTCGTATCTTAAACATGTCTGATACGAGCAGTATTGTACATCTATTTAGGAACGTATATTCCCGACTGTTAGCACCTATTCAAGCAGTCCTCGGAATATTTCCAAACTTCGTGCACTCTGTGTTTGGCGGACTGCCCCTCCTTTAGTGACTTGTTGCAGGGATACTATTTTTGCTCCTACTGCTGAGATATGGCAAACCAAATCACCAGCCCCATTCCAAGAACCATAGAGAGAGCTCTATTGGAGATGAAGTGTCGTGAGCGCATCGTCAAAATTTTGGGTTTAACTCGTCTACGAGAAATAAATACCACATGGTTTCTGTTGTTCAGACCAATCTGGCAAGATTGCATCTTACCTGTTCTATGCTGCCTGGTATGCGAGAAGAATGCGTGCTAGACATCTGTCTGACACTTCCATCAGTCATGCCAACGGATGTTGATACTTTACTGGACCCAGTAATGGCCCATGTACAGTGTTGTCCCCAGCGGCTACCAATTCTGATGACGGCATTTATTGAGATCTCACAGACGCAAAATGCTGATGCGGAAGTATGAGAGGAAACTACAGGCACACAGGTAACATTCGAATCGCTAATGCGACCAATGCTGAAAGCAATGCTTCACATCAATGTGCGGTTAATCTTCTGGATGAGGTAATCCAACTGTCATCTACAATGATAGACAACTTTTTTTACAGAGTTAGAAGATTTCATGTTTTCTCGAAGCACTAGCACTGACAATTGAACTTGGCACACAGTGTTCTGAGAGACTTTGAATTTGACCTTCTTTTTTCAAAACAAGAGACTAACTTTAGAACTTTTTCCTATGATCAATTTATATTTTTTATTTTTGGCACAAGTAATCTGCTTAAAGTATAACTATTCATAGGGAACAAGAATTCTTTGAATACTTCCAAGGGACAATATCTGACCTTGTCCACAAACAAACAAACAGTTGTATGTAATCTGACATCAGCCTTTTTTCTTCTGTATTTATGAGCCATTTCATAAATGTATATTTGCTTGCTTCATTCATTTAGCATTCACATGTAAATATATACTTAGAATGAAACATTGCTTTAAATGCGTACAGTTCAAATGCATTATTATGTATTCCACTTGTGGGATTTTCACACTTCATGTGGAGATATGTTTTAAATTTGTTAAACATGTTTACAATTTAGTACCGTTGTACATAAGAAAGTGGAGTGGGTGTTGTATGTTAATATAGATTCCGTATGAATGTTCCCGATTCATGCCCCTATGAAGGTACAATTCGCATTGCCCTTATATGGGCATAGAAATCCAGTCCTTATTTAGGCATATCCCATGCTCCCCAAATACAGACATGGCTACTTCCATCCGTTCATCTACGTCACAACAAGTTACTAGGAAAACCAGACTCTTAAGCTGTTGAGACTTTCCCCCTGCTTGAATATTGATTTCTCCAAGAACTCATTTATTATATATGAACAACTCTTCCTTAGGGGTTCATTCATGATGTTCATATGCCCAACTATATCGTCAATCCTGGCATTCCTAACTGCCTCAAGGTATAAATATACCTTCACTTGCTATAGCAAAGCACGGTGTGGTTCGGTGCAGTTCGACTACCTACTTGCACGACGCAGCTCAGCAAGTGCCGGAGGAAGCCAACTCTCCAGCTGAAGCACTGAACAGCAGCTGACATCCTCCTGCCGAGAATCCAGCTCCAGGGTTTCTGACCCCCCTTGCGGGGTGTTGGGAAATCGAATCCCAAGACAGAGATACCAACCTCTCACATTCTAAGGTATGGAGCTGATTAGAACCTAGAGAAACCTTGGCAATTCTTGGCAAAAACTAAACTTATCTAAAAGACAGCACCTACTTCTTCCCTGGTACTAGACCTAGGTTAGGTTCATTGGGGTAGGCGTAATTTAGAAGCACCAGTTGAGTATTTTAGCCTGTGTTATATATGTATGTATTTTTATATATGTCATAGCAACAGACAATGCTATTACAGTATTATTTTATATTACTGTTTGCGCTGTACGCATTATACTTCGCATTCTGTCTAACGATTGTAGCAGGTCATATCTCTTGCATGAGAAATAAGACTGTTCAATTAACCCCTTTCATTGAAATTGTCAGTTATCTATTTCTCTGCAACTCTGTAGAAACGAAGTATGCACAATTGACTGAGTGAAATATGTATCTATTGTTTCCACGACTTGTTCCGGTTCTGAAGGAAACAAAGTTGTCATGTTATGTGGTTGTCAGAGACTAATCCCTTCTTGTTTACTCGAGAAAGTTTCTAGTGATCTCTGAGCTAGCTGGCACACACAATTAAGTTTAATATACTCGATAGAGACATACTGACCTCAGCCCTTTGTCAAATCTATCGTGTATATTATTCCAATGTGCAGAGCCTATTGGGAATATAGGAACTACACTACAGTACATGATCAATAAAAAACTAAAATCCACTGAAACAAACTAAGGTTACAGTGAAAGCATGGTTGACTTTGTTATAATGCCTAAATATAAGTTTTAAAAAACACAGGAATTCTCCTACAAAAACACAATTAAAGTGCAATTATGGTTATGAATTGAATAACTCATACACCAAATGTAATGCTTATGACCTCACAAAATAAATGCTAATAAGTACCAACATCGTAGAGCAAAAAGTAATTAAGTAACAATACATTGGAGGCATGGCCTGGATGGTCAAGATGGCTGACGCAGCAAAGTTAAGTTCCCATTGATCCCCCTTACCTCTTTCAACATCTGTAACTACTGACCTGCATAATCCCCCCAGACTCTGGAAGAGTGTGGTAGACTCCTGAGGGACCCATCCGACTGGTGTGCATCGTCGCCGAGTGTCCCTGGTTGAACGAACGTTCTCCCAGGTTGGCGTGTGGCTTGCTGCCTGCCTCGGGAGTGATCAAAGCCACACATTGAGAGCAGACTGCTCGCAGGGCAAGGCATGGAAGAGAACCGGAGACGTGAAGGTCAATATAGGAGGAGAGTCAAGGTCAGCGCTGGACTTAGACCCATTAAAATTCGGGTCTTCTGAGGAAAGTGTGCCAACATTGCTTGAACACTCTGGCACCCGGGCTGGGAGACCCCATGTTGCCCTGCGGCCTGGTGCCAGAGCAGCGGTGAAGCTGTAATAAGCCTCCCGGGGCTCAACAATTGGCCATGCCTGCCTGTGTTATGGCCCCAGGAGGCTGGATGCATGGGCTAGAGGCAAGAGGAAAAGCAGCCCACCGCTGCTGTGAGAGGCCTTTCTCACCTCATTGTTGCGGGGAGAGATGACTGGCACCCTGACTGAAGAGAGGCAGAGGTGCTACTTGTCACCGTCATGGGAGGACTGACAGAATACTCCAGTTTAGGAGGTGCAAGGTCAGGATTGTCAGCAGTTGCTGCCAAGCTGGGCCACATAGTGGATTACCCGACACTCAGGACAGCACCACTGTCTATTATCTGATGCAGACTGAGGAGCCGGTATGGAGACCCAATCCTTAGCTCGGCCAGAGCATTCCCAGACATGATACACAAGTCATCTAAAATCGTGATCTATCCAGTCTATACCAGACCCATACAGCAGCAGTGCAGGACATTTCACTCCCTGAGGCAGAAGTTGCAAGCTATTGGTCTTCGCTTTATGCTGCTACTCCCAACTAAACTAAAAAGTGCTTTTCAACAATAAATCCTACTTCTTCGAGACTCCTGAGCAGGCCTGAAAGAGGGTAGAGGAGTGGCCCCCTCCTCCTCATATCCCAGTATATGAGACGACATCTCCCAGACGGGATGTATGAGGTGTATGCCCTAGCACTGTCTGACTAGAAGTTGCAGAAGAATGAGAACTGGTCATCCTCAGAAGGGTGCCCTACAACATGGTAGCAAGGCAGAGAGAGAGTTGCTCAAGGAGGGCTCAAACTCCAAGGGTGACATGGTGATGGACCACACCCTCCCGAGATAGATTGGCTGGCCCTGGCTTCGCAGTGTTATGCAGGTGGCCTGTCCTGAGCTCCGGATACCTTCCCCGTTTGGGGGCTGCCACTGGACTGTGACCCGTGGGTAGGGGAGCAGACAGACGGGTGGCTCTCCTGGTGATAGCTAGTGGCTTCAGGTAGAGGGCCTCAGCACACCGTTTTTCAACATAGCATCTCAGCTGACTATAGTTTGTATCACAAGTTCTAGTTTCCAGGAGATTTCAATGCTCTAAAGGAGGCAAAAGAAATTGAACTCATGTGTCTTTTCCTCAACCCATGTTAGCCTGGTCTTTCTTATTCAAGCGTTCTGCTTTACTGTTGTCCCTTATTAAGAGTTTACTTATACTTGTTCCTAATTTTTATTGGGCGGGTGACAGGCGTTTTGATGTTGGAGCAGGGGGGAGGGGATTAGGAAATTTAGGCAGTTGTTTCTGCCCCATCTGTTAGATGTTAATTTGTCTTACAGGTGTTTGTGCAGTTAAGACTACCGTGTGTATTGTGGCCCAGTGGAAGGTTAAGTCCCATTGCCTCCAGAGTGGGCCCTGAGTTCCCAACGGGTTCTAAAGTGATGTAAATGAAATGAATGATACATTGAAAAGGGGGCTGTGATGCTATATGTCAAAGAGTTCCAGCCTGCAGTACTGATGCTGGAAGAGACCCACCTGTGGGGCACCAATTGTACTTGACTTGGGAGATATGGCTTTAACAGGGATTGCCACACAGAATAATTGCAGGGCTCCAGGGAAGTGGCCAAACTCCCAAAGTGGTCCTTAACACTTACAGCCTTATTCATGAAGCCGAAATCGGCTCGCAAAGGGCCAGATTCTGAGAATCTGGCCCTTTGCGAGTGCGATTTTTGCATTTGGGATTCATCATCCCAAATGCAAAAATCGCTAATTGCGATCTCGCAATTTTGCGAGGAATTACATTTAAGGAATCTCTATTTGAGATTCCTTAAATGCAATTCATCATCCAATTTTGTTTTACTCAGAAAAATGCTTTTAAATGCATTTTTCTGAGTTGCATGTTACACACACACACATGTCCTTTGGACATGTGTGTGTGCAACACCTGTGTAAAATTTCATTTGAGGGGTGCTACAGGGTGTCCTTTGGACACCCCTGGCACCCTTCAAATCGCTATCTTATTTGCGATTAGCAAATAGCTAATCGCAAATAAGGAATAACTCGCCATTCATTCCTATGGGCCTTTTGGCCCATAAGAATGAATGGCGAGTTATTCCTTATTTGCGATTAGCAATTTGCTAATCGCAAATAAGGATTATGTAGGAATCGCATTTCTTTATGCTATTTCTACATGAATCCCGTTTTGCGAGTCCTTAATAGCGATTCGCTATGAATCGCTATTAGGGGCTCGCAAAACGGGAGAATGATGAATCAGGCTGTTAGTGTCCACAAGGTAATTACTGACACCTCGGGTAGATATGTAATGATAATGAGATCTCTAGAAGGCCACTAGTGGCCCCTGTTGAGTGTTTATACCCCACTATCCTTGTTAGACTCCACCCTCAACTGGGAAATTTGGTGGAGGTCCTTGGCCTGGGAGACGTGTGGCAGCAGTGACATCGAGAGCTGCGGCAGTACACCTAGTGATCTCCCCCACACAGCACAACATCCCAACTTGATTATTACTTCATTCCCACCACAGATGTCGGGGTGATTGATGGCTCCTGTATACTTCCCAGGGCAGTGTCTGACCAGTCCCCAACAGAACTTACTATCAGCCATGCTAGGTGAGGGGAAATGGGGCCTTCCAGTTTAAATCCCTGGTTGTTGCTCAACAGGACCTTTAGTGACTACCTGCGAGACACTGTTGGAGTTTTATAGTTTGAGCTCAGCAATGACACAGTCTCTTCCTCTACCTCCCTCTGGGAAGCTTTTAAAGCAGTCACGGGGGGCAACGCTGTGTCCATCATTTGGGGAAAACTAAAGACACGGTCACAGACATACTGAAACTAGAGTGCTCAGTCATAGAGATGGAAATAGTTTTCATGCTCAGCTCTACAGGGCCCCTGTTATCCCCTGTATCTTACAGTGGTGTAGGTAGTTTCTAGCAACCATAGAAAATGACAACCCTGATTCCTCAGGGATTGTGGAAAACAGTACAGTACTTTTTGCTCAGTCACTCGTGCTCATTTATTCCCAGAAAACACACAAGAGGGTGATTAGGACATTTCAATAAGTATTTATTGGTCCTGCGTCAGTCTTGTGTGAAACATATTTGCTGCGACAATCAATGAGAAGGAAGCACATGTAAGAGATTGCTAGTACTAATATAGTAGATAGATTTCTACCGTAGTGCTAATAGAATGAACATAAGCACTTAAGATACAACAATAGCACTCGCATATTCCTAAAATGTGCGCCCTAAGTAATTTGCCTAAATGTACCTAACCGAGATCTGTATGTGTAGCATATATATGTATGTATGTAGTCAAGAAACCCCTAGGGAAGAACCGTCCCCCTGAAAAGCCCCATCTTTGCTTCGAGGATGACACCCCGCGAGGGATGTCAGACCACTGCTTGTTGAAGATTCAGCATTTAGGACCCTGTGTCAGTTTGGAATTAATTTTCCTCTTATTTGCAAGGGGTCACTTCAGAGTTTTTTATCCCCTTCCCTGCTCGGCACATTCCCCTGCTGTGCTGGGGGGAGGGGGGCCACGCGCAGCGCTCCCATGCTCATGACGAGCTCAGCTCGTCACGGCCGCACCCGTTTCTTTAGAACGCTCAACACAGCAGGGGAATTAGCCCAGCGTGCGAGCGTTCTAAAGGCGATGACGAGCTCAGCTCGTCATGAGCACCGGAGCACTGTAGCTCATGACGAGCTGAACTCGTCATGAGCATGCAAGGGGTTAAAGTATCGATATGTTTTGAAAACAATTATAAATGTTTTGAAAACAATCATAAACGTTTTCCAAACAAATGTGATCATACACAGCAAGTTATTGGCCAAGGATGAAAAAAGTGGTGACTCTTATAGAGAGTGATTATGTCGTGCCTAAGGACATGTTTATGTTCATCAGGTACAGGGATTAGACGGAATACTAAGAGCTGTGGTCGAAGAGACAGAAGCAAGCCACTAGGTAAAAGGTCACCTCTTTCAGAACTGTTATTAATGTGTGGATGGGACAATGTATGTAAAAAGGGGTATACATGACAGGACTAGCATACTGAGCATGACACCTTGGTAAGGACCAGTATGATGTTCAAGACCTAGCTGCGCTGTGGGGAGTGGGCTATCGAGGTATCACAAGTAGTCCATCGCAATTCGCAGTCTCATGCCATCTACACTCTTGGAGAACTCCCCCTAGCTGAAGCAATCAGGGACTTTTGCCAATTGACTTTCAGCCCAGACGTATCTCCATAGATCTGGAGAATTTTGATGAGAGGGGGATGGTGGTTTGGGCCAGCCACACAGAGGCATGTCATCTGTGCAAAGTGAGACCTGTCTTCATGTCTACCCTGCCAGTGGAACCCCTGGATTCTGGTGTCCACACGTGGCAATCCTGTGAGTTGTTCCGGTACAAGCACACACAATAGGAGTGAAAGTGGACACCATGGCACTCGCCTGAACCTATAGGGAAGGACCTAGACAGTCCTCCATTCACTCTTACTTGTGCCCTTTGCGAGCTGCCACTGGGTACCGGCAAGACCTGTCTGGGGCCCGATGATTGGGGACATGGTCAGACAAAAGATCATGAACAGGAAGTAGTTAGGGCGCTCCTACAAAACACCTGTACCTGTCATGGCGGTTCAAAGAAAAACAACAGTGCTTCTTCCACCTCATGCAGGCAAAAAAGAAGAAAGATTTGTCTCCATTGATCTGATCAAACCACACTATGTGGCCGATTCTTGTCACGATATCCAGGTGCTCCAACGCTTCGCAGAGGCAGTACTGACGAATGTCCCGATCACCCTTCCACCGGTACCCTTGCTACAAGAGCAAGACCACCAGCAGCAGGGAAAGGGGAAGTGGACAGAGAAGAGAATACCTGTACTTTGACTGGCACCCTATTTCCAGCGACTGCTATTCATCTCGCCGCCATTTCTGTAGGTGCCTAATACACAGAAGGGGGAGAGAGAGAGAATATACCACAAACCTTCTTACACTGTGCTGACTATTCGTAAATGATAAATGAAACTTGTCCTACCAGTTTCTGCCCAGGTATTTGCCTCTCTTCTATATTTAGGAATGTTATCTGACTGAACTTCCTGCAGTGAAGACATATACGAACATTAGTATTTCTACCCAGATTATTTCTACACTTGCACTCACTCTCTCTATCAACCTGAATTGTACCTGTGAAGTTCTTCGTCAGACTTTGTCTTGGGGTTCTGTGCAAAGATATCCTCGGGTCAGAAGTGCCAGCAAAGTTCACTGAATCTCTGAAGCACGCAAAAAGGATGAAGGGAGGTACAAGGGGGGAGGAAAGGCAAGGAGAAGCGCAAGGGGAAATGTCCTGCGGGGAAATGCGAATGGAAGCAATACAGTTTGGATATTTGCTGACTTGACGAGAAGATGTAACGCCTTACTTGTAGAGTTCAAGTTCCTCTTCAGCTGAATTCTCAACTACGTCGTGTCAGGTCAAGTCCTCCTCGACACTCGCCTTCTCCTGGAGAACCGTAGGTTATTAGGATGACAGCTGTCACAGCTCTGAGACAGCGACTGGGAACTTCGTCAGACCAAGGTGCCTCTCTGAGCAGTGAGAGCGCACGACAAGGATTTCTCTCATGAAAGTCTCTGAAAACTCTAATACTATGATACTTAGAACGTCTCTGATAATTGCTGTTATTCTCCCGTCATGAATTGTTGACGCGGAGCAACGACAAGAACAAGCTTCTCGAACGGAATCTTCGTTGAAGTGCGCAGTTAGGAGCGCGCGCCTTCCAGACGTCCACTAGAGGGCGCATCTATCGAATACAGTGAATGGAACATTGAGCGGCCATCTTAGGGAGGGGAACTATATACAGTCTTAACAGTACTTTAGTTCAATGACTCGGATTACCTCTGGAATCTCTCAGTCTGCCAGAGGAACAAGGAAACCACACATTAGATCGTGCAGAACGGGGCCAGGACAGGGAGCTGACCAACAGTCTTGAGGAAGCTACAGTGGCTACTCGGTGAATCCTGACAGTACCCCCTCTCAAGGACCGATTCATCGGTCCTGGTTTGTGTGGAAATCTGGAGTGAAAACGTTTCAACAGTTGTGGAGCGTGAAGGTTGCTGACCGGTTCCCAAGACCTTTCTTCTGGGCCAAAACCTTTCCAATCCACTAAATATTTCAATTTCCCTTTTACATACTTGGAATCTAAAATATCCTTAACCTCATATTCTGGATGCCCTTGAACATTAAGTGGATCTGGAGGTTTTGTAAGCCGTATAGGCGATTGAACCTTTTTCAGCAAGGATACATGGAAAACTGGATGTACACCTATCTTGGCTGGGAGTTTTAGTTTTACAGTAACTGGTCCTAACACCTTTTCGATAGTATAAGGACCCACAAATCTATGCTGGAATTTTCTGTTTCCCTTCAAATGTAAATTTTTAGTGGACAACCACACCTGATCTCCTGCTTGGTACTGTGGGGGCTTTTTCCTATGTGAATCTGCAAACTTTTTATAGGACGCCTTAGCTTTCTCTAGATTCTTTTCAGCTGATTTATGCAAAGAACTCAAATCTAAAAGGGCCCTCTTGGCTGCGGGGACATCTAACTCCTCTTGTAACACCATAAAGTTAGGATGTCTACCAAAGTTCAAATAAAACGGAGAGTAACCAGTAGATGCACTCTTCGCATTATTGCAAGCGAACTCCGCCATCCACAACTTTTCGGACCATTCCCCACCCTGATCCAATAGGAATAACCTCAAGTACTGTTCTAATTCTTGATTGGTCCTCTCTGTCTGCCCATCGGATTCTGGGTGGTAACTAGTGGACAGTCTACCCTCTATCCCCATCCCCTTTAGGAAGGCCTTCCAGAAGTGGGAAATAAATTGGGGACCTCGATCTGAGACCACTATCTTAGGGACACCATGAATTTTGACAATATTTTCGCTGAATACTCTAGCTAATTGGACTGCCGCGGGAATTCCTGACAAAGGGACGAAATGACTCATCTTCGTGAATGTATCTACCACCACCAGGATGGTATCAAATCCCTTGCTCAATGGTAGGTCTACGATGAGGTCTAAGGAAATTGTATGCCAAGGAGAAGGGGGAGTGGGCAAAGGCTGTAACAACCCTTGGGGAGCCTGTATGGTGGGTTTACTCCGAGCACAAGACTCGCAAGACTGAACATACTTTTTGATCTGATCGGACATTCCAGGCCACCAAAAATAACGTTGCACCAATTCTTGAGTCTTGGCAATTCCTTTGTGACCCGCTAGAGGATGGTCATGACAGTTTCGCAAAGCCTTCTCCTGAAGCTCAAGGGTTGGAAGGTATAAGGCTTCTTTGACATATGGTAACTGCTGTCGACACTGACGCTCTTCTCCTAGTAGCACCCACTGTTGAATTTCTTCTGAGGTTAAACTCTTACGGACCTCTTCTTTGAAATTGTCCAACGTAAGCGCCCCCACGATCTTTGTTTCTGGAATGATTGGTTTCGCTTCTACGGTGTGCTCAGATTCTTCGGTCTGTAATCGAGACAGCGCATCTGCTTTCCCGTTCTTGGGGCCTGGTCGGTATGTAATCACGAAGTCGAAGTCAGCAAAGTAAAGGGACAGCGCAACTGACGAGGAGTCAAGGTCTTAGCCGTCTTTAAAAACTGCAGGTTCTTGTGATCGGAATAGACGGTGACTGTGTGTCGTGCCCCCAACAGATAGTGCCGCCAGTCCTCAAAAGCATCCTTTACTGCCAATAGCTCTTTCTCTGTGATGGTATAATTTATTTCAGCAGAGTTCAATTTTCTGGAGCGGTACGCCACGGGATGCAACTGTCCAGTCTTTGGATGGCGTTGAGAGAGAACTCCCCCGATGGCCTGATCTGAAGCATCAGCTTCCACGTAAAACGGTTCGGCAGGATCCGCATGCAGTAAGATGGGGGCAGAGGTGAATTGTTTCTTCAGATTCAGGAAAGCGGAGTTTGACTCATCTGTCCATTCAAACTTTACTCCTTTCTTCAAGAGACCTGTGATGGGAGTTATCAATTGCGAAAATCCTTGAATAAATCGCCGATAGAAATTGGCAAACCCCAGAAATCTTTGAATTTCTTTCACATTCTTGGGGGCTGGCCAATCTTCCACTGCTTGTACTTTTCCTGGGTCCATGGTCACTCCTTGAGGTGAAATAACGAATCCCAAAAACTCCACTTGTGACACATGAAAAACACACTTTTCCAATTTAACAAATAGCTGGTTTGCTTGCAATCGTTCTAGGACCAAACGTACATGCTGGGTGTGTTCCTGAGGATTCTGCAAGTAAATCAAGATATCATCCAGGTAGATGATGGCAAACTTATCCATTAAATCGCTCATTATGTCGTTGATAAAGTGTTGAAACACTGCAGAAGCATTACAAAGGCCGAATGGCATGACACAATACTCGAAAAGACCAAACTTGGTTCGAAAGGCGGTCTTCCACTCATGCCCTTCTTTCATTCGAACCAAGTGATAAGCTCCTCGTAAATCCAGTTTGGTGAAAATTTGTGCTTCTTTAATCTGATCCAAAAGAACAGAAATCAACGGCAATGGGTACCTATTTTTAATGGTGACTTGATTTAAAGCACGATAGTCGATGCAAGTTCTGAGACTACCTTCTTGCTTCTTCGGTATGAAGAACAGAGGTGAGGAAACGGGGGACTGAGATGGCCGGATAAATCCATTCGCAAGATATCGATCCAGGTATTCTTTTAAATGCACATTTTCAGCTTCAGTCAACGCATAAATTCGACTACAAGGAAGAGCGGCTCCCGGTTCCAAGTCGATGGTGCAATCATAAGCACGGTGGGGAGGCAATACTTCAGCTTCCTGTTCACTGAACACCGTCTTGAGATCTCGGTACTCCGGAGGAATTTCTTCCGTCACTATCGCTCCAATGGACTGTCCGCCAAACGACAACAACATGGAAGGCGTAGGTTCCCTCTCAATATTCTTAGTACCGTAACAGTGGGACTGGCAAAACTCTGAATGCAGACTGACTGTCCGGTTTTCCCAATCTATAGTCGGGTTGTGGAGGGTTAACCAGGGCAGTCCCAGGATCAGTTGAAATTGGGGGGCATCGATTAAATTGAACTGCAACACTTCCCGATGTCCCTCTCCTTGAGTAATTTCCAATTCTTCGGTGTGACTAGTAATTGGTCCGGAGGTCAAATTGGTCCCATCTACGGCACGTACAGGCTCGGGATGATCTTTTGCGATTGCCTTAATTCCCATCTGTTTAGCATAGCGGATATCACAGAAGTTTCCAGTAGCACCGGAATCGAGCATAATGGCCACTCCACAAATCTGATGTTCACGGAATTGCATGGTTACATGAAGGATTACATGAGGAGTCATGGTCTGCAGCGTATTTAAAATCAAATGTGACTTTGGAGTCGTCTTATCTTCTTTTACCACCAGAGCGACCCCGTCTACTGGCGGTTCACCTCGTTTCCCTTAAACGGAGTCTTGGGACGCTTCAAACAATCTTTTACAAAATGGCCGGCAGCACCACAATACAAACATAACTTCTTTTGTCTCCGTTGTTCTTTTTCTTCGTTGCTTAAAGGGCCTCGAACTGTCCCAATTTGCATGGGTTCCGACTCTGAATTCCCTCCGGGTCCTTTTTCGCTCTTCGCTCTGTCAAAGCGCGGAAAATTTATCTTCCAATCTTTCTTCTTCTCACCTTTGCGCTCTGAGTTCCGAAAATCCAACTCCAAAACCAAATCTACCAAAGCTGACAACTCGGTGGGTCGATTGAGAATCTGAGCCAGGGTGTCCTTGATTTCATCTCTTAAACCACGATAAAACAAGGCAGCTCTCTTTTCTTCTGGCCAGCTAGTCTCTAAGATCAGTTTATTAAACTGTGTGAGGTAAGTAATCAAATCTTTAGATCCTTGACGCAGTTCCAATAATTCGTTATCGGTGGCCTGAGATATCCTTCTCCGATCAAAAATTCTAAGAAACTCAGCCTTGAATTTAGTGAAGTCACTAAGCAAAGGATCATCCTCACTAACTAAAGGCATGGCCCAATTGGCAGCATCTCCACTTAAATATGACAGGATAAATGCTACTCGAGATTGGGCGTCTGGAAACAATGTGGGTCGGCACATGAAATGAAGGGAACATTGGGTCAAAAAATATTGAGCCTTTTGAGGATCTCCCGAAAACCTTTCAGGAGTTGCCAATGGGATCAACGGGGATACCGAATGAATTACCTGAGCTACAGATTTTGGATCCACAGCGGCACCACTAGTGACTGGTACCGCTGAACTCTGTACAGGATTCCCCATAGCTAACCCATCTACCTTTTGTGCTAACAACCTAGCCTCTTGACGGGACGCCACTAACTCTGACCTTAAACTTTGGTTTTCATCTCGAACGGCTCCCAAATCTCTCTGAATCCCTACTAAGATTGCGCCTAATTCCTTCAAGTCCATCCCCTCAGCCATACTGCCCGGGCGAAGGTAAAATACGTGGGCACTTCAAACTGTCACGATATCCAGGTGCTCCAACGCTTCGCAGAGGCAGTACTGACGAATGTCCCGATCACCCTTCCACCGGTACCCTCGCTACAAGAGCAAGACCACCAGCAGCAGGGAAAGGGGAAGTGGACAGAGAAGAGAATACCTGTACTTCGACTGGCACCCTATTTCCAGCGACTGCTATTCATCTCGCCGCCATTTCTGTAGGTGCCTAATACACAGAAGGGGGAGAGAGAGAGAATATACCACAAACCTTCTTACACTGTGCTGACTATTCGTAAATGATAAATGAAACTTGTCCTACCAGTTTCTGCCCAGGTATTTGCCTCTCTTCTATATTTAGGAATGTTATCTGACTGAACTTCCTGCAGTGAAGACATATACGAACATTAGTATTTCTACCCAGATTATTTCTACACTTGCACTCACTCTCTCTATCAACCTGAATTGTACCTGTGAAGTTCTTCGTCAGACTTTGTCTTGGGGTTCTGTGCAAAGATATCCTCGGGTCAGAAGTGCCAGCAAAGTTCACTGAATCTCTGAAGCACGCAAAAAGGATGAAGGGAGGTACAAGGGGGGAGGAAAGGCAAGGAGAAGCGCAAGGGGAAATGTCCTGCGGGGAAATGCGAATGGAAGCAATACAGTTTGGATATTTGCTGACTTGACGAGAAGATGTAACGCCTTACTTGTAGAGTTCAAGTTCCTCTTCAGCTGAATTCTCAACTATGTCGTGTCAGGTCAAGTCCTCCTCGACACTCGCCTTCTCCTGGAGAACCGTAGGTTATTAGGATGACAGCTGTCACAGCTCTGAGACAGCGACTGGGAACTTCGTCAGACCAAGGTGCCTCTCTGAGCAGTGAGAGCGCACGACAAGGATTTCTCTCATGAAAGTCTCTGAAAACTCTAATACTATGATACTTAGAACGTCTCTGATAATTGCTGTTATTCTCCCGTCATGAATTGTTGACGCGGAGCAACGACAAGAACAAGCTTCTCGAACGGAATCTTCGTTGAAGTGCGCAGTTAGGAGCGCGCGCCTTCCAGACGTCCACTAGAGGGCGCATCTATCGAATACAGTGAATGGAACATTGAGCGGCCATCTTAGGGAGGGGAACTATATACAGTCTTAACAGTACTTTAGTTCAATGACTCGGATTACCTCTGGAATCTCTCAGTCTGCCAGAGGAACAAGGAAACCACACATTAGATCGTGCAGAACGGGGCCAGGACAGGGAGCTGACCAACAGTCTTGAGGAAGCTACAGTGGCTACTCGGTGAATCCTGACAATTCTCAACAGTAGGCCATGTGGAATCCTGGGTAGCAGCAGATATCCTCTCGCTACTATACAGGAAGTTTAGATGGAAAGACTGATAACGTTTCAAGACTCCTCTGTGCGAGATGCCGGAGTAGCAAATAACAGAGTACGAATTACACCTGTTGAAACAGGACAACATCCAAATGAAACTGAAAAGCAAATTGTAATTTGGCCCAACAATGACATTTACATCAATGTGCCTTCACAAGAAGCACCTGCCAGTTCTACAGACACTGCTGAGCTCCCAAAGATAGATCAAACTGCGTCTGGCTGCTTAATCAACTTCAATTACTTTTCTTCAGATCCAAGTGAACCTGAGCAAACACCACCCATTTCCAGAAAAGAACAATTTTGACAATTCAATCTCTGGCTGAAAAAGACTTACTTAGTGTACCCTTGGTTGCATTTTTGGTTTACATTAGAGATCCCGTTCCTGTTAATTTGGATTGGTATAGTAACTGTCTTTTTTCCTACTACTGAATGGACATTACCTGCCACAATGCTCTGCAGTACAATCTGTGAACTTGTTCCTGAAACCACATACGTCATCACACAGTAAATGTAATTTGTACATGTAAATGTAATTTGTACTTGTAAAGCACACTAATACCCCAACTGGGGTGTCATGGCGCTGTAACGCATACCGCTGTGGAATCCTTCCTGGCTTTTCCCTGTGAAATGTCCACTCCTGGGCACCCTCAAGGTAAAGCCAGGCATCCCAGCGCTGTTGGGGCCGTTGTGGAGATTAAGCAAGCTATTGCCCAGAGTTGCAGAGTTGGACCCATGATTAGAATAGGCACCAAGGCGAGAATTATCAGGTCCGAGGAAATTGAGCCCAAGACCCGCCGAGGCAGGAATTGAACCCTGGTCCCGGGCCAGACCTCTGCATAAGGGTCTGCCGCTCTAACCATTGAGCCACACTTCTCCACAGTGAACAAAGAGACTTGTTTCTAGTGAACATTACAGCAGTTACAGGAGCGGATGGTATAGTTTGGGATAGGGTTTCATATAATGTATTTGGTCCTACTGAAAATTTGAAAATTCCACATGTATTTAAAATCTCATTTGATAATTTCATTACCCCAAGTACACTCTTTGATGATTGGGACATTGAAACTATAAATTCTATGCTCTCAGATTTTGAATAATCTGCTGCATTTTCTTACTGGGAACTGTATAAACCTGACTTCGACAGTATGTATTGTTACCAGCATTATGGTCATCACTTTTTGCACAGAGCTAGTGCTCCACAAACTGTTAATACTTACCATCAATGGAAACATTGCCTGACACCACCAAAGGGCAGTTCTAGCACAATTGCATAGACATTTGCATACTTTTCAGGGTTCAAAACCTCAGACCCAACATCATATTACTATAAGGTAGTACAGAGGAATGCAACTGCAAAGAAAATTAAGCTGACAAACACCAAGCTCATATATTCAGCACCCTTTATCTCCCAATTGTCTATACAAGGTTTCAAATATTGGAAGGACACAATAGTCCTTCTGGGGGACAAAGGAATGGCAAGTTCAGGGATCTGAGGCTTTATTTAGAGCTATCCTCATACCATTAAAGATAATTTTCCTGAACAGAACTGTGCAACAGACCACCTGCTACGGGTTAGCAAAAATAATCAACCTGAAAACACCATGCATCCCCTTACCCACATCTATTGAAGGTTTATTAAAGAACAAACTGATGAGTGAGGAGGTACTAGGTGCAATAATACAGAATGGTACTTACAATTCATCAGCTCCCTTTTGGAAGGGATGGTTGTTTTGGCCTATCGACACAAATAGGTGTCAATTGAGATACAGGGGTACCATCGGAGGTTTTAGTATCTATAGGCCTGGCCCACACTATGTACACACAGATGACCCAGGGGTAATGACTTCTTATAGTGTTGGGAAGTTTTGCCAAGAATGGCTGAAAACCTCAGCACTACAACACTGAAACAATGCTCGTCCCTTCTGTCAGACAACATTGATCTTAGGGATTTCTAGCTAGGTCCCTAGAAACTGCGTAAAAAACGCTTCTTATGTGCCATCTACTATGAACTGTGAAAAGTCTCCCAACAGGATGCTGCTGAGAGATTACGTGAATGACCACACTTTCCTTATTCACTGAGCAACATTGTGTCCTCAGCAATTGACATAAAGGAACAAGAATTTTCTATTTTACAACATGGACAATCTCAATTGTGCTCCATTTTTCTTTTAAGCTAGACGCTCCAATTGCTTTGTTCTGGCAAAGTGCCCTGACGGTACATTAATGGCTCAAATTTGTTTTCGGCTTATAATCTGACCAACAGACAATTGAGCATGGTACGCAGAGAAGCGAAGTACACCATGCTGCTCTTTGAAAAAGTAGAGAAGTTACCTTTTACAGTGGCAGAGTCACCGTCTAAGGAATGCTTAATTCATTGCTACATCACACTGCAAATCAATCCATTTGATTTCCAATACTGCCTTAGATATATCCAGGCAGGCATGACGCATTGGGTGAAGGGTACAAACAGGAAACCTGGGAGTTGCCGTATAGATATAGGTGTAGAAATAAGGACACTGAAGTTTTCTTAGGTGGAACAGACTGTAAGAAGGCTTTAAGTGGATCTTTAGAGTGTAAGGAGGTCTCGCTTCATGAAGTGTATAACTTGAAGGCAAACTTATCTTGCTACTTGAAAGGCTCCCCAGCTGCAGTGATTCATCCAGTTTTCAATTTACTTTTGAATGGGAGTTATTTAATGCTGAAAGATCAAGGCTGTTGTGGGATGGTGCCAGGCATCGCATATTTAGTCACAGTAAACGCCTGGTTTGTTTGTTATGGGCAGGTATTGTTTCCTCTGGCTCGCATAGTTAGGGAGGGACAACTGTGGCCTTCTTTGAATGTTTCCAGTATGCTCGGCTGCCCCCCAAACACCCCTTGGGGGGGAGGAAGGGAGGCAAGCTACGCCAACAACCATTTGTGTCTGTAAACGGCCGCTTTATTGAAACAGGTGCACATCACACTTTATTAAAACTGGCACTTTGCCTTACAAAACTAAAACCTCTCTAAACATCGAATTACCTGACCCCTTGACATTTCTCCCCCCACCCCTACGATCCCCACATGATAAAAAAAACCATCCTGCAACATACAATACATAACTTCCAATACATTAAATAATACACAATCTTATCACATTAGAACTCCTACCCTCCCAAAACCTACAGTCATATCTGCTTTACTGTAACTGTAACTAACAACCCTCTAATGTAAACTTCCAAACTGCTTAACCTTTCCCCGCTCCTGTTCACCAACTCCCCAATCTTAACGATAAACTACCAAACTCCAGCCAAACTTGGCCAACTTCAAAAACAACTCCACCACCCAGGAAAAGGCAGAAGGGCAGGTGATTACACCGCCTCCACCTTTTCCTGCCCCCCAACCCCTGCAACCATCTCCTCGATGCACTTCCCCCTCGGTTCCTCATTCCCTACATACACCCAACAACCTGGACAACACCTCCTGTAACTCTAACAGATAAAGGTCCATGCCAAGGCGGGACAGGTGAACCCCGTCACCCCGGAACAACTCTGGCGCATCGTAATGAATGTCCCGATGCAGATCTGTGAAAACCCCAACTGCCTGAAATAACAAACCATCTCCACATTGACCTTCCTTCTGTCCTTATCCACCCCCTGGGGTTTCACCGCCCCTCTCCAAACCCTCCGCGGCACAAACTCGGTCCACACAACCGTACACCCCGACCATCGCCTCTTAATTTCGTCCAAGTCCTTCTTCATGGCCCTCCTCAAAACCAACCCCGTCTCCCTAACCATGTCATTCTCACCTAAGTGTAAATCCAAGACATCCGGACACCTACCCGCTACCAACAAACCGTTAAGCATTCCCATCAACTCTCTCCAACGCATACCTCCTCTCCCAAACCAACAAACTTTTAAAAGTGCAGGTTTAAACCCCAAATTAACTGTCCCGGGCTCGCACCTGGGCCCGCTTCACAAATTAGTGGCCCACTATCCACACCGCCATATCATGGGTGAGGGGACCCGCCACGGAATCTGAAACGAGAAACAAGAGTAAGTACACCTGCCACATAAGTAACCACACTATCAATGGCTAGCATCGCCACGCACGTATCGCCTGTATCAATCAGACGACCCCTGCCCAAGCGCATGATGTCCCCTCACCCCCACCTCTGCCTATGCACCTCCGATGCCGCACCGATCCGAAAGGAATGCGTGCCATAGCTCCTCCCATCCACCCCCAGCAGAGCCAACGCCTTCCGCAATATAGCCAACAGCTGCGAGCCTGTAACCTCCAGCCCATCCGCGTGCCAAAATACCAACCCTTCCGCCGGCTTCCTTCCCGCAATTGCAAACCCCACCGTACCGGGCATACCTCCCCCAAGGCCACCTTCCCCAATGACACCCACCTGCCGACACTCCTCGGATCTGTTTTAGACTTCCGTAACCAAAGGTGCATCTCCTCCCCACCGAAGTTAACCTCCAACCACAATATCCCAGCATCCCCTTGACCCCATCAACTCAGACACTCGAAAAGCTCCCGCGAACATCCACGCCATCAACGTAGTGAACAAGCAAACCTCCCCCTGCACCCCGGCAAACCACACGCAAGGCTCCCACAACCCTCCCCAACAAGGCCCACAACAAAGGTTGCTGCACCCGAACCAGCTTCCCACACTCCGGGGCCCACCCTTCCAGCATCCTCGACCCGAGCTCGCCTGTGGTTGGGGCATAACCCCATAATAGTTTGCCCATGAAGGCAATCCCAGCCAGCTTGCCCGCTATGGTGACCCGCGTGAGCCCTTTCTCGATGAGCGACAGTATAAACTGAGTCACATCCTCCTGCCTTCTTTGTCCTGGAGCCCGCCAACGCGCCCCGGACGCCACAAACTCCCCCCATGCAGACACATACGTTGCCCTCGTCGACTCCGCCAAAGACCCTAGAACCAGCTGCAACATCCTGTGTTGCCTACGTACCACAGTTGCGGAGGCATGCATGTCGGGTCTCGATCGGCATCCTTGGCTAACCCACGGAATCTCCCCCACTGCTAACGAGACAAAGCATCCGCTATGTCATTATTGATCCCAGGCACGTGCACCACGCGAAAAGCAATGTCATGACGCAGGCAACCCAACACAAACACTCGCAGCAGTTTAAGCATCTGTTCCTCCCTGGCGGACTGGCGATTCACTACCTGCACCACCGCCATGTTATCCACATGAAAGGTGACTTGTCTGTGGGCCAGCACCGCCCCCCACAGCTAGACCACCACCACCAGAGGAAAAAGCTCCAAAATCGCGATGCTCCTCCCTCTCCCCGCCCACTCCTGGGGCCACTTCTCCACACACCACCTCCCCTGCCAGTAGAGCCCGAAACCATCGCTCCCTGACGCGTCTGAAAAGTTCTTGACATCCCAGACCAGGTCATGCCCCCTCTGCATGGGGATCCCGTTAAAATTCTGCAGAAAAAATTGCCACATCCGCAAGTTCTCGCGAATGCCCGCAGACAGCCATACGTGATGATGTGGTGGCCTCCGCCCCGCCAAGGCCCTGCCCAGCCTCCTACAATAGGTCCGACCCACTCGCACCACTCTTCAAGCAAAATTGAGGTGACCCAACAGCACCTGTATTTCCAAAACCGTGACCTTGTGCCATGCCAACATGCCCTCCAGCAGCCCCAACATCTGCTGCTTCTTTTACGCTGGTAAACGGGCCTCCATCACCCCCGAGTCCAGCTCAATGCCCAAAAATGACAGCGCCGTGCCTGGCCGTACTGCCTTCTCCGGTGCCAATGGCACGCCCAAGTCCACCATGAGCTCCTGAAACCTGTCCAGCACAACCTGGCTGTCCGTGGAGTCTGGGGCCCCAACGAAGAAAAAGTCATCCAGGTAGTGAGTTACTCCTTGGTGATCAGTCCGTTTTGTGAAAAACCATTGCAGGAACATGCTGAAACACTCAAAAAGAGCTCAAGACATCGAGCAGCCCATCGGCAATGCCTTGTCCACATACCAGCGGCCGCTAAACTGGATCCCCAGTAGGCTCCAATCATCTGGGTGGACCGGAAGCAGCCGGAAAGCCGACTTGATGTCGCACTTTGCCATTTTCGCCCTTGCGCCTGCGGCCACAACCAAGGCTATGGCAGTGTCAACCGACGAATAAGACACTGTGGTCTCCCACTCATCAATGTAATCATTTACTGAACCACCTTCCGGCCACAACAAATGTTGAATGAGGTGAAACTGCCCCGCCTCCTTCTTGGGCACCACCCCAATGGGGGACACAATCAAATCCTCCAACGGCCAATCTTAAAAGGGTCCCGCCATGCGGCCCTCACTGACTTCTTTATCCAATTTGCCCTGCACCACCTCCGGGTGCTCCCTGGCAGACCTCAAATTGTCAGCCCATCTCCTCAGCCATGGCCCCTCATAGCCCAAATGAAATCCTTCCAAAAACCCGGTCCGTAACCGATCCGTTGCCCCTGTGTCTGGGAAATCCTGCAGGGCCACTACCAAGCGATCCACCTTAACTGGAGTACGAGCCCTTCAGCCCAGACCCCTTACCTCCTCTACCACCTCCAGATTGCTGGGTGTTCCTCGACCGCACTCCCCCAGCCTGTCCCTATTGACCCCCTTGGTGCTGCCCCGAGGCTCCCCAACATCGAACCAAGGGGTGGCCGAACTTACCGCAACCGGAACATTCATGCCTAAACCGGCAATGTTCCCTAGCGCACGCTCCTTTATTGTAGTCCCAGCAGGACCCCACAGACCCTGACTGAGTTTTGGACCCTGCCCACACCCCTTCGCGGGTGGGGCGGCCCTGAAAGGGTTGGTAAATAATGGGAAACCCGCTTGCTGTAAAGATGGTCTTACCTGACCCAGCCAGCCCCATAGTGTGCTGCCATAAATCGGAATCCAGCTCACCCCATTTCGCCTCTGGGTCCCACTCCCTCCGGGCCCTGAACTCCTCATCATACTAAGCCCACGCATACCCACCCCCGTGATATAGGCCTTCCTAATGACGTCCATGTATTTAAACAAGGACATATTTCTCGCAATAAATGCTGGCGAAAATTAAAAAGGCCGCCGTCCAATTTTCGGTCAAGAGAGGCACTTTCGGTCTCTTCTGGAGTTCGTACTCCTCCTCCTTGGAGCCCTCCGTCGCCCTCACTTCCCGATGTAAAAGTTTTAGCAACTCATCATACTCCACCTTCCAGATGCGCTCCTTAGTAGCCATCATCAAATGCGCACAAAACGGCTTTGTAACCCCCATATATGGCAGCCGCTTAATCTTAAGTTCCCTACTCTCAGGTTTCGCCAGACCATCCCCAGCTGCCCCATCACCCACTGTGCCAGCCCCCATCGCTACGCCTTGACCGCTGTCCCCAACGCCATCCACCCCAGACCCTGAGGCTCCCACACTCCCCTTTTTATGGCCATCCTCTGGCACCTTCCCACCAGGTCCCGCCCCTTCATTAGGGCCCACTCCTTAATCCACCAGATACTTCCCCTTCCTCAGACAATCCGCCCGTCCCCCACCACCTCCCCACTCCCACTGAAACCATGCGCGCCGCCGCAACTCGATTACCTGACGCCAAGGACGCCGCATGCCGCTCTTCAACTCTCCAATCCCGGGCTGCCGTCCTCGCCTCCCAGAACGATGTCCGGGCCATCCTCTCCTGCGGGCCCCTTGACACCTGCAAAACACTGCCAACACCATTATTCGGCCCCCCACCACCCTCGCCATCACGCAGCTCTCCTTCCTCCAAGCTATCCTTATCCTCAATTATCTGCACCCCGCTATGCACATAACCCCTTCCGGCCAGCGGCGCCGATTGTACCCTTCCTGAAACAGTAAAAACATCCTGCCCCCTTCCTAAATCAGTATCAGCATCTCATGCGGTGCTCCTCTTCCTGCGGTGCCCCCCAAGCCGTAGTGGCCCTATGGGTGGAGGGGTTGGCCAGCCCGCCACAGGCCGCCTTCTGCCGGCCGCAACGGGATCCCCCGCAGGTACTGGGCATGCCCCGGGAGGCTCAACCCTCCCTTCACCTTGGCGCCGATGGGCCGTCCCCAGCCCTGCCAAGTCAGGAACCCCGCGGCGCACCTCCTCCTGCAAAAGAAACAGAAGGTCTGGTGTGCTGGGTTTCTCAAACTGTGCCTCACAACCTCCCCATACCTCCTGTCCGCCCGGTGCGCCGGCCCCCCACGTACCCCCACCCACCCTCCCTCTGCCCTACCTCCCCTCGCTCCTCCCAATCGCTCCAAGCCAACCCCTCTACCCCCGCTCCCCTCTCATCGGAAGAAACCCCCCAACACCCCAATCCTGCCCCCCAATCGTGCCCCCCCTGCCCCCACTCCCTCAACCCCTGAACTCCCTCCCTGCCACAAGGGGCCGCCACCTCATCTTCCTTCACAGCCCCCCCCCCCCCACTGGCCCATGTGCCTCCCGGACCCCTTCCCACCACGAATCGCAAACGTCCAGCCCCTCCCATTCCCTCCCATTGTCATCTGACTCTAACAACAATGGAGACATCCCCCCAACATCTACCTGTCCGCCTCCACCACTCCCCGACCCCTCCCCCATCTCCACCCCCTGTCGCCCTCCCAGTGCCCCCCTGCTCCCCTGCGGACACCTCTGCACCTCCCATTCACCTGTGCCCCACCAAAGCCACTCCTTGCACTCCTTTTCTAGTCCCCCCCGGGCCCCCTGCCTCCCCCTGGACCTGTCCTGCAGCAAACCACTCCTGGGTGGGGAAGGGCTCTCTTTTCAACTCCCGCGCCCCCCTACACCGGTTAACACTCCCGACCTTGGCCCCCTCCCCCTTCTCTCCTCGGGTGCCTTGCCCTCTCCTTGCACCTTGCGGGGCCCCACCTGCCTGAACTCGGCCGCCCCCGTATTGCCAGAAACCTCCAACTCCCGCTCCGTGGGGGCACCCTCCCCCCTCCCCCGCCATGCGCCTCATAGCCGTGCCTGGGCCCCTGGCTTCACGCTCAGAGGCCCGCGCAGAACGCGTCGGCGCCCCACCCCTCTCTTTACCAACACGCCCCGAAGGACCGGGGAGGTCATCCAACACTTGTACCGGCGGCGGGGAGCTGCTGGCATCGCTCCTCAGCCACCGCTTCCCCCCGCCCGCTACCCAGCCCCCTTCATTCCTCATTTCCGTCCGTATCACTGGCGGCAGGGAGCCACCGATGGCGCTCCCCTGCTGCGCTGTCTTCCCGCCCTGCTACCCTACCCCACCCCCCTCACAACCCGTCTCTACAAGCAGGGCCGTGCCCCGGCATCCGTGCAGCCCTGGGACCTCACCTGCCATCTCGCGGACTTGCGTGGTGCCGAGCATGCCAAGACGGCCGCCGCCACGCCGGCAGACGCGCGCCTCACCGGGCGCGTCCCGCCCTGCGGGCCCACCAATAAATCCATCCGGCCTGCTTCGCTAAGCAGGCGGTTGGCCTCAAGGACTCGTACATCTTCACCGGCCATAATGACAACCACCAAACGCCGAATAAATCACCGACAACCACACGCCAAAGGCCGCAGAAAACGTAGAAAAAACCCTAACTTCAGCGCTCCCAGCCACCAGGTCACCAGAACCTAAAATGGTGGCTGGACCAGCGCTAACCCCCATAATATAACTGTTGGGCTTGTACTTCAAAATTGGGCTATCTTTGGGCTACTGCCAAGGCAGCCCAAAGCCTCAAAATGGCTGCTCCCTGCTCGCCCCCCCTCTCCTTCCCAAATCTGCCCGGGGGGCAGACCTCGTGATGCTCAGCTGCCCCCTAAACCCCCCTTAGAGGACCTGAACGCTTTTTAGGGAAAAATGACTTTTTCTTTTATGGACATTTTTTCAGGTTTTTAAAATGCTTTTATTTTTATTGTAAATGATCTTCATGCTTTTTAATGTTCTTAGCTTTATTGTTATCTAGCTGACCCAGTTGACCTTTTAATGAGGAGTGGGTGTCATGTTTGCTAGGCTAGTCCTGTCATGTATACTCCTTTTAACATACATTGTTCCATCCACACGGCAATAACAATTCTGAAACAGGTGACCTTTTACCTAGTGTCTTGCTCCTATCTCTTTGACACCAGCAATTAGTATTCTATCCTAATCCCTGTACCTGACGTACATAAACATGTCCATAGGCACGGCATAATTACTCTGTATAAGGGTCACCACTTTTTTCATCCTTGGCCAACAGCCCACTGTGCATGATTGCATTTGTTTGGAAAAACATTTATGATTGTTTTCAAAACATTTATGATTTTTTTCAAAACATATTGATTCTAGAAGAAACCCTGGAGTGACTACTCTAGTATAAAAGAACCTTATTTTTCCCTTGCAAATTAGAGGATATTTCCTTCCAAGCTGACACAGGATCCTGCATGCTGAATCTTTGACACACAGCAGTCTGACATCCCTTGCCGGGTGTCATCCTCGAAGCAGAGACGGGGTCCTTCATTCTCAACCATCAGGTAAGGGAGATGGTTCTTCCCTAGGGGTTTCTTGGCTACATGCATACATATACATGCTTCACATACAGATCTAGGCTAGGTACATTTAGGCAAATTCCTTGGGGTGCCCATTTTAGGAATATGCAAGTGATACTGTTTTTATCTGAACTGCTTATGTTCATCTTATTAGCACTATAGTAGAAATCTATCTACTATTTACTATATTGGTACTAGCAATCTCTATTGTATGCTTCTGTCTCCTGATTGTCACAGCAAATATGTTTTACACAAGACTGTCGCTGGACCAATAAATACTTATTGAAATGTCCTAATCACCCTCCTGTGTGTTTTCTCAGAATGAGTGAGCACGAGTGACTGAGCAAAAAGTACTGTAATGTTTTCCACGATCCATGAGGAATCAGGTTTGCCATGTTCAGTGGTTGCCAGAAACTACCTACACCACTGTAAGATACAGTGGGTGGTAGGGGCACTGTAGAGCTAG
The DNA here is from genome assembly GCF_964263255.1 of Lissotriton vulgaris. Classification (NCBI taxonomy): domain Eukaryota; kingdom Metazoa; phylum Chordata; class Amphibia; order Caudata; family Salamandridae; genus Lissotriton; species Lissotriton vulgaris. The sequence goes on along the minus strand of NC_141694.1, from coordinate 1,739,717,310 downwards.
CTGGTCTAATGGCAGACATATCCTGTGGGGGTGTCCGGAACCGGTTGGGAAACCAAGCCCTCTGTTTAGGTCATTCAAAATGCGCAGGTCCTGGGGATTCCTAGGAACTACACGACAAAGGTTAAGACGGAATTTCGCGAGTGGGCACTAGCGCCACTCTCCAGTGCAGGGTGTGGGGCCCAGTACACTACCTTTCCTTTGCTAGCAATCCGCACTTAAGCACATGAAATGGTATCAAACCCCAACATCCATGACTCCCCTGCGGCAAGGCACATAAATTGGGCACGGGACGAGAATGGGGAGGTTTCTCGTGGGACTTAGTTGGAATCTCAACCCTGGAAGACATTTAAAAGGGTAGTAATATCAAGACATTTTAAACCTGGCGAGGGGGTTCCAGCCACATTAAACCCAGTTCTATAAGTATCTACAACTAAGAAAGGCCCTGGCTACCTATGGAGACAGACTGGCCAAACTGCCAGATGCAGCCCCGTAGAGACTCACGTGCCAATGGATGAAGTAGGCAAAGGGGGCAAATCAAGACTCCATAATCAACGATTCACACAACCAGTTTCAGCACCTTATGGCGTCCTGGGAGGGAGTTTTGGATGAGCAGAATAACAAAGAATTGGCGGAGGCCAGAATGACTCCCGAAGTACTGGTGATCGCTATACGCTTTAGACACATCCAACTTGAATATTTACATCACTTCTACTCTGATCCTGTCAGACTGTGGCGCATCGGTAGGGAGGCCAATCCGGACTGCCTCAGATGCCAGAAGAAGGCATTAGGTCCATTTTATCATGTAAACCGGGGATGTTATTTGGTTCAAAGGTACTGACTCTCCACAAACAGAGTGCTGAGAGGATGCAGTGGACACTCCCCCAATCCTCAACCAAAAACTGTCTTCCAGGGACTCATGGACATATTCGGAGGCCCACATGGAATTCACTCTCTTGTGGCGATGGAATAAATAGTAGCCAAGAGAGATATCCTGCATCATTGGCAGAGTGGAAATCCCCAGACAGTAGCTGGATGGACAAGGGGAATGGACCATTGAACCAAACTGGAAGAACTGGTGTATAAGAACAGAGAAGTGAGGAGAAAATATGCTAAAACATGGGGTCCTAGATTTGACTGTATTCCCTCTATTTAACTGTTGGTATGCAAGGGATGGGGACTTCTTTGACTCGCAGGATATATTGATGTGCCACTTAGACCTTCACAATATTTGTTGTATCACAAACTGTACTGTATCAGACACAAGTTTGATTTGTTTTATTTTCTATGACATCTCAAAATCAATAAACAGAATTCATTAAAAAACAATATATTATGAAACCAATACATTATAGTACATTAACAATCCTCTCTGTCAAAGTGGTAAGGGTAATGTGATATGTAATCTCATTTGTAAGATGATTTACATCATCTACAATTAATTCTGTGTACTTATGGGTGAGGATGGCATGGCATGGCATGGCATGTACTTATGGGTGAGCATGGCATGTACATCTGTTCCCCAATTTGTACAGTGCTAATTTTCTGGTATAGTTCAAAAGTGTGGTGACAGAGTAGGTCCATTCATGTGCTAACAGCATTACTCACATTGGAGTTGTTAGAACTGGGGATCTCTAATTGGCAGAGGTAGGTACCTTTGTCCAAGTCGGGAACCTTGCTTCTAGTGAGGGTAAGGAGGATACACACTCTAGATAACCCCTGCTTACCTGCTTGGTAGCTTGGCACGAGCAGACAGGCTTATACCAAAGGCAATTCGTAAAGTATTTGTAGCCCAAACACACAGCAATACAGTGAAAACACCACAAATAGACACGGGGAGGCAAGGTGCTTCGTCCGCTAGGAGGCAACATGTCAAATACAGGACAGTGGAAGTCGGTCACGTTAGCGTGAGGCATCGGTTCCGGTGAGGCAAAGCAAAGTCAGCGAGTTCGTGGAATCACCCTCAGCGGTTACCGGCGCTGGCAGTGACGGAGTCAGTGCGAGCGCTGGCGTCGAGGATGCCAATAACTGCAGCCGTCAGCAGGTGTTGAAGGGTGCCAGACCTGCGGTGCAGGCCAGGAGGTGCGGCATGCACTTCACGAACGGTGCCCCTGGCCTCGGTGCAGGTCACGGTGGCAGCGCTGATGGTGTTGGAGATTGTTTTTCTTGCTTCTCTTAGGTTTCTTCCAGCTCCCAACAGCTGGAACATCCTCCAGAGGCCCAAAACTGGACCAGGCACCTCCTGGCAGGTCAGAACTCTCAGCACTAGAGTTCAGGCGAGCTGGGGGTGAGGTCTTTGTGTCCATGAGACATCAAAACAGGAGGCTAACACACACAACCCCTTGGAGATTCTTCTTAAAACAGGTTTCTCAGCAAAGTTCCAGTCTTTGTCCTTTCCTTGGCAGAAGCATACACTGCAGGCCAACCCCACAAAGCAAAGGGGCAGTACTCCTCCCCATAGCTCTCCAGCTCTTCTCCTAGGTAACTGTTCCTCTTGATTCCAGAAGTAATCGAATATTCTGGGGTTTAATGTCCACTACTTATACCTAATTTTGTCTTTGTTCTTCTTGGTGTCAGGGTCTCTGAGCCCAGTCCAAACCAGTTCTGTCCTCACTGGTGCAGTATAACCACAGGGGGTTGAGACAACATTGGACAAGGGAGACAGACCCTATTCAGGTGCAAGGAAAACTCCTCCCACTATTCTAAATGCTGCCAAGGTCTATTCAGCTCAGCTCTAGTTGAATCCAGGCAGGGCTAGGCACATCTCAAACCCCCTCCCCCATGGCTGTCTACAGTGAATATACATCCCCAGCCCCTGTCACTCAAAAATCAGACAGTCAATCCACAAACAGGCAGAGGCACACAGAAGGGTTAAACAAGAAAATGCCTATTTTCCAAAAGCTGAATACACAAAGGGGTTAGGCCCAAAGGACAGGACCCAGGTAGGGCCTTATAAATGCAAAAAAAAAGAAGAAAACCTGGTGTCCTAATTATTTATGTAATATTTTTACAACAACCACACTATATTCTTTTGGTGATTGGGTTATTTATTCACCCTATTTTTATCAACTCTTTTGTGAAAGGACCTTATTTCCTTTCCATGGAACACATACAAAATACCAAATACATATTTACATACATGACAATTTACATAATACTTATGACAATGTACAAGACCAACACTTTTTGACAAACACAAAATTAAATGTTACTTTACATCAACATAAATACATCACAGAAACCAATGTGCCATATATAATCAAACAATGGCTCAATTAGATATAATTAAACGTTCTTATAATGCAGTCCAAATTCATTCCTGAATCAATTCTATTTCCTTTGATATTTTATCCACTTTTACTAACTTAATAGCAATTGCCGACGCGTTTCAAGCCTCACGGATTCTCAATGGACTCTCATCAGGGCATCTTCACACAACACATTGGACAAATCTACAATACAAATAAAACAAACTGTCACTCATTAGACCAGACCCTTCTTGCTATTTCTTGTGCCCTTTACTGACACCTGTGCCCGTACCTGCCAATGTCGTGAACACTTTCTTTTGAATAATTTTTTCAATGATCATGTGTCTCTCTCAATATGAAATAAGGGAACTATTGTTCTTGACCGTCTGTGAACAATAAAATTCAATTTAAAAAAAGCAATTAGAAAAGCTACTTTGTTTGTGTCGTGATACTGCTTTTCAAAAACAACCAACATACCTTCCGCAATTCCTTATGGTGACGATTCTCTAGTTCTGGCAGTTTGCTTCACTTTGGACATGAATACAAATTGAATCTGTTATGAGAATCGACATCCCTTTTTGTCAAATTATGGCCAACAACTCGAGCGCTATATACAGATGCAACCATAAAGGACTTGCATATACAGGACATACCTTTATATAGCTTGACCAGCAAAGTGTATCCCAAAAGAAGTTTGTCACTGTCTACTTCTCAAAAATTTACAGCATTCTATTTAAGAGAAATCACAGTGCGTGTCATATTCAAACTGCACATAGTTATCTGTGTTGGTTTCATCCTTTTAAAAAGATTCCACTCAATGCTCACTTTCTAATCTTTTCGAGCAAAGCTGCTGTATCTCCTCACGTTCCCGAGTGGTTCAAAACAGAAAACGCTGTCTACCGCGACCTTCCAGCAATAAGTCTTGCCATGCTCGGGCTTCTGGGAATTGTAGTATTTGTCCAATTGACATGGCTTCCCCGAAATCTTACTGGTCTATTAATTCCAGAAATCACACCCACATGTTAGCTCTAACAATATTACTAATAAACAACAAGTGTCTAGAATGCTGTTTGATTATTTTGGAACCATTGAATTACACTTTTATGTATCTGATGGTGGACTAATATATTAGTCCCCCAGTAAGCAGCTGAAGTCTAAAACGCTGTTTTAATTATTCAGTAGAATTCCTTTTGTCATCTCTGATATCTCCTAGGTATTACGGAAGTCACATTCAGAATGGTAATGCATGGATTTCTGGGAATTGTAGTTTTTGTCATATCTCATGACTTCCCAAACCCTACTAGTTTCATAATTCCCAAATGTTAAATATTTTATTCTGCCAAATGACAGCAAGTATCTTAAAAGCTGTTTACTTATTTTGATGGAATGCCGTTTTGAATATCTCTCCAAAACAGTGAATGTAAATGTATCAATCTCCCACTAGACAACTAAATTCCAAAACACTGGTTGGTTATTTTTATAGATTCAATGGTTGCTTTCCCTGAGAAGCAGATACCATGAGACAACATTTAGAAAGTTACCATTCACTATACACATTTCATTTTTTACCATAAGGATGATCACCAGATATGAGCAATTTTAACTTATTGAATACACAATACAGTTTACAGTTGCATGCCAACCTCTGATATTTTGTTTCAAAATTTATCATCATATTCGCGAGACTTCTGACATTTCACTCAATCCTGAATGGACACTATTAAATCTCATAATCAGGTATGCCTCTTTTGCCAACAATAGAGACTCCACATCTGCCAATTTCTTTGATAAATTCAATGCAGTCAACACAGTCCATTTAAAATCACATTCCGAATGTGCGGCCTTCATAAAATGATCTACCATAGGGGCAGTTATCATCTTTTTTTTTATTCTGGATCTATGTTGTGTTATCCTCTGATTGATCTGTTGATTTGTATTGTCTATATACAATTTAGCACAAGGGCATACTATTGCATACACAACGTTTTTAGATTTACAATTAGTGAACATTGTGTGCTTCCGTTTGACCTCTCTGTGTACAAACTCAGTGCCCTCTATCATTTTACAAGGATGAAACCGGCACAGATAACTATGTGCGGTTTGAATATGACCCGCGCTGTGATTTTTCTTAAATAGAATGCTGTCAATTTTTGAGAAGTAGACAGTGACAAACGTCTTTTAGGATACACTTTGCTGGTCAAGCTATATAAAAATATGTCCTGTATATGCAAGTCCTTTAAGGTTGCATCTGTATATAGCGCCCAAGTTGTTGGCCATAATTTGAGAAAAAAGGATTTCGATTCTCCCAACAGATTCAATTTGTATTCATGCCCAAAGTTAAGCAAACTGCCAGAACTAGTGAATCATCACCATAAGGAATTGCGGAAGGTATGTCGGTTGTTTTTGAAAAGCAGCATCACGACACAAACAAAGTAGCTTTTCTAGTTGCTTTTTTAAAATTGCACTTTATTGTTCCCAGACGGTCAAAAACACTAGTTCCCTTATTTTATATCGAGAGAGACGCATGATCATTGAAAAAATTGTTCAAATGAAAGTGTGCACGATATTGCCAGGTATGTGCACAGGTGTCAGTAAAGGGCACAAGAAATAGCAAGAAGGGTCCGGTCTAATGAGTGACAGTTTGTTTTATTTGTATTGTAGATTTGTCTAATGTGTTGTGAGTAAGATGCCCTGATGAGAGCCCCTTGAGTATCCGTGAGGCTTGAAACGCGTCAGCAATTGCTATTAAGTTAGTAAAAGTGGATAAAATATCAAAGGAAATAGAATTGATTCAGGAATTAATTTGGACTGTAATATAAGAACGTTTAATTATATCTAATTGAGCCATTGTTTGATTATATATGGCACATTGGTTTCTGTGATGTATTTATGTTGATGTAAAGTAACATTTAATTTTGTGTTTGTCAAAATGTGTTGGTCTTCTACATTGCCATAAGTATTTTGTAAATTGTCATGTATGTAAATATGTATTTGGTATTTTTTATGTGTTCCATGCGAAGGATATACGGTCCTTTCACAAAAGAGTTGATAAAAATAGGGTGAATAAATAACCCAATTACCAAAAGAATATTGTGTGGTTGTTGTAAAAATATTACATAAATAATTAGGACACCAGGTTTTCTTCTTTTTTGTATTTTCCAAAAGTGGCATTTTCAAACATGCAGTTTAAAAACCATCTTTACTAAAAACCTGGGTTACTAAATTCGGAGTTCAGAGAGCCTAAACTTTATTCCTCCATCTTATCTCAATGGGAAGTTATACTTGTAAGATGTTACCAAGTATCTCCCATGATATCCTATGGGACAGATAGCCTTTCAATAGTGAAAAACAAAATTGCCGTATTTCACTATCAGGACATGTCTCACACACACTAATACATGTCCTACCTTTCACATACCCTGCACCCTGCCCGTGGGGGTACCATGGCCTACCTGAGGGGTGTCTTGCATGTAAGAAAAGGGAGGGTTAGGGCCTGGCAAGAGGGTGCACTTGCCAGGCCAACAGGGCTGTTTACAACTGCGTGGAAACACTGTAGTGGCAGCTCTGAGATACCTTTTCAGGGCTACTCACGAGGGTGGCACAATCAGTGCTGCAGGCCAGCTATTAGCATTTGATTTACAGGCCCTGGCATACTGGGTGCACTTTACTAGGGGCTTACCATTAAATCAAATATGCCAACAATGGATAACCAATCATAATAGTAATTTATACGGAGAGCACTTGCACTTTGACACTGATCAGCAGTGGCAAATTGCCCCAAGCATCTAAGCCAGCATAAACGAAATCCTGCACAGCATAAAAAATACAGGAGGTATAGGCAAAAAGCCAGGGAAAACCCCGGAAAAGATGCCAAGTCTCACATGAGTCATTTATTCATGCTACCTGTTCTCCTTTACCTGCCTTATGTGTACTTGGAGGCAGTCTAGGTCCATAGGTTGTGTGAGGGCTGGTAATTTTCCCACCTTCTCTCACTGTGCATTGCAGCATGATTTTTAGTTAGGTTTACTGTGATGACTGTCAGCACATCCCAGACTTATCCCCATCTCACTTTTTAACATACATTTTTGAATAAACGCGCATCCCCACACAAGTCCTCTTTATGAGTATGTGATTAATTGTAATTTTGGCAGAAATTGGTTGAATCCGGATTCCAAGAGTTTGGGTAGGATGGTATTACACCCCTGGGGCTTTCCAATGGCATATTTCAGTAAATCCTGGTGGAATATAGATTGTTAAAACAGGTGGAAATGTGGAAAAACTTGGAAATCCACATAGAAATACATTTGTAAAAAACCTGAAACTTATTTACATGTATTAGAGCAACTTTGACCTTCTGTTTTTTCTTGATCGGTTAACACTGCTCATAGGAAGTTCCGAATTTGACTTTTGACTCCGGAGCAGTGAAAAGAATTAAGAAATGTACTTAGCTGAAACCTGTTTACATGTCTGCTACTTGTAAAGGTGGTTCCTCTGTTCCCAAAGGCTTAGCTAGCCACCTGATCATACTCTTTGTGTGAACTGTACCACGTGCTCGCTACAAGAAATGTGTGTGTGAGGGTATTAATTTGACATTTGCCTGTATATGTCAAGCTTGTCTCCACCTATGATTTCAGAAGGACCCCTGGTTAGTTAACTGATTCACAGGCTATCCTTTTTTTTAGGTCTGGCACTAGCCAAGACCTTTTGATTTTGCTAAAATCAAATATAATATACTCAGATAGGGTTACAGCCAACACTTTCCATTCACATTTTTATTCCACCCACTACAGCATACAGCATAGGGCAATGGATTAACCCACTTCAGCCACTGGATCCCTTCACTGTGAGTGACAGCATTTAACTAATGCTTTAGGTGCACATCCTTCCACAAAAATACTCCCTTTAGTGGCAGCGTGTCCTTTCATTATTTGAATTGGAGCCTGTTTTTGAAGCTCGTGTTATCTGCTGTCATGCACTGTTAGTGGTTTCTTCTAAACCCAGAGCATAGCACACGCTTTACCTAACTAATTCTATTATTTCATGTGTTTTCCCTATACTATTTCATTCTGGTTACCCTCTTTCTTTCCTTTTCCCCACTTCTCCCCCCTAGCCCCCTCCTGTTACTCTGATTCTCCTTTTCTTTCTGATTATCGTTACCTAATTATTCTAGTACTACAATATAAGATATGTCCATACCTTTTGTATTATTACTACATAATAGGATATGGAGATTGTACTGTTAGTTTTTCCTTTCGCTTCCTATTTGGGAATATCTTTCATACTCTATTACTGTGTTATTCCTTTTAATATTCTGCAATTAAGATCCATTATTATTTTTTCTTTTTGCTGCTCTGATGTTTTATGAATTTGATACTTGTTATGTATTTTATTGCATAATTCAAAAAAAAAATTCAACACAAAAAAATAAACCCACAGCATGGCTCTGTTCTGTGTGCACAGGGACAAACCAGTGAAAGTAACACCGCCGAAGGAGCGGGGTGCTGGCCCCACCCTGAGCTGCCTCGACTAGCAGCATTTGCTCCGACCTCAGATTTTGTGCAGATATCTGCTCATTTTCGTTTTGCATTACTTATATTCTTCAGATCAATTCTGGTCTTGCACAGAGTTACATGCAAAGGAAAGCGCCCACCTAAACGGGATCTGCCACCTTTGTTCCACACATTCAAAAAAATAATTCTTACATCATCCAATCTGGCAATTGGTTAGTGCTGTGGCACCCACGGATGCCTGTGAGCTCTGAGCCAATCTGAGCTCATGCCGGCTTTTGTTACAACGCTTCATCCTGCACCTTCAAAGCGTGAATGGCGCTCACCTGGTGATCGGGTGAATTTATTCCTTAAATTGCTTAAAAGTTTTTTTTTGGTTCCTCCTATTTAGGTTAATGCACTATTTTATTATGTATGTATTTAATTTTAATAGACGTATTATTTAGGGTTGCTATGAATGGCGTAATTCTGTCTAGCGTAATTACTCGCAATTACCATAAAATGACTCATAATTATGCGTAATTAAATAAGAAGCATATTCCAGCATTTAATGCTATTTTCGTAGTACAAAATGCACTCTCACACCCAAAATGGAACTGAGGATACATTTTGCACTACAAAAATAGCCCTAAATGCTGCAGGACATTAAGGACAGCAGCCAGCAGCTGGGCTCTCTCTTAGTTCATTGTTCCTGTAGTCCTACAGATAGTTTTTACCCCAAATTACTCTTAACTACTCAAGCTGACTCAATTGCGTAACTTCACATCAAAAGAGTAATGCATAGTTAATGAAATTACTCGGATTACTCCAGGGTACTTAAAATTTCGCCCAGACATAATGCTGTTGCCCTATTCAGGTCTTATGTCTCAAATTAGAAATGCATAATGTATCTTCCTGTCATTGCTTCTCTCTTCTGCGTTTCGCCTTCTACCACTAAGATATACGTCTGGGTTCCATGACGAAAAATATTGTTCTTGCTTTGAATACATTCTTGTTTGAGTTTAAACCGCTTTAATTTCCATTCTGGCCAGTTCTGTCCCTGTAATTGAAAACAGTCTCCAGGAAGAATGCAGGCAGCCAGCCAAGCCTGCACTTTCGAGTATTTTGAGACTATTTACGTACATGCCTCCACTCTCGAATCAGATGGAAGAATGCCGGATTTTCGTCAAAACATGAGTTTATATTTAACTTTCTCCTTATGGAAACTCGCTCTACTAAAATGCAGGTCAACGGGGAATGGAAATTGCCCCAATGTAGTTCTCTAACATCTCGCTTTGGTAGTGACATGTACGATTTGCATTTTTTATTCCTCTATTGTGGGACCCGGCACAAATTAACTGCTGCCATGTGGCTGCTATATATACATTCTGCAGTAGACATCTTGAGTAGTTTCATTGCCAAGGTTTGTTGACAACAACAGACAGGTGCACTTAGAACCTCTATTTTTTTAGTTTTTATGGGCATCGCAGGAAAATGTGATTCTTTTTATTTTTTTTACAACCTTTATTTTTTGTTTTTCTACAAAGTCACAGTGGGTATACAGTTACCAGCGTGAGGTCAGAGGACAAAGTACAATTATTAAACAGTACATTATCACTTAGTACATGACTAGTTGCCTTACATTTAGGAGCTTCACAACAAAAATATCAGGGACACCAGCTCCCATCTTCCTCAGTCATACTGACACACACATCTGAAGCATGCCGATCACACACATCTACCTCAGAGGAAAATGTGATTCTTAATGATGAAAATGAATGATACCATTGGCTTTGAATTGCTATAGCCTTGAAACATAGTTTAAACACAGAAGGCAGAGTACAAACACAAAAAGGATTATGAATGAAAACGAAACATATCTCTGTTCTCAGAGGAGAGGGAAGTTTCAGCTTCTATGGAAATAGTCAACTCTATTTATTTTTATCTTTAAGTCATCCACCTCATGGCATCCTCCACTTTTTACGTCTGGTGTAATCAAGACTTTTTGATTTTACTAAACGTTTCTGTAAAAACTTCTTCCTCACAGGGGCTTTCAATCAGCCCTCTTCAGTCACAGGCCTGCAAACTGCATGGGCAATTGGTCATCCCATTTCAACCACTGGCTCATGTCACTCTGAGTGACAGCATGCTGCCCATTCACAATGAGTACATCCGAACACTAAGCAGGTCCCTTAAGTACCAGGAACTATGGCAATGTGGTCTTTTTGAGGCCAAATACATTTTTGCTTTTAGCCATTTTTTAGTTTGATGAGGGCTGGCAGTTTCCCCAAAACTAAGGGTTTGTAAAAACCATGACCAAAAACGATCACCGACAAAGTCAGCAGGCTGGTGGAGAATGCCAGCCTATGGACTTTGTTATTTTTTGTCAATAAACTTTTGAGACTCTGACATAGATGTAAAGAGATTTCTTTAACATCGATTTCTGTTGCAAACTCCATAACTAGAGAGCAATTGTATTGTGTGGTAAGGCACCACCACACAGAATTGGGATTTCCATGTGGGGTATTATTGCACCAGGAGATCCATGACTCTTATATTTAAGGTTGCAGCAGTTTATATATAACTGTATGTATATAAAGGATTATAGATAGGTAGCAGTGAATTACAAAAATGTATTTCCCTGAGGGGTCGTGAGTGACATCAAATAAACGAGAGTAAAGCTCGAGTTGGTTAGGATGTAACTCAGAAACCTGTGGGGAAAAAAATCCCCTTATTTTAAATGTTACCCATCTATCATTTTATGTTAATTATGCAGAAGGAAATAGGGGAGCCAGACATAAGATGACTTTTCTTTCCTGTCTCAAATTATGAAAAAATAGATGGCCTCCACCCCCAACACTCACTGAGCCCGATTCACAAAATTGAACAGAGACAAAAGTATAACTTTACTACTCGTAAATGCCCTTTGTGAATACCAAAAGTCATCAAGTTAGACTTACATGTCAGTTTACCTTTGTGAATCAGGCTCAATGTGTCTTTCCAAAGCTCTGCTTTCTGCTTTCCAGTGTTACTTTGACAAGCTCTGAGAAAAACCAGCCAGAACTGCGTGGAATTCCTTTATGGAGTATCAACAGCGAGTTACACGTTCTGTTCCCAGCCATTGCTGTGTCATAGCAGTGAATTACTGGATATAGCATTCAGTCATTCACACTAATGCTTCTCTATGAGAGTTATGCATAACAATATTGTTACTCATAAAGATCACCATCTCTGTGAATCAGGCCCTGTGCTACATCCGCCTGGACACCCCCCTGCCCCTCAGGCTTAATCCCTTCTATTAAAGTTTGCATTAAGCAGAAGTCAGTCCTCTGAGGGTTTGCTATGGATTTTACTATTCCAGGTTGTGTTAAATATAGAGGAAATAAATAAAGCACACAGTTAAGTAGATGACTTAACCTTAATAGCTCATGTCACTCTGAGCCGAGGCCCCTCGGACCCACCCCTCACCCTCCTCCTCCCTGTTGTTTGATTTCTTGATGAGAGAATCATGGCTGAGCATTAAAATAGACAGAGGTTTGCTTTGTTTTAGCCTCTTTGGTTTAAAGGGCTATGTGGAAATTGATGTGTATTCTGAAAGCATTCTTATCTTCCTTTTAAAGTGTGAACAGCAAAGCATTCCTTTCCTTATTTCATTGTTTTTAATCCTTGCAGCTGTCTGAGATACAAAGAGGGGGGTGGAGAGAGGCTGGACACCAGCAGACGGCTGCCAGGCGCTCCTAGCCAGGGATGGCTGCTCTGCTCAGGCCAAGAGAAACAGATGACACATCTATTGTTCAACCTCTCGGAGCACATGCAGACCCTGAGAACAATGAGAGAAGACTCCTGCCTGGCTAGGAACTGCACATTTAGGGCCTCATTTTCTAGTTTCTGACGCAGGGCAGTGCAGTAAGCCATTTTGCTATGAGATACGGCACATTCCTGTCCTCTTCCACTGCGCTTCCAATTGGCTGCCTTGTGCTAATGCAGGCACCCTTGTACTATGGTGCAAGGGTGTCTGCTTTGTAGGAACGATTGTTTTTGTACAGGAAGGGGCACCTTCCAGCACAAAAACAATCAATGGAAGTGTTTTCCTCCTTCTATGTGTCTTGCAGTTAAAAATGAGGAGAAATAAAGTTATTTCTCCTCGTTACGCCAGGCGTAAGCTTTTGACACATTTCCAGGTTTACAAGTCCTTGTAGATCTGGGAATGCGTCGAAATCCATAGGTGCTGCGTGGGAACACCCATTGCAACGCTCATTGAACGCTTCTTTGACGCAGAGTAAGGCAGCGCAGCGACTTGCGCTCTTTCCCTTACTCCATATCTATGAAGCCATGAAAAACCACGCAGGGTTGCTCTGCGTGGTCTTGTAGATATGGCTCTGCATTCTGCACTGCCAGAGCCTCATAAAAAGTAACAGACAGGTGGCGCAAGGGGCTTGTAAATAAGCCTCTTAGTAAACTGAGTGAGGGAGGAGAAAATGACTGTGCAGGAGAAACAAACCTTTGGACTTTGGGTCTGAAAGGTCTCCAGCCTCCAATGTTCATCGCCTGTTGTCAGCTCCTCCATTGATGAGATTCCTTAGGTAGATCCAAATCAGTCTTCCCTCTTTTAAGGTGGGTAAACCTAGAGTTTTGGGACAGTCTTAATAAGCATACACTTGTTACTATGTCTCTTCTATTCTAAGCTGTATCCCATATAGTGATGTGATAGGAAACTGAGGGGCATATTACCAAGGCAATAGGCGATAGGCAATTATCGTCGATTTAGCGGCCGCTAAGTGGCGATAGATCTATCGCCCTATTAGCAAGCTGTCGCAAACTGATGTTAGCGACAGCCTTTAGGCGATAGCAAGCGGTTTGGGACCCGCTTTGCATGTCAGCAATGTTTATCGCTAATGACATGCAAAGTGGGCGTACCCAACCAGTTAGCGACTGAAAGCAGTCGCTAACATCGCTATCGCCTATTAGCAAGGCAGGCGTAGCGTTGGAAATATTCACGCTAAGCGCGAATATCTCCAAATACTAACACGTGCCCAGACCAGTTCTTAGCCATGCTATCCAATGGGAGGTGGATAACATGGCTAAGAGCATTTTGTCACTAATGGGTGAATATTGCTGTGTTCTCAGCGATATTCACGCATTTCGCCGCTATCGCTGGATATTTAAGCACAATGAAGAAAAACGTTGCTAATAGCATGTTTTCTCCGCTAACATATCCAGCGATAGGCAGCGATAAAAAAATCGCCGCTAAGCCTATTTAGCGATAAATATGGCTACTTGTTGGTAATATGCCCCTGAATCTCAAAAGTATTTAAATCAGACAGGTAACACACATGCATACCTGTGCACAGACAGCCATGCTCCCTTCCAACAACAGTTGCCCTCCAGAACCAATTCCCTTTTGCCCCATTTGTTTTGGAGTTATCTCCCACTTGGTAAACTTGCATGACTGCTACACATCGTTAAGAAAGAAGATTTAACAGTGAATGTACAGCATCAGTAAATTGCTAACAAGCGTAGAACATTTTGCATTAGCCCCTCCCATGCTAGTGACGAACCCCAGCCGTCATGCCCCGCGGTGGGCGTGTGCTGATGACGGCTGGGGTTCGTCACGACCCCGCCCTGTTCTTTTGTTTACCGCACTGCAGTAAAATCGCGGCCGCAGCAAAGGGGTTAAATGAAAGTATAGCATGTAGCCATTAAAAGACTCAGGTAGGCTGCCTAAATCCCAGATCACTTCTCCTGATCCATGCACCTCGCCATTCCCTGTAAGAGGCCAGGGTTGACTGACGGTCAGTAGTGGTCTGTGGTCGGAGTGCTGCTGTGCAGTGACGTGGGGTGGGGGTAGTAAACTACGGAATACGGCCAAATACAGGTAAGTAAACATATAAATGAATAAAATGAACTTCGTTGCGCGCACTGCATTGCCAAATGCGATGCAGTGCCTGCAATAATATTCAATTTATTTATTTATATTTTTACTTACCTGTATTTGGCTGTAGTCCATAGTTTACTAACGCCCACCCCATGTCACCGTCCGGCAGCACTCCTACCACCGACCTCTACTGCTGACGGTGCCAGTGGCAACAAAGACATTCAACAATGTGGAGGCTCCAAGGGTTTGGAAAAAGTTGTTCTCTGAGCTTGCAAACTCGAAGCCTCAAGATAGCAAATACAGGAGCCTGAAGGAACCCATACAGCACTCCCTTTCGTGTTGATGGTAGCCTTTCTTAAAAGAAAAGGCTGCATTCTTGCACACAGGTAAGAAAGGTCAAATGTCACAAAACTAAGGAAAGAAATCCAGTGAACTCTTAATAAGAAAGGCTCATGTCAATGACAGCAATCTTCGGGTTTCAATGCTGGCATGATTTCAGTCATTACTCCTCCCTTTGTGCCTTAATATGTGCAAGAGGAGATCATGCTAAGTCTGTGCAAGTATGCTGCACAGCAAACACGTTTGATGTCTAAAGACCTCACTGATGCTGCTGCTCAAGCCATTGAAACTGTTTTCCAATACACCAGGAAGTCTGCCCAAAGTCTCTGACCTTAAACTTTCCCTTTGGTGGCTAGAAGTTCCTGAAAAATATGTTACCGGTGTAGGATGGGTACAATCATTTCTCAATTACAGAACTTCATCCAGATAGTACCAATCAGAGTCTTGTATTCCAACCAGCCCTGGCCTACCTGTGTTACAAGACCAACGCCTCATTTTAGATTAGGGCTCTACTTTTCTTCTGTCTCAATTTCCCAGTCTATGAAAAACGTATGTTTTAAGTGGGAAGATAAACCCCCTTCAGCACCCTATAACTGACGACACGTTGGTTACCAATAGATGGCCAATAGTTCCCTATGACAATCCTCCCAGCCATATCATAAGTAGGGATTCTCGCAGTTCCAATTTGGGAAGTCTTTTAGTCCTCTAGCATTGCTGGTCCTAAATCACCAATGACTCCTGAGCCCTCTGAGTGGTGTTTGATGAATATTCTATCCCTCTAAGGACACCCTTGCTGCTCATGACCCGTTGCTCAGAAATACTCATGCCTGCGACCCTCCGAAGTTTGTATAAAATTTACTGATTTTATGTAGGCTATATTTTTCTAATTGTTCTATTTGTACTGTGCCCTCATTGTAAAGCGCTCAGATACCCTACCCTGGGTCTGATCCGTGCTATAGAAAACTCTAAAAAAAAAAAATGCTGTATCACTCCTTTGGGTGGCATCATTGAGCTTATCTCTGCCTCAGTAAGTCACAAAGTTATACATTTTCACCTCTTAGGAGTCATAGAGTCCCTTTCAGTTTGCGAAAGTACTCGACAGCAATTTCTTTCTACAGAAAAACCATGGGATTAGATTGTTACGGATATTGTTGGTCTGATGATTGGTATGGCACAGGGACGTTTTCCAGGTGGCCTGAGTTGAAAATGTGAATGATATCCATACCATTTGTGTTATAACTTTTTTGACTGAAAAAAATTAGCGGGAGGGGAGGTGGTCCCAGATTCATTACCTATGGATAATGCAGTCCAGATTACTTCTACAGAAATGACTCGATTTTTGAGTGAGACGGGTATAGATCGCAAAAGGTATTTGTTATATTATCCAGAAGTGAATGTAATGGTGGAGAAACAAAAAAAAAAATTTAAAGAAGCAGTTGAAGTTTCCAAAAATTCTGGCAGAGATTGGAAGTTAGAAGTGAAGAAACAGGTGGAGGCATATCACGTCATGTCAGATGGCACTACTGTTTAAGCTAAATTTGAGATATTTAGAGGGAGGAAAGTCAACACCATGGTGTGTACTACTTGTATGAATGGAGGGAAGTTGGTTGAAGATGTTGGGAGAGATGCTGAGTGGAGACAGATAAAAGAAATGAAGGGTGTTGAGCAGAAAGTATATGTTGATGATAGGAAAGGGGTGAAAAAGCGTATTGTAAATATCAGTGATTTGGTTCGGGTAAAGGCTCATGTGAGGCATGAGCAGATATATATATTTAGTAGGCCTATGCAGGTCTTGAAAGTCTCCAGGAGTGCTGTCAAAATGGAGAACTCATGAAACCGGAATTTGACCAGGATTGTGAAAGTCAAGTTTATTGACAATGAAAGTGGACATCAACATATAGAAAAGAAACTCTAGGCTCAATAAGAGTCAAGATCAAGGGAAATGAAAGGGTCTAGCGGAAGCATGAAGAGACCCAATATGTTTAAAGATTGTATAATGTATAAGTGACTGTGAACGATATTAGAGTTTGTAGTTTAGAAGTGACTTGGGGCCTGATTTATATGTTAGCAGAGAATGAACTCCATTGCAATGGCGACGGTGTTCTCTCCCTGCCAATATAGTGGTCTGCCTGCCTGGTTTAATGTGGGCAGACCATAGGTTTAGTCATGGTAAAGACTACTCTGTCTCCACTATGATTGAACCTCTCTGACAGCCCTGTGGAGAAAGGGCCATCAGAGGGAGACCCGATTTAGAGAGGTAGAATTAAAGGTCAGCTTTTACTGCCCGTCACCATCAGGCAAACCCTGGTGGTAAGCGGTAGTGAAATGCCCCCTTCCCATGGGAGAGTACTGCTATGGCATGGGGATAATTTTCTTTTCAAAAGGAAAATCCTGCTTTGGGATTTTCTTTTTGAAATAAAAACAGCTTGGTTCAAGGCTCAGTGTTGTTGGCGGAGCACTGCACCAAACTGCAAAAGGCATTCACAGGAACTGCCCTGATAGCTGTTCCTACCAATGCTTTTGAAATGACCACCAGCTTAACAGTCATTTTCTAAATTAGGCGGGCGGCACCTCTGTCAGGAGGATGGAGTTATTTACACTATCACCTTGGCAGGGAAAGCGGGATGCCCAACCAACATTTAGATCTGTCCCTATGCCAAAATATTGTAGATTCTCTCTGAATCTGCACTTGTGTGATCTAAACCAGCTCCTTCTCCTCTAGAAGTTCCAGTTGTTACCTTTGGTCCAGGAAAATAGAAGCTATTCTCCCCAACAACTGCTTGCTCTATGTAGCCCTGTAATGCTTACATCTGTGTAGATAGCAAAAAAAAAAAAACAGATATCGGAGGAGGCATAATGGAGAATAAGACAGACAGTACTATAATTTTGCTAGAAATATGATACTACATTTTGAAGTAGATGTCACAATCTGAATCCACCTATTCTATCATCCTCAAAAAAGGGATCCACAGAGTTAGATATCAGATTACATTTTAAGTCAAAGACAGATATCATATCACAACTTTTGAAAACATTAATAGAAAACAACCCAACAGACTCTACAATGGGAAGCCAGAAGTCAGAAGATTTAACAGTTAATTTCAGTCATGCTTTAATAAATGTAGAGCTTTCTGTATCATATACAATTCTAATTTGATGACTATCAGTCGGATGTGACATAGCCAGTCTGCACAGATATGGTATCTTTATAAGTTTAGAAGAAGGCGGGCATTGAACAAACCATTGTTATGATTCCTAAACATCAGAATTTGGAAGACTATACAGTGGCAGTTTAGGAGAAACCCATACAGGTGGTTCTTGATATGCATACTTTTTGGTCCATTACATACTCCAGCCAATCAATCGAAAATAACTCAACAGTTTGAAATCATACACAGTAGAACCAGTGAAGGAAGTCTTAAAGTGAAATTGAAATGTATACCTAAGTTGGCAGCAGAAAGCTGCATCAACACATTCTTGAAAACTGTGAATGATAACTTGTTTGAATTATAGGATAAAAAGGCAGACGGTAATGATATACAAGAGAATTTTTTATTAGAATTTTCAAGATGATACACATGCTAAAATCAGACCTCCTGACACAGGAGGGAAAAGATAATTGTGTGGCCTATCCGTAATGGTAAATTTAAGCATGAGTAAATCTACAAGTGTAAATTTACGGTTACACTTTAGAGTAAATTCCCTACTTTTGGCTATTCACAATTTCTAAGTGTAAATTTGCTTCAAAGTATATTACAAAAATGTCTTCACTCCCTGAAATGGGGCCAAATGTATGAGGTTACATTTATTACTTATACCTTTTCACACATAGGCAGAGCTATATGCCACATATATGTGAATCTCTGCCACTGTGGTGGAGATCTCCCTATGGTAAAGAATAGGGAAAATGATTCAACTTTATTCATCTTATAAGAAAGTTATTATTTATGTTACTGTAAAATAAATTAAAATAATTATTTTTACCCTAGAACTGACGAGTGAATACATGATTATTAAACAATCATTTAATTAAATGTTATTCATATATTTTAAAAACATTATTTTTAAACAATGAAATAATAGATATCCCCAGATACAGGAGATATTCTCATAAAAAAAGATAGGAAAATGTTAGATGAAGATTTCCACTTCTAGGTTTGTGAATTACATTTTGAACTAAGTTAGTAGTACTAATCTAGTCATTTACATACTACAAAATGTTGTTTGTGAATCAGGCCATATATATGTGAAGGCTTATTTCCAAAGGCAGCACATTCACAAAAGCCATAAAAAACACAGAAAATCACGAAACAAGTTGGGGTAAGCCATTCTACTACAGGGTACATCTTAAGTTCTACAGTTCATAAATCCATGGGTGTGATCAAGAGATTCAGGAATTCCACGTAAAATATGTGAAGTTACATTTGCTTACTTTACAAAAAAAACAATAGTTACTCAAAATAGTCAACAAAGCCTTTACAATGTCTACAAGAGCTGCTATGGAATCCAAGAAAATAAGAATATCATCTAAGTATGCAAGGACAAATTGGTTGAAAAATTCCAAAAAAGACATTGCTTTTGAAAAGCACAGTCGCGGCCGCCACATTATGAAGGTGGTATGGCGCGGGGGAAAGACAGGTGGTAGGGGGGAGGAGAAAATCATAATTTTTAAAAACTTACCTTTCGCCCCGCAGTCTCCGATGGCTGCCTCCCACCTCAGAGCTCCCCCAGCAGTCTCTTGGAAGGCAGAGGCTACTCAGCCAATCCAGATGAGGCTCTGCTGGAAGCGTCTGAATTGGTCTGATGGGCCTACTCTGCCGCTCAGACACTGCCTGTGAGCCTATGACAATTCTCCAACCCGGCTGTGAACACAGCGGCGTGCACAGCAGGGTTGGAGAAATAGAAGTGCGCATGTATGTTTGGCCGGCTTAGGACGGCAGGCCAAACATACATGCGTACTTCTAAGTGCCACCACCTGCCTGTCAAGGCCCGACTCGACCCACCCTCCATGAATGTCAAATCCAGTCAAATAAAAATAAAATGATATTGTTTCTTTTTTTGATCAAATTTGTTTTTATTGATTTTAGTTTTCCAAGTACAACAGGTGGCATATATATGCAGGTTTACAGCCATACATGAGGTTATTTGCCTATAGCGGGCATATGCTGTCTTTCGGGTTGGCATGCACGGGTATATCTGACATGTTAAGAGCATTGCTCGCGCAGGAGCGAGGTTAGTGCATGTTACAGATTATATGCAATACAGCTCTGTAGCAGTGTGTTAACATCCTGCGATGTATAAAGTCTTTCCCTGTTCGTTCACCTTGGGCTTCTAAACAGATATCATTTGTAAGAACAAAGAAAACCATAACAACAACAGCATTACCCGGTGTATATACATTTATCTTCCTCAACCCAGCCCATGCTCCCCGCCTCCAGCGCTCACTATCCACTTACTGATTGTGTCTGTGCATCAGCTATAACTACTTCTGCTTGGAGTCGCAACCAATGAGTAGAGCCTAGCTGGAATATCGCAGCAGTGCGTCAGTGGATGGCATGCCCCACTCATGTGTTCAGCACCAGTTATCTCTGGGCGCCCCCCAACCCCTCCCCCTCCGTCTGTTGCAGCGCGCAGAGCATTAGTTCACAAAGGGTCGCTATGGTTTTTATTCCCAGCCCCAGTGTTTCTTCCCTCAGGTTGGCAACTCCCTCCACCTTAGCCCATGCCAAAAGCGAAAATGGTATAGTCCAAAGCCATGTTTTTAATATAAAGTCAGGGCCTTCTGTGGTCATATCACTGAAAATACAAGATTTGAAAAAAATATCATTGTTTACGGGTGCTCGTGGAAGACAATTTCTATTAACTAGAATCTAGAGAATGCAAAAGTGATTCTGGTATTTTACTGTCCTATGCTGGTCGTTTCCTATCAAGAAAGTTAAATAGAGGCAGTTGCCAGAATAATTAAAAAAAGGAAGTCCCTTAGCAGAAGTCAATTCTGTTATTTTACTGACCTCTGCTGGTCTTTTTGTATCAAGACAGTTAACTTAGACAGTTGAACAGAAAAAAGTCCCTAAGCGGAAGCAGACAAGTCCTAGGGCTGATCTCCAGATCCCACAAAGTACATGCACATATAAGTACATAATAAGTATATACTGAAGTATATACAAGAGGTCTCGAATGCTCGACTTAAGTATTACCACAGGAGTACTCTTTTATACACTCTTACATGCTTTTGTGAAAATGCGTCTAAAACGTCCAGCTCAGTATTAATGAAAGCGAAATTTGGACACAATCCTTTCTGGTTGTACTATATATGAATACTAGCAGCCCGTCCCGACCTTGTCCGGGAGCAATCAGGCTTCGCCGACCCCCGCCCGCCCCGACATTGTCCAGCAGCCCGGGACCCCACCCGCCCCGACATTGTCCAGCAGCCCGGGCCCCCGTCCGCCCCGTCCCCCGCCTGCCCCGTCCCCCGCCTGCCCCGTCCCCCGCCTGCCCCGACCCCCGCCTGCCCCGACATTGTCCGTGGGTCCCCCGGAGCCTTACCTCAGCCGCCGCTCCTCCCCCGCGCTCCTCAGTTCACCGCTCCGCCGCTTCTTGCCGCTCGTCACCACTCCTCCCACCTGTCCGCCGGTCCTCACCGCCTGTCCGCCGCTGGTCACCGCTCCTCCCCCGCGCCATGTCCGCCGCTCCTCCTCACGCTCCTGGACGCCGCTCCTCCCCGCGCTCCTGACGTCAGCACGAGGTCGCGGCCGGTGCTACTTCAAAGGGACTATTTTTTTTTTTAAGGTACATTTTTTAAAGAACGCATATTTTTATAGTTTATATAGCCTATGTCCATCAGCACACCCTGACGATTACAATGATGTATCGGGTGTGTGGATTGGCGCTGTGGTTCCCGAGTTTACCCGCCTCAAAGGTTCAAAGTTCTTGCTTTATAATAGTAGTATAGATTCCCATTTTAGATGTTTTGTGGCTGAATCGCAAAGGCATGCAAGAGTATGTAAAAGAGTAATACAGGAGTACTACATTAAGCACTCCAAATTTTGGGCCTCATTTACAAGTCCTCTGCGCCACTGAGCGTCACTTTTTTTTTACGCTCCGGTGGCACAGTGTGCTGGCCCATATTTATAAGGCCATGCAAAACCACACTGCGTGACATTTCATGGCCCCCTTTCATGCAGTACTCTGCATGAAATGGGCGTTCCATGGGTGTTGCTGTGGGTGTCCCTAGCAACACCCATGGAATATGACGCATTCTCAGATTTACAAGGTTTCATAAATCTGAGAATCCGTCAGATTCCTACGCCTCCTCAGGGAGGCGAAACAAGGAGAAATACCTTTATTCTCCCTGTTTTTCCTTTTTCTATGTATGCTGCATTCTCCAGCACACATAGAACGAGAAAAACACCTTTCATGATTGTTTTTGTGGAGGAAGGTGTCCCTTCCTGCACAAAAACAATCATCCCTGCAACGCAGGCACCCTTGCACCCTGGCGCAAGGGTATCTACTTTTGCGCATGACAGCCCATTGTGCGCCAGCACAGAGGTAAAGGACAGGAATGCACTGTTTCTCATAGATATGGCATATTCCTACCCTTTTCTTTTGATGCAGGGCAGCTCAGCAAGATTCCTCGCGGCACAGTCCTGCACCAAAACCTCGTAAATGAGGCCCCACATATTTTGAATAGGACCCAGAGCTGTGGAGACAGAGGCAAATGTATCCAATTCCAAGGCAAGATCTCCTAGATCATTTTGATGTCAATTTGTATGATAAATTTGAATGATTCAAGTACAGGCTAGCAACTTTATCATTATTGGGGGCCCAGGTAACCACACTAAGGGTCTGATTAGGATGTCGGGTGGACCAGCACCGACAGGCCATCGGTGGCAGTCTGTCTGACATCCTTAGTATCGTTTCGAATCCCAGATTACATTGCCGGCGGTTGGATTGATTTGGGCTGGGGAAAGACCGCCACCTCCGACAGGTTAAAGGTGCTCCCCAGACGCCAAGCACCGTTTGCTAGGCACCACATGGTGCCTGCCACACGGTGCATGGATGTTTGAAAAAACATCTCTTTTTCTATTGTGGCCTGTACTGGAGGCCTTTTCCAGGCCGCAGGACATGCCGCAATAGAAAAAGGGCATGTTTACGACCACCTGCACGTAATTGGGCTGTTGGAACTGCCAACTCCTGGTTGGATGGTTCCATGCCTGAAGCGATGGCAGTCGGATGCTCATCCGACCGCCATCATAATGAGGCCCTATGTAGCTGTTTTGGAATACATAGGAGAACTTTTCAAAGGAAACCTCTGTAATACACCTCTAGAAATTGATGCTCAAGGTCACGCCTAAATTTCATGGCTGGAAAATTTGAGAAAGGAGGTTTCATAGAGAAATTCATAGAGAGCTGAGAAAGAGTTGGAACCTGAGTAGAGGGACACCCATTCTGCCACATACATCTTGAGGTTACAAAAATTATTGATTTGGAAATGTCTTGCAGGTCCTCTGACATCATAGTAATGTCTTCCCATGGGCTATTAACAGGCAACTATAAGGGTATATCATAAGTAGAGCTCCCGGTTTTATGGTATATATTTTTGGGCCATTTCCGTCTGTATTTATCCATATTTATTTTGTGTTTGCGTATAAATGAGGTCTTAAAACTGTACATTTCCATATCTATTTAAGTGACAGACGCACACTCATACTTTGATGTCTGTCATGTATTAGCTATTTAAGCTGCCAAATATTACACAATATATACACTGGTAGATATTAGCACTATACCATAAATATATGTTAACATAGTTCGTTATTTAAAGACATTTCATCCTGTTTTTAAAATTTCCCATGCTGTCCATCTGTTCAGCTACTGGCCTATAATTCATGAACGAAAGCACAGCGAGTCACTTAAAAGAAGCACAATTTTCTGTATTTATCCACTTTTAAAGATAAATGCAGACAGAAAACACATTATTTTCTGTCTGTATTTATCTGTAAAAATCTGTAAAAACGGAAAACCGGGAGCCTTCATCATAAGTGAATTAAAGAAACGCCCTCTCGTCAGCCATGAAGAATCAGTAAATAAATAAATAAAAGAATTTAAATTGCTAGTGACACTTGAGGAATACTACTGTCTAAAATCCTGTCGACAGGTGGGGGACAGCTTCAGCCTCTGTGGAACTGGCACTAGATTTTATGGATGATCAGAACTCGCCGAGTTTCACTCCATGGAATTCCACAGAATTACATAAAAACTCTGTCAGATTCAGCGAAGTTCCGCCAATGGGCAAAAAAATTGCATTCTGTACTGCTCATGGCGCAATTTAGCACCCGTAGTGTAAGCAGAGTTGACAAATCTACTCAAGAGGCAGCAAATCTGCTCAAGAAGCAGCCCTACGACCGGTCCCGCTCGCCACCAGAATCCGCGGTGATTCCTGTTGGAGCAGAGACGATCGAGGACCCTCCTTACGGACCCGAACTACCATATCCGGGTCACTATCCTAACTGACTTTCTGATTACCAAAAAGATGTTATAACCAGATGAAGAAATGACAAAGGGTCACCAAATAGAATAAACCTTATTTCTGAAATACTTTTTCACCATTAAAAATTCACAAGAAACTGTCAACAAAGAATTGCTAAGAATTGAAAACCAGAACGGACTATATTGACTGTTCAAGCCCTGAAGAAGTCCCTGGTCGGGACGAAACGCGTTGGCGGTTCCAAAAGTGATGCTGTCAAAAGTTTTGAAAGATTGAACAATAAAGAACATTTGAAATTGGAAACATAGGCCTGTGTGTGAAACTAAACTTTCTTTGACCTATCGATTGAAATAGACTGTGTCTAAAGTGTGCTGGGCTACTATGTGTTGCTAAATTTTGAAGGTTAGGTTCGTTGAATCAGCCTTTAAACTAGGGGAGTATAGGGAATTGCGCTCCCAGCCCTTTGTTTGCACCTTTTTGTTTACTATAACTAATAGGGACTTATCAGACTAGTGCTGGCATCTTATGCTTTAATTCCCTTCTCTTTTGTTTGAACTATAAGGGTATATCATAAGTAGAGCTCCCGGTTTTATGGTATATATTTTTTGGCCATTTCCGTCTGTATTTATCCATATTTATTTTGTGTTTGCGTATAAATGAGGTCTTAAAACTGTACATTTCCATATCTATTTAAGTGACAGACGCACACTCATACTTTGATGTCTGTCATGTTTTAGCTATTTAAGCTGCCAAATATTACACAATATATACACTGGTAGATATTAGCACTATACCATAAATATATGTTAACATAGTTCGTTATTTAAAGACATTTCATCCTGTTTTAAAAATTTCCCATGCTGTCCATCTGTTCAGCTACTGGCCTATAATTCATGAACGAAAGCACAGCGAGTCACTTAAAAGAAGCACAATTTTCTGTATTTATCCACTTTTAAAGATAAATGCAGACAGAAAACACATTATTTTCTGTCTGTATTTATCTGTAAAAATCCGTAAAAACGGAAAACCGGGAGCCTTCATCATAAGTGAATTAAAGAAACGCCCTCTCGTCAGCCATGAAGAATCAGTAAATAAATAAATAAAATAATTTAAATTGCTAGTGACACTTGAGGAATACTACTGTCTAAAATCCTGCCGACAGGTGGGGGACAGCTTCAGCCTCTGTGGAACTGGCACTAGATTTTATGGATGATCAGAACTCGCCGAGTTTCACTCCATGGAATTCCACAGAATTACATAAAAACTCTGTCAGATTCAGCGAAGTTCCGCCAATGGGCAAAAAATATGCATTCTGTACTGCTCATGGTGAAATTTAGCACCCGTAGTGTAAGCAGAGTTGACAAATCTACTCAAGAGGCAGCAAATCTGCTCAAGAAGCAGCCCTACGACCGGTCCCGCTCGCCACCAGAATCCGCGGGTGGAATGAAACATACCGCCTACCCCTACTAAGTTTTCTGTCATTTCTCTTTTGCTTTTGTCAGCTGCATTGTGGTCTTCCGAGTGCTGTGGATGGATGTAGTCCGATGTGTGTTAACAGAACTGGCCCACTTCCATGAAGCCTTCTGAAACCTACATGTGCCCAGCAATGTTGTGTTTCTCGCTTTGTGAGATTTCTGAGCAATTAATCAAAATCTATACCAGGGGTCAACCTTACATTTTTCTAGACTAGGCCAATGGGCTGGCAAAGCAACGATTACTCTAGTTCTTTTCTCATTACACTAGTCAAACTGAGAATATTACAGAAATATTTACTAAGCACCCGGCGAGACTATTCAGATTCATGGTTATTGATGTTTATCTCCATGCTCCACCCTGTGTGCAACGCCATACTGGCCATTCTAGAATTTTCCTGGCTTTTCCATGAAGACGCTGGGGTTCTGCAACACAACCTTTAACAGTCATTATTCAGTTGTTCCCCCTGCTACCAAGGAGCAGTACCTGCTGTTTATGTGTTCTTTGAATATAGCCCTGCCTATGCACACTCTACATGTTATTCTTACCACACATTTACACAGAGGCGCTGATTTTACACCCTTTGTTGAAGCAACCCAGGCTTCGCTGAGGGTCCTCGGTCACTTTGTCACACATCCCCACAGGAGAATCAGACTTCATGCCTGCCACTCTCTTGGATGCTGCGTGCTAACGTGCAGGTGCTTGTGAACTGCTACACCTGCCCTCATCTGTTTTATAGTACATGGGATTTTGTAATCCCTGTACAAGCGTCAGTCTCTAATTTCTTTATAATTGGCAACTTGTGACACACCCAGTCGCTGATTATAAAGAAAAGACGTCAGAACTTGCCAATTATAAGGTATTACAATTGAGTTCTGATGTCACAATGCCTGCTGCCAGCAGCTGAAGTGAAAGGCAGGTCGGGTCACAGAGAATAATTGAAGCAGCTGTTTAAACCAACGAAAATGGAACATTCCTTTTCTTTCTTCTATTCTATTTCAATAGGTTACAATGACAAGCAGAGAGAACACGTTGATTTTTTGCACTCCTTAGATAGAGAAAAGCTAGAATCTTTCTGCATATTTGTACACAATCTGAGCTACTGCAGCTTTTTATAAAAAAAACTGACTTGTATTGAACTGTTCCTAATATCTGTTTGCAACAAATATCTAATAGGTTTTTGATATCTGTATAATTTTGCACTAGAGGTTATATATTTATTCTTCATGTTTGCAAACATGCACGTTCTTTCATATGAAAGAACTAGGCACCAAGGTTTTAAGTGGTTTGTGGATATTGCAAATCACCTCGGAGTTCCATCACCTTATAAAGGAACTTAGCCTGCGGCCTCGTTCCTCGATATGGTTACAGAACTCTTCTGTGACTTGCAATATCCTTATTATGTGCATCAGGGGGTACTTTATCACTTATATTATATGCATTTCCAATGCTTGAACCCCTGGGCCTCCACCTCGCATCACAGAAACCAAAACATGGCACTCAGATATGGAACTGGTGATTCACAACCTGTTATTGGTGAGGGTCGTATATAAAATATGAAATTTCAAATTGCTGGGTTCACTTTTAGGCACTGCTGAACTTCCTGTTTTGATAGTGTAAAGGGCTTCCCCAAGTATTTTACTGAAATAGATAAGATTATCTGATCCACAGAAGTATAGATCATTGATGTGGAAATAACTGGAGTCTGCTCACGTTGTCTTTTTTGCCTTAGATTCTCTTGATTTATTGCCATCCTTATTTGAACTGCAAGTAGCAGTATATTATTTTCCCAAGAGTAAATCTTGTACAGTACAGTACACATGCAAACTGGAAAATGTCTGAAGAAAAAAAGTTTGGGCAACTTTACATCTACCTCGAAGAGGATTATTTTATTTGCCATACAGACCTATCTACGATTTTCAGTATAGGAGTTTGTGTCACAAATCATTGCTGATTGCCTTGGAATGCCTGTGTACCACCCATTGAGTGCGGTATTGAAGCAAAGTTGTGCAAAGTACAATAAAGTGCTACTTTGCATTACTTTAAAGCTGCTTTCTAGCACAGTTCAAGATTTGCACTCAATAGTAAATAGTTTATCAAGACTTTGCACTGGTTTGTGCCACTCTTTGTGACTGCACAAGTGCAAATCCTTGATAAATCTGGCCCACTGTGTGTTTCTATGTATAGGATTTGCTTATTACACTATATCAAAAACTCAGAGTGTGCCCAGGTATCACTTCTCTAATTACACTGTGTGCCAGCTGTGAAATTTGACAAGAACATCTTGGATTGCATTTTGACAGTCTATCTGCAGTTGAAATGACATTACAGGAGAGGGTTTAGTGAAAATGGCAGTATCCTTAAATGCTACTTTTAGGTCTCAAACACACCTGACATGAAGGGAAACATTTATTAATGTACCACACAAAGCTGTATAGTAACCAAAGTTGAAACAGATTAAAGCAAAGCAACACAGAGCACTACTTTGCGTTACTATCATGCAACTTCCCAGCAAAAAACTAGCTTAATTTGTTACCTTCTGGCACTTAAGTTATGTATGTTTTAACATTATGAATGCAGGACTACAACCCCCAGATTGCTTCCTTCTTGCAATAAGATTAATCCTGGTTTGTCTTTTGAGTCATGTTCGTAAGTCAGTGCTTAAACAGATATTAGACCATTGGAATGTTGAGAGCTCCATTGAAGATAATGGAGCAGCATGCTGTCTATATGAACTGGAATAGGCTGGCTGCTCTCAACATTGGTCTAATACACAGCATCTGCCTTTCTCTTTCCCCTGCTTCTTGAATACATTTTATTTAGGCAGAGGAAAGCGAAAGGCAGAGGCTGTGCAGGACACACGCAGCCGTCATCCTTCCCTCCTCCTGTAGCTCAGTGTTATAAGGGCTTCAGAAGGAGGGGGGTTGAATGCTGCTCAGCTCCTGGGTCTCCCTGGCTTGGCTGAACTACAAAAAGCAGTTCAATCCAGCTTGGGATAACCAGGGGCTGATTTCAGCCTGTTTTCACAGCTCTTGCTGTGATTGTTCAACAGCAAACAGCCATGGCCCTGCGCGAGCTGTTAGCATTAGAACAAGAGCTGTGAACAAAAGCTTCGGAGAACAAGGGTGATTTCAGCCCCCTCGAGCCCTGAGAGGCCTTTCTGTTTTCTAATGAGAACATTCTACCTCATGGGACAGAATGTTCTAATAGCTTTATAGCCCACCATAGCAGGCTGTACTGGCCATTAAAGGCCCACTCCCTTGTTAAAGGCCCTCAACTTCGGCTCGGGCCTTTACAGGTCCTACAAGGTGGAAAGAAATGGTGTACAGACGAGAGACTAGCTTTCCTATTTATCTTCTGATTAAGTCAGAATTACGTTTGACTCTGAACAATGTTTCTTACTGTATGTATATATGTATGTATGTAATATTTTTTACAGCACAAATCTAGCAAAATGGCAATTTTGCTAGAATTGTACAGGGTCAAGGGCAAAGATAAAGCCAACTAATGATGGGTTGTGGACTGTTACTGCATCATGAGGTGGTGTTTGTTGTTGTAAGTGGTGTTATTGTTTGTGAGGTGAGAGTACAGGCACATCTCTGAACTACACGTAAAGGAAGGGCCCCAACCCTTCTCTACAAGGCTCAAATGTCTGGCAACTTAAAGGTAGCACACCATCTAAGTGTGAAAGAAAGGCTTTCAGTACACATAATGCTTGGTATCCTAAGCCATCAGTTTCACATACTGTTGCTGATTATGTGCCACTTTAATTAAAATGTCATGAAGTGTAACAAAAAATTAATAACATGATCACAGCAGTTTTCTTATCTCAATAGGAATCACATAAACCTGTAAATTCCTTGGTATAACATAGGTCGACTGTGGTAGCATTGACAGCAGCCCCCTCTAACACAGCCATGCTGAAGCCAGAACAAGCAACATAATAAAATCACTCTTTGATGCACTAAGGGCCTGATTTATAGTTTGGTGGACAGTGTACTTCATAGCAACAGCAACAGAGTGCCCTGCCAACCAAACATTTGGTACACTTGCCCAAATTTGAGTCGGACAGTGAGCCGGGTTTATGCCAATGAAGTAAAATTTACTCTGTTGAAATAAACCTTCCGCCGATGCTGGAGGGAGTACGACCTGTCAGAGCTAAGCCATTAGACCGTCTGCTCAATTTAGAGTGAGCGTTCGGATGGCTTTTTTTTACTGTCCGTCACCACCAGGAATATTGTGGCGGTGAGGGACAGTAAACATTAAAATTAACTGTGCACCATGGGAGAAATCTCACATGGTGATGGGGTTGTTAGTTTTTTCTTTTCCAAAAACAAACTCCCACTTTAGAAGTATTCTTTGTATTTATTTTTAAAGATAAACTTTAAAAAGTTTGTTGTTAGCATCTGTCACCAGTAGCAAATACATAAAACACTTTTTTATTCCATTTTATGAACCTCTGTGACTGTGGTTAATCCACAGAGTACACCAGAAAGGGCCAGCGGTGAACTCTAAATTTTGCAGGCAGAGTTAAGGAAGGTGGTGGATGTAAAGTCCTCCACCATCCTTTCTGCTCTTACTCTATCCACTAAACTCTAAGGGACAGATTTACAAGAAACTGACGCATCTGAAGAGATGTGTCAGTTTCCCTGCGCCAGCCTGCGATACCCTTGCGCCACCATGGATGTGCCGTATTTACAATACAGCGCACCATGGCGCAAGGATTGACAGACTATGTCAGAAATTCTGATGCATCTGTTGGTCCAAAAGTTACGCATTGCTGGAGTTGTGTCGCAAGAACGACCTATACTTATTGTACTGTGTCACTCCTTACGCCTGCTTGACGCAGTGGACTCCTAGAAGTGGCGCAGTGAAATCTTGTAGATCACACTGCGTCACTTTTACAAGGCTTTCCTGCGTGGGAACGCCAACCCTGCATACATTATACCTGACGCAGGTATAATGTGACGCAGGGCTTTACAACGTGTTGTATCTCCCTAGATGCGTCACGTTGTAAATTGGCCACTTTGAAAAATGGCAACATTGTTTATGCCGCTGCTGCACCACAAAAGTGACGCAACGGCGGTGCAAAAGTGTAGCACTGGGCTTGTAAGTCTGCCCCTGAATCAGGCTCTAAGCAGTAAGGGGCAGATTTACAAGCCCCTTGCGCCACGTTTACGCCGCTGTTGCGTCACGCAAGGTGGCGTAAACGAGGCGCATCCCTACGAGGCATTTACAATGTGACGCATCTATAGAGATGCGTCACGGTGTAAGGCCCTGCGCCACATGAAACCTGCATCAGGTTTCATGTATGCGTTCCGGTGCAGGGGGGAGCGTTCCGTCGCTGGAACGCCCCTGAAAAGTGACTCAGTGAAATCTAAAAGATTTCACTGAGTCACTTTCCCAACGCTAATGTGTCAAAACCCTGCGCCTGCTTGAAGCAGGTGTAAGGCTTGACGCACCACGTTAAAGATAGGGCAAGTTGGAAAAGTGCTGGAGTTGCGTGCCGCACGCAACACAACTTCAGCACTGCGCCAACTTTACGCCCAAGATGCGACACGCATCTGTTCATTCCTGCGCCATGGTGCGCCGCATTGTAAATGTGGCGCATCATGGGTGGCGCAAGGATAAACTTGCGTGCCGTATCTTTCCTGACGCATCTCTGTCGATTTGCAGAGATGCGTCAGGCAACGTAAATCTGCCCCTAAGTTTATTGTATGAGTACATACAGTCTTAAAAATGTAAACCATCATGTTATGCAAAACACATCCTTTGAACAACTGCTCAAAAAGAAACCACAGAGAAGCCATCCACTCATTGCAGTGTCCAGATATATAATGGGTTACACCAAGATAGGGTATAAGTCCAAGTGTGCAGTAAGAATCAGTGCCTGATTTGGAGTTGGGAGAGCGGCACCCCATCACACATGTCACGGATATCCCTTCCACCTAATTACAAATGCATTAAATGCTAATACACTTATAATCAGGCAGACAGAATCTCAATCATGTTTGTGACAGAGTACTCATCCGCCAAACCCTAAATCAGGCCTATAGTTATATCATTAATTGTTCCTCAAGAACTAGCTTTCTTCTTAAATCTAGACTTCTAATCCGTTTTACTTTTTGTTTTTACTTTACCCCATTAGGCCGTCTACACACTTATAAGCACTGCTCTTCTGTACTCGCTTCCCATCTGATGTGCTTGCTCTCTTTACATTTTTTTTTAACATATTTTATTGAGTTTTACAATTTGTGACACATAGCATCATGATGCACAACTTATACATGTCTTCTTCCTCATATTCTCTATTGTATGACATTATCTCACTGCACCTATTACAGTGTCATGTTCTTTAACGATTGCTAGCATTTGAATCGTCTGTAGTCGCATTGGACAAAACATAGTCTGCAAAAGTGTTCGTGAACCACATTTGTTATACCATATTCTTAAGTAATGCCTGCACAGTCATACAACACCTCTGGCTATACACTTTTTCGAGGCATGGGCGCACCATATTGCATCTCTTTGTATAATACTTAACATGCTTGATCTATATCGATTAATTTGCTCTCCTTTTTTTCCTGGAGCAGCCAGCCGCTTTGTACTTAGCTTTCCCTTACGCGATCATTGTCTCTAGTCAATCCATATTGTGCGACATCCTTTTCATTTTCCGCCTCTTTTCTTTCTCCAGACTCCCATCCGGTCTTTATACCTGACTGTCCAGAAATTGACATATATATCACCTTAGAAACGTCATCAACATCTCATCATATGTACCATAAATTAACTAATCCTTTGTCTGTTTGTAATTAGAAATCTGGGGCCACATTCATCAAAGTTAGGAATTGCGATTTTTAGGAAATCGCAATTTAGGAATCGCAATTCCGTATGCATGTAGGAATCGCAAAAAATGTGCGATTCCTACATATTCCTCATTTTCGACACGCAAATTGTGAATCGCAAATAAGGAATTGCTTTCCATTCATTCCTATCGGCCTAGAAGCCCATTGGAATCAATGGGAATTGCTTGCAGAATTTATGAGCACCTAATAGGTATTGCGCATGCAATTTCAAGGGTGCAAGGGTCACAAAAGGACACCCTGATGCACCCCTGAAATTGCAATGTCAACACATGCTGCACACACACATGCCCCAAGGGCATACATGTGTGCAACATTGAACTTTGAAAAATGCACTTTTGTGCATTTTTCAAAGTTCTCACAAATTACCATCAACTTTGAGTTGATGGTAATTTGCTTTTCTTAATTGCGAAATCGCAATTTTGTTGTTGCATTGCATTTAGGGAATCGCAATTGTGATTCGCTAAATGGAATCGCAATTTAAGTAATCCCAAATAAAGAGCCAGGTGTATGACCAACAAAATTGCACCTCGCAAATTGTGACTCTTTTGCGAGTCTCAATTTGCGAGGCGCAATTTGCCATGTACAACAGTGTGTTCAACACTGTTTGCGATTCCCAATGGGGTCGCAAATTGCGAGGCTCATTAATATTAATAAGCCTCTCGCAATTTGCAAGCCCATTGGGAATGACAGGCCCTCCCAGGTATGGTGGCATGCTGGGCTCAGCAGACCACCATCTCTGGGACTGCTTTTAAATAAAGCAGTTTTTTTTTAATGCAGCCCGTTTTCCTTGTAGGAAAACGGGCTGCATTAAAAAAAAAATGAAACGTTTTCGTTTCATTTTTTAAGGGCATGTAGGGGTCCCTGGGACCACTGCCGGCCCTTAAAAAATATTTTCAGAGCCTGTCACAGAGGGGAAGGTAAATTGCGACTGCATTACCACCCTCTTGAAGAGGGTGGTAATTTGAGAGTGTTTTGCGACCGCAATTGCGGTCACTAAACATTGGTACATACCTTTGCAGTTGCTATTAGGAAGGGAACGCCCTTTGCTAATAGCGAGTCACAAAACCTATTTAGCGAGTCGCAAATAAATTGCGACTTGCTAAATGGGCTTAAACATGACCTTGAGGTTTTTGCATGCGCAAATGGGTCACAAACCCGTTGGCGCATGCAAATACAGGTCGTGCATCTGGCCTTTAGCAATTAATTAAATACTGATTTTTGCATTTGCATGATGCATCCCAAATGCAAATATACTGGTCGCAAAGGGTGCAACCGCTATTTTCAATGATGCATGTGGCCCTGATCTGTTATTTTGCAAGGCCCCTATAGAGTCACATGTTTTTGACCCTTGTGAAAACTGTAAGCCAGAGAATTTCCAATTCCTGCCCCGCACTGAATTTGCCCTACGAGTCATTTACAGGAAATGGAACATTAGTGCGGTGGCATGCCCCCAAAGGCGGTCAATTATCTACCGTGGGAGCAATAGCCATAAGGAAAGGTTCCCAGGTCAATAGTCTTCTGTGCCTGTGTGGGATGCCCACCAGTCAGAAATATGCACCAAGTCCGTCTTTCACATATTTCACCAGGTCCGTCTTCCATTTCCAGAGCTCTGGGGCAGTGGGCGAACTCCTTTGCATGGCTATCTGGCGCCTTATCCGAGTCACGGACAATATTCAGCAATCGAAGAGTAGATCCTTGGGTTTTGGAACTGGGAAGAAGGCCTAATAAGCAGATATTTGGCAAGAATAAGTCCCTTTTCCCTGTCGACTCAGAAGGCTAACCAATGACCTCCTCCCACCAGTCGCCTATAGTCGGGCAAGACCACACCAAATGATAAAATGTAGCTCCTGCGTGTCTGCATTTAGGGCACGTCAATGGGGTCTCTGGAACACTAACCGGACAGTATGCAGGTGTTAAGTATGTCAAATGGACATAATTGAATTGGAGGAGTTTTAGGGTGAGAATTAAAAGTTGCCGTACCTGTCACAAAACACAGTTCCATTCAGTATCATTAAGAGGCTCACCTAGATCGCTCTCCCATTTATCCAGCAGTGAGGTCAGGGGCTTGGGCCGGATGGTATGTGTGGCTCTGAAAGCATGCACAAGGAAGTAACTGCTGTATCCCATCACCTATAGCACCCACATGAGTGCATCTCTGTTTGGTTCCATCTCGTTGCCCCACTTGTTTGCACTATGGCTATAGTCTATGCTGTGTGGGTCAGCAGGAATCGCCTGAGGGTGAGACCATGTGCCAGTTTTAGTTCAGCAAAAGGCATTAGAGTCATATGTCACCAAGGGATTGTATACCAGTGCAGGTCCTGAGAAGTGTGTATGTTCTCCTGGCCAGCTGAGAGAAGCCTGAGAGCGGCCAGAGGTAAACCTCCTTGACATATGGCAGCATGCTTGGCTGCCAATGCAGATATTGGCGCAAATTGTAGTGTGCAGCGCTTAGCAAAGTAGACAAAGCCCTAGTCGTCCACCTGCGATCACACACATATTTGCAGACATCTACTGGGGTTAACTCTCTCAGAATGTATGTGAGCTCAAATGAAGCACTAGGGCTAAACCTGCCTGCCATGCTCTGGAGTTGCGCTGCCAAGTAATACCCCTCAAATTCAGGGACTTTTAGTCCGCCACCATCGATAGGGAAGTACAGGGTGTCCAGAGCCACTCTTATCCTATGCAACCTCACTCTAATTCCGAGAGCAGCGAGGAAAGATCAAAGAAATAGGTATGGTTAGGTTGCAATGGGATGATGCCAAAAAAGTATAGAAATCTTGGTGAGTGCTACTCGACCCATGACCGACAATGGCAACCTACACCAGAAGCTCATAGATTTCCTGGCAGATATCTATGCCCATCGAAGTTAATCTTGAGCACATCCTGTTAATCTCTGCACACCCGCACTCCTAGGCATTTAAACTTGGCGCGTTCGACAGTGAGGCTGAGTATCATTGGCAGTGAACCCACTGTGTTCTTCATCACGGATGCCTGAACGGACCCCAGAAGTGCAGAGCTCTTCCATTCCAGAAGTTGTGGATAACCCATTGTATGGTCCAGCATAATTAGTAATATGTTATCCACATATAAAGAGATAGTGTGTGCGTGTCCATGGATAGGGACTCCAATCTCCCCCCAACACACCTTACATGGCATAACAAAGGCCAGATGACAAGCGCAAACAGCAGTGGAGACTTCTTATGGTCCAGCATAAATATTAATTTTAGTCTGCATATAAATAGATAGTGTGAGCTTGTCCATGGATAGGGATCCATATCTCCCTGCAGCACGCCGGACATGACTAGGGCTCCATGACAAGTGCAAACAGCAGCAGAGACAGGGGACACGCCTGTCTCCTCCCACATTGCGCAGACCAGGCATCAAAGTTCATGTGGTCCATCTTAACCCAGGACTTTGGCGCCGCATAGAGAAGCTGTAGCAATGCAATGAAATTGTGCCAACATCCCATGCTAAGCGATACCAAAGGGGATGATGGACGGAGCGTTTGAGCAAAACAAACACTCACCCCCAGTCAACTGATCTGAGTTTAATCCACCACCCCCGTTCAGACATGGCCTTCTGCAAATCAGTCTAACCCTGTGCCTCATGGGAACAGTCCAGCCCGAACTGCCAAGCCATGTCTTCCCTGGACCGGAAACAAGCATCCTGGGACCGGTTTTGGATTCATAATCCTCATCAGTCAAGCTATCTTGAATCATTGGTAGAGTGAGCAAGGGAACCACGTCTGGGCATACCCTGCCAACTTAGGGCGAACAAAGCGATACCAAAGGGGATGATGGACGGAGCGTTTGAGCAAAACAAACACTCACCCCCAGTCAACTGATCAGGGTTTAATCCATCAACATTCTTTAGCTCACTCAGCCACCCCAGTTCAGACATGGCCGAGAAGGCGGTGGTGTTGGCCTGTCCTCTCCACAGCTGTGTGCCATCCTGTGCCATCAGGTGGGTCTCCTGTAATAGTGCAATGTGGACCCCTTATATCTTTAAATATGTGTGTTTTGTGTAACTCATGGAGAAATTTCTCAAACCCTGGACATTCCAATTCATGAAAGTGTCGGAGGGGGTTTCTGGCTGATCACGGGGACAACAGGAGGGTCCTTGTGGCCGCCAGAGGGTTGACGGTACAACCTGCAGCCCTGGGGGACAACACTACAGGGATGCTGTTTCTCCCATAGTTGAGAGTGTGAAGTGTGGACAGATCCCACATTAGCACCCCATTATTGCCAAGGGCTGGTAGCGGAGTAACAATCCTCTCACAGAACAAATCGTTATCTATGCGCATTCATTCTTCCCAGTCGTGGGATGACTGTTGCTGTTTCGCTAAATGCTCTCAGTTCTCTGTGCCTCTTGTTTTTCCCATGCTCACCCCCCTGTGGCCTTCCTCACGGCTTCTTTTGACCCCCACACTGTTCTTTTTACGGCATGTTTCACTGCCTCTCTGTGCCTCTGGTTTCTCTGCCTCCTCAGCTTCAGTTCATTGTGCCAATTCTTGTTAAAGCCTGAGGCTTGTGATAGCTCTGCTTACTTGAGCAGAAATTAAATTTAGCGTCAGTTCTTAGGAAAACAGCCATATTGCAAATAAAACAAAAGTCCTGAGCTGATGCGTGTTATGTTGTAGCGGTGCTGTAGTGAACAGCTCAGGAGCATGAGTTTAACAGAATATTACAAAAATGTAAAAATTGTGGTTAACAGAAGAAAATGTTTTTAGTGTGACAGAGGCAAAGCTCCTTTTAAAAATAAAACATCTTGTCTAGGAACTCTTTCCCTTAAACTCACTTTCGGACAGTCCCTGCTTGCTTTAGTCTTAAAGAAGAAGCATGCGGTATGTGATGATATTGAACAGCTGGATTGGTCAAGTGATCTTCATCAACATCTTTTCTCTGTACATTACCCCCCCAGCTATGCGAGCAACTCACAGGCCCTCGCGCCATTCCGGCTTTCCAATCAATTATGTACACCAAGACCTTATGTGGTGTTAGAACGGTGGCAGTTTATTCACATTATAAGTTAGTACACACTTGTTATGATGGCACTGTCAACAACATGCTCATTTCTGGCTTATCTGTGCTACAACGTGAAGCATTTTGTATAACAGGTTATACAATGTACATCCTATACTTATTGTATATTAATAACCATAACTTTGCCTAATCCTGCAATGCATCAATCATCCCTACATGATGTCTCTTCAAGGTTGTCATAAATCACTTTCCAACTGCTGTGACAGCTCTACTTCTGCCACTTACTTGGTACAGTGGGTCGCGGCTTCGAGCCTTCAACTTGCTACTGAATGTCTGGCATTCGTGGCCCCAAGGACATGCCTGGGCTGCAAGTGCTGTGTCCACCCCAGGCTGACCATTTGTTACCCTTTCTGTCTGCCCTCAAGTATCCCTGCGGTGACATCCCAAGGACCTTGTACTGGCACTAGTCTCAAGAGTCCCTGCGGTGAAGCAACGCAAGGAACTTCTTCGGGCAATTGCCCTTGTCTCAAGAGTCCTTCCTTTAAGGCATCCTAAGGACCTTGTTTGGGCAACTGCACTTGTCTCAAGAGTCTCAGCCGCAAGGCATCCCAGTTACAAATTTGTGGACTGCCTGTCCTGGTCGCCTTTTAGGCAATGCTTGTGACCACGCCCCTCTTTCTCAATTGGGCCCTTCGAACCCAAACAACCCTGATCTCTTGCTGGCCTTCTTCATGGCTTATTCTCGCTCTCTGATGCTACCGTGTCTTTGTCTGCCACGTGCGAGGGGGCTAGCAGCCCTCCCTCTAGGATTGGCTCCACCTACCGGTCGGCGGTAATTTCTCATACACACTGTGAGCGTTCTGGAAACTTCATTCAAAGTAATGAATTGTTAGGTCGAGGCGCAGAGCTCCATACATCTGTTGATAAACCATGCACTCGCCTGACATGAATGAAACAGGGCCACAAGTTGTGCATGTACTCAAGCCCAGAGTGAGAGCAAATCTTGGCCACGCACAGTTGAGTTACTTCTTAAAACAAGCATTGGCAATGCCAATAGGTTTCTCCTTTTGGACTTGTTGACTTTGTAAATAGTTTTCGATGATGCTGAACAGCAGCAGTAAAAATTATTAATTATTTCTTGCTGATGCTGCGCGGTTTCGCTAAAAGGAAAAACAAAAGGAGAAAAAAATATGCATTCACATGGTTACCAGATGCGGCGTCATTTTGTTGAGAAGCGCATGGGGGATTGTGTTTACACAAGTATGCCTCATTCAATAAACATGCTCATTCGGCCCAATGCATGAGTATTTCTAGGAAATGTTTAAAATGTACTGATGCAAGATCGATAGGTAAATAACTACAAACTAAAACACAGTGATGTGAAGCATTTTCTTTTTAAAGTAGAGTGACTGGAAAAATTTCGCCCCTGGCTTGCCCAAAACAGCAAGCATTGGCAAAGCCAATATGTCTAACCTATGGAAGAGCTATTGGCTTTGCCAATATGTTTTAACCATCTTGTGCACCAGCGTGGCTGCTGTTCAGCATAGTTAAAAGTTATGGGGTAAAGTAAAGTGGCTGTAGTGGAGTGGAGTGTCGAAAAGTTGAGTACAGTGGAGTGTTATGAAGTGGCGTGGCATCGTAGAGAGTCATGGAGTGTTGTTGAGTGCCGTAGAGTAGAGTTGAGTGGCATGGTGTGGAGTGAAGTGGAGTGTCAAGGGAGTATAATGTCGCAGCGGGGAGAACCCAGAGAGAAGTAGCTGTGAGTGGCGTAGAGTAGAGTGTCGTAGAGTGGAGTGGCATAGAGTGTCATAGAGTTGTGAAGAACAGAGTGGAGTGGCATAGAGTGTGTTGGGTAGAGTAGAGTACAGTGTTGTAGAGAAGATTGCTGTAGAGCAGTGTAGATTGACATAGAGTGGAGCAGCATAGAATGGAGTAGTGTAGGAGAGTGGAATGGCATAGAGTAGAGAAAGTGTTGTAGAGTGGAGTGGCATACAGTTTCATAGAGTGAAGTGGCCTAGAGTGGAGTAGTCGAACAGAGTGCAGTAGTGTGTCGTAGAATAGAGTGGAGTAAAGTGGCATGTATTGGCATGGAGGGACTTGCGCCATAGAGTGGAGTCGTTTTGTAGAGGGCCATAGAGTGGAGTAGAGTTTAATAGAGTAGAGCACCATAGAGTGTAGTATCGTACACCCAACTTGCTCCTGTTTAGGAAGAGCCTTAAGACCTGGCTTTTTAACCTCTAGGTTGTTTTTCTTATTCTTTCTGTTTTATGCTGTTATGTTCGTTTGTGTTGAGCTGCCTACATAAAGCGCCGGGACACTCTTTCTGAGTAGCCGTGCGCTATACAAATAAAAGTATAACATAACATAACATCGTAGAGTGAAGTTTGGTAGAGTGGAGTAGGGTGGCCTACAGTGAGGTGGGGTAATGTACAGTGGGGCAG
Source organism: Lissotriton vulgaris (assembly GCF_964263255.1). Classification (NCBI taxonomy): domain Eukaryota; kingdom Metazoa; phylum Chordata; class Amphibia; order Caudata; family Salamandridae; genus Lissotriton; species Lissotriton vulgaris. The sequence continues at coordinate 1,739,677,116 of NC_141694.1, read as the reverse complement.
AGTAGATTGATGTAGAGTGCAATGACATAGATTGCATTGGTTTTCAGTAAAGTGGTGTAACGTGCATTGGTTTAGAGTGCAGTGATGTAGAGTAGAGCGGTGCAGAGTAGATTTCAGTGGTGTTTAAGGGCTTAGAGTGGAGTGGCACAGAGTGGAGTAGAATGGTATAGGGCACAGTGGTGTACAGTGCAGTGGCATAGCGTAGACTGTTTCAGAGTAGAGTAAAGTGGGGTAGAGTTGAGTGATGCAGGGTAGAGAGGAGTGGTGCAGGTTAGAGTGCAGAGGTGCAGAATGTGGTGGTGTATAGTGCATTGGCGCAGAGTGCAGTACAGTGGCATAGAGAGGAATGGTGCAGAGTTGAGTGCAGTGGCATATAGTGCACTGGCATAGAGTAGAGTGGCACAGAGTAGAGTGGTGCAGAGCAGAGTGGCATAGAGTGCAGTGACATAGAATGCAATGGTGTAGAGTAGCGTAGCGTGCAGTGGCGTAGAATGTTGCCGAGTAGAGTATAGTGTCGTAGAGTGCAGTGGTGTGGCATATTTGGGGTAGGCTGCAGAGGCATATAGTGCACTGGTTTTGAGTAAAGTGGTATAGAGTGCATTGGCATATAGCACAGTGGTGTAGAGTAGAGTGGTACAGAGTAGAGTGGTGTAGAGTGGTGCAGCATAGAGTGCAGTGGCTTAAAGTGGAGTCGCACAGGGTGAAGTAGAGTGGTGTGGAGTGAAGTGGAATTGAGTGCTATGTCATAGAGTAGATTGTTTCAGAGTAGAGTGAAGTGTCGTAGTGTGGAGTGGTACAGGGTACAGTGCCGTGGCACAGAGTAGTTGCGTAGAGTGCAGTGGTATTGAGTGCAGTGTTGCAGAGTAAAGTGATATAGAGTGCATTGGCATATAGCACAGTGGTGTAGAGTAGAGTGGTACAGAGTAGAGTGGTGCAGCGTAGAGTGCAGTGGCATAGAGTGCAGTGGCTTAAAGTAGAGTGCCACAGAGTGAAGTGGAGTGGTGTAGAGTGAAGTGGCATTGAGTGCAATGGCATAGAGTAGATTGTTTCAGAGTAGAGTGAAGTGTCGTAGTGTGGAGTGGTACAGGGGACAGTGCCATGGCACAGAGTAGTTGTGTGAGTGCAGTGGCATTGCGTGTAGTGTTGCAGGGTAGAGTGGCATAGAGTGGAGTGGCATAGAATAGAGTTGCGTAGAGTGGACTGGACTGGAGTGGTGTACAGTGCAGTGGCAAAGAGTACAGTGGTGACTAATAGAGGGGGGTAGAGTGCACTGGCATGGAGTAGAGTGGTGTATAGCAGAGAGACGCTGAGTGCAGTGTCATACAGTGCAGTGGTGCACAGTAGTTTAGAGTGGCGCAGAGTAGACTGGCGTAGAGTGTTGTGGTGTAGAGTGTATTAATGTAAAATGCATTGGCATAGAGTGCAGTAGAGTGGCGTATAGTAGAGTGGTGCAGAGTAGAATGAGGTGGCACAGAGTGCAGTGGTATAGAGGGGTGACATGAAATGGTGCAGATTAGAGTGGCATAGAATTCAGTGGCAGATGGTGTTGTGTTGCAGAGTAGAGTGCTATTCAGTGCAGTAGTGTAGAGTGGAGTGGCGTAGAGTGCATTGGTGTACAGTGCAGTGGCATAGAGTTTTACAGAGTAGAATATAGTGGCATACAGTGCAGTTGTGCATGGTGGGTTGGGGTACAGTGCAGTGGCGTAGAGTACATTGGCTTCGAGTAAAGTGGTGTAGAGTGCAGTTGGCTTAGAGTGCAGTGGCATAGAGTATTGCAGAGCAGAGTATAGTGGCATAGAGTAGAATGGTGCAGTGTAGAGGGCCATGGTGCAGAGTTGCAGTGGCATAGAGTGGATTGTTTCAGAATAGAGTGGAGTGATGCACAGAAGAGTATAGTGGCATTGAGTAGAGTGGCATAGAGTGCAGTGGTGCAGAGTATATTAGAGCATAGAATGGATTGGGATAGAATGCTGAGGCTTAGAGGGGAGTGGATCAGAGTAGAATACATTGGCATAGAGTGCAGTGACACAGAGTAAAGTGGTGCAGAGTGCAATCGTAAAGAGTGCAGTGGTTCATAGTAAAGTCGAGTGGAGTAAAGTGCATTGGAATAAAATAGAGTGGTAAAGAGCAGAAAGGCATAGAGTGGAGTGGTGCAGAGTATAGTGCAATGACATAGGGTGGAGTGGCATGGAGTGGCGTAGTGTGGAGGGCTTAGGGCCCCTTGTACACTCTAATCCCCAGGTGGCACCTTCGGCTGGTCCTTAGATAGAATTGAGTGACATCCTTCTGGCAATAGACAACTGCCAAGCCTTGCATGCCCCAGACCCAGATGGGATACCTTCAGACATCCCAAGGCTAATACCTTATTGTGGGCCGATCTTGACCAAAGCCCTAAATGTAGCCCTAGCGACTGGCCCGCCCAAAGGTTTGTCCCATGCTATTATTGTCCCAACATTAAAAAAGATCTTAAAAGGCGATCCGCAATCTTACCACCCCATATCTTTGATATATTTATGCCAAAGTTATGAGTTGTATCTTGCTGGATCCCCTTCAGACTTGGGCCGATGAACACAATGTGCTACTGCCTGGGTCTAGGCGCCATGGAGCAGTCTCTCAATTTATATCTGTTTATATGTAAGCACACGGTGGCTAGTAAGGGAAAGGTGTACCTGGCCTTTATGGACCTGATTACTGCTTTTCATTCTGTCAACAGGTCCAAGCTCTGGAGTATATTGACTGACATGGGGTTGACCAGTACATTGTCAATTTCTTGAGAAACTTTCACAGTGAAGTTTTGGCCAGAGCGGAGAAACTACCTCAGCCTTTACCTTGGCGAGAGGCGTGCGCCAAGGCTGTGTCTTGGCACTGTTCCTATTTTCATTGTACATTAATGGCCTGGAGGAAAATTTTCTGGCACTAAAGGCCTACTGCCCCAGCATATGTGATTGCAGTGTTTCTATGTTAATTTATGCTAATGATACTGTCCTAATGGTGAGAACTTCAATTGGCTTACAACGCTTGTGGGACCATTTTTGTCAGTTTATGACTAATCTAGATCTGCGGGTCAACCAGGCCAAGACACACATTATGAAATATGGTGCAAAGAGAAAGGACAGCACCACCTTTGTAGTTGATAGGTCCAAGATTAGCACAGTGCCTTCATTTTCAGACCTAGGTATTCCCTGTAACACTCACTTAGCATGGGGCACCCTTAAGGCTAGCAGAGCCCCTGCATTTTCTAAAGCTGCTGAGGCTCTTCTTAACTCTGTCCGCAGATTAGGCCAGGAGCCAATCAAGGAACTTGTGCCATTTATAAAGTGAAATGATGTGCCGTCACCTCGCATGGGCCTGGATTATGGAGCATCAAAAATCAGGGGAGCCTAGAAGCAATAAAGAATGGTTTTATCAAAAGGCTACTATATATACCCATTATCTCTTTTATGTGCCATATGGGGTTGGGATTGGGTATATAAACGATTTTGTAAGGCTGCAACCACTCCTGTGGCTGAAAATGTGGTCTAGGAGCCAAACCACTTTTAAGAGAGCTGTGCTTGCTCACTGCCTGAAACTGGACTGAGGCCTGACCATTCCCTGGATAAGGTATAATCGCAACACTTTGCCTAAGTTTTGTACGCGAAGACCTGTTCATTTCTCTCAGTATTGGGGCAGCTGCCTCCCACACTTCTAGAAAGAATACCTTTTTAGCAAGTCAAATGGATGAACAAATTCGGAGGGTGGTTGATAAGCCTACGATCCAGGGGTATATGCGGATTTGTGTAAACACTGTCACTGCACTTTACCTTACATGGGTGTGTAATGAGCACCACAGATCTTTGTTAATCAGCTTTAGACTATGCACGGTGCACTTTCTGGTTGCCCATCCTTGTCAGGGCTCCTTTTTCTGTAGCTTTAGTGCCTGCCCCTGTCACGCTCACTCAGCACAAAGCACGATTCACCTTCTGTTTTTCTGTAAATTCTACTCATTGCTGAGAAAAAGCTACTTGCTATCTTTTTTAAAAGAAACAAACTTTTTTTTACTGCATAGCAGAGTTTTATTACCTACAGACTCTTCCTTCGGTGAAAATTAGTTTTTTAACTGCTATATTTATTCAATGCGCCATAAAGCAAAGGGTTTCGTTGATTATGTAGTAACTGATGCACTTTCTTTTAATTTGCTTGCGTCTGCAAGGGCCTTCTACATTTTACGACTATTTGTATTTAAGGACTGTTATTGTCTTTTAATTGTAGTTCGCCTGTTGTATGATTTTATTGTGGTTTGTAATTATCTGTATGGACATATTGCTTGAATAATTTTATGGTCTAGCTAGACCGAATAAAGTTACTTCTGACTGAGTAAAGTGGTGTAGAGTGCATTAGCATAGAGCACAGTGGTGTAGAGTGGTACAGAGTGGAGTAGAGTGGAGCAGCATAGCGTGCAGCGGCATACAGAGCAGTGCCATAGGGTGGAGTGGCATAGAGGGATGTAGAGTGGCATAGATTGCAGTGGCTTAGTCTACATTGTTTCAGAATAGAATGAAGTGGCGTAGGTTGGAGTGGAGTGGTGCAGGGCAGACTGGAGTGGCATAGAGTAGTGGCGTGGAGTTCAGTGGCATTGAGTGCAGTATTGCAGAGTAGAGTGTCATAGAGTGGAGTTGAGTGGGCTGGAGTGGGGTAAAGTGCAGTGGCGAAGAGTGCAGTTGTGCAAAGTAGAGTGGGGTAGAGTGCACTGGCATGGGGTAGAGTAGTGCAAGGCAGCGAGAAATAGAATGTAGTGCCATAGAATGAAGTGGTATACAGTAGATTAGAGTGGCGCAGAGTGGATTGGCATAGAGTGTAGTGGTGTAGAGTGTAGTAACAAATTGTGCATTGGCCTAAAGTGCAGTAGAGTGGTTTAAAGTAGAGTGATGCAGAGTAGAGTGAGGTGAAACGAAGTGCAGTGGCATAGGGTGCAGTGGCATGGAGTGGTGTAGATGAGAGTGGCGTAGAGTTCAGTGACAGTGGAGTGTTGCACAGTAGAGTGCAGTAGTGTAGAGTGGTGTAGAGTGCATTGGTGTAGAGTGCAGTGGTTTAGAGTGTTGCAGAGTATAACATAGTGGTGTACAGTGCAGTGGCGCAGTGTAGATTGAGGTAGAGTGCATTGGATTTGAGTAAAGTGGTGTAGGGCTCAGTTGGTTAAGAGTGGAGTGGAGTAGAGAGTTGCAGAGTAGAGTATAGTGGCATACAGTAGAGTGTTGCCGAGTAGAGTGGAGTGGTGCACAGAAGAGTATAGTGACATTGAGTAAAGTGGTGTAGAGTGCAGTGGTGTAGAGTAGAATAGAGCTTATAGTGGATTGGCATAGAGTGCACAGGTTTAGAGTGGAGTGGATCAGGGTAGAGTGCATTGACGTAGAGTGCAGTGACACAGAATAGAGTGGTGCAGAGTGGAGGGGTATAGAGTGCAGTGGCAAAGAGTGCAGTGGCACATAGTAGAATAGTGTGGAGTAGCGTGCATTGGCATAACATAGAGTGGTGTAGAGCACAAAGGCATAGAGAGGAGTGGTGCAGAGTAGAGTGCAATGACGCAAGGGTGGAGTGGCCTTGTGTGGAGTGGTACAGAGTAGAGTGCAGTGGTATGAAGCGGCACAGGCTAGAGGTGTGTAGGGTAAAGTATGCATGGTGTGATAGCATACAGCCATTACAGACAACACCTCTTCAATTGAAATGACCAAATGACCATACATTTCAACAGACATACAGTTTTACTGATGAAAGTACACAGTGCACAAATGATATTGTGTGGAAATGTCATCACCTAATGTATTGATGTGTTTTGATCAAATTCAAATATTTGTTTCCACCACACTTCAGAATTAGCAAAACATGTGCTTCATTTGTGATATCCTAATTCTGATATATTCTGAAATATCAGTACAGTTCATTTACAAACATTTAAATGTTGATGCCTCCTAGAAAAATAAGAACATCCTATAGCAGCCATCTGACCAACAAACCCTGAGCAGCCAGCATGATTGTCACATAAATCGTCTCACTTTGAAGTCAGAGAAGAAAGTAAACAACACGCTCCAATGAAGACAAAGCTTAACATTTGACGTCTGTCTTTGACTTCATAGCAAATGTGACAAAATAAGAACAAGATTTAAAGTCCTGTTTACAGAAATATAGTGAAAGAATACAGTAAATAGGGTTTAAGCAAGGAAAGGGACAAACTCCAGCTGGACAGCCTAAAACAAATAATTCCACGAAATAGATAGTGAGCAAATGTAAGTTACAAACCACAAAACCAATGGTAAGCAAATGGGCAGAATACATTTCCAGGGAAGCTTTCCGAATGTCCCCACAATGTTGTTAGCAAACCAGACAGCTGCGCTGACCGGTAGTCTTTGACCTAAAAAATGAGACCTCGTGGGTTCGGGGGGCAATAGAGGAGTGGCAGGAGCGGAGGGGGTTGACATTAAAATAGAGGTGGATTTAGGGTAAGAGAAGAAAATCAGCACAAAAGGAAGGGAGAAGCATGGAGGGCTGGGGAGAAGCACAGGAGGGAGAGAAAAACACTAAGGAGAGGGAGAAGTACACGAGGTAGAACGCAACATGGAAAAGAGGGGAGAACGACACAGGCGGGATGGAGCAACATGGAATGTGGAGGAAAGAGAGAAGCACACAGGTGAGGCAGCTGGAAAACACATATACTCTCATGGAGTGCTTAACCAAAAAGAAAAAAAATGTCTCTTAAGCTAAGAAGGGGAAGAATAGAAGTCACCCAGTTGGACAGATGGTAAAGAGGCTGGCTCCTGAGGGGAAGTGGGGGGCAGATAGGGGTGGCAAACACAAAAAGGACAAGATGGGGCACGGAAAGCTACTGAATAAGAAGATGCAAATGAGAGGAACAATAAAGCCATCCAATGGTAAGCTATGGGAGGCCTCTAAGCCCCTGCATGTTCTTGGTAAGTCCACAAGAGGTATTTTTGCGCAATACATTAACCGCAAAACATCAATTTCCTGGAGCTTTTAAACTCCATGCCCCAAGCTTATCTGCATTTGACACAGGCAGCCTGATTCATGAACGGACCGTTTTGCGAGGCTCAAATAGCGAATCATAAGGAATCGCTATTTGAGACTCGCAAAACGATATTCATGTAGGAATCGCAATATTAATTGCGATTCCCACTGATTCCTTATTTGCGATTAGCTAATTGCTAATCGCAAATAAGGAATAACTTCCCATGCATTCCTATGGGCCAAAAGGCCCATAGGAATGCATGGGGAGTCATTCCTCATTTGCGATTAGCAATTAGCTAATCGCAAATGAGATTGCGAGTACAAGGTGCCAGGGGTGTCCAAAGGACACCCTGTAGCACCACTGCAATGGAAATTAACACAGGTGTTGCACACACACATGTCCAAAGGACATGTGTGTGTGTAACGTGCAACTCAGAAAAATGCATTTAAATGCATTTTTCTGAGTTTTCGCAATTTACCATGAGGTTTGACCTCGCGGTAAATTGCGGCCCGAAATTGCGATTTCGCAATTGTAAAATGGATGATGAATTACATTTAAGAAATCTCAAATAGAGATTCCTGAAATGTAAATCCTCGCAAATATGCGAATTAGCAAATAGCGATTTTTGCATTTGGGATGTTGAATCCCAAATGCAAAAATCGCACTCGCAAAGGGCCAGATTCTCAGAATCTGGCCCTTTGCGAGCGCAAATATGAATGATGAATCAGGCGGAGGGTCGCCAATGAAGAATGTCAGTCAAGGGGTCCAAGTAAAACCTGACTAGACTCTGTGCATCGACGTTATATCACGCACCACCACTCAACGCTGGGGCGTCACGTAGTGCGTCATAAAACGTATTCATAAATAAGCACACTGCCATTTTCCATCACACCTGGACGGACCAGCGAAGCGCATTTATCCTTTCTCGAGAAGTCAGGCACGAGCCATCAATCTCCTCCGTCCGCGCGCTGCTGTGACTGCATTTCCTGTGGAGCTCGCGCTGTAAAGAAGTCTCATGCCCGCTGCACCGGGCGCCGAGCCCTGGATTGCAATGGTTTGAGGCAGAGACCGCAAAGCCGGTGCATTCTATCAATCCCGTGAGCTCATGTTTTCCACTATTAATCTGCTTTTCCTTTCTGCCTGCCAAGTGTCCCTGTTCCTTGGGTTTTTTTGTTTTATATATTTCAGAACTATGTTATTTTTAAGAAAGAACCAGACGAAGACTCTTGAAACCCCGTAGAGGGCACGACCTTCACCAAACCGGATAAAGGAAAGGTGAACCACGCAGACCCCCAGAAAAATAAGTCGAGGTCAGCAGAAGAACGTGTTGCATTTTTCGTACATATTTGGCTTTTGGAAATTATGCTCCGTTTGCACATTTTGGGATGAATAATGTTTTGTAGGTCAAGCTCCTAAAACTATATTTACCATTTAGACTGTGTCTCTTTATGGGAAACAGCTGTTCTTAACAACATAATAGTTTCATGAGATCCAGAAACATGGCGTTCCTCGCAGTGTGATGGGTGTGCCAAGCATGCGGCTGGAGGCTTCACTTCAGCTTGCATTTCCACCATACGTGACTGAAAACTAACAACGCGAGGCCTCTCATTTTTTGTACTATTATCCTGTAAGTATTGTGTTCAGCTTTTGAAATTAACACAATAAACAATTTCATTTGATTTAGTTGATAACACCCTATTTATTCCCTATAAACCTTTCTCCCGGTTGATGGTTTTAAAATTTCCTCTGTCTTGTATTATGCACTATGGGGCAGATTTACTATAACTGGCGCATCCTTGCATATCAGCAGGGATGCACCGCATATCAGCAGGGATGCGCCAGTTATTGTGTGTCACGCCTGTGCCACCAGGGATGCACTACATTTACAATGCGGTGCATCCTTGGGGCAAAAATAGACAGATGCGTGAACCATCTGCTGCCGTAAAGGTGGCGCATTGCTGGAGTTGCGTCGCAAGCGAGACGCAGCTCCAGCAAAGCTCGGGGGTGCCCTATCCTTAAAATGCTGCATTAATGCTTGCTTCAAGCAAGCGCAGAGTTTTGACGCAGCATGGCCTTAAAAGGGACTGAGTGAAAATCGCACCCCCCTGCGCAAGAACGCCTACATGTGGCGCAGGGCTTTACAACGTGACCCATCTCCCAGATGCGTCACGTTGTAAATACCCCTCAGCATGGCGCTGGCTTTGCGCCACCGCTGCGTCACAAAAGTTGATGCAACAGAGGCGTAAAAGAGGCGCAAGGGGCTTGTAAATCCGCCTCTATGTTTTTTTAGTGAGCCGTGTGCGGCTATATTGTACACACTGAGGTTCGTGTTTGCAGTCCATTCTAACCTGTATAAAGCAGAAAGGCCTGTTTGACTAAAGCACCTTCATCTTGGATTTCGTTGCTTCAGCAGAACCGTTCATTTTATTATATTTTCCTCTGCCATGTCCAAGGTTGCATCTGCACTTGCTAATGAGAAGTACAATTTTGTTTTTCATTCCTAAGGATACACTTCATGATGTTCTCACATAAGGAAGACATTGGGATTTGGGCCAGCGGCCTTGGGCCGCTGATAACACGACCCACTGGCAGGTGCAGACACATCTTTCTGCGCCTCCTTTGTTTGTGTCCAGCGCAGGCTGGTAGTTTTCCATTGTGGGTGTGGCCGAAAGTCCCACGAGGGTTTTATCCTGTATTACTGAATGTTGTGGAGTCAGTCCTCTCAATGCTCTCATTTGGGTGATGTTTTGATGGGGCTCCTCTTTAGAGATATATGCTAATAAAAGCTTGTTGTCACTTCTCCACTGTCTGACCGACTCTTCATGTGGGAAGGCATAGTAGGAGGTGATCACCCGCATGGCCCTAGAATTGCCACGTCCTTCACAGACCAAACTCAACCCTAAATGCTCCACTAGTTAAACCGCTTTAGCTAGTCTGCCAGCAACATTAAGAAATAAAATACACACATATATATTTATACACACATACAGGGCCTTTAGTTTAAGCAATTTTCATGTTTTATTTATTTTAGGTCTGGCGTAAACCAAGACTTTTTGAATTTACTAGAATCAAGATGGTCGACTGCTAGGGAGCTCCCATGGGGAGCTTCTCGACCAGGGATCACATTAGGGAGTGATCCCTGGGTGTGCCCCCCTCCCCCTATTCGAGCTTCTGTCCCTCGGGATCTTTGAGTAAGTTGTCCATGAGAAGCCGCCCTGCGATCCTGCAGGGCTGAAACGAGTGAGGCGGAATTCATGGCAAGAAACGTGCAGCAACAATGAGACAGGAACGAACCTAGGCAGCTGGGTGCCCCCAGATGGAGTGAGAGAGACCACCTGCAGTGCTGGTGGCCTGCAGACGGGCCACCAGCACTGCTTCCCCTGCTCTCCCTGTTTCCCCGGGGGAAAGGTGAGAAAAGTGAGTCCCCATCCCACAGGAAGGGAAGAACATGAAACGGGACCAACTGCAGAGGGTGGCCTGCTCCTGAAGCTCATTTGTTTGCTAAATCTTTTAATTAGTCCACTAGCTGTCTTGTTTTCCTTTTATTTAACCTCCGCCATTCCCTCCCAGATACCTGCCAGTTGCAGCGCCATGAAACCGCTGGTGAACGTGCGCTATATAAATAATTTTAAATTCAAATTCAAATTTTCCGGTCACCGGGACGCCATGAGCTGCTGGTACAGAGAATGTTGATAATATGGCGGCCATAATGGAGGCGAGGAGACCAACGCTGCACAACTCTGCGTTTCAGCTTCCCCCTGCCTGCGACGCTCAACCGACCCTCAGTGAAGAGGTCGGACTGCTGCGCCTCCCCGATGCCTGGTGCAGTGCCAGGGACAACCGAGAAGGTTGCCCTGCCTGAGGCACTACAGCCTGATTTGCTCCCACCTATGTAGCGCAACCGTGGGGGCTGAGGCTCTTGGATGTTGTTTGGACTTATCTTCGATCTAACCAACCAGCCAAGACCATAATGTAATGCTATATAATATCATTATGTTATATCTATATTCTTTGTGCTCACTTCCTGCCTCTACTGGTAGGTTAGATCTACACTCCTATTTTAAATTGCACATTTTTTGAAAACACAATTTTAACAATTTCCTTTTGGGTTTAGACTCATGTATCTGTTTTGTATCATATGTAATCCATGTACTCTGAAGTCCTTAAGTAATGTAACTGGTTCCAGTGTAAAGCGCTCTGACTCCCTTGGGTAAAGTACGTGCTCTATAAAAACGCAAAATAAATGTGTCATATATTTTACTTTTAGGACTTCTCGGCCACCCCTCTTTGTCCATTGCCTGTTGTTGTGTCATTCAAATTCTTCATTCACTTACTACAGTCTGTCGAATAGGGCAGTGGGTCAGCCCAATTCAGCCACTGGCAGACTTCACTGTGGGGGGCAACATTCTGCTCTTTCATAAGAGCACATTCACAAAAAGTAGTTAGTTCCCTTCAACGCCAGGAACTATGATGGCAATGTGTGCTTTTTGAGACCAAACGCACATAGCATATTTTTGATTTACGGCATTTTTGTATTGAGAGGTCCTGGCAGTTCCGTCAACAATAACGTTTTACAAAAAAACACAACAAAACAAACATTTGCATAGTCTAATGGGTGGCAAACAATGCCAGATCTGTTGGGTTTGCCAATGCAGTTATTTGTGCAATGTGTTATTTTTTACTTATTTCCTTTGCCAAAATATACATGCCACCTCTAGACAGGACATGTTTACTTTTGTTACTCTAAAATATTTTATGCCTCTTGTATGTGTTTGCAAATAAATAAGTAAATGAATAAACATATCATTGGTTGGTGTAGGCTAAACCTATTTGTTTTTCCAATGTTGGTTTATTTATTTATTTAATTTATTTATAGAGCAAAAAGAAAGTGGTGTGCAAGCATCAAACTAGCATTTTTCCGAGGAGCATACCTGTAAAACCCATAAAAAATGAGCAAGGCCCGGATAAAATCAAAGATGAAGGTGCATCGAATGATTAAATAATTTGTGCAGTTTAAAATGGGCCTAACATACCAAAGGATGCACGTACAGCAATGGAGGTAGCACGGTAGGTACATTTTAAGTGAGTCAACAATGTATTAGAACAGGGCAGAGAGCCTGGAGTTGAAAGAAAAGCTAACTCAGGAAAGGGAGAGAAGGTGGAAAGTGGACGTGAGGAGTAGCAGTGTGGAGTTTTGGAAGGAACACATTAAAAGACCAGATGAACCAAGGGCCCACTTTTATGAGTCCCTTCTGGCACATTTGCACCGCCAGAACGTCACTTTTTTTTACGTTCCAGTGGCGCAATGTGCCAACGCATATCTAGAAAAACTAGTCCACAAAGAACAAACCAAATTCATCGAAGCTGCCAATATTCTCCACCCTCGGCAATCTGGCTTCCACCCTAAGCACTCCACAGAATCCGCACTCCTGGAAATATTGGACACTTTAAAAATTATAGCAGACAAAGACAGGAAGGCTGTTTTGATCCTGTTCGACCTCTCTGCCGCGTTTGATACTATCTCACACAGTATTCTCTGGCAAGGCTTGAATACAGCGGTATTTCAAATACCGTATTGGCATGGATCGAATCCTTTCTCACTAATCGCAGGCAAGCAGTGTCGCTTGGAACGTTTCTCTCTGTAGAGCGTACCTCTACAACAGGAGTTCCACAGGGCTCATCCCTCAGCCCACTATTGTTCAACATATAAATGGCCCCACTTATCTCCCTGATAGCCTCATCTGAGATAGAAGTAACGTCCTACGCAGACAACACTCAATTGATTCTATCCTTGAACAAGGATTCCACTAACGCAAACTCAATTTCAAACGATGCCTAACCAAGGTCATCCAGTGGATGAAGGACAACCACCTCAGATGTAATACAGACAAAACCGAGATCCTACCAATAGGAAAAGACAATCCCTTTCAGCCGTGTGAGTGGTGGCCAGAGGGTGCGACACCACCTCCCACTACAGTGAAGGTAGCCAAAAACTTAGGAATGCAGTATGACCCCGTTCTCACCACACACATTGACAGTAGCAGGGACCTGCTTTAACCTTATCAAGTCATTAAAAAAATGCTTTGATCTTATCCCCCTCACCGCAAGGAAATCAGTTGCGGTGGCACTGATCATCTTGCGCTGGACTACTGAAACAGCCTCCTGGTGGGAGCCAATAAACAAACACTAAAAAGACTACAAGTAGTCCAACACGCTGCGGCCCGCTTAGAACTAAAACTACTACGTAGGTCCTCAGCATCTGCAGGAATAAAAACCCTTCATTGGCTTCCATTGCACAAGAGAATACGATTTAAGATTCTCTTAATCACTTTCAGAGCTTCACTTAAACTGGGACCAAACTACCTCTCAGCCAGATTCACCCCATACATCACGACCAGGACCAGGACCCTTAGGTCCTCGTCGGCAAACTTCCTCAAACCCCCCCGTTTTAGATATAAAACAAAGGGAGAAAAACAGTAGCCACCATGGGAACCAAAGCCAGGAACCTTTTTCCAACCCATCTGATATTGCTAAAAATAGAGACACAGTTTAGGAAGGCACTGAAAACTTGGATCAGACGAATTATGCCTTTCCCTCATTTAGGATCCCCAGGGCTTCATCTCACCCTCCTTCAACTAGCGCCAGGATTCTCCTTTTGGAGCGACAGTTTGGGCTCTACAAATGCAATACTCAAATCAATCAAATCAAATCAATCAAATATGGACATGTAAAAGCACTTTATGTGGCTTTTCATGGCCTTATAAATATATGACCCCATTCACATAGAAAACTGTGTGAAAGCGCCGTTCTATGGATGTTGCTGTGGGTGTTCCCATGGAGCACCCATGGAACCGGACAAAGTCCCAGATTTACGAGAAATCGTAAACCTGGGAATGCATCAGAACCTAACGCCATCCCATGTGTGGCATTAGGGAGGTGCAACAAGGAGAAATATTTTAATTTCTCCTCATGCTTTTCTTTTTCTATGTGTGCTACATTCTGCAGCACACATAGAAAAAGGAAATCACCTGAATTGATTAATTTTGTGCAGGAAGGTGTCCCTTCCTGACAAAATCCATCAGCTCCGCAACGCAGGCACCCTTGCACCGTGGTTCAAGGGTGCCTTCGTTGGTGCACTGCATCCCATTCTGCGCTGGCGCTGAGGAAATGGACAGGAATGCACCGTATCCCATAGATACGGCACATTCCAGACCTTTTGTTTTGACGTAAGGCAGCGCAGCAAGATTCCCTGCGGTGCTGCCCTACGTCAAAACCTCATAAATGAGCCCCCAAGTATTTTCGAGGGTAGAAAAAGGCACTTATCTGATATTGGAAGGGTAGGATATTCTATATTTTCTGTGACAACAGAAAGCTGGAAGGATTTGCTTCTCAGAATTCCACTCCCACAGATAGATATTTTCTGATATAAATAGTTAGGGTATGAAAATGTAGTGCCTTGAAAGCAATATTTTGGTTCATGGAAGCAGGTAGTAAACAACAAAAAGTTTGCTCTTCATACAAATCAAATGCACATTAAGACAATGTGTGCACATTGCTCAGTGGGAACTCAACCTTTACCTCGTAATTCCTATAACAATGAGCAGTCGCCCCCCGCGATTAGAGGAGGGGTGGCCTTAGTTGCGCCATGGGACCGGACATCGTAATAGGAGGCTGGTTGAGGAGTGGGCTGGCTAATGACATGCAGCGGGGGATCGGCGAAAGAAGAAACGAAACCGATTCCTAACGTAGAAGCTATTTAAGGCAGGGTCTCCTGGGGATCACCCTCTTTTGTCTCCTTGGACTTAGCCGCAGAGCGCCGGAAAAGCAGCGGGAGGGCTGTCATCAGGATCCGGTCGACAGGCCCATCAGAGGGCTACGCGGTGGGTTCAGGGGGCCGGCGTAGTGTGTTCGATCAATGGTAGCATTCTCGCTTAGCATGCGAGAGGTAGCGGGTTCGATACCCGTATTATAAAAAAAAAAAAAAAAGACAAGAGTAATGTTTTGTTTAGTTAGAGTAATGTGTTGTTTTGTTTTGGGGATCGTACTTTCGTATTTTTGTCCTCCCCACTGACTCAATGTTAATGGTGTTGTGTATGATGCCGGGAGGGTGCGAAGGCCACTGGGTCTCTGCCCGTTTCGCTGGGGTGGATTAGTTCTTTCCTTTATCAGGCGGCCACGGCAAATGCTTTTCATGATGCCGATTCAGGGTAATGCGTACAGCGGTAGCCTTTTACGAAAATGAAGGAGGACCCCGCACAGGTTAATAGGGGACTGGGGGGAATTGAATGCAACAACGAACTATGGCGTCCCCTTAACAAAGACACACACAGGTTGAGTTTTTTATCCTAGAACCAGCATGCCGGTATTTCAGCGGGAAAGGTAAAGTTACAAGATTTTGAAAATAATCTCTAAACACATACTTGAATGGGGAGGCAAGATCTCTGGAGTAAATTATCTATATCTCTGCAGTTACCAATGGTTAAGTAATTGGCATATCTAAAAGTATATTTTTAATCCAAACATAAGTGTCGTATTCCACAAAAAAGGATGAACACAAGTAAAACAATTTAGAATAGTCTTAAAAAGATATTTTCCACACCATGAATTTAGTAAACCTCTGTTGTACATTTATTACATTTGGAAATACAGTTAATCATAATACAATACACAAATTCTTAAAAAACATGATTATACATTTCATAAAAAATTTTTAAAAACAAAGAATCACAAGTCGACGCGGCGTTTCGGTATTCTGTATGACTACCTTCTTCAGGACTGATTCTAGACAGGTTAAAAAAAGATATTTTAAAAAACAGGGTTACTTTTCTTTTAGTGGTGCAAATATTTAGTGAATCAATACTATATATGATCACAGTACATGGTAACTTCAGTACACTTGTTTTTCCTTATTTTCTGTGTAAACATTTTATTTAAAAAAAAAAACCAAGGCCTTTACCTCTGATACAGAGTTCTATTGTATCCATAATACCTTTTCCCCTCTTTTTAATCTACAACACCCCCCATTTCTGGGAACATATCAAGCATTATCTGTGCACATTCCTACTCTTGGACATAACTAATGGTGTTTACCTTTCCCTTGGACTATACCGTCCAATGCTCTGGAAGCCTATTTAGGGCCTCGAATTCTATACACATATTCACTATGTATGGATATCACATTTTTTTGCATACCTTAAATTTAGATAGGGCAAATTTGTCCCACTGGACACAGTTTACTTCAGTTCTGTACCCAGGTGCCTTCAAATAACTTGGCTTATTCTTCTTGCTGTTAATTTGCCAGTTTTGATGTCACTATTTGAAATAAATGAATAAGAACGATGTTTTTTTCTCAATCCATCCCACCACTATGGGTTTAGTTCTTAGTGCAGAAGATTGTGTTTGACACATCACAATAAACACTCCCATTTACTTATTTGTCTTAAATTGAAATACCTGGTTTTCAAGGTGAATTAGCCTGGTCTTGGACCACCAGGAGGAGCCACCGTAATCATAACATTGGGTTTCATCAATGACCCTAAGGAATTTTTAATCGTTCTGTATTAGTGCATTTGAGCCTTACTCTGTTAAGGATATTGATCAAATTTTAGTGAATGTTAAAACTGAGGGGGATTTACTCACCATTCAATATTAGATGACTGGCGCAATTTCTCGGATATAATGCTTTCCAGTCCCTCCTTTGTGAGTTGGAAGTCCGTTCTACAATTAATGATATAAAATGTAGAAAGGATGACGTTATACATGCTGTCTTATCTGAATCCTATTTAATTCTACTTTCAAAGTGCTTTATTTATATGCACTATGTTGCTATATGTTGAACGAAAGGGAGGTTTCAAAAAACTCACAAGGTTTTAACCTGACTTTAGTCTGTGGGTTATTCAAGATAAGTTTATAGATTATTCCCATTTAATTTGCTCCAGGGCGCTTAGAGTAACCCTATATCCCCATTACTTTCTACCTCAAGGTTTCATTACCTTTATTTTCGAATTCGGCCTCCCTGCTCCTGATGTCCTGGCAGTCTGTTCCACGCTCTCCAGCTGATGCGCTACGAGCCGTCACGGGTACCGAGTGATTGCTTCTTCACCGGTACTTTTATATTACCCGGTTAGTCATTGGTTGCTGCTACCTTTCCTCCGATTGGTTCTCAGCAGACCAATGAGCGCACGGTTTCCATAGTAACCGAACGCTTTTGCTCCTGTGCTCGGCATTATATGCTATTGGCTAGGAGAATAACGCGAGGGGTTGCTGTAGCAACCGAATGCTTTTTGTTCCGTTTGTGCACCGCGTTAGTTTCCTCTCGTTCCGGATCTCGTTTTAGAACGGGGCTGTGCTTAAGTGTCGCCACGCACGTTTCTACAACTGCTGGGCCGTTTTCTTTATATATATATATTTTAAGAAAAGCTCGATCTTAAGATACATCCCGGCTCACTTACCAAGTAACACACGGTTGTCATGGCAATCAATGCCGCTTTTCCCGTTTTTTAGCCATCATCATTGCTGATGTATTTACTACGTACTCTATTTCTTGGGAATGTGCTGCCCTATTTAACAATTATTTGGTCCCGTGTTTATGTGTCTCCCTTACAGCTATAAGGCATTGTATTTTCAAAACAAGTTCATTATACTTATTCTATTTATTATTCGCTCCCTAATTCAGGACAAGTGAGTATACGCTCCCTGATTCAGGACAGGTAGTTATCAAGGCACCCCAAGTTTTACTCAGATCTTGGGTGCATCTACTCTGCTATGTTTCAGGTCTCCTAATGGATTATTTTCTCCCAATCTTCCCTTGAATTTAGGCCACATCTTACGCTGTTGAGGGTAGACATGTAAAATTGTTCCCTCCTTTTCCTTTTGTTATTAATGTTACCCCCTCTAGTATTGTCAGATATCTTTTCCAAACCACACCATCGTAGATCTTCAATTTTATGGTTGGCTATCCTCCAATGTTCAGTGAGGGGTGCTCCTATTTTGTTTGTCCTCAGCGCTGATCGGTGTTCATTTAGACGTAGTCTGAGTTCCCTAGAGGTTTCTCCTATGTATGGTTTGCTGCAGGGACACTGAATCAAATAGATAACATTCTTGGTTCTGCAATTGATGAAATTTTTTATATATATTGTTTTTCCATTTACAGTAATCTGGCTGCCTTTAGGGATGTTGGTACAATTTACACATCCCATACAAGGATGGGTTCCCGTGGGTAAAGGGTTGTTATTGATTGTAGTTTGTTGGCTTTTAGAGTTCTCTTTGTAAGTGTGTACCAAAGAATTTCTAATTGTTCTATTCCTCCGGTACGAGAACATAGGTTTAGGGATAGGGACCTGAGCTTTATCCTCAATGAGATGCCAGTTCCTATTGATTATATTTTTTACTTTGTAGCTTACTTGTGAAAAGTTCGTCACAAATATAATTGGCTGTGTTGAGTCCTGATTCTTCTTTTTGGGGCTAAAGAGATTTTCTCTGTTGAAGTATTTGGCTCGTTTAAAAGCATGTCTGATCATTCTCCTTGGATACCCTCTTTCGAGGAATTTTTCTTTTAAATTTGTGGCGTGAGTTTCATAGTCCGCCATAGAGGTACAATTTCTCCTCAAGCGGAGAAACTGACCGAAGGGGATATTATTTTTCTGGGACGCTGGATGGTTGCTCCCGTAGTGTAACATACTGTTTCTATCAGTTTGTTTGGTGTATAATTCGACCACTAACTGTCCTTCTTGGTGTTTTATAATGATGTCCAGAAATTCTACCTGGCTCCTACTGATATGTGATGTAAATGTCAAGTTCTCATCTCCTAGATTCAACCATGCTAGGAATTCATTGAGGTCCTCAATCTCTCCTGTCCATATGAAGAAAATATCATCAATATAGCGACCCCATTCCGAGATGTTTTCATAAAATGGGGCAGCTATATTGTAGACATGTTTCTCCTCGAATTTAGATACATACAAACATGCCAGACTAGGGGCACAGGTGGCCCCCATGCTGGTCCCCTTAATCTGCCTGAAGAGGTTGTCTTTGTATAGGAAAATATTGTTTTTGAGGATTATGGTTATGCAATCAATTATAAAGATCTGATGACTAGTTAAATCCTGTTGGTTGTCACCTAAGATCTCCTCCATGATTTCAATGGTGTTATTTTGAGGAATGTTCGTGTATAATGCTTCAATATCCAGAGTCACTAATATTTGTGACTCTGGATTGAAACTTAGGTTTTCAATTCTTTTAATCATGGAAGTGGTGTCCTTCACATAGGATCTTTGTTGTTGCACGATGGGTTGTAAGAACACCTCCACATACTTACTCAATGGCTCTGTTAGTGATCCTATACATGAAACTATAGGTCTCATGGGGGGGTCACAGACATCTTTGTGTACCTTTGGGAGGCCATACAGTGCCGGTATTAATGGATCTTTGTTAAGCATAAATGCGAATTCTTCCTCGCATATGATTTCATCCTCTCTGGCCAGTCTCAGCATTCTTTCGATTTCCTTCTTTAACGTTTGCCATTCCTCTCTATTAGATTTTTTGTAGTGGTTGGTGTTATTTAATAGTTTAAGCATCCTATTATCATAATCTTGACTGTTCATGATTACAATACTCCCACCCTTATCAGCTGGCTTTACTGTTAGGGTGCTATCTTGTTCTAAGGATTTTAAGGCCTCCTTCTCTTCCCTGGTTAAGTTGTATGATGTCCAGTTTTTTTGTTTTAAAAGATTATCAATGCTCTTGTCCACAGATCTCTCAAACGCCTCCACATCTTTGTGTACGGCATTGAGAGGGGGAACCCATGTAGACTTGTTTTTTAATCCAGATTTGTTATGTCTTGTAGGTCTTTCTTTCCCTTCGAAAAAGATTTGAAGTCTTACTTTTCTAAAAAAGTTCTGTAGATCTCTTTCTAAAGCATATCTATCAACTGGTGTGCATATTGCGTAACCAAGTCCCTTCTCTAGCAGTTTAGTTTCTATTGTAGTTAGCTCATGGTCTGATAGATTAATCACAGCCACTTTTTTGTTTTGTGCTAATCTCACTGTTTCTGGCTCCGAGTTCGAGGACGTTGAGGGTTTTGGGCTGGAGTATATTGTGCCTGATTGTAATTGTTCTTGCCCCTCCCTCTCCCTCTCTGTTGTCCAAACATCTGGTTGCGCCTGTCTAAAAAAGCTAAGCCCTCTTTAACAGATGTCTGTTGTTGTCTATTTGTCTCTCCCTCTTGGTGGTGTCTTTCATTTCCTACTTCTCCCTCTGAGTCTGTACTACTGAATGAGGAGTCAAAAAATCTCACGCGTTTTCTGGATTGGTTTCTAGGTTGGTTTTGCCACTGTCTACGGGGTTGGTAATTCTCTTTGGGGCGATCATAAAAGTCTTTTTGAAGATATGGATAAACAATTTCAGGGTTGTAATTTTCTATATCTTTTTTTAGTTTGTTACTCTTCTTTTTAATCAAATACTCACTATAACTATCCACATCATTTTGAATTTCTTTTAATTTGGCTTTGGCATCATCTAGTGCTGTACTATCCCTTAGTTGAGTTTCCATATCTTCTATTTCCTTTTTCTCAATGATTATAAATTCTTCCGCTGTTTCTACAATGAGCAAAATCCAATCTCTACTGCACCTGTTTGCCACAAGTGTCCATTTATCTATGAATTTCTTGTCTGTGATAAAGATCCCTGGCTCATTAGTCACCTGTAGACCTTTAGGAATAATTCCATTCTTGCAGTATTCCACCAGGAACTCTGCATGTAGTTCTGCTCTAACTACTTTCTTTTTTAGGTTCCATAATTTTCCCCATTGGTCTTCATCACTTTTATACAATCTTATTGTGGTGGTATTACGTGATCTCTTATTTATTAATCTATCAAATTGATCCTCAGAAAAACTATATGTTTTTATCCCCTCCATATTAAGGGTACTTGTTAGGTTAAATGTACAGGTATTTCAAATCTTTTTCGAAGGGAAAGAAAGACCTACAAGACATAACAAATCTGGATTAAAAAACAAGTCTACATGGGTTCCCCCTCTCAATGCCGTACACAAAGATGTGGAGGCGTTTGAGAGATCTGTGGACAAGAGCATTGATAATCTTTTAAAACAAAAAAACTGGACATCATACAACTTAACCAGGGAAGAGAAGGAGGCCTTAAAATCCTTAGAACAAGATAGCACCCTAACAGTAAAGCCAGCTGATAAGGGTGGGAGTATTGTAATCATGAACAGTCAAGATTATGATAATAGGATGCTTAAACTATTAAATAACACCAACCACTACAAAAAATCTAATAGAGAGGAATGGCAAACGTTAAAGAAGGAAATCGAAAGAATGCTGAGACTGGCCAGAGAGGATGAAATCATATGCGAGGAAGAATTCGCATTTATGCTTAACAAAGATCCATTAATACCGGCACTGTATGGCCTCCCAAAGGTACACAAAGATGTCTGTGACCCCCCATGAGACCTATAGTTTCATGTATAGGATCACTAACAGAGCCATTGAGTAAGTATGTGGAGGTGTTCTTACAACCCCTCGTGCAACAACAAAGATCCTATGTGAAGGACACCACTTCCATGATTAAAAGAATTGAAAACCTAAGTTTCAATCCAGAGTCACAAATATTAGTGACTCTGGATATTGAAGCATTATACACGAACATTCCTCAAAATAACACCATTGAAATCATGGAGGAGATCTTAGGTGACAACCAACAGGATTTAACTAGTCATCAGATCTTTATAATTGATTGCATAACCATAATCCTCAAAAACAATATTTTCCTATACAAAGACAACCTCTTCAGGCAGATTAAGGGGACCAGCATGGGGGCCACCTGTGCCCCTAGTCTGGCATGTTTGTATGTTTCTAAATTCGAGGAGAAACATGTCTACAATATAGCTGCCCCATTTTATGAAAACATCTCGGAATGGGGTCGCTATATTGATGATATTTTCTTCATATGGACAGGAGAGATTGAGGACCTCAATGAATTCCTAGCATGGTTGAATCTAGGAGATGAGAACTTGACATTTACATCACATATCAGTAGGAGCCAGGTAGAATTTCTGGACATCATTATAAAACACCAAGAAGGACAGTTAGTGGTCGAATTATACACCAAACAAACTGATAGAAACAGTATGTTACACTACGGGAGCAACCATCCAGCGTCCCAGAAAAATAATATCCCCTTCGGTCAGTCTCTCCGCTTGAGGAGAAATTGTACCTCTATGGCGGACTATGAAACTCACGCCACAAATTTAAAAGAAAAATTCCTCGAAAGAGGGTATCCAAGGAGAATGATCAGACATGCTTTTAAACGAGCCAAATATTTCAACAGAGAAAATCTCTTTAGCCCCAAAAAGAAGAATCAGGACTCAACACAGCCAATTATATTTGTGACGAACTTTTCACAAGTAAGCTACAAAGTAAAAAATATAATCAATAGGAACTGGCATCTCATTGAGGATAAAGCTCAGGTCCCTATCCCTAAACCTATGTTCTCGTACCGGAGGAATAGAACAATTAGAAATTCTTTGGTACACACTTACAAAGAGAACTCTAAAAGCCAACAAACTACAATCAATAACAACCCTTTACCCACGGGAACCCATCCTTGTATGGGATGTGTAAATTGTACCAACATCCTTAAAGGCAGCCAGATTACTGTAAATGGAAAAACAATATATATAAAAAATTTCATCAATTGCAGAACCAAGAATGTTATCTATTTGATTCAGTGTCCCTGCAGCAAACCATACATAGGAGAAACCTCTAGGGAACTCAGACTACGTCTAAATGAACACCGATCAGCGCTGAGGACAAACAAAATAGGAGCACCCCTCACTGAACATTGGAGGATAGCCAACCATAAAATTGAAGATCTACGATGGTGTGGTTTGGAAAAGATATCTGACAATACTAGAGGGGGTAACATTAATAACAAAAGGAAAAGGAGGGAACAATTTTACATGTCTACCCTCAACAGCGTAAGATGTGGCCTAAATTCAAGGGAAGATTGGGAGAAAATAATCCATTAGGAGACCTAAAACATAGCAGAGTAGATGCACCCAAGATCTGAGTAAAACTTGGGGTGCCTTGATAACTACCTGTCCTGAATCAGGGAGCGTATACTCACTTGTCCTGAATTAGGGAGCGAATAATAAATAGAATAAGTATAATGAACTTGTTTTGAAAATACAATGCCTTATAGCTGTAAGGGAGACACATAAACACGGGACCAAATAATTGTTAAATAGGGCAGCACATTCCCAAGAAATAGAGTACGTAGTAAATACATCAGCAATGATGATGGCTAAAAAACGGGAAAAGCGGCATTGATTGCCATGACAACCGTGTGTTACTTGGTAAGTGAGCCGGGATGTATCTTAAGATCGAGCTTTTCTTAAAATATATATATATAAAGAAAATGGCCCAGCAGTTGTAGAAACGTGCGTGGCGACACTTAAGCACAGCCCCGTTCTAAAACGAGATCCGGAACGAGAGGAAACTAACGCGGTGCACAAACGGAACAAAAAGCATTCGGTTGCTACAGCAACCCCTCGCGTTATTCTCCTAGCCAATAGCATATAATGCCGAGCACAGGAGCAAAAGCGTTCGGTTACTATGGAAACCGTGCGCTCATTGGTCTGCTGAGAACCAATCGGAGGAAAGGTAGCAGCAACCAATGACTAACCGGGTAATATAAAAGTACCGGTGAAGAAGCAATCACTCGGTACCCGTGACGGCTCGTAGCGCATCAGCTGGAGAGCGTGGAACAGACTGCCAGGACATCAGGAGAAGGGAGGCCGAATTCGAAAATAAAGGTAATGAAACCTTGAGGTAGAAAGTAATGGGGATATAGGGTTACTCTAAGCGCCCTGGAGCAAATTAAATGGGAATAATCTATAAACTTATCTTGAATAACCCACAGACTAAAGTCAGGTTAAAACCTTGTGAGTTTTTTGAAACCTCCCTTTCGTTCAACATATAGCAACATAGTGCATATAAATAAAGCACTTTGAAAGTAGAATTAAATAGGATTCAGATAAGACAGCATGTATAACGTCATCCTTTCTACATTTTATATCATTAATTGTAGAACGGACTTCCAACTCACAAAGGAGGGACTGGAAAGCATTATATCCGAGAAATTGCGCCAGTCATCTAATATTGAATGGTGAGTAAATCCCCCTCAGTTTTAACATTCACTAAAATTTGATCAATATCCTTAACAGAGTAAGGCTCAAATGCACTAATACAGAACGATTAAAAATTCCTTAGGGTCATTGATGAAACCCAATGTTATGATTACGGTGGCTCCTCCTGGTGGTCCAAGACCAGGCTAATTCACCTTGAAAACCAGGTATTTCAATTTAAGACAAATAAGTAAATGGGAGTGTTTATTGTGATGTGTCAAACACAATCTTCTGCACTAAGAACTAAACCCATAGTGGTGGGATGGATTGAGAAAAAAACATCGTTCTTATTCATTTATTTCAAATAGTGACATCAAAACTGGCAAATTAACAGCAAGAAGAATAAGCCAAGTTATTTGAAGGCACCTGGGTACAGAACTGAAGTAAACTGTGTCCAGTGGGACAAATTTGCCCTATCTAAATTTAAGGTATGCAAAAAAATGTGATATCCATACATAGTGAATATGTGTATAGAATTCGAGGCCCTAAATAGGCTTCCAGAGCATTGGACGGTATAGTCCAAGGGAAAGGTAAACACCATTAGTTATGTCCAAGAGTAGGAATGTGCACAGATAATGCTTGATATGTTCCCAGAAATGGGGGGTGTTGTAGATTAAAAAGAGGGGAAAAGGTATTATGGATACAATAGAACTCTGTATCGGAGGTAAAGGCCTTGGTTTTTTTTTTTAAATAAAATGTTTACACAGAAAATAAGGAAAAACAAGTGTACTGAAGTTACCATGTACTGTGATCATATATAGTATTGATTCACTAAATATTTGCACCACTAAAAGAAAAGTAACCCTGTTTTTTAAAATATCTTTTTTTAACCTGTCTAGAATCTGTCCTGAAGAAGGTAGTCATACAGAATACCGAAACGCCGCGTCGACTTGTGATTCTTTGTTTTAAAAATTTTTTTATGAAATGTATAATCATGTTTTTTAAGAATTTGTGTATTGTATTATGATTAACTGTATTTCCAAATGTAATAAATGTACAACAGAGGTTTACTAAATTCATGGTGTGGAAAATATCTTTTTAAGACTATTCTAAATTGTTTTACTTGTGTTCATCCTTTTTTGTGGAATACGACACTTATGTTTGGATTAAAAATATACTTTTAGATATGCCAATTACTTAACCATTGGTAACTGCAGAGATATAGATAATTTACTCCAGAGATCTTGCCTCCCCATTCAAGTATGTGTTTAGAGATTATTTTCAAAATCTTGTAACTTTACCTTTCCCGCTGAAATACCGGCATGCTGGTTCTAGGATAAAAAACTCAACCTGTGTGTGTCTTTGTTAAGGGGACGCCATAGTTCGTTGTTGCATACAGCGGTAGCCTCACTTAAGCGGCAGGCGAAGGAAGGTGCACGCGCGGCTCAGTCCGGTTTAATCCTTTTCGGATATTGAGTGGTGGGGTGGCCGGTTCGGTTTCCAATGTGGGCAACTGGCATCATTTTCTGTTACAATAGGATATAACGATAATGGCATAAAAATGATGGTAGTTTGCGTTATAGAGTAATGATTGTGAGATGCGGCCCGATATAGGGGCGCGCCCAGATGCTGGGTGGTAGGTGCCTTTAACCACCATGTGCGGCGCGTTATGGGTGTGTGGCCAGATAAGTGCGGGGCCAGCGCTGGGGGCAGTCATGGTGTACAAAGCGAAGGTTCGCACAGCGCGTCTTTGGAGGCGTGACTACAGGAGGCAGTAGGAGCGGAAAGGCTCGGATGATTATTTCGCCTTACAGCTGGTGCCTAGCGGGAAGGTTGCCGGTTGATGCCCTCGCCGCGCAACTGTAAAGACTTGACAATAAATGTGGTACTCTTGGCGGCGCAACCTTTGGGGGTGTGGCCTGATGGTTGCGACAGAGCGAAAAAGTGCTATGGTGTATTTCTCGATACCTGCAAGAGCATGGGGCACGTGGCAGAGCAAAGCAGCGCGAGTATAAAAGAGGGGGCGCGGCCAGATCCCTTGGTGCGGAAGGAAACAGGTGACAGCGTGGGCCACATGATGGTATAAAAAATAAAAATAAATAAATAAACAAAAAATAATAATAATAAATAAATAAATTTAAAAAATAAATAAATAAATACCAATTCAGCATCCTATGCGGCGATTAGCATAGAGAGAGGCCCGCTTAACATTTGGGGACGGGAAAGGTAATACTTTGCTGCATGTGGCAGGTTTGGTCTCACCAGGTGGCAGGGGCATGTACGTCATTTGAATCGCTCGGTGCTGGTGGTAAAAGATGGAGGTGACCATATCAGGTGCTGGGATGAGGGAATTTTGGTGTTTTGCGTGATGGTAACAATCTTTTGTTTCTGCTAGCAGGTTGTAGCATGCCGCCTAAACGCGCTCCCGCCAATTCCCGGAAACCGGTGGACCAGGATGAGTTTCAAGCCCTGAGTGAGCTTTGGAAAGCAGCTAAGCGACATGGCATGGAAGTGGCGCTTCAAAAGTTGGCCGGCGGGTCAGAACAACAGCCGGATGGCAGGGCTTCAAAGCGGCAAAGGAAACTCCCAGCTCGATATAGAGAAGGGCAACAGGACAAGGCGCACCCTCAACTGGCGTCAGCAGCTACTGTGGGGGGTGAGTCTGCCAACCAGGACATGACGGCACCTAGCACAGATAATGCAGCTCAGGGGCCGGTGTTGAATATGACGGTGGGTGCTGTGGGGCAGAGCATTATGGCAATTTCCACAACAGCAGCATCGGTGGGCCTTCCACAAGTGGGGGGTGTGCCAGTAGTGTCCCAAGCGGCAGGTAGCGCTGAGGCCTGCCAGCCCCCGGGGAATGTGGCAGGATTGATAATACCACCAACACATGTGTCAGGGGGGCCTTCAGGAGCTTCAGGGGGGGTGCAGGCGACTGGAACGTCTGTCGCCCATCAGCCCCCGGTGGCGTTAGGGGTAGCAAGTACACCACCACAGGGATCATTGTCAGCAGCAGGAGCACAGGGGGCGGTGGCAGCGCAAGTGTGGGCGCAGATGGGAGTCACTCCAGTAACAGCGAACCTGGGGGCAGGCACGCCTGCCGCCACGCTGCCTGCGGCAGCAGCAAGCGTTATCCAACCACCCCCGGTGGTGACTCCGTTAATTTTTGGTTCTTCATCCCTGGTGTTGGCCCCCTCTTCCGCGATTGCTTGGCATGTTCCTTTGGAGATGAGGGAAAAAATTCATAAAGGGGAGTTTGTGAACGTTTTTGATTTAATCAACGCAGGGGTGGTCCCAAGTCGTCCAAAAACAACTAAAGAGAGCGAGTTCAAGCCAAAAACGGTGTGGGTGGACTGGTCATTGCGGAATTGGGTAACAGGGTTTTCTATCTATGCGGCAATATTAACTGAGAAGACACCAGCGTTAGCGCCGCAGTTGTTTGGATACATGTCCCTAATACACGGGGCGGCTTCTGAGTTCCAAGGGTCGGCCTGGATGCAGTACGACACTAAGTTTAGGCAGATGAAAGCTGCTAGGCCAGAGATAGCATGGGATCAGAGGGAGATCAATATTTGGCATGCAGAGTTTAACATGGCTCACACGCCTGGAAAATTGACTTAGTCCTTTCGATTCAACAGAAGTTTGGGAGATACAAAATTGGCCTGCTGGCAGTACAACAAGAAGGAATGTAGCAAGGGGACAGCATGTAAGTTTAAACACATTTGCTCATTCTGCGGGGGACAGGGACATCCCGAGTTCAAGTGTTTCAGGAAACAATGCAAGCAGAGAGAGCGTACCTCCTTTAAAAGCATACTGCCCAAACACTAATTCTGTGCGTCCTTCGCCCATCCGCATGCATGTTCTCACGCACTTACTCAGCAAATACAATAATCAAGAGGATGCTTCCTTGCTGTATTATGGTTTTAAAGATGGGTTCCGCATTCCTTCCCGCGCTCCCCCCTCATCGGTCCCGCCAAAGAATCAACAGTCAGTTCTCCAGCAACGGGAGTTGGTCTGGGACAAGATTATGGGGGAGGTGTCCGCGGGTAGGGTCGCGGGACCTTTTCATGTTCCCCCGTGTGAGAATTTAGTGTGTTCACCCCTGGGGTTGGTACCAAAGAAAGAGCCGGGCAAATTCTGTTTGATTCACAATCTCTCTTACCCAATGGGCCGATCAGTAAATGATGGTCTGGATCAAGATTTGTGCATGGTGCGGTACACCACTTTTGACGAGGCCATTGCAAAATTGTAGAGTCTGGGTAAAGGTGCCCTGATGGCCAAATCAGATATTGAGTCCGCATTCCGCCTCCTTCCAATTCATCCAGAAGATACACGTTTGCTGGGTTTCACGTTTGAGGGACAGTTCTTTGTGGACTTGTGTATGCCCATGGGCTGTTCCATAGCGTGCTCGGTATTCGAAACTTTCAGCAGATTTCTGGAATGGGCGGTGAAAGACTTGGTGTCCTCAGATGATGTGGTACATTACTTGGATGATTTTTTGTTCATGGGTCCCCCGGGAGGTCAGGCATGTGGGAGGACGCTGCAAGGCTTTCGGCACCTGGCCCAGGCATTGGGAGTTCCACTGGCTGAAGACAAAACTGAAGGTCCTACTACCTGTTTATGTTTCTTGGGGATTGAGATAGATTCAGTGTCAGGAGAGTGTAGATTGCCACAAGAGAAGGTGATGGCATTCAAAGAGTCAGTTAACTCCTGCATTGCGGCCAAGAAGGTTACTTTGCATCAGCTGCAGGTCCTGGTGGGCCAATTAAATTTTGCCTTACGAGTGATCCCCATGGGAAGAGTCTTTTCAAAAAACATAGCAAGAGCGATGTCCGGCCTACGGGCCAAACACCATCATACAAGGTTGTCTGCAGAAGTCAAGGAAGATTTGGAGTTATGGCGAGGGTTCTTGGATAACTTCAATGGAACACTGTTATGGCAGCAGCCAGCCTGCACCAACAGTGAGTTGGCCCTCCATACAGATGCAGCAGGCAGCATTGGTTTTGGAGCAGTGTTGGACTCTAGGTGGTGCATGAGGCATTGGCCAGAGGAATGGGTTACGTCAGGGCTCACACGCAACGTCACCTTTCTGGAACTGTTCCCCATCATTGTTGCCTTACACATTTGGGGGGCCGCCTTGGAGAACACAAGAGTCATTTTTTGGTCGGATAGTATGTCTGCAGTGCTGGCCATTAATAATCAAAATGCAAAATGCCCGCTGGTGTTGCGGTTGTTGAAGATTCTGATTCACCCTGTGTCTCTTGCATAATGTGCATTTTACTGCCAAACATGTGCCCGGTGTTGATAATACAGTGGCTGACGCTCTGTCTCGATTTAAGATGGCATGATTCAGGGCACGGTGGCCGCAAGCAGACAAACTGATGGCGGAGTTCCCGGAGGAGTTATGGAGGAGTGGTGCCCCATCGCCGCAGACCTAATCACAGCAGCATTGGCACCCCAGACGAAACGTATGTACGAAAGGGCGTGGGAGGTGTACAGTGCGACGTTCGTAACAGGCTTGGAGCAAAACAGATTCACTACAGAGGGGGTGCTGAGTTTTCTGGTAGCCCAGAAGAGTCAGGGAAAGTCTCTTTCGTTGGTCCGGAGGCAGTTGTCTGCCATCGCTTTCTTTGCTGGGTTACATAGTGTTAGGGATCCCACAAAGGATTTTAGGGTGCAGAAAGCCATCAAAGGGTGGGAGCGCTTGGTACCCGGAGTGCAGGACACTAGGAGGCCTATAAATATAGAAAGGTTGAGTTCGCTGGTGGGGGCTCTACAGTTAGTGTGCCTTAGTCAATATGAGGTAACGCTATTCAGACTGGCTTACCTGCTTGCCTTTTTTGGGGCCTTGCGTGTTTCAGAGTTGGTGGTAGCCTCTAAACAGGGTGAAGGTGGTTTAGGACTGGCAGATGTCTTTGTAGGTGACGGGGTGGTCCATATAAGAATCCGGCGGTCGAAAACAGACACGCGTGGGAGAGGCACATGGGTGAGGTTGTATGCGGCCCATCAGGTAGCATATTGTCCTGTACAGTTGATGAAGGAATACCTCGCAGTACGACCAGCGGTAGCCTCAACAAGGCTTCTAGTACACAAAGAAGGAGCGCCAGTGACAAGATATCAGTTTACCCAGGTGTGTAGGAAGGCATTGACATATTTAGGGGAGGATTCTAGCCAGTTTAGCTCCCATTCCTTCCGCATTGGGGCAGCCACCACAGCTGCAGCAATGGGATTGCCAGCGGATGTAATCAAAAAAGTGGGTCGGTGGCAGTCTGAATGTTTTCAGCGGTATGTCCGGCCGAGTCTCGTGTGAGGGGAGGAATGTTGCCCAAGGTACCTATCAGTCAGGCTATTAATACCGATTCTTTCTCTTACAGTGGTTTCCCGCAAACAGGTGCATATATGTTGGTGTGGGAATTCCTTGATTTGCAGTGCGGAGGAGCAATTTCGCGGGTCCAGTTTGGAGGCAGCACAAGGGGCTGCTGGGTTGGCGCATCACTGGCTTGGGGTGCGGGGGCTGCGATTGCAGGATCTTTTCAACCGATTGCATCAAGGAATTGTCTCCGAAGAGGTGCCTCGCCCAGTCATTTTAGTTATACACGTGGGCGAGGATGACATGCTGCCGCTAGGCAGACAGGGGGTGTGGGAGGCTTTGTTTTCAGTCCTGGCTAGGATTAGGCAATTTTTACCAACTACCTTGTTATTGTGGTCAGAGGTGATACCGAGGATGTAGTGGCTTGGTGGGTCGTCAGCGAAGGCTATTAATGACTCTGTGCGGAAATTGAACGCTTCAATACATATGTCGGCAAAGGGAGTGGAGATTGTCATTCAGACAGTGTTGGGGGCTATTCTGGAGCATAGTCAGCGCCAGGGGGGGAGGGCGAGTGCGCCGGGGAGCTTCTCACCCTGTGGCAGAGCACTGACAGTTAACAAAGAGGCATGCTAAACAAGAGAGGTGGATAGACCCCCAGGTCAGGGTAAGATTGAAGCGTGTAGTGGAGTGGCGGGGAGAGGGACCGGCCTGCCGGCGGTCCTCAACTCTACTGCCGTAACACGTCATTGAAGGACTGAGTTGATTCTGGGGAGGCTGCCTGGGTTCAGGTGGTACCTCGGAGGGCCGGTGCGTTATGCGGTGCCCTGGTTTTCAAGCAAGAGAACTGTTCATTGGACCACGTTGTGACCTGCCGGCACAATGTGCACAGCGGAGGATTCTACACTATGAACAACTTAATGCTGTGTCACCTGAGACTGCAATTATAATTTAATTGTACATTTGGTATGTGTATGCCCGAAGGTTTATCCATTGGTCAGGTACCTCTGAGGCGTTAGGTGGTGCCCTGGTTCAGGTAAATGCAATTGTTACTGTTAGCGCATTGTGGCCTGCCGGCATAATGTGCGTAGTTGTGTGTTCCAGAGGCTGGACAGCTTAATGATATGCTGAAATGTAATATATATTTTACCATATTTGTGTTTTGACATATGAATATCACTAAAGTGTGAAGCATGTATATCTTTAGATTGCAAAGTAGTATGCCTGTATTCATGTAGTGGTTATGTGGAATTAACCGGTTTGATGTTAATAAAATCTACGCCCTGGACAATATAACCGCATTATGAGATTTCATGGGCATGATAGGGAGGTGGGGTGAGAAGGATGTTGCCAGTGGTAGTGGTGGAGAGATGCGAGTGTCACATTGTGCGCACACTATAAGAAGCATTGAAAGTGCATTAGGTTTCGCCTATGTGATTAATATTTGGGTTTTTGTGGGTAAGTTTTAAGTTGGTGAGCGGTTGTGCAATAAGCGGTTGTGCAATATAAGTTTAAGAAACTCCTTAAAAGTGTTATATTTTCTTTACAGAAAGGCAACATATTGTGAAGTATCTGGTGGGAGCAGTGGGCAGAAACCACATGAAAGGTCAGCTCGTTTTACTTTGAAACAGCCATCAAAGACAACTGCAACTCGAAGTAGAAATAGGAGGTAGGGGACCCCGTCAAGAAACTGCAGGAGAGAGCTGCTCAACAGGGACATCCAGAATTCCTGGGAAGAGGGCTGATCAGTGAGGGCATAGAGCACTGAGGCATAACGCTCTGCTGGGAAGAGGGCTGCTCAATGGAGGCATACAGCGCCTCGGGCATTCAGTGCTCCTGTGAAGAGGGCTGCTCAATGGGGGCATAGGCAGGCATAAAGCGCTGCTGGGAAGAGGGCTGCTCAATGGGGGCATAGAGTGCTCAGGCATAAAGCGCTGCTGGGAAGACGGCTGCTCAATGGGGGCATAGAGTGCTCAGGCATAAAGCGCTCCTTGGAAGAGGGCTGCTCAATGGGGGCATAGAGTGCTCAGGCATAAAGCGCTCCTGGGAAGAGGGCTGCTCAATGGGGGCATAGAGTGCTCAGGCATAAAGCGCTGCTGGGAAGAGGGCTGCTCAATGGGGCATAGAGTGCTCAGGCATAAAGCGCTGCTGAGAAGAGGGCTGCTCAATGGGGCATAGAGTGCTCAGGCATAAAGCGCTGCTGGGAAGAGGGCTGCTCAATGGGGCATAGAGTGCTCAGGCATAAAGTGCTGCTGGGAAGAGGGCTGCTCAATGGATCATACAGCGCCTCGGGCATAAAGCGCTGCTGGGAAGAGGGCTGCTCAATGGGGCATATAGCGCCCCGGGCATTCAGTGCTCCTGTGAAGAGGCTGCTGAACAGGAGCACAGAGTGCTCCATGAGCAGCATCTTTGGTTGAAGCATGCAGACTAGAAGAAGGTTCTTGCTGTGGTAGCTGAACTGAAAGGTGCCCCAAGTAGGGAACCTGGACTGAAAGACAGACCCACTGGTGCAGCTGGGGCTGGAAGAGTGCCCTATTTATGGTATCACAGGTTTAAAGAGCCACGGACCAGAGGCGTGTTCTCTTGGGGGGCATTGAAAGAGGGAGCTCCACAGGAGGCATAGTAGGGTAGAAGAGCGCTACATTGGCAGAATTTCGGACAGGAGAAGCCCCTACACTGGTAGCTCGGGTTGGAAAAGCACTCTATTAGGGTTAATCAATCAATCAATCAATACATTTATAGAGCCCGCTACTCACACTCGAGGGTCTCAAGGCGCTGAAGGGAGGGGGGGCGCTACTGTTCAAATAGCCAGGTCTCGAGGGGTTTCCTGAAGGTGAGATGGTCCTGGGTCAGTTGTAGGTGGGCGGGGAGAGACTTCCATGTCTTGGCGGCCAGGTAGGAGAACGATCTTCCTCCGGTGGTGGCTCTGCATATTCGTGGGACTGTTGCGAGGGCGAGGTTGGCGGAGCGGAGCTGGCGGGTAGGAGAGCAGAACGAGAGGCGGTTGTTGAGGTATTCGGGGCCCATGTCGTGGAGTGCCTTGTGTGCCTGGGTGAGGAGCCTGAACGTGATCCTCTTGTTGACGGGGAGCCAGTGCAGGTTTTTCAGGTGGGCCGATATGTGGCTGTGACGAGGGATGTCGAGGATGAGTCGAGCGGAGGCGTTCTGTATGCGCTGCAGTCGTTTCTGAAGTTTGGCTGTGGTTCCTGCGTAAAGGGCGTTCCTGTAGTCAAGTCGGCGGTGACGAGGGCCTGCGTGACCGTCTTTCTGGTTTCTGTGGGGATCCACCGGAAGATCTTTCAGAGCATGCACAGGGTGTTGAAGCAGGAGGATGAGATGGCATTGACTTGTTTGGTCATCGTGAGCGAGGAGTCCAGGATGAATCCCAGGTTGGGTGCGTGGTCCGTGGGTGACGGTGCGGTGCCCAGTGCAGTGGGCCTCCATGAGTTGTCCCAGGCAGATGGGGATTGTCCGAGGATGAGGACCTCCGTTTTGTCTGAGTTTGTTTCAGCCGACTGAGCTTCATCCATTCCGCGACGTCCTTCATTCCTTCCTGGAGGTTGGTTTTGCTGGTGGTTGAGTCTTTGGTGAGGGAGAATATCAGCTGGGTGTCATATGCGTAGGAGATGATGTTGAGGTTGTGTTTGCGTGCGATGGCAGCGAGGGGGCTCATGTAGATATTGAAGAGGGTTGGGCTGAGCGAGGATCCTTGGGGTATGCCGCAGATGATCTTGGTGGCCGTGGAGCGGAACGGGGGGAGGCGGACTCTCTGGGTTCTTTTGGAGAGGAACGAGGTGATACAGTCCAGCGCTTTTCCTTGGATCCCAGTGTTGTAGAGGTGGGTTATTAGGATGCAGTGGCAGACGGTATCAAAGGCGGCTGAGAGGTCTAGAAGGATGAGGGCGGTTGTCTCCCCGTTGTCCATCAGGTTCCTGATGTCGTCGGTGGATGCGATGAGGGCTATCTCGGTGCTGTTGTTGGCTCGAAATCCGGACTGGGATGGGTCGAGCGAGTTGTTTGCCTCGAGGAATGCAGTCAGCTGTTTATTGATGGTCTTCTCGATGACTTTAGCCGGGAAGGGAAGAAGAGAGATGGGGTGGAGGTTCTTGAGGTCTTTAGGGTCAGCTGTGGGTTTTTTCAGAAGGGCATTGATCTCTGCGTGCTTCCAGCTCTCTGCCAAGGTGGCTGATGAGAAGGAGTTGTTTATGACATTCCGGAGGTGGAGTGCGATGATGGCGTCTGCTTTGTTGTAGATGTGGTGGGGGCATGGGTCAGAGAGAGAGCCGGAGGGGATGGTGTTCATGACGTGGGTGGTGGCTTCTGTGCTGATGGGGGGTCCAGTCGCTTAGGGTGGTGGTGGGGGTCGTTGGTTTGGAGACTGGAGGCGGAGTCTGGGCGTCAAAGCTGTTGTGTATGTCTGCGATCTTGCGGTAGAAGAATGTGGCAAGGGAGTTGCAGAGGACTTGTGATGGTGTGATGTCGTTGTTGCTGGCGTTGGGGTTGGAGAGCTCTTTTACGATGCTGAAGAGTTCCTTGCTGTTGTGGGTGTTGTTGTCCAGCCGCTCTTTGAATGATGTCCTTTACTTTAGCTCTAACTGGAATACTGCCCGTGGGTGCATATGGGCTAGAGGCGTACGGCATGGGAGTGCTTTAGTTTTAAAGAGAGCGCTCTGCTGGGGACATCTGACGTGGGAGTAAGGCGTTCATCGCTTACAATCCTGTTGGGTCCTTCTTAACATATTGGTGACGAGCTGAAACGAGCTGTGCCAGAGGAGCTCCCTCTGTGTCCCTGTGGTGGAATTCTGCTGTCGACGTGTGAGCACTGCCCCAGACCTCATGGTGTGGTCAAGCACCTCCTGAGACCTCTCTAGAGGAAGCTTGGCAAACACTGGACTCATGCTGTGGCACCCAGATTAAGGGTGGTGAGGCTGATTTACACGATGAGAGGCAAGCAGTTGTCTCGAGCGCAGCGGCCTAGTGCGAATTTCTCGTTGCTGGTGGCTGTTGGCTGTGCTGTTGCATGTGCATGTGTGTGCTGTTACTAGTGGCCTTAGTAACGCGTAGGACAGGCATCAGCTTCGGGATAAGGCCAGGTGGCTCTATATTTCTGTATTTCTGGCAGGTAGCCCCCTGAGTGTGCGAGTTCTACCTAGCAACATACCGGCATGGAGGAGAAGCAACTTGTATTATCCGGGCTGGTGCGTTTGCTCTTACGTGCAACATCGATCTGGGATAGCTTTTACGTGCAGCATCTTTGTTCAGCGTAGAGCTCCGACTTGAAACATGTGGAAGGGTTCTGATGTTCACTATTCTTTCGCTCTTTTGTAAAGCGCTCAGGTAATGTCCATGCTATATAAAAACGCACAAATAAATATGCTTTGTGGAGGGCAGGGCTCAGGGCTGAAAGCTAGGTTTAAAGCATGTTGTGCTCCAAGCCTCATGTAATATTAAATTAAAGAACATAAAAACAGAGCCAACATGCACGCTTGAAATGTGTACAGCCAGGGGAGCATGATGAGGCAAATACGATGTGCAGGAAAACATAATAAAAGGTACCCCAAAAGTGGATGAAAACAATACTTCAGTGCCGAAAAACTGATAAGAGAAGCACATGAAAGAAACAACATAAGGAAACAGGAAACAGTGTACTACAGCCAATAGAAATGGAGCAAAAGTAAGTGGCAAGCATAGGAAACAATGAAAGCAAGGGGGCGGGATGATAGCTCCTTTTAAGACATATTTAATACAAAGGTCTCCCAAGCACAGCGAAAGCGCTGTGCAGGCGAAACCTAAAAATGGCCGTCTTATACTTTTTCAGTTGACTTTACCAGGCTCATTGCTTTGTGGGGCTTTTGATGTTCATTACTGGATGGGGTCTTTCATAGTTGTTACTTAAAAAGATCATTCGTGACTGTTACTGTCTTGGATTAATATTCATTAGTATCTGAGATTAATGCAGGTTGAGGACCGTTAATATGACACAATTCATTCTCATTGCTGAATGGGCCATTGATTTACATTTGCTGCCTGAGGCCACTGCAATGCATGATAATTGAGTGATGCCTGTTCTTAACTGTGCCATTTATACATGTTGCTATGGGGGACTGTTTCGTTATTGTCTGAGAAAAGGAATTCAGACTACTGTCTGTGGTTTTAGACTCATGTTCAGTGTTGACCAGTATCTCTCTCTCTCTCTCCATCTAGTCATCTACAAGGAAGCCTCAGAAACTCAGAGAGAAATAATAATAAAGAAATTTATAAAGCGCATGGTTACGCCAGCTCGGCGTGTCCCCGCGCTGGGTGAGAGGAGGTGACATTAACCACAACTGAGAACCACTTCATACTAGCCGGAAAACAGATATGTTTTAAGCAACTTTCTAAATTTCGCTTCAGAGCAGCGCAGAAGAGCCGCCATTGCAAGGTAACATTAAACCTGGGCCGAGTTCGCAAAAACTCTGCCATGCTATGCGCAAGCTCAGGAGTGCGCTTTGTAATGCCAGTTCACGTTGTGATTCAGGACCAGGTGTTTGTCCTGCGCTTGAGGACGCTGCTTCTCTTCTACTGCTAGAGTAGATTTTCTACTCGAGCAGCAACTTTCTCAAAGCGAATAGGAAGATTCTCAATGCTGTCAAGACCACCCGCGATCGCCTGCATTGAGAAATCCGACCTCCTGAGTTGAGAAATCTCGCCGGGAGTTGAAATTGGGGAGCATGAGCGAGGAAAAATCTTGCCAGGAGGTGGAGCGCAGAGTGCGGAAAATGCTGCGAATGGAGAGGAGCTCACCACCGGGCTTATATTACATGCATACTGAATATGCTTAGCTAACCTTCTCTTTGAAACCCAAAATACATATGATTTTTCTGGAATATCGGTTGTACGGTAGGGCCAGCTAAGAGCAAACTGTATTTGTAAATGCTTATTTAAATGCGACCCTAAATAGAGCCTGGGGTCTAGAATGATACCCCAGGATTTGGCTTGTGACGCCAATTTAGGGGAAACAGAAATGGGGTTTAACTGTTCAAGCAAGTCAATGGGGAGCTGAGATTATTGGTGTGAATATAGGAGAAGATACTCGGGCATCTATGTATTTAGCCAAAATTTCATTTGTGTCATCCACGCCTGTACCCATAGTGATGCATAAGGTCAGAGGCTAGTAGTGTTTGACCAGCTTAACATGGGCAGACGATCTTCACCTTTAACAAGAGCTGAGGCGGGCACAGCGTTGGTGCACCATCTGTATTTCAATATAGTCTGTCTGTTACTTCAAAGCTCAAAGCTAATAATCATTGAAGATATTAATTATTGGGCTGATGATCCAAATGACCAACTGGGGTGCAAATTCTGTGAAGTACGTACCTCCCTAAATTTGCAGCAAAGACTGAACATGCCTTTTCATCATTAAGAGACTGGATCCTTTATCGTAATGGAGCCCGTGCCCTCGTCTAATCATTTTCTAATGAAATTTGCTACTGCACTTGGCTGCACCAGAACCAAATTAAGGGCAGAGCTGATTCAGACACAGTCCAAAGTTGATTGGACTCATTTTGAAAAAAAAATTCTAAGTGATCCTCCCTTCAAGCAGACTTCCGCCTAAGAACATTAACTAGTAGCTGTCAAGTGGATGAATACGGCGACTGACGTGTGTTCCCCAATTAAATTCAAACTAATTGCTCAGTGTGACAAACCAGCTCCATGCTACTCGGAGGAGCAAACACAAGTCAAAACAGCTCTTCACCAAGCTGAAAGTCTGTGGCATTAGGAGTATGATGACACTTCCAACAAAAACATTTTAACAAACCGCGAACAAATATTACATTTTGATAAAGAAATATTAACAAAAATGTCATTCTGGAACAATGACAGCTTTGCAAAACCCACAGAAACAAGTCTTTAATCAGTGCTAAAGTACATGTGCTCACTCCTTAAAACCTAGTAACATTGGCTTATCCCAAAGTGGCATAATTAATTTACTTGTAAGTCTTCAGTAAAGTGGCACTATGTGCCCAGGGCCTGTATATTAAAAACCTAGTAGTGTGTCACCCACTTAAATATCCCTTTAAACATCTCAGGCCTGCCATTGCAGCCTGTGTGTGCCATTTAACAGCCATGTCAACCTGGCAAAATAAACCTTTGGTCAGGCCCAAATCTTTCCTTTTTATATCATCGTCATCAAAAAGAAAGTTTATTTGGAACCTTGGTCCTTAAATACATAAAAACATTTTGGTCTTACATAAATACCATCCTATTAAATAAACTATATATAATAAAGATAAAATTGCTTAAAATGCCAAGTTCCTCAATAATTCTGTTTTCATACCTCATTACGTTTCATTATAAAATATAATACTTAACATTTCCAGTTCTATAAACTTTTAAAAACGTTTTAACTTTGAGCATAAACCTACCTACCAATTTCACATGCTATGTCCAGAGAATGCATTTCAGCTAACAAGTCATCTGCTTGGGCACGATTTTTAGTGCCATATTAAAAAAAAAATGGATGTAGAAATAATTTCCGTGCAGCAAGGACTTTTAGGCAGTCTAATATTATGTGAAAAATATCGCATTTTTTGCCTAGGTTGCAGGTACATATCCCTTCAGAATCCATCACAGCCCCTTTTATCCCATCATTCTCATAGCTATGATTGATTCCAAGTGGTAACACTAGTATTCCATTTCTAAGCCATCGATTAGGTAGTATATCTACATACTGGAACTGTTGATCCGTTTCCTATGACTTAATCATAAAGCGTACTGATTCTTTGCCTCCAAATACTGTCGATCCTGGTCTCGAAATTTTTTTTCCCCTAGTAACTTAAATTCTCTCAGCAATATGAATTTATAGATTATGTGGGCACAATTTAATTCTCAATTCCCTGCATGCCGTGGCTAACGATTCCCTAACCCCCTCTGCCCATTTCAGTTCACTCTGCAACTTCTCACTTTTACACCATTGTGATATTTTCTGCTCCTCCCTTTGCCCCTAGGCGTTGCCAGAATCTTATTAGTGTCACATGTGCCATTATCCCCCAAGATACTATGCCAGTTTCTGTTCTTAATACCTGAATTATAGAGGACCTAGGTAGGGAAAATATGTTTTTTACACATTTTCCTTCTTTGGCATCCCACCACCTTTTGCCGCTTAAGCATAACAATTCAGCTTCATATTGCAACTGAGGCGGTATAATGGCCCTATACGCTTTCAAAACAGATCTATCTGGCATTTCTCCATAGTTTTTATTACATTTTTTCAGCCGGTGCACAGTCAAAATATCGATTTTTAAATGTCGACTTACCTTAATATTGAGCTTTTAATATCGTAGGAACAGAATATCGAAGTAAAGAATATCGTTGACCAGAATATCAACCTTAAGGTAAGTAATATTGGGTTTTTTAATATCGAAGTAAGTAATATCGTTAGCAAAAATATCGTTGTCAATAATATCAAATTTATTTTAGTATATATTGTATATGCATGTTTAACATTTTTTTTCTGTATTTTCATACATTTTTAAATATATGTATTAAATGTTTAGAAATTAGTAATTTCTTTAAAGTAAATTTAGCGTTTTAGTATCAGAGCCGGTTGTGGGTTTATAGGGGAATAGGGTGGGAAGTAATTTAATTATAATGAATTAATTAATATGTTTTATTTACTGTTATTGATTATTAATTTATTGTTAATTATTAATTAGGTAATTACTTTTTATTAATTGGCTAATGTATAATGATATTAATTATAATACATGTATTATTAATGCGATTTATTGTTATAGTTAATTAAAGTATTGTTAATTAATTATTAATTGGCAATCAATTTTTATTTATTGATTAATTGATAATTAAATTAAATATGTGATTTTTTATGTGTAGTGGGTTGTGGGTTTATAGGGGAATAGGGTGGGAAGTAATAAAATAAAATAAATTAATGAATATGTTTTTATTTATTGCTATTGTTAATTATTTATTGTTAATTCATTAATAATTGGTAATACATTTTTATTAATTGATTAATAGATAATTAAATTAAATGTGTTTTTTATGTGTAGCGTGTTGTGTGTTAATTGGGGAATAGTGTGGGAAGTAATTTAATGTTGTTTGAGTAAATATGAATGTAATTTTATTGGTATTTATTAATAATATTTTTGTTAATAAATTAATAATATGTTATTTATTTTACAAACTTTATTTGATTGATAAGTATGTTGATTTAACCCCTTCTTATCCCACATTTTCCACACAGTTACACTCACTGGAGTTGGAATAGTAATTTTAACCCCTACGCTATCCAACACTTTCCCTACTGTTGCACTCCAGATATACTAATAATAACATACAGTGATTCAGGGGTATGTCCTCCTCCCCATCAGAGTTGGTTAACCTGATCTAGGTCATTCCTAAGTCCGCTTCTATGCCTCTTGGAATTTTTGGAAGCCCCAATATAGCCCCTCCCTTCAGGGTGTTCCTATCGGCGGGTCCAGCGAGTTTCCCTCTGACTCTGGTTCCGGTAGCAGCAACTGCCCCACCATTGCCTCCCACGCTTTAGCAGCGTCTAGCTAACCTAGCTTGCTGAAACCGCACCATGCTCTCACTAGTTGTCCATTGGATTAATTCCGCATTCCATCGTCTAATGGTGTGTCCCTGCCTGGTCTTCCAATGCATTGTTAGTTCTCTTTTAGCCAGTACCAACCCTAGGTCTAAAAACTTACTCCTGACTTTCGTCGTAGCCGTGTGAGGAAACCAGTGCAATATGCACACACCAATTCGTGGTACTATTTGCCTATCTGTCACCTCACATAATACGTCAATCACTTCCACCCAGTATGTCCCCAATTGTGGACATCTCCACATCATACGCTTCTTCTGAATTGCACCAGGGACAACTAGCCCTGTCCACATTGAAGTACCTATTTATCCATTCTGGAGTTAAGTACGCCCTATGGAGCACATAAAAATGTATCAGCTGGAACCTTGCATTTCACGTGCTCTTCCACGCTCTCTCCACTATCCCAGGCCATGTCGTGTCAGGAATTTCCCTGCCCAAGTCTGCTTCCCACTCCCCCTTGGTCTAACATTATGGACCGAGAAGAGAGACCTAATGTCCTCCTCCACCTCTATCCATAGTGTGTCTTTCTGCCTTGCTTGACCTACCCCTTCCCCATATATTTATACCAAATATCCCTCCCAAGCGTCTTCTGTCAGAACGCAAGTCAGAGCCCCCTGTTTCTTCCCAGATCCCTCTTGGACTAACTTCTAAAACCTTTTTATATCTTTTATTTTTAATGCCTCCAATAGACTTCTGCAGCATCTTTCTTTGTGTGTTCTTTTTTGGTTCCTATTGACCATTTTATACATTTTCTTTAATTTCTGTAGGCTATTAAACCTATCTCAGGCTTCTTTCCCCTTTTCTTATGTTTGATTTTAATATCCTACATTCCTTATCATATCAATTCTTATCTCTATTATTGCCTCTCTTCTTCCTATATTCCCTGCTGCTGTTTCCCTTTATTTTGACCCTTAGACATTGGACCACTTGGGTAAAAAAAAAAATTCAAACCATCCTATAATTTTAGTACTAGGGATGTCATCCAATGTTTGGCTCTGCTGGAAGGCCACCAGTTTCTCCATACACTCCTCAGTCATGCGAGTGGTTAGCCACCTGGGGTAGTCCATTTGCACAGGGATTATTGTATCTCTTGGTTTCTTATTTCCTCCTCATATCTCCAGTATTAGTGGGAAGTGATCACTCCCTCGGATCTCATCACCTTGAAGGCCCTGACTAGTTCAAAGTTCCATGCATGTATAAAAATGTAGTCTATGGGCCACAGTTGGTTACCTTTCTTAAATGTACGATTTGCTGGCCGGTCTGCCGCCATCATTCCGTTAATACAGACTAGGATCATTGTGCCCATGAAATTCCCCAGTGCTGTATCACCCGAGTCAACTATAAAGAGGTCTAATTTATGATTGAAGTTGCCTGCTAACATAAACAGGTCTCTCTAGTATAGGGCTGTTAAATTGCGATTCTCCTATTAACATGACCAGAGAATCTGGATTTCATTAAAGACACGGAGGCTGACATTATACATTATGCATTATCCTTTAATAAGCAACTCACACAGCCGCACTACATCATAAAGGATAAGTTCTAGAGTTAACAGTGAACAAAGGATGTATCCAGGATATGATCTGCCTCTTTTAAAATAATTGCAGCAGGAAAGAACTTCACAAACGGAGAGAACCAAGAAGAACTTGAAAAACATCCAGGAAAGAACTTCAGTATCTCCAAAATCTCAATGGAAAGCTTCTCAATGGACATCCGGTCAAACAGAATTGCCTGAAAGAAAGAAATGATTAAGAATCAAGAGCCTAGAGAGCTATAAAGTCTCATCACAAACAGAAAAATAACAGAAGCATAGGCATAATAAAAGATTAACAACAATTGAAGCAGTCGATAATTTCAAAATCATAAAGACATATCAAAAGTTGTAAAAGGGAGGAGGGAGGGATAATGTCAGCCTCCGTGTCTTTAATGAAATCCAGATTCTCTGGTCATGTTAATAGGAGAATCGCAATTTCATTACCAGACCGGAGGCTACATTATGCATGTTCGTAGCCCCGAAGGACAACATCAGACATCTGCTCGATAGGCTTGCAGTAATGACGAGCAAAGGTGTTAGCATTTGACCAGTCAGCAGCTTTCAGGATATCATCCAACTTACCACCTGACCAAAAGGATTTACTGGCCATAGCTCCTCTGATAGAATGTGCATGAAATTTGGTTTGGCCAGGCTACAAACCAGTTAGCCCCTACCAAAGAACTATCCAGAAATAGATCTAAACCAACTGCCCCCTGGTATAATGAGAAACTAAGGGCACAAAAACAAATCAATCGTAATAAGGAAAGATCATGGAGAAAAGATTATGACACAGCCAGTAAAGCAGTTTATAAGGAAGCCCTGGCACTTTATAAAGCCATGATTGCGAAAGCTAAAAAAGACTATTACAGTGATCAAATCGAGAAAGCCAAAAATTCCAGTAGATTATTGTTCCAAATCACTAAAGTACTATCAGGCAACTCCCCCGACCTCACTCCTCCCCCATCGCAACTTTTATGTGATTCCCTAGCCTCCTTTTTCTTCACCAAAGTAGACGATATCTACCAGGCTTTTTCCGCTAACTCACTTTCGAGGACAGTCAACCCCCCCACCCTACCCCCAGCTAACATGTTCCCCAGCTTCCAACCAGTCACCTCCGACCAAATAAAAACCACATTGTCCACCATCAAATCAGGATCACCCCTGGACCCTTGCCCACTCTCAGTACTTCTGCCGGTAATGGACTCTATCATTCCAGTACTCACTCAGGCTTGCAATTCCATTCTCCTATCAGGTAATTACCCAGATCCCCTGAAAAATACTCTCCTAAAACCCCTGTTAAAAAGCCGTCCCTAGGCAAAAGCGAGCTAAAAAACTACCGTCCCATCGCGAGCCCCCCTTTCATGGCGAAGGTGATTGAAAAAACCATGAATACCCAGATTTCCGAATTCATTGAAAAACATCATCTTCTGGACAACACGCAATTTGGATTCAGGAAATACCACGGGACAGAGACAGCATTGATTAAGGCTGCTGACGACATCAGGGTAATCAGGGACCAAGGAGGCACAGCCATTTTAGTTATGCTGGACTTATCAGCAGCTTTCGACACGGTCGACCATACCATCTTGGTCGACCGTGTCGAGGGATTTGGCATCTGCCACACTGCCAAAGACTTAACTGCGTCCTTCCTTGCCAAAAGAACGCAGGCGGTTATCTTAGGACCCTTTCAATCGGCCCAACTCTCCTCTCCATGTGGAGTACCTCAAGGCTCATCCCTGAGTCCGACACTTTTTAATATCTACGTGTCGGACCTTGCTAAAACCATCAAAGCACACGGGATAAGCCTAACCTCTTACGCCGATGATATCCAACTTGTGTTGGCAATCATGGGGGATAGAGACCAAGTGGCTGAAAAATTCAAGAAAGGTTTTTTAGATATAGGAGAATGGATGGCTACCAACTGCCTTAAATTAAATTCTGAAAAAACCGAGGTTCTCATTTTCAGACCCCCCTCGCCAGCCTGGCCATCAAGTTGGTGGCCAGAGACCTTCGGTACTCCTCCTATCCCAACTGCCAAAGTCAGGAACCTTGGTATCATCTTCGACGAGGGTCTAAATTTCATGGACCATGCCAACAAAACGGTGT
This sequence comes from Lissotriton vulgaris, assembly GCF_964263255.1. Lineage (NCBI taxonomy): Eukaryota > Metazoa > Chordata > Amphibia > Caudata > Salamandridae > Lissotriton > Lissotriton vulgaris. The sequence continues at coordinate 1,739,632,423 of NC_141694.1, read as the reverse complement.
CCACAGCACACCTGAAACTGAAGATGATCAGGAAAATACGCCCTTTTCTTCCTGATTCAGCCATCAAAACACTGGTCACCTCTCTTGTCCTTTCTTCCTTGGACTATTGTAATGGTCTCTTCCTCAACGCTCAATCTAGAGTAATCACCAAACTGCAGACTATTCAAAACGCGGCAGCACGTCTGCTTTCTGGCAAAACAAAATATGAACCAATTTCCAATAACATAAAGGATTTTCACTGGCTCACTGTGCGAAAAAGAATCCACTTCAAGTCCCTCTGTATTGTGTTTAAAGCACTTAACAATCAAGGACCTCACTTTTTAAAAGAACAACTACAACAACACAAACCCATTAGAGCATTACGATCGGCTACTCTCAATCAACTGGTCATCCCCCGTACTAAAACTGTCACCTGGGGCGACCGGTGTTTTTTGGTGGCCGCCCCTAAGCTCTGGAACACGCTACCTCTAAACATCAGGCAAAGTTCCACTCTTCTCCAATTCCGTAAACTTTTGAAAACTTGGCTGTTCACTCAATGATCATTTCCTTTGCACTCAGATTGTCACAAATAACTGGTTTATCAGCGCCAAGACGCCCACGGGTAAATGCTGCGCTTTATAAATATTAAAAATAAATAAATAAGAGGTCGATACCAGCAAGACTCATGGTAGACTTAACCCATCTAGCTATAGAGGTGGAAGAAACAGGTTTAAAAGGTTTCACAAAAGAAACTAAAAGTTGATTTGTATCTTTAGGGCGAAGGAGAGACATCCTAGCGTCATACTCTTTCATACAAGCAACAACACAAAGTTTAGGGAAAGTGTCAAAACGAGGATAAAAGATAAAATCTGACATGGTTTTAGTCCTTCTAAGTAATTCAAACTTGACACCAAAAATATCATAACATCTATTAGAAATGTCTAAGCTTTTGATGTCAGAGACTCTTCTACAGGAACCTAGACACAAGAGAGTGGCAGTTTGAAGGAGAGAAATTTTCTACTAAGGGAAGAGTTATCTGGCCAAGAACAAAAAAGGTCTAAAATACACTTGACATCCCAAAGGGTCTGATACTTAGGTTTAGGAGGTCTCCTCAGTCTTATACCCTTGAGGACTCTACAAATAATGGGATTTTTACCTACCGATTTACCGTTGATAGGGGAATGGCCCGCGGAGATTGCGGACCTAAAACAATTAATAGAACGATAAGATAGGCCTCTGTCAAATTGTTCGACCAGAAAATTTACAATATTGACGACAGGAGCCTCCACAGGATCGAAACTTCTTTCCAGGCACCAATGAAACCACTTCTTCCAAATGTTGTTATACCTAAGGTGTGTTCCTGGTGCCCAAGATTCTCTGAGAAGAGAGAGAGCTGTCGACGAAAGTCCAGACAATTCGTTAGATTGCCTGACACTTTCCAAGCAAGAAGGTTCAAATTCCCCCCGAGAATAAGACGATGATGTTCCCCGTCTGCGTTTGAGACCAGGCCTGGAGAGGCTGGGATCAGAAAGGGAATGTCACATGCTAGTTCCAGGGCTGTCGGGAACCAAGCTTGAGACGGCCAAAAGGGAGTAATTAGGATCAGAAGACATTGTTCCAATCTGACTTTCTGGAGGACTCTCTGAATCATGGCGAAAGGGGGAAAGGCATAACCCAGGAAATGAGACATTGGTTGGAGAAAAGCATTCACAGCAAGGGCGCCCGGGTCTGGCATCCAACTGAAGTAGTTGGGAAGCTGGAAGGTAAGCCTGCTGGCAAATAAGTCTACGTCTATGGGACCCCAAAAGTGGAAGAGGGAATTGAAGACGTTCACATCGAGTTTCCAGTCTGAGAAGTCTAGAAGGAATCTTGAATTCCAGTCCGCAGAAATGTTCGATTTCCCTGGAAGATATTCGGCCCTGAGGGAAATTTTGTGTTCCAGACAGAACATCCAAAGTTTCCTGGCAAGATTGGAGAGATCTGCAGATTTCGTTCCTCCAAGACGATTGATATAGGCCACAGCAGAAATGTTGTCCATTTTCAGAACAACAGACCTCCCTTGGATGGAGTGTTTGAAGCTCATAAGAGCGTATAAACCAGCTGTCAATTCCAGAAAATTTATGTGTTGAGAAGATTCCGTCAGGGTCCAAACCCCACCGGTGTTCTGGTCTTCTAGACGTGCACCCCAGCCATGAAGACTGGCGTCTGATTCTAGGACAAAATACGGGGATGAGCCAAAGATAGCTTTGCCATTCCAGGCGTCTAAGTTCTCCAGCGACCAAAAGAGCTCTGCTCTGGCATCTGGGTCCAGAGAGACAAGATCCCCGTACCATAAGCCTGAATTGAGCGCTTTTCTCTTTATTCTCTGAAGCGCCCGGTAATTCAAAGGGCCGGGGAAAATGGCCTGGATGGAAGAAGAAAGAAGCCCAAGAAGTCTGGCTAGTTCGTGGAGCGTTAAAGACTCTTGTTTCAAGACGGATCTGATCTCCTTCCGGATCTTGGCAATCTTCTTGGTAGGAAGAAGGAGAAGACATTTCACGGTGTCCAGAGTGAAGCCAAGGAAATCTATGGTCTTGCAGGGAGAGAGAATGGATTTCTCTTTGTTGATGATGAATCCTAGACTCTCGATTAAGTTCATTGAAGTTTCTAGATCTCTTAGGAGGTCTGAATGGGATTGGGACATGATAAGAATATCGTCCAGGTAAATGATGAGACGGATACCCCTTTCTCTTAGAATTGTAACAATACACTTCATGATCTTGGTGAAACACCAAGGGGCAGAAGAGAGGCCGAAGGGAAGAGCTTGGAATTGGTAAAGACGTTCTTTCCAAGCAAATTGAAGGAAAGGTTGATGTTCCTTGTACATAGGGATGGTGAAGTAGGCATCCTTCAGGTCTAACTTGACCATCCAATCTCCTTCGAGAAGGACATCCCTTAGAAGGTGGATACCTTCCATTTTGAAATGACGGTAAACCAGAAATTTGTTGACTTCTCGAAAGTTTATTACCGGTCTCCACCCTTTGTCCTTTTTCTGAACAAGAAAAAGTGTGCTTATGAATCTCGCTTCGGACCAGGGAACTTCTACTATTGCGCCCTTTTTGAGCATAGAAATAACTTCTTCCTCCACGATCTTTTCCTGATCTTGTGAAAGGACAAAGGGTTGGGGTAAGCGTGATTGGAAGGGGATGTCTAGAAAATCTATTTTGAAGCCCATGACGGTTTCTAGAACCCATGGGTCTTGGGTGATTGAATTCCAAACATGATAAAACTGTTTTAGTCTGCCCCCTACTATGGGAGGGAAAGAAGAAGAAGGAATAGTACTTACTGGTAGAATTGGAGGTGTTGGGAGTGCCACGACCTCTGGAACCGCGGTTTCTTGGACCCCTTCCTCTTTGGGGAAAGAAGGGTTGTCTAGGGGGGTAGAAGCCCCTTCCAGTTCCTCTGAATGACTAGGGTCGTTGATTGCCTCGGCCGGAAGAGCGACCCCTTCTGCCGGCCTGAGCAAAAAGGTTTGTGTTAAACACTCGTCTCAGGTTATTTTGAGCCCTATCGATAGCAGTGAAGGTAGAGACGTATTTGCCAATCTCTTTAATTATATCCTCCCCGAAAAGAAGGCCTTTAGGGTTTTGGGAGGGTTCCTTCTCTGCCATATCACCTAATTTGGGATTAATTTTGTTTAAAATGGACCTTTCTTCTTTCAACGTTTAAACTGGAATTAGCATTGCCAAGGAAAACAAGGGCCCTTTGGCTTCATCCTCGAACGAGATCAACGTTCAGGGGGGTAGAGGAGAGGTGGGATTGTTCGGCCATATCCAAGATTCTAACGAGTGGTCCTAAGACATCTAAAAGACGGTCTTGGCAGCCTTTAAGAGCTCTCTCCAGACCTTTTCTAGGATCTCGTCCTAATTTAAAGAGGAATTTGATAAGGTCTGGGTCTAAGTTTGGAGTTTGACAGACTCTCTCCTCAATGGTAGGTCTGGGGGATTCAGATCTCATTGTGTTTCTAGTGTTTCTGTCTAGAAGGTTTCTCAACCAACGTGTTACAAACTGGGAAACGTGTTCCTGTGGGAACCACTTTGAGCTATTAGGGTGGGAGATGTTTAGGGGAGAGAACATCTCTTCTCCGATAGGATTCAAAATAGTATTTTTGGAGCCAGGCTCGGGATCAGGTTGAGAATTGAAGTCTTGTTGAACCTCATCTAGGTCAAAGACGAATTTGTCAGAGAGGTCTTTGGAGGAGTTGTCATCAAAGGAGGAGGAAGAGGAGTCAAAACCAGAAATCTTTTTTTGGTTAGCACTATTCCAAAGTGTGTCGCGAGGGACACCGTACACATTTGTGCCGCCATGGACACCGATCAAGGGAGTGTCCCGAGGCACATCAGGTTCAAGTGGGGCGCAGTGGCCTCCCATCCAATTTGAGGTGCTAGGACCTCCCGTACAATCAGAGGCGCTAGGGCCTTTAGTGCTTTCGCAATGTTTAGTTTTTTTGGGTCTCTTACCGTGAATAGGGGGATCTTGGGAATCACACGGTCTCTTAGAGAGCATGACTTCTTTGAGAGATGACATCATACAGGATTTGATCTCCTGTTGAAGGAATTTCTTCAGCGAATCGCCGATAGGTGCAGGCGAACTCGCAGTGGCGTCATCTGAATCCATGTCAGACATGGTGAAGTAATATTGGTAGAGCGAAAAGGGGGATATTAGTAAAGTTTAGATAATAAGGTTTCTGCTCTCTTAAACCTCCTCACTCTCTTTTTTTTAATTTTTTTTTATACACAGAATCTAACAAACTCCTTTTTTTTTTTTTTTTGGTGTTTACTTAAAAATAAAGGGAAGTGAGAAAGATAAATTTTAAGATTAAAATCAGCACTATCCACTATGGGCAATTGATAGGCTTATCTAATTCAAAATGTTATTTAAGTGTCTAAGTATCCTGTTTTAAATATTCAAATCCAAAATTATTCCTTTGGCTATCAAAAGAAGCAAGCAAATACTTCTGGGGGGTTATTGAAGGTATTTCGCTGAGAAAAACGTTATAGATCGGGTCTCTCCGGCGGCTGAGGTAGAGCAACTGATAAATATTGAAGAGCGCTCGAGCCCAGCCGCCGGAGAAGAGGAAAGATGCTTGGGAAGGGAGGGACGCGACGCGGGAGTCGCCGAGGGCCCTTCCTCTAATCCCCAATGAACGCGGAAGCTGGGGAAATGTCGGAAAGGCGATGACCGCGGGGGAGATCAGAGGTTACAGCGCAAACGCGCGCTGGGGAAAGAAGAACAAGGTAAAGGACAACCATAAATTGGAGGTCTGTGGGAGGGGGGGGTGGAATGGGGAAATCCGGACCACCAGGGAATGCGTGTAGTAGTGTCTAAAAACGGCATGGCATAAGAGGCAGGAAATAGATAAAGCAGCCGAAGGACGGCATCAAGCGTTAGATAGGTCACGAAGAGGCTAGTCAAAGCATAAAAACTGGCACTTAAGCAAAACAAGACAGCGCTAAAGCGTCATATCAGAAAGGAAGTATAAGAAACATCAAATTGGCAATAACAAACCGAATAATATAGGAAATATAAGTCAAAAGTTGTCTAAGGCAAGAGAGAAACAAGTAGTAGTGACTTATCTGCTGGCGAGCCGCTTTTAAAAGAGGCAGATCATATCCTGCATACATCCTTTGTTCACTGTTAACTCTAGAACTTATCCTTTATGATGTAGTGCGGCTGTGTGAGTTGCTTATTAAAGGATAATGCATAATGTATAATGTAGCCTCCGGTCTTGTAATGAAATCCTGTATACCCTCTTTGAACTTTCCCATTTTTTATTTATACTGATTATCTCCATCCCCCTGCATATAAACATTTACTATGATCATACTATGATACTCTGTGTTGGCACCCACAAGGAGCACTCTACCGGACATTAACCATTTGCAGTTAACTTTCAAGGAGACTACCTTCTTAGCTATTTTGGTATTATTTGTCCACCAGACGGTCATCCAAATTGTCTTCTCCTGACAGATATGTTCAGTTGTACATACCCTTCGTGTAATGGTGTTTTGTCGCACACCAGTCTTCTTGTAGGCAAACAATCTCATAAAGGTTAGTTAATTTTTTTAACTTTCTAATTTAGAGATTCTATTAAAACCAATAATGTTCCAAGTAAGTATGCCCAATCAATCAATCAATCAATCAATCAATCAATCAATCAATCAATCAATCATAACACTTGTATAGCGAGCTACTCACCCGGGAGGGTCTCAAGGCGCTTGGGGAAAGGGGTCCGCTACTGTTCGAACAGCCAGGTCTTGAGTTGTCTTCTGAAGGCGAGATGGTCCTGGGTCAGTCGAAGGTGGATGGGGAGGGAGTTCCATGTTTTGGCCGCCAGGTAGGAGAAGGATCTTCCTCCGGCGGTGGCTCTTCGGATGCGTGGAACGGCGGCAAGGACGTGGCTGGTCGATCGTAGCTGGCGGGTGGGTGTGTAGAAGGTGAGGCGGTCGTTGAGGTACTTGGGGCCCAGGTCGTGGAGAGACTTGTGTGCGTGGGTGAGGAGCCTGAACGTGATCCTCTTGTTGACGGGGAGCCAGTGCAAGTCCCTCAGGTGGCTGGAGATGTGGCAGCATCGGGCGATGTCCAGGATGAGACGGGCGGATGCGTTCTGGATCCGTTGGAGTCTTCTCTGTAGCTTGGCTGTGGGTCCGGCGTAGAGGGTGTTTCCGTAGTCCAGTCGGCTGGTGATGAGTGCCTGGGTGACCGTCTTCCTGGTTTCGGTCGGGATCCATCGGAAGATCTTGCGGAGCATGCGTAGGGTGTGGAAGCAAGATGATGAGACGGCGTTGACTTGTCTGGTCATCGAGAGGGAGGAGTCCAGGATGAAGCCCAGGTTGCGTGCGTGGTCTGTTGGTTTGGGAGCGGTACCCAGGGCGTGGGGCCACCAGGAGTCATCCCAGGCGGAGGGTGATGGTCCCAGGATAAGGACTTCCGTCTTGTCTGAGTTCAGTTTCAGGCGGCTGGTCTTCATCCATTCGGCAATGTCTTTCATCCCTTCGTGTAGGCTGGTTCTGGCGGTGTCGGGGTCCCTGGTGAGGGAAAGGATCAGCTGGGTGTCGTCGGCATAGGAGATGATGTTGAGGTTGTGTTGGCGTGCGATGGCTGCAAGAGGTCTCATGTAGACGTTGAAGAGGGTGGGGCTGAGTCATGATCCGTGTGGCACGCCGCAGATGACTTCAGTGGCCTCGGATCGAAACGGGGGGAGGAGAACTCTCTGTGTTCTTCCGGCGAGGAACGAGACAATCCACTCCAGTGCCTTCTCCTGGATGCCGATGTTGCTGAGGCGTTGAACTAGGGTGCGGTGGCAGACAGTGTCGAATGCTGCAGAGAGGTCCAGGAGGATGAGTGCCGCTATTTCCCCGTTGTCGAGCAGGGCTTGGATGTCGTCAGTGGCTGCGATGAGGGCGGTTTCGGTGCTGTGGTTGGCTCTGAACCCGGACTGCGAGAGGTCGAGGGATCCGTTCGTCTCGAGGAAGGAGGCCAGCTGTCTGTTGACGATCTTCTCGATGACTTTAGCAAGAAACGGGAGGAGCGAGATGGGGCGGAAGTTCTTGAGGTCGGTGGGGTCTGCTGTTGGTTTCTTCAGTAGGGCGCTGAGCTCGGCATGCTTCAAGCACTCCAGGAAGGTGGCGGTGTTGAAGGAGGAGTTGATGATGTTCCGGAGTTGGGGTGCGATGGTGGAGTCGGCCTTGTTGAAGATGTGGTGGGGGCACGGGTCGTGGGTGATCCGGAGTGGATGGTGTTCATCATGCGGGCTGTGTCTTCGGTGGTCACTGTGGTCCAGGTGCGCAGGGTGGCGGTGGGGGGCGTTGGTTCGACGGTTGGGTGCGTGGATGGTGTGCCGAAACTGTTGTGGATGTCGGCAATCTTGCGGTGGAAGAACGAGGCGAGAGAGTCGCAGAGATCTTGTGAGGGAGTGATGTTGTTGTTGCCGGTGCTGGGGTTGGTGAACTCCTTGACGATGCTGAAGAGTTCCTTGCTGTCGTGGGCGTTGTTGTCCAGTCGGTCCTTTAGTGATTTCTTCTTGGTGGTGCGGATGAGCTGGTGGTGTTTGCGGTTGGCTTGTTTGAGGGCGGTCATGTTGTCTGTGGTCTGTTCGAGGAGCCAGGCTTTCTCGAGGGTGCAGCAGTTCTTCTTGGAGTCCTTGAGTTCGTCGGTAACCCAGGGGGCCTTCTTGCTTCTCGGTCTGCTGGGAGGGTTCTTCAGTGGTGCGAGGTCGTCGGCGCAGGCGGTCAGCCACTGTGTGAAGTTGCGGGCTGCTTCGTTGGGGTTCGTTGTGCTGGCAGGTGGGCTCTGGCTGAGGGAGGTGGTGAGTTGGTCGGCGGTGATCTTGCTCCAGCTCCTGTGAGGTACCTGTTGCGGGTGGTGGTGGGTCGTGGTTCTTTTGAAGCTGAAGTGGAAGCAGCTGTGGTCGGTCCAGTGGAGTCCGGTGGCGTGGCTGAAGGTGATGTGCTTGCTGGAAGATAAGACGGGATCAAGCGTGTGGCCGGCGTAGTGTGTGGGGGTGTTCACCAGTTGCTTGAGTCCGAGGTTGGCGAGGTTTTCCAGCAGGGCGGCGGTGTTGCGGTCCTTGTTGTTCTCCAGGTGGAAGTTGAGGTCTCCTAGGAGGATGTAGTCGGCGGAGGGGAGGGCGTGCAGGCTGATAAAGTCGGCGATGTCTTCGCTGAATTGTGTGCGTGGTCCCGGGGGTTTGTAGATGAGGGTGCCTCTGAGGGTGGTCTTGGGGTCGGTGTGTATCTGGAAGTGGAGGTGTTCCGCGGTGGCGAAGGTGTCGTCGGAGTCGGTCGTGATGCGGATGGTGTTCTTGTGGACGATGGCGATGCCTCCTCCTCTGGTCTGGTTGATGCGGTCCCTCCTGATGATCTTGTACCCGTCCGGGATGGCGATGGCGATGTCGGGGGCTGAGGAGACGTTCATCCAGGTTTCCGTGAGGAAGGCGATGTCGGGTGATGTTGCATCGAGGAGGTCCCAGAGTTCCACGGCGTGTCTGTGGTCGGAGCGGGTGTTGATCAGGATGCACTTCAGGTGGTTGTTGCTGGTCGTTGGAGTCTTCCCTGTAGCTTGGCTGTGGTTCCGGCGTAGAGGGTGTTTCCGTAGTCCAGTCGGCTGGTGATGAGTGCCTGGGTGACCGTCTTCCTGGTTTCGGTCGGGATCCATCGGAAGATCTTGCGGAGCATGCGTAGGGTGTGGAAGCAAGATGATGAGACGGCGTTGACTTGTCTGGTCATCGAGAGGGAGGAGTCCAGGAAGAAGCCCAGGTTGCGTGCGTGGTCTGTTGGTTTGGGAGCGGTGCCCAGGGCGGGGGGCCACCAGGAGTCGTCCCAGGCGGAGGGTGATGGTCCCAGGATGAGGACTTCCGTCTTGTCTGAGTTAAGTTTCAGGCGGCTGGTCTTCATCCATTTGGCGACGTCTTTCATCCCTTCGTGTAGGCTGGTTCTGGCGGTGTCGGGTCCCTGGTGAGGGAGAGGATCAGCTGGGTGTCGTCGGCATAGGAGATGATGTTGAGGTTGTGTTGCCGTGCGATGGTTGCAAGAGGTCTCATGTAGACGTTGAAGAGGGTGGGGCTGAGTGATGATCCTTGTGGCACGCCGCAGATGACTTCAGTAGCCTCGGATCGCAACGGGGGGAGGCGAACTCTCTGTGTTCTTCCGGCGAGGAACGAGACAATCCACTCCAGTGCCTTCTCCTGGATGCCGATGTTGCTGAGGCGTTGAACTAGGGTGCGGTGGCAGACAGTGTCGAATGCTGCAGAGAGGTCCAGGAGGATGAGTGCCGCTATTTCCCCGTTGTCGAGCAGGGCTTGGATGTCGTCAGTGGCTGCGATGAGGGCGGTTTCGGTGCTGTGGTTGGCTCTGAACCCGGACTGCGAGAGGTCGAGGGATCCGTTTGTCTCGAGGAAGGAGGCCAGCTGTCTGTTGACGATCTTCTCGATGACTTTAGCAGGAAACGGGAGGAGCGAGATGGGGCGGAAGTTTTTGAGGTCGGTGGGGTCTGCTGTTGGTTTCTTCAGTAGGGCGCTGAGCTCGGCATGCTTCAAGCACTCCAGGAAGGTGGCGGTGTTGAAGGAGGAGTTGATGATGTTCCGGAGTTGGGGTGCGATGGTGGAGTCGGCCTTGTTGAAGATGTGGTGGGGGCACGGGTCGTGGGTGATCCGGAGTGGATGGTGTTCATCATGCGGGCTGTGTCTTCGGTGGTCACTGTGGTCCAGGTGCGCAGGGTGGCAGTGGGGGGCGTTGGTTCGACGGTTGGGTGCATGGATGGTGCACCGAAACTGTTGTGGATGTCGGCAATCTTGCGGTGGAAGAACGAGGCGAGAGAGTCGCAGAGATCTTGTGAGGAAGTGATGTCGTTGTTGCCGGTGCTGGGGTTGGTGAACTCCTTGACGATGATGAAGAGTTCCTTGCTGTCGTGGGCGTTGTTGTCCAGTCGGTCCTTTAGTGATTTCTTCTTGGTGGTGCGGATGAGCTGGTGGTGTTTGCGGGTGGCTCGTTTGAGGGTGGTCATGTTGTCTGTGGTCTGGTCGAGGAGCCAGGCTTTCTCGAGGGTGCGGCAGTTCTTCTTGGAGTCCTTGAGTTCGTCGGTGAACCAGGGGGCCTTCTTGCTTCTCGGTCTGCTGGGAGGGTTCTTCAGTGGTGCGAGGTCGTCGGCGCAGGCGGTCAGCCACTGTGTGAAGTTGCGGGCTGCTTCGTTGGGGTTCGTTGTGCTGGCGGGTGGGCTCTGGCTGAGGGAGGTGGTGAGCTGGTCGGCGGTGATCTTGCTCCAGCTCCTGTGAGGTACCTGTTGCGGGTGGTGGTGGGTCGTGGTTCTTTTGAAGCTGAAGTGGACGCAGCTGTGGTCGGTCCAGTGGAGTCCGGTGGCGTGGCTGAAGGTGATGTGCTTGCTGGAAGAGAAGACGGGATCAAGCGTGTGGCCGGCGTAGTGTGTGGGGGTGTTCACCAGTTGCTTGAGTCCGAGGTTGGCGAGGTTTTCCAGCAGGGCTGCGGTGTTGCGGTCCTTGTTGTTCTCCAGGTGGAAGTTGAGGTCTCCTAGGAGGATGTAGTCGGCGGAGGGGAGGGCGTGCAGGCTGATAAAGTCGGCGATGTCTTCGCTGAATTGTGTGCGTGGTCCCGGGGGTTTGTAGATGAGGGTGCCTCTGAGGGTGGTCTTGGGGTCGGTGTGTATCTGGAAGTGGAGGTGTTCCGCGGTGGCGAAGGTGTCGTCGGAGTCGGTCGTGATGCGGATGGTGTTCTTGTGGACGATGGCGATGCCTCCTCCTCTGGTCTGGTTGATGCGGTCCCTCCTGATGATCTTGTACCCGTCCGGGATGGCGATGGCGATGTCGGGGGCTGAGGAGACGTTCATCCAGGTTTCCGTGAGGAAGGCGATGTCGGGTGATGTTGCATCGAGGAGGTCCCAGAGTTCCACGGCGTGTCTGTGGACGGAGCGGGTGTTGATCAGGATGCACTTCAGGTGGTTGTTGCTGGTCGTTGGAGTCTTCCCTGTAGCTTGGCTGTGGTTCCGGCGTAGAGGGTGTTTCCGTAGTCCAGTCGGCTGGTGATGAGTGCCTGGGTGACCGTCTTCCTGGTTTCGGTCGGGATCCATCGGAAGATCTTGCGGAGCATGCGTAGGGTGTGGAAGCAAGATGATGAGACGGCGTTGACTTGTCTGGTCATCGAGAGGGAGGAGTCCAGGAAGAAGCCCAGGTTGCGTGCGTGGTCTGTTGGTTTGGGAGCGGTGCCCAGGGCGGGGGGCCACTAGGAGTCGTCCCAGGCGGAGGGTGATGGTCCCAGGATGAGGACTTCCGTCTTGTCTGAGTTAAGTTTCAGGCGGCTGGTCTTCATCCATTTGGCGACGTCTTTCATCCCTTCGTGTAGGCTGGTTCTGGCGGTGTCGGGTCCCTGGTGAGGGAGAGGATCAGCTGGGTGTCGTCGGCATAGGAGATGATGTTGAGGTTGTGTTGCCGTGCGATGGTTGCAAGAGGTCTCATGTAGACGTTGAAGAGGGTGGGGCTGAGTGATGATCCTTGTGGCACGCCGCAGATGACTTCAGTAGCCTCGGATCGCAACGGGGGGAGGCGAACTCTCTGTGTTCTTCCGGCGAGGAACGAGACGATCCACTCCAGTGCCTTCTCCTGGATGCCGAAGTTGCTGAGGCGTTGAACTAGGGTGCGGTGGCAGACAGTGTTGAATGCTGCAGAGAGGTCCAGGAGGATGAGTGCCGCTGTTTCCCCGTTGTCGAGCAGGGCTTGGATGTCGTCAGTGGCTGCGATGAGGGCGGTTTCGGTGCTGTGGTTGGCTCTGAACCCGGATTGCGAGGGGTCGAGGGATCCGTTCGTCTCGAGGAAGGAGGCCAGCTGTCTGTTGACGATCTTCTCGATGACTTTAGCAGGAAACGGGAGGAGCGAGATGGGGAGGAAGTTTTTGAGGTCGGTTGGGTCTGCTGTTGGTTTCTTCAGTAGGGCGCTGAGCTCGGCATGCTTCCAGCACTCCTGGAAGGTGGCGGTGTTGAAGAAGGAGTTGATGATGTTCCGGAGTTGGGGTGCAATGGTGGAGTCGGCCTTGTTGAAGATGTGGTGGGGGCACGGGTCGGTGGGTGATCCGGAGTGGATGGTGTTCATCGTGCGGGCTGTGTCTTCGGTGGTCACTGTGGTCCAGGTGCGCAGGGTGGCGGTGGGGGGCGTTGGTTCGACGGTTGGGTGCATGGATGGTGCGCCGAAACTGTTGTGGATGTCGGCAATCTTGTGGTGGAAGAACAAGGCGAGAGAGTCGCAGAGATCTTGTGAGGAAGTGATGTCGTTGTTGCCGGTGCTGGGGTTGGTGAACTCCTTGACGATGATGAAGAGTTCCTTGCTGTCATGGGCGTTGTTGTCCAGTCGGTCCTTTAGTGATTTCTTCTTGGTGGTGCGGATGAGTTGGTGGTGTTTGCGGGTGGCTCGTTTGAGGGTGGTCATGTTGTCTGTGGTCTGGTCGAGGAGCCAGGCTTTCTCGAGGGTGCGGCAGTTCTTCTTGGAGTCCTTGAGTTCGTCGGTGAACCAGGGGGCCTTCTTGCTTCTCGGTCTGCTGGGAGGGTTCTTCAGTGGTGCGAGGTCGTCGGCGCAGGCGGTCAGCCACTGTGTGAAGTTGCGGGCTGCTTCGTTGGGGTTCGTTGTGCTGGCGGGTGGGCTCTGGCTGAGGGAGGTGGTGAGCTGGTCGGCGGTGATCTTGCTCCAGCTCCTGTGAGGTACCTGTTGCGGGTGGTGGTGGGTCGTGGTTCTTTTGAAGCTGAAGTGGACGCAGCTGTGGTCGGTCCAGTGGAGTCCGGTGGCGTGGCTGAAGGTGATGTGCTTGCTGGAAGAGAAGACGGGATCAAGCGTGTGGCCGGCGTAGTGTGTGGGGGTGTTCACCAGTTGCTTGAGTCCGAGGTTGGCGAGGTTTTCCAGCAGGGCTGCGGTGTTGCGGTCCTTGTTGTTCTCCAGGTGGAAGTTGAGGTCTCCTAGGAGGATGTAGTCGGCGGAGGGGAGGGGGTGCAGGTTGATGAAGTCGGCGATGTCTTCGCTGAATTGTGTGCGTGGTCCCGGGGGTCTGTAGATGAGGGTGCCTCTGAGGGTGGTCTTGGGGTCGGTGTGTATCTGGAAGTGGAGGTGTTCCGCGGTGGCGAAGGTGTCGTCGGAGTCGGTCGTGATGCGGATGGTGTTCTTGTGGACGATGGCGATGCCTTCTCCTCTGGTCTGGTTGATGCGGTCCCTCCTGATGATCTTGTACCCGTCCGGGATGGCGATGGCGATGTCGGGGGCTGAGGAGACGTTCATCCAGGTTTCCGTGAGGAAGGCGATGTCGGGTGATGTTGCATCAAGGAGGTCCCAGAGTTCCACGGCGTGTCTGTGAACGGAGCGGGTGTTGATTAGGGGTGAGCGGTAAATCCGTTACGCCCGCGGATTTTGCGGATTTTTGGGAAATCCGCAATCCGCGAATTTTGCGGATTTCCCACAAAATCCGCAAAAAAAAAAAAACGCGGACGTAACGGGTTCAAAAGTTGAACCCCCACTCCAGTAACTATTTTACAATGGCGCCAGCAAGCTGCCAGCGCCGTTGTAAAATAGTTACAAAGTTAGCTTGCACAGGAACCACTAGATAAAACGAAGCAGGTGCTGCTTTATTTTATCTAAGTGGTTCCTGTGCAAGCTAACTTTGTAACTATTTTACAACGGCGCTGGCAGCTTGCTGGCGCCATTGTAAAATAGTTACAGCCTGGCTACAGCTCACTCAAGGGACCCCTGCGCCCTTCGGGGCGATTGTATAGTAACACACACATGGTCGCTCGAACTAGTTGATGCTCAAATTCAGTGACTCATTCATTAGCCCAAAAACAACTGTGAGCGTCGTCGAGGCTGGGCCAGGGTGCCTTCTTCCCAAATCTACCGTGGAAAATCAGCTGTGATGCTGGATAGAGGCCTTTGCATCCTTAACTTTCACGAGCGCAATACCCGTGCTTTTCCTGTGACCAGGAGTTTCTTTCTCTTCATCTGCTGAACTGATCTTTCTCTGACCTTTTATACACACAAGAGGCAGTGTTCGCACGGGTTTCTGTAAGTTCGCGAGCGTTTTGTACAATTTCGCAATTTGCGAAATTGTACAAAACCCTCGCGAACTTGCAGAAACCCGTGCGAACACAAATAAAAATAATCCGCGAGGATTCGCCGATTTTGCGGATTTTGGCAATCCGCAAATTCGCAAATCCGCAAATCCGCAAATTCGCGGATTGCCAATCCGCAAAATCCGCCCATGCCTAGTGTTGATCAGGATGCACTTCAGGTGGTTGTTGCTGGTGTTTGGCTTGGTGGGTGCTGTGCAGGATCGGAGGCAGGTGAACTTGCAGCTTTTGCAGGTGAAGGGTCCGTGGGTGCGTTTCGGGGTGGCTCGGTAGCAGGCGAGGTTCCGTCCGGCATTGAGTGCGTTGAGGCTGGCGGCATCGTAGGTCCTTCGGGTCGTCTTGCATCGGCGGGGGCCAGGGGTCCTGGCACTGGGCGCGGTCCAGGCACGGACACAGGCGCAGACGGGCTTCCCTTTGGCGCGCCTTCGGCGCACAATCGGCGCGCCCGCTGCGCGTCAACGCTGCGCGTTCGTGGGAGCGACATAAGAAGGAGCCGGGAGGGAGGAGCAGCTGGGTGGCGGGAGCGGGGCGCCGAATGGGCAGGAGGGGGGCAGGGCCGCAGGGAGGCAGCGGCGGGGAAGGAGGGCAGAGGGCAGCTCAGCGGCGGCTGGGTCGCCCTGGGACAAATGCGAGTGAAACCGAGTAAAAACAAATTAAGGCAGCAGAAATGAAGGCAGCAGAGGGCAGAGGGCACCAAGGGCACCAGATGGCAGATGACAAGAGAGAAGGAGGAGGCAAAACGAGGAGTGAAAAAACGATAAAAAAACGGGAAAAAACGAGTAACGAAATAAGACTAAGGCAGCAGGGGCACCAAGGGCACCAGAAGGCTGATGGAGGCAGTAGCAGGGGTGTGTGGGGGCGACCTCGCCTGGTTACAGGCTCAGCGGTCGCCCAGGCCGTGCGGCGACCCTACCTCCTAATCAATATCACTTAAACCGCTTTTTTTTGTCATTTATTGCTAGTGCCAGGGCCCTATATCTATAAACTGATAAAATCCTTCTCTAACTTCCTTATCTTTTTATGCCTGGTCAATGAACCTAATCTGTCTTATTCCCAGTCCCGCATGTTTTATCAAGAAGGGTTTCCCATATTTATCCCTTTCTAGTATCTCACGATCAGGGACAAATCTAATTCTTTCTTTGTGTAATTCATGTTCTGCGTTTATCAATGCTGCCCTAACCAACCGAGAGTACAACAACACCTTCATTACTTCTTGTTCTGTTCTTTTTACAGTGAAACCCACTTGTCTGAGATCTTTCGTCCCTATATCTCTCAGGCTTACACATTTAGAGAAGGAGAAGAGCAATTGTGTCCCATTTAATGGGTTTAATTTCCTTCTTCTCTTTCCACCTTTCTTTTGGTATGCTGATTCAGGGTGCAGAGATAGGTTATTCCCCTTCCATTTTCTATTTCTTGGGTCCTCCCCTAATTTCACCCTTCCTTCTTCCATCTAATACTTCCATACCATTTCCTTTCCCCATTTGGTCCTCAAGATCTCTTTTTCTGCTTGCCTTCCCACATGCCTACTCTTAACAATATCACACTCGTTCTTACTTATAGGTTGTGTTCTGGGGTTTATTATTCTTCCTTGTGTTTTTTTGCTCTCTTCCCTTCTTCTCTGTATTATTTTAATTTTGAATATCTGTCAAGGGAAACTTGTTTTCTGATCTTTATTTGGGGCTTACCTAAACCCTTATATCCCCCTCTATGGTTACAGACTCACTTTTTCTGTTTTATATTCAGCCCCTTCTTAACCCTTCTCCCTGATCTCCTCATCCTAGGTATAAATTGCTTATATCTCCTTCTTTCGCCCATTTTTTTTTATAAGCATGAGACAACAGGATATATATATACACTAACTATGTCTTTCATTCCGCAGTGGGGCCTCTTCCTCTTCCCCCACCTGTAAAGATAAACCTTTTCCTTCTATAATAGGTCTAACTATAGATGGCATATGGTCCTTAATATGTTTCAGTTCCCCACAGTCATTTTCAACGGTTCTTTTTAGCCCTCTAGAATGTCATTGTTCACAACTGAGAACTCCATCAGGCCTTGCAGCGTTTTTTGTAGGATCAGCATTACTGCCCACATTAAAACACATGGGGGCTTATTCTCAAGGAGCTATCGCCGAGTTAAAGGCACTTTATCGCAGTCAAAGTCAAGATACATTTATCACCCCAATCACAAGCAGGTGCTAACATCCCATAGCACCAGTTCACCTGCGATTGCAGCCGCAAAAAACATCGCCACAGATGACCCCCCCAACTATCACTAATGAGATGCAGAGTAGGCGTTCCCGAGCGAACAGACGTGACAACACCACTCCGCAACATTCTCAACGACCAGCCAGATCTGCGATAAGAACACAAAACATGCAATAAGGCACGTTAGCATCAGGAAACCAACACCTGCTCTGAACTGGTGTAAAGTCGGACCACAGCCAGCACCACAAAAGGGAGCCCAGCCGAGAGCCACACCTTAAGAACAAAAGATGACATGGAGCACTGAATATGCAGCTCGGAGCCACAAGAGGGCCACAACACCCACCGCCACCACCCCCAGGACCACCTCCACAGCCTCCCCCACTAGCACAGAGGCAGCGCAGACAAAGTCAGCGATCTTCCCAAAATGCAACAACCTCACAGACCCAACACCAGAGAAGCTCATAACCCACCACAGGCACAAAAGTTCAACAATCCTCCGCATCCTGACCACTATTGCACACAGGCTGATGGTACCAACACAGCGGACAACCAACATCCCACTGCAGACCAAGCTGCTGGCCGTAATGCACCTGTTGACCCCTGGTACCCTCCAACCAACATCCACACAAGTCGGAGAAGTCACACAGCCAGGCCAATCCAAGGCCCTCACAACGGTCATGGATGACACCATCAGCTTGGTACCCCACTATCTAAACTTTCCCAACACTGTGCAGGGACAGCTGGGAACCAAGAAAGGCGTCAACTCCAAAACTGTCTTCCTGCACGTGTCAGGGGGAAATTGACTGCACACATGTCCTACTTGTGCCCACTGGCAAAACTGCACACAATAAGCGCAACAGAAAGCACACATTTCCCACCAATGTCGAGGCAATATTGAACCATCGGGGAATCCCCACCAAGGTCGCAGCCAACCCCCAGGCAGTGTGCATGAGCCCTACACCTGCCAACAGTCTATCATCAACCTGCGCTACCAGGATGGCACTCACGGAAATGCACAGCTCGTTGGCCAATACCAAATAAACACACCACACATCTCAACTCCACAATCATGCAACTCAAAACACAGGAAATGCAGACGTCACAAGCTCACATACAACATGTACACCCACCAGACATCACAGCACAACTTACTGTGGGAACCTAGGGCAGCCATGTACATTAGCCATCAACGGCATGGCACCTCAGCCACACAATAGCAGGATGTGGGAAGAGGTGGGGACCAGGCATGTGCGAAGGAGGCAAGTGACCCAGGAATGAGAATGTACACAATGCCAAGTGTGGCGTGGATGTGATGGCCCCACTGCAGTATGCGGACCACACACATATCCATGTTGACACACACCTTTGGTGTATGGAGAGTAGTGGACAGTGGACGCAACCATGTCACCCCAGCCAGTGGGGAGGAATGCGGAAAAGTAGCTTGTTACATCCCCACCCGTAAACGTGAGCAGAGTGGGCTGGCCCCGAGCATGCCAGGCTAGCATAGGGTTGTGAAAAAAAGGCACGTAGCACTGGGTGTGGTTCTCTTCCAGAATGCCCAACATCTCTGCCAGGGTGGCGCCTCTCACCCCGCCAAGAGGCCGTCGATGTGAGCGGAGTTGCCAGCGATTCTGTGCGCATGCTGCACCCCGGGAGGCTGGTCCCCAAACCAGTTGTACCGGCACCTGTGCACCCAGGCCTCAATGCCCACCTGCTGACACTGGCGTGTGTCTAAGAGGGTCCACCACGTGCCGGTGTAAGCTCCAGGCCCGAGGCCCCCGACCCTGGCAACCTGCTATGACCATCACGCCCTCAACGTGCAAGGCCCGCAGTCCTCCTTTCTCGTTGACTTACTCTACCGGCATACACAGCGTACTAGTAGGTCACACATTTGGAACTGAGTCTTGATTACACTATGGTTGACGACGATGTGTATGGCTGAGCTGAGTTCACTATACTCCCTTCAACGTGGTGCCACCAAGTCTGTGCACAGCAGTACAACCATAAGTGTCTGTGGGCCCACATGGACTACTGCTCCAGGGCCACACTAAGCTCGAGTAGGTCACACATTTGGAACTGAGTCTTGATAATGCAATGGCCGGGTACACATGGCAATGCAGACTTAACATTGAATTGAATTGAAATTGAAAATATATTTATTGAGCGCGATTGCTGCCCGTGGGCGTCCAAGCGCTGAGTTGAAGCAGAGAGGTGACGGAGAAGAGGAGTTAGGGCACAGAGGATTTGGCAAATAGTAGTGTCTTCAAGTTTTTCCGGAATGAGAGCAGGTTTGGGTTGGACCGGAGTGAGAGGGGGAGAGCATTCCAGAGCTTGGCGGTATTCAAAGAGAACAACCTACCACCAGACCTGGCTCTCTTCACTCTGGGAACAACAGCAAGGAAAGCCTCCGTCGACCGAAGGTTCCTGTTTGGGTGGTAGGGGATAACAAGGTTGTTGTTAATGGCTGGGCCGGTTTTCCGGTTTTGTATGTATGTAGATGTAGATGTAGAGTCCATTTATAACGCGCTAGCAATCGCTCCAAGGAGCATCTCAGCGCCAATATGAGGACAACCAGATGAAAAGGTTGCCTTACTGCTAAGGAGACCATAACCGGGATCACACTAGCGCTCTGGCCATTGGGTCTGGAAGATTGTAAATCGAGGTTTTCAATTGCTTGCGGAACTCAGACTCCTTGTCCAGTGCTCTTAATAGAGGGGGTAGGGCATTCCATGCTTTGGCACCCAACACCGCTAGGGATTTGCCCCCGCGGGTTTTGAGTCTGAATCTAGGGATGGTCAAAAGATTGGCATTGGAGGATCTTAGTGCGCGATTTGGACAGTATTTTACAAATTTATTTCTTAGGTAAGTGGGGCCTGAATTATGCACAGCGCGAAAAGTGATAGTTAAAACTTTGTGGAGGACCCTTTTAGTTATAGGCAGCCAGTGTAGTGCATTGAGGGCTTTGGTTGCTGAGGATCTTCTTGGCCATTTCAGAACCAGCCTTGCAGCTGCATGCTGCACCATCTGGAGTTTATGAGTAACCATCTTATTGGTGCCAGCGTACAGGCTATTGCAGTAGTCAATGCGGGAGGTGACTAATGCAATCGTAACAGTTTTCCTTGCTTCGAGGGGCAGCAAGTCGAAGAACTTTCTAAGCATTTTTATTACCCCGAAACAAGTGCCTGCCACTTTTGACGCTTGATGTTTGAAGGATAGATCGGCGTCAAACTGTACCCCAAGATTGCGAGCCGAGGAGGTAGTGTGGGGTGGAATTTCTGCCTTCTCAGGCCACCACAGTCTGGGGATGAAATCATTATTTGAGCCTATGGGCATGATCTCGGTCTTTCCTGTGTTACATTTTAGGTGGTTTTTCCGCATCCACTCAAAGGTGGCCGTTAAGCAGCACTTAAGCTTTTCCTCCCAGGCCTGGTTGTCTTTGTCCATGACCAGGATCAGTTGGGTATCGTCGGCATATGCTATTACATCTATGCCGTAGGACGATATCAGCTGAATCAGGGGTGCGGTGTAAACATTAAACAATGTCGGACTCAGACTGGAGCCCTGAGGTACTCCCGTTGACAGTGGCTTCTCGCTGGAACGGAATTCCCCCAGAGTCACCACTTGACTCCTGTCACTAAGAAAGTTTTTTATCCACTCTAAGGCAATACCTTTAATGCCAGATGTTATTAGCCGGTCTATTAAGATGGCATGTGAGACCGTGTCGAAGGCCGCCGACAGATCTAATAGTATCAGGACGGCCTTCTTGCCTTGGTCTAGAGCTGAGCGGATAGTTTCCGTAGTGAACAGGAGAGCCGATTCGGTGGAATGCTGAGTTCTGAAGCCAGCCTGATTGGGGTGCCATACTTCATTATTTTCCAAGAAAAGTGTCAGCTGTTTGTTCACTGTGGACTCAGTGATTTTACACAAAGCTGGAAGTAATGAAATCGGACGTAGATTGGATAGTGTGGAGGGGTCGGGAAGTTGTTTTTTTTGTAAGGGTTTTACAGCTGCCAGTTTCCACTCGGGGGGGACATAGGCGGTGGACAGAGAGTTGTTAACGATAGCATTTATGTCCGGGTTGACAGTATCCGCAATAAGATGTAAGAGTGCTATAGGACATGGATCAAATGGTGATCCTGATTTGGTTGCCAGGATGGCCTTTTTTGTCTCTTCCAGGCTGATTGTGCGGAAAGCTGTAAGCTGGGTGACTTCCTGCCTAGTAGTTTCGTCCTCACATATTTGATCAAAGCTGGGAGCCTCAAAGTCTTTCGTCAGACCCTTAACCTTTTCCTCAAAAAAGTCAGCGATGGAGTTGCAAAGCATTTGAGAGGGGGGGATGTCCTGTGTTAGACATTTGGGTTTACTAAAATCTTTTACAATATTAAAAATCGCCTTCTGTTTACAATTGGCTGTTGCTATGGCTGACGTGAAATACTTTGTTTTAGCCTGTTTGATTAAGGCATGATACGCTTTCTTGGTCTTTTTGTATTTGCTGCGTTCTGTGCTGAGGTAGTTCTTACGCCATCTACGTTCAGCCCGTCTTAGTTCCCCCTGTTTATTTTTAAGCTCTAGGTCAAACCAAGGGGCAGATCTCTTCTTATTCCCGGGTTTGAGCTTGCGTCTTCCCTGTCCGGTCATATTTTTTAGTTCTGTCATCCATTCACTAAAGGTGTTTAGGTTTGGGGGTCCGGGTAACTTAGTTCTACACTCTCTGGCTATTGGTATTAATTCTGGATGCTTCATGGTGGCCTTCCAATCCTCGTGTCTGGCCTGGTTGCTTTTGCAAGTATTCTTTTTGTTGGCATTAGTCTCTGGTGTAATCGAAAAAGGCATTAATACATGATCAGTCCATATTTGGGGTTTCAGCTGGTCTATTGTTAAGGTGTCTAGGTTGGTAGCAATACAATCAATCGTGTGTCCCGCCTCGTGAGTGGCTGGAGTATCACGTATTTTAAGACCCAATACTTCCATGGTTTCTCTGAAGGAGGCAGTAGGTGCCTCTATTATAGACTCAAGATGAATATTCACATCCCCCAACAAGGTGAAGTTTGAGTATCTGAGTATCAGTGGGCTTAGCGCTTCTCCCACACTTCCTAAAAAGTCAGTGCTAGTACCGGGAGGGCGGTAAATTAATGCCCCAGAGAAAGAGAAGTTGTCATGAATTTTAATACTAAAGGCCATCCCTTCCGCCCCTTTTAAATCATGGAGTTCCGTCATGACACACCCAAAGGTATCTCTGTGTATGATAGCCACTCCCCCTCCCCGTTGCTCGTTGCCTCTGTCAACCCTCTGGATACCATACCCTAAAGGTAGGGCATGTACCAGATCAGGAGTGCACCAGGGTTTGAGCCAAGTCTCTGTAATAAAAAGACAATCTAGGTTGTCGTCTATGAGAAGGTCATATATGTGCTGGGCGTGTCTTGGTAAAGATCTAGCGTTTATTAAGCCCGCTTTTAAGGTATGGGTGGGGGGGGTATGTGTTGTAGGGGCAGATACCTGAGACCATGATAATGCGACATGGCATTTATGGCAGCTCACCGGACCTATCCAGTCCGAAGGGTCTAGGTTGTGGTAGTCACAATCGTGGTCTGGTTGTAGGGCTAATAGTTGTTGCCTGCTGTAGGTGTCTTTACTGATCCCAGCAGAGTCCTTAGCCCTGTGCCCGGCCCGTGCGCGGACGGGCGCAGACGGGCAGGACTCTGGCTTGACTCCGGCGCGAGTCCGGCGCGTCCGCTGATCGCGTCCGCTGATCGCGTCCGCTGCGCGAAGTCATGGCTGTCTATTTTTATAGCGGTGACTCTCGCCCCTAAGGAAGGCTCGCCCTACCTAAGATGGCCGCCGCAATAGTTCTACCCTTGCCAGCAGGTAAAACAGCCCTGAAATCGGCTGTAGTGTCTGGGGGAGGCAGCGCTCTGCAGGAAGAGTGCACCCAGTCAATTTAAAAGGTCCGAGTTTTAAAATAATGTTTCTGCCCGAAAATCGGCCGAAACACCACAGCGTCGCGCTAATTCAGCGCGCTGGTGCAGGGGGGAGAGGACACAAAGGGCAAGTGAAAAGCAATGAACAAATGTATTTTAAAAAGATAGCAGGAGAGAAAGAGTGACCGCCCGGCTCAAGCCTCAGGCGAAATTAGCAGTAATGGTAAGCCAAAGTCCTTCTTTCCTCTTTATAGCGGTGACTCTCGCCCCTAAGGAAGGCTCGCCCTACCTAAGATGGCCGCCGCAATAGTTCTACCCTTGCCAGCAGGTAAAACAGCCCTGAAATCGGCTGTAGTGTCTGGGGGAGGCAGCGCTCTGCAGGAAGAGTGCACCCAGTCAATTTAAAAGGTCCGAGTTTTAAAATAATGTTTCTGCCCGAAAATCGGCCGAAACACCACAGCGTCGCGCTAATTCAGCGCGCGCGTTTTCCCTTCGATGTGGTGACACCATATCTATGTATAGCATCACAACCACATGTTTCTGATTCATGTTTCTAAGGGAAACGCTTACCACCTCACTGCGGTTGAGTTGGTCGTACAATTTTAACTAACCATCAAATTTTCAATGGCAGAGTACATATTGTACGCAAGGAGAGGTGTAAGAGGATGATGTGTTGCAGTCCAGAGCACAAAAGGATCATTGTTAAGGAGGAGATGGAACACTACCGACAACTGCCCTGGTGTCACTAACTCTGTGCAACACGAGCCAACAACACATGGCTGTGGGCCACTGCTGACTGCTTCCTCCGGCCTACACTGCAGTCCAGTAGGTCACAGAGTCCTGATTTAGTAATGGCAGAGTTCATATCAGTGTATCGGCATCATCGCAGACTGCATCCCCTCTCAACGCCGGTGCCACTAAGTCTGTTCCCTGACATTCATGGACACTCACTAGTCGTACATTGGTGGCGTCTGAGTCTATGGACTAGGCCAGAGGTCTTCAAACTTTTTTAGACCAAGCCACCTTCAGCAATATTTTTAAGGATTCGGGCCCCCCATCACTAAAATATCTGAGAGTTGGGATTTAGTATCTTTGACAACCAGTTTAACCCTGTGGTGTTAGTTGAAAACTAATTTTCACATCAGCAAAACATTAGCAGGGTTTTTTTTAAGTTAATATTTGTGAGCTGTAAATCTGGCCCACACCCACTGAACTCAGGCAACTCATCATGGGAAACTTTCTTTTTGGGGAAAACCGCCACAAGGTCAGTGCATGAATAGATACCATAGTCCTAACTTTCGGACTCCTAAATGCCTTCTGTGAATACCGAAAGTCTTAAAATTAGGATGCTTCTCAATTTACTAGTAGTAAAGTTAGGACTCCTAACTTTCGGACTCCTAAATGCCTTCTGTGAATACCAAAAGTCTTAAAATTAGGATTTTTCTCAATTTAGTAGTAGTAAAGTTAGGACTCCTAAATGCCTTCTGTGAATACCAAAAGTCTTAAAATTAGGATTTTTCTCAACTTTACTACTACTAAACTGAGAAAAATCCTAATTTTAAGACTTTCGGTATTCACAGAAGGCATTTAGGATTCCTAAAGTTAGGACTCCTAACTTCTGTGAATACCGAAATGAGTAAGTGTCTTCTGTGAATACCAAAATGAGTAAGTGCCTTTTGTGAATACGAAAATGGTAGTAAGTTTAGGATTTTGTCTTAAGTTAGTTCTGTGAATCGGGCCCTACATTAAGGCTCTGCAGGCAGCTTCTTGACAGCCCTGTCACTAATGAACAGGAAGGGGTGCAAAACTGCAACAAATGGCCTGAAAACGCCTTGTTATTATGGAAAATACCATGATAAATGTAATTTTGCCTCGGGCTCTGAAAATGCCTGCATCATAGCAGATTTGCAGAGTCCAAACTGCAATTAGCTAAAACGTCATGACTCCAGAGATAAGACTCTCAACTGAGACCTCTTGGCAACAAAGTGCAAGAACACTAGGTCATAGGAATTTGCACGGCGCACTTATGCCCTGTGTAAGACCTCATAGCAATCGATTTTTTTTCAGCTTATTTTTATTTAATGGTTCCTTTTTGCATGGTTATCAGGGTGTTCCTCTGCCTTTTAGAAAGATTCTCTGTAAAGAAAGCATCACTCTTACCTAGTGAAGGTCGACAGAGGTGACCTCAGAAGTTTACCTTATTATGCAACCCATAATTTGTAGAATCAAAGTGACTCTGTGGCTGCAATTGAAAAGACCAGCACAGGGTTAAGTTTCTGGATATTTCTTTGAGTCACTAATATTCCTTTCCCTTCTGGTGGTGTTTAAACCCACCCAAGTTTTGTGAACCTTTCCCTGTTTCAAATGTGTGAACAGTCCGGGGAACTGTTGCATGTTCTATGTGTGTTTGTTTATTTGTAAAAGAATGTCTGCTTGTCTGGCACTGTGAACGCCTGTTGAGTAAGAATGTTTGTACAAGTGTCCTGCTGTGAGGCAAAACTCAATTTATGTTTGGCAGTGGTAAATAAACAGAAGTAGAGCGAGGATGGGGGAATACAGAAATTATCCAGCAGAAAAATGTTTAAACACCCTACAAGTAGCATCAAATATATCTCGCCTTGCTCCCACAACTGCTTTTGCCTGATTAATTATTACTATTAGATCGTAGCGCTAGATTGCCTGATTGTTTATTAATTGCTTATCTCAATTAGATCGTAGCGCTAGATTGCCAAGGTGCGCTTTAACGATAATTTCAATTGTGCTGTGCTGCCTGTAGATTTCATTTGTGCCTGATTGTGCCGGTGCCACTGCCATTTGCATTGCGCTAATTCCGATTGTGCCCCAATCCTGTTTGATTTTGGCTTGCTGCCATTTTGTTGTTGTTGTTGTGCCTCCCTGCCCGGATCTCCACCCCGCTCCCGCCTCCCAGCTGCTCCTCCCTCGCCCCCCCTTCCACTATCCACATATGACAGATGCCTACGCGCGCAGCGTCCACGCGCAGCGAACGCGCCCTATGCGCGCCGACGGTGCGCCAAAGGTAAGCCCGTCTACGCCCGTCCGAGCCTGGACCGTGCCCAGCGCCAGACCCCCTGCTCCCCGCAAATCCCATTCCACCCGCATAATGTACGATGCCGCAACCCTCTCTGCGCTTAATCCTGGCCGGCTCCCACACTGCAACCAAGCCGTCCCAGGTCAAACCCATGGACCCTTCACCTGCCACTCCTGCAAGTTCGACTGCATCAGGACCCACACCAAATCCACAAAATCCAAACAGAGCTCCGACACTAACCACCTAAAGTGCCTCCTGCTCAACACCCGCTCAGTCCACAGACACTCCATCGAACTCTGGAACCTACTTGACACTACATCGCCGGACGTCGCCTTCCTTACAGAAACATGGATGAACGCCTCATCAGCCCCCAACATCGCCATAGCCATCCCGGACACCTACTAGATCATCCGAAAGGACCGCATCAACCAAACAGGAGGAGGCATCGCCATCGTCCATAAGAACACCATCCGCATCACGACCAGCTCCGGCGATAATCTCGCTACCGCCGAACAGCTTCACTTCCAGATTCACACCGACCCCAAAACCACACTCAGAGGCACCCTCATCTACAGACCCCCAGGACCCCGCACACAATTAAGCGAAGGCATTGCTGACTTCATCAGCCCACATGCCCTCCCATCCGAGAACTACATTCTACTGGGAGACCTCAACTTCCACCTGGATAAGAAAAACGACAACAACACCACCACCCTTCTGGACAACCTGGCCAATCTCGGACTCAAACAACTCGTTGACACCCCCACCCACTCTGCCATACACACGCTTGACCCTATCTTCACCTCCAGCAAGCACATCTCCTTCGATCACACCACAGCTCTCCATTGGACGGACCACAGCTGCGTTCACTTTAACTACAAAAAGTCCACGACCCATAACCCCCCACAACCTATTCCCCGAAGAAATTGGAACAAAATCACTACCGACCAGCTCTTCACGTCGCTTCACCAAAACCCCCCTGCCAATTCATCGGACCCTAACCAAGCAGCCACCAACCTCACACAATGGATCACCCACAGCGCCGACGAACTAGCACCCTTGAAAAACCATCTAATCAAGCAAGGTAACAAAAAAGCCCCCTGGTTCAACGATGACCTTAAGAAATCCAAGAAGTTCTGTCGTACTCTCGAGAAAACCTGGAGAAAAAACCCAACCACTGACAACCTAGCCACCTTCAAGAACGCCACCCACAAACACCACCAACTGATCCGATCCACCAAGAAACCAGCATTCAAGGATCGACTTGACAACAATGCCCAAAACAGCAAGGAACTATTTAACATCGTCAAAGAATTCACTAACCCCTCCGCCGGCACTAACGACATTACCCCCTCCTAAGACCTCTGCGACTCTATCATCATTCTTCCACAACAAAATCGCCGAAATACATAACAGCTTTGAAAACTAGTCCGAAGACCAGCCCACTCCACCCACCTCCGAACCAAAACCGCACTCTAACAACCTTTGCGCCTGGAACCCAATCACCACCGAAGATACCATCCGCCTGATGAACTCCATCCACTCAGGATCACCAACCGACCCATGTCCCCACCACATTTTCAACAAAGCAGACTCCATCATCGCACCCCATCTCCGCAATGTCATTAACTGTTCCCTCAACTCCGCTACCTTCCCGGAAAACTGGAAACATGCCGAACTCAGCGCCCTTCTGTAGAAACCCACGGCAGACCCAACCGAACTTAAGTACTACCGCCCCAACTCGCTCCTCCCATTCCCTGCCAAAGTCATCGAGAAAGCCGTCAACAGTCAGCTCGCCGCCTTCCTCGAATCCAACAAATCCCTCGACTCCTCACAGTCCGGCTTCCGAGCCAAACACAGAACTGAAACCGCCCTCATCGCAGCAACAGACGACATCCGAACACTACTGGACAACGGAGAAACAGTTGCTCTCATCTTACTTGACCTCTCCGCAGCCTTCGGCACAGTCTGTCATGGCACCCTCATACAACGCCTCAGCAACGTCGGAATACAAGGAAAAGCATTTGACTGGATCATATCGTTCCTCACCGGAAGAACCCAGAGAGTCCGCCTCCCCCCTTTCAAATCAGAGGCCACCGAAGTCATCTGCGGCGTACCACAAGGATCATCACTCAGTCCCACCCTCTTCAACGTATACATGAGTCCCCTTGCTTCCATCGCACGCCAACACAACCTCAACATCATCTCCTACGCAGACGACACCCAGCTGATCCTCTCCCTAACCAAAGACCCAAACACCGCCAAAACCAACTTACACGAAGGAATGAAAGTAGTAGCCGAGTGGATGAAAAACAGCCGTTTGAAACTAAACTCGGACAAAACAGAAGTCCTCATCTTAGGGCCATCCCCCTCTGCCTGGGACGACTCATGGTGGCCACCGGCCCTCGGAACCGCACCCATACCTACGGACCACGCACATAACCTAGGCTTCATCCTGGACCCCTCCCTCTCGATGACCAGACAAGTCAACGCCGTCTCATCATCTTGCTTCAACATCCTACGAATGCTCAAAAAAATCTTCCATTGGATCCCCACCGAAACAAGAAAGACGGTCACCCACGCACTGGTCACAAGCCGACTGGATTACGGAAACACCCTTTACGCCGGAACCACAGCCAAACTACAGAAAAAACTCCAACGCATCCAAAACGCCTCAGCCAGACTCATATTGGACATCCCTCGGCAAGCTCACATTTCCGGCCACCTGAAAGACCTCCATTGGCTCCCTGTCAACAAGAGAATAACGTTCCGTCTCCTCACCCACGCACACAAAGCCCTCTATGACCTAGGACCCGAATGCCTCAACACGCGTCTATCCTTCTACACCCCCTCCCGACAACTACGATCGTCCAATCAAGCCCTCGCCGCAATACCGCGCATCCACAGATCCACCATAGGGGAAGATCCTTCTCCTACTTAGCGGCCACAACCTGGAATTCTCTCCCCACCCACCTCCGCCTTACACAGAACCACCTCTCCTTCAGAAAGCAACTAAAAACTTGGATATTCGATAAGTAAAACACCTCCCTCCCTCAAGCGCCTTGAGACCCTCTGGGTGAGTAGTGCGCTATACAAATTTTGGAACTTGAACTTGAACTAGACAGCAGTGTGATGAACCGATGTAGAAGGCACTAGCAAGGAGGCCAATAAAGGCAGGAAATGGCAGCGAATTGCACTTCCATACACAATTAAACTTTAAAATATATACTGCTTTGCATGGGAAGCGGTGCTTTTTCCCTGCTCTTCGCCAGCAAGAAAGGCGAAGGGCAGGGAAAAAGCATCGCTCCCCCTGCAAAGCAGTAAATAATTTTAAGTTTAATTTTGTATGGAAGTGCAATTCGCTGCCATTTCCTGCCTTTATGCTGCTGTGTCTCGGATTAGAGGAAAGGCAGAGTTGACGCTTCCACTTAGTTATTATTTACTCTGACTGCTGCCTCTAATCAAAATAGAGTCCTGTTTTATGGCCACGATTCTCGAGAATACACTGCAGTAAACGTGTTTCAGACGTAGGAATGAGTGATGTAAAGGGCAATCTTTTGGTGGCGCTCGCGCCCCCCAGAGGTGTTTCCACGCCCCCCCAGGGGGGCACGCCCCACAGTTTGAAGATCTCTGGACTAGGCGGTAGTTTCATCCTCATGTAGCTGATACTGAATTGGTTCTGGCAATGAGACTGTCGCCTTCCACTCCACCATTTGCTGCTTCCGGATAAAATCAAACCTTCCGCATCATGCCCTGGAGGACACCTTCCACTGTCCCCCGCAACCATCTGCCACATTCACCTTCGACATAGATGAGGACTCGCCCAGTCGGTGTGGCCCTACTTCAGTGCACCGCAAGTCACTGCCATGTGGCAGGGTGCCTGTGCCGGCCGCTGTGCATCCGGGGCCACTGACTCTGTGCTGGTCAGGTCCAGGACCCCTTCTTCTGAGATATTGGATGACCTCTGAGGCGATGGCCTTGAGGTCATCAATGCCATGTGTCTGTGGCCTAGCGCTGTCCACTGCCTCCGTCCTCAACTGCAGCCCACCAGGGCTCACACATCAAATCGAGTCCTGACTGGCCCGGACGTCGCATCACCGCAGGAGGTACACACCACCATCGCCAGGACCACCTCCAACCGCCATCTGCCAGAGTCAAAACGGTGGTACTGGCAGACTGACTGAGTTGCTCGCACCTGTCGTGGATGCCATCTTCTGCCTGATCCCCTGCTCAGCACTCTAGGTGCCACTGACTCAGTGCACCACAACCCATGGACCTTTACTCATTGAGCGTTGTGCTGTGGAGAGGTTGCGCAGCAATGTCACCTCAAGCAGTTTGGAATACCTGGGACGTTGATGAAGAAGAGGATGCAGGTCTAACACACCCCACTGCATCTACATCAGGAATATTTCGAAGAGACACAACCCTAGACTTTTTCTTCACATGAGCGCACTCAGCTCTAGTGCCCCAACCTCAGTGCACTGAAACTCATGGACACTTCTGTTTGCATATTGGGTGACCTCTGTACTTGCTCCGGCTACCCTCCATGTTGCTCAGCAGTTGACCCTGTTTTGCTGTGTTTTTCTGTTTCCGTCTTAATAGTGTTCACTGTTCAAGTTGTTGCCTGCACCAACCACTCTGTGCGGGCTGGCTTACACTCCCCCCACACACATCCAGCACAGGGGTAACTGTACATGTGGACCTGCCAATAAAGGGGCCGGGTGCACATGCCCGTGGCCAGTTCAACATAATATCTGTGTGTGTCCCTGTAATCTTGTTGTATGCATGAGGGCCCTGGGCCCTACAACATTACATTGTGCTGTGTACAGTGGGCGCAGACATGTCACTGTAGGCACACGGTTGGAGGTTGGACATGTAGCTTTATCGTCACCCACTCTATTCATAAGGGGAGGGTCCTGGGCCGTCGTAAGCAGAGTCAACGTAGGTATGTGACTGCTATTTGTGAGCCCCTGGGCGTGGTTCTGTACTGTGAATGTGCATCTGTATGTGTCTCTATGGCAGTTTGGGTCTGCTTTGTGGGTTGTAGGTGGGCCCTGAAGGATTATAGACATCAACGTATGTGTTCTAGTTCGCCTTCCATGGGTTTGGACCCCACCCACACCTGTTCAGCCACCTCTTTTTGGCGCGCTGACACCTGGCATTGGGGTGTCATGTGTGGGTGAGTGAAGTGTCGTGCAGCAGCTGTGCTTGTGGGTGCTTCCTGCTGTGTGGTCTGTT
Organism: Lissotriton vulgaris; assembly: GCF_964263255.1. Classification (NCBI taxonomy): domain Eukaryota; kingdom Metazoa; phylum Chordata; class Amphibia; order Caudata; family Salamandridae; genus Lissotriton; species Lissotriton vulgaris. The sequence continues at coordinate 1,739,601,389 of NC_141694.1, read as the reverse complement.
GCAGGGTATGTGTTCTCCTCTAAGTAGTTTGGCTGCCTGGGTCCTTGTGGTGGGTTGCGTGGGATGTCCATGGGCTGTTGTAGGGCATCGGTGTCGTAGGTGTGGTGGTCCTCTCCGGCATCACAGATGGGTTGTCTTCTGTGCTCTGCTGGGGAGTGTTGTTTGTTCCTCTGCAATGTGAAGGGGAGATGCATGTTGACATTGTATTGACATGTATGTTGGCGCATTGTTCTTGTTTACATGCAGACTGTATGACAATGTACATTGTGACTGGGAGGTGCTGAATATTGCTGCGGGACAGTGTACATTTGGACTACATGAGGTCGTTGCGTATATATACATTTCACAGTTTCCAGCTCTGTCAGATGTAGTAGGCATGTTACTGTGAGTGTGCGGAACCACTTGTGTCTCCTGTATTGCAGTGTCGGGTTTGCGCATTGTACCACATTTTCGTCAATATGGGTGTGCTGTTCTTGCTATGTGTGTGTGCTGCAGTGTGCCACGGGGATCAGGGACATGATCCAGGGTAATTGTGGGTGTGTAGTGTGCTACACCTCATTGTGCCCATCTCCCCCGTGCCCCTAGTTCCTGGTCGTTACTCACCCTATTGATGTTGTGTCAGGTCCTCTCGAGCTGTGTCTTTACTCCCTACTCCTTGCACCATCTCCACACTGATGACTGTGGCCTCGGTTTCCTACAGCTCCTCCTGTGGCGCAGGACTCCCACCTCCTGTCGCCGTTGCAGCCTTCCTGTTGGCAGCAGGTTTGTGCCTGGTTTAGGTTGTCACATCATGCAGCGCCTCTTGGTCTCCTTGATTGGCCTCTCGGCACTCCCAACTGCATTCCAGGTGGTCTACTTGTGGGTCATTTGATGGTAGTGTTCTGTCACCTCCGTGACGCTGATCTGGTTTTGCTGCGGACTGCACCCCGTCTTCCTCTCCCTCTTCTCCTTGGCCGTCCCTGTCCCCGTTGTTCCTTGCTGGTGGTCTGTGGGAGTTGTGGGGTTTGCGTTGGCCTCTGCGCTCGGTCAGGGTGCATCCATGTTGCTACGCGCTTTGGATGGTTTCTGGTGTGTTTTATCTGTAGTTTTTATTGTGCATTTTCCCACCAGACTCGTGAGATTTGCAGGCCTGTCACTGGTTTCCACTGCTTTTTGTACCGCGATTGGCCTCATCGCAAGATTGTTGGTGTCCGCGTTTTGAATTTTACGGCATGGTGTTGATTTTAATGCGGACATTTGACGCGTTATCTAGAGACTATCGCATGGTACCGCCGTGTTGAGAATGCTTGGTTAACATGGCGTAATTATCCTGTGATAGACTGCAATGTTGGAAGTTGCGTTAAGTAACTTTTGCAATGGTTATCACACGTTCTTGAGAATATGCCACTTGGTGTTGTAATCGCGAGGTTTAATATTGATCCTTCCACTGGGTCGTTCACCATAATTTGGGGCAGTTTCATTCTTTCGTTCATTCTCTGCTGTACCCCTACCGGATTGTCAAGCCCTATATTGTCTTGTTCATTGTCTGTACTTCTCTACCCCTCCCTTTCTTCTATGTTTTGAGTCACAAAGGCTAGGAAAAGGCGAGGTGACAAAGACAGTCTTGGTTCTAGAAGTAAGTCGTTTATGTTTGATATCTTGAGGCGTCTTAAATATGGTATCTCCGAGTCTTTTGATACCAGGCTGTTTGATGTTGATTGCTTTCCCTCACTTAAATTAGAGTCAGTTAATTGTTGGTTCTTTTTTAAGTGTTTCCCCACAAAGTCTTTGATTGGCTTTGTAACTGATGTTCCGCCTTTTTGTCTCCTTGCTTTATTTCGTTAGGGGGTTTTAGTCAGAGGCAATTTTTTCAGATTTTTGCAGCTTAACCCCCCGGGTTACCTCTTCTGTGCGTCTTTTATTTCCTTCCTTCTTATTCTGTGATTCTTTTATCTCCTCCCCCGCCCCTCCGTGGTATTGTTCAGCTTTGCATGACTGTTCAGTCCCATACGTAGTTTGGTTTTTCAGGGTGCCATTCCTTCCTTTTTGATGGTCCGTCTTATTTGTATCTACTGTTGGTATTTGAGCACTAGAAATTCTTCATTTTCCGAACCTGTTTCTTATTTCGGTGTATGCTCCTCGTACTTAGCTCTGCTCACCCACTAAATGTTTGTGCCTTTCATCTAATTGCTGCCGCCACCATCAAAGTGTAATTATTCTCATGTGTTTATATCTGTTTCCTGTTTCAAATCCTGGTTCCAGACCATCCCCCCAGCAGTGACCCGGTGGCTAGGTGTGCACTGCCACACACCAGTCTCCTCGCAGCTCCCTGCTAGGAGCCGGCTCAGTCGCGTACCCTAGCCACCGTCCTCTGTTAGTTTGAGGGAGCACACAGGCTCCAAGCACTTCTCCTTCCTCCTACCTCTCCCCCTCCAGTGGGTACTCTAACTGTGGGAGGGGACAGTGGGAACGTTTTCAAATTGATCTGGTTCCACACTGATTATCTTTACTCTGGCTTCTACCTGTAGGCTGGGCACTCCCCAGCCCCGGCGTCAACAGTAACTCTGCTGCCCCTTTCGGCTTCCACCTCCCTCAGGCAGGTTCGGAGCACCACAAACAGGCTCCTGTTTACGTCTGCCCACCGTCCCAGTATTGTAGGCATCTCTGGCAGTGAGAGCAATGACCGCCAAACCCCAGCAGCAAAGTGACAGAGAAGCAGAAATGTCGGGGTCAGCATTGGAATCCGAGCTTGGTTTCCGTTTGCAGTTCGGTGGAGGCAGAGAGTCGTACGGGGAGCAGAGAGGTTCCCTTTTTATATATGTCACCCGTAGGGTAGGCCCTGGACAACCTACAGGACATGGTCAGTGTATTTAGAAAGTAGGACATATAGGTCTAAGTTTTACATATCCTGGTAGTGAAAAATCCTTGCATTTGTCTTTCACTACTGCAAGGCCTACCTTTCCCATAGAGAAACATTGGAGATACCTTATTACATTTAATTAGCTGCAATTTCCTAATGGGAGCAGGTAACCAGTTCATGTTTGCTATCTTTGGAATTGTAATGAAAAATCCTAACTTACGCTGAAGTCGAATTTTAAATAACAATTGCCACTTTTTGAAAAGTTCCTGCCTTAGCCATTTAGTGTCTGTAGCCTGTACCTGGGTCACAAGACAAGGTGCAGCTGCCAGTTGAGCTATGTGTATTTCTCCTAGACAGGCACTCACAACAAGGAGATTCTGTGTGCCTGTATGGGAAATCATTTGCAGAACATTAGGCAGGAACTGGGTACAGCCCAAGTTACACCGAAATAGACTGTGATAGACCTCCACACAAAGGGCTGCATATCTCCTGTAGTTCGTCTTTGCCAGGGAAGTCAGGATGCTTGGGGACTTCAAAGGGAAACCTCTAGAAGCTTTCCCCACTTCTAAGGAGCAACTGGGTACAAATGCTGGACCTTAGACAACAACTCTTCAGTTCACTTTTGGACCTGTGGATACTCAGCCAGGAAGAAGGACAGCTGTGTTGCTGAAGGACAGCCACTCTGATGCACTGCTGCCCTGCTGGACTATTGCCTTGCTGGATTTCTGCCTGCTATGCTGACCTGCTGCCCTCTTGCGGGAGTGAAAAGGACTGGACTTGTATCTCTTCAAACCAGAATCCCAGAGTGACACCAAGGGGCTAGTTGGCTGGCCTCCTGACTCGAGCCTCAGGGACAGAAGTCTATAATAAAATTGCACCTGTACTCTGCCATCTGTGAATCTACCTGCCAAGTGGTGCCACCCCAGTCCAAGGCCATTGGATATGGGAGTAAAGTACTCTGCCAGCATTTGTGGATCCAGCGGAGCTGACGCATCCCTCCGGCTCACTGGAACGACCCATAGCCTAACCAACGCATTACCGCTGTTGTATGGACCAGAACCGCCACAAAGACATGCATTACATCACAGTCCATCACCACTTCAGAATGGCAGCTGTGCAATGCTTTCTCGGCGAAGGCCCCTGCATCCCTCAATGACGGCAACCTCAACAATGATGCGAGACTCTGCATTGCAACTTTACAGCTCCTCTGAACCGGTGCATTGCCCCGACGGTGCAACTTATCCTTGACTCCGGACTTCGCATTGCAAGCCCACGTTGTTGAGATCTTAAACAAAACTGCAGGACCTCTCACCACAGCCTCACCACATTTCAGAAACAATGTATTGCTTCGGCTAGGCAACGCATCATTGATATGGATCCTCACAACGCTCTGCAAACCAGGATTCAAGGTACTCTATTCAGCCGGCTTAACTGGGTCTCTGTTGCCGACCTGCACTCCATCGCGGTTGGCTTGAACTGGTGATATTGTCCCAGTCCAGCGCAACCAGATATCCACAGTTGCTATTTTACACCTTAAGTTGGTATTTTTTACTAATAATCCTTAAAACTGAATATCTCTGTTTACCCACTAGTTGGATTTTTGTTGTTTCTGTCGTTTTATTTATTAAAAATTACTCTCATTTCCTAACTCTGTTGTGGGCTCTTTTAATGCTGTGTTTTCACTGTGTTACTGTTTGAAGTGTTGCACAAATACTTTACACATTGCCTCTGAGTTAAGCTTTACGGCTCTGTGTCGAGCTACCCGGGGAATGAACACAGGTCAATTTAGGGTTTGCATGTGACTTCCCTCTGAGAAAAATTGTGGTTGCTGCTTGAGAAGGGTTTCAACCCCCTCCCACCCCCCAACCATTAATCCAATTTCTCACAAGCTCTCACTATTTCATACCCTTATCCATCCCTGGACCCCAAAGGCCCTTAAAAACCTTAAACTCCCTTGCTCTTATCTATCCCTGAACCCTGTAAAACCCTTAAACCTGTATCCTTGTCTATTCCTGAATCCTAAAAACCTTTTACTAACCTTTAACTGTACCTATCCCTGAACTCTGAAAACCCCTTACTGTCCTGCACTCCTACAGATACTTGAATCCTAAAATCCTTTTATTAAACCATTCCGTTCTCATCTCTGGACACTAAAAATCCCTGTAAAACCACTTACTACCCATACCTTTACTGATACCTGAACCCCCAAAAACCCTTACTACCTCTGAACTTTCAAAACCTCTCTAAACCTATTACCACCCTGTACCCTTGTCCATCCATTAACCCTTAAGTCCACTTTTTTTTTAATTGGCGTAATATTTAAGAAATTAAAAAAAAAATGCTTATCTGCTTAGTAAAGTACTGTGTGGTAAGATAAAATAAAAAGGCCTGCAATGTTTCTTACCTTCATGGAAAAGGTATGTGTGGTAATGTCCTGCAGGGTAAAGACATTATTCCATAATACTAGAAATATGGGAGGATGGCGGGGGGGGGGGGGGGGGGGTTTAAAGGGAACAAACGATATAAAGATGCAAAGATTATTTATAAATTTAGGTCTGAAAGTAGACAAAAATGACATCGCACAACATTGGGAAAATCTACCTACGACAAAAGGGTATGCAATATCTCTTTGAGCATAGTGGTGGAATGGATGCCATACAAGGGAGGGGGCGTCCAAGAAATAATTTAAAAGTATGGGGAGGATGGTTTAGGCAATAAGGTCTGGTATAATCCGAATCGAAGGAAAGGGGGAAGACCACACCACATAACAATATGGGTAGGAAATACACCAACCGGATAGAATTAGATTCCCTCAACCTCCGAAGAAGCACAGAGAAGAAGGAAGAAAGTGACATAGAACAATTACCTCAACCTAGAAATAAATGAGCTCAAATGTGCAGAATGCAAAATCCAATGCACCATTGAAAAGGATTGTATGTTTAAAACATTTTGTATTTCAAATTTATAAAAACCTCAATTAAATATGCTGTAAAAATGTGACAGGGCTCCTCGAAGTGAAATAACCTGCTAAACTGTTTAATGGTGAACGTTGAATAATGACAATATCGCATGTTTGAAGTGACAGGGTTATTGGGTTAAACTCATAGAGAAGAAAACAAACATGACGCTTCGTCTGCTCTCTATGCATTACAAATAAAGTGTGTCTAACGGTGTGTACAGCTGATGCAGCAGCAGGAGTGCAACCGTCCCTCACATACACTGAAAGGGTGTAGCACAGCCAGAAGGGCAGCAAGCTTCACTTTCACACAAAGGACATATATAGCATGCAAGCTACAGTGCCAGCCGCTCCTCAAACACAATGCAAGTTTCACTCTGACTCAAAACACACAGTGCAAGCTTAGAGGCATAACAGGGGCATCAGGAATCCAGGGTTGCTACAGGATCTGTGTGCCAGCTGGGAAGAGGTCTCTCAGCTTGTCACAGATCATGATCTGGCACTCAAGGGCTTTTAGCTGGTCCTACCATCACCTCTATCAGTTCCCAAAAACCATCATCTGGCCCTCAGATTCACTCCCAGCGTTAAGAAATCCCAAGCTATACCACAGGTAAACAAAAGGTTGTCCTCATTCACCCTCAGTCAGTCATGGTACACCTTCAGTCATGCCTCAGTAATGCTTTGGCAAGCAAACGTCAACCATCAGAAACCATCAGGTGACACTCAGACACTCCACTGTCCCTTGGTTACTCTTACACGATCCTGAGGTGGCACGCAGACCTGCTGTGCTTACACCCAGCCGGTATGTACCATTTACAGGGCCGCAGCCTACGCTCAATCACAAAGTACACTTACCTAACCTTCAAAGGCCCTACTATTCCCTCAGTTGGTCCTCATTGTCAGTCAGCTGCCCCCCCCAAACGTTTACCTATATCAGTTTCCAGAGTCTAAGACACTTCCACTGGCTTTTGGAGCATATCCCACAGCACCACAGATCACTATACATTGTCCTCAGGCTCTCTCTACCTGCCTTCAATATCATCAAAGTACTCTTCTAGCCCCCAATCCCTCACTTGGAGTCTTAGCAACCTCACATCAATCCCTTAGCCCTTTAGGTACCCTTTACTAGGCTCAAACTGCCCTGAACAGCTCATGGGACTCACTGCCAATCCGCCCTCAACTCACCATGCAACAGATACCTCAGGCACCTTCACTAATCTGCAAAGACTAGGGCTCTATTGTCACATCTACCTCAAGCAAAATAATAATACCACTTTAAACACAGTGTGAGAAAAGGTCTGGGTCCCTTTCCATCACTATGAATAAAACATATCAATATTGATCATAAACTGGAACATTGTGTCACAATTTTCAAATATTCATATGTTCACATGGAGCTTGTACCAGGTCTTGACTGCGATGTAGGAGAAGGCTCTCTCCCCTGTTCTGTTTCTGCGGATGCGGGGGTCCTCTGCCAGGGCGAGGTCGGCGGAGTGGAGGTTCCTCTTGGGTACGTGGAAGGAAACTCTCTCATTGAGGTATTTGGGTCCGATGTTGTTGAGGGTTTTGTAAGCGTGGGTGAGGAGTTTGAAGGTGACCCTCTTCTCGACGGGGAGCCAGTGGAGGTCTCGCAGGTGTTGGGTCATGTGTTCGTGATGTGAGTCTGGCCGCGGCGTTCCGGATGGCCTTGTGTCTGTGTAGTAGCGCTCTGTTGATTCCGGCGTATAAGGCGTTGCCGTAGTCCAGTCTGCTGGTTATGAGCGCGTGGGTGACGGTCTTTCTGCAGTCCGGGGGGATCCATTTAAGGTTCTTGAGGAGGATGCACAGGCAGTTGAAGCTGGTGGAAGTGACACGTTGATCATGGAGAGGGATGAGTCGAGGATGATGCAGAGGTTTCGTGCGTGGTCCGTAGGAGTGGGTGGATTTCCGAGGGCGGAGGGCCACCAGGTGTTGTCCCAGGCAGACGTGCAGGGTCCGAGGATGAGGACCTCTGTCTTCTCGGAGTTGAGCTTCAAACAGCTGTCCTTCATCCAGGCTGCCACGTTCTTCATTCATTCCTGGAAGCAGAGACGGGTGCCTTCAGGATTCTTTGTGAGTGAGAGCATGAGCTGGGTGTCGTAGGTGTAGGATAAAATGCTGAGTCTGTGCTGTCTCACAATGGCAGCGAGGGGGGTCATGTAAATGTTGAAGAGCGTGGGATTGAGCATGATCCCTGGGGGACTCCGCAGTCGATATCGGTGGGTTTGGAGATGAAGGGAGGGAGTCTAATCCTCTGGGTTCTGCCGGAGAGGAAGGATCATACCCAGTCGAGGGCGGTTCCTTGTATTCCTGCGTTGTGAAGTCTGGGTGGGAGAGTACAATGAGAGACGGTGTTGAAGGCTGCAGAGAGATCCAGAAGCCTGAGGGCTGTGGTTAAGCATGGGCGAATTTTGCGAATCTCGCGTTCGCGAATTTTGCGGATTTGCGAACTCGCAATCCGCAAAATCTGCGAATTCTCGCGAATTTGCTGATTTTTTTTTTGTGTGTTCGCGCGGGTTTCTGCCAGGTCGCAAGGGTTTTTGTACAATTTCGCAAACGTGAACTTACCTGTCGGGTCGCAAGTTTTGCGAACTTGTTGTTTCTATGTGTCCAGCCTGTTTGGGACACTCTTCTTCATCACTGCCACCCTCTGTCACCACTGCCACTCTCTGATTCACCCATGCCACCCTCTGGCTCACCCATGCCACCCTCTGTTTCATCACAGCACCCTCTGGTTGTCCAGTGTACATTATTGTGGCAAAGCAAAGCACACCTTCCCTGCCTCAAGTGACCTGAATTAATTTGGGGCTGATTAATGTGTCACAGAATATTTTTTTAGCTGGCACCTGCTTCCTTAGTGCTTCCTGATTAGTGATCTTTTGCACTTGCTAAGTGCTTTCATTGTTGCAAAATTAGTTACAACACCTGCCCTGCCCCAACTGACAATAATGAATTAGGGGCTGATTAATGTGTCACTGGATTTGAACTTCCAGCCTGGCTCCTGCTTGTCTCCCTTAGCTGTAATTCAGGACCTTTCTGGCATATGTGTAACTATTCTGAGGGTCAGAGCAGGGTCACGTAATAGTTGCAAGTAGGCAACTGAACTCTGGAGGGGCCCCTCAGGAAGCACTACAGGAAATGGCTACTAATGATGAGCTTGAGCTTTTGAACCTGGTAAGTAGTTTCAGTTTTGCTAAGATCGTATTTCTGCAATTTAGCGCTTATTCGCGGGGCGCGAAGTTGAACTGGGAAGCCGCGAACTCACGCGAACAGTGCGAGCAAGCCATAAAATCCGCTGCTCGCGGATTTGCGGATTTTAAGGGAAATTCGCGAATCTCGCGGATTGCGAATTTACCGAAAATCCGCAAAATCCGCGAGCGGAACGGTTTTTCCGCCGATACTTAGCTGTGGTGTGCCCCTGGTTGACTAACATGTGGTTGTCGTCAGTGGTGGCGAGGAGGGCGGTCTCTGTGCTGTGGTTGCTGCGAAATCCAAACTAGGAGGTGTCTAGATGGAGTGCTCTTCGATGAAGGTTGTTAGCTGGACGTTCACTAGTCTCTCAGTGACTTTGGTCAGGAAAGAGAGGAGTGAGATGGGCTGGTAGTTTTTCAAGTTAGTTGTGTCGGCCGTGGTTTTCTTGAGGAGGGGTTTGACCTCTGCCCGCTTCCAGTCCTCTGGGAAGATGCCGGACATGAAGGATGCGTTCATGGTCAGTCCGAGTTCAGGTGCAATGGTGGCAGCAGACCTGTGGAATATGTGCAGTGGGCAGGGGTCCGTTGGGGCTCTTGAGTGGATTTTCTTCATGGTAGCGGTGATGTGCTCGACGGTGGCGGAGGAGGATGCGATGGTAGGCTTGTCGGCGGCGTTGGGGGGGGCTGTAGTGTACTGTGTCTGTTTCCTGAAATTGTCGTAGAAGGCCTTTATCTTCCAATGGAAGTATAAGTTGAGCTTGTCGCAGAGTTCTTGGGAGGGTGTGATGTCAGTGGCTTCGCTGGGGGGTTTAGTGAACTGTTGTATGACGATGAAGAGTTCCTTGGAGTTGGTCGCGTTGGTCTGGAATTTGTCTCTTATGAAGGTCTGTTTGGTGTCACTTATGAGCTGGTGGTATTCCTTCAGGGCGCTCCTGTGGTTGTTCCATGCTTCTGTGGTTTTCTGGTTTAGCCAGGTTTTCTTAAGGCGTCTGCAAGAGTGTCCGGCTTCATGTAGTTCTGTGGTGAACCAGGCGGCCTTCAGAGGGCGTTGCTTGGCAGGGTGGCGGAGGGGTGCAAGTTTGTCGGCGCAACGGGAGATCTGTTGCCGCGGAATTGGTCTCGTTCGTGGCGCTGGGGGGGTATTGGAGGAGGGTGGCGATGCGGAGTTCCTCTGTGACCTTGCTCCAGCTCCTTTGTGGCGGTGGAAGGCCGGGCTTGGGTGCGGTGGAGGTGTTAAAGGTGAATTGGAAACAGGGGTGGTCTGTCCAGAGGGGCTGGGTGGTGTGGCTAAAACAGATGTTTGTGCCTCCTGCAAAAATTGGGTCTAGGGTATGTCCAGCTCTGTGTGTGGGCGTGTTTACCAGCTACTGAGGCGCAGAAGCAGAGAGGTGCTGCAAGCGGAGATGCTGGGGAGAGTGCTTGCCTGGACCGGAGGTCTAGGTGTCACACGAGCTCCCCCGCAGCGGCCACCATTACATAGGGAAGGGGGGCAGGACTGGGGGAGGGAAGGCGGGAACGGGGCTGTGTTGGTGGGCGGGGCCACAGGTGCCGCAGAGGCGGAAAAAGGCTACAGGTAATCTTATGGGGGAGTCAAATACCAAAGAATAGCTTTATGCTATGCCCAAAAACAAACCTGAGGATTCCCTTAAAATAACAGAAAACTAGTCTTCTAGCAGTCAGAGAAGACCAGGCTGCGCTGGGTACAAGCGCGGGGCGGGGGATGCCGGCGCGAACTCAGAAGGAAGGAGGGCTCAGGCGCTGAGGCAGAGAGGCGCTGCAAGTGTAGTTGCTGGGGAGAGTGTTTGCCTGGACCGGCGGTCTAGGTGTCACATGCGCTCTCCCGCAGCCGCCGTAATAAAATGAATGTCATAGAGTTGTGTAGTAATATTATTAGCTTCTAAACCCAATCCACTTTGGTTGGTGTACTTAAGTTATTCCTGGGTTAGTTAACCATCAGAATCTGCATACACAGTACATTAAATATAACTATAATCGAAATGTACGCGTGTTTCTTTGGCTCTGACAAACCCAAGACAAACAATACTATCCCTTATCTTACGCCTTTTCAGTTAGCTGTGTATTTCCTATCTGTTGTACAGCTTGTGAAGTGCATCTCGGGTATTCCCGGACAAGGTGCTGAATTGGAAGTGCCAAGGAGTGATGGTTGCAGCATGGCTCGCTTTGACACCCATAGAGCCACAAATATGACAACAAAAGTCCGGTCACCGGAAAAAGGACTCAGTTATGGGGAGCGCAGGGCACACGTCTGGTCATTACAAGTTTTCACAAAGTGTGTAGCCAATCATCTTATAGAGAGTGTATTTATCTAAATGTTGTACTCAATGGTTGACGAAAAATGCCAACCACTATGACAGCTGTTATTTTGGAACCTACAAAAAAAATTGCAGATCAAAAACATAGAGGACCATCCACAAAGGTTACATGAGTAGGCTTACTCACGGATAAACTTACTACAGCACTTAGATGTAGCTTTACACTTTTTTGCTAGTCACCATTTCTGAGTTTAAATTAATTACTGATGCAGTCTTAAATGTCTACACCCCCTCAAAACTGGGGGTTGAGTCTGCTAAACAGGATTTAGAAGTTTACATTTAGAACTAGGCCTGGGCGAAATTGACAAAGACTATGGGCCTCATTTATGAGGCAGTGCGTCACTTTTACGCCGCCTCTGCGTCACTTTTTGTGGCGTAAAAAATGCGCCTTGTTGCGCCATATTTACAAAGTGACGCATCTAGGTAGATGCTTCACTTTGTAAACCCCTGCGCCACATTATACCTGCGCCAGGTATAATGTATGCCAGATGGGCGTATTAACGCAAGGAAAGGTAGTAGAATTGACGCAGTAGAATCTCTGAGATTTCACTGCGTCACTTTTAGGACGCCGTTGCGTCAAAATCTTGCGCTTGCCTCACAGCAGGCGTAAGACTGACGCAGGCCCTTTCACATGGGCTTTTCCCATGTTAATGGACGCATTGCTGGAGTTGCGTCACTTTTGTGACACACTCCAGCAATGACGCATCAGGAATGTCGCAAGGAGTGCGCACTGAGAAGTGACGCATCGCTGCTTTCGAGCAGTAGCGGACCCCCCCTCCCCAGCGCCTTGAGACCCCTTTGGGTGTGTAGTGCGCTATATAAATGCTGTGATTGATTGATTGATTGATTTCTCATAAATGAGGCCCCATGACTTTGAGAAAGCTAGTATTGGAAACAATTATTATATTAGAACGGAACTAAACAGATGCTGATGAAGAGTGTCACCACCAAACCCTAGAAACACTGGCACAAAATCCGCCTCATGATAACTGCAAAGCTTCTACTGTCAACTGATGTACATTTTGCAATTGTGTTAAAACTTTGCACAGCCACGGTTCATTATTGCAACCTTCACAAGACATCGGACAGTTTTAAAAGCCTCTGCGATTTGTGTTTTTGGGAGGGGGTGTCTCCCTGCACAGTATCAAATTTTATGCCTCGCCCCCTCTCCTCGGCCCCTCATCAATGTTAGCAGGTGGTGATGTGCTCTGAGCCCATCCTCTACTCCCCTCACCAGACCCCACCCCCTCCTCACAAGGTAAAAGTAATTTTCTCCTGTCTGAATAGATAATCATCTCAATATCTTCTCTTTCACCTGTACAGTGTATTTGAACCGTTTTAAATCAGGTAAGATTAATACTTACTTAAATTAAATCATCCATAATTTAACTTTGCACACACAGCATTTATTTTTGGGGAATTTGAATATCCATTGGAATGATGTGTTCAATGTCATTGTTGTTACCTTAAAACCACAGCTGTTATCTTTGAAACCACTTCAAAAGATTGCGGATCAAAAACATAAGGGACCATTCACAAAGGTAAGTTTACATGTGTAAGCTTACTCACAGATAAACTCACTAGTGCACTTGGAAGTAACTTTACACTTTTTTACTAGTCTCCATTTCTGAGTGTAAATGTACTACTAGGTGCAGACTTAAATGTCTCCACCCGCCTAAACAAGAGAGGTGGAGCCTGCTAGAGCAGGATTTACAAGTTTAAAGGTATTACTAGGCCTGGGCAAAAGAGTAATCAATGAAAATCCAATAATTACTCATTCCTCTTGTGATGAGAAATTACTGAAAGTACGCGATTATGCCAGCTTGAGCAATTAAAAGTAATTTGGGGCAAACATCCTATGCAGGAGCACAGGAACAATGAGCCAAGAGAGAGTGCACAGTTGCTGGCTACAGCTTCTTCTGTCTGACAGTATGTAGTACTATTTTCTTAGCGCACAATGCACCCCAAAAGCCCATTTTGGATATAAGGGTACATTTTGCACTATAAAAATAGTGCTACATGCTGAATTACACAAATTTTGCAGTTAGCAAGTTATGCCCTCCCCTAGGTGTTACTATGATGTGCTGTTATCAGTGTTTATTTTTTATAGATTTATTGCTGTTTCTCAGTGTTTTCCAAAGCTTTTAAAATCAGTGCTCACTGGTGTTTATTTATTTTCTAACCTCCAAAATATACATAAGTTGTGTTTTTGACAGTGTTACAAAACAGATTGTTTTTTTGCAGTGATTGTTATAAAACACATATTTAAATTATAGGAGAAAAATGCTAGGTATGTAGTGTCTTCCCACTGGCAGTGTGTCTAGTGGACCTATTTTAGACTTTTTAAGCTTCAAAAGTCAGTGTTTTGCACACTCACTCACATTTACATCCCAATACACCCTCTCACATATAATCACTTCTCACTCTCATTTTGCCAGGACTCTGTCTGGTTTACAGGATTAATAATGGATGAAAAAAGCAAGAGTACTGTATTCAAATGTTTAAATAGGCACATTCCTGGACACAGCTGGGGAAATTCATCTACTCCTTACTGAATATTATGAAATGTTAGGAGTGGTGAACCCTGCCAACAGCATTGTACAAACTAAAACATTTAAAATGTTGAATAACGTCAGATAAATTTGTAGCCTTTCATTCGAAGGTTCCTGAAACTTGATGCGTTATGCATGCTCGCCAATAATTTTCTTCTCTGTTTACCTGACAACAATAAGGTAGTGCTGGTGTTGTGTGGACATTTATAGCTGCCAAGTATCCCCATGGCAAATGCCTCACTTTAAGTCAGTCCTGACCTTTCAACAGGCATCAGATTGTATTCTGGGACTTGAAATGTTACTGTTAATATTGTAACTATGAGCTCACAAACCACAACAGTAAAGTGCAGTTGGATAATAAGCCAGTGTTTGCTCAAGGTATCACACATAATAATGGGACTCTTAAGTACCTGTGTTACGGAATAGAGAGCTATGTAGGTGTCACTGCAACTACCTTTACATCTGCTGCATGCATACATAGTTTCTGGTGAATGACTGAATGTAAAAGTGCTTCTGTAGCTGTCTCTGTAAATGAAAGACAAGTTATATGCTTTTGTAAACATGCATGATAATTGTTTTAGGGATAGCATACTCTATGTAGTACTACACATAGAGGCCTGCAAGTGCACAAACAACTGATTCAACTCAAAAAGACATCTCTCAATCTCTTAAGCACAAAACATCATCCTTTATTCAATACCTACAGCACATCTCAAAAGTGTATTATGTGCACTAAAACGTGGGTTTGATACTTGAGAAAAACCTATTACATGCCAAATGAAGCTAGGAGTAAGAATAGACAAACAAGGTCTGCACTAGCAGAAAATCACCGTTGATTCATGAACTATTTCTCTGCATGGTTCAGAAAGTTACTTAAAGCACTACTATGACTGTGCACAGTGAGGGCTACAATGTGTATGAATCATATCATGCACACTGGTAGGCATTATATACTAAGAGCACTTGGTCTGCAGAAACACACAGTCAGGAGTAAAACGCGATGCAGTTGTTGAGTATACTAATACGTCTTTATCATTCAAAGTAACTCTTTTTAACAACCTTGGAACTACAAACGATTGAGGATAAAAACAAGGGGGCATATTACCAACATCTAGCGATAATTATCGCTATGTTGGTTTAGCGGCGATATTTTTATCGCCGAGCTGCGGGGATTTATATCGCTTAGGAACCTTGCTATTATCAAGGTTTATCTCCTAAGCGATAAAAATCGGCCGAAATGCATGAATATCGCTGAAAAGTCCGCGATATTCATGCATTACGGAGCTAATGCTCTTAGCCATGTTATCCACCTCCCATTGGATAACATGGCTAAGAACTGCTCAGGGCAGGTGTTAGCTTTTGGAGATATTCACGCTTCGCGCATAATGATTGTGTATAATTTGTGTAAAGGTTGTGTTCAAACCTCGTGCCTCTAAAAAATTTTCCTAAATAAGTAAACATGTGAAAATACACATGAGCTTTCTAATTAATTTGAAGCTTTATGATTGCTGACAATTAAAAAACAGCACTTAAACTCGAGACCAGGCACCCTTGTCTTTTTCAAATTTTAAAGACACTCAGCAGCTCTCCTCTCGCCATTACCAGACACCAAATGACCCCGGTCGCCACGCCCAATACATACACACGATAGGGCAGCAGGCAGCAGCATGTATGTTGAGGTCAGGGAGGTCAGCCAAACTACGGCATGCGGCAGCAATTCCAGGGGCTCCCCAGGTCCGCTATAGCATTTACTTAATTTCCACTTCCAGTCTTCCACAGTTGAATTGATCATCCCGCGAGCAGCTAGAAGTGAAAGTCCCTCGAGGCCCTGCCCAGACCACAGCAGGGCCAATCAAAACAGGAAAAACCTACTAACGGACCTGCCCCTTGTGACCACATGGACCAGATGTCCCTCTGGGGGCGGGACAGCAGGATGAAGCAGGGGCGTCACGCTACCAATGATCAACGGCCCTGTCAAACTTAATGCTAAGCTGTCCAATCTGCTTTCACCTCATTCGCCTACCAATCCCCTCTGACCATTGTCTGAGGGCCACTGAGTAATGATAGTCGGTGCCGCCTCAGCCATAAATTTCCACACAATGGGCAAATATCAGCCCAAAAAATGGCCAGCCACCACGTATGGGTTTTTCCAGTACAAATGACAAAAAGGTCACCCATTTGTGCAGGAAATAGCCCAATCTGGCAACACTGGTGGGTATTTTGCACTTTTCTAAAATTGAACTATACTTGGGCTACATTTGGGAGATATTTGTGCTACATTTGGGCTCTTTTCTCTCTGGTGGCCAACTTGGGAGACTCATTTGTTATTGAGCTCCCTAATCTCCTCATTTACTGCAGTATCCTCAGTAGAAAATGCTTTCAGTTTTCCACTTCTATTCCATCAAGATGGTGGTCAGATGTGCCACACATTTGGCATAAATTCAGAATGCTACCACTCTGTAGTAAACTGTAGTAAACTGCTGATCACCAGTGCGTTTTACCAGTTTGATTCAATCAAGATGGCTTCAGGTGTGCCATACGTTTGTCATAAGTAATACTGTTAGTGCTCTAGTTGTTCTTTAGAATACTCTGGTAGGCTGCAGGTGAACACAAGGGAATCAAATGACAGGCTGCTCCTTTTGAAGTACAACAGAAAGCTATTGGAGATCTCACTTAAAACGTTTCCTTGTTTTTCATTCTACAGAACTAATTACAATTTCTATGTCAAAATGAACGCCCGTACTTGCGTTTCTTTCTAAATTAAATGTTTTAAGTTTTACTAGATTGATTCAATCAAGATAGCTTCAGGTGTGCCATAATTTTGTCAGCGCTCTAGTTGTTCTTTAGAACTGTCTGTGCACTATCACTGCAAGCTTCACTTTGCATGTTATAGACGTTTCTGAAGTGTCAAACCCATGTTTTAGTGCACATAGACTTCTAAGATATTATTTTTGCGTTAAACGCTTTTGGTGCTTGGGACGACATCCAGTCGTCCGACTTACAGTGGGCGTGTGCGGAGGACGGCCGGGAGCCGTCCGAACCACGCACACCCTTTATTTCACCCGCACCACGGCGGAATTCGCGCTGCAGTCAATGGGTTAAGAGATTGACAGAGGTCTACTTGAGCACTTGTAGGCCCCTATGTGAAGTTCTACCTAGAGTATCCGACCCCAAAGCAACTGATATGCATATTCACAAAAGCAAAGACCCTCTCTACAACCTAATCAGAGAGCTGCAGAAGCACGTATAACATCACTCATGACATGGTCAGTGACATCAGTATATGTATGTGTGTGTGTAATGTAAAATACAAATCAAAATCCTAATCAACTTAAAATATTAATCAGTAAACTAGAACTAAAAAAAAAAATATGAGCGCATATTAGCTTCTCATAAATAATGGCATTAATAAAATATGTTAATTATCATTGTTTTCAATAATCTTGAAATCATTCCTCCCTCATTATATGGAAATTATTTTACATCAAATACATTTTTTTATTCAAAGTTGATTTCATTATTTTTAACAAAAAAGATAGATAGATAGATAGATAGATAGATAGATAGATAGATAGATAGATAGATAGATAGATAGATAGATAGATAGATAGATAGATAGATGGATAGACAGACAGACAATATCATCATTGCAAAAAACAAAGGAAAAAGTAATGTTATAGTTCGGTGAAATGTTTATTTGAGATGTCATCGGTGATGTCATCAATGATGTCACTGACCATGTCATCAGTGATGAAATATGTGAGGTCATAAGCAGTGAATTGCACGGGCGTAAGTTATAGTTAGCCTAGCCAGCTACAACTGCTGAAGTTCTCTGGTTTTGTACAAGTGAAATCTGACCCTAACTATAACTATTTGCCAACTATATCGTCCTTATAACCTTTGCGTTTTTAAGTGAATTTCTAAGGTTTTTTAAAACCTAATTCCTAACTATAACATCCTTGTAACCTTTGTTTTTTTCTGAGATAATTTCTATTATTTTTTAACTAGTAATTGCGTTTGCAGAGTGGTGGAGAAATGGGGCTGGGCCCACGACCTGCTCTCAGGAATCCCGTTGGATAGGAATTACAGGAGCTGTGCAGGGAAGCTTCTTGGCCCCTAAGGTCCCTCAGGAGTAAAGTGGACTTCATCCCCCAACCAGTAGTGCACCACAAGCAGAGCCACGTTTTTCAGAGTGGTGGAGGAAGGGGGCGTGAGCTCCAAAGACCTCCTAGCAAACCCACTGTGTAGGACTTAGTGGAGGTAACTGGACATTTGTGAAAAATCCGGGGTCCCAAACCACTTTTTCTCTGTGTTATTTTCCAGCAGAAACTTTAGACACGGCCACAGCCTGAATTTGCTCTCAAGGTCATCCAGTAAGTACCACACAGCAGGATTACTGAGCGGCTGTCTGACGCCGCACCCTCTTTCTTCACCACTGTGCAAACACGGCTCCTGGTGCACTATTAGTAGGGGCATGAAGTCCCTTTGGCTCAGGAGGATCCTTGGGGGCCAACTACCTCTCCTGTTAACTCCAGTAACTCCCACACAGTGGGTTTGCTGAGAGATGTTCGGTGGTCATGTCCTTTCTCCACCACTCTGCAAACGCACCTCTTGGTGCACTAATAGTTGGGGGATGAAGTCCCCTTGGCTCTTAAGGGTTCTTGGGAGCCACTACCCCTCCTGCTACCTCCAGTAACACCAATACAGCTGGATTGCTGAGAGATTGTCAGAGGCTACGCCCCCTTTCCCCACCACTCTGCAAACGCACCTCCTGACTCACTACTGGTTGGCGGAAGTAGTGCACTTTAGTTCTGAGGCCCTCGTGAGTAAAGTGGAATTGTTTTCCCAACCAGAAGTGTGTCAGCAGGCGTGTTTGCAGAGTGGTGGAGAAAGGGTGTGTGGTCTTCAAGTCCTCTCAGCAATCCCAGTCTCTGGGACTTACTGAAGGTAACAAGAGGGCTTGCTAGCCCTTAAAGACCCTCAGCATTAAAGGGGATTTCAATCCCCAACCACCATTGCACCAGGAGGCGTGTGTGCAGAGTGGCCTCCGGCGACTTGCCTGAGTTCTTTTTTTAATTATAATTTTTTTTTCGGTAAGGGGAGCTGCGTAGCTCCCCTTCCCTCAGCCGATTACAGCCTTGGGAACCCATCCCACGGGGCCACTCTTTTACTTTTTAAATGGGCCACAAACCCCCCCTTCCTGGGCCGATTACGGCCTGCATATCCCATCTGCCGGAGACCAGCCTTTTCCTTTATAAATTTTTTTTTTTACATAAAGGAAGGGGTCCCACGTGGCCCCCCATCCCTGGATCAATTTTGGCCCCAGGAACCCCATTCCCCGGGACCTGCTCTTTATCATTATTTTTTTTAATGGAAGGGGGGCCGCGCATCCCCTCCTTAAGGCCAATTTCGGTCCCAGGGTCCCCATTTACCGGGGCCAGGCCTTTATTTATCTCTTTTTTTTTTTAAAGGCGAGATGTGCAGCATGGCCCACATCCCCAGGCCTATTTTGACCCCAGAGACCCTATCTCTCAGGGCACAGGCCTTCATCATTTTTATAAAAAAATGAAGAAGAGGGCCAGTGTGGCCCCCCTCCCCAGGCCGATATTGCTCCGGGAACCCCATCCTACTGGGCATGGCCACCATGTTGGGGACCGTGGGAGGAGCCTCAAGGACCCCGCGGTCTCCTCCCGCAGTCTCTGCATGCTCCCCGCCTTCTGCGGGAGCTGGCAGTGCTTTTGGGCAAATATGCAGCCCCCTCTGTCCAAAAACAATTCTGCTCTGCTTCATGGAAGCACGAGAATTTCCAAAGCTCTAGTTTCCATGAAGCAGAGCAGTGTTTACTGTGCCATTATTTTTTTATATACCCCTGGAGAGGTCCCCGCCGCATTTCAGTAAATTTGCCCCAGGGAGGTTGCGGTCCCCAGAGCCCCCCCATTATTATTTTTTATTGCCCTCGAGACCTGGCCTACCGACGGCCTAAATTAAACAAAGTGCAGGAGCCAGTGCTTTGTTTAAAACAAAAAATGATGTGGGATTCGTGGATCCACCGTGACTATAGCCAAAATGTTTTTTTTAAAATGCTTTTTTTGGCTCTGGGGTCCCTGTGGGACCCCCTCAACAGGGCTAGGGAGTCAGGGTGTTTATACCCTCCCCCTTTTCTTTATTTAAAATCTTTTTTCTTGTGACTTGGTTCAACCGAGTCACAAGATGGCAGCCAAGACTTTCTGGTTTGAAGTGCTGGCAGCCAATCAGATCTCAGGCATAAGATCCGCAGGGGTCACGTATCCACAGCAGCCACAGTTGTAAACCTGAGAAATCTTAAAATTTCTAAACAAAACTGCTGAACAGATTTATACCATTTAACAAGAAGAGTGCTTTCTAGAATAAGAGCTACCTTTGTGCCATAATTGGTGTAATTCCGTTCAGCAGTTCAAGCTGTGGCCGTGTCTAAAGTTTCTGCTGGAAATTAACACGGAGAAAAAGTGCTTTGGGACCCCACTTTTTCACAGACCCAGCTTGACGAATCACCCCGAAATCAACCCCGGCAGCTGAAGTGACTGCACAAATAATATTGAACATTTTGCAAAGATTCGTCAAAAAGTTATTGGCAAATCAAAAACCTCTCTTCCTATGGAAACTAGGTCTTAACTATGACTACCTACTGGCAACCGCCAGTAAGTAATATATATATATATATCTGAAACAAATGACCAAGATCTCAGGAAGGCACACTACTGTTCGCTTTCCATCCGGATTATACTTTTCACTTGCCCCATCTTCCGATCATATTCAAGTTTGCCGACGCGTTTCAAGTCCTCACGACTTTTCTTCATGGGCAGTTTAGAGATGTGACAAACACTCGTTTCTTTAGCCAATTTCCGCTTTTATTAACCACTTGGCCCCCTATTGGGCCTGACGCTTCGTAAATTGCGGCATTGCTTTGTGGGGAATGTAGTTCCAGAACGAGGTTGTTGCATCAAAATTGTTTAAATGTCATTATTTCCTTTTAGTAAGGTGCGGAGAGTGAAAGGCAAGTACATTTAGAATTTAGCTCGCAGTGCTGCATTTCGAAAAAGATCAGTTCCTTTTCGCAGCCTCCCATTGTGTAGAGGGATGGTGCTCCTCCCCACGGTTTAGGCGTCCGTGTAGTGATTTCTGAAACAAATGCCCAAGATCTCAGGAAGGCACACTACTGTTCGCTTTCCATCCGGATTATACTTTTCACTTGCCCCATCTTCCGATCATATTCAAGTTTGCCGACGCGTTTCAAGTCCTCACGACTTTTCTTCATGGGCAGTTTAGAGATGTGACAAACACTCGTTTCTTTAGCCAATTTCCGCTTTTATTAACCACTTGGCCCCCTATTTGGCCTGACGCTTCGTAAATTGCGGCATTGCTTTGTGGGGAATGTAGTTCCAGAACGAGGTTGTTGCATCAAAATTGTTTAAATGTCATTATTTCCTTTTAGTAAGGTGCGGAGAGTGAAAGGCAAGTACATTTAGAATTTAGCTCGCAGTGCTGCATTTCGAAAAAGATCAGTTCCTTCTCGCAGCCTCCCATTGTGTAGAGAGATGGTCTCCTCCCCACGGTTTAGGCGTCCGTGTAGTGATTTCTGAAACAAATGCCCAAGAACCCAGGAAGGCACACTACTGTTCGCTTTCCATCCGGATTATACTTTTCACTTGCCCCATCTTCCGATCATATTCAAGTTTGCCGACGCGTTTCAAGTCCTCACGACTTTTCTTCATGGGCAGTTTAGAGATGTGACGAACACTCGTTTGATGTCACTGACCATGTCATGAATGATGTAATATGTGACATCATCAGCAGTGGATTGCGGGCGCGCGAGTTATAGTGAGTCCAACTAACTATAACGTGGAAATTTCAATGGTTTTGTATGAGTAAAATGTCCACCTAACTATAACTAGTGTTAAACCTATGGTTTTTTCAGTAAATTTCAAAGGTTTATTAAATGCTAATTCCTAACTATAACAAATGTGAAACCTATGGTTTTTTTCAGTGAATATATATCTTATATTATCTTAGGTGCAATTTGTAAAGCGCAACTGACGCCGAAGCTTCCTGGCGCTAATAGACAGAGTACGTGAGGAGGGAGCGAATAGCAGAGTTCTAGCTATGGGGAGGGAAAAGGTGAGTTTTTAGCAATTTTCTGAAGGTCAGAAGGGAAGAGGAGGATTTGATAGAGAGGGGAAGAAGGTTCCAGAGCGCAGGAGCTAGGTAGGAAAAACGGCGACCGCCGAATTTCTTGGTTTTGTTTCTAGGAGTGACCAGCAGATGACGGTGGGCTGATCGGAGATTCCGTATTGAACAGTGAGGGCGGATGAGGGATTTGAGGAATGCGGGGCCGGAGCAGCGAAGGGCTTTGAAAGTGAGGAATGCCACCTTAAAAGCTGCCCTTTGGTCTATTGGAAGCCAATGAAGGCTGTGGAGCAAAGGTTTGGCCGATTGCCATCTGGGGATTCCGTGAATTAGGCAGCCGCCTGATTCTGGATGACTTGGAGATGATGTAACAGAAATTGTGGGAGACCGTGGTAAATAGAGTTGGAGAAGTCCAGACGGGAGAGCACAAGAGAGATCACAGTCTGGGTAAGTGCCGCAGGGGGAAGAAGATGGCGAACTTTGCGGATCCTCCTCAGTTGGTACATGCAGGATGAGACTACCGCTCCAACTTGGGCTCTGAGGGAAAGTTCAGCGTCAATGATTACCCCCAAACTCTTTACTGTTTTTGACGGGACGGGGGAGAGCCAAGCTCCGGAGGCCAGAACTGCGGGCCCCAGTGGGCGTGGCTGAGTCCAGGGAGAAGGAGCTCAGGTTTACCGGGGTTCAACTTCAATTGGTTCTGGTTCATCCAGAGTTGGATATGAATCATGGCAGCGTGGAATGTATTGATGGCATGTGGTGAATTGAGTGAGAAGATGATTTGTAAATCGTCAGCGTAATTATAGACGATGATATCCCATTTCAGGAGGGATTGAATGAGTGGCCGGAGGTATAGATTAAATAAAAGCGGGGATAGGGAGGAGCCTTGGGGGACTCGGCAAGACGTGGGGATTTTTTGGGCAATGTAGGGACCCAGGCGAACCGCCTGTGTTCTTCCAGTAAGGAAGGACCTGACCCACTCAAGAGCAACACCCCGAATGCCCGCCTGCCTGACACGGTGGAGAAGGATGTTATGATCCACCGTGTCGAACGCGGCCGACAAGTCAAGGAGGACGAGGGCTTGGGGGAGCCCCGCGTCCGCGTTGCTCCTGAGTGTGTCAAGGACTGCCAGGATGACGGCCTCTGTAGAGTGGGCGGGTCTGAAACCGGCCTGGTTAGGCTCAAGATGACAGGAGGATTCAATAAAGTTTGACAGGCACCGGGTGACGTGGGCCTCCATTAGTTTAGAGAAGTATGGGAGGAGGGAAATAGGGCGGTAATTCGACGGCTCTGCGGGGTCGGCACCAGGCTTTTTAAGGAGAGGCACTAGGATGGCCTGCTTGAAAGAAGTGGGAAAAATGTCACTGCTAAGGGACCTGTTAAGTAAATGTAGGATGCTATCTGGCAGGTTAAGGCAGATACTCCGCAGGACAGATGGTGGACAGCAGTCGTTCGGGGAACCCGATTTCACGCGGGTGGCAAGTTCCGCTAGAGAGGTAGGGTCTAAAGCAGGGAAAGTGGAGAAGGTTGAGGAGTTATTAGAGGAGATATCCGGTAAGTGAGACTGGGGAAGGGGAGGGATAGACTTTTTAATTTTGGTGATCTTTTCCAAGAAAAAAGAGTTGAGGGTGTCGCAAGCCTCTTGAGTGGGGGTCTGGGCTGGGAGGGTTCTGTCATCTGTAGTTAGCTCGTTCAAAACTCTAAACACCTCCCTAGATTTGTCGTCCGCCGAAGAGATCCTGTTGGAAAAGTGTTCCATTTTAGCTAAATTGATGGCTGCTTTGTAGTCTTTTCGCGCAGCCAGATAGGACTGTCTGGCTGAGTCAGAATAATCGCGTCTCCAGGTGCGTTCTAGCTGGCACGTTTTTAGTTTCTGAGCCTTAAGGTCATCAGAGAACCATCTATGGGAGTTCCGATGCCTGGTACGGGGGAATTTGACAAGAGGAGCAAACAGGTCGCTGGCCGATTCTAACCAGGAGCCAGGGCAGTGAGGAAACCCTGAGAGTCATATGTGCTCCATTTCTGTGAGAGGCCACCAGCCATCAGGGGGGCAGGAATCTGACCGGCGACTGTGATGGTGGTATCAACCAGGTGATGGTCAGACCAGACACAGGGGAATATGTCTGGTGGAGACAGGGCCAGATTACAAGTCCAAATCTGGTCCAGTATGTGTCCCTTGATGTGAGTGGGTTGGGTGAACTGTTGAGTGAGATTCAGACTATTAAAAGTCTCGAAGAGCTCTGTGGCATGGGGGCCGGCATTAGTGTTGTTGAACCAATAATTTAGGTCACCAAAGATGGCGAAACTGGAGTGCAGCGTTAGTAGAGTGGACAATTGTTCACTCATAATGGAGGAAAAAGATGGCATAGAATAGGGAGGCCGGTATAAGAGAAGGAAGGTAAGAGTGCCGATGTCAGTTTGCACACTGATAAGTAAGTTCTCCACCTCAGGGAGGGGAAGAGAGTAAGAGGAGATAGAGGTCAAGCGTTTAGATATGATGGCTGCCACCCCACCCCCGGGCCGATCACCGGGGCGGTCGGCGTGAAGAATATAATAATCAGGGGGAGGGCAGCTAGGATATCTGGGAGGGACTCTGTTGTTAGCCAAGTTTCCGTCAGCAGGAGCATGTCGGGGTTAGTGTTGGATAACAAGATAAAAATGTCCTCGGGGTGTTTCACTAACGAGCGGGTGTTCAGGTATGACTCCCTGATAGACGTGGTGTTCCTAATTGGCATAACTGGAGGTGTGCAACCGCGTAGATGGAGTTTGTCAGGGCGCATGAGGCCAACAGTGAGTATGCGGCGAATGGTCGTTGGGGATGGCTTGGTGGTAGTGTATTGTAGGTCTCTGAGTGATTGTGATGAGTACGTGATAAGATGGTCGGCGTGGCGTGCCCTAGGGCCCGACCTGGCGCGGACGGGCGCAGACGGGCTTGCCTTAGGCGCTCCCGCTGCGCTCGTCCGCTGCGCGTCCTGAAATGGCACATGATTTATAGAGGGAGGGCTGGGTGAGAAGAGGGCGTGGCCTCACTAAGGGGCGTGGCCTCAGCGAGCGCCGGTGATGGCGCCAAGAGTATCCCGGGTCAATTACCGCGGCAGCGCTGGATCCGCTGCGCGGCGTGCTCGAGTGATCAAGTTTCTCAAAGAGGAGCTAGGAGGGAGCAGGGTAAGTGATTAAAAAAGCAGAGAATAGTGACACTCAAATTTTAAAAACAACACAAATCACGCTCCTGGCGTATATATATGTATTGGAGACTGTTTCCCTTACTAAACAAGCAATGCAAAGTCAATAGATCTCAGCTCTGCAAGGCTTAACTTTTAGTTTGGCCAACTATTTTTTGCATTGGCAATACTTAATGCCATAGTGGCTGCCAGGGCATCAGAATGCCTGAACACATAGCTACCCATCCTGGAATGGATTTTTCTAGAAAGAAAAAACATCCCAAGATGCATGGCAGTCCATACACATGCATTGTAATAAACGTGCATGTGTGGTGGTGCATGTGTACGTATGAAACCATTCCATGGTGGCAGCCTTAGTGTATGCATGCACCTTCATGCTTTGTGATGCATGAATGAGCAAGCCTCATTAAACACTAGCAGGCATGTTGGCATTTTTAAATTACCTTATTACATGATGGGTGGCCATTTAAAAAAACTGTAAATTAAAGTTAAAAAGGGACAGGGCACAGCATTACAAAAAACATGAAGACAGCAGCTCAGTTGCGATTTCATTCTTACAGGTCCTGAAAAAAATAAACAAATACAGTTAAAAAATTACTGAAAACAGAGAGTAAGTCAGGGAGCAATTGGGGGTTAGGGGAACAAATAGAGAGTGGGTGCTTACAGCCTGATTCATGTACATGCCGTTTTGCGTGTCCCTAATAGCGAATCATAGCGAATCGCTATTGAGGACACGCAAAACGGCATTCATGTAGGAATTGCTACTTAAATAGCGATTCCTACATGTTCTTTATTTGCGAGTTACAATTTGCTACTCGCAAATACTCCCCAATCATTCCTATGTGCCAAGAGGCCCATTGGAATGAATGGGGATTTGCGAGTAGCAATTTGCTACTCGCAACTGAGATAGCGATTTTAAGGGTGCCAGGGGTGTCCAAAGGACGCCCTGTAACACCCCTAAAATGCACTTTTGGA
The DNA here is from genome assembly GCF_964263255.1 of Lissotriton vulgaris. Classification (NCBI taxonomy): domain Eukaryota; kingdom Metazoa; phylum Chordata; class Amphibia; order Caudata; family Salamandridae; genus Lissotriton; species Lissotriton vulgaris. The sequence goes on along the minus strand of NC_141694.1, from coordinate 1,739,575,180 downwards.
CAGGTGTTGCGCACACACATGTCCAAAGGACATGTGTGTGTGCTACATGCAACTTTGAATGATGCTTTTAAAAGCATTTTTCTGAGTTTTTGCTATTTACCGACAGGTCTGACCTGTCGGTAAATAGCGGCCCCAAAAGTCCGAAATCGCAATTTTGTTGTGTGTCATGAATAGCATTTGAGGAATCTCTATTAGAGATTCCTTAAATGCCATTCCACGCAAATATGCGAATTCTTACATAGCGATTTTTGCATTTGGTATCATGAATACCAAATGCAAAAATCGCACTCGCTAAGGGCCAGATTCTGAGACTCTGGCCCTTTGCGAGTGCAATTTACCTACATGAATCAGGCTGCTGGTTCCTGGCATGTTAGGAGGAACAATTGCTGAAGAAACTGAGGGCATGAGAAATTCATATAATTTCTTTTGTATATTTACACAATTTTTTGCAAACCTATGTGAAATTACACCAATTAAAATTTGGCACTAAGAGCTATATTTCAGTGTGAAATGTGTCCTTATTGCCATTTTGGACATGAGGACAAATTTCAGGCTAAAAAATAGTGCAGAAATTACAAGTGCTGTGAATAACAGCTGCTTAAGTTCTGGTCATTTGTATTGTTGCCATGTTCCCTGAAAGAAATTGAGAATTAGTTGAGGGAGTGAGAACCCATCTCAAATAATAATGACAATCCTTGGTAGAGTGAACCACTAAAGACACTAAATAAACCTGTCTTTAACCCTCTGGTAGAGTATCACAAAAGAATCAGGCTTAACTTAGAGGTAATGTGTAAAATGTTTATGCAGTACTCAAACAATAATAAAGTGAAAACACAGCACAAGAATCCCAAACCAATTTGAAAAAATAGAGACTATTTTAGTTAATGAACTTACAGCAAAACAACAAAAATCCAATAAGTAGAACTCGATATATGCATTTTTAATGTTTGAATTAAAAACTGAGACAAAAAGCACAGCATGCCAATTGTGGGTGTGTGGTCACATTAGATCGGGTTAAAGTCAAAAGTTAAGCCAACCACAATGGAGGACAGGTCCTATGTGTATTGACCAGGTTCTTCCTGGTGGAAAGTTAACTTTCTGACATAAACACATTTATGGAGAAAAAGTGGTTGTCGACAGGGCAAGCTGCAACCTGGAATTGAAGAGGGGCTAAACAACGGCGAGTTGCTGAAGCATGGGGTCCCAGTGCAGTTGTCATTGAAGGCAGGAAATCTCCTAGAGGGTGAAGTCTGTGCCCAGGAAGGTCTCGATGATGTGCAGCTTCGGCTCAGCATCAGTGACACCTTCTACGTTTTGACTTAAAAACTTTTCTAGAAGTCAGATTTCCTTCAGTGGAGTAAACCAACAATCTGAGGCCGACCAATAATTCGAAGTTGACGGCTGCAACTTTCATGTCAACCCTGTTCTCCATCGGTTCTCCAGGCAGAAAGTTGGCAAAATTGTGCAAGTCCCAGATCTTGCAGTTGGAGACAGGAGGAATATACTCTAAAACCAGCCAAGGGGTAATATCCGGGGGATACTACTTGGGGGTTAGGGCTCACTCCTCCAACAGGGGGCATCAGCAGGATCCAGGGCAGGTCCAGTTGCTACTGGTCAGCTGGGTAATTGCAGAGAAATTACTTTTGGAAGCATGTTGTGTTCCTGTAGCTCAATAGAGAGATCAACCAACTGACACTTGGAGTCATTTCAGGGGTCCTGTGTGCAAGGCAAGCAGGTCCAGTCTCCTTCATGTTCTTCAGACAGCAGAGCAGTCCTTCCTCTGATTCTGCACAGGTCCTGGAGAGTTCTGAAGAAAGGTCTGTAGGGTCTACTCTTATGCTCCATGCCAGCCTGTGGGCAGAGGGCAAGCCTTTGTCCAGCCCCTAATCCAGGACTGGTCAGTTTCTCTACTCCAACTAGGGGACTCATTAGGATGGCGGACGGACCTGCGTCCGTCTGCCACCCCCGAGGCGGAGGGACCGTCCGCAGGGGCATCAGCGGTCCCTCCGGTGTAATTAGGATGTAACCGCCACCCTGGCGGTCACATCCTATATCTTTAACCTTGCGGCAGGTGCTGCTTAAAGCATCACCCGCCGCAAGGTTAAAAATGCATGTTTTACATTTACATGCACAAAGCAGCAGGCACCGCGCGGTGCCTGCCGCTTTGTGCATGTAAATGCTGGGGGGTACCATAGGTACCCCCCATGTGCAACCCCCACCCCGACACCCTGGGGGCCCACAACGGGCCCCCAAACACCAAAGACCACATGCTTTTCCACGGCGGAAAAGCCGCTGTGGAAAAGCATGTTACAATGCACATTTTAATTTGGCTGACAGTGTCTTGCAGACACCGCCACCAAATAGCCCTCCACACCCCGCAGATCAGCGGCGGACGGACCTGCCGTCCGCCGCTGGTCCCACCGCAATCCCACCGCCACCCTAATCTGGAAGTGGGTGTTTTCTATGGCCGCGGCGGTAAATCCGCTTCCTCCGGGCCGGCGGTGGCTTCCTCCAGCCCGGAGGATGCGGATTCACCGCCATCCTAATGAGGCCCTTGGTTTGGTGCCCGCCAGACTAGAAAGGCAGTTGGGAGGCAGTCCTATGTGCCTGTTTGAACCGCAGCAAGGGGCTGGGCCCAACCCACACCAGGCCTTCCTGCCAATGGTGGATTCTCCTCCCCACTCCCAGGGCCCTTTGTCCACTGTTTGGGAGCAATACACTTCTCACCACAGGGGATCCATCAGGGGGCACAAGACTGCTTGGACACTGGCAGGTCATCTTTTGGTTCTAGGCAGGATAATAAAAAAAGTTCTAAAAGTCATTTTCCAAATTAGTAATATAAAATCCAACTTAACCATTAAGTTGGATTTTAAATAACTATTAAAATGAGTCAATGAACTATTTTTCTAGGTATTCTCAAACTGAATTTAGCACTTTTCACATGTAACAAGCGTTAATCTATAGGAGAGCCACCCTTGCCACAATTAAAATGACTTTGGAGTATTTTCATTGCCAGGGCATGTAAAACATTAAATATGCATGCCTTATATTTAAAGTACCGTGCACCCTGCTATATAGACATTTAGGTCCTACATTAGGGATGACTTATGAGTATAAAAAAATATGAGGTTTAAGGCTAGGCAAAAGGCTTATTTTGAAATGACAGTTTAAAACTGCACTCTGAGGCTGCAGTGGCAGGCCTGGATACATGGTGTGCAATGCTACTTTCCTGGGTGGCACAATGAGTGCTGCTGCCCACGAGCAGCATTTTATTTGTAAGCCCTGCATATAAGGGGTACCATATACTAGGGACAAATAAATAAAGGAAATGTGCCTATTAGGTGTATACCAATTCTTGAAAAGGGGGCAAAACTATGTTTAAAAAGAAAGTCAGAAGCGCTTCACCACTGGTTGGCAGGGGTGAAGTGCACGAAGGTCTATGGTAAAAATAAAATCAGGTTCAGGGACATAAGTAAAAAATCTGAGGGCATACCACACAAACAAAGGTTATTCCAACACTCTGACATTAGAGTTTTCGCACAAACAGACTTTAATTATGTGACTACACATAATAGTGTTATTATGAGAATTTTCCATACCAACTATAACACGAAATGCTGGCAATTACAAGATATTACACTGGCGTCCTAAAAATGTAGCCCGGGCCTAGAAAGGGCAGGAACTCCCATGCAGTACTGAAAAGTGAAGAAAAAAGGGTCACATCAATTCCTCCAATCGGAACTCTCTAAGGTCGAACTAGGTAGGACAAACACAAGAATAGGAAGGAAAGCCACTTATGCAAGAGCCAAAACCTGAGACAGACAACAAAGTAATCCATCATGAGCAAGGGGCTGACCGAAAACCCATGAATCCTGGATTTTAAACAATCGGTCTGTTTGCAGTTAAGACTAAACAATTGTCTTGGTCAATTTGACCCAGCTAATTTATGCCCCGAATTTGGGAAAGTGCCTTGAAGGTTATCTAGATGTACAATAACAATAGCATCTGCCTTTTTATCTGGCATTTGGTCAAGTTATAGCATGAGGCAATCACAATTTTCAGGGTTCAATATCGTGGTCACATCTTCTGCTACTGCCATGTGCCTCTATATTGTCACCAAATTCTCTATACCTCTATATGGAGCCTCTTAAAAATGTCTTGCTGGATGTTGACAGCTAACCATATATATGTGTCACCCATAGCATCCACCAAGCATTTTCTGAATCTCACATATACAATCCTTAATTTGTATTGTTTCTGCTAGATTTGGGGGTCTCTAGTTGGCACAGGTAGGCACTTGTGACAAATAGGGACCCTCGCCTCTAGTCAGGATAAGGTGCAGTACACTCCTAAAATAACCCCTGCTCACCCCCTTGGTAGCGTGGCATGAGCAGTCAAGGCTTATTTCGGAGGCGTTGTGTGTTAAGCATTTGTGACCACATACAGTCACCCAGTGACAACACTATGATGAACATCACACAAGGTTTTTATATAAAAAATAAGTATACTTTATATAGAGTTACCATAGGACCATAAACTACAAAAATACACAATACTATTACTTTAAGATGGTAGATTTAAGCTTAGTTCAGTTCAGTTCTTAGATGCGACACTCTGCGTCAATGTACCTTAGGTTGCGTTGCGCTTCCACGACAAGCAATGTCGCAGCGATGGGAATGGGGCAAAGTTCGAGTGCAAAGAAAGTGCGTTTAAGGATCCAGTTTAAAGTACGTTCTTCAATTTCAACACTGTAGGCATGGCTCGCCACCTTTTCTGGTGGAGATGATCTAGGCAGCCAATAGAATAAGGGTCCAAGGAAGGCAGAATATTTTTGCCTAAGTTCCACAATTTCCCAAGGGTAAATTCGTAAACAAGGTGCAGATTCAGCTGTGAGGCTCTGGAGTTTTCAGCAAAGAAAAACACACACGATCCAATTTTGTATGCCTTTTTGCAAAGTTTCAAAGGCACACTTTTTATATGGTCTTTCACTGGCATTGTCATACCAAACTGTTACTGGCTATTACTCTTCGGCCTGGTTATTGTTAATGGGTTCTAGTAATTTTCAGAGGGATGTGTACACAAAGCACATGGTTGTTGTTGTTTTTATTAATGCTGCTGCAGCATGAAGTCCTGCTTTTGATATTTCTTTCTTTTTTTAATATGATTGCTCACTCGTTTTCTTACTTTTCTTCCCCATTGCCTCTGTGTGCAACAGAGATGCAGTAGGAGAAGTGTGTGACGAAAAAAAGAAGAAAGAATACATTTAATATCCTGTCATCTCTTTGCTTTGAATCACGCCTTTTCGGATTGTTGTAGTTGTGTTTTGTGTTAATACTCACTTATTTTTATTTATTATGTACAGTTATCCTCCTTCTTGCGGCGTGACGGTTGTATGTTATATTTATTTTAATAGCTAGTACTAAAATCATTAAAAGCTAAATATGTGGAGCAGGAGGTGGGGAGTAGTGGGGCATTTGTTGCATAACATATCTATGCCCAGGGTTCAGATGACACTTTGGGATAAGCGCACGCAAAAAAACATGCTATGAGGCAAATCGAGGGACACAAATCAGAGAAAACCAGTCACAGGCCTGCAAATCACACGCGTCTTGCGGGACATCGCAACCCATTGCGGGAAAATAACTTTATCTCAACGTGGTATTCACAACAAGGCAGTAGCATGCGATAGACACCAGATCACGTGGCAAATGTCTGCCTGAAAATCAACGCCACGCCGCAAAAACGCGATAAGCGAACACAAAAAAACATGATATGAGGCAAATCGAGGGACAAAAATCTGAGAAAACCAGTCACAGGCCTGCAAATCACACACGTCTTGTGGGAAAATGCACTATAAAAGAAATAAAACCCAATTCTAACTGTGTAGCACCATGGATGCATCGGACCAAATGCTGAGGACAAGCCGAACCCCACAAGCCCCATGGAGGACCAGCATGGAACCCAGTGTTCGGGGAACGGCAAGGAGAAGAGTAAGATGGGGTTCAGTCCGCAGGAAGACCGGATCATCGTCACGGAGGTCATAGGACACCATCAACAACTGTTCAGCACCTCCACTGCTGCACTGGCAACCCAAACGGAAATGTGGCAGTCCATCGTCACCAACGTCAATGCAGTCGGAGTGTCGAGGAGGTCACTGGAGGAGGTCAAGAGGCGCTGGCTTGAAGTGCACAGCCAAACCAAGGAGAAGCTCCCTGCCAACAGGAAGGCAGCAAGGGCGACTGGAGGTGGGAGTTCTGCGACACAGGAGGAGATTGATGAGCTGGAGAAAATGGTGGTCACAGTCAGCAGTGTGGAGATGGTGGCAGGAACTGGGGGCCTGGACACAGCACGATACGACCGGACCCAACAGCAACAGGGTGAGTAACGGCCAGGGACGATGGGGACAGAGGGAGATGGGCACAATGGCACACATACGCAATTATGTGTAGCACACTGCACACAGGCCCCTGTCCACAATGTGCACAAAGGGGCCTCCTCCATATCACCAATATCACAACCGACCCATGCACATGTGCTGAATCCAACTAAGCAGTGGCTCTGTGAGCCACACTGACTATGCAAGTAGCACTGCATTCCAAACAGCATGGCAGCAACCCAAAAACATGAGATGGCCTACGAATCGACATGGAGGTAGCCCAGTGCGGATCACAGCCATAAAGGAAAAGGTCACACTCTGACATGTCCACGTGCACACACAATCCATGCTTTACGATACACGAAGCAGACTAACACTGCACCACAAGGCCACAAAATCTGTCCGGGAGCACATATGACCCAAGTCCAAAACAAATCAGGCCCCGAAAAGCACACAATTCAAATGCACTCCACCTCAAAGGGAGAAGGCTACACAAAATCAGAGCTGCAAGGGCAACCACCCCCACAATGCAGCACACACACATAGCAATCACAGAATATCAGCAATGATGGCAATGTGGTACAAAGTGCAACAGCATAGGCCACAGCTCACAACAGGTGCCGCATACTGTGTGATGATAATGCACGGGTACTACCACACATCCGTCATGTAGTCGAAAAACACACTAACTACCATCAAACAGCCAGCTCCACCAAAAATTTGACAATGTACATTTGCATGCAGTCTGAATGTAAACATCTGCAAAACTCCAACATACATGTGTTACTCTGTTAACCTGCATCTCATCTTTCACATTGCAGAGGGACAAACAACACCACCTGCAGGGCACACCACAACTCACATCGTTAATGACGAAGAGGACAACCCGCACATATGTCAAGACACCCTCCAAAGACAGCCTCTGTACCCCATCCCCAGGAGCAGGGCAGGCCAGCTGCCCCGAGGTGAGACCGCCACCTGCCCAGACCACACAGCAGGAAACACACCACCATGGCTGTCTCCCAGCACCCCTGACCAATACATGGAGTAACAACAACGTATGTGGAGTTGCCAGGTGGAGTTGACTGACCAGCTGGGTGTGTGTTTCGAACTCATGGCAGCCAAACTCGATGCCATACGTGGGTGTCTGAGTCCCATCAGGGACCATGTACAGTCCCTATCGGACACCCCCTACACGCACCATGCTCCGCCACAGACTTAGGCTGACCTCGCTGGGGCCATGAATCAACTGCAAGAACTGTCTGGTCAGACAGGCACCAGCGATTACAGCACAGAGTTGCACAGATGCGGAGGCCAATGGAGACAATGGAGCGGATGTAGGCTGGAAGTATGTCTCCCACGGATGGACACCAGCGAGTAGTATCTGGGAACTTCAATGCCCTGCAGTACTTCATCTTGCCATTGCTGCCACTGAGCCGCTCCCAGATGACTGCAGTGGGAACATTGACACACACAGCTCCGACCCCTGATGTGTCCATGGCACACAGTGATGCTGCCCCATCACCCTCGCAGTCTTTTGTAACAGTGGTACACAGTAATGCAGCCATCACCCCGCCACACACACTGGACACACCGGACACAGAACCTGTATCAGGGGTGTAAGAAGGGGATCGGATTTACTGTGTGAGGAAGGAGGCAGTCGCATCCATTACTGCCATATGCCCTGTCTCTGCCTGGTGATGACCTATGCATCATGCCTGGGAAAAACACCTCCTACTGACCCCCGGAACACTCAGCGACATTCACCTGGACCCTGGCACGGACTCACATTTCATCACTGCTGGCCAATATCACAGCAATCCTGCTGCGGACTACACCTTCCCACTTCCTAATCACTTCTCAATCCCCAAAGGACTGCGGTTTGCCCACCAATGGGCTTACATGTGATGTGGGCTTGGATGGCCATGTACAGCGCCAGCTCTGTCAATCACCTGAATGTGAATAAAACATTCTGAATCACACAGATGTGTCATTACTATGTTCACTCACATTCAGAAATATGACTGGATATAGGGACAATGATTGCACATGAAGGTACACCATGGTAACTGACATCTATGCGCATGTGTATTCCTGAGACACACGGCATATTGGATGACACTCAGCGACATTCACCTGGACTCTGGCACGGACTCACATTTCATCACTGCTGGCCAATATCACAGCAATCCTGCTGCGGACTACACCTTCCCACTGCCTAATCACTTCTCAATCCCCAAAAGACTGCGGTTTGCCCACCAATGGGCTTACATGTGATGTGGGCTTGGATGGCCATGTACAGCGCCAGCTCTGTCAATCACCTGAATGTGAATAAAACATTCTGAATCACACAGATGTGTCATTACTATGTTCACTCACATTCAGAAATATGACTGGATATAGGGACAATGATTGCACATGAAGGTACACCATGGTAACTGACATCTATGCGCATGTGTATCCCTGAGACACACGGCATATTGGATGACTGTGAAGGTGAATACTAGCTGTGGCCCCATTGCACATCAACAACAATCTCATGAACCCCCTAAGTAGGCATGAGTCCATATGTTGAATAGGGCTGTGTGTATGAGTGACCAAATCGGTAGCAGGCCAGGAGTGGTGTCCTATATCACATGAGGCAACAGAACTTCACGACGCATACCTACTTACACACATCTGTGTGGACACATTCTGTTATGATATATGATATTGCTCCACATGGTCAGAGGTTGGACACCATACTCACATCGCTGAAGTCACGTAAGTGCAGGTCGGCCAGCACCTATCCCAAAACAATGTCTGGCTCACAGAGGTTGAGCTTGCAAAAGGGACCCACCCCCATTGCACATGCGTCAGTCAGTTTCTCCCTGCTTAGGGACGATGCTCATTGTGGCACACGAGTGGACAATCAAATCAACATACTTCACATTTAGACACCAGTGGGGTGGCATAGACTTTATTGGGATGTGCATGTAAGTGTGGGCGAGGCAACGACTACAACAGTCAGGGACATACTTCAGACACTTGGACACAGCATGGGTACATGTCGAGGCTCAGGGGATGGTGATGCAAATATGTACGACAATCATCACGGATGGCAATGCACTCAGTCCACCTTGCCTTGCTGGATGAGTCATGTGTTGTTTGGCATCTGCCCATTGCCCCGTGTGATGAGACACGACTCCCTGCCCATGGGATCTTCATAGTGCTCTGCCACCGGAGTGCTCCGATTGTCTGCTCTGCTGACAGTGTTCAGGTGAAAGGGTCCTACAGGTTCACATGTCATGCTACATTGCCATGTGTGTGCTCTCCCAGAAGTGTGCCCGAATTGGCAACGTTGCCAAACGACGCTGTGTTGCTCCGAACATGGACCTGCATCACCTTGCACAGGTGTGTGTACACATGGGTTGTGACACGCGCATGCATCCAGAGTCCAGATGATGGCAAACATGTCCTCTGTTGTGGTGGGATATGCAAGCAATCCCCACGATGCAACAAGTTGTTGGGACATGTGCTGTGGGTAACAATCGGATGTGGCTGCAGGGACGTAGTTACTCGTCCATGAATACCTGTGCTGCTTCATGTGCAATGTGTTCCAATAGTACATCGTTGTCGTGTTCAAGGAACACGAGGGTGAGCCAATCCAAGAACTGGTCCGAGCAGGTGTGCTCAGGCTACGCCGTTTCACCAATCCCCAATACAGCCCAATAGGGGAGCGCCTCTATGTGGTCACTGCACACAAGGAATTGTGCATTCTCCCATGCACTACTGCCAATACATACGCAGTATGTCAAGGTATCCCATGCACGGCTGTCTCAGTTAGACTTAAGTCATAGTTCAATTCATCTACGGTTGTGTTGGATAGGCAGACATCCAATGGAACACTCGACTGTGCATGTTGGGCAGTGGAACCAGGGCTCGATGCAGGTGACGTAGGCAATGCGGAGGCTGAGCCGGTAACTGATCTGCAGCATAGCCAGTGGCACTGCGCCCAGTAAATGCAGCATACGTGCACGGTACTGTTCCACGTGATGGGGGTTGTGCATGTGCCCGGTATGGCCTGCCATTGCCTTGGTGTGTCTTGTGGAACGGCCACTCTTCTGAACTAGTTGTGCAGAGGATATGCCACAGCTTTGAGCAATGAGTCGAATGTGTGTGCAACGTTGGGCTGAATGGGTTGCTGTTTCCGTGAATGTGAAGGGCATCCCAATACAGTCCAGAGTCCACGTCTTTACTCCTTCTGACGTTGATAAAATGAGTGCCATTGATTTGGATAACAATAAACATCTGTTATTCAGTGCCAAGATACTCTTGGGTAAAAGTGTGCTTTACAAATACTTATATTATGGCCCGCCGTCATTTTAGAACGATAAATAAAAATACCAAAATAAAGTGTCAGGAGCACAAAAAAGAAAGTGATCCAGTCACTCTTGAAGGCTGAATTACAAGTGGTTGGTGATGTGCTAATAATGCCTCTTGAGGGTGGGTGAATAACAACAATCGACTCTGACTGGCGTTTATTTTACTTGCATACCACACATAAAAGGAAACATGAAGAAAATATGTCAAATTTATCAACGCACAAAAAATAAAAATACATATTGGACTGCTTAATTGTATAATATGTTATATGCCTTACTTTCTTCACTCTGGTTGTAGAGGTAAAAAATAATCCCAACGAAAGCTGGCATTGTATTATGCTATGAAGAGTTCAGTAAACTGATCAAGAAAAGCAAGAGACTCCTATCGAGTGAAGGGCCGGGATGGGAAAGAGTGAAAAGTAAAGAAAGGAGAAGCAGAGAGGCAGGAAACAGTCAATATGTGGCACTTGCTGACGCCAGACGTTAGTGTCACTTATAGGTCAAACATTAATCCCCCTTCTGTGCAAAGGTAAGGTGTAAAGATTCGGTAATAACTGGAAACAGCTGACTGGACTGGACTGAAACTGGGAAGGGTTGAGAGTGGAGTGGAGTGGAGTGCAGTGGAGAGTGAAGGCGAAGGAGAGAGAGAGGAAAGAGAGAAGTACAGAAGATGGAGTGAGATAAAGGGAGGCGAAAGGGAGTAAGACAGCTGCAGAGTCAGGCTGGAGACAGGGTGTGACAGAGAGGAGATAGAAGAGTCCGAGAAGGAGATGATGCCAGAATTAAAGTGTCAGATTCAGATAAGAGATTAGAAAAAGACATGCGAGGGTCTAGAGAGTAAATAGGAAGGGAGCCAAGTCCATTACTTGTGTTGTGTGCACTTCTTTAGGATTCACCTTGTCTGCATTTCTGCATCGGTGATCGTTCCTCTCCTGTGAGTGGCTAAGCCCATCTCAATGTGTGTGTGTGTGTGTAGGGGAGTTATGCTTATATGCGTGTGTTTATGCGTCCGTATGTGTGTGTGGTGAGTGTGTCTGATGTGTGTGTGTGATGTGTATAGTGTGGGTTATGTGATGTGTGTCTATGTGGTGTGTGTGTTTGTGCATGTGATATCTGTGGTGTGTGTGCTGTGTGTGGGGGTGTAGTGCGTGTTTTGTTTGGTGTAGTGTTTGTGCGGGTGTGGGTATTCATACACATCTGATTTGACCATAGAGAGGCTTACCCTGTGAAATAGCACCTACATCCATTTCCCATCAGTTAAGAATGTATTCAATATGGTTTTACAGGTGGAGGCGCTATGGGATGTGTTGAGATTTCCGATTGACCTTGGATGACAAGCCATTACCTTCAATAAATGTGAAGCCCCTTAGACTCCACAAGAAAGACGGAGTAATTTCGTTTTAAACCATGGAGGTTCATTAAAAGTTAATTATTTGCAGAGGTAAAGTCAGGTTGGCATCAGTTCAATTCATATGTAATTCAAAGTAAATCAAAATCTTAAATTCAGTGGATGAACCAGCATAGGGCAGTCTCGAAAGGGAAAGTCCGCTCTCTAACTTTGCAGAGCTCTCTATAATCTCCTGCTCTGCTCTAATTAAATTCTAAATCCAAGTCTGACCGCTAACTTCAAATCTGTGCTATATTAAAAACACAACTCTAACATTTCCCACACCTGCACATAGTTCTCATTAGGCTGTCTAGTCAGGTTAACACAAGATGATACTTTTATATGCTCTTTATGTTCTCAGGACTCCTCAAATTACAGGTTTCTTTCAGTGTTTTCGAAAATTACACCAGCCGCATCAGGATGAGATGTACGTACCAAGCTGTACTCTGCTTATGTCTTCAGATTGTGCTATTCATTAAAACATTACACGATTACCACAACGATAAGAAAACCAAAACTGTTTTTACTTGGAAAGGGAGGAAAGAGAACACTGTGTTCTTTAATTCGGGCTCCAGCTCACCGAGAAATAAAATGTTCACGTGTCACAAAGCAAAGTTGGCAATCAACCTTAGCCATTTTCACATTCAGGCCTATCTTTATTATAGCCAATCTAAACGTAAACAAACATGTTTTGCCTCAAAAAATTGCATCAGTATGTCTACATGTCAATGTTGTGTTACTAAAGGCATTGAAATATATGGACATCTTTTCCAATTAACAACTGAATATTTATCTTCCTTTAGGCTACTACAACATACAGCTTTTACATGGATTATCAATTCATGCAGGTAATAAAGTGAAACAACTAAGGCAATGTTTCCCTTACTGATTCCACTCATCTGGGCACTCAGTTTGACTTTTTCCTGAAGTTGAATGATGGATAGTTAAAGACTATCTCGAGATAAACACTTCTAAATAGGAAATGTTCTTCTTTCATGTCCCATCATGGTCCATTGTTTCCTATTCTGTGTCCTTCATTATGGGGCATATTATCAAGGGGGTTTATCTCCGCTTTTTTGGCTTTAAAAGCTAAGAAAGCGGAGATAAAATTATCTCCCTATTACCTAGCTGTCGCTAACACCAGTAAGCGACAGCTAGTAGGAGATAGCGACCATCTTGGGCCCTTTCATGTCAGTGAAATTTATCACTAATGACATGCAAAGTGGGCGTGCCAAGATGTTAGCGACTGGAAACAGTCGCTAACATCGCTATCTCCTATTACCAACTTTTGGAGATATTCGCGCTAAGCGCGAATATCTCCAAAAGCTAACACCTGCCCCTGAGCAGTTCTTAGCCATGTTATCCAATGGTAGGTGGATAACATGGCTAAGAGCATTAGCTCGGTAATGCATGAATATCGCTGACTTTTCAGCGATATTCATGCATTTTGGCCGATTTTTATTGCTTAGGAGATAAACCTTGATAATAGCAAGGTTCCTAAGCGATAAAAATCGCCGCAGCTCGGCGATAAAAATATTGCCGCTAAGCCAACATAGCGATAATTATCGCTAGTTGTTGGTAATATGCCCCTATGTTCTTTAATATGTCAGCTTCCTACTGCAACTTTAGACTTGTCTTAAAATGCACCTCACTCTTTCTGAATCCCCTAAAAACTGCCCATGACCAAACCTAAAAGTTTTCTCCCATTCCGGGGACTTTAATGCTCAGGTAAACCACCCACTCTGAGCATGCTCAGTTGTGCCTAGGGGGAAGCATTGCAAACTCCCTCCATAATGTTGGCGGAATTGGGTGTGTGTTAGGGTGGGCTTGGGCCCACAGTCCTAGGCCCTGAGTCAGACATGGCTTTAGTATATGCAAACACACACCTGATACAACTAGGTCTGATAACACAAAGCCATTTGTGTATGTGTGTGGCAGCTTTCCCCAAGGAATTCCCCAAGGAATACTGCTCCATGGAACTGTTTGTAGCCCCATAAGGTATTATGTCGAACATATCTCATGGATTGTACTGGAGGCAAAAAATGTCATATTCAAGATTGCAATCAAAATTCTATAAGAAGCAGCCAAAGCTATGATCTCCATGACATTATGTGAGAATTCCCTTCTTTCCTCCTCTCCTTCGTTGAACTGAAATGAGATGTTTTGCCTCTGCCCAGCTCACCAACTTTGGCCATCTCAAGCATTTCCTTTACTGAGTGGCCTTTCGTGGTTGGTGACAGGCAGTCCCCAAGATACACAGTGAAACTGCATCCTTGTTCATCAATGTTTCAAAAGAGAAATATTCTGCTAGGTTTTCTAGCCTCCAGTGCTGTTATTCCACGTTGAAAATGTGACTTCCTTGATCCAAATTTCTTTCTGTGTTAAAGTGTGCACACAGTATATCTCTGACCTTTTCCCATGCCTCTGTCTTCTTTGTTGAAAATGTACTAATCAGAGTTGGGCCATCTTGCCCACTAGCTCATTCAGCCGCTGCAGCTTGTCACACAATTTCCCTGCTCCTTCATTTGTTCAGCAACTCCTGCGATCTCTTCCACCCTCGTCCCAATCGCCCTGTATCATTCTGTGAAAATGAGAGGGACAATTTGAGGAAGGTAAGCGAATGATCTTAGTATCTCTCTCTCTTTATGGATGATGATTTGGTGCTGGAGCACTCTGCTGGCACCAATTCTTTTCCATGGCATCTTTCATCTGAGAACATTTACAGTAAAGCATGGTTGAAACAGTGGTGGTTTGTGCCGGTTACCACCGGCGATGACAAAGGCCCACTGTGCAACTTCCTTGAACTTCCTTCCACGTTGTACTGGATCACAGGTTAGCATGCACATCTGACTGTGTAAATATCGGTCTACCTCGAACGAATCAAGATCTGCATGGATCCTCCCAGGATTCAAATTTGAACTTTGCAGATCACTGTCTTTCACGGTGACATATATTTGGATAGTTGTCTGATATCATACCTCATCTGGGTTTAAATGCAGACTAGCAGTATTTAGTGTGAGACACATATACTCTGTATTTCCTTTTTAGGCTGTGTGCCACTTTACTCACTCCAAACATATCTATGTACCACAACATTTCCATTATTTCTTGTTTCTTCCACATAGAAAATCCTCCACTTCAATGCAGGTCAACATTCTCTTTTCTGTGCTCCCAAATGTTAACTTTTGAAAATTATTGCTTAAGGATGCATTTAGAACCGGCTTGAAAGTTGCTACAAATGTTCTAAGGAGTGCTAGTTGTGTTTTTGGTTCATTTTGGTCAGACTGGCTGTGATAGGCTTCCTCGACATGAAGCCACCACTTGGGTATTTGTCTCAAAACTGAAATGTTTCTTAACAAATGTAGCCTTTCTTTCTTTCTTTCTTTCTTTCTTTTCGTAATTTATTTTCAACCGTGTCCTCTTGGGTGTTTTCCTAGACTTTTTCTTATGGTTAATTTACTACTCTGCCTTTCAAAAGAAACACTTTCTGATGGGGAAAACGAATAGCACCAAAACTCTCCAACTTAGAAATCCAGAAGGGAAGGACCCAGTAGAGCGCAAAAAAACCTCCTCGTCAGAAATACATGGGAATACTGTTTCGAATGGAACAGGCAAAACTAAGAGCGTGCACAGAATCAGGAAGCAATTTTGAATCAACATTACTGTAATCCTCCTCCCATCATATACCCTTAATTCGACCTGGAAGGAAAAGGATGGCTACAGCTATAATGATGGTTTGGGCAGACAAGTTAAACCAGTATTTACGGGCTGCCATCTTTGACTGAGAGATATTGGACCTTCAAACATGGGAACCCCCCATCAAAGAAACCCATGGAAACAAGCAGGATTCATACTGCACCTTACTACCTACCAACCTCCCAAATGGACCCAGCAGCTTGAAATGCTCCAGAGTAGGACCACCGCCCTCCATGCAGAAGGCACCACGTTGTGCTCCACGTCTGAAACGCCACTAAGAGCAGATCATGAAGAAATAGTGGGTGCAAGGTACAGAGCTCCCAAAAGAGTCTTTAAAGGTAGTTGATCTTCATCATCTCTCACTTTGTTGGAGGCGATAGGAAGTTGAAACCCATAACAAATGATATTTGCACCAGGCCGGATATGACATGGTTTCATTAATTTGATGAAAGAGAGGTTTCACTCCTTGATATCCCACTTACTGTGAGGCCTGGTTTTCCTTTTTTTAATGGTCCAGGTTCTGACTAGCAAGGCCTGTGCACTCATTGATGCGACTTAGTTCAGGCAACTACAGTACCGCCTGCGGACTCCCTTTTACCTGGCTAGCACCCCCTCTTATATCATCATCTTTGAGGGATGTACCTGTAGAATATACATTCCCTCCTCCCTTATCCACGGTACCTCGGGTGGCTATCCCAAAGATTACACGAAACTGCTCAACTCTGGAATGATGACCAGAAATGTTGCAAGCATGAAGAATTCAAACTGCACACATGGATCACCACTTGTCAAGCTCTGGGGACGCTATGTTAAGAATTCTCTTTCTATTATATATTGTACTTGCCTCACTATTAGATCGTTTTAAACCAGTGAGGGGGGCCTATCCCCACTCCTACTGTCTCTGTGCTTCCCTACACTCCATAGATTGCCATGCTCATTCCGTTGATTCCCATCTAGTTGCTGGAACAAGAACTGGACTCCAAGGTCCCAGGATGATCTTGTAGCATCCTAGTGTCTTAATCACAAACTGACATGCACTTTTCTTAAATGCAAAGAATGGATGCAATGGGTGCACCAGACTTCTTTTCCAGATTGCTACATCTTCTTTGTCGGATATCCTCAAGCTATCTGTTGTGGACACACATTTTATGCATGTTAGAAATAATAATCTTCATTGTAACAACTTCTATCTGTGTTGAAACACACTGAAATGGACGTAAAATGGACTGTGATCTCAAAGGTGGAAAATGATTTCAGAGGAGGCGACCTAGACACAAAACTGACAAGGAGGGAGGCAATGCTAATTGTCAAGTTCAATACAGCCATGGAAAGACTGAACGAAATGACAGAGCTTTACAGATTGAGCTAATTTCCCTTTTGCACAGAATGGATTTACCCTGAATACATACAGGCCGACATTCATACTCGCAGGGAATCAACTCCATACTGAGTCGATATTCCATTCACAACGCCCTGACCTTTCAATTGTGGGATGGGCGTGGCATCAAGGAGAGGGACCCACCTCCTCCAGATAGTAGGAGCCAAGGGTACTACACGTTTCGGAATCCACATAAATATTGACCAGCTCAACATTATAATCACAATAGTCACCCGAACAGCTACATGTCACAACAAGTGGCCCACGCCGCAGAAACGACCTTCGATTGGCTCACTCTAATACGAACAAAAACTACATCCCCCAGCATACCTAGGGTCGTGGCCAAATTTATGTCGGACTCTAAAAATATGCACTAGAGTCTTTAATCAAAAGTTTCTTTAAATCAATTGCTCAAACTCCTCAGGACCAACTGCGGGTGCCCATAGATGCTGATTTTTTTCGATTCTCCCAGGGACACCGCACAAGCAGGTCCCACATCGAACTACAATCCCATCTACATAGGGGTGTCGCAGTCGCCGCAGCGTCCAATTAAGGCAGTACGCTAACGCGTCTCCTTCAGCTGTTTCCGTCAGTTGCTTCTGCGTTGGATTCATGCACGCCAGAGTGCTCGTCAACAGGTAGGAGCCGCACTCTGACCGTTTTTGGGCTCTTGAGGCATTGAAACAAGCAACGGGTGATTCCCTGACATACTTTGTGTTATGTCTTTCAGAAAATGATATGAACTTGATTGACTCCTATTCGACTGGAAACACAATGAGTGGCAGACATTCACAGACTGTCATCCAGGTAATCACGCCATCTTGACTGACAATCTTTGCTTGCTTTGAGATGAATAGATAGATTGAACAGCTGATTTTACAGGAGCATCTTTGTATTCACACAGGATCCCTGCTCCTCTCCATTACCATCGAAGAACCGCTTTTATTCCCACAGACCAGGGGCAACTGTGAGTAATCTCGCACAGTGTGCAGTATGTGTCGTGCATGGAAGTAAATGTTTGGAGTACACAGTTTGGTTTAATAATGGTGGCTTGTTTGTTTCTGCCACAGTGTCCCTCGTCGGATTAAGTTTGTAGACTCCAATCCATCAGGAGGTAAGAGGCATTAGTGCCATGTAGGGGGTAGTTAATATTTCATCATAAAAAGACAGTGTCAAACAGATTTTTTTCTGTTTTTTCCACAGTCATGAGATCCTGATGAGAACTCCTAACCGATTCGAAGTTCGAAACGCATAGACCGCTAGTTTTCACACCATATGATCTTAAAGATTGGAAATTTCTTGTTTAAATATTACATACACAACAAACTATTGTTTATGGTGCAATAATTGTTTCTTGTACATGACTGATAATTTTTGTTCTATGAGTATGAATGCCTGAATGTCTGGATTGGTTGAGAATCAATGTATGCTTTGTATTGTATTTGAATTGTACTTTTAATTATTGATTGTATATAATGTTTTTTGATTGCAGGGATGTATACATTTGTATAAAGTGTATAAAATAATTGACATATGCATTTAAAGTAAATAAAACTTAAGAATGATTCATTCAGACTGAACAATTAGTCTCAGAACCCACTTTGGTTTCAATCCATTGTGCTGTGAAAAATAATAGGACAAAAGGACAAACAGTATTTGCAGTTGTTTTGTTTATTAATGGTCAGTGGCTTGGCCTTACTGTTGGGAGCCCATACCCCGTGGTGTTATTTTGTTTAACTTGCAGGGTACCCATGGCACCAGTGACTCTTCCCTGCCCTTGCCAGTCTTTGAGATTATGGCGCACCAACTAAATGAATTTACAAAAACAAAACTGAACTCTATCATACCAGATTTCCGTAGGGATCAAGTCCACCAGTATCCTTTAACTGCCTTGCCTTACATGACATGGCAAAAAAAAAAACTAGAAATGAAAAATCCTTGTGTTCCGTAGGCTGTCTGTCAGTAGGAAAGGTGAGCAACTAAAAGGCCTGGTACACAAACTCATTACATTATGGTAGAGGATTAGGGAGCCTACTGCGCAGGCCGGCACAGAAACCACCAACATTTGTGTGTATTGTGACCAGCCCCTCCCTTATGACTACTCATGTATGATACTAAACGTTAAAAAAAAGACAAAGGGGTCCATTGCATGGCAGAGTTTTCTTATCCCAAGGCTGCCCAGCCTTGATTACACCTCACGCCTGTTTCTTCCACCATCCTCCACTTGCTGATTCTTTATCTCACTGGTGTAGGTTCATTTATTTCCCTTCTGACTCTGTTTTCCTATCTTCTCTTCCTCCTTCTTTCTTCTTTTTCTGCATTTCTCTCTCTGCTCCGGATCTGGTGATGAAAAACACATCTTGGTTACTCAAATATGAGCTCTGGTGGATGTATGACAATACAACGAATGCTTTTGCCACGCATGCTTTTACATCGCAGCTTTTACAGCGCATGCCTTTACAACGCATAGTGTTGAGGGGTGCTGGATAGTGAATAGTTTAATTTACTATTCCAACTCCAGTCCCCGTGGATAGTAGGGAAGGTGTTGGAAAATAAATTAAATCTATTTCCTATCCTAGAGCGCCCCCCAGCGCAATGCGTTGTAATGGTTTGCGTTGTAAAAGTTGTGATGTAAAAGCACTGCGTGGTAAAAGTTGCGTTGTAAAGGATGTTTCCTGCTCTGGTAGTTGTCTCCCACCTGCAACCACTGACATAATTGAGCTTTGTGTCCTGCCACACAACAAAAACAACTATGGACAATGCCAATTGATCTCACATACCTCTACATAAGAGCAACACTGATTCACATTGCCAATACTTGTTTATAGTAGCCTGCCTAGATGGATGTTGTACCGTTCATATACCTGCTGCAGTCAGCACTCAAAGGCAGAACATTTCTGTTCAAATGTGGCCATGTTTGTAATTCTGGATTCGGAGGAGGAAGAATGGCAAATCAATTGACGGTAAAAACAAAAAGCATCTGTGGAGGGGTTAAACACAGAAAATGGAAAGGGGCGACCACTCGGTCCCCCCGAACGAATGGTTGGGTGCCCCGATCCTCCCGGGAAACCATTTTGGGCGGGGGGCGTGTCTCGGCTGGTATGCCCGAAGCGGCGTAGCCGGGGCGCGCCTTTTCCCGCCCAAGAGGGGTTGTCCTAGACACCTACACCGATGACCACGCCCAGTAGGCGTACCGGAGGAGGGTACACGCCCTCCCGCAGAAGAATAAATAGAGCAGGAATCCGAAGAAGCGTCCTCTTGTTCCAGGTGCTCTGAAGGCTGCACCCACTCGTTGCTCGTGAGCCCTCGACGGAACAAGCAGCAATTTTGAGAACTTGTAATTCTTGTGTTTCTCTTTCAGTTACTCGAAGGCGAAGAGTCCAGGACCTCGTTGATTGTACAGGAGCGGATAATCTAAACCATGCCTGGCAAGAAAGCAGGAAAGGGTTCCGAGATGGATAAAGTGCTACGCATGTTGGTGAACCGGATGGCTGGCATGGAGCGGAAACTCGGTCAAGTCCCATCGATCGGTCGAGGTTTGGCGGAGGTCAAACAACAACTGGCTGCGCTGAGCAATCCCGGTAACCCTAAGAAGGTAATAGGCCCGGCCTTGCCGGGAATCGTCCCCGAGGGTAGAGGGAAGCGGGTCAAGAGGAGGGCGGTTTCAGGGGAGGTTCCGGTCCCAGAGGTCCCGGTCCCAGAGGTTCCCCCGGCTACCCCTGCCACACCGGCAGACAACCCGGTACCAATCCCAGATGCAGGTCAACCGATCCCGGTAGTGGTTACCCCCGCTAATGATGAAGATATGCCTCCCGAATTGGCCACCCAGTTGGCCGCATGGCTCAATAAAAAGGCAGGGGGTGCCAAGGCACCCGGAGACACGGCCGAAGAGGCCAAGCTACTAATCCAGCAGTTGCGGCAGTCGCGAGATTCCGCAAAGGAGAATCTTCCTCTTGTTTCCCCACAGGTAGGACCTGTAGTTGGTCTCGAGAAAACGGCGGGAACAACGGCCGAACCGGGTAAGCTTGCTTTGCCTGTGGCGGGGGAGGGCTCATTACCCTCAAGGCGGGAGAGGGTGGCACAGCACATCCCTATGGCCACAAAAGAGTTAATATGGGGAGACAAGTATGTCAATATGTTTTCATTATTAACTGACCATCGCGAGATGGAATATGCCAAAACCCAGAAAGATTTGGGGCACCCGAGCGTGTGGCGCGCCAAGATGGCGGAATTTAGGGTGGATGAGACGATCACGAATTTGGCGAAGGCCTTTGCAATCTTTACTGCAGTTATGGGGGAACGTAAACCCGAGGTGTTAACTGAACTGTCTTGCTATCAAACTCGTATTATGGATTTTTATGCAATGTATGAGGGAGAAGAATGGAAAGGTTATGACATGAAATTCAGAAAAGCAAAAGAATATGATGCCTCTCTGACATGGGACTGCCTCGACTCGGTCTCGTGGCATAAGCAGCTCCTGCCGGGGGCGGCAGGTACATCCTCGCCGGGCGGGAGTGGGTCAGGGGCCTTCCGCCAGAAGCCCGTGGTGCCCTTTCGAGCAGGCACCGGTATCTTTCACCAGCCAAAAACCGGCGGGAATGGCGGCAAGCGGGGGGTCTGTTGGGGCTTCAATTGAGGCAACTGTAACAGACCGCAAGGAACATGTAGGTTCAAACATGTGTGTGCGGGCTGTGGGAATTCCTCACACCCGGAGAGTTCATGTAGATCAAAAAGTAACGGGGCGGGAGGAAAGGGAGGGTCCAAGCAGGAGTAAGGTACAACGTTGTGACCAATTGCCTACACCCGTTGATCTCACGGCTATGACTCCTTGGTTAAACAAATACCCTGATCATGTCTCCACTGGGGTGTTGAGGAAAGGATTCTTGTACGGCTTCCACATCCCGGCGGGGGATTTTCGAGGGGACTCCTTTTGTAAGAACCAGTTATTGGCACAACATAATCCAAGTGTGGTAGAGAGAAAAATTGCAAAAGAAGTCAGCCTAGGGCGAGTGGCAGGGCCTTTTTATAGCCCGCCGGTGGAGGAGTTCATCTGTTCCCCGTTAGGGGTTGTCCCGAAGAAAGACCCAGGGGAGTTTAGACTTATTCATAACCTGTCTGCTCCAAGGGGTTCCTCGGTGAATGAGGCCATTGACCCGGAAGTTTGTTCAGTGCGGTACGCATCGTTCGATGATGCCGTGGCCATGTTAAATCGCCTGGGTCCCGGGGTGCTGATGGCGAAATCAGATATCGAATCGGCATTCCGGTTGCTCCCGGTACACCCACAGGATCAGCGTTTGCTAGGTTTTGCATTCCAAGGGAGTTATTACATGGATAAATGCATGCCTATGGGTTGCTCCATTTCTTGTGCTTATTTTGAAATGTTCAGTTGTTTTTTAGAGTGGGCATTCACCGAGGTCACGGGGCATAGACATGTTATGCATTATCTCAATGATTTCCTGTTTTTGGGAGCAGCAGGCGATACGAAATGTACAAGGCCCTGCACGATTTCTGCATCCTCATGAGGGAGTTTGGAGTCCCATTGGCATCAGGTAAGACGGTTGAACCATCTACTTCACTGGAGTTTCTGGGAATTGAGCTCGATTCTGTGGAGGGATGTTTCCGTTTGCCGGTGGGAAAGGTAGCCAAATTTAGGGATTCCCTGAAGCTATGCCTTGGTAAGGAGAAAGTGACCCTGCACCAGTTGCAGCAAACAGTGGGTCAGCCTAACTTTGCCTTGAGAGTGATACCAATGGCCCGCCCCTTCTCACGCTCTATTGCACAAGCTATGGTTGGTCTCAAAGAAGGACACCACCGTACGAGACTGTCTGCAGAGGTTCGCCAGGATATGCGCATTTGGTTGGCATTTCTGGCGGACTTCAACGGTCGAGTAGTGTGGAGTAAGCCGCCAGCGTCTTCAGACGAGCTAGGTCTCTGGACTGACTCGGCGGGGAGCGTGGGATTTGGCGCCATTTTTGGTAATCGATGGTCGGCACAAACATGGCCGGCGTGGTGGCACTCCAGCGGTCTCACAAGTAACATTGGGTTCCTGGAGTTATTCCCTATTTTTGTTGCTCTGATGGCATGGCCAGACGATTTCAGAGACCGCTCTGTGGTATTTTGGTCTGATAATATGACGGTTGTCGAATGCATTAACCAACAGGCAGCACGCTGCAAATGGATCTTGAGATTGTTGAAAGAAGTTGTGCTGCTTTGCATGAGACGGAATGTACAGTTCAGGGCAAAACATGTGCCGGGTGTACTGAATCATGCGGCTGATGCACTCTCTCGTTCACATATGCAGGCGTTCAGGGGTTATCTACCTACAGCGGACCTAGTGGCGGCACCATTCCCCGAAGCACTTTGGCTAATCGGTGCCCCGGATTACAAGACCTCGTGGCAGCAAGCTTAGCCCCCAGGACGAGGAAAGCATACGAGGGAGCGTTTCGTTCCTATTGCACATTTTTGGGTCCGACAGGGAATCAGACCTGGGGTCAGGAGGAATCCTTCCTGGGGTTCTTGGTAGCACTGCACAGGGAAGGCCGATCAGCGGCAACGGCCAATAGGCATAGGGCGGCCATTTCATTCATGGCGCAGGTGCATGGCATAAAAGACCCAACGGGTTCCTTTTTGGTGAAAAAAGCCCTTCGTGGCTGGCAGCGCCTTGAGGGTCGCAAGCAAGATGAGAGGCGCCCGATTGGCTTAGAGAGGTTATCCCTACTCAAGGCGAAACTAGTCGAGACATGCTCCTCCCAATTCGAAGCAGTTCTGTTCCGGGCAGCTTTCGCATTAGCGTTCCATGGGGCTATGCGGGTGAGCGAACTGGTCGCAAAGAATAAGAAAGACGTTGAGGGAGGCTTGTGCAGGGATCATGTCCTAATTAGGGGTGATTCGATGGTGGTCACGATAGCCAGGTCCAAAACCGACCAGTGGGCTACGGGAAATAGTGTTGTTGTGCAGCGCGCGCGAGGGTCCCCCACGTGCCCGATAATGTGTATAGAGGAATACTTCTTGTCTTTTGTTTGAATTACAGTTTCGCGAGCCTGTCACGCGGGGCGGAATTTGCAGTCGACCCATTACCAGGAGACCAGCGGTCATGGATCACCGTCTAGAGAGAGAGTGGTATGGGTCGTGGGCCACTCATACGTGAGGCGTGCCGGGGACGTATTCAAAGCAGGTGACGTGACTCACGCAGCTGGGGAATACGGGTACAGAGTGGCCTTCCATGGGAAGGGCGAGCTCTGTTTTGACCAATTCGCGTCATTTGTTGAGGGTCTTTTAGGGCGGCAAAGGTCACCGCCATCTGTAGTCATAGTACACCTGGGGGGCAATGACTTGGTGACACTGGGTAGACGAGTGTTGCTCGAACAAGTTTTGGCTGCTGTTAGCTGGTTGGCGAAAAGAATCCCGGGGTGCACGATTGCCTGGTCCCACATGATTCCCAGGAAGGTATGGCGGGGGGCCTTTCGGTGTCAGCACTGAACCATTCGGTGAAGAGGGTAAACAATAAAATTGCTAGATTGTTTCGCTCTGCGCAGTTGCATAGCATTCCTCATGGGTGCATTTGGGGTGATCACATGTATCTGAACGATGGGGTTCACCTGTCCCGGGAGGGGAATGATTTACTCATAGGAGACTTCATAGCATGGCTAAGGGGTTTGAGGAAGCATGACCTTTAGGAGGAGTTGGGGGGGCCGGATAGTTGGTCAACTATCCGGCCTGTGGCGGTAAGGTCATGATCGGTGAGCAGTAATTTCAAGGTCCCTAGAGGGGGGCGCCACCCAGAATGGATGGGAGCGCCCGGGGGGAGGTGGCCATTGACCCCTCCCACGGGGAGGCGGCACCCACTAAGGATGGGTCGCCTAAGGGGAGACGGCCATAGGCCCCTCCCAGGGGAGGGGGTGGCTATATGCCCCTCCTACTAATTTCCCGGGGGCCGGATATCCGTGACGGCGGATAGAGAGTGTGGGGATGGGGGGGGAGTCCACGCTGTCCTTCCTACAGATACCTCACACGGGAACTCGGATGACCTTTAAGATGGCGTCGAGTGAAAAGGGGGCCCCCACCACGACAAGGGAAATTACAGTTGGCGATGAGGGTACAGTCCTCTGCGCATGCGCCACTCACACCGTGAGGGCGAGAGTTTTGGTAGTAGGGATCTGACACCGGTTAAGACCTTGCCGTTGGCCCTTAATGCTAGGATGTACAATTTTAATTTAGAATGTATGCATTTGCAGGATGTTAGACTCGGCTAGGAAACCTTTGTATTAGAGATCTGTTAAGGTTAGCCAAAGAACATGTCTTCATCGAAACGTAATAAATGTAAAATTGTACATGATTATGAAACTTTTATTTAATGTTTTAAATTTTGTTTCATATTTTAATAAATACGGCCGGGAGGGTGACTCCCTCCCGCCTTCCAAAAGTTCAAGCCTGCGTCTGACTTCCCATCCTTGGGGATTGTGTTGGGAGGGGGTGACGGGCATCCCGGCCATATGGAAAGGGGCGACCACTCGGTCCCCCCGAATGTATGGTTGGGTGCCCCGATCCTCCCGGGAAACCATTTTGGGCGGGGGCGTGTCTCGGCTGGTATGCCCGAAGCGGCGTAGCTGGGGCGCGCCTTTTCCCGCCCAAGAGGGGTTGTCCTAGACACCTACACCGATGACCACGCCCAGTAGGCGTACCGGAGAAGGGTACACGCCCTCCCGCAGAAGAATAAATAGAGCGGGAATCCGAAGAAGCGTCCTCTTGTTCCTGTGCTCTGAAGGCTGCACCCACTCGTTGCTCGTGAGCCCTCGACGGAACAAGCAGCAATTTTGACCCACCCACCAGCCCCTTATGGCAATGTTTGTTTTATAATAAAGTTTTGTTGAGTTAGGCCCTTTTTCCTTTGTAGAAAAGTAAAGGAATGTTTAAGTTGGGATGTGACTTCTGTCTGAAGAATACTGTTTTTTCTTTTAGGAGTTAGCAGTCTTGATACAATTAGGTATGCTGAATTATTTCCTTCCTTAGTAGGTAAACAACTGTCGTATTTATTTTTGGTCGGGCGGTAAGGTCATGATCGGTGAGCAGTAATTTCAAGGTCCCTAGAGGGGGGCGCCACCCAGAATGGATGGGAGTGCCCGGGGGGAGGTGGCCATTGGCCCCTCCCATGGGGAGGCGGCACCCACTAAGGATGGGTCGCCTAAGGGGAGACGGCCATAGGCCCCTCCCAGGGGAGGAGGCGGTTATATGCCCCTCCTACTAATTTTCCGGGGGCCGGATATCCGTGACGGCGGATAGAGAGTGTGGGGATGGGGGGGGAGTCCACGCTGTCCTTCCTACAGATACCTCACACGGGAACTCGGACGACCTCTAAGATGGTGTCGAGTGAAAAGGGGGCCCCCACCACGACAAGGCAAATTACAGTTGGCGATGAGGGTACAGTCCTCTGCGCATGCGCCACTCACACCGTGAGGGCGAGAGTTTTGGTAGTAGGGATCTGACACCGGTTAAGACCTTGCCGTTGGCCCTTAATGCTAGGATGTACAATTTTAATTTAGAATGTATGCATTTGCTGGACGTTAGACTTGGCTAGGAAACCTTTGTATTAGAGATCTGTTAAGGTTAGCCAAAGAACATGTCTTCATCGAAATGTAATAAATGTAAAATTGTACATGATTATGAAACTTTTATTTAATGTTTTAAATTTTGTTTCATATTTTAATAAATACGGCCGGGAGGGTGACTCCCTCCCCCCTTCCAAAAGTTCAAGCCTGCGTCCGACTTCCCATCCTTGGGGATTGTGTTGGGAGAGGGTGACGGGCATCCCGGCCATATGGGGAAAGCAACAGATAGGCAACTAAGATTGACATGAAAGGCATCCAATCTTCAACAAGAACTGGCTCTGTGGAGTATGGTATACAACGCTGTTTCCCAACACACAGTTGTAGCTGTTTGTAGTGAGATTGCAGAAGTATATAGAGCTGGAAATGGGTATGAAAAGCATGTGTGTTCCAACAGCAACATATAGCCTCTTATACGACCTCTAAATTGGATGCGAAAAAGACAAAATTATTGGTCAGAGGGAATATCAAATGTCCTGAAGGCTTAACACAAAAAATCAGCTACAAAAGGATGAAGAATTTTGACTTTGAATAAGGCGTAGCCAGTATCGAGCTCAAACAGTAATCTCTTGATACACCTAACTGGTGTCACACCGCCCAGGTCTATAGCCACATAAAATGTAATAAAAATAAAACTCATTTGTAGCCAGTCTGCCACTCTCCTCTCAAAAATAAGTCAATGAAAATAAGCTAGTTTAGCAACACAAAAAGAAAGAAATTGGGAAGCACATACAACAAAGAAATTGATAGCAAAGAATGCCATTTACAAGAGAAAATAACCATATTTGCGACAAAGTATATCTTCGGCTGCACCAGTCGTCCATCAATATACTCATATAAATGTTTTGGTGTCCTTCAAATCATGAGTTTGCTCATTCCTAGGCAAAGCACTTTACAACGGTAACTAACAAAATGTGACCAAGATTGTGAAGTATATTCCTGCAACTTTCCATACCATAATATTAAGATGAACATTTTAAGTTCCATATTAATGTTGCCTACATCTACTAAATGATAGTATAATAATTTTTATTCTTTACTTTCCTCACAGTAAAACCCGACATCCAGACTCTCAGGCCCTCATTTACGGGGAATTGGCATAAGGCAGCGCTGCAAGGCTTCTTGCTGAGCTGCCCTACACCAATGTGAAAGGGCAGGAATACACCACATTTAAGAAATATGGGGCCATATGTATCAAGCCTTTTGCGATCCGTTAAAGCCGAAATTCGCAGAATTTCGGCCTTAGCGAATCACAAACGGCCTTTTTACCGATTTTGGAATGTATGAAAAATTTGCAAAATAAGGAATCACAAAAAATTGCGATTCCTTATTTTGCTTAAGCATTTAAGGAATCGCAATTTTGCGATTCCTTAAATGCTATTTATGAAGCTTTTCAAAATTGCAATTTCAGGATTAGAAATCGCAAATTACCACCAACTTGTAGTTGGTGGTAATTTGTGATTTCTTGTAAATATGCACAATTGTGCATTTGTGAGGGTGGCATATGACGCACATACATGCCCATTGGGCATGTATGTGCGCCATATGCAAACACATGTAATTTACAGTGGTGCAGCATGGTGTCCTTGAGACACCCCTGCACCCTTGAAATAATTCTCAAATTGCGATTAGCAAATTGCGAATTCGCAAATTGAGAATTATTTCACAGTCATTTCTAAAAGCCTCCTGGCCCATAGAAATGAATGGGAAATTATTCCTTATTTGCGAATTCGCAAATTGTGAATTCGCAAATAAGGAATTATTGGAAATCTCTAAAAAATAGCGATTTTTTACATACATACCATTTAGCGATTTCTAAATAGCGATTCCTTAAAATTCGCTATTTAGAAATCGCAAATGGTGATGATGATACATATGGCCCATGGTGCATTCCTGTCCTTTCCCCCTGTGCTGACACACAAGTTGCTGCCTAGCGCCAACGCAGGCACCTTGAACCATGGGTGTCTGCATTGCATACAGGATTGTTTTTGAGCAGGAAGGGGAACCTTCCTGCACCAAAAAAATCCAGAGAGGCGTTTCCCTTTTTCGTTGTGTGCTGCAGAATGCATCACACATGGAAAGTAAAAAAATATGAGGATAAATACAAATATTTCTTCTCATTACAACTGCTCTGGGGAGGCGTAGGATTTTGGCACTGCCCCAGGTTTACGTGATTTAGTGAATCTGGGTCATTGTCAAACAGGGCCGGACTGAGAAACAAAACCGGCCCTGGCAAAGTGCTCGTCCGGCTCCCTGGGGGTGCGACCGAGCTCTATGTCGGCCCAGTTTTCTGCCGATTTTGTTACAGGGCCGCTTTTGCAGCTATGCTGCTAAAACGGCCCTGCAACAAAAACGACCCCCTGGGCCCAAAACCGGCCCCCACCTTTGCAGCGCACCGGGGGGGGGGGTTGCCCGGTGCCCGCAACTGCCAGGTCGGGCCTGGTGTCAAAATCCATGGGTGTTTCATGGGAAAACCCACTGCAGCACCCATGGAACGCCTCCCGGGTGCAGACTAGGGCAACAAAGCAACTTGCGCCGCTTTGCCGTACTCGATATCTATGAGGCCGTGCAGACCGCGCAAAGTGGCTTTGCCTGGCCTCATAGATATCATTGAGAGGCCCTGCACTGCCGGAGCATCAAAAAAAGTGACACTCCGGCAGCGCAAGCCTCTCATAAATAAGCCCCTCATTTTTTTGCCGAACTTGTGGGAATGAGGCAAAATGTAACTTCTCTGCCTTACTGAGCATCATGTTCCCCCTGCAGCCATTCTCCTCTAAGTATCATTTGGCCCCTTCTTGATACTCTGCTAGCGCTGGTTCATGACAGCCACAGTGCTCTGCAGACCTCACTGGTGAAGTGCTGTCACTTTGTTTCTGTGTGTTCTAGGACATGTAATCCATAAGTACTTGAGCAGCAAAAGGCACCCTCTCCTTGCATGCCAAGGAGAGCAGACCGCTCTGACCGAGCTCGCCCACCTGCGCCCTGCCAGGCAGCACTGATAACTCTCTTTGTGTAGCTGTTTCTGGCTGCAGAATAAAGTTGTTGCTATGAGATGAGTTTGTGTCAGTGGCTGCTGGTACCAGTCTTCTACCCACTGCCACAATGGGCCGCTAGCTGCAATGTTGATGTTTTTTTCCTTAGGATTATATGTTGATGGTAAGTGGTATATAAAAAAAATTCGATGATTATTCTCTTCCCAAATATTTCTCTTTGTCTCTGTTTATAAGCTTCTGGAGGTATATAATGGATGGCGCATTGTCCAACTCTCACAATTAAGTCTGTGTGCCAGGAGCAGACTGAGACAGATTGGGAATGTGTGCCATATCATAGAAAATGCACTGTTATCGGTGCCTGTGCGTAAAGGAGCCTTAGCTGTGAACAATGCATTAGTGAAAGATGGGTCAGCTGTTTAAAGGTTCTAGTCTGACTTTCACTGGGTAAGTGGCAAACAGTGGCATTCCAAAGGGGAGAAAGACCACCTTGAAGGTAAGTGACTGCAAAAGCCAGCAGGGGGCTGACTGAGAGTTTCTGTGACCCACTTAGCTCATCCTGATTATCTCTTTGCTTTTTGGCCATGTCTGTCACATGGTGTAGGGCGAAGGCAAAGGATCCCTTATTGCATGGAACCACGTCCCCACGCAAATGAGGGAGTGCACCCTGGAGAAGCACTAGTGTACATTTAGCACTGGCGTGATCTGTCCCACAGAAGGGACTGTGCAATCCCATGCAGCCCCCACTGTAATGTCAAAGGGCGCAAAAAGCTGACACCTCTGGGTCGCTTTCTGTCATACAGCCCCTAGTGTCCTCTTTGACCGTTTGGTATGTTGAAGAATGTGTGTGGTGATAATTAGGCCTTCCTTATGAATGACCTGGTGATACCTATGCGATGATCAGCGGTGTTGCAAGGCAGCCGAGCCCCATGATTCCGGCGCCGCCCGCGGCGCTAACCATTGAGCAGCCGGCCTCCACCTCCAATTTCATTAAATTTAACTCCCGGCGTGCACCCTGTCAGCAGGACATGATGTCTCGTCCCCACACGGTGCCACGGCCAAGTTGCCACATAACTTAACTGTGGCAGGCCCGGGTCTCCAGGCAGCAGGGCAGATCAAATGTAACATTGTAGCACTGAGAGCAGTGCATGTCGGATCTTTAACTGTTGCATACGGAGCCTGCTGGCAAGTGACGTCTGCTGCAGTCCGGGCCGGGCGTATGGCACAAATGTGTCAGAGGCACCAGCGAGTGCTAGCACCTGGCGTAGGCTAAGGCGGTCAGTTTCAGCGTCACCCCTGATGCGTGATACTTGGCAGGACTGCCTATGAGCATGCCCAGGGGGAGCATGGCTTCAGCCGTTCTCCGCCCGGCTGGCTTTGTGCAGGTGGCACATGCCACAAGATGTTGGGTAGGAATAGGTTAAGAGTTACAAGGGGTGGCACTGAGGTGCATACAGTATTTTAGGGGGGGGGGGGGGGGGGGCACGGGTTATCCCTTCTTACGCTGCCACGGTCCAGATGGTGGAGGTCTGAGCTAGGGCGTGTTCTGTCAGGAATTAGTGAAGCTAAGCAAAGGATTATTTCTTAACTGTCTGACCATGGTGTCTAAGGACATCGATTTGGCTCGTGAAGCCATTAGGATGTTGAGCGCAGTGGGGCATGAGGGTTTGATTAGACCCAGTGTGCTTGAACAAGCGTGGGTCGGGATGCTATGCCCTAAGTGGGAGGCCTCTGTGGGGGCTGGGGGTTGCTGTGGCGGTTGCTACTTGTTCTTCGCCAGGGGCTAAAAAAGTGGCGAGTTTGGCTAAAGCAGTGCCATCTGTGGTGGGCGATCGTTTTCGCAAAGATACAGTGAACCTACCTGTTGAACAGGAGCAAGCTTCCAAGCGCAGGTGGTCTCTTGTGAGGAAACACTGACGCTGGAGCGCGTGGTATGGGTCAGGGAGGAAATGTGGTCGAGGGTGGGCAGGTAGGATCCTCCCAGCATGGGCAGAGTTTCAAGTTGTTGCCGGTCGCACCAATAAATGAAGGAAAGCTCCATCAGCTTCCTGGTTGGCTGTGGTCACGCTTCCTGACCCTGCAGGTTGTTAAATGTGTTCAATTTTTAACAAATGTTCCGAAAACTGGCCATGGGGGTGGGGGTAGGTTGTAGGTTTGGAGCCTTCTATCGTTGCTCCTTTTTTGTTTGTAGTATAGGGGTTATCAATTGAACTGTTTTTATCCTGTTCACAGTGGTGGCATTGCTACATGTTGGTGCCAGGTGTGGAAGAGGATCAGCCCCTGGCTCTAGAACATGGCAGGCATTGGGGGAATGAGAATTTTGGATTTAGTTAAAAACTTGGTTTCTTCAGGAACTCAGAGGTCATATCGCAAGGTTTCGTTCAAGTTTAGTTTGGCCATGCTTAGGTTGCAATTGGTGGATGGTAAGTCATGGGGAAGGGTGTTATACCTGCCTTTGCTTTGCATTTAATTGATACAGCTTTTTCACACACCACTATTTCCGGGAAATTAGCTGACTTTTCGTTTTATGGCAAATTGTGGTGAGTTTTGATTCTTCGGAGGGTGACCTGTGACCTGGTGAGGAGAATATTGTCTGGCTGGGGCAAAGAAAAGCCCAAGTGTTCTAGGAGGGCGTCAGTTATTGTGAATTTGTTAGGGCACTTACTAGTTGATTACCCAGTGTTACTATACACATTTTGAAGTGGTGCTGCTTTGTTTGTAAATGGTTTGGATGTTGTTTGGGGCGTTTAGAGTTTCTGAACTATTAAGAGGTAGCGGAGTGAGGGATTGGGTTTTGAAGATGTTTTTTATGCATTCTCCCCATTTGAGGATTTGGTTGAGGTGTTAGAAAACAGACCCAGAGGGGAAAGGTTGCGTGATTCGGCTGCATCAAGTGCAGGGAGGGGTTGTGACCCCCAGTGAATGTCAGGTTTTTTGTAGTTGGGCATTGCAAAGCACAAGAAGAACTTTTGTCACACCAATGGTTCTTCAGTAACTGCTTATCAGTTGTTGGCAGTTTTGTGGATGGGTTTAAGTCGGCTTGGCTTGGATGCTAGTTCCTATGGGACTCATTATTTTCGTATAAGGGTGGCTACAGCAGCAGCTAGGTTGGGTTTCTCCTGGTGGGAGGCTCGGAGGATTGGGAGACGGCGATCACAATGTTGTGAGCAACATATCAGGAAATGGGCAAGAGAAGATGTAACCCTCAAACATCATGCTATTGTGATATTTCTTTTTCTTTGTAGTAGGTTGTGTTCCTGCCCCTACTGTTGGCAAAATGGTGAGCTGGATTGTAGAGCATTCTTTTATCAGATGGACTTTGCAATTTGCTAATCAACAACATTTTGGCAGAGGTCTTGGCCTGGCTAGCAGCCATCGTGAAATGTCTGGTGGGGCAAGAGTGGGGGGGGGATTGCTTCCTTTGTTGGCCCAGCTATCATCGTCTAGGGGCTGTCCTGATTTACTTCTTAATCATCTGGGTGAGAATGATTTAGTGCCTCTTTCATGTTTGACCCTTCTGTAACAGATGAAGGAAGACTTCAAGTTGAGCAGACAGTTATGGTCGGGGACAACTGTTGTATGGACTGAGATTGTGCCTAAAAGGAATTGGAAAGGGGCATTGAAACACACTGCGGTTGACAGAGCAAGATGTAAATTGAACAGTGATATGAGGTTATTCTTTCAGCCCATGGGGTTTTTGATGCTGGCCCATTCAAACATTTGGGAAGAAGAAGAATATTTGTTTCGACCTGCAAGGGTGCATTTGACCAATTTCGTATGCCTTTTATTTTATGGTGTTGCATGAGTTTTTGGCACAGGTGTGGAATGAGCAGTCTTAGTGCTTATCAGGTATGAGGTATGATCTTGTTTTCTGTTGGTGGGGCAGGAAAATTCCTTTCCAGAGTTTTCCTGGGTTTCAGTAATTTGGGGGGCAGAGAGTCAGTAGGGGCACATCGAACCCTCAGGGGAGTTTTGGGGGGACCCAGGGGAAGGGAAGAGGTGCCTGGAGGACATAGAGCAAGGTGAAGCGGAGTACTTTTGGTGAGGATGGTTTGGAGTGACAGTGAGAGAGATTGATTAATGTGAAGGATGCTGGCAGGGTATGTGTGGAACGATTGGGGGAGTTTGCCTAAATTGGAATTTTAAAGGAATTATGCATTAATAAAGTTACAGTTGTAAGTTATATACAATGTTATGCTTATTACTACATGCTTGTCCTAATAAAGTGGTCTTTTCTCCTTGAACAGGATTGTGTGTGTGGTCCTTTAGTGCACAATGAAGCAGGCAATGGAATTTACAAGCCATATCGGGATTACAGGATTTATTGTGACTCTATGTATCGTAGCTCATGACGTTTGGCGCTGACCTTTTATTTGGTCCGTTTAGGCAGAATGTATGGGTGAAAGTATCCTCTCGAGTGGGGCGCTACATGCTGCAGTAAGTGCGGAAAGGCAGACCCTGAATGGTATTTCTCATTTAGGCAGCAAAAGGTGGAGAGGTTCAGTAAGGTGCAGTAATACTGTGGAGTATTTGTAATACGGTATTACTCTGCCTTTGTAGCAGGTCACTTGTAATAACGGCCCCAGTGTTGCCCAATGGACTCTCTCCTTTGATCTGCTGCAAGCTGCTACTTGTTTCATTTTCATGTGAAGCTTTCTCCTTTACAATAGGTGAATACATAAGGTAAACTTCAGATCTTTAGCTTGCATTCCACACAGGCTGTGTAATTGATGCTTGTCAACTCCCACTTCTGTTCTGCACCCATTTTGTCTGATGTGGTGTGCACGTGTCTAATATAAATGATCATTATCAGTGGGAAACAATGGGCATACGCCCATTTTGTAGCTCAACCTTTCACAATTTCTTAATGTTACTAAATTTAATATTTTGTAATTACTCGTTCAAGTATCTTGTCTTGAAAATAGATAGTAGCAACACGGCTGCTGGCTCTGTCTGTTGCGCTGGATACCAAGCAGACAGGCAGCTGGGCCCCTTATGGTTTGCTACAAGTGACACAGCTACAAATCAGCGCATTATAGACATATGTGGGATTGTTCCAGTCCATAGATTGAATAATTGGCTGTTCACCATAAAAACAAAGGGGCATATTACCAACAACTAGCGAAAATTATCGCTATGTTGGCTTAGCGGCAATATTTTTATCGCCGAGCTGCGGCGATTTTTATCGCTTAGGAACCTTGCTATTATCAAGGTTTATCTCCTAAGCGATAAAAATCGGCCAAAAATGCATGAATATCGCTGAAAAGTCCGCGATATTCATGCATTAGCGAGCTAATGCTCTTAGCCATGTTATCCACCTACCATTGGATAGCATGGCTAAGAACTGCTCAGGGCAGGTGTTAGCTTTTGGAGATATTGGCGCTTAGCGCGAATATCTCCAAAAGTTGGTAATAGGAGATAGCGATGTTAGCGACTGTTTCCAGTCGTTAACTTCTTGGCACGCCCACTTTGCATGTCATTAGTGATAAATATCACTGACATGCAAAGTGGGGCCCAAGATGGTCGCTATCTCCTACTAGCTGTCGCTAACTGGTGTTAGCGACAGCTAGGTAATAGGGAGATAATTTTATCTCCACTTTCTTGGCTTTTAAAGCCAAAAAAGCGGAGATAAACCCCCTTGATAATATGCCCCAAAATATTCACAGGAGTAACTATTGGGTATAGAGCAAAAGAGAAGAAGAATCTATATGCTACAGTCCTCCATCTTCTACCGCTACATTTTTCACAGACAAATTAGGACACTGTCAGGGATATTTCAGAAATCTGTATTTAAAGAAACTTTTCAAAATGCTGAAGAAGTTGATATTCCGTTTTTTACTCGAGTTGACACTTGCGTTTTTGAGTCACTACTTCAAATCACACCGGGTAAATAAAAGTGTGTTCTTTGTACCTAAAGAGTAACCATCTTTTTATCTTTTTTTTTCTTTTTTAATGTCAAAATTGCAACTCATGTATTTTTTCAAAACTGTTTGAAGACTCAGGGGCATATTATCAAGAGGGTTTATCTCCGCTATTTTGGCTTTAAAAGCCAAGAAAGCGGAGATAAAATTATCTCCCTATTACCTAGCTGCCGCTAACACCAGTTAGCGACAGCTAGTAGGAGATAGCGACCATCTTGGGCCCCGCTTTGCATGTCAGTGATATTTATCACTAATGACATGCAAAGTGGACGTGCCAAGATGTTACCGACTGGAAACAGTCGCTAACATCGCTATCTCCTATTACCAACTTTTGGAGATATTCGCGCTCCAAAAGCTAACACCTGCCCTGAGCAGTTCTTAGTCATGTTATCCAATGGGAGGCGGATAACATGGCTAAGAGCATTTGCTCAGTAATGCATGAATATCGCTGACTTTTCAGCGATATTCATGCATTGCGGCCTATTTTTATCGCTTAGGAGATAAACCTTGATAATATCAAGGCCCCTAAGCGATAAAAATCGTCGCTACACGGCGATACAATTATTGCTGCTAAGCCAACCTAGCGATAATTATCGCAAGTTGTTGGTAATATGCCCCAAAATTATTTACTTTCCCAAAAGTTAGCAGGTTAATGTTACTTCATGCTTTGTTAAGGAGACTTATTGCTGATAATGCCCTGATGCTATGAGGCACATGCTGCTGTGAGTGTTAGTTTGTTGGTCAACTGGCTGCATTTCCAACTGAGAGGACATTAATGAGATTACTCTGGGTGGGGTAGTCTCTACTCTCCTTCTTGAAAAGTGTGGAATTTCTTGTCCATCATAATTTTAAGATACAATGCTGAAAAAATAAACTATTAACTGTGGACAGTGACATGTTTCTATGCCCATGCATCGAGTGTTTCAAAAAATGGTCTTGCTTAACTACTTTTTCTACTTTATCAGACAGCATTTAAGCAGATACTGATATCAGGCTTTGGTAAGGGAAATAAAAGTAGAAACTGCAGAAACATAGTAGCAATGTTGGAACGCTTGAATTTCAAAAGTGATTCCATGTATGTATGCACTTCTACAATGATTAAAATGAGATTATCGTGATGTTCATAGTCATTCTTATTTTATTTCCGATACCCCAAACCTTTTAAGTTTTTGTTCAGATTTGTAATCCTTTTTTTTACTGAAATACTTCAGTTCCACTTTTCCTAATGTGCACACCAACCAACCCCTACCAAACCCTCACTTATTGCACATCAACAGTCAATCACACGTCCTTTGAACATCTCTCACATTGTGCATCAGACCTTTAGCATACGCTCAATGTACACCAAACCCCTATGTATTCACATTTTTAACATGCATTTTAAGTTCATTCAACATCAACAGGCCCATGTCACTATTTTATATAACAGCAGATCTAAATTATACCTATCAAAGACTTAGGGCCAGATGTAGGTAATTCTAATTTACCACTTCTAAAATACCGAATCATACCGATTCGGTATTTAAGAAGTGGTAAATTAGAGGGGGGGAAATGTAGGTAATTCAGAATCGGTAAATACCGAATCGGTAAGATTCGGTATTTACTGATTCTGTAAATACCGAATCGGTATCCCCCATTGATGCCTATGGGCCTTGAAGCCCACAGGAATCAATGTGGAATACCGAATCGGTATTTACCGATTCGGTAAATTCCGAATTTTGCAAGGGTGCAGGGGGTGTCACTTTGACACCCTCTAGCACCCCAATTCCGGACTTGTGTGCCATGTGGCACACAGACATGCCCTAGGGGCATGTCTGTGTGTCACATTTCACAAGTGTGCATGCACACTTGTGCAATGTGTGCATGTGTGCATCTGACTGGCCTTTGGGACTCAGAAGAGTCCCACCTACATATGGAAGTTACCGAATCGGTATAAATACCGATTCTGTATTTTACACATTCGGTAAATTTACCGATTCGGTAAGTTTACCGAATCGGTAAAATAGGCCCCCTACATCAGGAATGACCATTTACCGGTCGGTAACGGCCGAAATCGGCCGTTCCCAGTCGGTAAATGGCCACCTACATCTGGCCCTATATGTATAGTGGTCCTCAACACTCTTTCTATCATCAAGTTATATCATTACTATATCAACTCACAAATATAATTTTTTATCATATCGTCACTGCTCACTAACCCTGCACCCTACCCATCTAATTAGCTTGTCATGACTATTTTAACAATAACATCACATTCTGACACTGTTTAATTTTATGTCATTATACCCTATAATTTCCTATTTCCTCAAACCTCACGACTTCATTGCACACTCACTTTACAATGACACCCTCATTCCATCTTGCGTTATCATGCTAGCCTTTCTTTACCAAACCTCACTTGCTCACTCACCTCTTACCCATCACAGCTACAACAACAATGGCTCACAAAATGCAGTATTTTGGCAAACAGCAGACCTCAAATACTTACTAACCACCTTCTCACATACAACATCACCCTCAGTGGTGGCTCCTCAGCTTAGGCAGAGGAGCGTCGCCCCACTACATTTCGATCAAGGGAATAAATAAAAATAAAATGGTAATAACACTAAGTTATTATCATTTTATTTTTCCGGTTTACGTGGCGGGCTTGGCTGTGTCACAGCCAGCGAGGTGAGGAGTGGTGAGCACTTAAGTGAAATCTTGGCCAGACAACTTGGCCCGGTCAGTCATGCGCACTTTGTATGTTCCCCACCAGGCTGTAATGAACAGCCTGGTGAGGAACATGCTCAGGCTTCCAGTGCCTGTGCATGTGCCGTGATTCAGCGCTCAGACTAATCACAACGCTACATTGCAGCATTTTGATTGGTTGGCTGAGCCAGTTTGTGCTTCCTGCTTTAAGCAGGAACAGAAGAGGATGACTCTAGATGACGCCACATTCCGGCAGCAAGGTAAGTTATTAAAAATATATATATTTTCCTACCCCACCCCTCTGCCCCCACCTTACCTGTGATACTTGGTGGCAGCCGCCACTGATCCCCCTATCACAAATGCACTGCATTTCTACCTTGTCACTATAAGGCTGAGACATCTTCACAATTGCACCATGCAGCACCATCTTGCAATCACTGTATTATAGTACTTGCTCTTTAAAAGAGCATGTTGTATTTGGTGTAGGTTACTGTGAGAAACTGGATTGTTGGTCGATACGTGTCCCAAGCTAAGGAATCACTTCGCAGTGAATCAGTTCGAATTTTTTGATACACTCCAGCGACCAGGATGAAGCATGCACAATATTTATTTGTGGTGTCTCTCATGAGCGGGAGGTTTTCACATATTTATGAGTTTCGTGTATTCACAACAGTTCACACTTTAACTCACCCGCTTACATCACTCATGATTTGGGATTCACAGTGGTGCACGAGAAGCACACTACGCTCTCGCTGGGAGTCTGTCCCACACCAACAGACTCTGCCAGGAATTTGGGAGTAATGATCGATCCTGCTCTCTCAATGGCACAGAAGGTCAATAGGACAGTTGCTACCTGCTGGGGCATTATTAAAATTCTTCGGAAAATTAAACATTAATTGTCCCCTCAGGCTCGTAAACAGGTTGTCGTTGCACTGGTCGCTTCGACGACTTGATTACTGCAACGCTCTGTATGCCGGCATTAATAAAGGCTTGGTGCAGCGCCTTCAAACTGCCCAGAATGCGGCGGCTAAATTTGTACTGGATGCCCCAAGACTTTCTGCCGCCACGGCTGCTAGGAAAAGCCTGCACTGGCTTCCTATTGTAAAATTTCTCATCATTCCCTACCGTCCATCCCGGGATCTGAGATCTGCTCACCTTCATCTCTTGACCGTCCCCTCTTACAAGCTCTGCAGATCTGGAGGCCGGAGATTTGCACACCTGTCCCCTAAGCTATGGAACTCTTTTCCTCTTTTTCTCAAAACCTCTAACTCTTTGACCCTCTTCCGTAAGTCTTTAAAAACCTGGCTTTTTCCCCAATCTGGCTAGCTCTTCTGTCCTCTTTACATCCAACCAGCGCCAGGAAACCCATGGTGTCAGTGCGCTTTACAAGCACCCCTTACAATACAATACAATACAATACAATACCCCCCTTACAATACAATACAGGATTGCCTTTAAGACTCTTTGCTTGACCTATGGGGCACTCTCCTGCAAGGGGGCTGGTGGTGTGAGGAAATTGCTGCTTCCTTATGCACCAGGCAGAGATCTCCGCTCCTCAACTAAGAGCTTATTGGTGGTGCCTCGTGTTCGCAGAAGTAAATGGGGTGGGAGGGCGTTTTCAACGGTAGCCCCCAAGCTGTGGAACAGCCTCCCCCTAGAAATTAAATCTCAACTGTCTGTCCTGAAGTTTCGGAAAGCTCTTAAAACGTGGCTATTTTCAAAGGCTTACCCTTAGTGCTGGTTATTTGGTAATTTCGTTTTATGGTAGGCGCCTTGATGCCTTTGGGCTTAGTAACGCATTATAAGATTTATTCCATTTTATTTCATTTCTTGATTACTTGTTTTTGGAATCCAACAATAACTGTTCCCATCCATATTTGAAGGCATGCATTTGGACAATCACAAGGGATTTTCTATTTTTTCCTATCCACCTTAAGCAATCCAATTATGCATATTTAACGTCAATTACTTCTGCAGTGCACATAGACTTGAGTTTTGTGTGTCTAAGTGATGCATTCCATTTTAATGTATTTTTTAGTTATTATTTGTTTTGCTTTATAGGAGAATATATCCTCTAAAGAAGGGCACAGCCATGAATGCATTGGGGCCACTAACTTTATTGTGTTGTGTGTTTCTCACATGGCCCCTTGTATTTTTCCCTATGTTAGCCTAGCTTTATAGGCCTTATTTTCTTTTGCACGTGTTACCATATAAACACACTGGCTTTTGTGCCACATTGTACTTTCTCACAGAACCTGCATATGTTTTTGCATTGTTATTTTCCTGGGATTTAGTCTAAACACAACAGACAAGGTCAAACAACTGTGCCCTTTGTTATTCTTTCTGGCCAGGCACTAGGACCTAGACATAACACAAAAATGCAGTGGTTGTTTAGGTGCACACATGTCTTTTCATTTAGATGAGCACAGGAGCCAAAAACACACACACAAATAGAACAAGAGTTCTGAGACAAGAACACCGCATCTGCTGAGACGTAGAATGTTCATCTGTGTATGCTAAGGTACGAGGTACGACAGTAATCCCAGAGATCTTTCATATATAATCATTTATCTGCAGTTGCAAGGGAGGGGGGCTTAGGCTACTCTGGCCTATATAATGACAGGTCTTTTCATGGTATACAGTTAATTAACCATGCTAACAGTATTTCTAGTAAGCATTTGTTTTCTAAATGTGGCACAACTACTGCATTTCAGATCACAATAGTATAAATAAATATTCTGAACTTCATTTGTTTCTCCTGTTTATATCAGTGTGGACAAGTACAAGTGATACAGGGTGTGTCTGTTACCATGATCCCTAAGTGGTACTAGAGTGTTGTGTTCTGGGGTGCCAATTCAAATTTTTTTCTAGTAAGGTTAGGAGGGCAAGTGAGGCACTATAGCTAGTCGGACTCAGGCTCATAGACTGAGGTGGTATGGTGACTCAGTCCCCACATACTGATGTTCTAAGGTCCCAAGCATAGTTCTGTTCCTGAGCAGAATCCCTACAACATGGTGCCCAATGTCTTGCATGTCAAAGAACTGTGGCTGATCAAAGTTAGGTGCATAGAGGCTCCTCAATATCATGAGTATACCATCATGTGTCTGTTCAGCTGACTCATAAGGCCACTTGGGATGGCAGAAGTTTCACCTATGTCACTACTCGCTTATGGAATCAAATGCCTTGGACCTTGAGGATCCAAGCCAACTATATGGCCATTAGATCATTACTCAAAACCAGGCTGTCAAGTTTTTGCACTGTAAATCATCCTAGGTAGTTTCTTATCTTTAGTATGGCAATGCCAAGCTGCCTTTGGGCATTACTCCCACTCTAGAAATCTCAAAATCAAATCAAATCAAGTCACTTCATCATTAGAACCTATTAACTCTCCTGGCCAATCAAGAAGCACTCATTGGTGAGGGGAACCCCAGAACAAATCCAAATTGCCCCCCCTGGAGAATGAGGAGCAAGAGGTGTGAAAGAGCTGGCCTTGCAAACATCATTGGTTACCCTCACATTGGCCAACATGAGTCCCTGATCTCTTGAGTTTTGAGTGGATCTTGTAATGTTTATTGGCAGAGACCATACCCCTGACGTTCCATGTTAAGAACTTATAGGCCCCTTTCGAAATATCACGTAGGACAGTGTTTTAGCAAGGTAGGTACCCGGGACAGGGCCCTGGAAAGGACAGTAACCAGTCCCCAAGGCATGAGTGGTGTACTACAGAACAAGGAGTAGTGGGAGCCTTGCATTCACCAAGGTGAGCGGTCTCTGTTGGTGCAATGAGCAGACCAGCCCAACAGGTATGAAGAGTCGATATGGAGCTATCTCCCAGTGGAGGATCAGCAGAAAGTCATGTGGGGCAGGGAGGGACAGGTCCCACATCACCAGATCTCTTGTGTCATGATCCATCTGAGGGGTCACCTGGGGGACCTCCCAGGCCGACAGTATGAAGTCTTAATCCAATGTGAAGAACAGTCCCCAATGGGGGACAAGGGCAGAGCAGTTTGCATGGCAACTGCTGACCTCCAAGCTACCCTCCGGCCCTCCAAACCCTGATCCATAGTAGGGACCACTGCTGCAGGCCACTGCCAGTGGTCACAATGGCTACAGCCCGAATGACCCCCCTGAAGAAGATGTTCAGGAAGATCCCGGCTTTTGGATGGGTCCACCTGGCCAAGATGCTGCTTCAGCCATAAACATGCCTCTGTGGGGTTCTTGAAGAAATGCTTTCCACGGTCAGCCATCATGTGCAGCCGTGATGGATAAAAGAGAGCATATTGAAGGCACACATCGTGAAGTGCCTACTTCACACCAAGGAAGGATGACCTATGGTGTTGGACCAAAGGGGGTAAAATCAGGGAAGAGCATGATTCGAGAGCAATCTACTGGGTTGGAGATAAAGAGGAATGGTGCTTGGCTAGAACACGTTGAGCCAGTTCTACTGCATACATTGAGGAGAGCCCCCTCTGGGGTGACCATTGTCCTTAGCCAGGATTCCGCAAAGGCCATCACGCCCTCACTCTCCATACCCTCCAGGAGGCCCACCACATGGATGTTATTCCATCTGGCTCTGTCCTCAGCTCAACTTTCCGTCAGATGGACCCAACCCGTTAGGCCAGTCAGCTGGGCCGTATTGTCTACCATCAGAGGAATAATTTCTTGCAGGGCTGATAAATGCTAATGAACCTTTTCGCACAATATCCATTGATCCGTTCTCAACACTCCAAGATCAAGGGCTACTGTGTCTATTTTGAGTTCATCAGTGGTCCATGACTCCCGTATTTCTACTAGGATTAAACCCAGTTTCTCTTGGGGGGATGATTTGGAGGTAGCTGGTTCGGAGGAGATATTAGAGTCTCTGGGAGAGCACTTCAGCACCATGATCTCTTTGGCATCGTAGCACTGGGTGACTGCACTGGCAGTCCTCGTCCTGCCCATCCCAGGGGGTCTAACACTGCACACCGCTATACCCACCACGAGGTGGCCCAGCCTAGGGTGTAGTCAAGCCCAATGAGCCAAGCAGGAGTGTCAGTAGGGAAATGTCCAGAGAGCCCCCACTGCACAGCAGGAGATCCAACTGTGGCCCACCTGGCACCATTGCCAAGGCCAGGGCCTGCACGAGCAGCCCAGTTCCAGCTGAGGACCGCCCACAAGTGGGTGGGTACCCCATCTAGTGTCAGTGCAGCATATGAGGCCTAATGACTTTGGGAGCCGCCAACGGTTGTCACTCCCTCAGATTGTCCCCTCCCTGTCCCGCTCAGAGCATACAGCAAGGGCTGGAGGCAGTGGGCCCTCTAGTAGTTCTGGATGTGGAGTCCCTCCTGTGTGGCCCCTTGCCCCACATCCAGAGCCCCCAGGCACCAACCTGAGCTTCTTTACCGCTCGATCTTCAGTAGGCACGTGTCACACAGCACAGGACCCGGCTCAGCCTCTCATTCACAGCCGGGCTCACACGATCCAGGCAGCAAGTGAATGAGGTGGGAGGAGGCCGTCAGTTCTCAATGCCGGTGGGCCTGCAGGGGCCATAGAGTCTGCGGCCTGGCCTTCACAGTGCCAGCCGAATGTTTGGTGCTAGGCCAAGATCCTGAGGTCCTCTAGGTTGCAGCTACCATCTTAATTGTCCAGCTACGCCCCCTCCTCCCATGCAGGCCCTCCTAGGGTAAAAGGTTTCCAACCCGGAAGCCCAGATGCTAATTAGAGATGTAAGACAGGTAATTTGCCCACTGCTGTGCATTTGAACCACATTTAATTACATTGT
Source organism: Lissotriton vulgaris (assembly GCF_964263255.1). Taxonomy (NCBI): domain Eukaryota; kingdom Metazoa; phylum Chordata; class Amphibia; order Caudata; family Salamandridae; genus Lissotriton; species Lissotriton vulgaris. Next base: position 1,739,531,017 of record NC_141694.1, on the reverse strand, counting down.
ATGTGAGCCATTAAACATTTTCTATTCACCAGACTTTATGTTGCAACACTCTCTATAAACAACAATGTCAATGATGTTAATGGCTGAAGAATATATGCATTTGAGCACACCACACTTATTACAATGCTCGTAAGTCAGATAGAACAGTAAAGAGCCAGTGACTCAACCCAGAAAGTAGTAACAATATGTTTCAGAAATCATTGAGACATCTGAACCATCTGAGATGATATTCAGCAGCTGGGGATACTAAAGAACTCTTGACTTTCATGAAAATCAGTAAAGCATTACCCTGAACAGTGTCAGGGCTCTTCCCAAAACTAGGTGAATAAAAATCATTGATGCGTCTCAAGCAACACATTGAGGTACATCAACAAAAAAAATAATCTGAGAGAAAGTCTGGCTCCCATTTTTGGTAGGTAATAAAAACATGTCAGTAATGGCAGATTAGCTGCAACCCACCACAAGCAGAACCATTACAAATGCCTGACTTCCCTACAATAGTATGACAGTAGGTGGACGACAGCTTTTTGGGTCACTGAACTCAGGGAGTTGTCCACTAGACATTGAAGATTACTCTTGATTTGCACTACTGGGTGAAGTATCCTCATCAGCAGCCTCAAACCTTCACAAGAACTTGAAAAAAAAGTCTCAGCTTTGGGAACTGGAGAGGTGGTAAAAGCAAACAAGTGACTTCCCTTCAGTGGTCAAGAATTTACAAGTTTCTTAAAGTACTTTTTCATTTCTCACAAGAACATAAGAGTGTTGAGAGTTTCATGGTCACGATAAAGACGCTTACTCACTAGGCATCCTCCAGCCATATATTACTGACACAAATGTTTTACCAAGTTCTTATCTCAGCTCCACAGCCCATAAGAACTAATGTTTGAAGAAATATCATGAACACCTTCCCCAACACAACAGTTTGTGTGATCTCAGGAGTGACCAACAGGAATACAAAAGCCACAATGAAAGAGCAATCAGAGCCGGAGAGACATGCTTATCCTTCTGATATACCACCATCAATCATTTTTTGTAATGGGCATGAATCATTGCAGGTCATGTGGTAGCATTTTCCAACATGTTTGGCGCTAGATCAATCAATAAAAGAACAGATATTCACAACCCATCAACAACAGCATTCAGGGAACTGGCACGATAATTGCCAAGCCTGCCCTCTGATCAAGAAATAAGACAGTGCACTACTTTGAGAAGAAGGGGGTTTAGCACATCCTAGTACAGTACAGATACCTGAACTCTGTTTTTGTGGTTTTCCCTTTCCATGTGCAGCTTCTTGTTCCTTCTCCAGGCGGTCAATAGACCACAGGAAGAAGATGGAAGCAGAGGTACTCTGGAGATGGACTTATTTCCTGTCTGGCTACTCTTAAAGAAAAATGGCCAATGGCCATGGATATATGTTAGCCTGACTGTAACCAGAAGGAGGGTGGGAAAGTAAGCAACCGTTGAATCTCTTTGGACCTTTTTTTGCATGTTGTGTACACAGATCTAACAGACATGCACCCATGTCATCCATTCATCCTTTTCTACACGCCCATGGCCATCAATTTATTGACTCACACAGTGATGCATCCACTCTCTTGTGTGCATGTGTGGCTGCATATTGTGCCATGTCTGTGTGGACATGAGTGCATTTATGTTTGTTGTCTGTGGATGCAGCTATACATTTAGAAATATCACACAACAATCTATATGGGCTCAATTACTTCATAGGGATATTACAGATCACCAAGGAGGAAGGATGCCCAAGGAAGTGTGCCTTTATAAGGGCACAGAACACAAAATTGATTTCAATGTCCTTTTTATGTACATTTGATGGCTATTTTTTGTAGTTCCTTCAAAGCACAAACCTTGCCTAAGAGCGTTAGAGTACTTTACAAGAGAACCAGAGGCAGTACATTACTTATGCATATAGAGATTGATCGATTTGCCCAGATTCACAGGATGCAAACCAAGGATGGGATCCAAACCTGGTACCTCAGGCCCCACGTTGGCAGCTCTGGTCCCTAGGCCATATCTCCTCCTAAATATTCCTTATAATGCATCGATTACAGTAAATGTGGGCACAAGATAACCCCTTCAGAATTTTTCTTTGCATTCTTTCACTGGTTTAATAGTGGGTTAAAGAAAACTAAAAGTCTTATAAAGCCCAGAAAAAAAACAACTAAATGAGCTGCTCACAAAGCTGATAAAATGAAGAGGCCTCGTGGTGCTGCCAGGCCACCTTGCACGGTGGTGATGGTCATGACCTATGGCCGTCACACTGTGCTTCCTGCCACATCCAGACTGGCCCAAGCGAAGGAAGTTTGAGAATTGGTGCATACGCCCTGTCACCTGCTACACAAAGTGCCCCGTTTGAAAGAGTGTGGCAGTACGAGTGGCATTTTCAGAGGCCTTGTAACAACTCATACCTGGGCTCCTGGACCCTCGGTAACACCTCGATGGGAGAAGGTTCAGGAAGAGTGAACGGTGCCGCCAGAGGCCTGTCTCACTGTCCTCAGTCCCCACTCATCAGGCATTCCAAACCCATGATGCCTGCGGGCACTGAAATCCGCCGGTGGCAGGCCTCTGGCAGCTCTGCTTGTCCTTTGTCACTTTCTATCTTCCAACTCTGACAGGGGTTAAGAACTCTGAGGTGGCAGCTGCTGCAAGCCCTCTGACAGTGGCGCGCGCACATCCACGGCCCAAATCCCACAGCTAAGGGGCATCCCCAGCCAGGTGTCAAAATGTATTGCAGGTGAAAAGTGGGGCCATTTTAATTCTTGTTTATTACAGCACAATTGACCAACAAATCTATCACCAACAATATAAATAAAGTGGGCTTTGTGTTCATCCCCTTCAACCATTATCTTTCTCCAACAAGCCTCTTTCAGCCATTGGTTTGAAACTTTGCTTGGCTCAGTCCACAGAAGTAAATCGTCTCTCACAATAACGCTATTGCCTGTTTCGGTGCACCCTTCCGCCCCCTCTTAATTATTTACACTGAACTGCACAAGGGACTACTTTACTACTTTTGCCATCTTTATCCTCTCCTTCTGGCTCCCTTTTGTCCAACTCACTATACTGTGGTCACACGATATGCTTTAATACATTAAACCAAGGCCTATTGTCTTTGCTAATGTTTATCTTATTACGAGCCCATTTCTTCTGATGTGAGAAAGTGCTTGTGCTAAGAAGAAAATGGCCGGGCATATTTACAAGACAATGGCGGAGCGCGGATTAAGCCAAAATTGATACGCCATATTTACAAGAATGCGGCGCACCCCTGCTTTTCCTCTAGCTCTGGCGTTAATTTAGCTGCCTAGCACCAACACAGGCACTCTTACACCATAGTGCAAGGATGACTGCATTGTAGTGAATGAATGTTCATGTATAGGAAGGTGTTCCTTCCTGTACATGAACAATCAGTAATGACAATTTGTAACTTCTATGTGTGCTGCTTTTTGCAAGTTGCAACTCGTCATTCTTTTATGATTGTTTATGTGCAGGAAGGGGTACCTTCCTGCACATAAACAATTACAGGTGGCAGTTTGCTGTTCTAGAAACAACAAAAACGTAGAGAAATTAATAATTTTCCTCATTTTACCAAGTTAAGACCAGGTTTTCCCATGTCTTATTTTTGGCGCTGCCTGCTATTTCCTATATCCTTGTAACTAGGGGGCAGTTTCAAAAAGCAATAGACCGTAACGCCCACGCAACACCCATTGCCCGCCCCTTTCATGCTAAGTGCTGCGGTACAAGGCAGCGTTAAGCCACGTTAAATGACTTAGCACCACCTTATAAATAAGGCAAAAGGCTTATCGCCACCAGAACGTCACAAAAAAGGGACGTTCTGGTGGCGCTAAACTCTTGTAAATATGCCCGCTATTTTATCATATGGCGTTATAATCTCCCGCACAGTATTCTGCCATTACAGTAGCACACACACACGCGCACACATACACTTAAAGGATGGTTAAGCTAGTTTTTTAATGGTGATATTACTACTCATAAAGACATAAGAAATAAGTTCAGATTTGAAAGAGGTTAGCAGAAGGTGACTATTTGACTTAACTCATTCCAGGAATATCACCATCCACTTTACTTGGGCCACTAATCCTTATGAGGTTGTAAGTGATTGCATTTGCTAAGAACAATTGACTTGGAAACAGATTTTCAAAAAGTCAAGCAGGGAACACTGCGGTCCAGGGATTACAGTTTAGAGCTTACAAAAAGTCAATTTAGTAAACGAGAATCTCAAGAGACATTGTGGAATTGATCATACCACCACTACCACAGTCCAGCAACTGCTGCACTCAGGCTAAGGGGTGCCACTTTAGGTCAAGATGGCATTTTCCCAAAACATAAACCATTGTAAGAAGGGCCTAGCGGAGTGACGTCAACAGCAATGCTCGAATCGATTCTGGTATTTGTGACCATTCTTTTCAAGTCGCTGCTTTGTGACATCATTGACATTGAGAGCAACTTTAATGCAATAGAGTTGTTCTATGCCATGGCATACCAAGAATAAGTGGTAAAAAATAAGTGAAATCATATTTATGTTACACAACACATTTAAAAAGTTATTTTAAAAATGCTTTGGGTTCTTTTTTACTTTTATATATTTGAAGGAAGCACGTCACGAATGACTATATGAATGAGTAATTGAATAAAACAATTAATAAAGGCATGAATAAATGAATCAATCAAATAATTAATCTAGCTCAAATTGCAAAGTCAGTCGCCTCAAGGCACTTCCCCTTGGACCAGTGGGTGCCCAGAGTATTCAGATGAATTTCGAGGCTGGTTTCTGAAATCCAAGTTTGTCTCGGAAGAAAGCTCACAGTGGCCACTTTCCACTTCACTGAGCTATGCCTTCATTCCATCTATGCAACTGGGCAAAGTGCATAACGTTTGCATTTTAAGCAAATGCAAACACAAGTAGTGCCTTTAGTACAGTAGTGAGATTTTCAGGAATAATTCTCCTCATTAGAAACTTCCTGCTAAACAGTGTACGCTACTAATTTCTCCCACATACCATACAGAGATAGGGATTTGATCCTGCCTCGGCATACACCCTAGGCCACTTTCAGGTTGAGAACAGCCAGGCAGTGGCGGCTCCTCGGCTAGGTGGAGGAGCGGCGCCCTACTGCTCTCAGAGCAGTGGAAAAAGGAAAAATACAATGATAACAACGTTATCTCTTTATTTTTCGTACTGGCTACGGGGCTACGTTGGGGATAGGTGGGGCTGGGATCACAGGGAGGAGGTGGTTTATGCAAAATAAATGCGCATGACAGTTTGGCAGGCCGTCTTGGGCCGGCCAAACAGTCATGAACACTTAGCATTTCTCCACCTGACTGTGTTTCACAGCCAGGTGGAGAACAGTCCCAAGGCTCCCAGGCACTGTCTGAGCAGCCAAACAGACCACTCAGACCAATCACAACGCTGCTGTCATGCTGATCACAGCAGTTTCATGATTGGTGGCGGGGACCCTGTGTTCTGCCGGGAGCTAGGAAGAGAATAGGACGGAGGAGAAGCTGTGGCCGTAATCAAGTAAGTGTTTTTTTATACTCCCCGCCCTGCCCCACCACCCTGTTTCGCAGCAGCCACCACTAGCCAGGTGGCAACATTCCCAGACTCCACAATTGTAGTCCGATGGAAGAAGACATTGTTCTTGGCAGTGAGAAGAAGATGCAGAATGTTGTCCTAAAATAAGTGCTGATCTTTCCGGCCAAACTAAAGGTGATAGTTGATGATTGCGCACTGTTCTTTTAGGACCCACCCACTGCTTAGGACTGGCTGGACTGCTACACGGTAGGAACAGATGCCACAGCATTGCACCAGCTGCCACCCACCCCAAGCAGAGAAGACAACAGAAGTGTGCTACACCTGGTACACAGCAACTGTCAAGGCAGCAGGAAGAGCAAGAGAGAGTGACTGCAGTTAAAATGGTAAACACCTTACACACTTTAACATGGCCCAGGTAGAATGGGAACACTTCAGAGTCCTCGCAGTGCAGCTCAGACTTGGATTGCTGAAGAAGGTTTAAGTAGAACCACATCTGATGCCGAAGATGGACGATGACTTATGAACACTTTGCCGGTAATGGATCTGCTGTAATGCACCGTCGTTGTGGTGACTAAGCTTGGATGCGCCTGGGGAGCTTTTCAGGTACTCTACAGAAACCATAGGGCCCTCATAGATTTAAGTGTTGGATCTCTGGGGTGGGCGGTTGGACACAAGCTATGTGTGTAGCAGCCACTACTTGTCTCTCCCCCAAACTTGGACACAATATGGGAGCATGGACTAGATTTCTTTTACAAGTTCTGATTGTTGGTTGATGGTCGTGACTTTTTGGCCTGAGGATTGGGAGATAAGGATAGTTTTTATAGGTGTGCTCGGCTCAGAATTTATACCACTGATTGCTCAATGGTTTTAGTGGATGTCCAGGTATCGGCGCATGAAATATTAGTGCACATAGATGGAGATGGTCCCAGGCACGTGGGGATATTCTAATCTCCTGCCCTGTTCCTGGGTGGTTTTTCTTCCACCCCTTGTCACAACACATAAACAAATATTTGAAATGCACGGGCATGTTGACTAAGAGGTACAAGATCTTAGTATAGCTTAGTTGGCAGAGGGTGGATGTTGCCTTTCTGCAGGAAACACATTTGATGGGTCTGAAAATACCTAAATTGAAAAGACAGTGGAGAGGTCAGGTGTATACCACAGAATCCTCATCACATGCTCAAGGATCCCTGACCTGGATAAAACTGGGTGTACCATTCAAACATGATGTTACACATAGACAGTGAGTGTCCATATGTGATTCTTCCGGGGATGTTGAATGGGAATTGGGTAATTAGGCAGAGATTATGCCCCAAAACAAAGGACAGATACAGTTCTACCTAGCAAATATTGTATCCGAGGGGGGTGGAAGCACCATGGATTCTTCAGGAGAGATGTTGTTGTTGCCACTCCACCCCCCTACCTGGTGGACTCCCAAGTGAACCACCTGGCTCTTGCAAACCATGTTTTACTTCTATTTCTGTTATATGTTGGGTCGTGGATGTGTTCCCTAACAATAATAACTGCATAATTTCTAGTTTAAGTCTTCTCATAACAGAAATTAGATAGTATTTAGTACATTTTCAATATATTTTTCAGTGCTTGTGCTCTCCCTGCTGTGTGTATATCCAATGTGCGATAATAATTTTTTGCCTTTCTGGGAGGTAATGTACTATGTGGCTATTTCTTACATAGTATCTGCAAACGTTAGAAGTATAGATTTATTATTTTGCGTTTAAAATGTTTGCAATTTACAGTTTGCTGTTTTAAATGAGTTTTCACTGTTTATATTTTATACTTACATGTTTGCTGTCATTTTAACTTGCTGCTTTTTTTCTTTGATGGGCTTAGTCATGATGTTGGTAAGGTGGTGGTTTTTCGCTTGTTGAATAGAGGTTTGTTTTAGATTAACGTTTAAAACAATAGTTACTTTAGTTTTAGGGGTGTTTGGGTATTAGTATGCTTTTAAGATGTAGGGGTCTAGAGTTATTAAACATTTAATTATATTTACTTAAATATTCAGTCTATTTGTTGAATTTATGGTTTTGGAAGTTGATGTTTTTCGTGACCAGGAAGGTGTTCATGTTTGGAATCTTGTAATGGTACCTACAATTCTGTGATATAAAGAAAGATATGTAGTTCAGAGATTTATTTCAAGTTAAGTGTTAAGCAAACAGATTGGTTTAATATTTAGTTAATGTATTTATTTCACTTATTTTTAGATGTAGATGGTCCATTTTGTCCAGGATAGCTCCTAGAAATGTAATGTAGAATCCAACAGAGTGTTGGTCTATTTCAGGTTTAGCATTTTTGCTGCTATTTTTCTGTGATTTTTCTGCTTCTTTTTATAGTGTTTATTTAATTAGTTTAAGAGTTCTATTGCTTAATTTGTTTTAAGTTTAATTGTACTGGTTAGTTTGTGATCAGTTATAATGTTTTACAGCTTATTCCTTATCTGTTAGACACTAATTAATGTTTATGTTTAACTGTAACAAATATATTTTCGTACTAAGTTTATTTACTTGAATTGTATATGGATTAATATTGTAATATTTTAGTTAATGCTTTGTGTAAGTATATTGGTTTATTAGTTTTATATTTGTTTTGTTTGTTTAATTATTTAAAATCATTGTATATTTAGTTAAGTGGTTTATTTAGTAAGTATTTTTTTTTAAGTTTGTATAGCGCACAGCTACCCCCAACGGAGGTGCACTGGCGCTGAGGCAGTCGACTGAATAGAAGGGAAGGGGAAGAAGCTAGATGTAGTTAAAAAGCCAGGTTTTGTGGGCACGACGGAAAGTAAGCTCCGTCTCCGATAAGTAGATGGATAGTGGCAGGGCGCTCCAGAGTTTTGCGGTCCTGACCGCGAAAGCTCTGCCAACAGTCCTTGCCTTGCGAAAGCGGGGAGAGATAAGGAGACATAGATGGTTGGATCTCAGGGTATGGGTGTGATGGTAATGTTGGAGTCTGTTTCTCAGATAAACCGGGCCCAGTCCCCTGGTTGCTCTGAACGCCAGAGTCAGGACCTTGAAGTTAATGCCCCTGATCACGGGTAACGAGTGGAGGTTCCTCAGGTGGGGGGAGATCGAGTGGTGAAAGGGTATCTTGCAGATCATTCTGGCCGCAGCTTACTGGATCATCTGCAGTCTGCAAGTCAAGTAGGCGGGGAGACCCAAGTAGAGACTGTTGGCGTAGTCCAGATGAGATGTAATAAGTGCATGGACTACAGTTCTACGACATTCCAGTGGAAGAAAGTGGAGGAATTTCCGCATAATGGTAGAGCTTTCCTGTATCCCAATGTGGCAGAGGGGTCATAGGATTTGTAGAGTTTGCGTTTCAGTTGTTGCACGTCGCGTCATGATGCGACGTGCTGACGGACATCTTAGATGATGCGCGCGCATCCCGCAGAAACGGCGCGAGCTCCGGCAACACGGCTGTGCCGGCTCGGCGATCTCTGGGCACTATATGTTTAAATAAATACACCTACTCACACAGCGGTACCCTGTGGTCATTTAGGAGTGCAGCAACATTACAATGGCGACAAGGTCGTGATGAGGACCCACAAAGGAAAAAAAACGGAAGAAGTTAAGGTGAACAGCAGCCAATTTTATTTATTTATTTTAATTTCTTATATCGCGCAGGAATCAATCCCATGAGGGTATCTCCGCGCTTTGCTAGCCAGGATGTTGTCGTAATCTTCAGGTGTATTAATGGGACTGAAATGCTTCCTGAAAGAGGAGTGTTTTCAGGGCCTTTCTAAAGGCCAGGTGATTGGTGTTCAGCCTCATTTCTGTGGGAAGTTTATTCCATAGGGCAGGCCCAACCGACGAAAATGCTCGGTCTCCCTGTCTCGCTCTTTTTGTTGCAGGGGGTTTCAGGAGTGCTTGGTTGCTTGAACGAAGTGAGCGGCTAGGTTGGTATGGTTCAACAGATTGGGAGAGATATTTAGGGCCATCCCCATATAAGCATTTGTGGACCGTGCAGCATATTTTGAAACTGATACGCTGCCGTATCAGGAGCCAGTGTAGCTCCATCAACAAAGGCTTAGAAGGAGTCCTAGCTGGCGCACCCATGACCAGCCTAGCCGCCGTATTCTGGACCACCTGCAAGCGACCTACTGCGTCAGCGTTTGCTAGCGTCAGCAGGCCGTTGCAGTAGTCTAGGCGGCTAGTAACCAGAGCCTGCACGAGTGTCTTCCTGTAAATATCAGGAAGATAAGGAAATACTCGTCTTAGGAGGCCAATGGTATAAAAGCATAGTCCTGCAATATGATTGGTATGCTCCTTGAGTGTCAGTTTTTGGTCAATCTTAACCCCAAGATTTTTAACATGAGGCTTAGGTGTAGGGACTGGGCCCAAGTCCAGCGGCCACCATTCAGGGGACCAGAGAAGACTCGCTCTGCCGAAGAGCATAACTTCAGTCTTTGTGACGTTACATTGGAGGCAATTTGCGGCCATCCAATGTGACACTGCCCTCATACCCTCAGCAAAATTTGCCTTGACCGTAGGATCAAGGGAGCTGAAAGGGTAGAGGAGCTGGGTGTCATCAGCGTAAGAAACTGGTGTGAACCCATACTTCCGTACAATCTCAGCAAGGGGGGCCACATATACATTAAACAATGTAGGGCTGAGACATGAGCCTTGTGGCACCCCCTTTGTGAGCGCCTTCGAGGTGGAACAATAGGGGCCCAAGCTGACAGATTGCGATCTCCCGGAAAGGAAACTCTCCAGCCAAGACAGTGCTGAGCCTCCAATTCCCACTCCCTGCAAGCGGCTGAGAAGGATATTATGGGACACGGTATCGAAGGCCGCAGACAGGTCCAACAGCACTAATATCATAGACCCTCCTCTATCCTGTGACATTTTGATCTTATCAGTCACAGATAGGAGGGCTGATTCAGTGCTGTGGTTGGGCCTGAACCCAGATTGTGATTGGTCCAGGCCCCCTGTCGCCTCGATAAATTTGGAAAGGATGGTATTGACGTGTTTCTCAGCCAGCTTGCTAATGAACGGAAGAAGGGAGATAGGGCGAAGGTTAGAGAGTTCTGACCAGGGAAGGGTGGTGTTTTTTCGTATGGGGTTCACTACCGCCTCTTTCCAAGGTTGTGGAAGTTGTCCCTCGGCAAAGGAAAGATTTATAAGTTTCCGAATAGTGGGGCCTAATGATTCCACCAAGGGGGAAATCATTTTTGCAGGGATCAGGTCAGTGGGGGAGCCTGTTTTCATGTTACCAATAAGGGTAGTTAGATCTTTTAAGGTAACTTCTGGAATTACATGGAACGTTTTGTCAGGGGTTGTTGGGGGGAGAATCCTAGGGGCCAAGATTTCAGAGGGACCTGTAACTTTCATAATTTTCTTGTATATCCCCTCGATTTTTTCTTCAAAGAACTGGGAGATATTATTGCAGAGTTCTTGAGTAAAAGCATCCGGACTCTCACATATAGCAGGATTGGTAAAAGTCTGTATGATTTTAAATAACTCTCGAGTGGAGTTGCCTGCCTCAGTTATTTGGGAGGTAAGACTGACTTTCCTTGCTCTTTTAATATTTTTATAGTAGATGTTCATAGCTGTTAGATAACGCACTTTATCTTCCTCCTTATGTGAACGTCTCCATAGTTTCTCCAGCTTCCTGCATCCCTGTTTTTCTATTTTAAGGGCCTCTGTGTACCATGCTTCCCTTTTAGCTATGGTAGGTTGTTTGACTGCTTTCTGGGGAGCCAGAACATTAATGGTTTCCATCAGGGAGGAGTCAAATTTTTTAAGAGCTGTCTCAATGTCATCAGAATCTGTAAAGACTGGCTGTTTCCAGACCTGAATAAACCTATCTGGAGTAACTTTGTGCCATGGCCTGCGTTTGATAGTTTGCATGATGGGGCGGTTAGTGGGTTCAGGTAGATGGAGGAAAGAAAAATCTAACATTTTGTGCCAAGCCAAGCCAAGCCTCAACTAGAGCCCACAAGCAATAAGCACCACAGGAGTGACCTGCCTACATCCACCCACACACAGGCAAGTGGACACCAGAGAGCGCAGCAGGGCCCACAAGCACACAGGAGAATCAGTCGGAGAACAAGAGGGGAACCATCCAGGACGGGCAGAGGGGCGGAAAGTCCCATGCACCCCACCACACCAGCCAACACCAGCTAACAAGGTCAGGAGCACTGGCGACCTATGGGAAGAGCAAAGGGGCAGACACAGAGAGCCCCCTACCCAAAACAGAGGAACTAGAAGGGAATAGCGCGCCAGGCAGCCCCAAAAGCCACAGCGACACCCCACCGACGGTAAAGCGCGAAAAGATGAGCGCACCAGCGGCAGCTGCGACGGCCCCAGTGCAGTTCTTACCCAAGCCAGGGGAACCACTCATGCGATGGGAGGATTGGAGAGACTATATCGACAACTTCATAGAGGTATTAGAGGATGAGAACGAGGAAAAATTCTCAAGTAAAAGGAAAAGGCGAATATTGTTACACAATCTAGGCCCGGAAGGGCTCAGGATCTTCAAGAATCTTATACCAAAACAGCGAGCGCCCACTGATGATGATGTGTACGCCCACGCAGGAATTGAATGAACATTACAAACCGACGGTTTGTGTCTCGATTGACACGTACAACTTTCAGCAGCGTAAGCAACAACAAGGAGAGTCAGTGGAGGAGTATGTGACGGCGCTAAGAAAGTTGGCATTAACGTGCAAGTACGACACATTCCAGGATGAGTTTTTCAAAGATCAGATTGTCATGCACACCACGAGCACCACTGTGCAGGACAAGCTGTGGGCCAGCGGTGACACCACGTTGCAGGAAGTTATGATAGTGGTAAAGAGAGCAGAAATGACGCGAAGGTGCGCAGAAGCGGCAAAAAGAGAGACAGTAGCAAGTACGATGGTGAACAGAATCGGAGATGAGGAGCCACGCAAGGATGGCAGAAGCAAGGGGGCCATGCCGAAGGGACCAAATAGGTGGCAGGGGAACCCGGGACCACCTGGAAGGCAGGCAGGAAACAGCAAGAAGTCATGCTATAGATGCGGGAGTTGGGCACGTGAAGCCCACGACAGGAAGTGTCCGGCGTTTTGAGCCAAATGTATGTACTGTGGAATCATAGGGCACTATGAGAAAGTGTGCCGCACGAAGTCTTCCAGAAATGTGGTTAAGTACATTGATCAAGGACAGGAGACGGGAGAAGAAGATGACCAGGAGGAAGGAGACACCGTACTCTGCATCTACGACCTCGTGTTAAGTGTCGCTGGCAAACGATCAACCAAACCAGTATTGGACATGACAATTGGAGGAGTGCCGATTAACATGGTAGCAGACTCTGGTTCGCCCTACACCATAGTCCAGAGAACGGTATGATAGAAATCTTTGAGCCGCATCTGGGTCACGGACTGGAGAGATTAGACATAAGGCCGGTCACGTACAACGGAGACCGCATACCCATGCTGGGATTCCGGCCGTTAAGATTCGAATTCAGAGGACGCTCAGCCAACTGCAAACTATACATTTCCGAAAAAGGTCCATCAGTACTGGGATGGCTAGACCAGGGTGACCTAGGCATCAAACTGGATCCCGGAGGTAAGGAACAGATCCTCCTCACCGAGCCGGAAGTGTGGCAAAACCTGGACAAGTGGAAGGAAGAGTACCCCAAGGTCTTCGGAGGAATGGTGGGCAAGCTCGAGAAGTTTGCACACAGAATTGTCCTCTAGGCAGGTGCCATACCCGTATCGCACAAAGTGAGAAATGTACCACTGGCAGTAAGAGAAACGGTGCAAGAAGAATTGCAAGGATTAGAAAGAAGAGGGATCATTGAACCGATCACGTGCGCAGAGTGGCTGGCGCCACTAGTGGTAGTCATGAAACCCAACGGGAAGGTCAGGCTCTGCGTCGACCTACTCGAACTGAATAAGAACATCGTGGTAGAGAAGTTTCCCTTACCAAGGATCGAAGAGTTGCTAGCCAAGAAGAGAGGGGTCAAGTGGTACTCTACCATCGATCTGACCTCAGCATATCATCAAATTGCACTGCACCCGGAGAGCAGGAGGCTGACTTCATTCATCACCCCCTTCGGGTGCTACCAATTTCGACGCATGCCGTTTGGACTGGCGTCAGCGGCAGCGGTATTCCAGAAATTGATGCACCAACTGTTTAAAAAGGTAGATGGCATCCAGTATTTCCAGGATGATATCCTAGTAATGGGGCGAGACAAACTAGACCACGACGCCAAGCTGACCAACGTGCTGAAAGTGTTGGAAGAGAAAGGCCTCACGGCAGAATGGGAGAAGTGCCGCCTGGGCATGGAGTCAGTGACCTACTTAGGACACGAAATCGGAGTGCGAGGAATCACCCCCAAGACAGAAAGTGTAAAGGCGACCTGTGAAGCACCCCCACCCACCAGCAAAGAAGAAGTCCGGTCCTTCTTAGGAATGGCCGAATAATACAGTAAATTTGTACAGCACTTCGCAACAAAGACACACCATATGAGGAAGCTAACAAGAGAGAGCTCAGTATTCGGCATGAATGAGGAAGCACAAGGAGAATTTGAGTGCATAAAGAAAGATGTGGTGGGAGCCATACCCTTGCAAGGATACTATCCCCAGGGAAAGACGGTGCTCACGACTGACGCCAGTGATAAAGGCTTGGGTGCAGTGCTAATGCAAGATCGGGGACAAGGAGAAATGGACACACTGAGTTTTTCATCGCGCACCTTGAGTGACACTGAAAGGAAATACAGCGTCATCGAGAAGGAGATGCTGGCTGTAGTGTGGGCAATGACAAGGTTCAGACAATTTCTGTGGGGCACACGATTCCAGTTGAAAACAGACCACAAGCCCTTAGTGAAGGTCCTAACATCCAGTGGTCACGCGAGCGCCACCCCCAGGATCTCGAAGATGACATTAAAGCTACTGGAATTTAGATATGACGTGGAGTACATCCCTGGCAGCCGAAACAAAGTGGCGGTCTATCTGAGCAGAGCGGCGGCCATGGAACCGGGAGAAGAGGACCAGGCAAGAGGGGAAGAGATGGTAGCCCTGACTGACGACCAAGAAAAGGTTATCAGCAACCAGGAGTGGAAAGAGGCATACAATGTAGACCCAACCTTACAGGAAGTGAAACTGTGCATAGTACAAGGATGGCCAGAGAAAAAACGTGTCAGCGAGAATCTGAAGACGTACTATGAAGTCCGAGAAGAACTATCAGTGGACGATCAAGGGGTGTTTGTATACAGGGGGGATAAAGTAATTCCCCCAGCTGACGTTGTTCCCAAGCTGATGGCGATTCTCCATGAATGACACTTGGGGATAGGTAAGATGAAGCTAAGAACCAAGCAAGGCTATTGGTGGCCAGGTATGGACCTGAGAGCAGAAAGATATGTCAGAGACTGCCCACAGTGCCAGGGAGCAGACAAGACACTCAAACCACTACGCCCAGCGCTGGGGAAGTTTGACCCTCCACAGAATCCATGGGAGGAGCTGTCCATCGACATTTTGGGTCCCATCTTGGATGGACAAGGCGACCAAAAGTACGTGTGTGTCCTTGTGGATAGATACTCGAAATGGCCAGAGATGAAGGTGGAAGAGGTGATGGACACAGAGACAATACTAAGGTTTCTGAGCGACACATTTGTGAGGGCGGGCATTCCCAAAACCATCCTGAGCGACAACGGCCCTCAATTCACCTTAGACAAATGGACCAACTTCATGGAAAGAAATGGGATCCTTGCAAGCACATGTCGATCTATCATCCGGCAGGGAATGGACTAGTAGAACGGTTCAACCGTGTGGTGATGGGGTCCGTGCAAGCTGCGATATCTAACAACAAAGACTGGGAGAAGGAAATATGGCAAATGATATGGGCATACAGGATTACTCCCACAGGAACTGGTTACAGTCCCTTCCAAATTTTGAGAGGACGTGACCCTTTCACAAAGGACAACCGAGCGTGGAAGGAGAAGACCATAATGAGTAAATGGTCCCCTGCGGTGGTGCAGGCAAACTTGGAAAAGGCACAAGCCTTCTATGCAAAGCACTACAACAGACGGAGGTACGCGAAGGACACTGGTTTGGAAGAAGGTGAATGGGTGCGAGTGAAGTTGGCGACGAAGCAGAGGAAGGGAGATAGCAAGTATAGTAAACCTCTGAAAGTGAAGAAAGTATATGATAGAGCGGCCTTTTTGAGTGACGGCAACGTATGGTCTCAGGACCGCATGGCGAGATGTAACAAGGTACTACAGTGGAACCAAGAGGGACTGGACCTGGAACGTGAAGAGGAGACAGAGGCAAGAGATGAACAATTCGATGGGGGGATGGACTTGGGAAGTGAAGAGGTCAGTAAGGAGCAAGACAATGGAGGTAGCCCCAGAGCGGAGAAGGAGATGAAAGGGAGTAGACCGGTGGAGAGCCAAGTAGCGACGAACGACAATGGAAGCTGGACGAAGACCCTGGAGCGAGAAGGCCTGGCTACCCCAGTAAGACTGACCCGTAGGGGGAGACCAGTGATGAGACCAACCAGATTTCGAGACTTTGATATGAACAGTTGACTGTGAGTAAACTGTGTTCAATGTTAGGGAAAAAAAGGGAGATATGTAGAGTTTGCGTTTCAGTTGTTGCACGTCGCGTCATGACGCGACGTGCTGGCGGCCATCTTAGATGATGCGCGCGCATCCCGCAGAAACGGCGCGAGCTCCAGCAACAAGGCTGTGCCGGCTCGGCGCTCTCTGGGCACTATATGTTTAAATAAATACACCTACTCACACAGCGGTACCCTGTGGTCATTTAGGAGCGCAGCAACATTACAGGATTGTCTCCAGTTGCGCTCCATTTTTTTACAGTGACTTCTCTCAGTGCGAAGTTCAGGGGAGAACCAGGGGGGTGAGGAGCTCTGCCTGAAGGAGGTGATTAATCTGAGCAGGGCAACACTCTCTAAGGCTTTGGACATCCAACTAATAAAGCTTACTGCATCTAAGTCAGGGTTTCCTGACAGCTGGAGAGATGCAATAGCTAAAGCGAGTGTCATGCTTTTACTAGTGATACTGCGCCACATTCTCCTTTTCCCTAGGTGTGGTCTGGAGATAGGGTGGTTGAGTTCCAGAGTGACAGGTATGAAAAAATGGTCAGACCAGGTGAGCAATAAAGGGGGCACTGTTTTTAGATTGGGGTTGTTCGTGAAAATAAGGTACAGAGTATGGCCTGCTATGTGCATTGTGCCGTTAACTAGCTGTGTGAGGTTAAGGCCATTGAAAGTATGGGCAGTTGCCTGGCTTTGGTGCTAATTTCGTTCTCCATATGGATGTTGAAATCGCCTAAGATCGTGAGCCAGGCATGGTTGTGTGAAAGATCAGCTGCAATGTCAGATAGTTCTAGCAGATCAGAGGTCGGAGAGTTGGGGGGGTCTGTACACTAAGATGCCTGCCATCGAGAGGTCTGAAGTAATTTTAACAGAACAAAACATGGCTTCAAGAGGCCCTAAGTTAGGTATCTTTCCGTAAGAAATTTCCCAGCCATCTCGAAGAATCACCGCCACCCCACTCTCGGTTTTGTTTCCAGCCCTGTTAGGCCCAATCAGCTGATAGCCAGCCGGAACGGGAAGTGAAAGGTCAGGATTTGAGCTATCTTTAATCCAGGTTTCGGTGAGGAACATTAGATCCCACGTATGCACTTCCAAGGAAAGCCAAATTTCATCAGCATGTCTTGGAAAGGATCTGCAGTTGACCAGGCAGGCCGTTATGAAAGGGGGGTGAGTCAGGCCTGAATAGTGGGGGAGGGATTCGTAGATGGAACAACTATAGTTGGGGGAGAATCAGGCATAATAGAGTAATGACAGATGTTGCAGGCAGACTGAAGGTAAGGACTAATGCAGTCAAACCTGAATGTACAGATACAATTTAAGGCATTTAACTTTAGGAGTTGGTCCCTGGACCAGTAAATTCGCCCACCAGGGGATCCACGGGCAGCATGGCTGGCTCTGTCTGGGTGCAGACAGGCTTGCCTTTGGCGCGCCAGCGGCACCCCCGCTGTGCGTTCATGCTGCGGCCCGCTTAGATATTCCCCCGTGTACTGGGAAGCTAGAGCGCTGCCCCAAGATGTGCCGCTTCCGGGCTATTGTGAATTTCCTGTGTGAAGGGTCAGAAGTGGAGAGCCAACCCCCGATCGAGTAAAGTGAGCCTGAGCGTTCACCTACAAATTCAAATTTACACGAGTAAGTAGAGATTTAAAAAGGCATCAAATTCTACTGCACAACAACATACTACACATATAGTTTAATGGCTTGAGGTATCTACACAGTTCATTGTGCAATCCGAAGTCTGTCACTAGCACTAGTTTGACTAGTATAAGGAATACCCTGCTTCTGCAGGCCCCACTCCCACAGTCACTTCCTGCCTTAGGTTAAACTAAACTTTCCCAGTGCACTCTGTGACACACAGTATTCTCCTCTGAATAAAGTCCCCATCCACACTGGTTCCACATCATATACTGGCCTGGTGTCTTCCCTATCTGTCATTTTCCCTTATCATTTATATTGATCATCTTTACAGTCTCACTCTATGGCAGGTGAAACACATCAACAGCGGCGGTCGTTCAGCTTGATTCCTCATTGCCTCATATGGGGAATATCTTTAGTGCAGGCACCAGTGATGTCATGCAAAACCAAACAAATTGAGCCACTCGAAATGGACTGAAAAGTGTACCACAAAGTCAAGACGAGGCAAGCAGCCCAGGGGAATCTGATGGGGAACTAGAGTTGGCAGTTAGTGAGGAGGAGATGTGGCCCTGTGGCTACTTATTCCTGCCAACTTTTAACCTGGGACCTAGGTTTGAACAGGGGCGGCTCCTCCACTAGGGCGGAGGAGCGTCACCCCACTGCTTCTCACAGCACGAGAAGCAGAAACATAAAATGGCAATAACTTTTCTTATTAACATTTTATGTTTGGTTGCGGGTGGGCGGGGCTGCGGGAGAAGGGGAGGAGAGGTGTGCCTGCCCACTCCAGAGTGCGCAAAGGCTGTTTGGTCGGCCCCCTGGAGCCACCCAAACTAGTCATGCAAAATCTGCTTTTTCTCCATGTAGGGTGCATGCAGCATACATAGAGAAAATGGCCTTCTCGTTAGCCCCTTTCTGGTCAGTGTCCCAACAAATTATAATGTTGCTTTAGCATTGTTGTGATTGGCTTTGGGGAGGGAGGGAGCCTGGCTGCTTGCTGCTGCTTCCTGTTCCTGGAGTCGAGAGGAAAAGACAAGGGAACCCTACTCACTCAGGAACCAGGGTGCATACTTATATAGAAAACAACAGTTCCAGTGGAATAGTACACAAAAATTCATTGATAACTATCTAGCATAACAGCGATATCAGTAAGGGTTAGGGAGGGATGTAAAAGAGAGAGAGCGCTCATGACATCAATCTTTGTACCTTAATTAATTGTGTATTGTTCAAAAAAAGGGTTATAGCATATATATGCTGTACAAAAGAAATCTATATTTGTGCGAAGTGTCCCAAGTGTATTTGTAAGAACCAAAAACAACAGTTGAGTGACAATGGGTGAGGGTAATTACAAGGTTTCAAACAATTATTCTCCAGGAAAGTGACCGTTTTAGAATAAACTCGTACAGAATATTACAGCAAACATATACAATCATAGGTGCTGTGTGAATGGTTCGCTTCCTTTAATCGTCGGCTGCGTTTCGACCCAACTGGGATGTGGGGTCTCTTCAGGACCTACGGTGTAGGGGACATCTGAATTATGATGTGCTGATTCAGGGGAGGGGTGAGGTGTGCCAAACCGTGTGTGTCAACAAGGAGTAAAAATGTTACTCACAGTGAACCCAGCCGGGTTCACTGATGGTGATATAAGAGCACCGAACTCTGAGTTTGGAGTTCCACTGAATGCGTGCTGAACACGAGAACCCTCGCTGGGGTGATGGTTGAGAAGTGGTGCCAAGGAAAACTGCCTACGGCAGTTGCTCGATCGCATGTATCAGTCTGTCAGGATCAGACTGTATGTGCTCTTCTGCTCTCCTGTTCCTGGAGAGCAGAAGAGCAGAGAAGACATGGGTCCCGGGACCGGGCAGGTAAGGTTAATTATATTAATTTAAAAAAATAATTAATTAACTCCCCCTCCCCGTGCAAACCCGCGCCCCTCCACCCGCAAGTCATGCCAGCTGCGACGGGGTTTGAAACATATCCTCACCACTTGAAGCAACATCTTATCATTCTAGACAAATCATGTAATCACCATGTGGCTCAAGAAATAAAACATACATGTGTGAAATGTAATGCAATTGTGCAATTCCCACTTGATGTACATGATCTTCTTTGTCTCCCAGCATCCCATATAATATACAGAACTCCCTATGAAGGTACACCCTTTATGAATACCAACATATGCTCAAATAGTAAATATCAGGGTTACAGCAATGTTCGCATTCAGATATATCCCACATAACCTCGGGAATCTAGGGAATCTGCTTCATATTAATATCTGGCTATCAAATAACAATGTGGATTGCAGGGTTATATTGCACTCTTGTGATTCTGATACAGGGAGTGCTCAGCCATAAAACATTTAATCTGGGGGTCTGGAAGATGGCTAAAGCAGGGTGATCCTGACTCAGAAATATAGGAGAAGGGCACAGAAAAGGTAGCCTTTCCCTACCTGGTCCCTTACGCCACTCTGTTTGCACGACCCCTCTAAGGAAGTGTGGAAAAGGGGAAGCAGGGAGCAGGATCTTGCACATCAAATGCCATGCTATCCCCACCCATACTTCAATGGAACTCGACCTACTTCAAAAGGACCTCAGGAATATTCTGGGTGGCTCCCTCTAATTCATATCTCTTTTTGGTAAGTCTCAACTCTGACCTTCATTGAGTTTATTACTTGCATACAGGAATGTGAATAGATTCCTGCTTCCATACAATCAAGCACCCATACAGACTACATGTTCATCCTACTGCATATATGCAGTGTAGACATGTACTCGCTACCTATTTCCCTCACGGATACAGGGAAGTGCTTGGGTGAAAATGCACCATCAGACCAGTTTAAACTGAAGAGGCAAGTACTGTAGGTAACAGGAAATTGGCATGCCCTTCCACTTAAGATCATAAGTGCTGTCACCACTGCCAGGCTTTCCCAAACTGGGGTGACAGTTGTCACTCTATATGAAGAATGGGAGAATTTTGGATGCCCCTCCAGACCACCAACCCTGCTTTTGGTCTCACGCCCAACAGAAATGCAGACTCCAGTTTAATAAATAGGTATATCTAGTAAACAAGATTTCGCAACACCAATATTGTGTGCCACGTCCACAGGACTTATCCAAATAGATCTGTAATTGTAAGTATTTATCAGTGAGGCCTACGTAGTCTACCAACTCACAGGGGTAATTTATAATACATTACATTTTCATCACTGTAAAACATTCTCCCAAAGTTCTTTGTACAACAATATAAACTGGATTTGAGGCATCAAAAGACCCCTATGTTAGATGTACAGTGCATTAATGTTTTGGAGTGGAGGCTTGCTCAGAATAGTTCTATTATTAACCTAAGCAGAGCACGAAAGCAGATCCTGTTATATGTAAAAGAAGATACTGAAAGATTTCTCCTGTAAGCCGAAAAAGCCATAATTGACACTATAGTTTTTTCTAGTTTTTCCAGAATACAATCTTTTCCTTGAAACGGCAGAATTATCTGTGAATATAGCCTTGTTCAAATCTTCACATCTATCATAGATATGTATCCACAGGCAGTGTACAGAACCACTGATCCAATGACCAGACAAAGGGTGAAGTGCAGTTGTGGGAAATTCTGCCATACGGTTCCTACAAATTAAGTAGGACTGTGAATCTGAACAACATAATGTTCATAATATGTGGACTGGGTCACACATATGAACAGAAACGGTTGGACTGGTTCCTAGCTTGCTCACAGTGCCCCATCTGAACCCATAACCTTTTCACTCGGATACTAGATGGCGTCAGCAACCTTGAACATGACCACTCTTTATTGCACCAAAGGAAATTGTGGAAACAGATCTTAACCTTTTTGTTGTTTACGTTTTGCATGTCCAAGGTAAAAGCAAGAAATATACGTATTGGCTTTCCAAACATTTATTAAAACAATTGTATTCTTGCATGGAAAGAATGTGCTGCGATGATTATGCAGAAGAAATAAAGCATTGAAACCAGCATTACAAGAATGGTGAAAAAAATAAAAAAATTCAACCAGGATGACATTACTATGTGATTATATGATTATACTACTGTTTTTTATCTCATAAGAGGGATAAAGGGTTGTGTGGAATGGACGATGGGAAGGATGTTAGTTTTTTACACTTCTCCCATACGCCATTTGGAGAGTCCTTTAATAATGTTGTATTTACAAATGACCTGGGGTTTGCAAATAGTTTACCAGAGGTTTCATTTAATCCAACCTTCAATGGCCGAGGTGCTTTTTCAATTATAGACTATATATTGATTTCCAGTAGACATGCTTCCTGTGTGAAGAATTTTATAACCCATGATATTGCCCTAAGCGACCATTTTCCACAAAGCATTACTATCCAGGTCCCTAATAAAGTACAAAATAGAAATAGCAGAAGTAAGGAGTGTATAAATGATATTGTGCTATGTGGGCAAAATGGGTATGCGCTGAAGTGGACTAAGGTCAATCCTGAAGATTTTCTCACAAAGGTTGTCAAGAGCTGCATGAAGAGCATCATTGTATGCCTTGATGAGAGCTCCTCATATCCAGTGGTTATAGAAAATGTTAAAGATATTTTAGCCTATATTAAGGATGCCCTCTGGAAAAATACAAAATCCCAAAATAAACATAGTATAGGATGGTTTGATACCACCTGCACAAAGGCACACACAAAACTTCAATATGTCCTAAAAACAAAGGATAAAAACCGCGATCATATTAGGGAAGCTAGAAAGGGCTATAAGTTGGCCCAAGTAGCAAGGAAGAAGGCAATGAAGGAGGAAGCATGGTCTGCTCTCCGTGAGGCATCATTAAATCATGATTCTGTTGCTTTCTGGAAGGCGGTGAATGCGCCATTTTTCATGGATAAACCCAAAGCATCCATAGAACTTGCCATAACAGAGGAGGAGTGGGTCCAGCACTACTCTAGACTCTACTCCATTGGGATAGAATCTGAACAATTGGCAGAAAAAACTGGGGCTTAAGAGGGGTCTTCTCCTACAGCACATAATTTTAAGATGGATTTTAATTTGAGTGAAGTGATTAGTGCTATTAAATCCAGTAAGGGAGGAAAGGCACCGGGTCCGGATGGTGTCCTGGTGGATTTGTACAAAAATAATGAGGCACTCTGGGGTCCTCTTTTAACTCAACTTTTTAATACTTGTTG
The DNA here is from genome assembly GCF_964263255.1 of Lissotriton vulgaris. Taxonomy (NCBI): domain Eukaryota; kingdom Metazoa; phylum Chordata; class Amphibia; order Caudata; family Salamandridae; genus Lissotriton; species Lissotriton vulgaris. The sequence goes on along the minus strand of NC_141694.1, from coordinate 1,739,508,105 downwards.
TTCTTCGGGGGTTTTAGCGACGGATCTCTAGTTATCCCTATTTTTAAGAAAGGGGATAGGACAAATGCAGCATGCTACCGCCCCATTTCTTTACTGGATTCTACAGTAAAAATTATGGGACAAGTGATTGTAGATAGACTCCAAATATGGGCAGAGGAGCATTCAATAATAAGTAATATCCAGTATGGTTTTCGTGAGTGTTTGGGCACTATATAGCAGGGGTTGAATCTTCATATTATTTTAGATGAATATATATATGTGAAAGGAGAGCGGTTATTTTTAACTTTTGTTGATTTAACCTCAGCGTTTGACTATGTTGTACACAATGGAGAAGTGTGGCTCAATGGTTAGAGCGGCAGACCCTGATGCAGATGTCTAGCTCGGGACCAGGATTCCATTCCCCGCCTCGGCAGGTCTTGGGCTCAAAATTCCATGGACATGATAATTCTCGCCTCAGTGACTATTCCAATCATAGAGTCCCACTCTGCAACTCTAGGCAATAGCTTGCCTAATCCCCACAACGCTAAGGATGCCTGGCCTCCACCTTGGGGGTGCCCAGGAGTGGATGCCTCACAGGGAAAGCCAGGATGGGTTCCACAGCGGTATTCGTACAAGCACCTTGAGACCCTTGCGGGTGAGTAGTGCGCTATACAAGTATCAATTTACAATTTATATTTACACAATAAACTTTGGGCGATTATGGATAGTTTGGGGGTTGAGCAAGCTGTAGTAACATTTTTAAGGCAGCTTTATTCGGGAGCAAGTGCATGGGTACGTTACGGACAGGGCGGGGACGCACTAGAAATTTTGAAATAAAGAAGGGTGTGCGACAAGGCTGCATCCATGCCCCGCTTTTATTTACATTGTATATTAATGAACTCGAAACATTTTTTATTAAGGAGTGCAGGGACTTTCCTGCTGCAGCTACACACTTTATCCCCGCTCTCCTTTATGCAGACGATGCGTTCCTGATGGCCCGTACACCAATAGGCCTTCAGAAAGTGGTAACCACGTTTACACAATATATGACGAGCTTAGGATTGTCTATTAATTGCTCTAAAACATTTTCCATGAGGTGTGGACATGGAGCTAGTAAAAATAAACGCCCTATTTTTATTAATTCAAAGTCGATCGAGAATACTAATACGTTCTCGTATTTAGGAATTTTAATTGGCCAGTCTGGCAGTTGTTGCAGTGCAATTAAGTTTAGAAAGCTTTTATTTTGTAAATCAATAATGGCAGTAACTAATTTTAGCAAGAAGTTGGGTAAACGCCTACCAGGTGAAATGTTGACTATCTATAAGGCAAAATGCGTAGCGATTGCCACATACGGGGCAGGAATCTGGGGATACGTAAATGTAAATGCTCTACAGGTAGCAGAAAATATTTTCCTTAAATACTTGCTGGCAGTCCCAGAAAGTACTTCTAATTTTATCTGCCACTCTGAATTGGGCTTGCCATATCTAGAAGACGTGATAAGGTTACAGCCTGCTCTTCTGTGGCATCGGATCTGGACCACCGAAGAGGCGGGGTTTAATCGACTCATACTTAAAGATGTAGTGGGAATTGATGGAACTAAAAAGATAAGGTGGCTAAATTATATTGGGAATTTTTTCACGAAATTAGGACACAAAGAATATTTTGATGACCCTGTATCAATGTCTAGGGTAACAAGAAAAGACCTTAAGAGAGATTGTTTGAAGTACCTGAGCGAGCGTAGAATTGGAACTGAAATGACCAAAACCACGGTGATGGCCCATCATCTTATTTTGAGCACTGATAAAATACAGCCTTATTTATCATTGACCGCTAAGGACTTCGATAGATTTATCTTAGCACGTTTAAGACTCAATATTATACATAGATGTGTGAGCTTCCCTGAGGTAAATAATTGGTCAAGGACTCTCGATAACTGCCCATGTGATGATATATCAGACCAGTCATCTATACATATTATGTTCTTTTGTAAATGGTATATCATTCCAAGAAAAAGGTGGATTATCCCAGTATTAAGGAGAATGGATTTGCGGCAATGTTACCCGGCTTTTTGGCGATCCAGAATTTAGATAATATTTATATGATTAATTCCGATACTGTATTTTTGAAAAATATTTTTAAATTGCGAAAATCAATTATAATATGAATTTTATGTATACGTTTTGCACATTTTGGGGTCTTTTTTATATAAATGTCTGATGCGTTTTATTATATGTACTTTTATGGTTATCTTTGTGTAATACCGAATAAAGTTATTTTGATTTGATTTGATTTGATTATACTACTATCTAGCACTACCTATACAATTGAGAGCATAGTGGAAGTACTTTCTGCCAGACCCACTGGGATAGCCTATGGCCAATACCTGGGTGTGATGTATCAGGAAACCGGCCTGTGTAGAATAGCTTATCATCCTTTACAGGATAGAGGTCAGATTTAGCAGGAATGCATATCAGCCACTGTGTTTCGAATTCCAGGACAATCCCTGCAGAGGAGCTCCTCTGCCGAGTGTAACACAGAGGCTTTTTATATAATAAATGCACTGTTCCAATCGCCATGTGTTCAAGGTGCAGAGCTGATTGATTGATGCATTGGTGTGTCTGGAGTCTTAGAGTGGTCTCCAACCAGACAATGTAAATGCAAGGGCATCACGTTCTATGTACCTAGCCTTTTACTGAGTACAAATAATATGCTATTGATGCGTACTAAGAAATAAACTGCAATACAAATAATTTCTAAGTATAAAATTGTGTAAGTGTAAAGCATGCAATAAGCCACCATTAGAAAATTATGTCAAGCTAAAACATGAAACTAAAATAGAGACTGAGTGTGGGGCCTGTCTTCCCACACAACACTTTTTTCAGACGTTCCCAGGGCCTACAGGTGTTACTAGGTTCAGAATTTGACCATCTGAGCCTTTTACTGCTGTAGACTTGTTACTTAACCTTACTATTGTGCCACAAGAGACCACAAATACATTGTTTAGCTCTAGAGTATATCACCAAATATTACTCTGCCTGGATGTTTCCCTTTGGTGGGTGCGGGACTTTAGCTTCATTTTGAATGGGAAAATGGACAGGCACCCCCCCCCCAGGGTTCGTACTAAACCGGGCATGTCCACCAAAGTCAGGCAAGTGATGGAGGACATGTGCTGCATGGACATTTGGAGGGATTTGCATCCACATACTAAAGAATTCTCCTAACAACCTGCAGTACACAACACCTCGATCCGCTTAGATCGGTTCCTACTATCTCAAGCACCGACACCAAATGTACAGAAAAACAGATCGCTGGGCAGATTCTTCTCTGATCACTCACCACTCCTCCTCACCTACACTTGTGGCTTGCAACCAGCCTGAATACCCACATGGCGTCTGCATCCAGAGGCACTTGGTGATCTCACTTTTAGATTAGGAGTAGAGGAGGCAATAGACACCTATGTGGAACATATTTGGAAGTCCACAGAATTTAGAGGGACGGAATGGGAGGGCCTCAAGGAGGTACTGGGCGGGGGGTGTCTGGGAACTATTTACAGTTACACTGGCAGCTACTCACCAACCTGTGGCAAGCAGAGGACCATTTGGTGGCTATACAGACGGGAGGGCACGACAGTTACAACACTGCTGGATGCCCAACGCATGGTGGGTAAGACCTGGGACACACTCAACAGGCTGGGACGCACAAACTATCTGCAGCAACTACATGTGCAGGGTGACATCTGGGATGAATGTTGGCCTGGAGGTTGAAACGTGAGAGGCAACCTCCCACTAACTTCACACGAGAGGATGCAGATGGAACTAGACTGGTGGCTCAACAGGCTATCAACTAGGCCCTGTGAAGGTACCTAGGAGAAGTGTATAAGAGGCCACGGTCTTCTTGGCACAAGGCCATACATGTAGGGCCCAATTCACAGAACTAACTAAAGACAAAATTCTAAACTTACTACCATTTTGGTATTCACAGAAGGCACTTACTCATTTTTGTATTTACAGAAGGCACTTACTCATCAATGAGTAAGTGCCTTCTGTGAATACCAAAATGAGTACGTGCCTTCTGTGAATACCAAAATAAGTAAATGCCAGTAAGTTCAGGATTTTATCTTAAGTTAGTTCTGTGAATCAGGCCCTATATTCTGATGCCATTAGGTTAATGAACAAAGGTTGAAGGGTGGTCTGCATAATCACTCAGTATAACGATGCATTTAAGTGTGTCTTTTGATTTTTCACCATTGTAACGGAAGGGAGTGATTTGAGCTCTTGGGTCATGGAGGTTGAACAGCAAATGACACTCATAAGGGCTTGATAGATTGTAAGTTACGTATTGATATGCGTGAAGTTTTGATAAGAATGTTTTTATCTTCACTTGTAAATAGGCAACATTAGCATGTAAACATCAGACCTAAAGTACTGTTTTGTATTACTGTTTTTTAGACTACCCTGACGAAGGGCAATAGAATGCCCGAAATGCATTGGGTTTCAAATAAACAACTGCTGCTCTGAACCATCTGTTGTACTGAAATCGTATTTGCGAAAAGGAGGCCCGGATGGGCACACGCTTATGCAAGAAGTTTTTCTGCTACAAATTGTTGAAATGTGGACAAGTCAAAGGAGAGGAAGCAATAATCATTAGCGACACGGTCAAGATTGAAATAATGTTAAAAATTGGATCAATGAAAGATGAACGAATGGAATTAGTATCCACAAACACGCTGTGCAGCTAGGGAGTGGAGGGTTAACCATACTCTCCCCACATGTTTGTACCTATATTCTGAAGGGCATTAAGTTACAGATGCTCTTCCCGGCTTAGGTCCTGGAACTGGATAAGGATTTGCAGTTGGAAAAGCTATCGGAGACAATGCAGGGGAGGATGCTGGGGAGAGATATGTTACAGGCAGAGTTCTATGCCGTTTTCTGAGGGCAATTGAATACTCAGCTTTTAGAGGTCTACAACGAAGCCAGATAGCTCAGCCGTTTGCCTATTTCTATGAGAGAATCTACAAATATAATGATCCCCAGACCAGATAGTGACCCGGAGTAACTGGGGTCCTATAGGCCCCTCTCAATGATTAATGTCACCACTAAAATCCTGGCCAAAGTTTTCACCAGCAGACATTTAGAATGGGGATTTATGGTCATGCTTCCGGATTCTTCCCCAGACCAGCATCACTCTAGATATGCTGCTGAGGGCCACCCAGACACAACACTTGATATCTCAACTCTATATGGCACTAAAGGCAGACAGACCAAAAACCGCCCGACTGCCAAGCAGCAATGGAATGATGAGATGCTGGTATGCTTGACAGACAAGGAACGGGGGAGAACATGTGTGTTGGAGCAAACATTGTGAGTAATGCGAGATTTCCAGTGATGCACTTTACATTTTTGCACCACACATATCTCACACCAGACAGGTAGCTGGGTATCATACCAAGCCCAAAAAGAGGAAAGATCAGATATAAATGTGCCTCTCTGGGACTGGTGCTAGGCAAACACCACCTATCAATACACTGGCTTTCCCCTAGAGCCCCTACTTACATGTACTGCCAAAATGATATGAGGGAATGGGCACTCGTGAAGGAAAGACGGATGAGAGAAGTATGTACTGATGAAAAATTGGAGGAAGACTTACAATTGTGGAGCCATGCGGAATGAGAGTACGGATTCAGGGTAGAGAATGAATACTGGGCGTTTGGAGTCACCAGAATGACTTGGCTGCTGCAATAACATATGTGGGAGGGTGCAGCATTTTCACTATAGAAGGGTAGATAACGACAGGAGCAGCCACCACACCCCCCGAATTGGGAGAATGAGACAGTAAAGATCAAACCATAGAAGGCTGATTTCCTTGTGTCATGCAATGTTTACTATTGTACCTTATTAGAGCTGTTGCTGGTATTGGGTATAAAAATCAATAAGCTATAGTTTTGGAAAATGAATTAATTGATCAAAGTTGGACTTAAAATATTCTACCTTCTTTCAACTCCCCAACCACAACCCAGTTATACATGTGCGGTTATATTTTGTACGAGTCCTAAGTCTCTATGCAAACTCCCTCCTGGTATTCGGAATACTAGGTAACTATTATCATGGAATTTACCACTTTTACTGTGGAATTATTAGAGATGAAGTTAACTCAATCTTTTTCCAGACATTTGTTTTATATTTCAACAATTTGTTTGCTTTTTGTTAAATGTCAGTTGCCCTTTTTGTTCATCTGTATGAGCATCCAGCTTCATTTGCGTAGTATTCAAGTTCTCTTTTAAAGTCGTTTATGAATAAGCCTTGGTTTGAAATCCACATGTGCGACGCTCACTCAACAAAAGTCTCTTGTTTAAAAATAAGAGTTAACTCTCCTAGCCGGCTGGCTGTCCTCAACCCAGTGACCTTCAGTTTCCACAGCAAAGTCCTACTATGTCCTTCAAATACAAACAGTCACAGCCACATGTACAACCATCAGGTTTTGTGACTCGCAAATTGCAATTTTTAGCGACTCCCAATTTGAGAGTCGCAAAACCTAATGTACAACAGTCTCTCAGACACTGTTTGCGATTCTCAAATGGGCCGCCAAGGACATGCCTCATTAATATTCATGAGGGAGGTCGCAAATCGGCAGAACTCACAGGGATGGTAGCCTGCTGCAGTCAGCAGACCACCATGTCTGTGACTGCTTTCTAAATAAAGCTGTTTTTTAAAAAAAAATGTAGCTTGTTTTTCTTAAAGGAAAACAGGATGCATTTCAAAAATAAAAATGAAATTTTAATTTTTTTATAGTTGCTAGTTGTCCGTGGGACCACTAACTGGTCTGAAAAAATTTTGGAGCCTTCATTCACAAAGAAGAAGGGACTCCTTCCCGTTTGCAAATGGCCTACCACCAATGTAAACATTTGTGGCAATCTGCAAATGTTTTGACTGCAGTCCAAGTTGCAAAACATTCACACATACCAGTGCTACTCGCTATTAGGAAGGGACACCCTTTACACTGCCCTTCCAAATAGTGACTAGCAAACTCTATCATGCGATTCAGTGATAGGTTACTGACTCGTAAAATAGGGTTGATACATAGAAAAATGCATTTTGCTCGTCGTAAACGGCCAATGGTAAAATGCATCGTACATCTGGCCTTCAGTACTTGCATATTCCAGGGTTACTTCACAAGCTGAAAAAGAAGACACTGATATCCCTTAGAATATTACTAAAATGCATTGTGAATGAAACATATTTAAGTAGATTACAAATGTAAACACTTGACATGACCGAAATGAAGATGACACCACTCTTTTACAAAGTTTCTTTTTTTTGTTACAGTTCGTTTTACTTGATAAGGTTTTCCTTTACCAGGACTAGCTGTGTATCACTCCCTTCTTTCATCACAGCAGCAACTAACAGGCACCCTTCCTTTACCACACAATTGTAGGCACAATGATTTCTCTCCTCCCTCTAACCCTCACTTTGAGCAACGTTTGTTCTGTGGAGAGTCCTCCTCCACATTGACCACATACCTTCCAACTTTGTTCACCTGTTTGGGAAATGAAAATGCAGCTCATGTAATGTACCCATTACAGGTAGCTTTGCTGGTTGTCACCTCTACAGAGACTTCCACTTCAGCTTTCTTTGAGTGATCACTCTATCAATCTCACAACAAAGCTTCTCCATTCTCCCACGATATCTACTGATCCTGTGATGTCCAGGTCAACCTTAACCCATGGTGCATCTGGAGAACAATGCCCCAACTCACAAAAGGACGTCGATCTAGTACCCGGGTGTGGCTCTCCCCTTCTTTTCCATTCACTATTTCTGACTGGAGATTTACACCTGGGTATTAACATGATAATCTCCACACGCTTTTAATGAGGAGGTGGAGCTCTTTCTGATCGATTTTAAGAGCACAAAAGTATTATTAGTAACTTTTTGACTGTTTGTGGAGATCTCCACCACAGGGTAAGATGCTACTTAGAAGAAAATGATTAATGTTTATTATTTTGTAACATAAATAAATACATAAATAAATACATTTCCTCGGAAAATGGCCTATCAGACGTTCTGATAGGTCATGCCTTAAGAGTATCCTGTGTTATTTAAACTTATCTACATCTTCATCCTTGGATTTCTCATCAGCTTGACAATACACATTGGAACAATGCTTGTAGGGGCAGCCTTTGGATCAGTATTTGAGCATGGAATGCTTCTACTCTCATGTCTTGTTCACATACGTAAGCTGCATTTTGAAGTAGGAGGAAAACTCAAAAACAGTTTGCTCCAAAAATGTGAATCAGTAGACAGTTAAAGGACCGCTCCCAAAATGAGTTTTCCCTGATATTTCACTAACGCTCCACCTTCTCGCAGGCAAATTTGGGGAATTTGCAGGACTCTGCCACAATTGCTTGTGGTAGCAAACTTATTGAAGAACTAGAAATTTGATTTTCAATCAGACTCTAACTATTCATAGAAGAAAATGTGCAAATATTGATATTATTTACTATCAGCAATGAAAAAGGGGTTAATAGTAATACAACCTGCCTTAGTCAATAGTGCTTAGTCAATACTGCTGATCACTCCAAATCAGAATAGAGGTGCTTGCAACAGAATAGGGACATAGGAAGGGACGGATGGCACTAAAGTTATTTCCTCAAGCTAAGAAAGGGGCATACCTTTTTTTTATATTTATTTGGAGTGCATATATAGCAAATCAAATTGCCTCTAGCAAAAGACAAAAGTATAAAGTGAATAAAGGAGCAAACAACGTGTTAAAGTATGATACAAACAAAAATGTTAGTAAAGCCTCTCTGGATATGAGATTGTCGAAAGAGTGTTAAATTCCAGTGATATTGAGTTCTAGAGTTAAGAGGTATATACTGCAAACTTCTGGGGCCGTATTATACAAAGTGTCCTGGGGGTGAAATGGGCATGTGCGCCCACTGTGCGCACCCCTGAGGTACTTTTATATAACATAGAGGGCTGCAGATGCTTGTGCAGTCCTTTCTGTAATACAGATAGCACTTTCACTAGAGGGTGTTACCTCATTTGCAAGGGGGCTTGTCCCTATGCAAATGAGGTAATCCCTTTGCCTCTGCACCCGCACAGTATTATAGACGTGAGTGCAGAGGCAGCTACACTCAATGGCTTTGACTCCAGTCTATTCCCCTCTTCAAAGGAACCATGGAGATTTCAGAAGGGACAAAGTGGCTGTGGTGAATTTAGTTTTCTCCACACATAGACTGGGTCAAATGTAACAATGGGCAAACTGGGGAATGTCCAGAGGTGCACCCTCTAACAGAGCTGGCTTTTGCTGGACCCAGGTAATGGCAGCTCCTTTAATCCTCTGAACTGGACTATGCCCAGTGACAAGGTGGGAGATTTGAGTTACCCCTAGAACAAAAGGACTGCCCATACACGCCTACAATCTGCTCTTATCCACTGCTGGTTGGAGGCAGTGTGGCACTGACACAGCACTTTGAGATCATTAAGGACATTTAATACAAATATGTGTTAAGCTAACGATTGAGCAATTCACCAGTGAAAACAAAGAGTGTCTTTCTGCAATCATTGATTACAATTCATAAACCATGTTAAGTTTAAGATAAAGTTTGAGGAATTCACCATTGAAAAGAATGAATGGGTTTGTGCGAAATAATTTCATCTAAGATTTCAGATCAGTACTTTAGTTGGTAAAATAATGTATAAAAAAATGATAAAAATGCTGTGAACTAAAGAAAGCAGGTGATTTAAACAACCTCTGTCATGTTATCTATTTTTAGTTATGGCACCTTTCAGGGCTTTTAAATCTGAACATCCTTGCTGCAAGTGTTTATTTTCAGCTTAGTGTTGTGTACTTTGAAGGGAACATCAATGTTTTAGCTGCTTCTATGGAAACCTATGTATGTTCCAAGTTGGAAAACGTCCTCCTCTTTCTATGGTACAGGGTGGCTCAACCCAGCTCACTAATTAATACCCCCTAATCTCCTGGGTGTAAAAATAACCCTGGTACATCCAGGCGTGCTGTGTGCATGCTCCTAGGCCAAGGTGTGACTTTAATTTTGAATATTAATGGGTACTAGGAGGAAAGAAGTCATAAAGACAGGAAAATCTATGTGTCAGACCTGGCACCATTGGCGTGGGTCTCCATTCCATTTTTACTGTTGCCTCATGTATTTTTGCTGGTGTTAGATGCTTTGGGCACTGTGACACTGCTGTCCAGTGCCACAGTGTAAGTGCTCCCTATTGTAAATTGATATATTAATCAGTGGTTCCATGTTTGGCTATTTGGATTACTTGTCAGACCCTAGTCTAGTGCACTGAGTGTGCCCAGGGTGTGTAATTCCAAATGCTGCTGGTGGGCTTGCAGCACTGGTTGTGCCACCCACAGAAGCAGCCTTGTAAAATGTGTCTAAGGTCTGCCATTCCCGAGCCTGCATGCAGTCTGGTACTGTCATGCTGACTGGGCAAGTGCACCCACTTGCCTGTCCCTAAGCCTTCCCTTTTCTTCATATCAGTCACCCCTATGGTAGGCCCAAGGGCAGGGTGCATTGTAAGTATAAGGTAGGACAAGCCCTGATGTGTGTGGCATGTCCTAATAGTGAATTACAGCCATTTCCGTTTTTCACTATTGCAAGGCTACTTGTTCTCCATAGGCCAGAATGGGCTGTTAGAATTATTACATTTTATAATCCTAACTGACTCAGAGAACATGGTAGAAATTCGAGTTTAGTATGTCTGGACTCAGAATGATAAAATGCATATTTTAGTAAAGTTAGTTTTAACATTCTGTGTTTGCAAATAACACGTTTAGAAAGTAGGTATTTGCTTGTCTAACCTTTCAAACCTGCCTCTGCTAGGTTGTGTGTTCCTTTGTCTGTGTTTGTGAGTGACAGGGCTGGGGGATTCCAAGAGACAGGATGAGTCAGCCCGGTGGTGAATAAAGAGATCTGTATCTAGTTGTGAGGGAGGAGTTGCACCTGAACCTTGAATAGGGCTATGCCTGCATTCCACAATGCTGGCTCCACCTCCTGGGGAGCGGCTGATGTCTCTGCCCTGCACACTGAAAGAAGAGAAGGAGTCCTGTCAACAAAGTGCTCCAAGACTGTACTTGCCTTCCACAATGCTGGCTCCGCCTCCTGTGGGGCATCTGATGTTTCCGCCCTGCATTGTGAAAGGAAAGGAGAAGTCTGGTAAACAGAGTGCTTCAGAACTGGTTTGGACTGGGCAAAGGTCCCTCTCCCCTCAGAGAACAAAGGATTTTGGGGTATAAATATAGGGACCCCGATCCCATGAAATTAGATCACTTTGGACCACAAGAAGAAACCTTTACTGAGGAGAGCAACCTGAAGAAACTGAGGAGATTATATTCCCAAGCTGAAGTGCTGCTTAGGGGATTGGCCTGCAGTGGTTGCCTTACTGCCAAAGGAAGGAGTACTTTGCTTTCAACTTGTGAAGGATCTCCAAGGGCTTGGAAAAGAGCTTGCCTCCTGCTGAAGTCTCAGGGACAACAGACTTCAAACCCCAGCTCCCCAGAGTCTTGTGGAAGTGCCTGCTGCTGTTTTGGGCCTTCTTAGGAACTGCGTGTCGCAAGGAGCTGGAAGCGCAACGCAACTAGATCAAAGCGTGTCGCAACGAAGAGGACGCGTGTTGCCGTCGCTGCTGCCTGCTGTCGCACTTCTGAACAAGGGTGTCGCCGCTGGAGTTACCGCACTGCCCCGCATCGAGAGAAAAGTCTTGCAACAAGGACAAAGCGTGTCACCGCCGCTGTGCCTGCCGTGGGACTTCTGAACAAGTGTGTTGCTGCTGGAACTGTCACATTGCACCGCATCGAGGAAAGCCCCTCGCATCCCCGAGAAGCGTGCCGCCGTTGGAGCTGCTGCCGTCGCATTTCTGAACAAGGATGTCCCCGCTGTAGTTGTCGCATTGTGTGGAAGCTTCATGCATAGTGGAAGAAGAGTGTCGCAGTTGGAGCTGTTGCCATAGCACTTCTGAACAAGGGTGTCGCCGCTGCAGTCCACGCATCGAACCGAGAACTTCTCGCATACCCGGAGAAGTGTGCCGCATCTGGAAGACCTTCACGTCTTTATTTCTTTGCAGCTGAACTTTGCAGCATTTCCCTCGCTGCAACATTGCTTGTCTTGGAAGCGCAACGCAACATAAGGTACACTGACGCCAAGTGTCGCATCTTAAGAACTGAACTGAACTAAGCTAAATCTACCATCTTAAAGTAACAGTATTGTGTATTTTTGTCTTATGTTTTGAGGTAAATCTATATAAAGTATACTTATTTTTTTATATAAAACCTTGTGTGCTGTCCATCTGTAGTGTTGTCACTGGGTTACTGTATGTGGTCACAAATACTTTACACACTGCCTCATAGATAAGCCTGTCTGCTCGTGCCAAGCTACCAAGGGGGTGAGCAGGGGTTATTTTAGGAGTGTAATCCCCTTATCCTGACTAGAGGCAAGGGTTCCTATTTGTCACAAGTACCTACCTGTGCCAACTATAGCCCCCCAAATCTAACACCATGCATGTGGGAGTCCACCATGAACTGTTGTTAGGATAGTGGTAGAGACATTGAGCTAACATATACAAATGTTTTGGCCTTAGCAAATGGTTCTTATAGAGGCCTTACATTTATTGAGGCAAGAAGAGTAATTGAAACATTGGAGCAACAAAGCGGCTGAATTAGGCAGACTCCATTGCACGGTGGATGACTGCATTGAATTGAAGAGAGATTGATGATAGAATATGTTTCCGTAGTCATCTAAGAGGTCTATTTTTTAACCATAGTGCGCGTTCTGCAGTCTCCACTAACTGATAGAACGCGCCGACGCTCAGTCCCACGAATATTACACTTCAATTTTATGGTCCAGACCAAGACTCTGCCCACACCTAAAGGAGCATGGCCATCTAATATTATCAATCATCAATGTGCAAATCAATCATCAGTGTACAAAGGTAAGCTGGTGGCACAAACGTCCATGTGTGACTTAACGACTTCTGCTCCAAGATCTTTAATGGCCAGAAGCTTATATGTTACTATTTCCTGTGCCTAAACAGTTTCAAAATCGATGTCTTTATCAATGGAAACTTTGACAACTCTTTACATGCACTCAATATGCCACTTGAGCAGGGAAAGGGCCCCACGCCTATAAAGACTGGAAAAAAACTGGGTGAGTGTTTAAATCATGGTCTATTGTTCAGGGTTGCCAGAAAGAGAGGCTAGAGGGTTTCTTATGGCTCAGGCAATGTGCTTTTTCAGGCTTTGAGCTTCTGCTTCAAAATCTAATTATTGATTTATATAGCTAGGCTATCATTTTTCTTTTCTAAAGATGAGACATGGAACTAGATGGTGCAGGAAGCTATATATAAAATACGAGGCCATTCTATATATTTTGAATTGAATCAGGTGCTCATGCCCCCTGGCACAAACGGAAGTGGACCCTGCATGTAGTTTTTTTACCCGGGTCCCGAAAAACGTCTGAAAAACCTGGTACTGTTCACTGATATACTAACAGGAACCTGGGCATATGCAGTTTATTGAGAAATAATAATTCACTAGGGACTTATTGTAAAATTATAATTCTTAAGGCATCACATGTTGCACACAACATACCTAATGTATGGCTGGAAATACCAGCCTTTCAACTACCAACAGTTTTGAATGAATCTCGAGTTTTATATTGTACATAAAAAACTAAGAAACAGGATCTTAGTATTTCCCTGTTCTTAACAAAGCAAATAATAAAGGTGAATTAAAATGTTTTTATATGAAAAAATAAATAAAGAAAAATACATTGTTTGGAGCTGGGTACCACATTAAATTTTTTTCCACAGCTTCTTTTTTCATTTAATGTAAGAGGGGCTATGTCTCTTTTCATGGGGTGTCGATAGCATTTCGTCTGTGTCTACAATTGCACGGTCAATCAATCAATCAAGACATTTGTAGAGTGCACTACTTACCCGGAGGGTCTCAAGGCGCTTGGCTTGCCTTAGTCCAGTCGGTGGTGACGAGGGCCTGGGTGACAGTCTTCCTGGTCTCGGTGGGGATCCACCGGAAGATCTTCCGTAGCATGCGCAGGATGTTGAAGCACGAGAAGGAGACGGCGTTGACTTGTCTGGTCATGGCGAGGGAGGAGTCCAGGATAAAGCCCAGGTTGCGTAAGTGGTCTGTCGGTTTGGGTGCGGTGCCTAGGGCGGGGGGCCACCAGGAGTCGTCCCAGGCGGAGGGCGAGGAGCCCAGGATGAGGACTTCCGTCTTGTCTGAGTTCAGTTTCAGGCGGCTGGTCGTCATCCACTCGGCTACGTTTTTCATCCCTTTGTGAAGGTTGGCTCTGGCGGCGGCGGGGTCGTTGGTCAGGGAGAGGATCAGCTGGGTGTCATCAGCGTAGGAGATGATGTTGAGGTTGTGTTGGCGTGCGATGGCCGCGAGGGGGCTCATGTAGACGTTGAAGAGGGTGGGGCTCAGCGAGGATCCTTGAGGGACGCCGCAGATGACTTCGGTGGCCTCTGACTTGTACGGTGGTAGCCGGACTCTCTGTGTTCTTCCGTCGAGGAAGGAGATGATCCATTCCAGTGCCTTCTCCTGGGTTCCGACGTTGCTGAGGCGCTGCACTAGGGTGCGGTGGCAGACAGTGTTGAATGCCGCGGAGAGGTCTAGGAGGATGAGGGCCGCTGTTTCCCCGTTGTCCATCAGGGCTCGGATGTCATCGGTGGCAGCGATGAGGGCGGTCTCGGTACTGTGGTTGGCTCGGAAGCCAGACTGTGAGCGGTCGAGGGATCCATTCGTCTCGAGGAAGGCGGCCAGCTGTTTGTTGACGGTCTTCTCGATGACTTTGGCTGGAGACGGGAGGAGCGAGATGGGGCGGTAATTCTTGAGTTCGGTGGGGTCCACTGTAGGTTTCTTGAGTAGGGCGCTGAGTTCGGCGTGCTTCCAGCTCTCCGGGAAGGTGGCGGTGTCGAAGGAGGTGTTGATGATGTCCCGCAGGTGGGGTGCGATGACAGCGTCGGCCTTGTTGAAGACGTGGTGAGGGCAGGGGTCGGTTGGAGATCCGGAGTGGATGGAGTTCATCATGCGGACGATGTCTCCGGTGCTGATCGGAGTCCAGGCGCGGAGGGTGGTGGTGGGGGGCGGTGGTTCGGTCGTGGCGTGCGTCGGTTGAGTGCTGAAGCGGTTGTGTATGTCCGCGATCTTGTTGTGGAAGTAGGAGGCGAGGGAGTTGCCGAGGTCTTGCGATGGGGTGATGTCGTTGTTTCCGGCGTTGGGGTTGGAGAGCTCTTTCCCGATGTTGAAGAGTTCCTTGCAGTTGTGTGCGTTGTTGTCCAGCCGGTCCTTGAATGCAGTTTTCTTGGTGGCGCGGATCAGTTGGTGGTGCTTCCGGGTGGCAAGCTTGAGGGTGGTCATGTTGTCCGGTGTTGGTTCCCTTCTCCAGGCTTTCTCGAGGGCTCGGCAGTTCTTCTTGGAGCTCTTGAGTTTGTCGGTGAACCATGGGGCCTTCTTGCTGCCGGGTCTGCTGGGCGGGGTCCTCAGTGGGGCGAGTTCGTCCGCGCAGTTGCTGATCCACTTCGAGAGGTTGTCGGCGGCCTGGCTGGGGTTCGCTGAGCTGGCGGGAGGGTGCTGGCTCAGGGAAGCGGCGGCACCATCAGGAGGAAAAAAAGTATGGGACACCTGGAACATGCCATTTATAAGAGAGTTAGGGTCTGATTTAGCGTTTGACAGATGGTGCTCTGGTCGTCAGGGTGGTGGAGGACATCACCTCCTCCATCCTGCATCACCTCCACCATCCTGCATCACCTCCACCAACCTGCATCACCTCCACCATCCTGCAGCACCTCCACCACCTTGCATCGCCTCCACCATCCTGCATCGCCTCCACCATCCTGCATCACCTCCACCATCCTGCATCACCTCCACCATCCTGCAGCACCTCCACCACCCTGCATCGCCTCCACCATCCTGCATCACCTCCACCATCCTGCATCACCTCCACCATCCTGCATCACCTCCACCATCCTGCAGCACCTCCACCACCCTGCATCGCCTCCACCATCCTGCATCACCTCCACCATCCTGCATCACCGCAACCATCCTGTATCGCCTCCACCATCCTGCATCACCTCCACCATCCTGCATCACCTCCACCACCCTGCATCACCTCCACCATCCTGCATCACCTCCACCACCCTGCATCACCTCCACCATCCTGCATCACCTCAACCATCCTGCATCGCCTCCACCATCCTGCATCGCCTCCACCATCCTGCATCACCTCCACCATCCTGCAGCACCTCCACCATCCTGCAGCACCTCCACCACCCTGCATCACCTCCACCATCCTACATCACCTCCACCATCCTGCATCACCTCCACCATCCTGCATCCCCTCCACCATCCTGCATCCCCTCCACCACCCTGCATGACCTCCACCATCCTGCATCACCTCCACCATCCTGCATCACCTCCACCATCCTGCATCACCGCCACCATCCTGCATCACCTCCACCATCCTGCATCACCTCCACCATCCTGCCTCACCTCCACCATCCTGCATCACCTCCACCATCCTGCATCGCCTCCACCATCCTGCATCACCTCCACCATCCTGCATCGCCTCCACCATCCTGCATCCCCTCCACCATCCTGCAGCACCTCCACCACCCTGCATCACCTCCACCATCCTGCATCACCTCCACCATCCTGCATCACCTCCACCATCCTCCATCACCTCCACCATCCTGCATCACCTCCACCATCCTGCATCACCTCCACCATCCTGCCTCACCTCCACCATCCTGCACCTCCACCATCCTGCCTCACTTCCACCATCCTGCATCACCTCCACCATCCTGCATCGCCTTCACCATCCTGCATCACCTCCACCATCCTGCATCACCTCCACCATCCTGCATCACCTCCACCATCCTGCATCGCCTCCACCATCCTGCATCCCCTCCACCATCCTGCATCGCCTCCACCATCCTGCATCGCCTTCACCATCCTGCATCACCTCCACCATCCTGCATCACCTCCACCATCCTGCATCACCTCCACCATCCTGCATCGCCTCCACCATCCTGCATCCCCTCCACCATCCTGCATCGCCTCCACAATCCTGCATCGCCTCCACCATCCTGCCATCCATAAAAGTTAGAAATGACCACCAGCGCAGCAATCACTTCTGCACATTCAAAGGAGCTGCTGTCATGGCGGTTCAAACGTTTGGTAGATGCCTTTTGTCGCTTTTCACAACTTTTTTTTTAAACATAAATAAACTCCCAAAGTGAGAGTCTGCTTCAGAAAAAAAACACTAATGAACCCCACACCCTGGAGTTTTCTCCTAGGGTGTGGAGTTATACTTGTTTTTCTGCCCCTCGCTGCCAGGTTTTTCATGGCAGTGAAGGACTGAAAAAAACATTGCATCCTCCACCCTAAATAGGATGCATTGGCAAAAGGAGAGGATTTACTTAAAGGACTGGGGGGCATATTAGCAAGGGGAAGTATCGCCGCTTTTTCGGCGAATTGTGCCGAGAAAGCGGCGATACTTCTAGAGCCCTATCCACAAGGGCATTTTAACGCCTGGCACAAGCCCACTTTGCATGTCGGCGACAAACATCGCTAATGACATGCAAAGTGGGCGTTCCCACATCCAACCACATGTAAAATGTGGTTGGAGGTGGGAACACCCTATTACCAAGGCAGGCGTTGGGAGAGGCAGACCTGCGATAAACTTGTTTATAGCAGGTCTCCCAACGCCTGCTCTGACCAGGTGTTAGGGCATTGATAACATGGGGGTGTGGATCATAAAGCTGAATCCACCCCCCCCATATTATCAAGGCACACATTAGCGCATGAAAACAACGTTTGTTTTCATGGGCTAATGTGCCATATCGCTGACTATCGCCGGATTTCATTTCGCCTATGTGATGCGCATTGATAATTGCGCGCTATCACGGTGAAAAAATCTGGCGATAGCCGGCGATATGGGAATGTGCGTAGTGCGTTTTCTAACGCACTTCTAGGTAATATGCCCCTGAGTTTATTACCTTCGCAATACTACCTTGGGGATTAACATGAAATAATGCGTAGAAGAACATTGGGATTCTAAATAGAAAATTAGTTTAACTGAAGTTCTTGGATTTCATTTAAAGATGTTAACTACTCATGCATCAAGCTGATCACAGCTCACAGTGCTCGCATTTAAGGGGCTGTTTGTCATTTGATGGAAAACCTGTTTTGGGATTTAGTATTGGCACTCTGGGACAGAGGGTGTGCCTTGTTAGAACGCCCGAAAAGTACAAAAAGGATTGCTAACTTATACAAGTATTTCAAAGGAGTGCTGTGTAGAAACTTTATTTAAAAAAAGTGCTGCTCGCACAATTAATTATTGTAGAATGTCCAGCGAGGATGTTGCAACCAGGAATATTTTTGCACAGGAAGGCATACCCTCCCGCACAAAAACAGTAGTTCGAGACTTTTTCCTCTTTCTACGTGAGCTGCACAAAGAATCACACCTAGAAAGAGGAAAAATGAGAAGAAATAAGCATATTTCACCTTGTTACACCTTTCTTGGGAAGGCGTAACATTTTGACACATTCCCAGGTGGACTACTTTTAAAAATTCTGGGAATGCGCCAAAAATCATGGGTGGATGGGAAGGAACACGCAAGCTCAACGCATGGAAGGCCATCCCAGGGCGGACTAACGTGAAACAGCAACTTGCGCTACCTTGCATTACCCCAGATTTACCAAGCCAAACGGAGCCACACAAAGGGGCATATTACCAACGATTAGCGATATTTATCGCTAACATGCAAAGCGGGCCCCAAACCGCTCGCTATCACCTCAAAGCGACAGCTTGCTAATTGGGCGATAGTATTATCGCCGCTTAGCGGCCAAAAACGGCCGCTAAAGCGGCGAAAATAGCACATCGCCAGCATTGATAATATGCCCCATAATGCTTCTGCGTGGCATGGTAATTCTCATTTTAGAACTTGTGTTGGCCTTGGGTCACCTTGTGTGACGCAAGGACAAAGCAAGCCCTTGATAAGTCTGGCCCTGTGTTTTTCTCACAAGTCGCTGCCAGTGCAATTTTGCACTTGTGGTTAGCTATATAACTTCACAGCACTATTCCAGTCGTGCATGGCCGGTTCTGATCTCAAGGGTAACTAGATAACAGTAACTGAATGAAGAATATTACGTACATGAAAGGACCCAACTTAAGAACCAAGGAACTCATACTCCTCCCTGTATTCACAGGTGGTACACAGTTCAAAGTACCTCCCCTCAACTCAGCCGATATGCTAAGTCATGCAATGCCCATTCAATGCTAGGCCTCTCTGCTAGTAGTAATTAAAAAAGTATTCACTGCACTCTGAGAGCAATGTCAGTTTGTAAATTGTGCATTGGTGGTGGACTCTGAACAGCGACACACTTTCATCATTGGCTGATAAACCCCGAAGACGTCGCATTGTGTGTGTGTGTGAGTCCCCTCACCTTTGACCTGGCTTGGATTCCATCTGTCCTGCTGCATGCTGTAAGCCAACAATCCTTGCTCTTGTGATGGAACATGAAGTGATGCAGGCTACTCTGTAGCAATAGATCAGGAGTTCACACCTGGGCCACCAGGTGACATCCCTGGATTGTTTTGAGCAAAACTTTCGTATGGAAAATTGTACCTCGGAAAGAGAAACGGGTGACACTGGCATTTTATTGCAGTGCAGAATCAGTGACCTCAGAAGCACTTCTCACCGAGAAGGCGTGGGCCAGTGAAGCATTTGCCTGGCCAGAAGCCACGGCACATTTACGTGCCCTTTCTAGAATTGCTCTCTTTATTGTGTAACTGCCCTCCTGTTGTTGTTGACATGGCGGTATCTAAAGGTGTTTTATTTTCCATTGGAAAGAATGTAGGAAATGTTTGCCCTTCGCCTTATTGTCTTTTCTGGGCCAAGGTACATATTGACACATCTCTTGCTTGCGGCGTCGACCGGCCCACGTCAACTCTGGAGCGCACACAGGTTCCCTGTCTCCAGATAGCGCTTTTATCATCACCATATCAGTGTTTGGGACAGAGGCGTCCTGGAGATGCTACAGCAACGGGCAGTGAGAAAATATGGCAACGCCTTTGACTACTGGCTCCTCTCAAAGACATCGGGTTGTCTTGGGCAATTCCCTTTCTTGGTAAATTTTGAACAAACACAAAAGCAGGCTCATAGCTACTATTACTGCTGTAGGCAAAGTGCCACCCGCTCCCAAGAGGATGTGGGGTCCACCCCAAAAATCTTGGCCCTCAAAAACAAACCTTCTTCAATCGCCCTCCGCTCTCAGGAAACATTACACATGATCTTTGCTTCACTAAAGTGAAAAGGCACATAATACACACAAGTATGTCCGATCATTGCTCCCCTAAACACAACATACATGCATAAATGTAATTCATGACAAATTAATGACACTTGTTCCACTTGGCCCTTTCCGCAGGGTAATTCCTAAACTTCTTGCCTTTTTCCCTCCTCTTTTTGCTGAATTCGTGCAAAACTGCCCACGCTCTCTCCTCCACACAAGGCAAAATTGGTTTAAACTCAATTGGCATATTTAATTTACCAGGAAGTCCCTAGTAATGTGCCACTACATGTGCCCAGGGCTTGTAAGCACTGATTGTGCCACCCTCTTAAGTAGCCCTGTAAACATGTCTCAGGCCTGCCATTGCAGCCTGTGTTTGCGCAGTTTTTTTTTTATTTCTGTACTTTTTTATTGAAAAAAAAGATATATTTATGGTGTCTGCTAAGAGATGAAAATGAAGATGTGAATAAGGTATTCCTTTTAGAGCTTATGCATTTTGCGCTGTACCACAGCTATTTCCAATGGCAGGAAAGAGTCTATGATCAGTGCAACGGTACGTCCATGGGATTTGCCGGGGCACCATCGTATGCAAACATCTTTATGTCAAAGTTTGAACTGCAACACATCCTTGAAAATCCTGAATGGACAAGTCATCTAATCCTATTTAAAAGATATATTGATGACATATTCATCATATGGAAAGGGGATAAAGCAAGGTTGCAAAGAAACATTGAGATATTGAACCTGCATCATGAACGAATTAAGTTCACCCACACCATTGAAAAACAACAGATAGCATTTCTGGACGTTCTAGTTACCCTGGAGAACAATAAGATAATCACAAAAGTGTATACGAAGAAAACAGACAAGAATGCCTGCCTACTGTTCGAGAGTTTCCACCAAGAAGCATTAAAAAAACATCTACCTGTATCTTAGTTCATCAGATTTTTTTTTTGTCCTCATAAATGCCACCAGAAAATATCAGCTCTAGATGGGCTTTCTCCGGGCCACTAGCACAAACCAATATGTTCCGCCCTGGAGTCTGTGGATAGCCTACGGAGGTCACCCAGAGGTAGGTCGTCTCCTGATCCCACTCCCATTATCGGTGTATCTTGCCTCTTTGGGAGGACAGGACCACTAAACCTCTAGCATAATCATTGGACTTATTGTGTGTTATCTCTCAGACCATGCTTTTAATGGAGACCAGATCTTAGCGACGCTTTCCCCGCCACACAACATGTCTAAGCGCCTAACAGCCATGATGTTCCTTAGGCAGTCTGCGAATCTGGGGGGATTTACGGACTTCCACTCCCTGCAAATCTCCCTTCTTGCAATAACAATAACATAAAAGATAAACTGTGAAGTACTATTTCTAATGTCATAGTCCTGGGGAAGGCCGAGAAGAATCAGTCTGGGACTGCAGATGATCGATACTTGCACCAACTCCTCTAAGAACTCACACACCTGTCTCCAGTAACTCGTAATTTCTGGGCAGTCTACAAACATATGCCTGTCATCCGCAGCGGGGAGCCTGCATCTTGGACAGTACTATTCTTCTGCTGAGATCTTGGATAATTTTGCTGGAGTCCAGTACACTCTATATGCCGTAAACAGGTGATTCCTCCTAAGGTTGGATGGTTTTATGATTTTTTGTGAGAGTGTAAATGCATCTGTCCAAACCTTCAACATGTTTACAGGATTCTGAATTGGGGAATTATCCCAAAGCTTAGCAATTTCAGCTTCCAGATTATCTTTCGCTCCCACTAATGTGTTATACCAAAATGCAATCTCTCCCTCCAGCCTCTCCTACTAATAGTTCCCAGGATTAGGGTCTCCTCATATTTTGCCCAGCGCTGTCGCCCCACCAAGAAGACAACTGGTAGAATTTAAATCTTGTAATGGAGCCTTCTGTTAAATTCGATAAGGATTCCCAGTCTAGAAGTATCGAGTTATTACACAGGTCCCCCCATTTCTTAAAGCCTGCTGCTCTCAGTGGGAGAGCCAGCCGATCTAATAGACAATCAGGGGTACCCGGAGAGTCCCATATTGGGGCCTGAGAATGATAGTAGGGAATCTCCATAATTTTACGTATTGATTGCCAAGTATTGAGTGCTGCCTGTAAGAGTTTTAGGCGGACCTTTTTAAAAAACTTCTGGTCCCCAAATTTATATAAGAAAAAATCTAAGCCTTGTGGCAGGTCCGATAACATAGCCTGAAAGAGGCGACCATGCGATGAAGAGTCCAACTTATTTGCCAAGAGTCTAAAGTTCTTAAACTGGAAAGCATAACAATAGAAAAGTAAATCAGGGAGAGCCAGCCCGCCTAGTTTCAATCCCCTTCTCAATTTCCTCCTGGCAATCCTGGGGGACTTAGTGGCCCAAATGAAAGAACAGATCCTCCCTTGAAGGTTAGAAATATCCTTTTTATTAAAATTAAGAGGAATGGAGTTAAATAAAAAGGTGATTTTAGGCAGGATTATCATTTTGACTAGGTTCACTCTACCGTAGATGTTAAGAGGTAAAGTGTTCCATCTAGTCAGCAGCTTCCTTACCTCCTTTACTACCGTTTGCCAACTAGTTTTTGAAACCTCCTCTAATTTATGGGTGAGGTATATTCCCAAGTATCTAATTTTTTGTTTAGCTTGTGGTATCGGGCCAGGTTGTTCCAGCTCATTATATCAGTTTTATCTTTGTTGATTCTGTACCCCAACACTTTACCAAAATCTTCAGCCAATTCAAATAACCTGGTAATAGCCTCAACAGGATTGGTTGTGTAAAGAAGAAGGTTGTCCGCGTATAATGCTGTCTTCAGTACCAAGTCCCCCATTTTAAATGGAGTGATTACTGGGTCTGATCTCAAGGAGCAGACAAAGGGCTCAATATAAATATCAAAAAGGAGGGGAGACAGAGGACAACCCTGCCTTGTTCCCCTTGAAATATTCAACCATTTGGTCAAGCTACCGTTAACCAGTACTTTGGCCCGGGGACTCCTATTTAGGGGGTCATTACGATGGAGGATTTTCCGCATCCTCCGGGCCGGCGTAAGCCACCGCCGGGCCGGAGGATGCGGAAAATCCTCTGCGGACCCACCAGGACCCACCGCCACATTAGGATGGCTGGTGGGTCATGGTTTAGGTCCGCAGCTTTTCCACCGCGGCTGGCTTACAACCGCGGCGGAAAAGCACTAAAATGGTGAAGGTGTCTCTTAGACACCGTCAGCCAGATTAGGATGTGCTTGGGAACATGCTTTTCCGCGGCGGCTTTTCCGCCGTGGAAAAGCATGTGTAACTGCACTGCGGGGGCCCGTTGCGGGCCCCCTAGGTGTAGTGGGGGGTGCACATGGGGGGTACCTATGGTACCCCCCTGCATTTGCGTGTACAATGCAGCAGGCACCGCGCGGTGCCTGCCGCTTTGTGCACGCAAATGCTGTGCATGCTTTTTTAACATTGCTGCGGGTGCAGCTTGAAGCTCCACCCGCCGCAATGTTAAAATAGAGGATGTGACCGCCACCCAGGCGGTCACATCCTAATCTGCACAGAGGAAACGCCGCAGCCCATGCGGACGTTCCCTCATGCTCGGGGGTCGCGGACGGACTCAAGTCCGTCCGCGATCGTAATGACCCCCATAGTGTCTCAACCCCTTTAATGAATGTAGCTGGGAACCCAAACTTAGCCATAGTTTTCCATAAAAATCGCCAGTTGACCTGGTCAAATGCCTTTGCTGCATCAATCACAACAGTGGCAAGCATCAGTCCCCTCCCTATTGCTGTATCTATTGCACCAACAACTTGAAAGGTAAGTTCATTAAGTTGACGGCCTGGTATGAACCCCCTCTGATCTGGATGAATTATGGACTTGATTACTTTCGCCAATCTAGATGTTAGTATGCCGGAGTAAATTTTTAAATCTGAATTAAGAAGGGAAATAGGCCTGTATGGCTCGATTTTTTTAGGATCTTTATTCGGTTTTGCTATCAAGGTAATGGTAGCTTCCGACCAAGAGGCTGGAATATGCTGCCCCTGGATGAATATTTTGGTAAAGAGTGCCAGTAGTGGGGCTAGGATCTCCTCCAAATTGTCAATATACACCTCCGTCGGAGGTCCATCTGGACCGGGGGCCTTGTTTCTAGACATCTTTTTCAACTGGGCCCGTATTTCCCCTTCCGTTATCTCAGTGACTAAAGAAGCTTTATCAGAGTCGCTCAACTGGGGAAAGTCCCTCAGAACCCACCACTGCTCCAACTCTTCTAGCCCATGTCCGCTATCCTCCTGATATAATTCCTCCATAAAATCTCTAGCCTCTCTCCTGATCTCAACATCCTCTTTTAGGAGCATCCCCGAATCTCGCTGGATTAATGAGCTAATATTGTTCCTGCTCCTCTCAGCCCTAGCCTTCCAATCCAGGAGGGAACCACACTTCTCTCCATATTCAAAGTTCCAAAGCTTACTAACTTCCCATCTATCCGTAATTATCTTATCGGCTCGTGCTTTAAAGCCTACCTGCCGCTCTAGAAGTTCTTTTTCGAGTGCCGGAATCCTTCCTCTATCCTCCGAAACCGCTAACTGTAGTTGTTGTTCCTTTATCAGATCCAGATCAAGAATATCTTTTTCTTTCCTGAATTTTCTTTTCAGCACCATCTGTGAGCCAAGGATACCTCTTAAATAGGATATAAGTGTTTCCCAAACTATTTGATCTGAGGCTGTACCACTATTAAATAGGAAAAACACCTCTCCTTGATTTTAGTTTTGATTTCTTCATCTAAAAGAATTGTTCTGTCTAGGGTCCACCTAAACTCTAGAGGCCTAATCTTAAAGTTGATTTTTAGCTCAACAGCAGAGTGGTCTGACCGACCTGCTGGAATGTATGTGATTGAATCAATATCATGGAGGAATACTTGATCTAAGAAAAAAAGGTCAATTCTGGAGTATTGTCTATACTTTTTACTGTAGAAGGAATATTCTCTAAGGGTACCATGCTTAACTCTTCAGGCGTCCTGTAAAGTAAAATCCTTAATAATATTCTTCAGGGCTAAAAGGGATTTATTTGGGGAATTATATTTAGTTTTAGAGGTACAGTCCAGCTTGGTGTCTAATATAAGGTTAAAATCGCCCCCTAATATAACTGGGACTGTGTGCTGTGTCATGTACTCCTCTAACTTTCGAAGAAAGCTAGGGTTGTCTTCGTTTGGACCATAGTAAACAGCACACAGGAAGGTGGAGCTACCAATAGAGAGGACTGCCGCCAACCATCGCCCGGACTGATCGGTTCCCCAATTCTGGACCCTGATCCCCTTATTAGCACAGAGAATTATTGCTACTCCCCTGGTAGAGCCCTTTTGTTTAGAACAGAGAACTTCCTGTACCCAGCTAAGTTTTGCAAACACTTGGCAGCACATTCCGCCTCTAAATGGGTTTCTTGTAAAAGGTATACATGGGCCTCAATATTTTTTAAAAATTTGCACACCCTTAAGTGCTTCTTCCGGTCCCCTATACCATTCAGATTCCAGGAAAGGAATTTACTACTGGTTGCCATATTAGAAGCCATTATCTTGTACAACTACACCAGTAACCAGCAGTGGCCAGCATTCACTTTCTAACCTAACAACATAAGAACTTATGGCATATGAGGACATTTTTATGTTTTTTTCACCCCCCCCCCCCACCCCCACGACGCCCCCCCCCCAAGGAACCCACCCAACATGTCAGGCGTGAGCACGCCTTAGGGGGCTCCGCACTCCATAAACACCACCTAACGTGAACATTTTTCTTTTCCCTACCGATTGACATATTATTTTATATATATATATATATTTTTTTTTTTTCTTTTACACCAGTGGTAAAAAAGGATCTATACGGTCTTATATCTAATCTACTAACTATATGTGTGTGGGTGCACCAATATACATTTATATTTAACTACCTCAGATTCATGGAGGTGGAATGTACTATTCGGTTATCCCTCTTTTTTTTTTTACTTCTATATTTTACTTTTTTTTCTTAGTTACTTGAAACTGATTTTTTACTTAAGACTAGCTATTTCCTCATTTTTAATAGCAACTCGTCCACCTCCTCCGGGTGGTTACAGCTATACATCTTGTTGTTCCACATAATCTTTAGTAAGGCAGGGAAATTCATTTGAACTTGAGCTCCCAGAGAACGAAGTTCTGGCATTCTAGAGCCCAACTCCCACTGTCTTTGAGCTGTCTTCCCCATATGTCAGATCTGATTTGATAGGGGTTAGCACGATAGTGGAGAGAAGGACGTGCAAGACATCTGCTGAGAATAAGTTCCTTAACACTGTAGGTTTGAAAGTAGACCAAGATCTTCCTTGGTGCCTTGCGATCCGGATGTAGTCTAAAGGGGTCTCTATGCACCCTCTGAATTTCCGCCTCTAGGTCGATGTCCAGCCGATCTTTCAATACACCTTCCCGTAGTAGCCTACAGACAAACCCCTTGATGTCCTCAACTTCCTCTCCTTCTGGTATTTTAAGGATTCTTAGGTTATTCGCCGACTTTGTGTTTACAGTCTCTCCATGTCCATCATAAGTGTTCGATTTTGTGCCTTGAGAGCATCAATATCCTTAGAGTTCCCTGTGGTTATTTCTGAGATTGAAGTAACTTTACTCTCCAACAAACTAGTTCGAGCCGCTATTCCCTCCAGCTTAGCCTCAAGTGCGCCAAATCTGTAGTGTAACCCTTTTGGTTGCTCTCAGAAATCACAAACTTTTCCAGTAAATCCTCCCTCAGTGTTTGAAATAGGAAGCAAGTCTATCCCTCTCGTCCTCAACCACAGCTGACACCTTGTTAATGGGTGAGGCAGGGTTCTGGGTAAAGAGATTACTCAGGGTGGGGGATTGAAGTGGAGGTTCAGTTAAAGTTGCTTGGGGAGTCTGAGGGATGGGGTGGGCCACGGAACTCAATGGGATTTAGAAAAGGGGGTGGTGATGAACAGAGTGTCTGAGTTAAACAGACCACTCTTACCCAGTCCAAAGATCAGGGCTTGATCCATCACCGTTATTTATCTCACTGCCCCATCCCAGCTCAGAACCTGGCTATATGCAAATCAGTCTGTCCCTGGCCCAGTGCATCATGGGAACAGGGCAGACTAAACTACCAAGCCAATTCTTCACCAGAAAGGAGACAAGCTACCGGGGACCGGTTTCTGGCATTTCAGCCTTCTTCGGCCCGGCTTGCTTGAATCCTGATGGAGCAGTGAGAAAGGGACTCATGTCTGAGTATACCCTGCCACACCTATAGTGGCCAAAAACGATTTAGAAAAGGGGGTAGTGATGAACAGAGTGTCTGAGTTAAACAGACCACTCTTACCCAGTCCAAAGATCAGGGCTTGATCCATCACCGTTATTTATCTCACTGCCCCATCCCAGCTCAGAACCTGGCTATATGCAAATCAGTTTGTCCCTGGCCCAGTGCATCATGGGAACAGGGCAGACTAAACTACCAAGCCAATTCTTCACCAGAAAGGAGACAAGCTACCGGGGACCGGTTTCTGGCATTTCAGCCTTCTTCGGCCCGGCTTGCTTGAATCCTGATGGAGCAGTGAGAAAGGGACTCATGTCTGAGTATACCCTGCCACACCTATAGTGGCCAAAAACGATTTAGAAAAGGGGGTGGTGATGAACAGAGTGTCTGAGTTAAACAGACCACTCTTACCCAGTCCTTAGATCAGGGCTTGATCCATCACCGTTATTTATCTCACTGCCCCATCCCAGCTCAGAACCTGGCTATATGCAAATCAGTCTGTCCCTGGCCCAGTGCATCATGGGAACAGGGCAGACTAAACTACCAAGCCAATTCTTCACCAGAAAGGAGACAAGCTACCGGGGACCGGTTTCTGGCATTTCAGCCTTCTTCGGCCCGGCTTGCTTGAATCCTGATGGAGCAGTGAGAAAGGGACTCATGTCTGAGTATACCCTGCCACACCTATAGTGGTTAAAAACGATTTAGAAAAGGGGGTGGTGATGAACAGAGTGTCTGAGTTAAACAGACCACTCTTACCCAGTCCAAAGATCAGGGCTTGATCCATCACCGTTATTTATCTCACTGCCCCATCCCAGCTCAGAACCTGGCTATATGCAAATCAGTCTGTCCCTGGCCCAGTGCATCATGGGAACAGGGCAGACTAAACTACCAAGCCAATTCTTCACCAGAAAGGAGACAAGCTACCGGGGACCGGTTTCTGGCATTTCAGCCTTCTTCGGCCCGGCTTGCTTGAATCCTGATGGAGCAGTGAGAAAGGGACTCATGTCTGAGTATACCCTGCCACACCTATAGTGGCCAAAAACGATTTAGAAAAGGGGGTGGTGATGAACAGAGTGTCTGAGTTAAACAGACCACTCTTACCCAGTCCAAAGATCAGGGCTTGATCCATCACCGTTATTTATCTCACTGCCCCATCCCAGCTCAGAACCTGGCTATATGCAAATCAGTCTGTCCCTGGCCCAGTGCATCATGGGAACAGGGCAGACTAAACTACCAAGCCAATTCTTCACCAGAAAGGAGACAAGCTACCGGGGACCGGTTTCTGGCATTTCAGCCTTCTTCGGAACTCAATGGGGCCAGGGCAGTTGAAGGAACAGGAGCTGAACTTGGAGAAGCTAGTACAGCAGAAGGCCCCTGTGCTACTAGTGCTACTAGTGAAGAAGAGGAGGACATCTGAAAACTTGGCTTGTTACTGTTATCAGGGCTGAGGTGTGCCTCTGTACCCTCCTCATTAAGGACCGACTCAAGTGCAGCATACTTATTCCTCAATGGCAAGATCTGGAAAGCAGCCTCTTTGTCTTTGTCTAATTGAAATATGGTCCCAGACCCTACTACTCCTTCCTCTCCTACCGCTTCCGCCTCTGTGTGTACGCCTACTGTTTTTACATCAGATTGAAACGTATAACCTCTGACTCAATTGACCTAACTGAGTCCATAAAGAAGCAAGCACTAAAATACAAAGAACGTGTTACCCACCAGACATCATAGATGAATCTATTGCTAGAGTAAATGTAAATGTAAATGTATTGGCATTTATATAGCGCACTACTTACCCGTAGGGTCCCAAGGCGCTTCGACCGCTGCGAAACCCTTCCTGGCTTCCCTGAGAGATGGTCCCTTAATGGGTATCTCCAGGGTGAGACCAGGCATCCCTGGCGGTCTGGTGGGGCCGTTAGTGAAGATGAGGCAAGCTAATGCCCAGAGTTGCCGAGTGTGATCGCTGATCAGAGTGGGCACCGAGGCGAGAGAATTATCGAGTCCGCTGACCCTGGTCCAGAAACCTGCCGCGCCGGGAATCGAACCCTGGTCCCTCGATTGTCTCCTAAAACACCTGCCACTGAAAATAAAACAGTTTGTGTTCTAAAATTTTCAACTCAAGCCCAAAAAGTCAAGAGTATAATCAAGAACCACTGGCCATTATTTACCATGGAACCAGACTTACAAGGATTATTCAACAGTCACATAACATTCGCATTTCAAAGATCGAAAAATCTTTAAAAATTACTTAATCGTAGAATGATCAAAGATAAAGCTTACAAAGGAATGAACAAATGCGAAAATTGCGTGCACTGCAATAATGTTATGACAGGAAGAAAATATCGCTACGTCATTCAAGTACTTGTGACACTAAAAATATCCAGAAAATAGCTGGTCTTAAAATTGGAGCAAAGAAAAGCAAACATGTAGGGCATCATTTCAGAGGTTTTGGTGCTACACAGCACAGCAAAGAATATTGCTGCGCTGCCCTGCACCTAAACAAAAGATCAGGAATGCGCACCACAATGATGACGGCTGATTAGCCAGAAACAGGTCCCATGATGCTTGTTTCCGGTCCAGGGAAGACATGGCTTGGCAGTTCAGGCTGGACTGTTCCCATGAGGCACAGGGTCAGACTGATTTGCATTTGGCCATGTCTAAACTGAGGTGGGGGAGTGAGCTAAAAAATGATGATGGACTAAACCCAGATCAGTTGACTGGGAGTGTGTGTTTTATTTGCTCTAACGCTCAGGCCATCATCCCCTTTGGTATCGCTTTGTTCGCCCTAAGTTGGCAGGGTATGCCCAGAAGTGAGTTCCTTGCTCACTTTGCCGCTGGATTCAAGCTAGCCTGGCTGATGACCGCTGATTAAACAGAAACCAGTCCCAGGATGCTTGTTTCCCGTTCAGGGAAGACATGGCTTGGCGGTTCAGGCTGGACTGTTCCCATGAGGCACAGGGTCAGATTGATTTGCATATGGCCATGTCTGAACTGATAATGATGGAGTAAACCCAGATCAGTTGACTGGGGGGTGTGTTTGATTTGCTCAAACACTCCGTCCATCATCACCTTTGGGACCACAATAAGATAAGGCACAGTTCTGGGCCTCATTAATGAAAAGTGTTGCATCGCTGCAACAAAACAGTGTTGCAACACTTTTCATTGCACCCTCCTTGCGACACCATGGGTGCGCCGTATTTACAGTGTGGCACTCAATGTTGCAAGGATTTACAGCTATGTCAGTATTGTTGACGTATCTGTCAGCGCTAAAGTCACACAACAGTGCAATTCTTTCGCAAGCATGATGCAACATCAGCAATGTATGGGGCAGGCCTATCCCTATGGCACTGCAGCCCACTTACACCCACAATGTGAGGCAGGCGTACGGTTTTGACAGTGTTGCAGTGAAATGTCATAGATTTCACTGCGCCACTCCTACGAGGCTGTGATGCGTGGGAACATCCGTCCTCCATATATCCTACCTGACGCAGGTATAATGTGGCTTTCGGGTTCATACGGTCACGCATATGCCTAGATGCATCACTTCTATACAGAGTCTATTTAGGTATCCAGGGTGTCTGTTGTCACCTTCCCTGGCGGCCAGCGACCCCCAGATGCTCAGTCCTCCGGCATGGCATTGCTGCCAGGGTTTCGGCACAGTTGGAGCTCCCTCTGGGGGATTTGCGTTCTGCGGAGATGGAATCTGTAAGCGTTGGCGGAGTGATGGTGCTGAGGTAGTTGCCAAAAAGTTCTTTGATGGCCTTGATCCATCTGCGGCTGCAGGGGTCGATGATGGCGGTGGTGTACAGTGGACGTGGTAAAGGAGTGATGTATACTATGATGGTCGGTCCAGGAGAGTTCAGGGGTGTGGCTGTGGTTGAAATTCCCGCTGTCAGAGAAGAAGGGTCGAGCATGTTTCTGGCTATGTGGGTCGATCCAGTGACTAGCTGTTTGGGTCCGATGTTGGTGAGGTACGCCAGGAGGGTGGTGGTGTTCTGGTCACTGGGGTTGTCCAGGTGGAAGTTGAGGTGTCTGAGTAGGATGTAGTCAGTGGATGGGAGAGACTGTGGGGCGATGAGGTCTACAATGGCATCAGTGAATGGGGGTTCATGGGCCGGGGGGCCTGTAGACAAGGGTGGCACGGAGTGTGGGGTTAGGGTTGGTCCGTATCTGGCAGTGGGGGTGTTCCATGGTAGCCGTCGGGTCATTAGAGTGTGTGGTCAGTCGGAGTGTGCTATTTTAGACAATGGCAATTCCTCCTCCTGGGTGCTCGGGTTTGTCCATGCGGGCGAATTTGTAGCCATCGTGGATGGTGATGGCAATGTCCGGTCCGGAGCAGCTGTTGGTCCAGGTTTCTGTGAACAAGGTGGTGTCTGAGGAGGTGGCGTCGAGGAGGTCCCAGATTTACGTTGCATGTTTGTGGAGGGACCGCACGTTGAGGAGGATGCAGTTGAGCCAGTTGGCTGCACTGTTGTTCGGCTGAGCTGCAGGAGGAGCTGGTGTGCGGATGTGGCAGAAGGTGTGTTTTCAGTTTCGGCAGGCGCAGGGTGCCAGGGAATTCTACAGTGATGATAGATGGCAGGCGGTGTGGCTGATGGCGAGGAAGGTGCTGGTGGTGTAGTGGTGGAGTGTCAAAGAGGAAGGGTCCTTGATGCTGGGCGTGGTCCAGGGGCAGACGGATGCAGAAAAGCTTGCCTTTGGTGCACCAGTGGTATGCCCGCTGCCAATGGCCGCACAGCGGCAACCATTAAGCAGTGCTGCGGGGGGGGACTGGACAGCTGGGAGGTGGCAAACACGGGAAAAGACACTGGAGGGGTGGGAACGCCGGGGGAGAGTGGGGATTGCAAATATATATATTTTTTAAATCTTACCTAGAGGCCACGTCCTGCATCTTCAGTGCTCCTGCTCTCCTGCGTCTGCTTCCAGGAACAGGAAGCAAGCAGCAAGGCTCCCTTCCCTAAGCCAATCACAACGCTGCAATACGGCATTGTGATTGTTCTTGAGTACTGTGACAAGGCGTTCAGCCATGGGCCTAAGGCCTGGGCATGTTCTCCGTGCAGGCTGCAATGCAGCCTGCGTTGTGAACAGGGAAGTGCGCATGACTGCTTTGGGCGGCCTGACCAAACAGTCACTGCACACTTGAGTGGGCATACCACTCTGCCCCTGCCCCGTGAGTACAGCAGCCCCACCAACCCTTCCGCCCGCAAAGGAAACATAGCATAAGAATAAAAAAAGATATCATCATTTTATGTTTCCTCTTTTTGCACTGCTTGAAAGCAGTGGGGCGAAGCTCTTCCGCCATAGCGGGGGAGCCGCCACTGGGGGTGTGTCACCCACAGGCGCTAGGCCTGGGCCCGACTCGACCCCCGAGCCTCCTCCGCTACGTGTCACAGATTTTCCTCACCTGGACATTAACACTGTAGCACAATCCGCTGCACTCTCTCCAAATCTGTGACTCAGACAGCAGGAGGCTCAGCCAGGCAAGATTTCCTAAGCCTGAATACAGCAGTCGCCGCCAAGTCCACTGGGGAACCTCCCGATGCAGGTGATGCAACAGGGCCCCCTTAAGCATGAAGTTGCAGCGATCCCGCCACACAAGTTTGACGCAGCTCAGGGGCCTCATCCTCAACAGAGTCCGGCCAGCACATCATCCTCCGGCATGTGATGCAGAGAGACGCAGCCCACTATTTGTAATCATATCAGTGCACACCGGTGTAGTGGTGGCACATGGTATGCGATGCAGACCTCCCTACATTGGTGCACAGGAGCGCCTCTACTATTCACAGCTCCAGGCGGTCTTCTCACACAGTTTAGCAAAGTGTCTCCATGTGACCTGGTAAACTTCACCACCAGGTAAGGGCGATCGCCAATGCCTCAATTTTTACCACCATGGCCCACCAAGTCACATCACCTCCGCATCCCACTTCGGGTCCCAGACGCAGGCACAGCAAGGCTTCTGGGCCCCAGGAACTGTCTGCGCTTTCAAGGTTTTGGCTGCCATGGTGTTGCAAGGAGGTCGCTATGAAAAGTGATGCATCATATGTTTTCCCCAGCGATGCGCCTATTTTCATATATGTAGCCCCTATTCTGCATTTCCCCTTACACTGGGACTCTGGCTGGTCATCCTGGCTGTTGCGGTGTTTGGGGAGGTTGTTGATCTGTGCTGCACTTGTCCCTGGCTGCTCCATTCTGCATTCCATTGTTTTTCTTGAAGTTCTACGGACGTTCTGCTGACTAACCAGAGTTTTGTGCCTGCAAATTGGCCCTTGGTCAGTTTTCGCACGCTAATGTCAGAATTTGTATCGCATTCACGCTAGTGTTAGCAGCAGTTTTCACAGTGGCTACCTGAAACTATTGTTGCTTATCAGGAGGGGGGGAGAAGGAAGTGTACGCTATCCTCTCAGCTTCCTTGGTTATAATGTACAAAAATCGATGGGGGAAGGGATCACTTGCCCTCAGTAACCTGGGTTTTAGTTCTCCTATTCGGTTTCGGCTGCAATTAAAAAACCCTCATTCCCGTACCAAGGCTCGCTAGGCAGTATATCTTGGTTCTCCGCCTTGTTGTTATTAGCAACGTGATAGCATCATCATCAGGTTTAATTGTATGCTTCCTCCACCAGGAGGTAAACCACTGGTTAGTACAGTAGTGAATCAGTTATCAAAAAGGATGTCAGATTAAAAAGGCTTCTTAACCATTTAGGTAAGTTTTATCGGTGTTTGGAAAGAAAGCCTGGTTAAAAGAGTTGGCGTGCGTAGGAATCTGAGTTATGGGGCTTCCATAAAAAGGTCGACAGGTTGCCCAGGGGGTCAAGTTGGCTTTCTTCAGGACCTAGTGTCTCTATTTGAAGAATAGAGAGAAAATAGAAAACGTGTATTGACCTTGAGTGTCAGGTCTGATTCATAGAATAATTATTTTAGAAATGAGAAAGGCATTTAAGTACCTGTAGAAATTCAGAGAAAACAGACAATACAAACACATATTGATTGCGCTAGTACGCAATCTGTGGGATGCTGGTGTGCTAAAATACACGGAATAAGAAACATAAAAATGGCAAGTCTTTTTTACAAGGCAAAATATCTCTCGTTCCCATTGTGGCAAAACTTACTCTCAGTAATAAGACAGGTGATGTCCTTAATGTGTGGGATAATTTTTTACAGAAACAACGGAATGCGTCAAGGTCGTATCCAGTTAGGCCCCTGGTCAGTAATGCTAATGTGCCCAGATTTAATACACAAGCAGAATGCTCGCAGCGGTGTATGCAATGTATCGGTGAAAAGACAGGATGTGTCATTATCTTTGTTCGCGTGTAACAGTGTGTTAACTGCGTATGCCAAATTGAGCAGAATATCACCCATGGTGGAAGCGTTATGCTTTTGACCTCGTAAGAGCCCGCTAGTCAAACTGCCACGTGTGCGCCTCATCAACAGATCATAAACACACGTGTTGGTGATATTAATGCTCTGTGGAGATAAAAATTATCCACTGTTTATTTGCCCCATGTAAGCGGCTTTTAAAGGTTTTAGAAAGCTCGGTACGTATGTGTGGCTTTTATAGTTGACAAAACTCGGTGTACGTTATGCCGTTTAAATAAATGCCCGATTGCGAAATGTGCACTCGTGTCTAGAAATCACCCCGTCTGTATGTACGTTCTTTCATACCTTTCAGGAGAAGAGCTATCGCCTCTTCGGGCGTGCTGAGGGAGGACCTGCTGTCAAAAGGGAGACATATGTACAAGCCTTAATACACACAGTTCCCCAGTAATACGTTACGGTTGTGGTGGGTGGAAGACGTCCATCTTGGCATTCATGCTACCTCCTTCGCAGATGCTTGTGCTGTCTCTGCCTCTCAGACCCCGGAAACAGTGGCTGCTGTGTTTCCTGTCTTAAAAAGGTCAATGTTTGCTAGACACAGAGGACAGACTCAGTGGAAATTCATTGTTTTGCTAAAACACGAACTCAGAGGCTGATGTTATAATGAGGTTAAGGATGATTTCCAGCAGTGGCTGCTATGTTTCCTGTCTTAAAAAAGGGTCAATGTTTGCTAGACACAGAGGACAGACTTCAGTGGAAATTCACTATTTTACTAAAACACAAATTTAGAGGCTGATATGATAATAGGGTTAATGATAATTTTGAACTGAGTTATCTGATCTTCAAATCGTTTTTGTTGTAGACGGTCAATAATTGGAGTTAGGTGACAACCTTATGGAACAGGGATATGTCTGAGGACATTCATTATTCAGATTAAAAACTCATAATGGGTATTTAGGGGAGTATACTGGTACCTCAGTCTTAAATGCCCAATATGGTGGTTGAAAAAAGTCCTTATTTATGCATTTAAGGGTGATTTGGGATTCTATAAGGGTCATATTTTCATTTAGGATGTCATGCTGTTTAGTTACTCAGGCTGAGCCACGGAATATTGTTATTTAGCCCAGTTACATTTGTTTTTAGGCGTTAGACCCATCTTTGTTCCTTTTCAAAAAGGATTCTTTCAGCATTGTGATTCTTGGTAGGCAGGGTTTCTAGGATCACCCATTTTCGGTCTTTAACTGTATGTTTCTTCTCAATGAAATGGTTGCTCATTTTGGTTGTATTGCGTTGGCACTTGGCATTACTTCGGTGTTCTACAAATCTTTGTTTTGCCTTTCGACAGGTCATCCCGATGTAGCGCAAATAGCAGGGACAGGTAATCATGTAGATCACATGTGTAGTGTTACAGTTTGCATGACTCCTAATCGTCTATTTGAGGTCAGGAAGTAGCTGTAGTTGTTTGGCTGCTGTTGTCAGGTCGCATACGGAACATGCGCCGCATGGGTAGCGTCCCATCATTGGTGAAATGTTCCATAACTGGGCGGTAGGTTTATTCCTCCTGATTGGTGTTGGTCTAGTGTGGACCAAAATGTCTTTACGGTTCCATGTTCTTTTCTTAGCGAACCTCGGTTTGGGCCAACTGATTGACCCTGATGTAATGATCCTCCAGTTTTTATTGACAATAATTATTATTTTGTTTGATGCTGCATTGTAAGTAGAAACACAGGTAACCACATTACTCTCTGTGGTCTTAGGGGTAGTGTCAAGGAGGCATTCTCTGGGTTGGTTAATCGCTCGCTTTTTGCACTTCCATTTATTCCAATCTGGATCTGTTCTGTTGTGATGCAAAATAGTGTGTACGTCAACCTCCCCCTCTGAAGTGTCTTCACTATCAGGTGTAGGTGTAGGTATGGACGGGTTGTTCATGTCTTTGATCTTGGCTAACCCAAGGCAAGATGTCTGTTGGACAGTGTCATTCAAAAACATAATTTGCTCAGGCATAATACCGACTCTAAACAAAGCTTCTACCCCCTGCACTTGCCAATCTTTTGTACCCCAGACAGTTTTTGTCTCAATGTTGTCATTCCAAAAGTTGAAACCTAGTCCAGACAGTTTGGCAAAAAAGGCTGCAGAATAAATCTGTTTTGTGTTTGTCAACATACTTTTCATTCCTGTTGTGTTTACATTTCTAAAATAAAATGATTCTGGATTTGATACATTGAACCATGAAAAGTAAGGAAACTTATTAGCAAAAGTTTTTGAGCTACCCTTTGGTGGCATAGGAGAATGTTCTCATTGATTATACATATATACATTTCTAAGCATTGTTGATTTGTGCAAAAAATGATGACCATAGTGCTTATGACAATACATTTGTTCATAGTCTGAAAAACCTTTAAAATAGTCATGATTAGTGAACACTGCAGGCCTTTCTAGGTCTGACACCATATTATTAACATTCTCAAAGTCCCAATCATCAAAAAAGGTACTAGATGAAACAAAGTCATTTAAAGAAATCTTGAACTGGTTTGGAATCTTCAACAGCTCCAATGGCGCCAAAAAGTCATATTCTGTTTTGTCCCAAGCTATACCATCAGGTATAGGAAGGGCTGTGATGTTCACTGTTGACAAGTCTCTTTGTTCACGATGAGATGATTTGTGTGGTTTGAGGAGTAAGTTGATGTTCTTACTTGCTGCGTCCATTTTGACATATCTTCCATTTATCAGCATACCCAGAGTTATTACCAGAGCTAACCAAAGTAGAAGGAAAAATATTCCCAACACAATCCAAAGTTCAATCCATGGTGAAACCAGATAAGTCCTTTCCAGGTGATGAAAAAAGTCAGTTGCTTGTTCATTGAAAGTTCTTTTTGCTGGCGTTGTTTCAGGTTCGCTGGGATCCTCAGAAAACGTATCAAAGTTAATGAAATAGCTCGAGGCAGTTCTGTCAATTGTTGGGGTTGCATCAGGATTTGTTTAAATCGCTGGAACCACTTGATCACTTGTTACTTCGTTGTAGACAGGTGTTTCTTGACGAACTGTTATTTGGGTCTCAAAAGGTACAAGTTCCATAGCGTTGTTACTTAGTAATTCTTTTCTCACTGCAGATTCTTCAAAGGTGATGATTCTCTCAGTTTGAACTTCTTGGATCGTAGCTAGAGGAGTGCGTCTGCTACTTGGTCGGAGTCCACTTGGCCTACTACTTAGTATCGACCACATAGTGTGGTTTGATCAGGTCTATAGACACAAACCTGTTCTCCTTTTTTACAGCAAGGGGTGGCAGTAAAACTGTTCTTGATTTGTGCATTGCTAGGACAGGTACTGGTTGTCTGTAAGAAGGCCCAAATTCCTTCTTTTCTGCAATATTTTCTCTGACTAGATGACCAAGCTTTGGGATCCAGACAGGCCTTGCTGGGACGGGTGTTTTTTCCCCAGTGGTGGTTGGCTTCAGGAACACGTTGCTTTGTTACATTCGTATTTTATTTAAGTCCTGTAAAACAGCCAAACTATCTTTGATATCAAAATGCTTTTGTCCAGCACTGACGTCTGCCAATCAAGGTCGGGGACCAACATTCTTGTCCCAAAAAGGACCTCATATGGAGTGATAGCCCCTAGAGAACTTCTTGGCAAGTTATTAAGACTACGTTGGACACTTATTAGATGTTTGACCCACCCGTCACCCGAGCCTAATACCCTAGCTGTTATAGATTGCTTTATGTCCCGCTTTTTTCTCTACATCAAACGAATTTCCCTCAGGATGGAATGGACTAGAATACCGCAATGCAGCGCCCCAACTGGCCAAGGCCAAGGCTTCTATGTAGCGTGCCGATTGCGTATGTGCTGATAAAGACTAGCAAATCTTTTATAACAGTTTGAGCGTCAGCCAAGCGCCAAGGCCACATCCAAATGAATCTTGATTTAGTGCTTGTGGGACTGCATTCGTCCATAAGGTAGATAGTCTAATGCTGTCTAACAATGGTGTCTGTACTGGGTTGACTATGCTGTATTCAGGTATCTGACAGCGTTCTCTGCTGCGATCTCTATTGCAGTCTATGCAGTTAACTACAAAAATGTGAATGTGTGCATTAATTCCTGGCCACCAGTATGTCTCTTTTAACTCTAATATTGTTTTAGAGATCCCCTGATGTATCAGACCATGTCCCAGATATGCTTCGTAAATCAAAGCTGTCCTTCGTTTCCTTTTTGGAATTACTCTATTCCCCCACTCCAGGAATTTGAGCAAAAGGAATGTTGTTTGCATCAATTATATATGAGTATTTGAGTGGATAGTTTTGAGGTAACGCTGCACCGCTGCCTTTGCATGTAGCATTGACAGCCAGCATTATTTCACTGTCTATTTTTGTTTTTGAACGAGTGATTGCAGCTACAGAAGCCGATTGCACAGCCCCCTTCGCGGCTTCATCAGTCAATGAATTCCCTTCAACGTGAACGCCATCATGTTGATGACTCAGCGTAGTCCATCTCGTAACTGAACTACTTGTATCCAAATCGTTTTATGCTTAATTGTGCCACCTTTTGCATCTTTAAACCCGTTTTGAAGTCAATTCTGTAAATATTCATTATAAGACTGTACACAATAGAAAGAATCGCCATGTTCTGAGCCCTTCCGACCGAATCAGTCATTGCCGGCCGGATTCGTTGCCGACCGAGCCATTCCGATGGGCTCGGTCGGGAAGGAATCCGACTCAGATTTCTGGATTGCGAACGACAGGCTCGGAGAGCCTGTCCGCAGTCCGGAAACCCTCCATCACTCCCCCAGTCGCCTCCGTGCGACCGAGGGAGTACAATGGCAGCTTTCACTGCCTTTTCCTGTCGGTCTGTCCGGCAAGAAAAGGCAGTCAGAAGCTGTTTCTGGGGGCCCCCAGCAGGGCCCCCATGGGTGTGAGGACGCCGAAGTTCATCCTGGGCCCTCCGTTGATCCTTGCACCCGGTGGCAGGCACCATGGGGTGTCGGCCAGAGGGTGCAGGGATGAACTGCACCCCTGCTTTCAGCAATGCAAGCATGCTTTCAAACCGGAAAGCATGCTTGCATTGTCAGGTATACGAATGCGACCGAACCCAGTTCGGTCGCCTCGTACTACCAGGGCTGTAACCAACGACAGCAGGTCGAAGGACGGACTTAGGTCCGTCCGACATCGGAATCAGCCCCTAAGAGTGTGGGGAATTTGCAATCTGTGTTTTCCAGGGAAAGAGATACCAACTTCTCTCATTCTAAGGTATGGAGCTGATTAGAACCTAGAGAAACCTTTGGCAATTTTTGGCAGAACTAAACTATAACTTGAAGACAGTACCTACTTCTTCCCTAGTACTAGACTTAGGTTAGGTACAGTGGGGTAGAATTATTTTAGAAGCACCAGTTGAGTATTTTAGCCTGTGTTATTTATGTATGTATTGTTATATATGTCATAGCAACAGACAATGCTATTACAGTATTGTTTTATAGTACTGTGCACGCTGTACGCCTTATACTTCGCATTCTGTCTAACGATTGTAGCAGTACATATCTCTTGCATGAGAAATAAGACTGTTCAATAAATCCTTTTATTGACACGCCTGTCTCACTATTTCTGTGCTACTCTGTAGAAACATGCACAATTGACTGAGTGAAATAGTTATCTATTAATTTTCATTTTCATTTCATAGATCTTTATTTCGGTAATATTATCACCATAAAAGATACACAAGGTACATTCATCATTGATAAAACAGTAAAACTTTAAAACATCACAGTTCATTTTAGTCAACAAATTTACAGTTACAAGGTTCGGGATCAGAGTACACTTAGTGACCAGCCTTAAGACTCTGCATCCTCAGCGTCCACATTGCGCCTAGATATTTGGCTACAGCAAAAACAATGTGGTCAGTCATGTCTGTCTTTAGTACTCTGAACGCGGCCAAACACTCTGCGAACCCCATGTTCCTACATATAGGGACAATCCATGTCTTTCTGGGAGCTTTATAAGCTGGGCAAAAAAAGATCATGTGGAGCTCTGATTCAGTGGCCACTCTGCAAGCCGGGCATATACTGATGGTTGGGTCTCTCCACTTACTAGTTAGCGCTCTTAGTGGGAGGGTCCCATGCCTCCACTGCAAGTAGAGTTTTCTGAGTAAGACAGGGTAAATTTTTTCCAGGGCTGGTTCAAAAGTATAATAATCCTTAATCTTTAAAAATTCATCCGTAAGTGTCCCCAGTGTTGGCTGGCGACAGAGTGCCGCTAATTTACTGTCATGGTAGACCTTTGCCAGCCTCTTCTTAGAAATTGATGGAGATACAGTCAAGGGATCAGACCAGAGTGTCGCTAGGCCTATATCCTCCAGTTGAGTTTTAATGAATTTTAGCCATTTGATTTTCCCCGCATTCGGGATGGCTCAGACCTCCTGTAGACCCTGCCTATAGCTGGTCAATTCCGGGACAGCCCACAACCTCCGCCAATAAACTAGGGGGCGCAATGCCAGTTCTTCGCTTAAAGGGCGCAGCCCCAGATCTAGCCTTAATGGGACAAGGGGTGTACTAGGCATTAGTCCCGCCAGCCGCCTAATGAACTTATTCTCCTCTTTCACTAAGTTTGGGGAGACTTCATGACCCCATAGCTCACAACCATAGATAGCAGCCCCCCTTGCCTGTGCCTTCTAAATCTGGAGTGGTGGACCAACGGGTTTGATAGATGACCTGTTATTCCGTATTAACTACAGAACCCCTCCCGAGTACTGGGTCAATTTAAGTAGTGCTTTCTGTTGGTGTGAGCACCAAGTCATTTTTTCATTTATTATGACCCCAAGATACTCAAAGGTGTCTACCCTTTCAAGACTAGTCTGGCCAATGGTAGGTGTAAAGCGTAGTTTAGGTGGGGGATTAAAGACCATAAATTTGGTATCTATTGTTTCCAGGACTCTGAAGATATTGTTCCGGTTCTAGGGGAAACAAAGTTGTCATGTTTATGCGGTTGTCAGAGACTAATCCATTCTTGTTTATTCGAGAAAGTTTCTTGTGACCTCTGAGTTAGCTGGCACACACACAATTAAGTTTAATATACGCGATAGAGACATACTGACCTCAGTCCTATGTCAAATCTATAGTGTATATTATTCCAATGCGCAGAGCCTATTGGGAATATAGGAACTACACTACACAGTGGGGCAAGGCAGCAGGCTGCTGCGGTAGAGAGTTCCACATCATTGGACAGCCGCTGGATGAGGTCTCTGTGAAGCCTTGACTCTTGGCCACAGAGCTCAGAGCAGGAGAAAATTACATTACATGCCCAAAGAAGGTCCTTCGCCGGCTGGATATCTTTTGCACCTTCACCAGGTGAAAATTTCTACCTTTGGACTTAATCACTTCTTTAGAGCATGAATTCTTCCAGCCGAACAAGGCCCCACAATGCCAGATAATGTCTTTGTACGGTTCCTCTAGAGCACATACTTAACATTAGCAACCTGCATCTTTGGCCCGTTGGCAATGCACCTTCGTCAGATTGGCTTGGCAGGTTGGTCTCGGTCCCCCGCTGGCTCTCAGAGCAAAAAGTTGGCAAAAAAGTTTCTAAGCCCCAAGTTTCTGGATCTGTTTTCAGGAGTGCACTTTGACAATAGCCAATGGTCCAGGACTTTGGGGACAGCACTTGGGGGTGAAGACTCACTGCAGCAGCGGGGAATGCAGAAAAATGCTTTTGGAGCTTGTTGTGTCCCAGTAGCCTGAACAGGAGGTCAGACTTATGACACTTGGGGGATGATTCACAATAGTAAACTTAGATTTTTGTGGAAGTTTATTTTTTTATGTATTCACAAATTATGAGTTAATAGTAAGTTTATGACTGCAGAGACTCCGCAGTCGGGGCGGAGAACTCAGCACATAAAAAGATAGGACAGCTCTATATTTGATTGTGTAAATCAATCAATCAGGGGTTATTAGAGTGCAGCCACTTACCTGTGAGGGTCTCAAGGCGCTGGGGAGCTTGTGGAGCTCTCTGCACTGACAGCAGAGTCTCCCCAGTCGTAAACTTACTATTAACTTGTAGTTTGTAAATACCAAAAGAAAATAAACTTACACAAAAGTATACATTTACTCTAGTGAACCAGGCCATTTCTCCTCAAAGGTCACAGACAGTAGGCCCAGGTCTCTTCTGTTCTTCCACAAGTCTACAACTGATCTGGCAAGGGTACGGTGAGTGCACCTTTTATGCCAAGTGTCAGCATCTCGGTGAGGGAATCTCCTGCGCACTCCCTAATAGTTTAAAGGTTCCCATCTTTGCAGCATTTCACATGTATTTCACTGCAAGCAATCCCACAGTGTCCCTTTCTGCCCAAAGCCAAGATAGCAGAACCTCTCTTCCCCTTTCCAGAGGTCCTGTGCCCATCCCAGAAGTGTAAATAGGGAAATGAGCAACTCCTCCTCTGTGGTTACTTAAAACTGGCCCAGGGGTAGCATCTCTCCCACTGGATCGGGGGTCTGGCTGGTCAAGGGCACAAAGGAAGGGGCATGCCCAGTTTTTAGATACAACTGCCTGCTACAGTGAAGACCTCTTTTACGTTAAAAAGGTTCCTGAACACAGCCCAGGTTTCAACCTGCAGGAGAAGCAGAACACCTCCCTACACCTGAAACCTTTGTCCCAGCTCAGGGATCAGGTTCACACCTCATGAAGGGGCCTAATTAGCTCCTGGGTGACAGTTCGAAGCTGGTGCAAACAAGCCTCTAGAAACATTAGGCAGTTAAATGTGTCTGTTCTAAAATATTTATTATAAATCAGAATTTACCAATACATTGGAGTTATATGAAATATTGTAAAAAGACCAATAATAAATTCTGTAGCTGTTTCCTAAGTGGAGACAACAATATTAAATTTAACATTTTATCCCAATGATTTCTTATGGAGCAGCTAACCCTGCTGCAGTGAAATTAGCCTTTTGGCCCTTTTCACCGTAATGACATGTACAACTTTAAACTTTTTCATTTCCGACT
Organism: Lissotriton vulgaris; assembly: GCF_964263255.1. Classification (NCBI taxonomy): domain Eukaryota; kingdom Metazoa; phylum Chordata; class Amphibia; order Caudata; family Salamandridae; genus Lissotriton; species Lissotriton vulgaris. The sequence continues at coordinate 1,739,464,251 of NC_141694.1, read as the reverse complement.
CCTAAATACCTTGCGCCCTGCCCCAATGGGAAGTAAAGCCTACTTAGGGGTGCAGGATTAATATTTAAAAGGAGGGTTTAAGCCTGACAAAAAGAGCATATTTTCATAGGTCATATTTGCAGTTACAACCTGCACCGCTGTGCTACACATAGCAGGGCTGTATCCATGTTTGTGCTGTCACTGCAAAAGTTTCAAAGTTTCTTGACAGATCGAAATAAAAAATATGTCATCGCCATAGATCACTTAAAAGAGAATAACATTTTCAATTTTAAAAGATTAAGGGGGTCATTATGATTGCGGTTTTTCCGCATCCTCGGGGCCGGCGGAAGGCACCGCCGGCCCAGAGGATGCGGAAAAACCGCAGCGGACTGACCAAAGACCCACCGCCACATTAGGATGGCTGGTGGGTCCTGGTTTCCGTCCGCAGCTTTTCCGCCGCGGTCGGCTTACAACCGCGGCGGAAAAGCTCTAATATGGTGACGGTGTCTTCCAGACACCGTCCACCATATTAGGATGGCCTGTAAATTATGCTTTTCCACGGCGGGTTTTCCGCTGTGGAAAAGCATACGGAACTTCACTGCGGGGGCCCGTTGCGGGCCCCCTAGGTGAAGGGGGGGCGTGGGGGGTGCACATGGGGGGTACCTATGGTACCCCCCTGCATTTGCATGCAGAAAGCGGCAGGCACCGCGCGGTGCCTGCCTCTTACTGCATGCAAATGCAATGCGTGCATTTTTGACATTGCGACGGGTGCAGCTTGAAGCTCCACCCGCCGCAATGTTAAAAATAGAGAATGTGACCGCAACCCTTGTGGTCACATCCTAATTGCACAGGAGGGAACTCCGCATGCAATGCGGAGGTTCCCTCCTACTCTGGGGTCGCGGACGGACGCAAGTCCGTCCGCGATCCTAATGACCCTCTAAATACATTTACATAGTGCAGATTCAAAAATAGCATGTGGGTTATTACAAAAGAAAATACATTCATTGAAACGTTAAAAACAGTACAAAAGTACAAAAAGTTAGCAGCGTCTAAAAATAATCTTTAACAAAAAAAATGTACGTTTCAAGAGTTCATTCACTCTGATAGTCCACGCTGCTCATACAAAGTTCGAGACTGCAGCATTAGCCCTATCCAGGATTGTCAGGCCTGACAAAAGAAAAGCAGCTGGTCATCCGTTTCATCCATAATTGTACAGAATTTGCAACAAGTTCGCATTAGGGGCCCAGCGCTTGGTAAAAGCAGATATAGGAAGGGTAACATACGTGAACTGTAAGAACAGGCTAAGAGCTCATGTGGGTCTTATGTAATTCAAGAACTCCTCAGTTTTTGCGACATCTTTATACATTAAAAGTTATTAGTAAATGTGCCTTTACTACTGTCCAATACTAGTCGTAGACTGGCCATTTGGCAATATTTGGCACAACGTGTGCTGCAGGCCTCTAGTGACATTTAACTTACAGCCCTAGATACTCTTTAGGTACCATATACTAGGAACTTTTACATAAGGTAAATATGCCAATTAGGTTTACACCTACTTCATCAGGTTGAAAGGTAACGAACAGGCACTTTACCACTGATTAGCAGGGGTAAAGTGCACAGAGTTCTACAGCCAGCAAAAACAGTCAAGGCAAAAATCTGGGGACACACCACTAAAAAGATAGTCATTTCCAATTGTACCATTCTTAGAAAAAGCGGTGAAACATTGATCTTACTATTTGGTGCTGGAGTTTGCAGGTATTCTCTCAGTTGTGTCTTGAGAAATTCTTGAAATCCTCTGGACGGTTGCACAAATATTGAGTTGCAAATATCGTGCATCAGAAATATCGACAGCAAGAATATCGTGGTCAAGAATATCGACTTAACGTAAATAATCTCAATTTGATAAATATCGAAGTGTTTAATATCATTTGCAAAAATATAGTTGGTAAAATATTGTTTGTTTATTAATGTTATTTATTTTACTATATATTTTATATGTATGTGTTGTATGTATTTCCGTATAAAAATTGTTATAAAAAAAATGACTTGAATTTTGCGTTTTTAGTTCCGTATTGGGTTGTGGGTTTATAGGGGAATAGGGTGGGAAGTAAATTAGTTATATTAAATTTGTACATAGGGGGTCATTAGGAAGGCGGGCGGACTTTGCCCACCCGCCATCCTCGTGGTGATAGGGACCGCCCGCCATAAGGGCGAGGGTCCCGTGGGGGGTATTAGGATTTTCCCACCACAGTGGCGGGCACATCCTGTATTTTTAGCATTGTGGTGGGCGGTGCTCTCTGCACCGCACGACACAATGCTAAAAATGCATTTCAGCATTTGCATTTACAAATCGGCAGGCACCGCGCGGTGCCTGCCGCTTTGTAAATGCAAATGAAGGGGGGGTACCACAGGTACCCCGTGTGCACCCCCCACCTCTCCTTCACTCTGGGGGCCCGCAGGGGGCCCCCAGAGTGAAGACCACATGCCTTTCCGTGGCGGCATCGCCGCTGCGTAAAGTCACCTAAATACAACCATCGTAATATGGCTGGCGGTGTCTGATAGACACCGCCACCATATTATTCCTTTTCCGCCCCGGCCGCAAGGCTACCGGGGCAGAAAAGCAGCGGACGGTCTTTCCGTCCGCCGAGGTCCCCCCCACCATACTAATATGGCGGGGGAAAACTAGTGTAGATATCGGGCTGATTGCCTCCGCCAGAGGCAATCTGCCCAACATCTTAATGGGCCCCATAGTGTTTTTAGTTCCATAGCCAGTTGTGGGTTTATAGGGGAAAAGGGTGGCAAGTAATTTAATTATATTAAATGTATTGATTATTTTTTATTTAATAATATTTGTTTAATTGAGATGTTATAGTGCTAAATGTGTAAGTACTTTATTATTAATTAATTAATAATTGGTTGTTAATTTAAATTAATTATTGGTAATTGATTGTGGTAATTGTGCAATTATTTTAGATGTGTGTTGTGGTGTTTTTAGGTGTTAAGTGTGGAAAGTAATTTATTTTTAATTGATGAATTAATAATTAGCTGTTAATTCATTTTAATTAATTAATTGATAATTAATAATGGTAATTTTGTAATAAATCGTAGGTGTGTGTTGTGGTGTTTATAGGTGTTAAGGGTGGGAAGTAATTTATTTTTAATTGATGAATTAATAATTGGATGCTAATTTATTTCAATTAATTAATTGGTAATTCACTCGGGTAATTGTGTAATTACTTTAGGTGTGTGTTGTGGTGTTTATAGGTGTTAAGGGTGGGAAGTCATTTATTTTTAATTGACAAATTCATAATTGGGTGTTAATTAATTTTAATTAAAGAATTGTTAATTAATTATGGTAATTGTGTAATTATTTTGTGTGTGTGTTTGGTGTTTATAGGAGTAAAGGGTGGGAAGTAGTTTTTATTAAATTAATTAATAAAAAGGGTCCGTTTCCAATCTCACTCGAAAGGGCTCTTTTCGGCATCTGCCAGTAGCGAGTCTGAGTTGTGCGCGTGATTTCAGTGCGACTCGTACAGCTGTATGAGCGAGCAGGTACAATGCCATAATCGCCTCGCGCTCCGTTCGACCTGCATGTACCCATCAGCGATGCCTCCCGAGCGACTCAAATATGTCAGACGCACACAGGACAATGCGTTTGATTTCCGTCCGGCCAAGTACGATGCTTGTTGAGAGCAGCCTGTGCAGCCTGTGCAAGTCGGAGCCTCCGGCTCGAAAAAGCTCCGGGAAGCTTACTTAGGGGGTCCGTACCAGACCCCCTTCACCCAGAACCCTACGACTCAGACTGCATGCATGTACGTTGCGAGGGGACCGACGCGAACACGCGACAGGGGGCACATTTTTCCAAGACGTACGTATTTCATGATGGAAGCCTATGTGCGCGCTGTACAACAGGCTCCCATTAATTTCAATGGGGCTCCGAGCCACCGGAGTACGTCAGCGCTGCAGCGCATCATACTGTGTCTCTTGGAGCCCCGGAGCACGAGTCCGTTAGGATGCTCTACGGGACAGAGTCAGTCGTAGGGCTTTCTGAGCAAGATAGGAATCGGCCCCATAGTTGTTAATTAATGTTAATTATTTGATATGTATTTTGGGTAATTGTTTATTTTTTTGTTTGTTGTTTTTACGTTTAAAGGGGTAAAGGGTGGGTATTAAATACATTTGAATTACTTTATTATTAGTTGTAAATAGTAATAGTTTTTAATTTATAAATACCTTTTAATTGTGTTCTATTATTTAAGAGTTTAACATGTTTGCTGCTGCTGTCGTCCAACGGCCGTCACGTCCGTTGGCCGACGCAGCCCCACCTGCTTAATAGAACGTTCTGCCCTGGCGCGGAACGTTCAGAGAAGCAAATGGGTTATTTAGGTGTGCCGTGGATATCATAGTGCTAAAGGGTGTGTAGTCAATTAATGTTTATTGTTTTTTTTAATTCGTTAGATTTTTTTAATTGATTATCAATTATGTAAATATGTAAAAAATGTTGAAGTGTTTTATTATTGGTGTGCTGTATGGTAGGAAATACAAGAAATACATGTATGTTTTAATTAATTGAATATAAATTTATTTGTTAGTTTAAAATATTTTTTTATAAATGTATTTATTATTTTATATTATTTATTGTTTGTAGGTTTCTATATGTAATTATTATGATCCTATTTTTTCTTTTTACATATTTAATATATTAGATTTTTCATTTCTAAATATTGTTTATTTATTTTTATGATTTTTTAATCATTTTTTATCTGTTTTTGTTGTTGTAACTGTTTGAGTGTGAATAGAAATTTTTGTTTCTTTGCTCCCTAATGTTGCACTCACTGGAGTGAGAATAGTAATTTTTACCCCACCGCTATCCAACACTTTCCCTACTATTGCACTCACTGGAGTGGGAATAGTATTTTTCCCCTCTGCTATCCAAAATGTTCCCTACTGTTACTCTCACTGGAGAGGGAATACAAATTTTTACCCCTCCGCTATCGAAAACTTTCTCTACTGTTGCACTATTTGGAGTGGGAATAGTAATTTTCTCCCCTCCCTATCCAACACTTTCCCTACTATTACTCTCACTAGAGTGGGAAAAATAATGTGTGCCCCTCCGCTATCCTGCACTTTCCCTACTGTTGCACTCTTTGCAGTGGGAATAGTGATTTTTACTCCTCCGCTAACCAACACTTTCCCTACTGTTGCTCTCACTGGAGTGGGAATAATAATTTTTACACCACTGCTATCCAGCACTTTCCCCACATTTGCACTCTTTGGAGTGGGAATAGTGATTTTTACTCCACCGCTATCCAACACTTTCCCTACTGTTTTATTCACTGGAGTTTGAATGGTAATCTTTTCCTCTCCGCTATCCAACACTTTCCCTACTGTTCTTCTCACTGGAGTGGGAATAATAATCTTTACCCCTCTGCTATCCAACCCTTTCCCTACTGTTGCACTTTGGAGTGGGAATAGTAATTTTTTCCCCTCCGCTATTCAACACCTTCCCTACTGTTACTGTCACTAGAGTGGGAATAATAATTTTTGACCCTCCGCTATCCTGCACTTTCCCTACTGTTGCACTCTTTGGAGTGGGAATATAAATTTTTACCTCTCCGCTATCCAACACTTTCCCTACTCTGTCTCTCACTGGAGTGGTAATAGTAATTTTTACCCCTCCGCTATCCAACACTTTCCCTACTGTTCCACTCTTTGGAGTGGGAATAGTTATTTTCCCCGTCTGCTATCCAACACTTTCCCTACTATTTTTACTCTTTGGAGTGGGAATAGTAATTTTTACCCCTGCGCTATCCCACACTTTCCCTACTGTTTTACTCACTGGAGTTTGAATAGTAATCTTTTCCCCTCCGCTATCCAACACTTACCCTACTGTTCCTCTCACTGGAGTGGGAATAATAATCTTTACCCCTCTGCTATCCAACCCTTTCCCTACTGTTGCACTATTTGGATTGGGAATAGTAATTTTTACTACTACGCTATCCAACACTTTCCCTACTGTTGCATTATTTGGAGTGGGGATAGTAATTTTTCCTTACCGCTATCCACACCTTTCCCAACTGTTGCACTCACTGGAGTGGCAATAGTAATTTTTACCCCTCTGCTATCCTACACTTTCCTACTGTTGCACTCTTTGGAGTGGAAATAGTAAATTTTATCCCTTCGCTATCCAAAACTTTCCCTACTATTGCACTCTGTGGAGTGGGAATAGTAATTTTTAACCCTCTGCTATCCATCACTTTCCCTACTGTTTTACTCACTGGAGTGGGAATAGTAATTTTTTCCCCTCCGCTATCCAACACTTTCCCTACTGTTCCTCTCACTGCAGTGGGATTAATAATTTTTACCCCACTGCTATCCAGCACTTTCCCTACTGTTGCAGTCTTTGGAGTGGGAACAGTCATCTTTATTCCTCTGCTATGCAACACTTTCACTACTGTTGCATTCTTTGGAGTGGGAATAGTAATTTTTCCCCTCCGCAATCCAACGCTTTCCCTACTGTTGCTCTCACTAGAGTGGGAATAATAAGTTTTGCCCCTCAGCTGTCCTGCACTTTCCCTACTGTTGCACTCTCTGGAGTGGGAATATTTATTTTTACCCCTCCGCTATCCAACACCTTCCCTACTGTTGCTCTCACTAGAGTGGGAATAATAATTTGTGCCCCTCAGCTGTCCTGCACTTTCCCTACTGTTGCACTCTTTGGAAGGGATATAGTCATTTTACCCCTCCTCTATCCAACACTTACCCTACTGTTGCACTGGTTGGATTGGGAATAGTAATTTTTACTCCTACACTAGCCAGCACTTTCCCTACGGTTGCATTCTTTGGAGTGGGGATAGTAATTGTTTCCCCTCCCCTATCCAACACTTTCCCTACTGTTGCTCTCACTGGAGTGGGAATGGTAATTGTTGCCCCTCCAGAATCCAACACCTTCCCTACTGTTGCACTCACTGGAGTTGGAATAGTACATTTTATTTTTTTGCTATCCAACACTTTCTCTCCTGTTGCATTGATTGTAGAGGGAAATGTAAGTTTAAATATTTTTTTAAAGTTTAAAGCTTTAATTTGTTATAGAATGTTTTTTTATATTTTAAATTATTGATACATTTTAAAGTTTTTAAATAAATAAAGATAACAGTTATTAATTATTTTAAATAATATATATATATGTATACATTATTATGTTTGTGTGTTTATCTTTTTTTAATTAATGACGTTATTTTGTTCAAAGTAATATTAATATTTAATACATTTAATATATATTATGTTATTTCATTTATATTTTTAAATCAATATTTTTTACATCTATATTTTTACATCAATATTTTTGATGTGATATTTTTGTACTTACCTTTGTAGGTATGGGAGTCGACATTTTTGTAATCTATATTTTTTCGATATTTTTAACATCGATATTTTTGTGATTGATATTCTGTCAGTGAACCCTTCTGGACCAAGGAGGCTTCTCCAAAAGAGAGGGATGGTGGGTGTAAGGGTTCAAGTTCAAGTTCAAGTTCCAAAATTTGCATAGCGCACTACTCACCCAGAGGGTCTCAAGGCGCTTGGGGGAGGGAGATGTTTTACTTATCGAATATCCAAGTTTTAAGTTGTTTTCTGAAGGAGAGGTGGTTCTGTGTAAGGCGGAGGTGGGTGGGGAGAGAGTTCCAGGTTTTGGCCGCTAAGTAGGAGAAGGATCTTCCCCCCATGGTGGATCTGTGGATGCGTGGAATTGCGGCGAGGGCTTGATTGGATGATCATAGTTGTCGGGAGGGGGTGTAGAAGGAAAGACGCGTGTTGAGGCATTCGGGTCCAAGGTCGTAGAGGGCTTTGTGTGCGTGGGTGAGGAGACGGAACGTTATTCTCTTGTTGACAGGGAGCCAATGGAGGTCTTTCAGGTGGCCGGAAATGAGAGTTTGCCGAGGGATGTCCAATATGAGTCTGGCTGAGGCGTTTTGGATGCGTTGGAGTTTTTTCTGTAGTTTGGCTGTGGTTCCGGCGTAAGGGTGTTTCCGTAATCCAGTCGGCTTGTGATCAGTGCGTGGGTGACCGTCTTTCTTGTATCAGTGGGGATCCAACTGAAGATTTTTTTGAGCATTCGTAGGATGTTGAAGCAAGATGATGAGACGGCGTTGACTTGTCTGGTCATCGAGAGGGAGGAGTCCAGGATGAAGCCCAGGTTACGTGCGTGGTCAGTAGGTATGGGTGCGGTTCCGAGGGCCGGAGGCCACCATGAGTCGTCCCAGGCAGACGGGGATGGCCCTTGGATGAGGACTTCTGTTTTGTCCGAGTTTAGTTTTAAGCGGCTGTTCTTCATCCACTCGGCTACTTCTTTCATTCCTTCGTGAAAGTTGGTTTTGGCGATGTTTGGGTCTTTGGTGAGGGAGAGGATCAGCTGGGGTTCGTCTGCGTAGGAGATGATGTTGAGGTTGTGTTGGCGTGTGATGGAAGCGAGGGGACTCATGTATACGTTGAAGAGGGTGGGACTGAGTGATGATCCTTGTGGTACGCCACAGATGACTTCGGTGGCCTCTGATTTGAAAGAGGGGAGGCGGACTCTCTGTGTTCTTCCGGTGAGGAACGAGATGATCCAGTCCAATGCCTTTCCTTGTATTCCGACGTTGCTGAGAAGTTGTATGAGGGTGCTATGACAGACTGTGTCGAAGGCTGCGGGCGGAGAGGTCGAGTAAGATGAGAGCGACTGTTTCTCCGTTGTCCAGTAGTGTTCGGATGTCGTCTGTTGCAGCGATGAGGGCGGTTTCGGTGCTCTGTTTGGCTCGGAAGCCGGACTGCGAAGGGTCGAGGGATTTGTTGGATTGGAGGAAGGCGGCGAGCTGACTGTTGACGGCTTTTTCGATGACTTTGGCAGGGAATGGGAGGAGCGAGATGGGGCGTTAGTTCTTAAGTTCGGTTGGGTCTGCCGTGGGTTTCTTCAGAAGGGCGCTGAGTTTGGCATGTTTCCAGCTTTCCGGGAAGGTAGCGGAGTTGAGGGAACAGTTAATGACATCGCGGAGATGGGGTGCGATGATGGAGTCTGATGGAGAGCTCTGGTGTGATCGAAGGAGATGTGCTTGCTGGAGGTGAAGATAGGGTCAAGCGTGTATCCGGCAAAGTGAGTGGGGGTGTCAACGAGTTGTTTGAGTCCGAGATTGGCCAGGTTGTCCAGAAGGGTGGTGGTGTTGTTGTCGTTTTTCTTTTCCAGGTGAAAGTTGAGGTCCCCCAGTAGAATGTAGTTCTTGGATGGGAGGGCATGTGGGCTGATGAAGTCGGCGATGTCTTTGCTGAATTGTGTGTGGGTCCTGGGGGTCTGTAGATGAGGGTGCCTCTGAGTGTGGTTTTGGGGTCGGTGTGGATTTGGAAGTGAAGGTGTTCAGCGGTAGCGAGGTTATCATCGAACTGGTCGTGATGCGGATGGTGTTCTTATGGACAATGGCGATGCCTCCTCCTGTTTGGTTGCTGCGATCTTTTCAGATGATCTTGTAGGTGTCCAGGATGGCTATGGCGATGTCGGGGGCTGATGAGGCGTTCATCCAGGTTTCTGTAAGGAAGGCGACGTCCGGCGATGTAGTGTCGAGTAAGTTCCAGAGTTCGATGGAGTGTCTGTGGGCTGAGCGGGTATTGAGCAGGAAGCATTTAAGGTGGTTAGTGTCCGAGCTCTGTTTGGAGATTGTGGGTTTGGTGTGGGTCCTGATGCAGTCGAACTTGCAGGAGTGGCATGTGAAGGGTCCATGGGTGTGTCCTGGGGCGGCTTGGTAGCAGTTTGGTAGGAGGCCGGGGTTAAGGGCTGAGAGGGTTGCTGCGTCGTAGGTAAGCGGGTGGAGTGGGATTCGCGGGGATCAGGGGTCTGGCGCTGGGCGCTGTCCAGGCGCGGACGGGCGTAGACGGGCTTACCTTTGGCGCACCTTCGGCGCACATGGGGCGCGACCGCTGCGCGTGGACGCTGCGCACGGAGGCATTTGTCATATGTGGATAGGGGGAGGGGTGAGGGAGGAGAAGCTGGGAGGCGGGAGCGGGGAGGAGATCCGGGTAGGGAGGCACAACAACAACAACAAAATGGCAGCAAGCCAAAAGCGAAACAGGACTGGGGCACAATCAGCGTAAACGCGATGCAAATGGCAGTCGCACCAGCACGATCAGGCACAGATCAAATCTACAGGCAGCGCAGCACAATCGAAAAGATAGTAAAAGCGCACTTTGGCAATCTAGCGCTACGATCTAATAATGAAAATCAATGAATAAACAGGCAATCTAGCGCTACGATCTAATAATGGAAATCAATGAATAAACAGGCAATCTAGCGCTACGATCTAGTAATGGAAATCAATGAATAAACAGGCAATCTAGCGCTACGATCTAATAATGGAAATCAATCAGCCAATAGCAGATGTGGGAGCGAGGCGAGCAGTCTGGTGGTATAGCGCTACGATACCAGGCTGTAGGCAGGGCGGGGAGCAGCGTGAGGAGCGACCGCTTCTGCTGGGAACAGGACGGTCACAGCGCTATAGCAGGAGAGCGGGGCTAACAGTATCAGTGGGAGGGAGGAGCAGCTGGGAGGCAGGAGCGGGATGGAGATCCGGGCAGGGAGGCAGAACAACAACAACAACAAAATGGCAGCAAGCCAAAAGCGAAACAGGATTGGGGCACAATCAGCGTAAACGCGATGCAAATGGCAGTGGCACCGGCACGATCAGGCACAGATCAAATCTACAGGCAGCGCAGCACAATTGAAAAGATAGTAAAAGCGCACTTTGGCAATCTAGCGCTACAATCTAATAATGAAAATCAATGAATAAACAGGCAATCTAGCGCTACGATCTAATAATGGAAATCAATGAATAAACAGGCAATCTAGCGCTACGATCTAGTAATGGAAATCAATGAATAAACAGGCAATCTAGCACTACGATCTAATAATGGAAATCAATCAGCCATAGGCATGAGCGAATTTTGCGGATCTCGCGTTCGCGAATTTTGCGGATTTGCGGATTCGCAATCCGCAAAATCCGCGAATTCCCGCGAATTTGCGGATTTTTTTTTTTTTGTGTTCGCCCGTGTTTCTGCCAGTTCGCGAGGGTTTTGTACACTTTCGCAAATTGCGAACTTACCTGTCGGGTCGCAAGTTTCGCGAACTTGTTGTTTCTACGTGTCCAGCCTGTTTGGGACACTCTTCTTCATCACTGCCACTCTCTGTCACCACTGCCACTCTCTGACTACTCATGCCACCCTCTGGCCCACCCATGCCACCCTCTGTTTCATCACCACACCCTCTGGTTGTCCAGTGTACATTATTTTCGGCAAAGCAAAGCACACCTTCCCTGCCTCAAGTGACCTGAATTAATTTGGGGCTGATTAATGTGTCACAGAATATTTTTTTAGCTGGCACCTGCTTCCTTAGTGCGCCCTGATTAGTGATCTTTTGCACTTGCTAAGTGCTTTCATTGTTGCAAAATTAGTTACAACACCTGCCCTGCCCCAACTGACAATAATGAATTAGGGGCTGATTAATGGATTTTAACTTCCAGCCTGGCTCCTGCTTGTCTCCCTTAGCTGTAATTCAGGACCTTTGTGGCATATGTGTAACTATTCTGAAGTTCAGAGCAGGGTCACATAATAGTTTCAACTGGCAACTGAACTCTGGAGGGGCCCCTCAGGAAGCACTACAGGAAATGGCTACTAATGATGAGCCTGAACTTTTGAACCTGGTAAGTAGTTACTTTCAGTTTTGCTAAGATCGTATTTCTGCAATTTTGCACTTATTCGCGGGGCGCGAACTCACGCGAACTCACGCGAACAGTGCGAGCAGTGCGAGCAAAATCCGCTGCTCGCGGATTTGCGGATTTTGCGGGAGATTCGCAAATCTCGCGGATTGCGGATTTCCCGAAAATCCGCAAAATCCGCGAGCGGAACGGATTTTCCGCCCACCCCTAATCAGCCAATAGCAGATGTGGGAGCGAGGCGAGCAGTCTGGCGGTATAGCGCTACGATACCAGGCTGTAGGCAGGGTGGGGAGCAGCGTGAGGAGCGACCGCTTCTGCTGGGAACAGACTTTTAAAATCAGCTACCACAGATAGTTGTCACTAACCAGAGGTTGTACTGCAAAGTCATATTCTCAAGCATTTGTTTCAGGAGTTAACCAGGACAAACACCCTTAGCTATGGTGGACTGGGAACTAAAAGAAACTATAAAAAATGCCTTCCTACCAGTAATACTAAGTGAGTGCAGCAAATGAGTACAACAATTTCCAGGAGCATATGGGAGACAAAGTATGTATGTTTCTACAAGAAAACTATGGGGCCCATTAGGATGGCGGGCGGACAAACCGACGTAAAACGGGACGCCCGCGGTGCCTGTCACGTTGTACAGTGAAATGCAGGGGGGTACCATAGGTACCGCCCATGTGCAACCCTGCCCCCGGAGTCCCTGGGGGCCCGCAAAGGGCCCCCACAAGACATTCCCGCATGCCAATGCCGCCACGGAAAAGCATGTCCCCGCCTTCACCCTAATATGGATGGCGGTGCCACCATATGAAACCCTTTTCCGCCCGGTCAACTCCTTGACCGCGCGGAAAAGCGGCGGACGGTCTTTCCATCAGCCGCGGTCCCCCCGCCATTGAATATGGCGGGGGGAAATGGATGGCGGGCAGGGGAAGGATGTCAGGTGGATTACCCGACATCCTAATGGGGCCCTATGTTTGTGCCCTCTGGTGTTGTATGTCAGAACATCATTTGTAAAAAAAATATAGCAAAACTCAAATATGGTGTCCTAATATCTTTTACGACCATTTTGTGCCATTTGGTGTGGAGTTTCTAATGTTAACTTCAATAGGGCAGTATGTTTTGTAAACAATATATATGACACAATATTTTTTTCAAATTATATTTTGGTTACGAAATTCTGGTACTACACTTCCTTGAGGGCTATTTGGGTGGCTGGGTAGCTTATGATCGCTCTGTCAATTCTCCCTGACCATCAGCCCCTAGATGCATCCCCACTGACCGTCAGCCTAATGGGTATTTTCGCTGTGTCTCAAATGGCTGGTCCAACCCTGTCTTTCAGGTGTGCCTGAGCTCACCCCTTCTCTGAATAGTTGTGTGAGACATCGAGCTAGGATAAACTTCAATGCTGTGATTTTTTTAAATTAAATGATCACTATCAGACTGATGTATAACAAGAGATCAAAAGAGTTGTAGATGAAACATGGATGTCATCTCTGGCTTTAGCAGTTTTCTTGAAGAAAGAGGATTACAGTTGGTCACAGAGGTCCTGAGAAAGGGGAGTCAGGCAACAGAAATTCAAAGGAAATAAAAATGTTTTCACAGCATTATTATTTTATTATTTTACTGAAATGTGTAGGAAGGAATGCCAATTATAAACATGATTACAGCACGGAAACAAAGTACCATAAAATATAGTAACAAAATGACACATTTTCCTAACTCTACACTTGTGTACTGTGTGCAATGTATATGAATATTATGCCCTTTAAAGCAGACATGTGTCTGAGCTAACAGTAGCAACTGACACAACTGCTAAGGCATGTAACAAAAAGTCCAGATTACATGTCAATTCAATTTAATTTATTTATTTTGTTTTGGAACTCCTACGGAGGTCCACAAAAACACACTAACAATTTAAAAAGACAAACATTGCATACAGTACAAAATTCCTTCCTTATACATTACTATAACATGATATCAAACATAGTGTGAGATGTGCAAATAATGCTATAATACGTAAAACAATCACATAACCGGCCAATAAAATTTCTTATATACAAACTAAGTAATGTGCAAATGATGCAATGAATGCATGAAACAATTAAATAGCCAACCAGTTGATATTAAATCGGAACCAGAGTACTACTGTTAGTCAAAATTCTAGTAAATAGGCAAAACATTTCTAAAAAATGGGTATATCTTAAAACAAACCATTTCATTCGGGGGTGACAAAACCAGAGAAAGTGCATCCTGAGCAGAGTGAATATTAAATTTGATAAATACTGGTTTTAAAAACACTCACCTGGCACTTTGCAGCTTTGAACATGCAAACAAGACATGATTAAGATCTTGGATTTGCAACTGGCACAGTTCACAAATTCTCTTCTCTCTAGGTGTTTTATCCCAGATGCCAGTGACGTCTCTTAAAGGCAGCAGATTAAATCTCAGTAGGAGTATCAGCCTTCTAATCCCATGAGGGATATTCCAAGTTAAATAAGGCTGTGGTTTATTCCCCAATGTACTCCCACTGACCGCCACTTTACTGGGCCTGGATTTACTTAAAGCAATATCTCTGGCTAAACTGATAGGGGATCTAAATTTCTTTAAGAACTGTTTCAAACCAGATTTAGGCATTAGAGAAGCAGGAGTTAAACTAAGACCGAAACTGTCAATTGCACATAAAAAGGACCTAAAAAACGTGGATTGTGCTTTTAGAGTGCAAAAGATTTCTATTCTCAGAGCAGCCCTAAGAGTACCCTCTTCCCCCAAGAAGAGAGAGTTACCCCACCTAAGAACTGCTGCCTGGGCTAAAATAAAGGACGAGACTAATCCAAATTCAAGGCGCAGAACATGCGGGGCAGCCAGAGAATTTAAATTACAGATTTGGCCCATAATTCGCCCTTCTGCCCTATCAAACATAAGCCAATGGTTCAAGTCCACCACCTCGGCGGCATATATTAATGAGGGTGGGATTTTAACCTTGAAAACAGATAAGACATGGCTAAAATGGCGTCTTCAGGGGACCCATTCCCATATGCAAATGCATGCAATATTATTTTTTAAGGCAGGCAGTGGTCCGAGGGACCACTCACTGCCTGCCCTTAAAAAATGAAACAAAAATGTTTCATTTTTTTAAAAAATGCATCCCGTTTCCTTTAAGGAAAACAGGCTGCATTAAAAAAAAGCTGCTTTATTTAAAAGCAGTCCCAGTCATGGTGGTCTGCTGAGCCCACCAATAGGCTCGCAAATTGCAAGAGGCTCATTAATATTCATGAGCCTCGCAATTTGCGACCCCATTGGGAATCACACTTTTGTACATGAGAAATAGCGCCTCGCAAATTGCGCTGTCACTCATAAACGGCTTTTTTTTCTAAATTGCCTATATTTTTTTCTTATGAGGCTAAAACTGAATTCATGTTATTTTATTGATGTTATCCTACCTCTTGGCTGCTGAACTTTATTGCTGTGTGTGTGTTGCACTCCCCGGTCCACCGCGAGCGTTGCTCGTTTGTTGTGGAGGGAGTCCATCCATTTTTAAACAATAACTTGCCCACTTCTTTACTGCTATTTGCACCCATTTCCGGCGGAAGGAGGTTGGCGCTCTAGTGCTCCAACCTCCCCGATATAAACCGGATGCTTTGGGCGAGGTGCACTGGAGGCACTGCCACTCGTAAACGGTGTTTTCCCCAAATTGCCTATATTTTTTTCTTATAATGCTAAAACTGGATTCATGTTATTTCATTGATGTTATCCTACCTCTTGGCTGCTGAACTTTATTGCTGTGTGTGTGTTGAGCTCCCTGGTCCACCACGAGCATTGCTCATTTGTTGTGGAGGGAGTCCATCCATTTTTAAAACAATAACTTGCCCACTTCTTTACTGCTAATTGCACCCATTTTCAGTGGAAGGCGGTTGGCGCCCTAGTGCTCCAATCTCCCCCATATAAACCGGATGCTTTAAGCGACGTGCAGCGGACGCGCGCAGCGGGCCCGTCGGCGGCATGCCAAAGTCATGCTAAAGGCAAGCCCGTCTGTGCCCGTCCGCGCCAGGACAGCGCCAGAAGCCAGGACCCCTGGTCGGGCTATTTCAGCTATGAATATCGCAAGCAGCATTAAGTGTTATTCTAGACAAGACTTACTCGATTTTAGGAAGACTTTTCCATTTATTGCTGATATGATTCTTTGCCATTAGTTGAAGGACCCTTTTCATGCAGAGACTGTCATTATCAGAGTAATGATGTAGATACAAGGCAGACTTGGGTAACATGTGATCATCAGTTATCAAATAAGACATCTTATTATGCAAATCTAGCCTTATCCTCATGTGAGCCATATTCCATAACTAAAAATCAGCGGAAATGGAAAAATATATTGTGTAATTTCCGTCTTCTTACGAAGCACTTTATTGAAATCTGGGACTTGTTTTCCTCAATACAACCAGAGCTGGGGTTTCTAACAGAAACCTGGCTCAAACCCCACTCTACACCTTCTATCACCTTGGCTATACCAGAGGGCTCCAAGTTTATTAGAATGGATAGACCAGTTAAGATGGGGGGAGGGCTTGCCATTATACACAAAGATAACATTAACGTTTGTGTTCTAGATGAATGTTGTGACCCAAGGATGGAAGCTCTTATTTTCGGAATTGACGTAACAGCCCAAGTTAGTTGGAAAGGGGCCCTGATTTATCGTCCTCCTGGCCTGATAGCAGATTTTTCAGACTTACTCACAGAACTTATAGCTCCCCATGTACTTGCTAGCACTAATTTTGTACTACTAGGCGACTTTAATATTCACAGTGAATGCTCTAATAATATAGAGTCATTAGCCCTTCTGAACAATCTTGCACTTTTAGGCCTAAACAAATTGAATGAAGGTCCCACCCACATGGCTGGCCATACTTTGGATATTGTTCTGTCCAACTCTCCCAACATACAGTGTGAACAACCAATGCACCTCACATGGACTGACCATGCCTTAATTGAATTTGCCATTAAGAGCCATAAAACTGAATATAGGGGGCCACATCAAGACTCTGGTACAACTCGTAGGCAATGGCAGAAAGTCACTTCAGAGAATTTCCAAGCCTCCCTGAAAATACCTCGAAATAAACCTTTAGATAATTTAGAAGAAGCGCTCACTAAGTACAATTTTGCACTAACAAAAACTATTAATCATCTTGCGCCAGTGAAGCGCTTCTCTAACCACCCTAAACGTCAGCATGCTCTCTTGTTCACCCCCCTGCTACTTATGCAAAAAGAACTATGTAGAAAACTTGAGAGGAATAGCTGTATCACTCATGAAAAGAGCGACAAAACTCAGTTTTTAACCTCTCTAGCAAGCTATCACAGTAATATTAAGCTCGCACGTAAGAATTACATCTCTATCCAACTCACACTGGCCAGTAATGTGCGAAGGCTTTATATTTTTTTATTTAAATTTGTTTTTATTGTTGCAATAAAGCATATCAGTACAGAATAAACAGTCCGCCGACGTGGCCTCAACATTCAGCCACGAACAGCTATGTGTGCAACGTTTTCTTATTTTATAGAACTGGTACACATAAACATGACTTCGGTTAATCAGTGCATTATGATCGTGTAAAGGCTCCTGCATGCTGGGAGGCGATGGGACGGTATCGCCATGGGGGCGATGAATAAGAACAGACGGGTACTTTCATGCCATAACTGCGCCGGATCTGGGTCTGTACTGTGCACATAACAGTGTTACCAGTGAACAGAGGGGTAACGAAACTGTGGGAGGGAAGCATGTAGGCGCTAGCAGGGTCCAAGTGGGGAGATATATTGGCGGCGGGTGTCGAGGGGGGGGGGGAAACCCACGGATGGCCAGACATGCGAGAGGTTGCCCAGGACGTAGAGGGTTATCGGGGTCCGACCCTGGGGTGGCTCACTTCAGGTGAAGGCTACCGGTCTTCTCGGGTGGGGGGAGGGGAAGGGTCAGGCGGGTCTCCAGCCTGAGTGGACTGTCGGAAGCTTTGAAGGAGCATGGCCCATTCCATGGAGATGGGAAATTTGCGCGCGCCCTTGGCTTCTTCTTCCCTTAAGGCGTCTTCCTCCGCCGCCGCCCATTTGCTAACCGCCTCCTTCCATTGTGCTATGGGGGGACCCTCTGGGGATCGCCAGCGCATGGTTATACATCTATTGGCAAGTAGGAGCGCTAAGGACACGAAGCGTCTGTGCACCAGTTCTTGCTTAGAGATGTGGAGGATGCCTAGTGCACTGGACTCCCAGGTGGCTAGTGTAGTGAGACCCGTGAGTTCCAGTAGTGTGTTGTGTACCGCCTGCCAGAAAGGTTGAAGGTTGGGACAGTCCCAAAACATGTGACGGAAATTTGCAGCTGGGGAACAGCATCTGGGGCATAGGAATGGCGTGGAGGGGTAGAACTTCTGTAATCGCGCTGGGGTGAGATAAGCCCTGTGTAAGATATAATATTGAATATTTTTGAAGCGGGCGTTCCTAGAGACGCGTTTAGGGGCCTCTAGCGCTTTAGTCCACTCCGTGTCGTGCAGAGCACGGCCTATGTCCTCTTCCCAAGTGGCTCGTAGGGTCGTCAGGGGAGTGTATGAAAGTTCCCGGATGGATTTGTATAACCATGTGACCAGGTGGCGACCCACCCCCATATGCAGGATAGCATGTATTACTGGATGCGTGTCTGGCTCGCCATTTTGGAGATTGAAATGGGGTCGGTACCCGTCGAGCAGTTGCCTATATTTAAGGAATTGGCCCGGGGGGAGCCCGTATTCTACAATCAGGTGGTCCAGTGGTTTCAGCTGACCCTCCTCGAAGAGTGATTCCAGGTCTGTGATGCCACAGCGGGACCAGTCGGCGAGCAGTGGGGTCGTAAAGTAGGAATCCTGCCTGGGGCCGCCTATTAATGGCAGCAGCGGGGAGTATGGGGGTCTACCGGGGGACAGCCGGTGAACCGGTAGCATGCATCGGCGCGCTATTGTCACATGGAGGGGGTATGTGCGCCGTGGCTTGGTGCCCGGGAGGAGCAAACGGGTGAGCTCCGGAGTCGCGATTCTGCCAGTAGGGGTAACCGTCTCCTGAGGGTAACGGTCCGCTGTCCAGTAGGACAGCCACTGGAGCTGTGCCGCGAGGAAATATGCCTCGAAGGATGGTGCTCCAAGTCCCCCCTGTGCCGTGGGGAGTTGAAGAGTTTTCAAGGCGACCCTGTGGCGGCCTGCTCCCCAGATGAGAGTTCCTAAGAGGGAATCAACGTCACGAAAGAAGGATCTGGGCGGTATCACCGGCAGGTTTGTGAAATGGTAGAGGAGCCGGGGGAGCATCACCATTTTAGCAAGGGCTATCCGCCCTATCGGGGCCAGTGGTAGTTTATTCCAGAAGGCGACCGTCGGGCGCAGACTCTCGAGTACCTTGCGGTGATTGCCTTCAAAGATGTCCGCCGGAGAATGGTATAAGCGGACGCCGAGGTATCGGGGAGCTTCCGCGGACCATGAGAGCCTATGTGGCCCAAGGTCGATGTCTCGGGGGGGCAGGTCCGGGTGTAGGGGGTAAACTGTGGACTTGTCCCAGTTGACTTGTGGACCCGAGGCAGCTGCAAAGTCCGCCAATGTGGCCCCTATAGGGGTCAGGTCCATTTCAATGTCTCGGACATATATGAGGAGATCATCCGCGTACATGGACACACAATGGGTCCCGTCTGCAAGCGGTACTCCCCAGTCCACACCTTCCCGACGCAGTCGAATCGCCAGCGGCTCGACCGCCAGCGCGAACAAGAGGGGCGACAAGGGGCATCCTTGTCTTGTGCCTCGTCGAACTTCAAACGCCGGTGAGATACGTCTCCCGATACGAACTCGAGTAGTGAGGTCGGTGTATAGGAGGCGGGTATATGCCATGAGCGTTGGGCCGAGATTGAGGCGCCGCAGGACCGAGAATAGGAAGGGCCAGGTGAGGGTGTCAAACGCCTTCTCCAGGTCCATAATGAGGCAGGCGGCGCGGGGAAATCTGTCGCGTACCTGATCCTGGTATGGAAGACTCGGCGGAGATTCTGGGAGGTATTTCTCCCGGGGACGAAGCCGCATTGGTCGGGGTGGACCAGCGGGCGTATGATCTGTGCATAACGATCAGCTAGGATCTTCCCCAGGATCTTACAATCAGCCGATAGGAGTGTGATAGGCCGGTATGACCCCATGTGAAGCGGATCTCTGTGAGGCTTGAGAAAGGTGACAATCACGGACTCCCGTAGCGACTGGGGCAGTTTCCCCGCATGGAGTGACGCCCCGAACACCCGTGACAGACGGGGGACCACCAGGGGAGAGAATGTTGAGTAGTATTCTAGTGGGAAGCCGTCCAGTCCCGGTGCTTTATTTCGGGACATGGCGCGTATCGCTTGGGTGATGTCAGAGGGAATTATCTTGGCGTCTAGTGCGCGCTTGTCGGCATCCGATATCGTGGGCAGCGTCAGAGGGTCTAAAAAGTGATCCGCGGTAAACGGGGTACAGCATGCCGGGGCCTCGTACACTCGCGCATAATGGCGCTGGAATGCTAGGAGAATCTCAGCTTGTGATTGCACCAACACACCCTCCGGGTTGAGAATGTCCGTGATCGGCTTGATTTCGGTGTCCTGCTTCGCCATCCAGGCCAGAAGCGCCCCGGTTTTGTCTCTGTCTTTGTGCACCCTAGAGGCGTATGCCCTGAAATTATACTTTCGGAGGTCAGCGCATGCAGTCCGATATTCCATTTTGGCCTCGGCCGTGAGTACGGCGTGTTCCTCCGAGTCGTCAGGCCGTTTAGTGAGAGCAGCTAGAGCTTGCTCCGCCGTTAAGAGCGACCGTTCTAAGGTGCGGCGGACCCCCACTATCTGTTTGATGCATTCTCCTCTCGCCACCACCTTATACGCGTCCCACTCCACTAGTAGCGATGACGCTGTGTTCTCGTTGTGCATAAAGTAATCGCGTATGCTGGTTTTGTGTGCGTCCCTGAAAACCGGGTCCGTTAGACAGTCTCTAGGGAGGCGCCAGGTGGGGACCGGTGGATGCGGGGGGCGCCAGGTAAGACGTATTATGTGGGCATCATGATCTGAGAGGATCCGTCCCAGATAATCCGTAGATGTAACCTTAGGGAGGATCGGAGCAGAGCAGAGGAAACGGTCTAGGCGGACCCGGAGGTTTTGTGGAATCGAGTGGAAGGAGTAGATGCAAGCCAGTGGGTGTAGGTGTCGCCATGCGTCAGTGAGCGCCCAGTGTGTGGTCCATGCCCTGAAGAGGGCCGCCTGCCGGGGGGCCGGGGAGTGTATGGGGAGAGGATGTGAGCGGTCCAGCGAGGGGTCTAGTGTGCAGTTAAAGTCGCCTCCCAGCACCCATGGGACTGTGGTGAACTGGGCTAGGACGCCCGTAAGGTGATCCCAGAACCGGTCCTGATCCGTATTAGGGACGTATATGCTGCCAAGGAGTACCCCTTGCCCATCAAGAATTCCCTCCAGAAGCGCGTATCTGCCCTCTCTATCTACTACTCGCCGGAGCGCCCGGAAGGGAGTACCCGGTCTCACCCAGATTAATGCGCCGCGCGCGAACGCTGAATATTGTGTGGCGCAGATGGTCCCTCGCCATTTGGCTTGTAGGCGATTGAGTTCACTAGCGTTAATGTGCGTCTCTTGTAGAAACGCTATATTGGCCGGCATGCGCCATATGTAGGAGTACACAGAGTAGCGCTTGCTGGGTGTGTGTAGGCCCCGTACGTTTAGTGTAAGGATATTAATGTCTGAGTGGAGGACAGCCATTCCTAGGGTGATGTGGTTGGGGAAGGGGCACCTCTACAGTTCCCGTGAGCCGCCCATGTGTGCGTGTCGTGTATGTTCCTGCGCGCCAAGCTTCCTTAAACGTGGGGGGGGGACTGGGGGAGTTAACAGCAACTAGAACTTTGGGTGGGCAACTGTCCCAATACTGAGGATACGTCACTGGGGGTGGCATATCCAAACTAGTGTCCCACTAGGGGAGAAAATCAACAGAAATTTGCGGGGGTGGCAGCATGTGTCGCTGCTGGGCCTGTGCGGGGGTCGGGCTCTAGTAGGAGAAGTGCCTATCGCTCGCTGGCGCTTACATTTATCTAGTAGATCAGTCTAGGCTTCTAGACGTCGCGCATTACAACAGGCATTCATGAAAAGGATATGTCAGGTGACAGTTCAGTTGTTCACGAGGAGGTGACAGGTTGGCTGGCAAGGGCAGCGTCCAATGTGTGTGCCACAACAAGGGGGGAGGAGATCGGACCAAATCCCGACATAGTTCTATCACTGTCCCGGTCTTTCTCTGGGGTGAACAGGTGTGGCTGACCTTCCAGGTCTGAAGCAGGGGGTGACAAATGTAGTTCAGTGGCCGCCCGCAGGGCGTCTCGTCGTTCCTGCATGATTTGGGTGAGATCGGGTGAGCCCGCCGAGGAGGACACCTGGCTCTTGGGGTGGCCAGATCGCTCATGGTTTGCGCCCCGTCTCCTGGACCGTCTGGAGTCATTATTGCGTGCCTTCTGGGGTCCGGGTTTAGGGATCAGCGGGCAATGAAATTCGGTCCAATCCTGTGCGTCAGCCGCCGTGTCGAAGAAGAGGGCTTTCCCTTTGTGGATCACCTTAAGGCGGGCAGGGAACAGCAGGGAATATTGAAGATCGTTTGCGCGGAGGCGCCTCTTGACTTCTAGAAACGTGGATCGTCGCTGTTGAACCTCTCTGGCATAGTCCAGGAACACCATAACGTGTTGGTCCTCCACCCGCAGGGGGCCCGCCGTCCGGGCCGCACGAAGCACCGCATCCCGGTCTCGGAAGTGTAGAAACTTGGCTAGCATGGGCCGCGGGGGAAGACCAGGTTTGGGTGCCCGGGCCGGGACCCTGTGTGCCCTTTCGATGGAGAAGTATGGCGATCGGTCGCAGTCCGGGGTGAATGATTTAGTCCAGGATTCCATGTAGGTCAGAGGGTCCGAGTTTTCAATCTCCTCCGGCAGGCCCAGGACGCGAATGTTGCAACGTCTCGAACGCCCTTCCAAATCCACTGTGCGTTCCTCCAGGGTCGTCACGCGGCGCAGGATCTCCTGCATATCTGCTGCCTGCGATTGCACCGTTGGTTGCAATTCAGTCACGATCCGCTCACCCTCCTTCACCCTATCCGCCAGTTTACGGTGTTCATCTCGGATTAGGCTAATGTCAGTTGCCAGGGTGCCCAATCTCTCCTCCATCGAGAGGCGAGACATTTCTATTGCTGCCAACACCTGGTCCAGCTTCGTTGATAGCGTAGGGTCGGCTTGCGACGTATTGGTCTGTGTCCATGCCCTCGTCTGGGGTATCTTCTCGACAGCCGTTTCCGGGACTGTCGTCCCCTGGGTGCCCCTTGGCTGCCCCATGGGTGCTGCTGAAAGGACGAGGGGGGGGTTCCCCTTGGTCGTCGCGTGTCTCGTGGGCGGTAGGTCGTCGCCACGCGGTGTCGGTGGGTGAGTGGTCAGCCTCTTCGGCTCCTCCGGGTCCAAGGCGAGGCTCGTTCCACTTCGGGTGGCCACCACCGAGGGCGTCAAGGGCGGTACGCGGTTACCGGGGCCGGTGGTTTCGACTGCGTGGGGGCCTCTCCTCTCTGTGGGGTGGGGCCCAGTACCCGCGTTGACCGGCAGGGCAAGGTCGGGTGGCGTGGGCCAGGGGAGGCGCTGATAATGTCCTCAGTGCAAGTGGGGCGCTCCCCGGCGTCAGGTCTTCACAGGCGCCATATTAAGGTCAGGCACTCGGAGTCACTGGGCAGTTTGTATAGGTGAGTGCGACCTGGGCTCCCTGGTCGCGTGGCGGCGTGGTCGGTGACTTTCCCCGTGGGCGGACTTGAGAAGGGGGCCACCGGGGCGTCGACTTGAGATCTTCGGGGAGGGGGAGGGGAAATGGCAGCACAGCCCTCACCGCCCTCGGCGATAGTGGCGGTTTTCCGAAGCGCTCAGCTCCGTGTGAGTGGCGTCCCTCCCACGGTCCGCGGTGGCAAGCTGTCAGGATTTGGGGGGCCGATCAGGCTCCTGGCAGGGAAATAGCTCCAAGGTGCCGGAGTCCCGGGGTGGCGGCCGCCATCTTGGGGTCCGGGGCCCCGGGGTGAAAGAGGGCGCCGCTCGGTGTTCTCGCCCCCGCAGGGATGTCTCCCGGTCGTCGGCTGGCCGCGTTCTCTGGGGCCGCTGTTCAGGGATCTAGCGCCCGGGGGTTCAAGGGTCCGAGGCTGAGGCGCCGCGGTCAGGATCTCCGGGGGTGGGACGGGAGAGACCAACACTCACCGCCCACGATGAGGGTGTCGGGCACCCGGGATGGTCTGCTCCGCATCGGTGGCGTGCTCGCCGGCTTCTCGTGGTCAGTGGTGACAGGCCGTCCAGATCTGGGAGCTGATCAGGCTTCTGGTGGGTGTTCCGCTTCCATGCATCGGAGCCCCGGGGCGGCGGCCGCCATCTTGCGTGTCGGGGCTCCGGAGCGCAGAGAGGTGCCGTGCAGCCTGCCCCCCCCGTGGGCCAACGCTGTCCTTCACGTGGGCTCCTCCGTAGTTGTTGCTGGTCGCGACTTCGGGAACCGCTGTCCAGGGAGCCGGATCTCGGCGGCTCACAGATCCGCAGGTTTAGGTAACGCTCGCCATTTTCCAGGGTCGGCGTCCCTCGGTTCTGGCAGGATACAGCTCGACTTGCGTTGTCCGCCCGCTGTAATTGCTGGTCACTCGAGGGGTGCCCCCGTGTGCGGGGGCATCCCGAGCGTTGTTTCGGGCAGGTTGAGGCTCCCTGCGATCTCGGGAACTGGGCAAGATGCTAGCCCGATCGCGGAGCCTCAGCAAGACACAGCCGCCATCGTGGCTTGCTAAGCCACGCCCCCCGTGCGAAGGCTTTATATAATGTCCTCCAGTCGTTTATGAAACCTAAGGCATGTGAGAATACAGAAGCACCTTCAGAAACACTTTGTGATAACAATGCATCTTACTTTTCACAAAAAATGTAATCAATATATGATAATATTGTCTCTTTGGGAGTGTACAAACCGTGACAACAGATGCAGCAGGAATGACTTCCTCCATGCTGCTTGAGAACTTCCCTCCGCTTGACACTACAGATGTAGAATCCTTAATGTGCCAAGTGAAGACCGGCTTTGCGTGCGACCTGATTCCTGCAAGAATAGCTAACACTCTTACTCCTCAACTTGCCCCATTAATTGAACATCTTCTGAATCTTTCTGAATCTTTCTTTAAAAGAAGGTTATGGTCCATCAGAATGGAAAGCAGCTCCGATAATGCCTATTCGAAAGAACTCGAAAGCTCCTCTGACGGATCTGACCAATCTCCGTCCTATCTCACTCTTGCCGTTTCTGAGTAAAGTACTAGAGAGGTATGTCAACAAACACCTCTCTAGCTATTGTCAGGCAACCTAGATCCTTCTCAGTCAAGTTTTAGGCCCAAATATAGCACCGAGTCAGCCTTGGTAGTGGTCACAGATATCATCAGAATGACCCTAGACAAAGGCCACTCTATGATTCTGGTGCTATTGGACCTATCCACCGTATTCAACACTGTTTCCCATCAAATACTACTAGGAAGGCTGAAGGAAATAGGACTAAGAGATTCTGCCTTCCATTGGGTGGCAAGTTTTTTATCCCGTCGGACTCAGACGGTCAATTTGGGCCCGTATCGTTCTGCACCCATGGAACATACCAAGGGAGTTCCACAGGGCTCTTGTTTGACATCTATTGAACATCTATATGGCTCCCTTGGCTAATGTTCTAAGGAAATATGGGTTTATTTCAATATCATATGCTGATGATACGTAGCAGCTCTTTCCTTTCAATGAACTAACTCCAGCCATCCAGGAGACCTTCTCTCTGGGCATGAATGCCATCTCTCAATAAATGAGGAATAACTTTCTTCAGTGTAATGTCGGGAAGACCGAGCTCCTACTCTTTGGGAAGGCCCCCATATTCTGGTCCCCCAATTGGTAGTCCATCAATCTTGGCAAGCCTCCAATTCCCAAAGCTTCCGTCAAAAACTTGGGAGTACGGTTAGACCACGCCCTTACTTTCAAAGAACATGTTGGCCAGACAGTTGGTACATGCTTTCATACCCTGGGCCTAATTCGGCAAGTCTTCCCTTTGCTTACGGATTCTGCAAGAAAGACTCTGACTCAGGCTCTCATACTGAGTCGCCTAGATTATTGTAACGGTCTATTGCTCTCTGCTATTGAAGCGTCTATCAATAAACTGCAGGTGGTTCAGAACACAGCGGCGCGATTGGTGCTGAACATGCTGCCCAGATCTGCCTCACGTCCTCTTCTCTTAAAACTCCCTTGGCTGCCAATACGCCAATAGATAAAATTTAGGATCTGTTGTACTATCCACAAAACACTACTTAATCTTGGTCCCAGCTATCTGTCGGAAAAATTCACTCCCTATCTCCCCCCGAGATCCTTGAGTTCCAGCTCTAAACATCTATTGAAGGTCCCAAGAATTAGGAGAGCGAGATTAGGAGGGAAATCTCTATCATACCTTGGACCGAAACACTGGACCGAACTTCCCCTTCCCCTAAGAGAATGCTCAAATCCTCTAGCATTTAGGAAACTACTTAAAACCACTTTGTTCTGCTTCTAAAAAGAAAGAAAGACCCACAGCTTCCACCACATAGTTGACACGCTTCCACAAAGCGCAGAAATACGTCAAGACAATTTACATTTCACATTTGTGCTGGTGTTGTCCCAGCGGTGGATTTGTGATGGAGGGATTTCTGTCATGGGAAGCATTCAACATTGTACTATTCCTGTGGCTTTTGGATGCATACTAACACCACACACCTGATGAGTTTTTGTTACTTGTTTTCACCTGCAAACCTCCAAACATCGCCTAGAGGCCCAGAGAACTGGTGGTGGTTCTCCCAATTCCCCTTTACAACTACATACCATGGGAGGAGAAGGTCTTGCAGATCCTACATCCTGAAGGCTTGACAGGAATCCCTGGTGAAGTGGAGACTTTTCAATGTGTCACTAAACCTAAATGTCATTTTTACTTTTAATTTAGCTGTTGCGATTGTGTTTTGCACCTATTTTTAAACATATAGGGAGCACCCTCCTCAGTTACCCCAGCCTCCCAAACAGCACACATTTCTGCCTCAACTCAGGTCCCTTTCTCAAACCAAATCCAAAGTCCCACCCCAATTCCAAGCACAATCACTTCTTTGCAGACATCCATTCCAACAGACACAAGCAGACCAATCATACTCATACATAAAGACAAACACACAAAACAACACAAACTCACAAACAACATACACACACCATTAAAATTACACCCACAAGCACCACAAGCACAACACCCACAAGTACCACAACCACACCACAACACAATCATCAAAACCAACACTCACACAAAAGCACACAGACACACAGAACAACACCAACCAAAAGCATATGGACACACCTGAATATCAAACACCAGCCAAAAAACACAACAAACACCAGACCCACATGCAATTGCCAAACATACAGACACAAGCACATCACCAACTCCAGCTTCATCTATCTCCAAAATCCAATCCTCTACCACCCCTCCTACACTAACTTCTCCTTCTGAATTCCACTCTTATCTGTCCATGACTCCTACCAAACCTAAACCCACCCCTCCCAAGAAAGATCCTTGAGGTGCCTGCTCTTTGCCCAATATATTCTCCTTCCCAAGCAGGCTACTCTTTGGACTATGTTTAGGAGGCAAGTTATGGGCAACAAAGCAAGACAAGGTTGTTGTGGAAAACCCTTTTTTTTTTCATTTTTTAAAATTTTATTGGAAAAAAGTACATGAGATGATCATCTAAATTATTAATGAAAAATTGTAATTTTACAATTGAAAATGTTATTTCTAAGTGTTAATATAGTTGTGTTTATCTTAACTAACATGTGACAAAATAAACACATATGCATTACACATTAGAAAAATACAGCTTGTAGGAGAAATTAAAAAATTCATGAGTCTAGAGTAAATGTAAACAGACAATTCAAAAGAAAACAAGTAAAAAAGAAGTTTAGCTTTGATTCCAGCGATGACAGAGTTGATATGTTTTGTGGTCAAGTAGCAGCAGCAAGGGGAGGACTTAGACAATCAGGTTCATGACGGAAAGGGAAGTGGTAAAAAATAAAAAAGTAAGTTTCTATCTTATATCCCTTTGAAACTGCCAACTCAGGTCTGGAGGTTTACCAGCCACAGTTTAGTTGACAAGAACACACATCACAATTGACCCTGAGGAAATATTGGCTGGACTCCCTCCAACAACCGTTTTTGCCTATATTGCCATCCATGCGGGCAGAGAGTTCTGGCAGAAACAGCGGGACTCGTACGGACTCTCTTCCATAGACCCGCCAGCCTCTGAATATTTGCGGTCGGACCCTAGTAGGCGGAAGGATTTACAGATGGAAAAGTGTTGGACCAGATCCTCCAATATCTAAATCAGGCCCTTAGACTTTGTCTCCCTGATTTCCCAGTGGGCTAATTATCATAAGCCTGCTGGCAGATGTCTCTGCCAGTAGGGGTGTGCAAAATCTGCCTAATTTGCTTTAACGTAACCACATGAAATTATGGCAAAATTATGTGAAATTACGCATAATTACACAAAAAGCATATATTTAGTGCTTAATGCATGCTTGCGTCAAATTTTTGTTGCGATGATGCACTGAAATAGGAGCACTGCGAACAACAGTCACTCATGTTCTGTTGTTCCCATGCGTTCGCTGTAAATTTTTACTGCAAACTGCATCACGTCTTACATTTTACCACGAATGGCATGTAATTATGGAAAGTTTTTTAATTTCTGGAACTTTGCTTAACAAGCCTAAAGCAAAATTCCCAAAATTATGCTTGCATAATTTACATTTTGCCCAGGTCTACATCCAAGTGCTTCCCCTTAATGAGAAGTGAAAACTGCTCTCATAGCAGAAGCAATGGCTTAGACATGTGATATGCAAAGTATGACCCAGGGCCTCATGCAGCCTTCATGGCCTTTACATGTGGCCCCCTCGCCCCCTGGTGAACAGCAGCACTGGGCTGCTGTTTACTCAACTAAGCACTAACATTGAAAAGATGTTAAATAAACAGGCAAGCATTCATTTAAAGATTAATTGAAATTAAATCACTTGCCAACCTTTTCCCAAACTCCTTCTTCAGTCAGATCCTCAATCTCACGATGAATCATAGTGATGTTACTTTTATATTTCTCCAGATCCTTGCTATTGTCTGGTATATAAGTACAGCATTCCTGAACTTTCAAAAGTTTACAGACCCCACCCTCTTTTTCTAAATTTCTTCTTCTTCCTCTCAGACCTAGGTTATCTTCTTTTGACTTAATTACAACAAATTCACCTTAGTCCAAAATAATATTTGCTCAGATTATCTCCAGAACATGCTGCAAAAGTTCAGGTCGAAGAACAATCATTTCATGGTATGGAGCTTCAAAGCCAAACGTAGGAAATACCGGTCTGTTCAAAATCAGATTTCGAATTCTGCTCAACACCGGGGGATTCGGAACCGTGATGGTCAGTACTCCTTCGATTTCAAGTCCTGGCACCAACAACACCATGTCTACCTTCACATTAGGACTATTACTGACCACTGTCACTGCCCTCAGCCTCCCGGAACTCAGCACTCCTGGCATCAGTCACAACGTAGGATCACTCTGGAGTTGGGTATCTCTGGCAAGGCACTCTTGTTCGTCTTGATCTCCTCAGACCTCTACGATCTTGCCCTTTTCTCCTTCTTCTGATTCAGAGCACAGGGGCAAGATCTCTCTCAGAAACCAGGCGCAGATTTAATCGCCTCTGTCTCTCAGGCCACACTTCCTCTGTGCTTTTTGTTCTTCTGCTCTCCTCTCGCTCACCCTGCTCACAACTTCCTTCTGCTGAGTCTGATTCTGTACCACCTTCACAGCAACTTCCTTTTTCTGAGGCAGTCTCAGTGTCGCCGTTGTTGTGACCCTCCTCAGCTTGGTCTTCTGAGGAACCAGCTTTGTCAGTCACCCTCACAGCTTGACTTGTCCCCTCCTTTGGCACAGCCGCCACAGCTGGATTTTCATTCGGGAGAGGAGCTGTTTCTTTTAAGGGTGCTAAAACTCTGCGGGTGTGCACCCAATTTGGCAATCCTCCGCACTTCACTGCTGTGTTCGTCACCAATATGATCTGGTAAGGGCCTCTCCAGCGAACATCCAAGCAGCTCTTTCTCACGTGCTTTCGGACAAGCACCCAATCCCCTGGACTCAGGTCATGATAGAGATCACTTGACGCTGAAACAGCAGCAGCCTGCACCTGATGAGACACAGAACGGACCACATCAGCGAGTCCCTTGCAATAATCAAGGATTAGATCATTTGTGATGTTTATCAAAGCTGTTGATGGCACTGCTGGTAACCTCATAACACTCCCCATCAAAACTTCATGAGGTGAAAGACCTATTCTCCTGTCTGGTGTACTGCCGATGCTCATGAGCACCAACAGCAGAGCATCAGGCCACTTCAGAGACATGGACAAACACACCTTCCCCATTCGGGCTGTCAAAGTCCCATTAACCTGCTCCACTATTCCAGAAGCCTCTAGTCGGTTGTACAATGGAGTCTCTGGTCCACATTCAATGCTGTACCAAGCATCTTCATGATTTCACTATGAAATTATGTTCCTCTATCCGACTCCAAAGAGGACGGAAAACGAAATCTCGGTATGAATTCTCTCAACAGTAATTTAGCCACAGTGAGTGTGTCACACCTTCGTGTTGAGTAAGCCATCCCCCACCTTGAGAACACACATACCACCACCAAGAGTACCTCAACCTATTGCACCTAGGCATCTCAATGAAATCCAATTGCATTCTATTGAAAGGTCCTCCCGACCTCCCAATATGACTCAGTGTAACCACAGTCTTCTTTCTAGCATTCATTTGTTGACAAGTGACACACCTCTGACACACAGCTTCCGCCACCGCACAAAATCTGGATTATATACCATGTCTATCTGAATACTCACACCATTCCATCTCTGCCTAGATGTACAGCACCATGAATTTGTCTTGCCAACGGGTTCAACAAGTCATCAGGTAACACTGTTCGACCGCCATTTGAAACCCAAATGTCAACATCCCCTTTCACTTACCGGACTTGCTCCACACACTTTTCTCCTGTTCTGAAACCTGTTCCTGCAGGCATTTGAGTTCATCCCAGGTATCTGCCATGCCCAACATCATGTTGAGCTCGGTTCGTTCTTGGCTCTCTCCTGCGTAATTTCCATTAAAAATGCCACCTTGTTCAGCACAGAAATGTGCAACTTCATCAGAATATTTATTTCCAAGAGAGACAAAATCCACCCCACTCCCATGAGCAGTACATTTCACAACCGCTATCTCCATCTCATCTCCAATAGTAGCCTCACAAACTCCCAGTTCCTAATAGGTGATCCAGACGATGTCATGTAACCCCTCTGTGACCATAGCTGTCCGAAGTTGTGAACCACACTGAATCCGTACTGGCTGTCGGTGTAATTTGGTCAGCGGCCAAACAGGCATGAGTCAAGGCAATGATTTCAGCTACCTGGGCGGAGTATACTCCTTCCAGGCAAGCAGCTTCAACCACTCCCGTAATAGTACATACAGCAAACGCTGCTCTCAATTGACCGACATTGTCTCTTAAGCATGAACCATCAACAAAGAATATCTCATCAGGGTCAGACAATGGTTCATCAACAATGTCAGGTCTCGGCTTGATGCAAAGTTCAGTCACATCGAGACAGTCAGGGTCCTCACAATCTTTATCAAGTGTGTTTGGTAACGGCATCAAGGTAGCCGGATTCAAAACAGAACACCTCCTCAGAGTCACATTCTCCGCAGCAAGAATGACTTGCTCGTAGCGTGTGAGTCTATTATTGGTCAGGTGCTGTGTTTTGGTCCTTGTCATCAACAGCTCAACAGAATGCAGAACATACACAATTAGAGAATGTCCCATGACAATGCTTTCACATCTCTCAATGCTGACACCTGTTGCAGCAACGGTCTTGAGACATCCGGGCAATGCTGAAGGTACTGCATCTAAAGAAGCTGAGAAGTAGGCAACTGGTCTATGGACACCTCCATGATTCTGAGTCAAAACTGAAAATGCACAACCTTCTCGCTCACAACAGAATAATGAATAAGGCTTATTGTAGTCAGGCATTGCAAGAGCCGGAGCACGACAAAGGTCCTCTCTCAGCTCCAAAAACGCCTTCATACAGTCATTGTCCCATGGTACCGGATCACTCACATCCTAGTGCATCAGTCTCTGCAAAGGCTACACTTTCAGAGAGAAGTTGGGAACCCACTGGCGACAGTAGCTAACCATCCCTATGAACATTCTGACTTCCCTCTGTGTGGTAGGCACAGCCATACTCATGATTGCCTCAATTCAATCAGGTAACACCTGAACAGCGTTCTGGGGCAGCCCAAGACTCTCAAGATTCTTTTTCATGATCTGATTGAAGATCGATGGACTTTCTGTACACCCTTGAGTAATAGGACACCATGTTAACACAAGGTTTTCCAGCTTAAATGCAAAAAGAAATTGGCTATCTTCATGGAGTGGTATCAAAAAGAATGCTCGACACAGATCAATCACAGTGAACCACTCTGCTTTACATGGAATCTAAAACAATATCACCGATGGATTCGGTACCACTGGACAAC
This sequence comes from Lissotriton vulgaris, assembly GCF_964263255.1. Taxonomy (NCBI): domain Eukaryota; kingdom Metazoa; phylum Chordata; class Amphibia; order Caudata; family Salamandridae; genus Lissotriton; species Lissotriton vulgaris. The sequence goes on along the minus strand of NC_141694.1, from coordinate 1,739,431,860 downwards.
ATGGAACAACTATGTTGTTGACCTTTCGCAGGTCCTGCACAATACTGAATTTCCCACTTGGTTTCTGCAAACCCATAATGGGTGAGTTGCATGGACTGCCCATTATCTCCTTCAGGATTCCCTGCTTAATATGGAGTCAATTACAGGTTTTATCCCCGCAATCGTTTCTGGTGACAGGTTATACTGGGGTGCTCTTGGAAACTCAACGTTTTGCTTAACCTGAATCCTAACTGTCTCAACTCCTTTGATCAGTCCAATGTCCTCTCCTGTGAAGTCCCACAGCTTCTGCAAGACTGAATCTCTCAAATCTAGTGGGAGCTCTTCCACTGTCACCGCTGGGTACATTTCCACGCACAAATGCTGATTTGCAACCCTAAAGGTGGCATCATCGTCATTAGTCTGCAATTCCACTCCCTTGGGCGTGCAATAGATGGTGCAGTTGAGCTTGCACAAAAGATCCCTAGCTAGCAAGCAGACTGGGCTTGAGTCGCACACCACAAACTGATGTTGATCTCAGAATGTTCCTATTCTCACGTGGATCGGCTCAGTCAACGGTTTTGTCATCTTCCTGTTTGCTATATCTACAACTTGGATTGATTGTCCCAAGAGGGGTAGGTTGGGAACTACTGCAGATCTCACATTAGAATGGGTAACACCAGTGTCAACCACAAAGGTGGTAGAGTGACCTCAACATCAGCTTCTACAAATGGTCCCCTCTGGTCTACCTCCAAGACTGCCCCAAGAGTGCAGTCTTCCTCCCCCCTCAGGCACCGTCATGCCTACGGGTCTGAATAGTACCCATCCCTTCCATCAAAAAGAGGCATCTGCTGGTAAGTCCCTTGCGGGATTTTCGGTGGCTGGGGAACTTGTACTTGTGGAATCAACTTCCCCCATTTCATCGCTCTTGGTCTCAATACAGTATTAGCCACTTCGGGCACCTGTGCTGTTTCCTCCTCTTGCTGCAGCTGATTAGCTGGATCCAAGGGGCACTCACATCTCCAATGTCTGACCTGGTGATAGAGGTGACACCCTGTGGTCTTTTTCAATGTCGCTACATCCACTCTCACTTTAGGGTTCCCTGAATTTCCCTATCCTTGGTTTTGACCATTCTGTTTTCTACCTAGCGTTCCTCCATTCAGCTGCATCTGGATTCCCTTATCAGCCGCTTGCATCTGGACTAACATCAGTTTATCCTTAAGCTTTCTATGTTTCGAGTCCACCTCACTGCTGCAATACCTGGCATATCGCCGTATTTCATCTACCGGTTTGTTCTGCCAGCAGATCAAATGCTGTTGGATCAAGAGGCAAATCTCAGGCCTTAAACCCAAGACGAACTTGGAAACAAACTGTCCCATATCTTTGGGGTCTAAAGTATCCAGCCCACTGTACTGTTTAAAGACTTGCAAAAGCCTCTCATAGTATTCATGCACTGTCTCTTTTGGTTCCTGAACCGTTCGATCTATCGTAACCCAATCAATATCCTGTGGCGATATCTTGGACTTCAGCCATGTGATCACCTGCTCATATTTTTTCATGACAATAGGTGAAGGACCATTTGTGACAACATCCCTATCTGGCTCAGAGGTAGGCCAATTGATTGCAATTTTACAAGCTGCCCACAAATCACTCGGAACTACAATATCGATCAATGTTTTCAGATCAATCCACAACACCTTCGAGATCCTAACAAAATGATCAACCTGTTTGTACCACTCAACTGGCCTCTCCCTCAGTTTAGGGAAATCATTTGTGAATGCTGCTAAATCACCTCTGCTCCAAGGCACATGGACATACCCTCCACTAGATACCACCTGTAAAGGGTAGTTCCCTACTCCTGACATTCCCCCTCCCGGAGGTGGTGTCTCAGCTACACTCTTCCTGGTACTCTTCTTTTTGGACCATCTTTCTTCCCACTTATCAAGCCTGTTCCATGTTCGTATCCCTATGATCAATTCTCAAATGTGAGTCTTTAGCCCAATGACCCTCTTCTCTTCCAGGTCCTGATCACTGTACTGCAATCTGTAGTTCCTCTGTAACATTTTCGTCTTAGACAAATCCACCTCGTATCTGTTTGCCAATTCAGTTAGTTTCTCATGCGCTGATCTTGCCTTACGAGTCACATTCTTTGCTACAAACAGCAACTCATCTGGTTCATAAAGTTCCACTTTCTCCAAAGGCACATTTCCCTCAACTATCTCATCCACTTTTGCTTTCAGCCTCATTACATTCAACATCTTTGCCCTTATAGCCACCTTCAGAGTACCTCGACTAGATGCACCACTTGACTCTCCGCAATTGCTATTCCGTTCTCTGCATCTATTCCTTTTAATGGTATCCTTAAGAACTGGTCTGTTCTCTGTGCTTCCATGGTCCCAATTCCCTGTCATCCTGTCACTCTGATTCTTCATTGGCTGTTCCCACGTCCTTAAATCTGATCTCTACTCAGCAAAAGACTTTGTCCTCGGCCCCCTCAGATCCAACGGTCCCCTTGACGAGTCTGCCGTAGCTGGTAACGGCGTACTCAATTCCGTGGATCTCGGTAAGTGAACCATTCCGCTCACTGTTCCATTCCCTCCAGAGCTAATTTCCCTCTGCCACTACTGACTGCGATAAACTCCCATTCCTCACCTGATTTGGATCATACATTGACACTATGGGACCAATGGTAACAGGTACCGTAAGAGCATCTTGCAACCTCCTAACTTCTGTATTCACTGGTGTCTGCGTTCCCATTCCTCCGGTCGAGATCTTCCCAGCTATTCCTTGACTAGATGGAACTTGCGATTCCCTAGTTCCTTCTGTCGGGACGGATTTACCTTCTACTGAGTCTGGGTTGTATGGTGGTGGTCTCTCTTACAACAGCCTTTCTATCAAGCTATAATCTGTATAGCTGTCATCTTCGTCACAACTCTTCTTCTGGGTGTTCCCTTCCTTAACTATCAACAGAAACAACTTATCTCCTTCAATGGTTTGTACTCTCGCCTTTTCTCCAATGCATCCCATTTCGCCTCTTGGAATGCCCTGACAGATCTTTTCATTCTTTCCTGACTCCTGTCTCTTTTCCTTTCGTGTGCTGCCCTAATCCATGCATGTAGTGCTTCAAACTGTGTTGGTCTAGGTAAAGGTCGCAAAGAAGCCATGATAGATTTCAACTGATACAACACTTCCCATCTAAAGGTCCCATAATGGGGAAAAGTCTGTTTTTCATTTTCTTTTGTCACTTTGCACCAATTCTCGAGCCAAAGGATAGTATGCAATCCCACATTCATAGCCATGTAACGAGCTGGGGAATCCTCTGGCGGAGCCTCTTCTCCTCCTCAAGTGACCACCCTTTTTTTCTCCCCTACACAAATCTCCTAAAACTTTAAAACACTTCATGATGAAATCAACTTTCTTCCTTTCGCAGATCTTTTACTTCCTGATGACAATCAGCCAATACCAGCGTGGCTTCACACCAACCGACCTATCACAGCACTGCACCTTCTGTTGTCACTTTTCTCCACTGGCAACAGTTCCCCTCCTTTTCACTCAGTCTCTCACTCACTCACGCGTCCCATTCATACGCTGAAATAACCGTTTGTCCGCAAAACTTCCAAGCGGTCATTTCTCTGACTGTACGTCCACAATCTCATGTAATTGTCTACCTCAATCTGGCAACTGTCTGTCCGTGAAACGACTGGATAATCACTTCAGCTGATAGATTACAAACGCTTGATGTTCCACAGACAGCAACCCACGACCAGCGTCAGTTACTCACACACTCACATATTCGCTCCCCCTATCTTGGTCTGGGCAGTCAGTGGCACCTTACGACTCCCTTCTCAATTGTCGACAATTACGCTCTGGATGTCTTCTACACCACAGTCTCTTAGACTACTCGTCAGGCCTAAGATTCACGGGCTGCGCGAGCTCACAGCCTGATCTCGCAATCACTCAACACTCACTCCAACTCCGCTACACATCACAACATTAAACAACACAGCAATCTAACAAAACATGATCCTGTTCGTACTCACTCTACCACAAACTTCTGCTTTCACCGCAACGTCACTCTCCGTCAGTTTTCATGAAACGCCGCCGTCTTCCACCGACAATCCGCTGGACTACCATCACCTGAATTCTATGGGGCTCTTGAAACTCTTATCCTAATCTAGATCTCCCCTTACTCTAGAGACAACAATCCTCCTTTGCTACCAACTGATTACACTGGATTCTTATCTGGATTTTTGACCCTATCTTACAAATCTTGAGAATCCTCTTTCAATCTGACCTTTTTGTCTGCTAAAAGTGTAAAGGGGAGAAACTCTTTTTATTGCCAATTTTATCAATGACCAAATCAATTCACCTCAAAGAAAATACTGACTACTAAGGCAAAGTTTAGAGATTTATTACAAAGCCAAAAATACCTGAGCGTACAAGCACCTCAGCAAGTGGTTCAGAAAATCAACGGGCACTAATACAAACATAATCCTACTCAGGAGTCAATAAAATTCAAAAGAGACTTTATTTCGGTTTGATTCAACCATAAAAGCACACATTACATACAGTACATATATACACGTCATAAAAATATTTACAAAACGGCTTCCTTTGTCAATATTAGTTACATGAACTGGAATTCATTAAATGTTAATAATCATTGATCCAGACAGATTCTCAGTTTAAGAGACAGTTTTAAAAATTCAATAGTTTGAAGGACACTATCACTGTGCAACAGTTGCAAATATAAAAAGGCTGGACGAATCTGATTAAAATTAAGTTTATTTAAAAGAACAATCAGATAACGTTTTCGAGGATAGTCATAAAGTTTACATAAAAACATAAAATGCAACATATCCTGTGGAGACTTTCCGTCGCAGCCACAGGATACAGGCAATTTGCTAAAAGCATCTTTTTTTGGTCTTATAAACAGGTGATGAAACAAATTCAATCTGAATCTTGTTAAAAGGAACTTTTCATGGGTACTAAATGTGCCGAGTAAATAAGGCTCCATTGTCAGACAGGTTTTAACCATAATATATTTCCTTAGTTATTTTCTGAGACTCTGCACCCTCCCTCAAGGCCTTCCGCCGTTGAAGGAAAGACTGCTTAATTGCTTCCACATCCCCTTTTACAATTTTAGTCGGATGTTCAAATAAATCAGGGCGACCCAGCTCACTGAAGCTTGTTTTTAAGTACCTTAGCCATGGAGTGCCTAGTGCCTTCTCATGCGAGATAAGATCATTTACAATTAAGTGTGTCAGTGGGATATCTTGGCTCAGCCTAGTTTCAACCAGCATGTCAATGGGCGCAAGGAGAGAGTATCGCTCAAATACTCTACTCCTAGCTCCTCATGTACCGCAAAGTTGGAAGTGGCGGCTGGGACACACAGAAGGCGTTTGAGGAATGTATTTTCAGCAATCTGTAATTGTTCACATGCCAGATAGCCCCAGAGTTCACTGCCATATACTGCAGTTGCAACTGATTTTGCATCATATAATTTTGTCATTGCAAGGGTTGTTTTTTTACCTAGTTTTGAAGCAAAATTAAAAATAGAGGCATTAACCCTAACCACATCACATCTTTTCTTTGCAAGTTGAGGGCCCCAAGACAGTTTGGAGTCAAAAAGAACTCCTAGGTAAGAAAATGTATCAGAGAATGGAATTACTACATTATCTAATTTGAATGTATAATGTCTTTTTGGGCGACTACCGACTTGCATGATGAAGGATTTAGAGTTATTAACCAGCATATCTCTTTCTTCCATAAACTGTTTAAAAACATTAAGTAGCGATTGAAGGCCCCTTTCAGTTCTTGATATTAGAACTGCATCATCTGCGTATAAGAGAACGGGGATACTCCTTCTCCCCACCCGAGGACAGTCAGCTTTTACATCCTGTAGGACGCTATCTAGCTCGTTTATATAAAAATTAAAAAGGAAAGGGGCTAATATACAGCCTTGACGCACTCCCTTTCCAGTTCTAAAATTCTCCGTTACACGCAGTTCTTGCGAGTACCTAACATTTGCGCTTGTGTTGCTGTGTAAATCAACAAAAAAATCTACAATCCCACTATCTACACCCTTCTCCCTCATGGACCTCCACAGCCTTCCCCTGTTCACACAGTCAAAGGCTGAGGAGAGGTCCATGAAGGCCAAGTGGAAAGTGCCTTTTTGGGCAATGCTGTATTTGCTCAATATGGAGTATAAATTTATAAACTGAGTTATGGTAGACCGACCACTACAGAATCCGTATTGTGAGATAGACATAATATTGTTGTCCATTACCCAATCCGACAGTCTCTGCAGTACGATTCTACCCACTATTTTGGCCATAGAATTTATTAGGGAGATGGGCCTATAGCAAAGTGGACTATCCCTGTCCCCCCTTTTAAAAATCGGGACTATGGTGGAGACCCCCCTATGAGAATGGGCAACCTATCATGGCGGCTGCATTAATGACAGCCTCTACAATTGGTGCCCAAAAATTGGGGTCAGATTTAAAAAGGTCAGGGGGTAGCCCATCTGGACCTGGCGCTTTACCAGCTGTCAGCCCCTCTATCCCTACCATTACCTCTCCTCTACTTACTCTGAATGGGGCTACCCCATTATAGGAGACTGTATTCACAGTATTATCTAACTTGCCCCATACAGTTGCTTGAAGTGTGCTACCCACTCCCCCTCGGTTATAACGCATTCAAGTCCCTCACCTGGGTCTTGCACCAGAAAAGGTTTTTTGATTACAGCCCAAAACGGGCACTATTTTTCAGAATTTGAGGATCCAAGATCTCATCCCATGCCTCATTCCTTAGAGATTCTTTGCGATTGGCAGTGGCTAATTTATATTCTCTGCGACAGCATTTGACCAAATCTTAATTTCGGGGGTTTGTTGCCAAAGCAGATCTTAGGTTACGTGCTGCTTTAGAGCATTCTTGGTTGAACCAACGCGGACCATTATTCATACACTTCTTTACTCGGTCTGTCATTAGAATGGAAACTTTGTCTGTTAAATTTTGAAAGGCAGACAAGATATGTAAAGGATCTGAATCAACCTGAGTGCAACTACTTATCTCTTCACTACAGGTGTCTTTGATATTTTTATACATCAGATCCGGTGAACACATGGCCCATTTTAGTCGGCGTCTTCCATCTGTTGCGCTTACACTCCCCAAGGTCTGACTGCAACTTGTATTAGCCACCCAAGGACCTCTAAGATAGATAGTTAGCGGGTTGTGATCACTAAATTCATTATTTTCAATTGCAAAGCAGTCCACAAAAATCTGCATAGGGGAGGTAAGTAATATATAGTCTATAAATGTCCCTTTCCCATGCCCTTTAAAAGTTGGGATATCAAAGCGTTTCCTGGGGTCACACAATGCCATCGCTAGAGTGAGTTCATGATCATTTAAAAAATCATTAAAAAGGTCCCCCTCCAGTGTATGTTCTAAGTGGAGGCCCTCAAGTCTATCACAATGAATTTCCTGAAGATTTTTCATCAGAGGGTCTCCACGGGGATGTACATTGAAATCACCCATAATCATTAAATTATGTGAGCAATCCTTCATTGTTGAGCTAACATAGTCATTTAACATTTTTAGGTTATTCGTTGCAGTGCACGTGCTAGTCGCATTATAAAAGTTATTCATACCAGCCATACAGTTATCTTTAGCTAAAACCAAGCCTAAAATACCATAATTGCTAGAGGCCCTTCTTTGTACACTGCATGACATAGCTACAGAGATAAACCTAACAAGCCCCCCTTTTGGTCTGCCCCTGCCTACCGCAGTTGCAGGTACATAGAAAGCCTTGTATCCTTCAATAAAAAGGTCACACTTTACTGACCAAGTCTCTTGTAAACATATGATTTGAAAACATTTAATATACTTAATCCAGTTCTCATCTTGTAGTTTACTGGCCAGCCCAGCAACATTCCAGCTAATAACATTATTTTTTTGGGTAGCAGACTGATTTGCCTCTATAGGCTGGTCCGCCGGAACATGTATAATACTTTGATCCTCCTGCACCATTAGTCAGTCGCATGCATCCAGGCCTGAGAATACTTCAAATCTGTTCTGTGTGGCCACATTACTCCCTCTCCAGCCATGATTAATGTCATAATTATATTAGGCCGGTGTCTGACATCCATTCCCCCCTTGGCTAGCAGTATTACACGTATATGGTCCTGCCGATGGGGGATCACGAGTTTGGGTCATTTGCCTGAAACCTCGAGGTTCTCTTGGTGTACTTGGCCCAGGCGCATAGAAGTATCCTAATGGGCGCACACAAACACTGTTTGGGCTATACACTAGTGCTGATGCACGCAATAGCACTGTGGCAACATGTTGTGGATGTTTAAAGTTAATTACCACACAATCCCCTGATGATGTTTTGCGAGAGGGGCCAACCCAATTGACCCTTTCTGTTGAAATGATTTGGTCATAAAAGTGTGTTCGAAAACCACAATTTTTGTTGAGCCAGGCTACTGTTCTATTTTTCAGTGAGTCCTGAGACTCCCCACGTGGCAGAGCAGGGTGTTCTTCTAAACATGGAACATTTGTTAGTACTACCACATAGGGTACACAGTCTGGCGGGAGATTAACATTTCTAAGTTTTTTCCTATAAGTTGGCACAGAACTGTTAGACAGTGTTTTTGGCACTTGATTACTTACTTGGGTTGCTAGGGGTGGATTTTCAGCAATCCTGGTTTCTAACAAGCCAGGGACACTTCGCTTCTGTACACTCTCCGCCCTAACGGCCTTCCCCTTCGTAGCTTTATTGGAGGTATTGCTAGTGTTAATATTTGGGACAGTTGCTTTTATAGCGTTAAAAGGAGCCAGATGGGCCTCCACCAATCCTCCCAGCCTTTCTACCTCTGAAGCTACTACATCTAATCTTGTTAGCAGTGGCGTCATTAACTCTGTTATTTTCTCCTCCATTTTAGCTAATAGTGTGCTGATTAAGGTCTCAAGGTGGTTAGAGTTTAAACCTAACCCTCCCTCACTATTTCCATCCCCATCGCTAACACTTATAACTGGAGTACCAGCATTTTTAGCGTTGGGACGGCAAGTGTCCGCTCTTTTTTTTGTATTCTTCCCTCCACGTTTCGCCGGATTCTTCCTGCACTTTCTTATAGGTCTTGGTATTGAACGGGCCGAATCGGACTCTTCGCTGGAGGAATTTTGCGGACCTGAGTGGACTGCAGCTTGTACCTGAGCTTGAACCATAGGCCTATGTGCCCCTTCATTGCTAGAGTTTGGATTCCCTTCTGTGTTTCCCTCTGATCCTACTACAACCTGGGTGGGCATAATTTCAGATGGTGCAGGAAGATTACTACAGCGTCCTAATGAAGCCCTACGCTCATTGTTGATTTGATTAACTTTTTTAACCAGAAAATTATCCATAGTATTCAAACCAGTGACCGGCGTGTCCTTGGTAAGTCTGGGCATTATGATGTAAATTTTAGTTATAATTTCACACAGAAAACCGGTGAATATGCTGTACAACCACTATTAAAAACATATACCTTTAAGACAAATATTAAACTTAATGTTAAAGTCTCGCATGAATAATGAAGGTCTTTCAGCCTTGCAAAGTTAGTCCAGGGTCTTTGGCCCGCCCCGTCCTCCTCTGGCCTCTGAGGGCCACAGAGGGCCCGCCCTTTGCCCGGGCTTAGCCCGGTGCCATCCGCGCGCGTCCCGCGGGCCGGAACCTTTTGCTGGTAATATCTGGTTTGTTGGGGGCGTGGCCGGGTAGCGCTGGTGCCTCTCGCGCTCACCCCGGTGTTCTCCTCGCTGCTCCTTGCCTTGGCGCTGCGTCTCCCGCGAAGCGGGAGACGGGAGGTTTGATTTAAAGGACCCGGCTTGTTGGGGGCGTGGCCGGGTAGCGCTGGTGCCTCTCGCGCTCACCCCGGTGTTCTCCTCGCTGCTCCTTTCCTTGGCGGGAGGTTTGATTTAAAGGACCCGGCTTGTTGGGGGCGTGGCCGGGTAGCGCTGGTGCCTCTCGCGCTCACCCCGGTGTTCTCCTCGCTGCTCCTTGCCTTGGCGCTGCGTTTCCCGTGAAGCGGGAGACGGGAGGTTCGATTTAAAGGACCCGGCTTGTTGGGGGCGTGGCCGGGTAGCGCTGGTGCCTCTCGCGCTCACCCCGGTGTTCTCCTCGCTGCTCCTTGCCTTGGCGCTGCGTTTCCCGTGAAGCGGGAGACGGGAGGTTCGATTTAAAGGACCCGGCTTGTTGGGGGCGTGGCCGGGTAGCGCTGGTGCCTCTCGCCTCTCGCGCTCACCCCGGTGTTCTCCTCGCTGCTTCTTGCCTTGGCGCTGCGTCTCATCAGACTCAAGATAATGATAAGGGTTATTTCTAAAAGCATCAGACAAACAACTACAGTCCCTATTTGAATTTTAGAATGCATTGACCTAAAAGAAAAAAAGATTATTAATCTATCCCTACACTAACACTAAAGTGGCATCCCTACTTAGTATTATCCCCAGGCAAGAGAAAAAGGTGTCAGCAGTAAAGACTTCCTCAGAAGTACACTTACTTTGCGTAGGTGAGTAGCCAAAGCTACAGAGCTCTTTCTAAGATGCTCCTTCTTGCTTCCCCTCTAGTCCTCATCTCCTATTCTAAACCTCCTCCCTTGGGGCACTGTCCCTAATACAAAATCCCAAAACAGTAGGACACGCCCTTCGCACGCCCCTTTGGGCAGGTCTTGTTTCAGTGATTTTCCATTGAAACTCTGACTTCATCCAGAAACTGTTAGGTTGTCCTTGAGTCCCATGCACCTTCTCCGCTTAAGGTATCATATCTGCATTCCAGTATACTCCCATTGCGCCTTCCCCTACCATCCTCACTCCTAAAACAAAGGGTTATTCTGCCTATTGAGACATGTGTCCTTGCACCTGCAACAGAAAAGCCTGTGAGCAAATCGACCTTGCACGCACACAAATTCTACAGTCCACGAAAAAGAGCCTTCCCAAGGAAAATACATTTTCGGGCCTACAATATTAAGCTAACATAAGAAATCACAAATAGGCCTTTTCTTAAACGTATATGCAATCAGGCCTTTACACATTTAAACATATATTTCTAAAATCATGTTATAAGCATTATATTCACATTCATCTAATGCATTACAATTCGTTAAAGGAATAAACATATCTACACGTGCAAAGTTTAATATGGTGCATGTTTTAATCCTAATGCATCTCTTTATACCAAAACTAATACATTGTGCGTCAACTAAAGCACACCTTCGATTAGACTCTACTTTGGTCTACATAAACGACATGGTTACATTTCTAATCACACTAATATGTTGTTTTAGTACTACACTTCTAATGGTTACACATTAATACAGTCCTCTAAATATCCGCGTGCTAATCAGTGATTATGATGCACCCATACAAATTTCAGAATAACATGGCGCTCTATCACAAACACCTGATTGAGTTTGGCAGATACAGCCTGCAACCTACCCTCGCTGGAAGATTTTGACTTCCATTTCAGAGACTGAGCCAAAATGTAAAATCTTTGACTTAGATGAAGCCAGTTGTTGTACCAGACTCGCGCTCCATGGCAGCCAGCATGAAAGCATACATTCTTTGTTACAGTGTGCACTCCCATAGATTAAATGGTACAGGTCTCCAGTAATTATTTTAATTCCATGAAGAGATCACATGAGAAAAGCGGAGCGAAGAATGCAAAACCATTGATAAAGTTATGTAGAGGAACACATGCTGTTATTGCTGGGTAAGCAAGGGTAGCATGCATTCTTTGTTAAAATCTGCACTCCTAAGGATAGCCCTCAAAGACAAATTGGCTCCTGCCTCCAGCATCGCTGAAATAATCTTGCGTGCACTGCATGCTCTCTGAGTAAGATATCTCCAGCTGGTTCTCCACAAATATTCAATTCACTGCCACCTGGAGTACCTGATATTCTTCAGTGCTTGCAAAGGTTTGCCTTGCGTGAGTCACATGACCTCTTTTTGCCATACGTAGCCTCTACTACGCAATCACGCAGCGTCTCTGCGTGAGAGATTGCAGACCCTGCATGGATCCAGGGAGTAAAAGGCAATCGGAGCCGATGGTGCATTGTAGAAATACATAGGATTTGAAAGACTTAGAAAAAACTATCATGCCTAAAAGGGGGGAAAAAAAGCTTCTACGTCTCCGTGTGAGTTCTTTTAATTATACACAAGCCCATTACACATAATGAGTAATTTACTGGTTCAGAATAATAACTAATTATGCTCACACGGCTCAGACGTTACAGAAGCAAAACATGGCAGCCGGATAATAAGCAAGAACTGCTGCTGCGTTAGTCAGCCCATTACACAACACTATGTGCGGTCGTTTGAGATGTCATTTATGCAAAACTAGGAAATGTCGGTCCCAAGAGGAGGGAAGGCAGAAACCCATTAAGGAGGATGACAGTGTTATGAGCCTACCCCGAGAAACCAGAGATATCAGCCTGTTTGACTGTCGTCCAATACAAATATATTAGCCAGCATATCGTAAACCAAAATATTGTGTAGGTAACTGTGTATAAAATGTGTATATACCCACACACATTATATTGTTTAGTTATACACACACACACCCCCCCCCCCCCACACACACACACACACACACATATCTCTCTCTCTCAGGGCATCACAGTGGAGACCACTTTTACAGTAAGGGTAGTGAATTACTGGACAGACTACTTTCTTTCAAATAATTCCTCTGTCCATGTCTGGGGTACCCTTAGTAATTCTTATTAATGTTTTACCATAATAATTTCAGTAGCAGCAATAACCAAATGATCAATTCCCTTGCACATGCCCTGGCGACGGGGACATCAAAATAATGGAGTACTGTGTAATTGACTGGGGAAGAGACTTCAACCTCAGACTCAGACTGTCACTGGTGATAAGGTTTGTGGTATTCCTGATGATGGTCATTCTAGCCTGTCACATTTTGCCCATAATCCCTGTGGAGAATAGGTGACCAGGCTGCTGATTGTGTGTATGACCTCATGTTTAGTCATGATCTGGTGGCTTGGGAAGTTTCGCAACAGATGACATTCACAGGTAGGGGCAAGGACTCAATAATTGACTTTATAGCACTATCTAAATCCTGTGTAATTCTCATATCCAAAGTTGTGCTTTAAACTGTCATAATCCGTTAATCCTCAATTTAACCCTTGGGCTGAGTCAATCCCACTTCGATAAAATGGCTTCCCCTAATAAGCATTCTGGAAATGGGGGATCCAGTGGAAGTGGAGGGATATTGAGACCAGTGAGTATTTGGTGCAGCTAGTGGTCACATTTAGGGACCAGTTCGAGCACTGTCTGAGTGATAAATCTGACCCTATGGCAATTTTGGGGGCTTTATCCAAAATTTGCCTCCAGGCCTATGAGCAATTAGCTGTAAATAAATGGATTAACTTACAGATGCCAACTAACTGATTTGATAAGCTGTGCTCAAGAGCCCATAGAAACGTATTACATGCCCTAAAAACGACCCGAGGGTCCCATCAGCTATAAGGAACTGTAGGGCGCTCTAAAAAGTAGCCGTGAGGCGCAGGAAATATGACATCAGAGAGGAGGCATGCCAGCTGCTGGCTAGTGCTTCTTCCAGGAATGACACTTTGCAATCCTGGAAGATAGTTAATGCTCGCTTTTTCTCAACTTGCCCTAGTGTCGGTATTAAGGTAACTATTCCCGAACATGAATGGCTTGAACATTTTAATAAGTTATATGACTCTAATGAGCAAGTGCCCACAGAAGGTTGCATTGACAATGACAAAGGGAGCCAAATAACCTCAGAAGATCTCATAATCTCTCTTGGGGATGTTATTTCTGCGGTAAACAGACCTCAAAGCCAAAAAGCACCAGGACCAGTTGGAGTCCCCGTTGATCTTTTTAAGGGCACTTTGGCTCTCTGTGCCCCGTCTTGGTGAATGTTCTTAGGAGTGCGATTAAGGACACTTCCTCCAAGTCTTGGTCACAGGTGACAATTGTTCCTATCTTTTGAAAAGGGGGATAGTGGCGACCCTCATTGGTATTGCCCCATATTGGTATTAAATTTGACTGTGAAAATATTGGCAGAGTTTTTTAGGATCTTCTGCAAACCTGGGCAACTGAAAATCTGATTTTATCATCAGTACAGTATGGTTTAGGGATGGTGGATCAGTTCCTGAATCTCCACTTGGTTTTTAGCAAATACGTGACCGCCGGGGAGGGTTGTCTGTACCTGACGTTCATGGATTTAAATGCAGCATTCAATAATGTTTTGAGTGGAAATTGTGGTCCATGTTACTGACTAAAGGGGCCAACCCTAAATATTTTCATCTTCTTTCTCAGCTGCACACTGACGTGGGAGGCAGGATTAGGTTAGGGCCACATGGGGAATGCACCTCTTACATTCAAGGCTGTGTGATGGCCCCTTTCCTTGTTAGCTTTTATATCAATACCTGATGTTAGCGGCGGCAGATCTTCCTAGGAAAGGGACACATGAGCTTCCTAATGTATGCAGATGACTGTGTGCTTATGGCCCCAACAAGGACTGGGACTGTTTTGTGGGATTTATGCCTGATTTAGGGCTTTTAACAAATAAAACTAAATCTTAGGCTATGATATGTTGGCGGCCACGCAGTAGGTCAACTCCATTCCATGTCAGTGACACTGTGCTTAAAAGCAATCTCATCTTTGCATATTTGGTGATCCCATTTGATACTCGGAGCATGTGGGTACACCTGAAAAGAGTAAGGGTCACACAGTTTGAGCAGGCCCTTGTGGACCTCTTTAAATTTGTCTTTAAACTAGGGTCCATGCCCGTGGATATAGCTCTCACTATCTATAAAGCCAGACCCACAGCAATATCCACCTATGGTGCTGGCAAATGGTGATTTATAAACTGTACACCTTTACAAAACAGCGAAAACTAATTTTGCATAGGCTATTGTCACTCCCTTGCAGCACCCCCTCATCAATAGTGCATCAGGAATTAGGATTACAGTACATTTTCTGGTGTTTTACCCTTCTAATGTTTTTTTCTGAGAAAGATCTGGAGCTGTACCTATGTAATGTTGTTACGCCCCCACCCCAAATGCACATGTTCTTTTTCTGCGAGCTCTATAAAGAATAGAGAAAATGGTTCTTAAAGCCACTTTTGAAAATGTTAAATATCAGAAAGTGTAAAGAAGCTTCGGAGTATCAACAACTTCTCCAGACGGACCAAATCTGCATAACTACATGTAGATTTATTGTCCATGTTATGAAACACAGGAAATTATGAGTTTTAAGTAGTATTTTTGTTTGAAACCCTATCAAATGAAATGTTTTAATAGTGATTTCATTTATTTTAAATTTGCAACAAAACACTTTATTCGGATTTGTATTTTAAGATTGACTAATCTATACTAAGATAGTAAAGAGAGAGCCCAAACCTTTGAGGCGGGTAATCTCAGGAACCACAGCACCAATCACAACACCCAATACAGCGTTGGAAAGGGCAGTTGCAGCAGAAGGATATAGGCTATGCAGACGCCCACCATATACATTTAAAAGGTAAAAGAACCGAACCAGCAAAGTAGTCCCTTGTGGGCGTGTCTGCGTTGTGCTGTGGGCGTGTGCTGGGGGCGTGACAAACGCTGGGGGAGTGTGGTACGTTCCGCCCTTCATGCCATGTCTCATATCGTGTTCTAATCCCACCCTGCTCCCTTTAAATACCCCTGCACCCCATAATCATAACCTACCCTTACTCCTTAAAATACCCCAACACCCTTAAACACTAACCCATCTTAACCCTATAAATATACCCTGTACCACAAAACCCAAACCTATCCCTAAACCCTAAAAATACCCCTGTACCCCAAACCCCAACCTACCCCCGAACCCTAAAAATACCACTGTACCCCAAAACTCAAACCTACCCCTGAACCCTAAAATACCCCTGTACCCCAAAACCCAAACTTAGCCCTGAACCCTTAAAATACCCCTGTACCCCAAATTTGCAAGGTTTTTTAAATGCTAATTCCTAACGATATAAGGCTTGAAACCTATGGTTTTTTCAGTGAATTTGCAAGGTTTTTTAAATGCTAATTCTATTAGCGGATAACGTTTATATATGTTATTATCCTTCTGGGACCACCTGAGCAGCCATCTTGTTTCTCAGGAGAAGTGAGGCACAAGAGAGCACAAAACAAGAGTGGAAAACGCGAAAAGGGGGCAGGGTTGAGACCCCCTGACCACTTAGTGCAAAAAATGTTTTTCTTTTAAATCGCGGGGTACGCGCACGGTACGCATACCCTACGCATACGGTGCGCGTACCCCGCGATTTATTTTTTTTTTGCCCTGAGAAGGGCTAGATGGTTGGGGATCTCTACCCTGCCCCCTTTTCGTGTTTTCCACTCTTGTTTTGGGCTCTCTTGTGCCTCAGTTCTCCTGAAAAACAAGATGGTGGCCAACACTTCCTGGTTTGGACAGTTTGGAATGTTGACAGTCGACTGCCAGCCAATCAGAAACTCGCTCGCGCACGTAAGGGTACGCGCACGTACGGTACGCGCACCATACGCGTACGGTGAGCGCATATAGATATATAATTTGATCAAATTCAATTTTCTCAACAACTACTGGAGGGATTTTAACCAAATATAAAAAAGGCACTACTGCATACCTGTCCCTACCATTTTGCCAAGTTTAGTGTGATTCCGTTCAGCCGTTTGGGCTGTAGCCGTGTCTAAAGGTCCCGTAGAAAATGCCATTTAAAACATTTCAAATTCAATTTTCTCAAGAACTACTGGAGGGATTTTCACCAAACATAGCAAATGCACATCTGCATACCAGGCCCTACCATTTTGCCAAGTTTGGTGTAATTCCATTCAGCCGTTTGGGCTGTAGCTGTGTCTAAAGGTCCCTATGGAAATTAACATGGGGAAAACACGTTTTGGGACCCCCCTTTCGGCCCCCGCTTGACGAATCCCCCCGAAACTTTCAGGGAAGGAGCGGAGCAGAGCTGGCCAAAATTACACACAGATTCCTCAATCGGCGCCAAAGTTATTCCCAATAGAATGTTGAGCACATATAGATATATAATTTTCTCAAATTCATTTTCTCAACAACTACTGGAGGGATGTTCACCAAATATAGAAAAGGCACTACTGCATACCTGTCCCTACCATTTTGCCAAGTTTGGTGTAATTCCGTTCAGCCGTTCGGGCTGTAGCCGTGTCTAAAGGTCCCATAGAAAATGCCATTTGAAAAATTTCAAATTCAATTTTCTCAAGAACTACTGGAGGGATTTACACCAAACATACAAAAGGCACTGCTGCATACCAGTCCCTACCATCTTGCGAAATCTGGTATAATTCCGTTCAGCCGTTGGAGCTGTAGCCTTGTCAGAATGTCCCTATGGAAATTAACATTGGGAGAACACGTTGGGGACCACTCTTTTTTCTCGGCCCCTGCTTGACGAATCCCCCCCGAAACTTTCAGGGAAGGAGCGGAGCGCAGTGAGGCAAATTTAAGAAAAATTACAGGCAAATCCCTCAATCGGCGCCAAAGTTATTCCCAATGGAATGTTCGGAATTTCCTATGGTAACTAGGCCCTAACTATATATACCTACTGGCGACCGCCAGTAGGTAATATATATATATATATATATATATATATATATATATATATATATATATATATATATATATATATATATATATATATATATATATATATATATATATATGCACCAATGTTTCCCACCAAAGCCGTCACACTTGCGAAGGGTGCCTCCATTTAACGGGGGTTAGACCCGCTTCGTTCAAAAACCACAAAAGTACCTGGAACACTCACGGGGCATTTTCAACAAACTTTATTGGCCACTGAAGCGTTTCAGCTGTCAGCCTCCTCAGTGCTGCATGTGCAAGTGCAAATAACCAACATGGGCAGCGCCACAGAGGTTTAAACTGTCCTACTCCATGATTGGCTGTTCTCTGTCCAATCAGAAGGCCCCAGTCCAGGCGGCGCAGAAATGATGGTCTGGCAACTCCGCGATATTTGCTTGATTGTAGGATTCCAATGTCCAATAAATATTTTCCTCCGATGTTTCACGGAAGCCGGGTCTCATCACTACCATCCATCCTCTGTGCCTTTGAGATTTCTATGCGTTGTCACTTGGTAAATTCATTTGTATTCCCCTCATCTGTCGCTGGATGGCACGCACTCCCTCTGTGAGAGTCAGACAAATGACAGGCTTCCCCAGACTTGTATAGTCCATGACCTCCATTGGTCATGGACTTGGCATATTTAGGCTGAGATTTCGCAAGAACAAAATCATTCCATTGATATTTAGCAGTTATAGTTACCTAACTAACTATAACTATAACATACTCCTCCGCAATGCCCTGCTTATGGCCTCACATATTACATCACTCATGACATGATCAGTGATATTACTGATGACATCACTCATGACATCTCAAAGGACATCACTGATGATATCAATGATTTGTTATTTCTCTTTATAATTTTAATCCTTGCTTTCCATCAAAAAGGCATGTAAGTGCTCGGTTAGAAGGATCAAACCACGTTGCCCTCTCACTACTAACAGAGGAGCACCCTTCAGCCATGTTGCACTCTATACTGGCTCCACGACCTGTTTAGCAATTTATCTGAGGTGAGTATATAGGATTTGCTTTTTTGGGCCCTAGTTTCCTGACTCCCTTCTACGGAGCTAATTAGCTTTGCTAATTATCTGTTAATCAAGGACCTGTTTTTCATTATTCCTAACGTTACCTCCCTCTAATGTCTCAGAGTTTTTGCCAGTCTTCCCAAACCTCACAGAAATGTACTCTTTTGACCAGTGAGAACCTGCGGTCTTGAAGATTTACCATTTTAAACATATCTCCCTTCTTGACAACAATATCAACAGAGACGATCTCTATCAGAGGGTACCACCAGAACATATGAATGTTGTCTGCTCTCTCTTCTCTGAATTTGAAACACTTTCTCATCTTCAGTGTCCCCAACTTTGACAGCTTCTTCTGCGTCTAGTATGCCCTGTGTACAGTGAAAAGATGATTCTTTCTGAGGGGAGCAGATTTTATGGTTGACCAAAAAGAAGTCATTGATTCTTGCCGTAAGTCTTCCATCTCCAGAAACGGCAGATCCCTCTTCCAGATCTTCACCAGCATAGAACAGGGTTCTCCCCCTGCCTCTATCAGCACCTAGTGCAACTTCCTTCTCCTGAAGGGATCTTATTTGTAGTTTTGCTTCACTGTCCATACTTCCTTCTCCAACTTTCCCCTTATCTCTTGCCGAACTTGTCAATTGTAATATTTAAACTTTGAAAGGTGTTCTTCTAAAGTCAAAATAAATGCATTTTCCTGCAGAATTTGTCCCCACTAATGTATTCCTGCTTCAGCCACTGCCAACTTATCTAGAAGACATAATGGAGTACCTGGGGAGTTCCAATGGGGGCACAGGTACAGTAATATGGGATTTCAAGGGTCTGTCTTATTTGAGTCCATGTTTTACACACGGTCCTCAAAATGTTCAGCTTGACCTTTTTAAAGTATTTTGCTGACTAAATTTAAACAAGAAAAAGTCATTCATATCAGAGAGATCTCTTGGCACTGCTTTTTTTTTTATAAGCAATTTTTATTGTTTTCAAACGCGTACAACATTTCAGCAAGACACTTACGATCAGATAGGTAATGCATCCCACAATCACAGGCCCCATAAAAAAAAAACCTCCACTGTACCTAACTACTTCCCCCACACCCTCCGATATTTCTTCCCACATCCCTTAGCCATGTACAGGACTTTCTCCTGGATCGCACACCAGTCTAGTTCTCTATGCCACCTCCCAGGGCCAGGCGGACCAGGACAGCTCCAAGCCGCCGCTTGGCCACGATCATAGCTATATTAAAGAATAATTTCTCGTTTCTGGACCCGTCCAGCCCATCTGTGATCCCCAGCAATGAGTGACGGGGTCGTGGGAAAACTCCCAGCCCAATACCTCTGTAAGTTCCGCCTCAATAGCCCCCCAAAACTGCCCCAATTGGGGGCACAACCAAACCGCATGAAAGAAGTCTGGTAGAGTGTAATTGCATCTCGCACATGACGCGTCCGGGCACAGGCCCACTCGATGAAGGCGTAAGGGAGTAAGGTACTCAGCGTGTAAGAAGCATAATTGAATCAATTTAAGTTTGGCGCAGGCTGTCCTGGGGGCCATAAGAGCATTGCATCAGTCCACCTCATCTAGAGGGCCCACCCGCTCCACCCACTGTTCCCGCAACTTTTCCAAGGAGATGGGGGTGTTGTTAACTAAAGAACGGTATAAGCGGGAGATGCCCCCCTTGCCTAAGTCTCCCATCATTGTCTGGGCCTCAGTGGGGCTGTATTCGGGGAGCCTCCTGTCGTCTCTGACGTGCGTTTGGAGGGCATGTCGCATCTGCAGGTACTTGTAGAATTGGGACAAATGCAGGGAGTAGCGAGCTTGGAGATCCTGAAAGTAAAGCATATGGCCTTTAGCCCATACATCCCCCAGCTGTGAGATGCCAATGAGGTCCCATGTTTTAAATCCCTGTAGTTCACTAACCTCCCGGAGCCAGGTCCCCTGCGAGAGGGGCGTACACTGGGTCAGCTTACGAGCCCAACCGGTGTGGCGCGACGAGTCCTGCCAGGCCAGTAACACGGAGCGCGGCACATCAGGCATTCGGGATGGGGGGCCCCTGTACATCATAGCTTGGATTCAGGGTAGCCCCAGCTCACTCATCTAAAGCCTGTAGGCCGGGTCAGACCAACCCCCCCTAAACCAGCCGTGGAACACCAGGAGACGTGCAGCCAAGAAATAAAGATATAAATGTGTCATCCCCATTCCACCGTCAAAGGAGGGAATCCGGCATGTAGACGAAGCCAGGCGCGCCCTTCCTCCACTTCAAAGGAAATTGGTGGCTAAGCTGTCCCACTCCCGGAACCAATTCTTAGGAAAACAGAAGGGGACATTTTGAAGGACATAAAGAAACCGGGGAAGGATCATCATTTGAAACAATGCTGCACTCCTCATGGGGTTCAAAGGTAATGTTTTCCATTTACAGAGGTCTTTCTTGGCCTTCCTAAGCAATGGAGCCACGTTGAGGGACCTGCCCAGCTCGGGAAGAAGGGTAACCCATATCCACAAATGTTTAAAAGACAGTCGCCTAAGCAGTGTGCCAATCAAAGCAGTCCCTAGATAGATGTAGAGGGACCAGAACAGACTTCCCATGGTTCAGCCGCAGACCTGAGGCCTGCTCGAAAGTTTGCAAGGTCTGGAGGCAATGTGGTCCCAAGGAGGACGGTTCGGCCAGGAAGACCAGGACGTCAAAGGCATATAATGCAATCTTGTCCGTCTCCTTGTTAGGCCACTCCCAGCCACTGATACGGTCCTCAGCCCATATTAGGGAGGCTAAGGGTTTCATCGACAGGGCGAAAAGCAACGGTGAAAGAGGGCAACCCAGCCTAGTGCCCCTGGCAAAGGGAAAGTCCTCTGATAGCACCCAGTTAACCAACACATGCCCTCTCGGGTGGGCATAAAGAACCTGAACCAATGCTCAGCCCAAACCCCATCTCGGTCAGCCCCCCTTGTAGATATGTCCAATCTATTGAATTGAACGCTTTTTCAAAATCAGTGGACAGGAGTGCCAAATACAGGGTGAGCAACTGCCAGTGGGCAAGAGCCAGCTGCAGCCTCTGGAGACATTGGCGGTTCCCACGCTGGGGCATAAACCCACATTGGTCCGGGTGAACCAACAGGGTTAAGTAGGACTTTAATCGCTGAGACAGAATGGTAGCATACAGCTTAATTTCGGTATTGAAGAGGGAGATGGGATGATAGTCTGAGCATCTACGGAAAGGAGGCTGGGATTTTGGAAGAACCACGATGGTGGCGATATCCGTTTCTGGCAGAAAGGAACCTCTCTCTACCGCTTCCTGAAATAAGGCAGCTAGGTGGGGCGGTATGTTGTGTAATTTTCTTGAGGAAGGTCATCAGGGCACGGGGTCTTGCCTTTAGAGGTGAGGGTGATCGCTTATTTGATCTTTTTCCGGGAGATGAGGCGGTCCAGGTCTCTCTGAGCGGCCGGTTCTAGCTTAGGTAGACACCTTACCTTGGTTGAGGAGAACTGGGAGCGGTAGCTCTGGGGTGTGCGCTGTGTATAGTTGACGATAATAGGCGGCAAAGGTGTTGGCCATTTCCAACGGGGCCCGATGCACCGTTCCAACCTCGTCCACCACTTCTATGATAATACGATTCACCCTAGGGTATGTGGCCAGCCTGTGTAGGATCGTACCGTTTTATTCCCCCCAGCTATAGACTCTCGCCACCGATGATCTCTAGAGGAGCTTCGAAGCATCTAGGGATAATTGTCTCATTTTATCCCAGAGGTGAGCAAGCTTTCAGGCCTGAGCAGAATTGTCTGATAGAGACAGTAGCTTTTCCAAGCGGAGTGCCTGCGCCCTGCGCCTCCTTCAAGGAAATCTCATGCAGCTGTGCCTGTCTCTGGGTCTTCAGCTGCCCCTGTATGGTCACCTTCAGTGCCTCCCATAAAATACCCGGAGAGGTTACGGAGCCATCATTAGTAGTGAAATGATGCTGAAGTTCCTTCCCCACCACTTTCTTAAATTGTTTATCTTGGAGAAACCATGCGTTCATCCTCCATGTTTGACGGGTCGAGGGAGGGGGAGCCCCAGAGCTAAGGATTACTGGAAAGTGGTCGGAAATGCCTCTATGCAGAAAGCGGACGTCTAGGATCCCAGAACAGTCGAGTGCAGGTACAAAGATGGCGTCAATACATGCATGTGTGTGGTAGGCCGCAGATGTGTGTGTAAATTGGGCAGTATTGGGGTGCCATGTGTGCCAGACATCGCAGAGTCCCAGGGACTCAATTCAGTTTTTCAGCTGTTTCGCATTTGGCGTTCGGGAAGTTGAGGGAGGACCCGTTGCGTCAAGGACCGGGGACGAGACTGCATTAAAATCACCTGCAACCACTGTGTTACCTATAGGCATATCATGCAACAGGGTAGCAGCTTGCGCAAGCGTGGATGGAAGCATTGAAGGGGGGGCATACACAAACATAAGATTGAGGGTGAGCCAGCCCGTGACCCGCATACTGTCATAGATGACCCCTGAGGATCATGAATCACCGAGACAGTACGAAGGGCAGGGTTCGCCGCAAGAGGATGGCCACCCCCTCGGGATCCCCTGGAGAAGCCAGAGTGCCTCACTCTATAGTACCCATAACGGGCCAAAAAGGGACAACAGTTACCCAGGAGATGTGTTTCCTGAAGCATAAGAATATCTATATGGAGATGCTGCGCATAACGTAAAACCGGCGTGCGTTTGTGCCGGTCCAGTAGGCCGTTGACGTTCCACAACAACACGTGGAAAGACACCCTAGGCATAGTATTAGTGGTCAAGATCGGTGGCAACCGGTCTAGGGCATATAGTCAGACAGGGGTGTGCAACTGCGCGTGGGAGCCCTCAGTGATGTGAGTGATCACGTGTCATAAGGGCATATCCATCCCTGAAAGCATTAGGGTGTGTCATTCCGTGATAGCTGAAACAAAAAACAACAACGGGAACAAAACCTTCCCAAACTTCCCCGCCTACCCCCACCCACTTTTGGAATGGAAGCTTTGTCGACCCCCCCTGTGAAGAATACCAAACTAAAACGTTTGTGTTAGGAGCGTGGAGGACCCCTCCAGAAGAACGGATGTGAAATAAAGCGGCATCAGAACAAAATGAATAAACGTATTAGTCTACCAGTGTCATGGACTCCTGCCGATGGAGTGACCCCTCCCATTGTTGAAAAGTAGAACATACCGAGCCCGACAAGCCATCAGAGGGTGGGAGTGCAGGAGAGGTCGGAGTCTGGACCAGGAAAACCCAGCCAGGTAGGCGATGTGCGCTGTCCGGGTGGTCCTTCAATAGAACGGTGTCTGCTGCGAGGTGGGGAGCACGATTGGCAAGAGGAGTCTCTATGCCCTCGAGCCGCCACACTCAGGGATCGAGATGTTGCTGCCTGTGCTTGCCTACGGGACTGTGCACTGCTCCGCGACCGGGGCCCCTCAGGCTGAGAACCCGCAAGACCCTGAGAAGGGTCACCCCTCCGACAAAGTGGCCGTTCCTCCATCAGCCATGCCCATGCTGCCTGAGGTGAGTCAAAAAATTGTGTTTTTTCCTGAAATATACATCGTAGGTGTGCAGAGAACTGTAGCTGATATTGTAATCCGGTGGTCCGCAATTTCTTCTTCACCTCCGTAGGAGCACCGGAGTTCTTGCACCTCCCTAGTATAGTCCGGGAAAACCATAATGGTATGGTTCTGAAATTTGAGAGACCAGCAGCACGGGCCGCACACAGAATGGCGTCCCGGTCCTTAAAGTTAAGTACCTTCAGGATAATGGGGCGAGGCGGAGCGCCCGGGGTCGGCTGGGGTACAAGGGACCTGTGAGCTCTTTCCACCACAAACTACACTGACAGGGTGTCTGCAGGTACCCATGATTGAAACCAGGTCTCAATAAATGTGGTCGCCTGACCCGCCTCAACCCCCCCCCCCCCCCGGAAACCCGGCGGAGGTTGTTACGGCAAGCGCGATTTTCTGCATCTTCTGCCCGCCGGTGGACCTCCCGGGTATGAGTGCAGACAGAGGCGGGCCACTTGGTCTTTCAATTGAGAAATGTCATCTTCCGCCATAGGATATGAGGGACTCAGCTTCCATCAACCTGGCAGTGGCGTTACGCAGGTCTTTTCGGAGGAGGGGCACTTCTACCTTGATTTCCCCAATCTTCCCCTCATCGGACGCTTGCGTGGAGCTAATGGCCTAAAGGATGGTGTACAGATCCACATCCTTTGGGGGAGGGGGGCCCCCAGCCGCTCTCCCAGTGAGCTCCTGTTCGGAGGTATTGAACCGGTCCATCTTCGTCTGCGTGGGGCCAGGCGTAGATTTAGGAGCCCTGCCCTCCCCATGGCCGCTGGCAGATCCTATGGGTGGTTGGATGGTAACTGAGCCACGTGAGGGGAGCCCAGCAGTCAGAAGATGTTACCAGGGGGCCCAAACCCTCCCCCCCAGCCAACTAAGGCACAGGTTGATGTCACAGGATCTCAAGGGTGGCCACTCGGCGATGAATGAGCTCAGTCTGATGGGGTGGACCACGGATAGGGCCGGTCAACCGGCCCAACACCTCCCACCCAGCAGGCCACGCCACCAGTCTCGCCTTCCTTCACACCACAGAGGCACAGGAGAGGCTCCCTCCAGCACCAAAACCCTGTGCCCCGATGGGAAGAGGGGGATGAGAGATGCCCCTCATCGCCAGACCCGCGGAGGGGGGCCCGCTCTTCACACTCGCTGCTGTCCAAACTGACAGCCGGTCCCCACCGCTCCCAGCAGGAGTGACTCAGTCCACAGGTCAGGCAAGAGGGGGGCCGTGTGCGACAGTCTATCAACCACAGATATGGAGTAGGCCCCAGACCCACAAGCACCGGATTCCTTGTCCCAATCCTCGAGACAGTTCAGCGTAGCGTAGCACCCCAGGAATCAATCACACCTCAGGGAACGGGCACAAAATGCCACACAGTGCCAGAACTAAGGGAACCAGGAGGGAGGGCACTCATGGCCGCCTGTGGTGCTGTCCGAGCCGACAGCTGACCTACCTCCCCCTCCCTGGAGGAATGCGCAGCCAACTCTTGCGGCCCTGGGCCGGCCCGACGAGAAGATCCACAGGTGCCCCCTCTCCCAGCCAGGTCACAGGCGCCAGCCGACATGCTGGCCGAGTGCTGGAGGTCTTGGGACACAGGCCACTAGGACATCGCCAGCAACTACGCAGGTGTCCCTGAGGGGGGCACCTTGCTGCCCGAGCTGAGCAACTGGCCGGCACCCACACACCTCTGCCTGCACACTCCAAGAATGGCACGCCCCCAGGCACCGGAAGACTCTGCAGCTCAATGGGCTGCAGTGCCTCAGTTAACAAACAAAAGGTGGGGGCGGGAGGCCTCAACACGACCCCCCGTGCCGCTGCCCAACACGGCAGCCGTACCCCACACAAACCCCACTCACGGGCCAAACCTTCTCTTGCGGGGTCCCAAGTCGGCCCTCTTTTTCAGGCGGGGCACAGCGAAGCCGCAAAGGATACGTCTTCCGGCAGCACACCCTGGGACCCGCAGCAGCCAGCGCCCCGCAGGCCGTACCGGATCCGCAGAGCCCCATGGCGGATGCCCATCCCCACATTTCACCAGCCGCGGGCGCCGGAGGCCGCCATCACACATGCGTGATGCAAGGAGGAACTAGCATCACAGCAGGCCGGCGGACGACCAGAGCAGTATTTGGTGGCTGGGCAGCGGTTTATGGAGGTACCCAGAGACCTGAGATGCAGCGTTGATCGGAGCCCCCGGTGAAGCGTGTAGCGCTCACCCTCAGCCCACAGCGACGTCCGCCATATTGTAGCCCCGGGGCCTTGAAGATGCCATATCCTCACAGGGCCCCTGAAGCCCCGAGCAGATCAGCGGGTAGTATTTTGCCCGGAGGAGCCCTACAAACAGGTAGAAGACTCGGATGGAAGCCACCTGTGTCGGGATTCTAGGCGGGTGACGGAGGGGTCCGGAGCACTCTTAAAGTGCGACCGCCATCTTGACGCCTCAGGCCATGCCCCCCCCCACCCCTGTCACGGCTTTAAAGAGTGAGGTGTAGGACAGATTGTCTAAAAGGGAGATATAAAAGTCTTGAACTGGCAAGTCTGGCAATACAGAAGAAAAAACGGACGTGCAATCCCTCCATGTATTTCCTCCAGCGCAACTTCCACCAGGCAATTCTTACCCCTTTAGCTAACAAAATAAAACTGCTTAAATCGCATTGCAATTTCCTAAAAGCATCCAGTTTAAATTCTAGGGGTATTGTATCAAAAATAAAAGTAAACTTTGGAAGTATGGACATTTTAAGTAGATTTGATCTTCCGAAAACTGAGAGCTAGAGCTTGCTCCAAGCCATTAATAACTTCTTGGTTTGGGCTACTGCTTATTCAAATATATTTAGACCAGTTTGTCAAGATCTTGTACCACCTGAATTCCTAAGTATCTCATCTCCTGTTTCACTAAAGAGCTAGAGTATTGCGTATTCCACTCCATAATTTTGTTGATTAACAGAATACCCTGAGGCCTTCCCAAACTCTTCTAGTGGTGTATATCAATACATCATGGGCATATAAAGCCACCTTTCTCTCCCAACCTTTACATTTAAATGAGCTCATATTTAAGGGTGATCTTATTTTGTTTGCCAGAGGTTCTATATATATTAAATAGCAAGGGCGACAAAGGGCAACCCTGACATGTCTTTGATCGGTAAGGTTGTCATTTATTAGAATCCTAGCAGTAGGGTTTCTATAAAAAGCTATCAATGCTCTAGAAAATTCCTCCCACAAGTCGTGTTGCTTAATAGCCCATTGTAGGAAGGGCCAGCTAACTCTATCGAACGCCTTAGCAGCGTCAAGAGTGAGAACCATCAGGGGAGTTTTTTCATTAATGACCATGTCTATTGCTCTGATCAGCTCATGTGTAAGATCATGTATTTATCTCCATCTAATGAAATCCTATTGTTCTGTATGTATTAGAGGCCCAATAAAACTCTCCAACCACTTTGCTAAAATCTGTGTATAGATCTTATAATCACAATTTAAAAAACGGAATTCGGTCTATATGAGTAACATAGCTTAGGGTTCTTGTTTGGTTTTAAAATGATACTGATCGTAGCCTCCTCCCAAGATTGCGGAAGTTCTTTGCTTTCTAGGAAGGCCACATTTATTATCTCACTTAAAAACTGAGCCAGTTCCTCTTTCAAAGCTCTGTATAATTGATTTGGGAGATTGTCAGGAAGAGTGGCCTTCTCTTTTTTCAATTTACTAATTCTTACTTCTTCTATACTTATCTCAGAGCAGAGAATGTTTTTGAGGTTAATGTTAAGCTTGGAGTTTTTATTCTACTAAAGTAGGTTTGTAACTTTTCCCTGGTCACTACAGTATCCTCAGTATACAGATTTTTTGAGAAATGCACAAAAGCCCGCTCCATTTCTACATCCTCCTTGCACAGTTTGCCACTTTCTGGGTCTTGAATTTTTACAATGTTATTTCTAGTGAGTTCTGTTTTGGTTTTCCATGCCAACAATTTGCCACAACCCCTCCTATACTCATAGTCTGATAGCTTATTGGCCTATTTTTTTCTAATTCCAGCCTCCAAAAAACCTGCTGAACTATATTTTGCTTTCTGCTAATTTCCTTGGATTAAAGTCTGATCTTGTAAAATTCGGAAATTCTCCAGTTCCTTTGAGAGCTTTGTTATATTGAACTCAAGTTTCATGATCTTGTCGCTTTACTCCCTGCTCTATCTGATGGATATATTAGTTATATGTCCCCTTAGAAAGGCTTCGTAACAATATGCAGTGGAGCAGAGAATTTGTTAATCTGAAAAACGTAATTTGTATCTTTTCTTAAAATGTAAATTATTTTCACTTCAGATAATAAGGCTTGATTTAAAATCCATCTCTTTTGTGTAAGTATTTGGGGTAAGCTAATCTCCAGATTCATGGCTAAATGATCCGATAAATGCTCCACAATATGTTCAAGTTTTGCAACTTCATTCCCTGTCCTGCAGTTTACAAGAAAAAATCTATTCTGGGGGAGTGCCCATATTTTTTGTTATCAATGGTGAATTTATTATTCTTACTTCCTTTTTGCTTCCAAATATCAGTCCAACCCATGTTAAAATCAGCCCCATTATGATAGGGAAGTTAACATCCACAGGAATGTTATTTAACTCCTGAAGAGGAGCTGGATCACCAGTGTTTGGGCCGTAAAAGTCTGTATATCAAACCAATTTCGATACACCTTAAATTTATGGCACTGGAGGGTCATCTTTGCTGTCCAATATTTACACAGACACATAGAGCCACCCTGCATGGCTTTTTCGTGTCCTTGTAATTACGGTCCCTTTACATGCAGCACTTTGCATGGTAGGGGCATGCCATGGGTGTTGCTGTGGGTGTTCCCATACAACACCCATAGCTTCTGCCGCATTTCCATATTTACGAGAAATCCTAAACCTGAAAATGGGTCAGAATGCTACACCTCCCCAGGGGAGGCGTCAGGAGGCGCAACAAGGAGAAATGTTTTCATTTCTCCTTGTTTTTTCCTCTTTTTATGCATGCTGCATTCTGCAGCATGCACAGAAAGAGGAAATGACCTGTTGTGATTGTTTTTGAGTAGGAAGGTGTCCCTTGTTAAGTCTATGGGTATTTTTTGCGTTTTGAACACGACTACAGCCCGAACTGCTGAATAGAATTACATCAAATTTGGCAGAAAGCTAGATGTTGGTCCAGAAAGCATGCTTCTTGTGATTTGGTGTAAATCTGTTCACTACTTTTTCGGATATCTAACTGAAAAAAATATAACTATCTGGGGACGCAAATCGATAACCCTCCAATGGGCCTTGGGGTAACTTTGGCGCTTTAGCTGCGAACTTTGCGAAACCAAGCCTATGAACAAGGAGTTTATTTCCAAAGCGCGTCAAGCTGAATCCTGTAATGTGAATGTTGGTCCATTGGTGAACTGCTCCTGCATGAGTGCATCCTCGCCTTGGGGCAACTTTGGAGCTGAATCTATTAATGGCAGCCCAGCCATGGAGGACGCACCACTGAACTGATTGTAAGTAGGGTCATGGAGCTGGAATCATGCCAAGTTCCTTTGGGGCAGCAGTGCTGAGGATTAAGATCATGTACATTTTGGGGCCCATTGGAGGGTTATCGATGGGGATCCTTAGAACGCAGCACCCATTTGGGTAAGCTGTATGTACTACGGATCCCACAATACCTTGGGGGATTGCTCATTGGAGTAGCCTATTGGAAGGCAGCTGATGGAATAAAGGAGTGGCAGGAAACGCTGCAAACTTTGCAAAACCAAGCCTATGAATAAGGAGTTTATTTGCGAAACTCGTCAGGCTGAATCCTGTAATGTGAATGTTGGTCCATTGGTGAACTGCTGCTGCATAAGTGCGTCCTCACCTTGGGGCAACTTTGGAGCTTATATATATATATATATATATATATATATATATATATATATATATATATATATATATATATATATATATATATATATATATATATATATTCACTGAAAAAAACATAGGTTTCACACCAGTTATAGTTAGGAATTAGTATTTAAAAAACCTTTGAAATTCACTGAAAAAAACATAGGTTTCACACCATTTATAGTTAGGAATTAGCATTTAAAAAACCTATTAAATTCACTGAAAAAACCATAGGTTTCACACCAGTTATAGTTACCTGGAAATTTTTATGACATAAAACCATTGAAATTCCCACGTTATAGTTAGTTGGACTCACTATAACTTGCGCGTGTATTGCACTGCTGATTACATCACATATTACATCACTCATGGCATGGTCAGTGACATCACTCATGACATCACTGATGACACCATCCAGTGAATGTGTGTCTTTCTGAAAAATAAATATGTTTTATATATGTATATGTAAAGGTGGATGGAAGAATAAATGTTTAAATAAGTGTCTAAATGGTTGTTTTAAAAAAAAAATTGATTGAATAACTGACTTATTAAGTGTATCTTAGTGAATACATATATTAGCGAGTAATGTTTAAATATTTAAATATATGTATCAGTGTTTCACTTTGTGTATAAGTGGCTGCATGGGTTGGTGAGTACCTACATGTGTGTGTATATGGGTTATTAGATGTTTTTTTTGTATCTTTATAATTGTCTGTATGATTTGTTGGGGGTGTTACTTAGCATATAGATGCATCAATGACTGACTCACTGTTTGTATGTGTTTTGAAGACAGCATATGTGCCGGACTGTATGGGTGAATAAGTGTGTATATGTATGTGTTAGTAAGTGAATGACTGTCTCACTAGTGTCTTAATCAGTAACTACATATGTTTTAATCTAGTATATGTGAGTATTGATGTATATAAGTGAAAATATGTGAGAGTGAGAGATTGAAAGAGTTCTTGTTTTAATAAGTATGTGTTTCTATAAGTGATTGTTTAAGAGAGTAAGTATGTGTAAGTTTCCTTAGAAGTAAGGTGGTAGTGTGTGTATAGCTGTATATGCAAAAAATGGATGTTCAATAGTTTATTTGCATGTGTGAGTATGTGTGTGAGCAACTTTTGGAAGACTGTCCGTCTGTTAACAGATGTAAAGGTGTCTCACTACATATGATAAGTGAGTATATGTATGAATGACTATATAGAACTGTTGGTGAATGAGTGGATGTGTATATAAATGGTGGAATTACTGAATTGGTTGTTGTAACTGGTATAGGTATCTCCACTTTTTTGTAAATGTTAGTTTCTATTTTTGAATATGTGTTTCAAGGGTTACTTTACAGTGAAAAAAGGTCAGTCACTCTGTCACAAGGAAGGTGTCATCAGTGATGTCATGAGTGATGTCACTGACCATGTCATGAGTGATGTAATATGTGATGTCATCAGCAGTGCATTACACGTGCAAGTTATAGTGAGTCCAACTAACTATAACGTGGGAATTTCAAGGGTTTTATGTCAGTAAAATTTCCAGGTAACTATAACTGGTGTGAAACCTATGGTTTTTGAAGTGAATTTAATAGGTTTTTCAAATGCTAATTCCTATCTATAACTGGTGTGAAACCTATGGTTTTTTCAGTGAATTTCATGGGTTTTTTAAATGCTAATTCCTAACTATAACTGGTCTGAAACCTATGGTTTTTTCAGTGAATTTCAAAGGTTTTTTAAATGTTAATTCCTAACTATAAGTCTCCGTTTATAAGTAAGACTGTTAGCGTTCTAGTTGTTCTAGTTGTTGTTGTTGTGGCATTCTGATATTCATCATTCATTAGATGGTCAGTGACATCACTGATGACATCTCAAATGACATCACTGATGACATCATCCAGTGAATGTGGTTTGGTTCTTTTTTTAAATATGCTTTTTTTATATAGCAATTTGCATTGTAGAATGAGTGGAAATATAAAAGTAAATATTTTCATGGAGGATTTCGTAGCAGTGTAATTGACTGTTTACTTTAAAAATGTTTAGTGTCTCACTATATATAGTGGATAGTGACAAAACTGTGTGAATAGCTGTATCACTTTTATAGTTATTGTGTAAACTAGTTCTCTAGTTGGTTACTAGGTATGTAAAAGTGTATTTTAATTATTGATTAGTTAACTGAGTATTTGTATGGTTGAGTGAATGTGTATGTGGTTCAGTGGGGGTGTGTGAGTGCCCAAAGATGTTTGAGTAGTTGATTCAGTAGAAATATGAATTCAAAATTACATTTTTTAACAGTTGTTTCCTTGACTGAATATTTTTATGAATGTGCTGATGAGTAAATAAGTATACATAAGACTGAATGATTATGTAAGTCACTATATGCATAAGTGTATACTTGCATTAATGATTTTATAATACAGTAAGTCTATTTATGAAGTGGTGTTTTTCTAAGTGTGCATCTAAGTAAGTTGTAATAATGATTGAATAATACAGTAGTCTGACTTACTATCTAAAAAAATATATGAAGTAGTGTTTATGTAAGTATGTATTTAAGTAAGTATGTAAGAGTGAATAATTGTTAGCATAAGTGAGTAGAATAACTTCAAATGTGAATAGGTTGTATGTTGGTGTGTAATATCGATGTAGGTGTATAACTATTTTTGATAGTGTTCTATTGTTCATTGTCAGCATGTATAAGTGAATCTACAGGTAAGTGATTAGATGTGTGTTTACATCTGGGAATTTCTAAGTAGCTTTTTAGATACTTGTATTGCTGTATCAATGAAGTTTAAAATTGAAAAGGTGTATGTGATTGTCACGTGGATGATGTCATCAATGATGTCATCAGTG
The DNA here is from genome assembly GCF_964263255.1 of Lissotriton vulgaris. Lineage (NCBI taxonomy): Eukaryota > Metazoa > Chordata > Amphibia > Caudata > Salamandridae > Lissotriton > Lissotriton vulgaris. The sequence goes on along the minus strand of NC_141694.1, from coordinate 1,739,398,969 downwards.
ATGTCATTTGAGATGTCATCAGTGATGTCACTGACCATCTAATGAATTATATAATATGTGACGTCTTCAGCAGTGCATTGCGGGTGCGCGATAGATATAGTTAGTACAACTAACTATATATGCGAATTTCATTGGTTTTGTATGTGTTAAATATCAATTTTCATGGTTTTGTAAATGCTAATTCCTAACTATATATGGTCTATAACCTATGGTTTTTTCAGTGAATTTGCAAGGTTTTTTAAATGCTAATTCCTAACTATATATGGGCTGAAACCTATGGTTTTTTCAGTGAATTTCAATGGTTTTTTAATAGCAAACATCTTTAGCTCTAAAATATATTCCTCTTTATAAAGAATACTATATTTTATATGTGTGTTATGCTATTTTTTTATGTATTATATTTATAATATATATTTTTTTAGTTTTTACCTTGGTACGCTCCCGGTGCGCGCACCGGAAAGCGCCCCGGGGAGCGCTCCGGGAAGCGCACTGGTACGCGACGTGACACGTAACTGCGACGAATCGTGTAGCCGCGTGACACACGTAAGCGCCCCGGAGCGCGACCCGAAGCGCGCTCCGGAGCGCGACCCGGAGCGCGTAGCGTAAGCGGGTCGGATCATGTGACCTGAAAATAACACTTTTCATTGGTTCCTAATATTTTTTTTCCAAATGAGGAAAGCCCCCACCTTTTTTCCTCATTCTTACTTTCTTCTTTGAGAGAGCAAGAGCTATTTCTTTGTGAGAGACCAATAATGGGTACTCTACGTGCTCCAACACCACCACCACCACCACCACCAAAAGGACCACCACCACCTCTGCTTTTTGGTGGTGAGCAGGACGAAGAGGAGGAAGAGGAGCAGGAGGAGCAGGAGAGACAGTTCCTACCAGAGGAACCCCACCCATCTCGTGTAAAGGAGCACTACATTTGGCAATTCTTTAAGTTTCCTGCAGGACTGAAGAAAGTTAATGCCCCTAAAGTAACATGTCTAATTTGCAGCAACATCCTTTCACGTGGCAATCCTGCTAAAAAATATAGTTTTGGCAACCACACCATGATTCGCCACATGGAGAGGTGGCACCCAAATAATTTGGCCCAAGCACAGGTGAGAGCTATGGCTGAAAACTCACAGACCCCTCAGCCTAGCACCTCAAGTGCGGAATCATCTTTTGCAGCACCTGAAGGGCGTCAAATGGTGCCCAACATCCAAAGCAAATTCTCAGACTTCAAAATAGTTTGTATTTATTGTGGGGCTACTATTGCTTATGGTGAAAAAAGTATCACCTTAATTAACAGAGCAGAAGAAAACCACAAGTGCTCTCACAAACGAAAGCAATGATTCTTTTTTTTTTGCTCCTGTTGAGCCATTTTCAAATCCTTCTGTTTTTTTCGAAGACTAAAAAAACAAAAAAATATATAATTTTTTTTTGAAAAACCAAAAAAAGTAAAAAATGTTCACAAAAAAAAATATATATATAAAACAACAAAAACAATTTAAAAAAAAGTTCTTTTCAGAACTACCTCCCATTTATATAAAATGACTTACATTTTTAATCTCTGCCATTCTCTTTTCTCTTCGGTGCGCTCCCTGGTACGCGTACCGGGGCGTGCACCGAGAGCGCAACCAAAAAAAAAGGAGTGAGCATAAGGGAAGGATACAGAGAGAGTAATGATAAAAGAAATACAGCTAGAGGGATGTTCTATACAATCTAGGTTTTGTAAATGCAAATTCTATTAGCGAATAACGTTTTTATATGTTAATATCCTTCTGGTACCACCTGAGCAGCCATCTCATTTCTCTGTAGAACTGAGGCACAGGGGGGCAGGGTAGAGACCCCCTTACCCCCTAGCCCTTCTCAGGTTGTCCCAGAAGGACTCCCAAGGCCAAAAAAAAGAAGAATTTTTATTTTTTAATGAAATTGCTGGGTGCATGTACGGTACGTACGCGGACCTGTACGCGTACCGTGCGCGCACCCCGTGATTTTTTCATTTTTTTTTTTTCACCGGAAAGCGCTCCCCAAAAAAACTTGGAAATAAAATTACATAAAAACCACTGAACAGACTTTCACCAACTATAGAATAGACCCTACTACATACCAGTCCCTACCATTATCCCACATTTGATGGTATTCCATTGAGCCATTTGGGCTGTAGCCCTGTCTAAATATCCTGAGGTAAATTACATGACAAAAACACATATGAAAGTGTTAGAATTTTCAACCAATTAAAATGTTACTTTCATATCCTACTTTTTTATCATGACATTTGATTTGTTATGCACATGAATATAAATTAAAAATGAGAGGGAAAACACGGCCATTTTGACTACAACTACCTGAGATACATCTTTTAAAACATTTCCTCATTTATCTTCATCACCTTTCTATAAGGTAAGTTACAAATTTGTGAAGGGGCACTTTAAGTTCATTTTTTTAAAAACATTTTTTTCTGACAGTTATTTAATGTCCCTCTGTTATATTTACGGATTCAGATAGGCTTCTCTGTTATAGTTATAGATTAAATTAGGCTTCTCTGTTATATTATAATTATATTAGGCTTCTTCACATACACTTTTTTATATTTCTACTTCCTACTACATCCAATTTATAAAAAAAGGCTACATTTTTTGAAAAGTCTGTCAATCTTTTTTCCTCATGGTACCCTCCCCGGTGCGCTCCTCGGTGCGCGTACCGGCACTCCCCCCGCGAAAATCAAATTTTTTTTTCTTTGCCCAGCGGGACCCTTTTATAGCCCCCACATCAAACCTAGGGGGGGCGTCTACCCTGCCCCCATATGGTCATTTCCCCCTTTGTTTTGGCCACCTCTTGTGTCTCGATATGTGCTCCAGTGGATTTTGAGTAATTTAGGTTAAAACATATATATATATCTATGGCAGCGCCCCGGTACCCGCACCGGGGAGCGCACTGGGCGCGCCACGTGACTTGCGCACGGAAAGCTGATTGGCTCTCGGGTGTCTGTAAACATTCCAAACAGTCCGGAGCGGCCGCCATCTTGTGTCTCAGTAGGATCGAGACACAAGAGGTGGCAAAAACAAAGGGGGAATTGAGCAAAAGGGGGCAGGGTAGCCCCCCCCCTGACCCCCTAGGTTTGATGTGGGGGCCATAAAAGGGCCCCCCAGGGCAAAAAAAAAATTTGATTTGCGCGGGGGGAGCGCCCGGTACGCGCACAAGGGGAGCGTACCGGAGAGCGTACCATGGGTAAAACCCAGTGAAACATTAAAATAATATTTTAAAGTGCTTAGAGGTAGGGTAGCTCTGGTAGTCTCCTCAGTAGATACTCCTCTGTAGATATCTTGATCTTGCATGTTGTTACATATGTTATTGTGGTATATGGAATCCATACCATAGTCTGTCAGGAAAGAAGAAATAGATCCTTTAAGCCCTCCCTGAGAAGGCCTAGGGAATGATGGGTAGTCATCGATCAGGTGTTTAGACTATGCCTGATCTATTGGAAAGTGGTCTTGCTTGGCGGCGGGACCATCTTTGCTGCATTCATTGACCTAAAGTCCGCCTTCGACCTAGTGCCAAGGGACAAACTGTGGGGAGTGATGGAAAACTTAGGTTGTCCAACAGAACTACTTGACCTCATAATTAAATTCCATGAGGATAACTATGCGAGGGTGAGGTGGGGAGGCCAGGGACAAGTGACGGAAACATTTCCCGTAACTAGAGGTGTCCGTCAGGGGTGCGTCCTGGCACCAACACTCTTCCTCCTATTCATCGACCAAGTGGTGAAATTCTTTATGGACACCCCCACTGATGCCCCAATGTTGGCTGGGACGAGATTTCCACTGCTCATCTTCGCCGATGACACTCTACTCCTCTCTAGAACACGCAGCGGGCTGCAGCGGGCCTTGGACCGCTTTGAGGAGTTTTGTGCCATTAAGAATCTTGCGGTGAATGTGGGAAAAACAAAGTTCATGGTTTTTTCTAGAAATCATCCTGTCCAGAGCTCTGTGAGCTTGAATGGAGTTAACCTCGAGCAAGTCGAGACTATGACCTACCTGGGGGTTACTCTTGACAGCCGCTTGAGTTGGAAAGACCAAATTATCACCCAACATCTCAAGCTCGCACGGTTAACGGGCTGTCTTATAAAAGAGCAAAAGAGATCCATCACCAAGTGGGTTCTCCCAGCTCTCAAGATCTATGACGCCAAAATTACTACTGCTATTCTATATGGCGCAGATCTTTGAGGCTACATGGATCTCCTTAATCTCTTCAAAACCCAATGTAAGTTCCTACGGAACCTGGTAGGCCTACCACAGTCGACTCCATCAATCCCCCTTTGCCTTGATTTGGAGTGCCTACCGATCAACGAGATGGCCAGAATTAGGTTGGTGGCCCTTTGGAGGCGAATATGGACCTCCCCTGACCTGTCTCTATTCGCGAAAGAACTAGCAGAAGTCAGGTCAATCAGTGGATCTGGAAAAATCCCATGGCTCCAAGCTGTAAAAAACATCCTCATTGATATGGGTTTAGAACAGCTTTGGATATCTCCCTCTTCCAATGCTTTTCCCTCTAAACAGGAGTTTAAAGCCTCATTTTGGGCTTCTGTTCGCCTAAATCGAGTTTCACTTTCCAGCAACATCAGCCTCACGGGCAGGTTTCTTACATTCAAGCTAGACCTGTCCCGTGAGCCCTACTGGGATGTTATTACCAAACCGCTGGACAAGAAACTGTATCATCAGTTCAGAGTGGGTGCTTTGCCTTTGAATACTTTTGTAAACAAATGGTCCACAGGGGTATCAAATTTCTGTAAAGGCTGCCCGGGCCAGAAAGAATCAGAGGGTCATTTTCTTTTTGCTTGCCCTAGTTACTCGGTGCCGCGAAAGAAATGGTTAAAACCACTGTTCCAGTGTTTACCATTTAAAAAATCTGCCGACGCCATCTGGGCGCTAAAGACTAATACCTCTGAGGTCTTCGTAGTGAGCCTTGCTAAATATTTGGGGTGGGCCTGGCTCATAAGGTTAAAACACATGTCAAAGTTGCCAGAGCCCGCCAATAGTGCTTCATAAAGTGACATATCCTGTTTACTGCCTAAATATCTGTTTTCCACTATCTGCACTTTTTGCACTTTAAGCATGAAATGGTTTCCCATTGATTAACATGATTTGATATGTATTATTAAACCTTTATGTTTTAATCAGGTTTCTCACCTTAGATGTTTAATACTTTTTCTTAACCTCTTTGAAACCAATGTATTTTATATTATTAGTGAGTGGTTTGTTTGGTTTGCCTTACATGTATATAGCCTTTGTTTACTAATGTCTTGTATTTCTTTCTTTGTAAAAAGTTTTTTAATTTATTGTTTTATTAATGTATGTGTCTTTTATGATTTGTCAAAAATCGAAATAAAGACTTGAAACCTGAACCTGGGTAGTCTACCCTGCTCCCTTATGATGTTTTCAAGTATTACATTTTACTCTCTTCTGAATCTACACAAAATTGGCGGTGATATGGTGTATTAGAGACAGACAGTGAGAGAAATGAGGCAGGAGATGAAAAAGAGATGTCAAATACACATTGGAGATAATATAGTGGGAGAAAGGAAGTAACTATGAGCAAACCTATTATGTAACACAAAAAAATTGCACAGTAGACTATATGTCTCACTTTATATTATAATCATTTTGGTACTATTTCGTGAATTACATATAATAATGAATAATGTCTTAAACAATTTTTAATTATTAAATATAAATTTATTGTTGTGATTTTTCAAAATGAAAAGAACTTCTAACATTAGATCATCTGGAATGTCCTCATTTTGATTCAATGATTCTATTGTTTCAACACTGTCAAGTAATTGTTGGTCCAGAGACTGATCCATAAACTCCAAGTCATCCATATCTTCCTCAGGATTGTTCTCAACAACAACTTCGAAAGAAATATTAATTTTGTCTTGTTTTCCTTTCATTTTCTTGCTGTAAATTGCATAAAACATAACTATATCAGTAGAGTTAGGGCACTGTTGGGTTTAAGTTCAGACAGGTACTTTTGAGTTTTTAACAGTGAAGTTATCTTTGGGCAGTGTATGGTTTCAGGCAGGAAGTAGAATTATTAAAAAGTACATTTGATGAAGCCTAAGTAAATTCATAATTACACCAGAGAAGCCTAACTCAATCCATAACTATAACAGAGAAGCCTATCTCAATCTACAACTATTACAGAGGGATAGTATATAACTATCAGAAAACATTTCCCAAATTAACTTAAAGTGCACAACATAGTTCCCCTTCCAAATTAACAACTTTGTGAAATCAGTTGAAGTTTTCAGTGAAAATCCTTTTCAAATGTACCTCAGGTAGTACTAGTCAAAATGGCTGTGTTTCCCTCTCATTTTTCATATATATTCATGTACTTAACCAATCAAATGTCAGCACATAAAAGTACAAAATGTAAGTAACATTTTAATTGGTCGTAAATTCCAACACTTTCATATGTGTTTTTGTCATGTAATTTACCTCAGGATATTTAGACAGGGCTACAGCCTAAATGGCTCAATGGAATACCACCAAATTTGGGTAAAAGGTAGGGACTGCTATGTAGTAGGGCCTATTCTATTTTTGGTGAAAGTGTCTCCAGTGGTTTTTATGTAAATTAACTTCCCACATTTTTTAGGGAGCGCTTACCGGTGCGCGCCCCGGTACGCGCACCGGGAGCGCTCCAGGGCAAAAAAAAAATAAACAATATGAATATACATTAAAAAAATGTATTACATAAATATACAATATAGGATTCATTTTTAAAAATATTACATTTCATAGCTATAGAAATTTGCTATTAAAAAACCTTTGAAATTCACTGAAAAAACCAAAGGTTTCAAACCAGTTATAGTTAGGAATTAGCATTTAAAAAACCTATGAAATTCACCGAAAAAACCATAGGTTTCACACCAGTTATAGTTAGGAATTAGCATTTAAAAACCTATTAAATTCACTGAAAAAACCATAGGTTTCACACCAGTTATAGTTAGCTGGAAATTTTACTAACATAAAACCATTGAAATTCCCACGTTATAGTTAGTTGGACTCACTATAACTTGCGCGCCTGCAATGCACTGCTGATGACGTCACATATTACATCCCTCATGACATGGTCAGTGACATCACTCATGACATCACTGATGACACCATCCTTGTGACAGAGTGACAGACCTCCTTTCAGTGTAATGTAACCCTTGAAACACATATTCAAAAATAGAAACTAACATTTTCCAAAAAATGGAGATACCCATACCAGTTACAACAACCAATTCAGTAATTCCACCATCTATATACACATCCACTCATTCAGCAACCGTTCTATATAGTCACTCATACATATACTCACTCATCATATGTAATGATACACATATACATCCTGCTACACACCGACAGTCATCCAAAAGTTACTCACACACATACTCACACATGTAAATAAACTATTGTACATCAATTTATTTGCTTATACAGCTATACACATACTAGCACATTACTTCTAAGGAAACTTACACATACTTACTCTCTTAAACAATCACTTATAGAAACACATACTTATTTAAACAGGAACTCTTTGAATCTCTCACTCTCACATATACTCACTTATATACATCTATACTCACATATTCTAGATTAAAACATATGTAGTTACTCATAAAGACACTAGTGAGGCAGGCATTCACTCATAAAAACACACATATGCACACTCATCCACCCATACAGTCCTGCACATATGCTGTCTTCAAAACACATACAAACAGTGAGTCAGTCACCAACCCATGCAGCCACTTATACACAAAGTGAAACACTGATACATATATTTTAATATTTACTCGCTAATATATGTATTCTCTGAGATACACTTAATAAGCCAGTTAACCAATCATTTTTTTTTTTAAACTTCCATTTAGACACTTATTTAAAAATGTATTCTTCCATCGACCTTTACAAATACATATGTAAAACATATTTATTTTTCAGAAAAACACACATTCACTGGATGGTGTCATCAGTGATGTCATGAGTGATGTCACTGACCATGTCATGAGTGATGTAATATGTGATGTCATCAGCAGTGCATTGCAGGCGCGCAAGTTATAGTGAGTCCAACTAACTATAAAGTGGGAATTTCAATGGTTTTATGTCAGTAAAATTTCCAGCTAACTATAACTGGTGTGAAACCTATAGTTTTTTCAGTGAATTTAATAGGTTTTTTAAATGCTAATTCCTAACTATAACTGGTGTGAAACCTATGGTTTTTTCAGTGAATATATATATATATATATATATATATATATATATATATATATATATATATATATATATATATATATATATATATATATATATATATATATATATATATCGAAACTTGTTACACGGAACAGCAGGTGTCCAAATCCTTAGCAACAAAGAGCCGACCCAAAAGGTGCTGGTGAACGGTGTTTATTTTCTAAGAGCCAGCGCTGCCGCCATGACGCGTTTCGCCTCCAGGGAGGCTTGATCACATGACAAACAGCGTACATCGAACTAGACTTTTAAAGTGACAGTGCAAAGAGTGTGTCATAGAAATGAAGGAAATACTTCAAACACGCAATTGCTGCATATAAATACACTGGAATGGTGAATACTGCCCAAGTGGGCTTACCATGATACAAGATTGAACAATTCACATTATTATAACCAATTATGTACATGAATGAATATGTACAGGTTAAAAACATGGAAAAATGCAAAACTTGATCAATAGAAAAAACACTGTTGTATATGTGCACATGATAGGTAAATTCATCTATGTACATGCTACGGTGTTAAAAAACCAAACATTCCAAAATGTATAAAAGGGTATAATGTTTGCAAATCATGCAAATAAGAAGAATATCTATATATATATATATATATATATATATATATTACCTACTGGCGGTCGCCAGTAGGTAGTTATAGTTAGGACCTAGTTTCCATAGGAAATCCTCAACATTCTATTTGGAATAACTTTGGCCCTGGTGGATGAGTCTTTGCGAATTTCTCAAAGAAGATGGCTCGGTCCGCTGCGCTCCTTCCCTGAAAGTTTGGGGGGGATTGGTCAAGTGGGGGCTGAGATATAAGGGGGGTCCCAAAACGTGTTTTCTCCATGTTATTTTCCATAGGACCTTTAGACTCGGCTACAGGTGGAACGGCTGAATGGATTTATAAGAAATTTGCCAAAACTGTAGAGTCCTGTTCGCAGATTACGTTTTTTTTGGAATGGTGTAAATCCGTTCAGTATTTGTTGAGAAAATTAAAGTTAAAGTCAATTATATATCTATAGGCGCGCACACGTGCGCGCACCCAAGCGGCTGCGCGTGAGCGGAATTTTTTTTTGCTGCGTGACGTCTGTTAACGTTCGATTCGAAGGAAATCAGGAAGTTTTGTCCGCCATTTTGTCACTGCGAGTAAATATATTGTTTATTTCAAAGCGTTGAAACATGGAAAGGGGAGAAGGTAGAGATTGTCTTGCTGCATAGGTTTTCTCGGGGTGTGTAGTAAGGCCCTTAAACGCGAAAACATATATTTTTTTTCGGGAAAAAAATAACGGGGTGCGCGCACCCGGTCGCGCACACCTATTCACAAGAGTGTGAAAATGGAGATAAATCAGAAGTTTGAGTGCTTAGATATAAGGTGGCTCTGAAAAGAGCCCTTGTGTTAATTGAGTGTTTTCTGCATTTATAAGTAAGTACCGATGCAGAGCCTGATGTTGCAGAGGAAGATTCTGTTTCCCTCATTCGTGAAATGAACAACGTCTCTCCTATAGACGTCTTGCATGTGGTATCGCAAGTTGTTGTGGTAAATAGAACCCATGCTATAATCTCTGAGGAACGCAGAAACAGATTTATTTACATGTCTCCTTGCTTTCTCAAATTGTGCACAATGTTGATTGGACCAATTCCATTTCTGTCTTTGGCATATATTGGAATATACCAAGGCAGATCGAGGAAAAAGTGTCATCAATTGTCGAAAGGTGTCTTTTAGAAGCATTTCCAGACCTACCCCAGTGATTGTGCCTAGATCGTTCCCACCACAGTGCACAGGTCTGGTTCTGGGAGATGCATAAAAGTTTTCACCAATGGAATCAATTGGTGACATTTCAATCCTCTTTTGGCAACCCCTGTTATGTGTACATTTGGTAAGCCGAGGTTGCAAATTCGTCTGCTTACTGCATATTTTTCACTCCAGTGAATATAACTGTGTCCTATTAGCCAGACCTTCATTTTCAAGGAATTTGTAGTCGTCCTCCGATCGGTTCTGGAAGTGGAATGGTAGTTAGAAGTTGAAATTCTAAATAAAGAAAAAGGAAGAGGCTGGGTGTGGTTTAAAAAATAAAAATGATTGGTTGATTGTAACAAGTGGAGATTGAACAGTACGTTCCATGTTAATGTTTATGTTAAACGAAAAGTACTATTGGGTGTGAAAAAACAAGACATGTAACAGAGCTGTGTATTGGCAGGTGTTTCTGGAGGGAAAATAGTGTTCTTAGTTTGTTGTAGAACGTTAAGACATGAACTTTTGACCTGTGCCTTCAGCAAGGTGCAGAATGAGGTGTAACCATGGAAACAGCCGGAGATGGCAGTTGGTCATGGGTTTACTCTTTGGTGCCTCTGCATCTGAGTCTGTTCTCTGGTGGCAGGCGGAGAACTGTTTGTTATTGTGGAGATGAAAGGGTGATAAGGAGAGAAATACGACATAGCGTCTGGCCTGTAGAAGCGTGGGAGCAGTGATTAACTCTGAGTGAAGCGGAACTGTGTCGGTGCTTAGTAACAGTAAAAAAAAATGTTAACAGTGGTATAACTGTCTTTACGGTGCGCGACCTACTAAGAAAGAGTTCACGGGCGGTAATTGGCTTGCAGGTTCTAGTATCAGTAAGTGAGGTCGAGAAAAGAAAACATTCAGGACTTTATTTATGAAGGCCTTGCGCCACCGGTGCGTCACTTTTTCCCATTTTAAAAAATGAGGCACCGGCGGCGGAAGGTCTTCATAAATAAGGTCCTCAGTGTCTACAGTTAAGGTTATGTGGAACCCATGAATAGTTTTTCAATATGAAATCATTTTAGTTGAGATTATGGATTAAAAGAGAAACCGTGAATATTTGAAATGTTTATTTAGAAATGTACTGTTTTAAAGGGAAATCATTATGTAATATGAGTACAGAAATTGCAAAAAACACAGTAATTGGTATTGTCAGTAGTACATGGAATACAAACGCTATAGTTGAAGAAAAATGAATATAGTTGGAAAAAAACATTGTACACTCTTATAAGGAAGTATATTATATTTTAATAAATGGAAGAAGGTCTCTGGCCTTTCAGTTTAGGAACGATATATGAAAATGCAAGTGGTTATACATCATTACTTTATCAATCAGCTGTCAAACAACACAAAATCATAATGTCCACTGTTAGTAAAGCCAATAGGTCTGTTCTTCAAAAGAAAATATGGAAAAGAACGTGAAGAATATAGAAAACCAAAAGGAAATGAGGACGTCAATGGCTTCTATGAGAGTTATTGAAGCATTGTTTAGGCAAAATAGGTAGCTTCTGCTTGTAACAGGAAATCAGTTTTATCATTTGAAAGTATGTCAGCTATCCAATGGAAAAGAGTAAAGCAGTACTGATGATCTGTTATAATCGGAGCCTCTTTTACCATCAGAGGGCAGGTCGGTGGGTTTTCGATGTAGCTCGCTGTTAGGAAAGAGTTAACCGTCCATTGTGTAGGCAAAGTATGCAGCAAGTGCCTCTAACATGAAATCACTGTTATCATCGGAAAACATGTCAGCCATCCAATTGAGAAGATGAAAGGAGCATTCATGATCTGTCATTATTGGAGCGTCTTTTACCATCATAGGGCAGCTCGGTGGGTTTTCGATGTAGCTCTCTGTTAGGAAATCTTGCGCCGCTGCAAATATATTCCAATGACCCAGAACTCCTTGTATCGCTGCAAAGGCCATAAACCCTCCGTTGTAACAAAGCTGTTCATGATCAAGTAACGGATTCATGAGGTGATTGTAATTCGGTTCAGGAGGTACCAAATTGCAGAGACATAAATCCAGGGCCCACGTGAAATCACAGCTCAGGCAATGAAATACAGGCTGCACCCAGGTGAAATACGAATATCGAAATGATAATCGATATGAAGTATTCAAAGTTGAGAGTGGTAAGGTGCCGTAGTACAGAAGCATTCTCTGTCGAAATAGTTCTAAGTGGCCCGGCTCGTTTGCGAAGGCAGGAGGGACATCCATTTTGAATTTCCCAAGATGGTAAAGGAAACGGCGCAGCACCGCTGGTTGTATAGCAACTCCACAGAATTAGGTCACCGGCTATGCAGTGGAGAGGAGCAGAATGACTTGATACATTTTGCTAGGAGTCTAGTCACTTATATATTGCTTAGTAGTTATCAAAAAAGTAGCTTTTTTTGAACTGGAGGATGCGTTAAAAAATAAGGGAGTGATTTGAGGGAGTTGTAAAGCAAGGTCAATTTTTTTCTACATCAATGCTGTTTTCTGTGAATGTTAGCTTAGTGAAAGATATGTGTGTGAGCAGATGCAACGTTCAGTTTTAAATGTGACAATGGCGGTCTTGTTCATGTCTTCCGATTCAAGGTCGGTATTCGCTGCCAAATACAAAGATCAAGAAACGCATGCGTGGGGTACATAGTCTGCATTCTTAAAGGAAAGCAAATGAAGGGTTATTTTTACCGCGTTAGCATTGTCGTTTAAAAAGTTACAGTGATTTCTCAGATGCATGATAGATTTATAAAAAATAGAACATGTTTTTAAATAGTATTATGGAAAAAATATGTGCCTTTATGTACTATTTACATTATCTGCCTGTTGCGTATTCTTTGAGTTTTAGTAATCTTGTGTCTTATAAGTTTTCTAGGGGCGGTTTGAGGTTCATGGTGGGTTTGGGCAGGGAGGGTAGGTTGGGGTTTGTAATAGGGGGTCCGGGTGGGGTGGAGTGCGGAGTTTAGTGAAAAGTGAGGGGGGCGGGGAGTTAGGGTGTTTGGTAATGGAGCAGAGTCAGAGGACGCCACTTTTGTGTTATGGGGTGCCACGGAAATATGTATTTATTCTCAGAGGTTTATTATATTAAGGATATATATCAACATGGTGGCTCTTGTCGTTTTGTGGTTCTGTGCATGTTTATAATGCTGGCCCTGTAGTTTTTGTTTATGGACCTTATTACGACACATAGGGGAGCCACGTTGCACAGTTGGAGATCAGAGACTTAGGAAATAAAACTTTATAATTGTAAGGGCTCTAAGCGATACAAATCGCCCGTTCTCGGTGTAAAAAATATCACCGCTATTGGTGGTATTTTTTACGGTGTTAGTGCTCGAAGGAGAATAGTAACATATATGTGAAAGCAAATTGTGTAACAGGCTCAGCATTTCTCATTATCGCGTGAAAACAAAAGTTGCTTTTACATAGCAATAAGTCTCTTATAATTAAGGGACGGAGTGTATATAGTGCTATTTAGTACTCTGCTATGTGATTGATGTCGAATATTTCATAAGAGGAGGCTTTAACAGTTTTTCGATAAACTGGTTTTCTAGGGAAGTGGGTGGAGTGTTCCGTGCAAATTGCAGAATAGAAACTAGTAAGAACCAATTGGAAGTGTTGTTTTAAAGTCACATGACTGCACATGCGTGTCTCGACGCCTGTACGCGATAGGTGGGTCGCGCACTATAAGAAAGCGGCGAAAAAACATCTCATAATATGCTCTTGGAGCTCGTTTTGGTAGAAAGAGTTAGTTCTGAAAAGAACTTTTTTTTTTTTTTTTTGGAAACAAGTGTTATGATGCTTTTGATTTCTTAAAGTTGCTACGACATTTTTCAGTATGTTATACTATCCAAATAAAGTGAAGAAATGTAACTTTTCTTGGAGCATTTATGACTCTCAATTTTGTGTTTAATTAGAGTAAAGCTTTGCTCCCCGTATACAAGAATTTCTCCACAGTTGTTGCATTTTATGTGCACGTTCGCCAGACATGGTTTCAAGTCCATTTCAGCACTCGATGGAGATACAGGTCGTCCACCGGAAGATGTGCTGATTACTTCTGATGGTAATAGCGTGGCCTCCGTTTTTCTTGTCAAAGGTGGTCGCTCATTTCCTTCAGATTCGGAAGATGAATGCGGAACGGTAGCCATTGCAGCGAAGTCTTCGGGAAGATGTTCGACGTTGTTTTCTCTTGAGAGTAAATTCCAGAATAGAAACTACCAAGAACCAATTAGAACCAATTAGAAGTGTTGTTTTGAAGTCACATGACTTCACATGCAAGTGTCACGTCCTGTACGCGATAGGAGGGTGCGCGCACCCGGTCTCGCACTAAAATAAAGCGGCGAAAAAACATCTCATAATATGCTCTTGGAGCATGTTTTGGTGGAAAGAGTTAGTTCTGAAAATAACTTTTTTTTTTTTTTTTTTTTGGAAACAAGTGTTATGATGCTTTTGATTTCTTAAAGTTGCTACGACATTTTTCAGTATGTCATACTATCCAAATAAAGTGAAGAAATTTAACTTTTCTTGGAGCATTTATGACTCTCAATTGTGTGTTTAATTAGAGTATAGCCTTGCTCGCCGTATACAAGAAGTTCTCCACAGTTCGTGCATTTCATGTGCACGTTCGCAAGATATGGTCTCAAGTCCATTTCAGCACTCGATGGAGATACAGGTCGTCCACCGGAAGATGTGCTGGTTACTTCTGATGGTAATAGCGTGGCCTTCGTTTTTCTTGTCAAAGGTGGTCGCTCATTTCCTTCAGATTCGGAAGATGAATGCGGAACGGTAGCCATTGCAGCGAAGTCTTCGGGAAGATGTTCGACGTTGTTCTCTCTTGAGAGTAGAAAAGAAAGTGATGGAAGTGGGTGGAGTGCTGCGTGTAAATTCCAGAATAGAAACTACCAAGAACCAATTAGAAGTGTTGTTTAGAAGTCACATGACTTTACATGCAAGTGTCAGGTCCTGTACGCGATAGGAGGGTGCCCGCACCCGGTCTCGCACTAAAATAAAGCGGCGAAAAAAGAGTTAGTTCTGAAAAGAACTTTTTTTTTTTTTTTTTTTTTTTGGAAAGAAGTGTTATGATGCTTTCGATTTCTTAAAGTTGGTACTACATTTTTCAGTATGTAATACTATGAAAATGAAGTGAAGAAATTTATCTTTTCTTGGGACATTTGTGACTTTCAATTTTGAGTTTAATAAGAACGAGGCTCTGCTCTCCATACAAAAGAATTTCTCCACACTCGTTGCATTTCATATGCACCTTCGCAAGATATGGTCTCAAGTCCATCTCAGCACTCGATGGAGATACAGGTCGTCCACCAGAAGATGTGCTGGCCACCTCTGATGGTAATAGTATGGCCAGGGCTCTTGTCGATGCTTTTGCATAATGCTCAGGATGCCTTTGTTTAACATGCCGCTGCATGGTGTGTATAGAAAAGGAATATTTTTTATTTGGATTTCCCCTTGAGAGCTCCGAATTGCATATTGTGCAGGTTACTTTTGGCGCATTCACTTTCTTTTGATCTTCAGGATAAGTAAAAAATTGCCAAATGAAAGATTCCTTTTTTCTTCTTAACGGTGGTCGCTCATTTCCTTCAGATTCGGAAGATGAATGCGAAAGGGCAGCCATTTCAGCAAAGTTTTCCGGAAGATTCTCGACGTTGTTGTCTCTTGAGAGTAGAAAAGATTGTGAGGAAAGTGGGTGGAGTGCTTCGTGTAAATTCCAGAACAGAAACTACTAAGAACCAATTGGAAGTCTTGTTTTCAAGTCACATGACTTTACATGCGCTTCTCAGGACGTGTAGGCGGTGACACTATCTAGTTACGAACGTGATTTCATACTTAGGAACTAGCATTCAAAAAAACTATGAAATTCACTAAAAAAACCATAGGTTTTACACACGTTATAGTTAGGAAATAGCATTTGAAAAACCTATGAAATTCACTGAAAAAACCATAGGTTTGACACCAGTTATAGTTAGCTGGAAATTTTACTGACATAAAACCAATGAAATTCCACGTTATAGTTACTTGGACTCACTATAACTTGCGCGTGTAATGCACTGCTGATGACATTACATATTACATCACTCATGACATGGTCAGTGACATCACTCATGATATCACTGATGACAGTCCTCCTTTAAGTGTAATGTAACCGTTAAAACACATATTGGAAAATAGAAATTAACATTTTCAAAAAAATGGAGATACCCATACCAGTTACAACAACCAATTGAGTAATTCCACCATCTATATACACATTCTCTCATTCACCAACAGTTCTATATAGTCACTCATACATATACTCACTCATCATATGTAGTGATACACCTATACATCCTGTTACACACCGACAATCATCCAAAAGTTACTCACACATGCAAATAAACTATTGAACATCCATTTATTTGCATATACAACTATACACACACTACCACATTACTTCTAAGGAAACTTATACATACTTACTCTCTTAAACAATCACTTATAGAAACACATACTTATTTAAACATGAACTCTTTCTATCTCTTAGTTTCACATATACTAACTTATATATATCAATACTCACATATACTAAATTAAAACATATCTCGTTACTGATAAAGACACTACTGAGGCAGGCATTCACTCACTAACACACACATATACACACTCATCCACCCATACAGTCCTGCACATATGCTGTCTTCAAAAAATATAGAAACAGTGAGTCAGTCATTGATGGATCTATATGATAAGTAACACCCCCACCAAACCATAGAGACACTCATACTGATACTAAAAAACATCTAATAACCCATATACACAAACATGTAGGTACTCATCAACCCATGCAGCCACTTATTCACAAAGTGAAACACTGATACATATATTTAAATATTTTAACACTACTCGCTAATATATGTATTCACTAAGATACACTTAATAAGCCAGTTAACCAATCATTTTTTTAAAAAAAAACATTCATTAAAACATTTATTTAAACATTTATTCTTCCATCGACCTTTACATATACATATATAAAAAATATTTATTTTTCAGTAAGATACACATTCACTGGATGGTGTCATCAGTGATGTCATGAGTGATGTCACTGACCATGTCATGAGTGATGTAATATGTAATGTCATCAGCAGTGCATTACACGCGCAAGTTATAGTGAGTCCAAGTAACTATAACGTGGAATTTCATTGGTTTTATGTCAGTAAAATTTCCAGCTAACTATAACTGGTGTCAAACCTATGGTTTTTTCAGTGAATTTCATAGGTTTTTCAAATGCTATTTCCTAACTATAACGTGTGTAAAACCTATGGTTTTTTCAGTGAATATATATATATATATATCAAAGCTCCAAAGTGTCCAACCACATGAAACCGCACACAAATGCAGGCGGAACCGGCAGTTTCCCACAGGGTCCTTTATTCAATACAGCCAGCAAGCAGCATTTCAGGATATTTACACAGGACTGCCGCTTTCAGATTCACTGCGAGATGGACAGAGTACAGGTTCATTTGCTGTAATTTGCTGGCAGCATGATGGGATGCTCATTCTGAGTTCTTTAATGTGCAAAAGTGATACGGAATCCATCTGTGGAACAATGTGTTGCACTACAAGTCCCAGGAGGCCCTATTGTGGGTAGGAACTTTAAAACCTCACGAGACTTGACTTGTGGTTGCAATCCGTCACTCAGCATGCCCGTGACCAAGGGGTAAGAACCCCGAAACGCGTTGGGCTGTGTAAATATCCTGAAATGCTGCTTGCTGGCTGTATTGAATAAAGGACCCTGTGGGAAACTGCCGGTTCCGCCTGCATTCGTGTGCGGTTTCATGTGGTTGGACACTTTGGAGCTTTGATATATATATATATATATATATATATATATATATATATATATATATATATATATATATATATATATATATATATATATATATATATATATGTATATATATATAGATCTATATAAAATTCACTGAAAAAACCATAGGTTATAGACCATATATAGTTAGGAATTCGCATTTACAAAACCTTATTTTACTCACACAAAACCATTGAAATTCCATATATAGTTAGTTGCACTAACTATATATCGCGCACCCGCAATCCACTGCTGATGATGTCACATATTACATCATTCATGACATGGTCAGTGACATCACTGATGACATCACTGATGACATCTCAAATGGCATCACTGATGACATCTCAAATGACATCACTGATGACATCACTGATGACATCTCATTTGACATTACTGATCACATCACTGATGATATCATTCATGTGATAATACGATGAACCTCTTCAGACTCTAATATAACCTTAGATACAATCAGTGTAAACAGACACTCACAGACTGTCACTCATCCATGGAGTTACTCACACACCTAGTCAGTCATGCAAAGAATCAATCACACCTCCATTTCCTCAACTATACAGTTATACAAACTTTACTTATTCAAACATATACTAACACATATTTACTCTCTTATACAATCCCTGATACAAGTTCACAATGATCCATACAGTACACTCACACATTCACTGGCTCTTATGCACAGTTATTTATATATGTCAACTCTCACATGTACTGTGTTTTACATATGTACTTACTTTGACATGTAGCACTGAGATATCCATTCACTCACCAATACACTCATGCACACAGTCAACCGCCCATACAGCTGTTTCCACATGCACTTTTGAAACCATACATCTAGTGAATCAACTGCTCACACATCTATGCACAGAGTCATACACCTCCCAGCCACCCACACACACACTCAGTCTCCCATACAAATACTTTGGCAACCAATCAATAACCCATATAGTTACTCATATAGCTACTTATCAACACATGCAACAGTTTACAGAACAACAGACATAATGATGCACAAATTAAGACAGTTTAGTCACTAACCCATGCACTCAGTGAGACACATTTAATCACTCACTCATACAGTCAGTCATGCACCTACTAAATCCTTCATCCAGACACTTATACATCCACTCATTCTTCAATATGTAAGACATATTTTAACTTTACAGAAACATACAGTCACTGGATGTTGTCATCAGTGATGTCATCAGTGATGTCATTTGAGATGTCATCAGTGATGTCATCAGTGATGTCACTGACCATGTCATGAATGATGTAATATGTGACATCATTAGCAGTGGATTGCGGGTGCGCGATATATAGTTAGTGCAACTAACTATATATGGAATTTCAATGGTTTTGTGTGAGTAAAATAAGGTTTTGTAAATGCGAATTCCTAACTATATATGGTCTATAACCTATGGTTTTTTCAGTGAATTTTCAAGGTTTTGTAAATGCTAATTCCTAACTATATATGGTCTATAACCTATGGTTTTTTCAGTGAATTTTCAAGGTTTTGTAAATGCTAATTCCTAACTATATATGGTCTATAGCCTATGGTTTTTTCAGTGAATATATATATATACATACATATATAAACATATATCATCTGTATATCTATATAAATACAAACATAAATGCATGCATACATATACTTATATGCATACAGATGCATGTTATTTACATGAAAGTTGAAAAAACACTAATAAAAGCAAAGCTAAAAAGCCACCTCATTACAAACAGAATGGCTTTAACTTAAACGAGGGCGAGATCTATTGCATTTTCAATGCTTGTTTACTTTGGTTCCATCAAGAAGGCATTCAGATGTGTCACACATTTGCCATAAATTCTGAATGTTAGCACTCTAGTTGCACATTAGATCACTGTAGTAAAGCTACTGCTCACCAGGGACGTCTGCTGCTGGTATTCAAAGTGCATGTTTCAGTCTGCATGTCAGAATTTTTTTAATGAAATAGAAGAGGATTTGAGAAGTCACTCAAAATGATCCCTAATTTTTCTTTCTGAAGCACTAATCATACTTTCTATGGCAAAATATACCCCCTCATGTTGTTTCTTTTTAAATTAAATGTTTTAAGAGTTACCACTTTATTCCAATCAAGATGGCTTCAGGTGTGCCATACCTTTGTAATAAGTAGGACTGTTAGCGCTCTAGTTGTTCTTTAGAACACTCTGGGACATTCTGTCATTGGGCTATACTTGGGCTACATCTGGGTGATATTTGGGCTACATTTGGGCTCTTTTGTCTCTGGTGGCCATTTTGGGAGACTGCATGTCAGAATGTTTTAATGAAATAGAAAAGGATTTGAGAAGTCACTCAAAATGTGCCCTAATTTTTCATTCTGCAGCACTAATCATACTTTCTATGGCAAAATATACCCCCTCATGTTGTTTCTTTTTAAATTAAATGTTTTAAGAGTTACCAATTTATTCCAATCAAGATGGCTTCAGGTGTGCCATACCTTTGTAATAAGTAGGACTGTTAGCGCTCTAGTTGTTCTTTAGAACACTCTAGGAGGCTGCAGTAGAACACAAAGGAATCAACTGACAGTCTCTGTCCTTGTTGGATGTACATGTTTTACTGAGAATGTCAGACTTCATTTTCACATGACTGAGAAAGATAATGTGAATTTACAGAAAATATGCTTTCAGTTTAGCTTATAGATCCCCTTCCAAACCACTGTGGGAAAATCATGAGATATTAGTTTTCTTTCAAACAATATTCATTATATCACAGCAGAAGGTTTTTTCACATGGTAAAATCCCCTTAGAACCCACCACAATTCCTAAAACGAGTATGGTACCATCAACAAATGATTTAAAATGTAACTAAAGTCCTAAAACCCTCTATTAACTACAATGCTTTTTAATGAGGTGCTATCATGTATATTGGTCCCAAGATGGCTGCCAACACTTCTTGGATGAAGTGCTGACAGCCAATCAGATCAGATGTGTGGTTAGGCTCCGCCCAGATATATATCTTTTTTTGAACCTAAATTACTCAAAATCCACTGGAGCACATATATTGAGACCTAGCAAAGGCACATCGAGCTAACAGTCCCTACAATTTTGCCAAGTTTCGTGCAAATCCATTCAGCCGTTCGAGCTAAAAGTGAGGCCAACCGCCCTATGGAAATTAACATGGGAAAAACGCGTTTTGGGACCCCCCTTTTTTCTCGGCCCCCCCCTTCATGAAACCCCCCCAAATTGTCAGGGGCTGCTCAGAAACAAAATGTTCCATTTTCCTGAAAATTTCAGCCAATTCCGTCCACAAACGCCAAAGTTATTAGACATAGAATTTTCAAAAATCCCATAGAGAAAAAATCCTAACTATATATACCTACTGGCGACCGCCAGTAGATATATATATATATATATATATATATATATATATATATATATATATATATATATATATATATATATATATATATATATATATATATATATATATAATTTTATTTGCACCGGACGCTGGATAACGCAACTGGAGTTAAATCAGCGGAGGAAGGGAGCTGACGTCTGACCGGGATCCTTCGCGTAGCCAACATCGAAGGACCTGACCGCGAGGTGATTCTTCAATCAGTGAGTGCAAAATCTGCTTTTCCCACTATAAGATATACAGTTGAGCCCCTGTACCTCGCTTCTAGGATTACTAGTGGTGAGTAATCCTAGAAGCGAGGTACTCAGACCCCCTTCGCAGCAGCCCTCATGCCCTGATTAATTCCTGGCAAGCAATTGACAAGCAGTCGGACCCCCTTCGCAACAGCCTACATGTCCTGATTAACTCCTGGCAAGCAGTTGGCCGATTGATGTTGTTACGTTTCCCAAATCACTAATTGGAACCCTAATGCAACGTAGAGAAAAAATCACTTAGCACAAGAAGGATCCCTCCTTAAACTATTCTGACGAACTGTCCAGACTTTGCTTTCTGATACACCTTTGAAATTAAAAGTACGCCTGCCAACCGGCTGATGTCTTACCGATTCTGAATTAAGTTTTTGAGCCTATAGGACTATACTAACTACAGATTTCAGGAAGCTCCCCAGTCCTGATGATGATCTAAAATAATATAGATCGAAACGTCGTCGACCTACTCAAGGAAATATATCCCCCCCATTGTATATATGTATGTGATCTTTTACCTTGTTGTTGTGTGACATTCCGTTTTCACTATGTCCACTTGTGTCACGTTATGCACCTTGTCACTCATATGAGCACCTGAAACTTTTTTGATAAATGTTGAAAGAGAAAATAAATTATTTTATGTGTACCTACATCTTTAGCTCCCTAGCGTGAATTATTCCTACGCTATACTTTCGCTCAGGACCTTATTAGGCCACCCTTGAACCATTGTTCTTTCAAAAAAATCACTACTACCCCAGGTTCGCCTTATGGGGTACCCTTGTTCTTAAGAAATATATTATATGGGAACCTGACATTCTTTTAATAACTCTAGATGTCACAAATCTATATACATGTATAGGCCATAAGGATTGCATATCAGCCGTGTACTGGTTTCTGAACAGAAAACCTTTGAAATTCCACCAACATAATCGAATGCTCATGACATTGATTGAGTTCTGCCTTGAGAACAATATCTTTCTGTTCTCATGGATACTGTACAGGCAGATAGGTGGAACGGCCATGGGCACATGCTTTGCCCCCAGCTACGCAAATCTTTTTGTGGGCTGGTGGGAGAAGCATGTGGCCTGGGGCGAGGCCGACGAATGCTGGATGGATAAAATCATGATGTGGGCAAGGTATATTGATGATCTCTTTGTCATTTGTCGTGGCGACTGGACCTCGGTGGAGGAATATGTCGCCACGCTAAATGACAACGAGTTCAACTTGAGATTCACCAGCACCATAAGTGAGACCTCGGTGAACTACCTAGATTTAGAGGTCTACGTGACAGAAAACATCTTACAAATACAGCTTTACAGAAAACCTACAGCAGGCAATGCTGTGTTACATGCAGCTAGTCATCATCCTAAGAGCCTCATACGAAACATCCCTTTTGGAGAACTTCACCGCCTCAAGCATAACTGCTCCGACAGAGGGGACTTCAAGAAAGCAAAAAATGAGGCCATAATAATATTTCAGGAAAGAGGATACTCAAATGCAATCCTAAATGACGCTGCACAAAGGGTAGAAAAAATAGATAGGAAAGAGCTACTGGCGGACAAAGTCAAAAAGAAAGTAGAAGGCCCCACAAGAATGTAATGTAATGTAATGTAATGTAAAAATTACTTATAAAGCGCGGCATTCACCGGACGGTTTCTTGGCGCTATTCACTTTATTCAACAAGAGGCAGGGAGCGGGGGGAGAGGAAATTATGAATAAGTGCCATGGAAGAGGTGGGTTTTTAGGAGAGATCTGAAATGAAGGTGAGAGGAGGAGAGTCTCAGTTCCAGTGGCAGTGAGTTCCAGAATGAGGGTGCCAGAAAAGAGAATCTGAGACCTCCGTGTTTTTTGCGCTTGAAGCGGGGAGTTTGAAGGAGCGCAAGATGAGAGGAACGGAGGTTCCTGGAGGGGGTATAAGGGTGCAGGAGGGAAGAAATAAAAGAGGGACCGGTGCCGGCTAGAGATTTATGAGTCAGGCAGCCAAGTTTGAACTTGCAGCGCTCCGAAACAGGGAGCCAGTGGAGGGCCTTGAGAAGGGGACGGACGTGTTGATGATCACCAATTTTAATCAGGGGAGCTAGTGCATATGTTTAATAAAAACTGACACATTTTAAAGACAGATACCACCTTAAGAAAAGTTCTACCAGCACACCCTTCAATAACATATAGTCGCTGCCAGTCACTAGGTGACCACCTTGTCCACAGTCACTTTGAAAACGCTTCAGAAAAGGGGGTGGTAATGAACAGAGTGTCTGAATTAAGCAGACCACTCTTACCCAGTCCAAAGATCAGGGCTTGATCCATCACCGTTATTTATCTCACTCCTCCATCCCAGCTCAGAAACTGGCTATATGCAAATCAGTTTGTCCCTGGCCCAGTGCATCATGGGAACAGGGCAGACTAAACTACCAAGCCAATTCTTTACCAGAAAGGAGACAAGCTACCGGGGACCGGTTTCTGGCATTTCAGCCGTCTTCGGCCCGGCTTGCTTGAATCCTGATGGAGCAGTGAGAAAGGGACTCATGTCTGAGTATACCCTGCCACACCTATAGTGGCCAAAAACGATTCAGAAAAGGGGGTGGTGATGAACAGAGTGTCTGAATTAAGCAGAACACTCTTACCCAGTCCAAAGATCAGGGCTTGATCCATCACAGTTATTTATCTCACTGCCCCATCCCAGCTCAGAACCTGGCTATATGCAAATCAGTCTGTCCCTGGCCCAGTGCATCATGGGAACAGGGCAGACTAAACTACCAAGCCAATTCTTCACCAGAAAGGAGACAAGCTACCGGGGACCGGTTTCTGGCATTTCAGCCGTCTTCGGCCCGGCTTGCTTGAATCCTGATGGAGCAGTGAGAAAGGGACTCATGTCTGAGTATACCCTGCCACACCTATAGTGGCCAAAAACGATTCAGAAAAGGGGGTGGTGATGAACAGAGTGTCTGAATTAAGCAACCCACTCTTACCCAGTCCAAAGATCAGGGCTTGATCCATCACCGTTATTTATCTCACTGCCCCATCCCAGCTCAGAACCTGGCTATATGCAAATCAGTCTGTCCCTGGCCCAGTGCATCATGGGAACAGGGCAGACTAAACTACCAAGCCAATTCTTCACCAGAAAGGAGACAAGCTACCGGGGACCGGTTTCTGGCATTTCAGCCGTCTTCGGCCCGGCTTGCTTGAATCCTGATGGAGCAGTGAGAAAGGGACTCATGTCTGAGTATACCCTGCCACACCTATAGGGGCCAAAAACGATTCAGAAAAGGGGGTGGTGATGAACAGAGTGTCTGAATTAAGCAGACCACTCTTACCCAGTCCAAAGATCAGGGCTTGATCGATCACTGGTATTTATCTCACTGCCCCATCCCAGCTCAGAACCTGGCTATATGCAAATCAGTCTGTCCCTGGCCCAGTGCATCATGGGATCAGGGCAGACTAAACTACCAAGCCAATTCTTCACCAGAAAGGAGACAAGCTACCGGGGACCGGTTTCTGGCATTTCAGCCGTCTTCGGCCCGGCTTGCTTGAATCCTGATGGAGCAGTGAGAAAGGGACTCATGTCTGAGTATACCCTGCCACACCTATAGTGGCCAAAAACGATTCAGAAAAGGGGGTGGTGATGAACAGAGTGTCTGAATTAAGCAGACCACTCTTACCCAGTCCAAAGATCAGGGCTTGATCCATCACCATTATTTATCTCACTGCCCCATCCCAGCTCAGAACCTGGCTATATGCAAATCAGTCTGTCCCTGGCCCAGTGCATCATGGGAACAGGGCAGACTAAACTACCAAGCCAATTCTTCACCAGAAAGGAGACAAGCTACCGGGGACCGGTTTCTGGCGTTTCAGCCGTCTTCGGACCGGCTTGCTTGAATCCTGATGGAGCAGTGAGAAAGGGACTTATGTCTGAGTATACCCTGCCACACCTATAGTGGCCAAAAACGATTCAAGCAAGCCGGGCCGACGACGGCTGAAATGCCAGAAACCAGTCCCCGGAAGCTTGTTTCCTTCCCAGTGTAAGAATTGGCTTGGTAGTTTGGTTTGCCCTGTTCCCATCATGCACTGGGACAGGAACAGACTAATTTGCATATAGCCAGGTTCTGAGCTGGGATGGTGCAGTGAGCTAAAAAACGGTGTTGGATCTAGCCCTGATCTCATGACTGGGTGAGAGTATTCTGCTTAATTCAGAAACTCTGTCCATCACCACCCCTTGTTGTTAAATATTTTGTCCACCCTAAGCGTGGAAGGGTATACTCAGATGTGAGTCCCTTGCTCATTGCACCATCAGGATTCAAGCAAGCCGGGCCGACGACGGCTGAAATGCCAGAAACCGGTCCCCGGAAGCTTGTTTCCTTCCCAGTGTAAGAATTGGCTTGGTAGTTTGGTTTGCCCTGTTCCCATCATGCACTGGGACAGGAACAGACTAATTTGCATATAGCCAGGTTCTGAGCTGGGATGGTGCAGTGAGCTAAAAAACGGTGTTGGATCTAGCCCTGATCTCTTGACTGGGTGAGAGTATTCTGCTTAATTCAGAAACTCTGTCCATCACCACCCCTTGTTGTTAAATATTTTGTCCACCCTAAGCGTGGAAGGGTATACTCAGATGTGAGTCCCTTGCTCATTGCACCATCAGGATTCAAGCAAGCCGGGCCGACGACGCCTGAAATGCCAGGAAACCGGTCCCCGGAAGCTTGTTTCCTTCCCAGTGTAAGAATTGGCTTGGTAGTTTGGTTTGCCCTGTTCCCATCATGCACTGGGACAGGAACAGACTAATTTGCATATAGCCAGCTTCTGAGCTGGGATGGTGCAGTGAGCTAAAAAACGGTGTTGGATCTAGCCCTGATCTCTTGACTGGGTGAGAGTATTCTGCTTAATTCAGAAACTCTGTCCATCACCACCCCTTGTTGTTAAATATTTTGTCCACCCTAAGCGTGGAAGGGTATACTCAGATGTGAGTCCCTTGCTCATTGCACCATCAGGATTCAAGCAAGCCGGGCCGACGACGGCTGAAATGCCAGAAACTGGTCCCCGGAAGCTTGTTTCCTTCCCAGTGTAAGAATTGGCTTGGTAGTTTGGTTTGCCCTGTTCCCATCATGCACTACGACAGGAACAGACTAATTTGCATATAGCCAGGTTCTGAGCTGGGATGGTGCAGTAGGCTAAAAAACGGTGTTGGATCTAGCCCTGATCTCTTGACTTGGTGAGAGTATTCTGCTTAATTCAGAAACTCTGTCCATCACCACCCCTTGTTGTTAAATATTTTGTCCACCCTAAGCGTGGAAGGGTATACTCAGATGTGAGTCCCTTGCTCATTGCACCATCAGGATTCAAGCAAGCCGGACCGACGACGGCTGAAATGCGAGAAACCGGTCCCCGGAAGCTTGTTTCCTTCCCAGTGTAAGAATTGGCTTGGTAGTTTGGTTTGCCCTGTTCCCATCATGCACTGGGACAGGAACAGACTAATTTGCATATAGCCAGGTTCTGAGCTGGGATGGTGCAGTGAGCTAAAAAACGGTATTTGATCTAGCCCTGATCTCTTGACTGGGTGAGAGTATTCTGCTTAATTCAGAAACTCTGTCCATCACCACCCCTTGTTGTTAAATATTTTGTCCACCCTAAGCGTGGAAGGGTATACTCAGATGTGAGTCCCTTGCTCATTGCACCATCAGGATTCAAGCAAGCCGGGCCGACAACGGCTGAAATGCCAGAAACTGGTCCCCGGAAGCTTGTTTCCTTCCCAGTGTAAGAATTGGCTTGGTAGTTTGGTTTGCCCTGTTCCCATCATGCACTGGGACAGGAACAGACTAATTTGCATATAGCCAGGTTCTGAGCTGGGATGGTGCAGTGAGCTAAAAAACGGTGTTGGATCTAGCCCTGATCTCTTGACTGGGTGAGAGTATTCTGCTTAATTCAGAAACTCTGTCCATCACCACCCCTTGTTGTTAAATATTTTGTCCACCCTAAGCGTGGAAGGGTATACTCAGATGTGAGTACCTTGCTCATTGCACCATCAGGATTCAAGCAAGCCGGGCCGACGACGGCTGAAATGCCAGAAACCGGTCCCCGGAAGCTTGTTTCCTTCCCATTGTAAGAATTGGCTTGGTATTTTGGTTTGCCCTGTTCCCATCATGCACTGAGACAGGAACAGACTAATTTGCATATAGCCAGGTTCTGAGCTGGGATGGTGCAGTGAGCTAAAAAACGGTGTTGGGTCTAGCCCTGATCTCTTGACTGGGTGAGAGTATTCTGCTTAATTCAGAAACTCTGTCCATCACCACCCCTTGTTGTTAAAGATTTTGTCCACCCTAAGCGTGGAAGGGTATACTCAGATGTGAGTCCCTTGCTCATTGCACCATCAGGATTCAAGCAAGCCGGGCTGACGACGGCTGAAATGCCAGAAACCGGTCCCCGGAAGCTTGTTTCCTTCCCAGTGTAAGAATTGGCTTGGTAGTTTGGTTTGCCCTGTTCCCATCATGCACTGGGACAGGAACGGACTAATTTGCATATAGCCAGGTTCTGAGCTGGGATGGTGCAGTGAGCTAAAAAACGGTGTTGGATCTAGCCCTGATCTCTTGACTGGGTGAGAGTATTCTGCTTAATTCAGAAACTCTGTCCATCACCACCCCTTGTTGTTAAATATTTTGTCCACCCTAAGCGTGGAAGGGTATACTCAGATGTGAGTCCCTTGCTCATTGCACCATCAGGATTCAAGCAAGCCGGGCCGACGACGGCTGAAATGCCAGAAACCGGTCCCCGGAAGCTTGTTTCCTTCCCAGTGTAAGAATTGGCTTGGTAGTTTGGTTTGCCCTGTTCCCATCATGCACTGGGACAGGAACAGACTAATTTGCATAGAGCCAGGTTCTGAGCTGGGATGGTGCAGTGAGCTAATAAACGGTGTTGGATCTAGCCCTGATCTCTTGACTGGGTGAGAGTATTCTGCTTAATTCAGAAACTCTGTCCATCACCACCCCTTGTTGTTAAATATTTTGTCCACCCTAAGCGTGGAAGGGTATACTCAGATGTGAGTCCCTTGCTCATTGCACCATCAGGATTCAAGCAAGCCGGGCCGACGACGGCTGAAATGCCAGAAACCGGTCCCCGGAAGCTTGTTTCCTTCCCAGTGTAAGAATTGGCTTGGTAGTTTGGTTTGCCCTGTTCCCATCATGCACTGGGACAGGAACAGACTAATTTGCATATAGCCAGGTTCTGAGCTGGGATGGTGCAGTGAGCTAAAAAACGGTGTTGGATCTAGCCCTGATCTCTTGACTGGGTGAGAGTATTCTGCTTAATTCAGAAACTCTGTCCATCACCACCCCTTGTTGTTAAATATTTTGTCCACCCTAAGCGTGGAAGGGTATACTCAGATGTGAGTCCCTTGCTCATTGCACCATCAGGATTCAAGCAAGCCGGGCCGACGACGGCTGAAATGCCAGAAACCGGTCCCCGGAAGCTTGTTTCCTTCCCAGTGTAAGAATTGGCTTGGTAGTTTGGTTTGCCCTGTTCCCATCATGCACTGGGACAGGAACAGACTAATTTGCATATAGTCAGGTTCTGAGCTGGGATGGTGCAGTGAGCTAAAAAAACGTGTTGGATCTAGCCCTGATCTCTTGGCTGGGTGAGAGTATTCTGCTTAATTCAGAAACTCTGTCCATCACCACCCCTTGTTGTTAAATATTTTGTCCACCCTAAGCGTGGAAGGGTATACTCAGATGTGAGTCCCTTGCTCATTGCACCATCAGGATTCAAGCAAGCCGGGCCGACAACGGCTGAAATGACAGAAACCGGTCCCCGGAAGCTTGTTTCCTTCCCAGTGTAAGAATTGGCTTGGTAGTTTGGTTTGCCCTGTTCCCATCATGCACTGGGACAGGAACAGACTAATTTGCATATAGCCAGGTTCTGAGCTGGGATGGTGCAGTGAGCTAAAAAACGGTGTTGGATCTAGCCCTGATCTCTTGACTGGGTGAGAGTATTCTGCTTAATTCAGAAACTCTGTCCATCACCACCCCTTGTTGTTAAATATTTTGTCCACCCTAAGCGTGGAAGGGTATACTCAGATGTGAGTCCCTTGCTCATTGCACCATCAGGATTCAAGCAAGCCGGGCCGACGACGGCTGAAATGCCAGAAACCGGTCCCCGGAAGCTTGTTTCCTTCCCAGTGTAAGAATTGGCTTGGTAGTTTGGTTTGCCCTGTTCCCATCATGCACTGGGACAGGAACAGACTAATTTGCATATAGCCAGGTTCTGAGCTGGGATGGTGCAGTGAGCTAAAAAACCGTGTTGGATCTAGCCCTGATCTCTTGACTGGGTGAGAGTATTCTGCTTAATTCAGAAACTCTGTCCATCACCACCCCTTGTTGTTAAATATTTTGTCCACCCTAAGCGTGGAAGGGTATACTCAGATGTGAGTCCCTTGCTCATTGCACCATCAGGATTCAAGCAAGCCGGGCCGACAACGGCTGAAATGACAGAAACCGGTCCCCGGAAGCTTGTTTCCTTCCCAGTGTAAGAATTGGCTTGGTAGTTTGGTTTGCCCTGTTCCCATCAAGCACTGGGATAGGAACAGACTAATTTGCATATAGCCAGGTTCTGAGCTGGGATGGTGCAGTGAGCTAAAAAACGGTGTTGGATCTAGCCCTGATCTCTTGACTGGGTGAGAGTATTCTGCTTAATTCAGAAACTCTGTCCATCACCACCCCTTGTTGTTAAATATTTTGTCCACCCTAAGCGTGGAAGGGTATACTTAGATGTGAGTCCCTTGCTCATTGCACCATCAGGATTCAAGCAAGCCGGACCGACGACGGCTGAAATGCCAGAAACCGGTCCCCGGAAGCTTGTTTCCTTCCCAGTATAAGAATTGGCTTGGTAGTTTGGTTTGCCCTGTTCCCATCATGCACTGGGACAGGAACAGACTAATTTGCATATAGCCAGGTTCTGAGCTGGGATGGTGCAGTGAGCTAAAAAACGGTGTTGGATCTAGCCCTGATCTCTTGACTGGGTGAGAGTATTCTGCTTAATTCAGAAACTCTGTCCATCACCACCCCTTGTTGTTAAATATTTTGTCCACCCTAAGCGTGGAAGGGTATACTCAGATGTGAGTCCCTTGCTCATTGCACCATCAGGATTCAAGCAAGCCGGGCCGACGACGGCTGAAATGCCAGAAACCGGTCCCCGGAAGCTTGTTTCCTTCCCAGTGTAAGAATTGGCTTGGTAGTTTGGTTTGCCTTGTTCCCATCATGCATTGGGACAGGAACAGACTAATTTGCATATAGCCAGGTTCTGAGCTGGGATGGTGCAGTGAGCTAAAAAACGGTGTTAGATCTAGCCCTGATCTCTTGACTGGGTGAGAGTATTCTGCTTAATTCAGAAACTCGGTCCATCAACACCCCTTGTTGTTAAATAT
Organism: Lissotriton vulgaris; assembly: GCF_964263255.1. Classification (NCBI taxonomy): domain Eukaryota; kingdom Metazoa; phylum Chordata; class Amphibia; order Caudata; family Salamandridae; genus Lissotriton; species Lissotriton vulgaris. The sequence goes on along the minus strand of NC_141694.1, from coordinate 1,739,368,007 downwards.
TTTGTCCACCCTAAGCGTGGAAGGGTATACTCAGATGTGAGTCCCTTGCTCATTGCACCATCAGGATTCAAGCAAGCCGGGCCGACGACGGCTGAAATGCCAGAAACCGGTCCCCGGAAGCTTGTTTCCTTCCCAGTGTAAGAATTGGCTTGGTAGTTTGGTTTGCCCTGTTCCCATCATGCACTGGGACAGGAACAGACTAATTTGCATATAGCCAGGTTCTGAGCTGGGATGGTGCAGTGAGCTAAAAAACGGTGTTTGATCTAGCCCTGATCTCTTGACTGGGTGAGAGTATTCTGCCTAATTCAGAAACTCTGTCCATCACCACCCCTTGTTGTTAAATATTTTGTCCACCCTAAGCGTGGAAGGGTATACTCAGATGTGAGTCCCTTGCTCATTGCACCATCAGGATTCAAGCAAGCCGGGCCGACGACGGCTGAAATGCCAGAAACCGGTCCCCGGAAGCTTGTTTCCTTCCCAGTGTAAGAATTGGCTTGGTAGTTTGGTTTGCCTTGTTCCCATCATGCACTGGGACAGGAACAGACTAATTTGCATATAGCCAGGTTCTGAGCTGGGATGGTGCAGTGAGCTAAAAAACGGTGTTGGATCTAGCCCTGATCTCTTGACTGGGTGAGAGTATTCTGCTTAATTCAGAAACTCTGTCCATCAACACCCCTTGTTGTTAAATATTTTGTCCACCCTAAGCGTGGAAGGGTATACTCAGATGTGAGTCCCTTGCTCATTGCACCATCAGGATTCAAGCAAGCCGGGCCGACGACGGCTGAAATGCCAGAAACCGGTCCCCGGAAGCTTGTTTCCTTCCCAGTGTAAGAATTGGCTTGGTAGTTTGGTTTGCCCTGTTCCCATCATGCACTGGGACAGGAACAGACTAATTTGCATATAGCCAGGTTCTGAGCTGGGATGGTGCAGTGAGCTAAAAAATGGTGTTTGATCTAGCCCTGATCTCTTGACTGGGTGAGAGTATTCTGCTTAATTCAGAAACTCTGTCCATCACCACCCCTTGTTGTTAAATATGTTGTCCACCCTAAGTGTGGAAGGGTATACTCAGATGTGAGTCCCTTGCTCATTGCACCATCAGGATTCAAGCAAGCCGGGCCGACGGCGGCTGAAATGCCAGAAACCGGTCCCCGGAAGCTTGTTTCCTTCCCAGTGTAAGAATTGGCTTGGTAGTTTGGTTTGCCCTGTTCCCATCATGCACTGGGACAGTGTTATGGCTGTCTTTTTGCTAGCTCTTTGGAGAAGGAGAATGATGGAGAGTGACTCCAGCCTATCACCCCCATAGCATAGGGAGTAGGCCGATAGACAGGGACCCTGTCTTAACATATATAAGGGCATTTTCGTATTATTTTCCTTAGAGTAAGGCTTATGAATTTAAGTTAGGGGATAGATATATAAATATTAGTCATGATTCGCTCATTTGCTAACATGCTGAGCTGTTTTTCATGGAGCTATGCACATTATGGGCTCCGTAGGCCTTAAACGAGACAGACTCCATTTTGCTTTTTGCCCGGTAGCTCGAGAAGGCCTTCTAGGTCAAGTGTAATGTTTTAGTTTCAAGCTGTTGTTCGCTTGGAGAGAACCGGTTCAGGCTGACCCTTATCGAAGGAATGTATTTTTCTCCACTCCGAAGACACAACTTCAGGCCGGCCGGCTGGGAAAGTGTCCTTGGTACGGGGAGGTACAAGAATTTGGTGGGCGGCAGGTTACTGGCCGTGAATTTCCATGAAGGAACGGGCTTTGATATTAGCGAAGGTGTTAGTCAGTTTGTCAGTTAGTCCGTAGGCGGCATCTAGCCGTTAGCATCTCTGCTATTATTCATCTCATGGTGGACAGTCGCCATCTTTGAAGTCCGAGAAAGATTTAAGACCGAAACTCTCTGAGAAAGACTGAACGAGAAGTAGCGCGGAGCGCACTGACACAGAGAGAGAGAGAGACGGTAGCTAATAATCAGCAAGGTTCCGGTGCCCTGGAAGCAAGCACACGAGGTTGAGCCTAGCGGTGCAGACGTGTACTTGTGACGGCTGGGGGTGACTGCAAGGAGAGCCAGGACACAGAGACGAGAAGGGAACCTAGATGACTGCCGAGTCCAGATTTCATATTAACCAGGTGATGTCCGTCCATTGCTCATAGATTGTGCACTCTAATCTTTACCTTTTTCTTTGCAAAAGTTATGCCGCATAGTAATGTGATTTGTGTTTATTGTTAATAAATACCCTAATTCATATAGAATTATCGTGTACCTGGTGCTTATGTTTAATCTTGGTAAACCGCACTTCTAGTCAGGAACTGTTTGGGTGAACGGATGAGAAATCCCGATCAGGTAAATGGTGATTGAATAAGAAGGGAGTGGGTGGACCTTCGATGCCAAGAGCATGGAGTACACTATACAATCTGGAACCTTATTCAAAGTTATTATTGTAGTTCTATTCCAAGTAGACCACTGAGATAATACCCCAAATAATGGTTCATAGGAATGTGGTCGTCGTTGATATGCGGCGTTAGTGAGAACGTTGGGTGGGAGACCAACGCTTATACCCACTGGATTGTGGCTTGAATAAGTGAGGACGCCAGGGAGGATACTGGCGTGTAGTTTCGCAGGATTGCGAACAGTTTGGAAAAGGGAGCATTGGGTTCTGCAGGCCCATGTGTAGACACACCAGATTGTGTGTCAGATCTGCCCTAGGGTAGAACGGTCTGGGTCGGGGTGGCCGCGAGACCAACTGATGTGAATAAGATATTGTAGAAAATCCGTACATACATATATATATTGTCATTCCCCATCCTTAGGTGCGACCTGTATATTTATCTGTATATCTACTCATTGTGAATACGATCTGAGGAGGGAAGGTGAGTACGTTTTGGCTGGGTCACAGGGGCCCCTGGGGGCTGATCCCATCTAAACAGAAAATCCAGCCATTACATCTGGCGTCACGAACTGTTTACGAAGCCTGTGTGCATTGTGTTGTTTTAATCTTGTTGATTTGCGCTCGGCTTGTACGTATAAAATTTTGTTTATTATTGTGTATATAATTTTTTGCGTGTCATTATGTTTGCGAAAAAATCATCGTCGGTTTTCAAATTACCGATTCAGATTCCCGGCTGGGAGTCTACGCCTTACGAGGCTTTGGCCCGTGAGTGGGCTGATTCTACTGGTTTGAGTGAAAATTGGTCTTCATGTTTGGAGCAGGCGGAGCCTGCTGATGTCGTTTCGTGCCTACAGAAAGCCCCAGTAGTGAAGGGTGATGAGCTTCCTATTTTAGGACGCAGAGGGTGGATTGTTCTTAATGCATATAGAATATTGCATGAGAGGTTTGTTCAACTACAGAAACAGTTTAAAGATTCGGAAGGACAGTGTGTTGAGTTGCAAAATGCGCACACTTTGTTGCGTTGTCAAAATAAATTGCTTGCCGATAAACTTGAAACATATCAGACCATTGCCGAAAGAGCTGCGGTCCGTATTGCACGATACAAATATAAACATCGTCGTGGACGTGTGTCTTCCCGCAAAGTGCGTATGGTTGTAGCAAAAGCTGGAATGGATTGGAACCCCGATGAGTGGGACGGTAATATCTGGGATTCTCATACTTCTGACTCCTCGGCAGAGGAGGGTGACAAGCGCGAGTCTTCTCGCTCCGGACGTGATTGTAAATCTGCTTCATGTATTGATTCAACTCCCGATTGTGACCGTGCTCGTTCTTCCCGTGCGGATGACGTAGCTTGTCCTGATTGTGCTGTTAAATTTAAGATGCGGGCTTCCTCGGAAGCTCTTCCCGCAGTTTCCGCTCACCCGATTTTTCGACGAAAATTACAACAGGCCCCTGGTAATCCGGGTGGTATACCTCTTGATTGTATGGAAGATTTTACTCAGCAGGAGGTTAGTGACATTCTGCAACGATTTCGACAACGGCCTGGTGAGGCCTTGCTTACCTGGATGGTGCGTCTCTATGAGCTTGGCGCTGCCGGTATTATGCTCGATGCTGTTGATTGCTTACGATTTTGCTCTTTGAGTTCTGATTCTACGATTCAGGATCATTTTCGGAATTACAATGGTGCTGGTCAAATTTCTTTGCTCCAGCTTGCGTCTGACGGCTGTAATCATAAATATCCAACTGAATCTGATTGGCCTACTGATGAAAAACCTTGGTACACTCTGCGCGATGCGTCGCAACGTTTGAAAGAGGAAGTCATGAAAACGTGTATCTTCCTTAGTACTGCTGACAAGTTATTGGATGGTCTTTTAACATCTTCTGTGCGTAATCGCATTATCCGTTCTTCTCCTATTGCTTACAAGCAGGTCATGATGACACTATTGATTAACCAAACTGGCAATCCTTTGTCTGTTGTGCTTGAGTCTGTTCGTCAGCTTGGTGAGCTGGGTGAATGGTTTAAACCTGAAAGACAATCTCGACCTGAGGGTCGTACTGGTGGGGACTATAAGTTCTCTAGACGCGACATGTTTCTTGCTCTCATTGCTGATGGTGTCAAAAGAGAAGACATTGATGGCGAGCCTAATAATCGCTTATGGGACATGTTTCGTAAGCGTGGTTTGGATCGAAAGGAGGGTGCCCGTCGTGTGCGAAAGAATGAGTATGATCGTGGTTCGGATGACAGTGGTGATGAGAGACGACGTGTGAATTCTGATCGCCGTGATGATCGGCGCCATGACCGTGATGGATCCCCTCGTCGTCATGATGGGAGGGGGAGAGAGGATGATCGTGAGAGGGGAAGAGATGATCGTGGTTCTAGCAGACGACGAGATGCAATGAGTTATTCCCCTGACGTAAGAAATAGGGAGGATCGTAACAGACTCCCTGAACGCAACTCACTACTTTTTGAACCTGACACTAATCCGTTTCGTACTGGAGACGGATATGAACAAGACATTCTAATACCAAAGAAAACTGAGAACATTTACCCTGATTTGTCTTGGTTGACAGATCGCAGGAAAAATGAATAGGAAATAGGTCAAGCTCCGGTACGCAAGTGGGCCCACAGAGATTACAGACCCTATGTAGATATTGAGATTTTTTGGAAACATCGTAATATCCAAAGGGCCCGAGCGTTGGTTGATACTGGGGCGGAGGCCACTTTAATTCATGGTAAGTCGAGAAAATTTAATGGACAGTCTTTTACAATTACCGGTCTGGGTGGTAAAGAGACACCCGCAGTTCAAACTGCACTCGAAATTAAAATTGGTAGAATTCCTCGTAGAGAATACTCTGTGTTGGTTGTGCCACTTTTGGAATACATTATTGGAATTGACATTTTGAAAGGTATGACTTTGCATTTGGATGATGGGTACTATCAATTTGGTACACGACAGTACATTTCGACCAGACCCGTACGGGTTGGCCGTTTACGCATGCCACCTATTAAAATACCTTTAGCAACGAAAGTGATTTCTCAAAAGCAATATCGCATCCCAGGTGGTCATGAAGAAATTACCGCTACGATTCAGGATTTGGTTGACGCAGGAGTCATTACTCCGGTCACATCTGCTTGGAATAATCCCGTTTGGCCCGTGCGCAAAAGTGACAACTCTTGGCGCATGACTGTTGATTATCGAGAATTGAATAAACATACACCTAAATTGACTGTTGCAGTGCCTGACATTGTCACACTGATTCAGAGAATTCAAAAGCATCCAGGTACATGGTATGCTTCCATTGATATTGCTAATGCGTTCTTTTCAATACCAATTGCCCCCGAATGTCAGGAACAGTTCAGTTTTACATGGAATGGACGTCAAATGACGTTCCGGAGTCTTCCTCAAGGCTATGTACATAGTCCTACAATCTGTCACCGGCTGGTGGCGGAGCATTTGTCTGAAGTACCCACGAATCCACAAGTTCAGATTTGTCATTATATTGACGACATTTTGATTCAAGGTGAAACGCAAGACCAGGTACAGTCCCATTTAGATCAAATCATTGACTGTTTGCGAGCGAAAGGCTGGGAAATTAATCCTGATAAATTACAAACTCCATCCCAAGCTGTAAAATTTCTAGGAATTAATTGGCATGAGGGTCACAGAGAAGTGATTCCACAGGTTAAACGAAAAATTCTTGATTTTGCTGTTCCCAGAAACAGGAAAGAAGCGCAATGCTTTATTGGATTGTTTGGATTTTGGCGTCAGCATATTCCCCATTTGAGTCAAATCTTAGCTCCACTGTATCGAGTCACTCGTAAAAAGAATGCGTTTGAATGGGGTGAACCTCAACAGACTGCTTTTAATTTGGCTAAAGAAGCTATTCAGTATGCTTTGGATTTGTGGCCCGTGAGTGAAGGTGATGTGGATTTGAATGTGTCCGTGGAAGGCCTGTATGCCAATTGGAGTTTGTGGCAAAAGCAGGGCAGACAAAAAGTGCCATTAGGTTTTTGGACCAAAAAGTTACCCGAGGCTGGTGAGCGTTACTCACCTTTTGAAAAACAGTTGCTTGCTTGTTATTGGGCTCTGGTGGATACCGAGCAATTGACCCTAGGCCATGCTGTGATTTTGAGGCCCGAAATTCCCATTATGCAGTGGGTTTTGAGTTCACCAAAGTCCCATCGAATTGGACATGCTCAGGAGGCTAGTGTAATTAAATGGAAATGGTACATTCAGGACAGGGCACGTGTGGGTCCGAAAGGTGTGGCGGTTTTACATGAGCGAGTGGCGCAGGCGCCCTCCAATGAGGCTGAAAGTGAGTGTTCGGTTCCCGTAGTGCAGGAGTCTCCCGTGAAGTGGGGTAAATCATTTGATGATCTGTCCGCGGAGGATAGAAAACATGTGTGGTTTACGGATGGTTCTGCGAAGTTCATTGGTGACAAAAGACATTGGAAAGCTGTTTCATACAACCCGATTACACAGAAATTGTTGAGTACAACTGGAGATGGTAAGAGTAGCCAATATGCTGAACTCTATGCGGTTTACCAAGTTTTGAAACAGGAACTACCAGGTACATGTCATATTTTCACTGATTCCTGGTCCACTGCAAATGGACTAGCGGTGTGGTTGCCTACATGGCATTCTCATAATTGGGAATTGCATTCCAAGGAGCTGTGGGGCAAAGAGCTATGGCAAGAAATTTGGGAATTGCTCCCGCAGAGTACTGTAACAATCTTTCACGTGAATGCTCATACTCCAATTGACTCCCTTGACAAATTTTTTCATAATATTGCAGATGAACAGTCTAAAATTTCTGAGGCAGTGGTTGACATGCAAGATTCTGATTTGGCGGGATTGGCGAAGTGGGCCCATCAGAAAGCAGGACATTTTGGAGAGAAAGCCACTAGCAGGTGGGCTGCCGATAGAGGAATTCATATTCCCTTTTCTTTAATTAAAGATGTCATTCTACATTGTCCCATTTGCCAGCATTCTAGGAAAAAAGAGGTGCCTCAGATTGTTCGAGGCCACTTACATCGAGGTAAATTGCCCGCCCAAATTTGGCAGATTGATTATATTGGTCCGCTCCCTATGAGCAGGAATTGTCAATATATTTGCACAGTGGTTGATACTTATAGTGGCCTTTTGGTCGCTTTCCCTTGCAAAAACGCTACCCAAGTGAACACAATTAAAACCCTGGAGCTCATTATTCTGTATTATGGTGTCCCATTCCAGATTCAATCAGACAATGCATCCCACTTTCGTGGAAGATTGGTGCAGGAATTCTGTACGGAAAATAATATTGATTGGGTGTTTCATATTCCATATTATCCACAAGCTTCAGGATTGATTGAGAGAATGAATGGCTTGTTGAAAGAACAGTTGCGCAAGTTGACTGATGATCGTTACAGCCAGTGGAGAGATGTCCTACTTCAGGCTTTGCTAATTTTAAATAATCGTCCTTTGTTACATGCTGAATCTCCTTTAATGCGTTTGTTTCCTCCACATGTTGATGCAAAACCTAATTCTATTGCAAACACTGTCATGTATTGGGAAATTACCCCCGGTGCTTTGGCTCCATGTAGAGCGACCCCAGGTTCTGCAGGCCTCGACCTGCATGCATTAAATGATGCACAATTTCCAGGAAAAGATCGAATCATTGTTGAAACTGGCATTGGTGTTTCTATACCTGCCGGTAGTTTTGGATTAATTGCCCCTAGATCTGGCCTGGCCCTGAAAGGTGTACAAGTACTCGGAGGAGTGATTGACAGTGATTATCAGGGAGAGATTAAGATTCTCCTGCTTAATAGCAGTGAGACGGATTTGTTCATCAAAAAGTCTGACCGTGTTGCTCAGTTACTGATTATGCCTGTCTTCAGTGGTGAAATCAAAAAAGGCTCTGCTCCAACGTTGCTAACTGTGCGAGGACAAAAAGGCTTCGGATCGTCTGATCTTCCTGGAGCTAAAATATGGGTGCAATCGCCTAAAAACCCTCCTGAACAGGCTGATATTATTGCGACCGGTCATGACAACACCGTTTTGGTGATGAAGCCAGGGAAAGATGGCTGGGAAGCTGTCCCAGCTGATAAATGTTATTTACGAGAATGATTAAGGCCTGTGTTTGTATTCTTCCAGATCATTCTTTGGATTGCTGCTGCAGGATGTGTCGGCGCTGGACTCCTTTTGGCCTGCTACGCCGGGAGAGGAGAGGATCTACCGACGCCGGTTGATGGGATAATACGAGCCCCGCGGTCTGCGTGGACCGCTTCGTCTAACTTTTGGATCACACTCGCGAAGCGGGTGACGAACTCTCCGCATTTTTGCCTTACCCCCATGAAGAGCGTTACTGACATTTTAGCGACCTGTCTGGTAGCTGTCCCTGCATCCACTGAGACACTTCACCATATTTTTAATTTTTCTAATGCCCGACCTAATGTTATTCTGGGTGACTTTGCAGCACACGAATTTTGTCCCTCATGTACTCTTATTCCAGACCTTGATGTCTCTATTAATTCCAGAATTACTACTTTTAATATTACCCCTGGAGATCTTTGTTTCATGATGACCTGCAACCCTAAAGCTATTACTGAGTGCCTGCGGCTGAAGCTCCAAGCCGCTACTACCTTTTCATTTCATCAACGCTTGTTATGTTCAAAGAGACTTCCGGATTCATGTCTTTCAGTTAAAAATAATATGACCTGTAAACGTTTAGTAGTAGCCACTAGCCATTATCGTCCAATGTTATTGCCAGCCGGATGGCTCTTTTCCTGTGGGAATTCATCTTGGCCCTATATTCCCGCGAATATTTCTGGTGGCCCATGTGCCATCACTAGATTAAGTTTGCTAATGTTTTCCTCACATCCTACTTCACATTCCCGTATTGTACGTGATTCGATGTCATTGCATGAAGATTGTGACTCCTCTGTTCATCTCTATTCTAGATCAGAGTACCTTGGTTTAGCTTTTTCTATTATTGGAGTGCCTGCATTGGCCGTTTATAATGCCAAAACAATCGGCAAAATGGCCTGCTGGATGGTCAAATCGATTAATCAAACGTCTACTGTTTTATCAGATTTATTATTAGACTCCCAAGGTGAACGTAGAGCTATTTTGCAGAATCGTGCGGCTATCGATTACTTATTGTTGAAACATGGACATGATTGTTCCGATTTTGAAGGTCTATGCTGTTTTAATTTGTCTGACCATTCTAAAGCTATCCAATCCCATATTAACAAACTCCACGACTTGACTGCAGAAATTAGAGAACATATAGATCAGGGTTTCTTTGACTGGCTTTTTAACTGGCTCCCTGACATGCATTTAATACGACAAATTTTAGGGGGGGTTATTCTTACTATTTGTATACTCATAGCTATTTGTTGCTTTATTCAGTGTATCCCTTCCCTGCTACAATTTCTTAGACTTAGTAAGGGTCGTAGATTAGTTAATTTTGTTTCATATTATTCGTCTACTGACGTTAGCTCCATTTAGTTTGTGGTTAATAGACTGGAGTCAAGGGGTGTAATGTTATGGCTGTCTTTTTGCTAGCTCTTTGGAGAAGGAGAATGATGGAGAGTGACTCCAGCCTATCACCCCCATAGCATAGGGAGTAGGCCGATAGACAGGGACCCTGTCTTAACATATATAAGGGCATTTTCGTATTATTTTCCTTAGAGTAAGGCTTATGAATTTAAGATAGGGGATAGATATATAAATATTAGTCATGATTCGCTCATTTGCTAACATGCTGAGCTGTTTTTCATGGAGCTATGCACATTATGGGCTCCGTAGGCCTTAAACGAGACAGACTCCATTTTGCTTTTTGCCCGGTAGCTCGAGAAGGCCTTCTAGGTCAAGTGTAATGTTTTAGTTTCAAGCTGTTGTTCGCTTGGAGAGAACCGGTTCAGGCTGACCCTTATCGAAGGAATGTATTTTTCTCCACTCCGAAGACACAACTTCAGGCCGGCCGGCTGGGAAAGTGTCCTTGGTACGGGGAGGTACAAGAATTTGGTGGGCTGCAGGTTACTGGCCGTGAATTTCCATGAAGGAACGGGCTTTGATATTAGCGAAGGTGTTAGTCAGTTTGTCAGTTAGTCCGTAGGCGGCATCTAGCCGTTAGCATCTCTGCTATTATTCATCTCATGGTGGACAGTCGCCATCTTTGAAGTCCGAGAAAGATTTAAGACCGAAACTCTCTGAGAAAGACTGAACGAGAAGTAGCGCGGAGCGCACTGACACAGAGAGAGAGAGAGACGGTAGCTAATAATCAGCAAGGTTCCGGTGCCCTGGAAGCAAGCAGACGAGGTTGAGCCTAGCGGTGCAGACGTGTACTTGTGACGGCTGGGGGTGACTGCAAGGAGAGCCAGGACACAGAGACGAGAAGGGAACCTAGATGACTGCCGAGTCCAGATTTCATATTAACCAGGTGATGTCCGTCCATTGCTCATAGATTGTGCACTCTAATCTTTACCTTTTTCTTTGCAAAAGTTATGCCGCATAGTAATGTGATTTGTGTTTATTGTTAATAAATACCCTAATTCATATAGAATTATCGTGTACCTGGTGCTTATGTTCAATCTTGGTAAACCGCACTTCTAGTCAGGAACTGTTTGGGTGAACGGATGAGAAATCCCGATCAGGTAAATGGTGATTGAATAAGAAGGGAGTGGGTGGACCTTCGATGCCAAGAGCAGGGAGTACACTATACAATCTGGAACCTTATTCAAAGTTATTATTGTAGTTCTATTCCAAGTAGACCACTGAGATAATACCCCAAATAATGGTTCATAGGAATGTGGTCGTCGTTGATATGCGGCGTTAGTGAGAACGTTGGGTGGGAGACCAACGCTTATACCCACTGGATTGTGGCTTGAATAAGTGAGGACGCCAGGGAGGATACTGGCGTGTAGTTTCGCAGGATTGCGAACAGTTTGGAAAAGGGAGCATTGGGTTCTGCAGGCCCATGTGTAGACACACCAGATTGTGTGTCAGATCTGCCCTAGGGTAGAACGGTCTGGGTCGGGGTGGCCGCGAGACCAACTGATGTGAATAAGATATTGTAGAAAATCCGTACATACATATATATATTGTCATTCCCCATCCTTAGGTGCGACCTGTATATTTATCTGTATATCTACTCATTGTGAATACGATCTGAGGAGGGAAGGTGAGTACGTTTTGGCTGGGTCACAGGGGCCCCTGGGGGCTGATCCCATCTAAACAGAAAATCCAGCCATTACAGACAGGAACAGACTAATTTGCATATAGCCAGGTTCTGAGCTGGGATGGTGCAGTGAGCTAAAAAACGGTGTTGGATCTAGCCCTGATCTCTTGACTGGGTGAGAGTATTCTGCTTAATTCAGAAACTCTGTCCATCACCACCCCCTGTTGTTAAATACTTTGAAAACCCTGTCAAAATTCCAGTGATAAAAAACAAATGTTTTTTTTCCTTGCCTCCAGTGTAAGGCCTGCAAGCACAGCAAAAAAAGATTCAGCTACAGAGGAAGGACAGATGATCCAAGTCCCACAAGAGACATATAAAAATTTCTCAACTGTAACTCTGACTGCACGGTGTATTGCTTGGACTGTCCATGCTCCAAGGGGTACATCGAAAGCACAATCCATCCGACAAAAAACATGTGCTAGAGCACATGCTCGCAATAACGAATCGGGATAAAACATATCCCATGGCGCGCCACTTTGAAATATATCATAAAAGTGACAGGCACCTTTTAACAGTCTTCTGTCTGTCTGGATCAAGTGGACAGAAAAGAGAGAGGAGGAGACCATGTGACAGCTCTGAGAATGTTGGAATCAAAGTACATCATTGACCTTCAAGCTAAGGCCCCTGTAGGGCTTAACAATGATGAAGAGTTATGGATTCATCTATAGTGGGACGATAGTGTAGGAAAGGGATGGGGAAGAGGGACTCATGATAAAAGTGTAGTTCTGACACTCCCACTATTTGTAGTTATTGGCACGCAGATGGGTGACTCGCAAGAGTCCAACGGGGTGTAAAGCGTCCATTGATCCCTTGGCCGCTGCTTCATGTGTGGGAAGAAACACAGACTGCAAACCTCACAAGACACTGCGTTGGACTCATACGATTTGCCCATCTGCGGACCATTAACTACAAATAGTGGGAGTGTAAGAACCGTTGTACTCATGTCGAGCCTCTGAACACAAGTGAAAGGCTCAGAAATGCGTCAGGCTGAAGAACTACAGACTTGAGAGCTGAAGGCAATCACCTGAGGTGTGCTCTACCCGCCAAAGCTGCTGCTTGAGTGCTGCCTCCCCAGAGGGCACCCAGGAGCTTTGATAATTTACGCGGCAGCCCAGCCACGGAGGCGCGCACCACCCCATAACGGGGGGTCACGGGACGGAATTCTTCCGAGCCCAGACGTGATGCAGCGGCCAAGGGATCAATGGACGCTTTATACCCTGGGACCCATTCCAGGGCTTTTGCATTGTACCAGCTTTAATAATGTCAAGCACCCATTCAGGTAAGAAACATGGACTGCAAACCCCACAAGACATTGCGTTGGACTCATGCCAGGGGCGGGCAAGAAGGGTCCGGGGACCAGCGGCCCAGGGTGCAGCAGGTGCACAGAATCGCAAGCACCACCACTCACAGCATCATCTTCGTGGTGGGGTCAGAGGCGCCACCCTGGCAGGAACGATGGCCATTCCGGAAGAGATTTTTATTCACACCCCTACTCTAGCCTGGTGTACGCCGGGTCAGCCCACTCCACACATGCTTACAGGGGGGATGTAACGAGCTACATTTCTGTGATCTCATCCACAGGCTGGGGTGACATGGTTGCTTCCACTCCCCACTACACTCCATACACCAGCGGTGTATGTTGACATGGATATGTCTGTGGTCTGCATACTGCAGTCTGTCCAGCACATCCACGCCACAATCTATCTATATATATATATATATATATTTATCTCGTACTCGTCTGACACTCTACTTGTTTCTTGGAAAATAGACGAAGCGAACCCAATATTCCAGTGCTATTGTAAGTTTATTCATAAGCCCAGCACCGCCGCCATTACGCGTTTCGATCCTCGTGGGACCTTGATCACATGACACATGTCACGCTACCAGGCATTTTCCACCATTTTAAAGTGACAGTGCAACATTTTTGTAATGGACATGCAAAACATACTTCGTAAATGTTATTTCACGATGTACATCTCAACAATAAATGCATAAATGCTCTGGAGTTGAAAATAGTGCCATAATTTCATAGTGATAAAAACATGATAATACCTTATGTGCAAAACCTGCCAACATGAATCCCAAGGGTCGACTTTGATTAATACTCGAGTCTATACCCACAAATATATAACATTATTATTTTGCTTATGTTAGATATGGCAAAAATGTAGCAATACAATGCCCATCCTTATAAATAAGCATATAAAGATAAAAATTAGGAACATTGATTAAAGTTTTAAAACACTCGATTTAAAACACTTTTCCGAGCTGTAAAGATTAAAACCAATAAAAGAATCTCATATCATTGGTATCAACATAGCAGCAGGTAAGCATTATATTGCACATAATTATCAGTACCATAGCACCAATTGTATTGCACAAGAATAAAGCCCAAGTGTGCAATTAATTAAATCTCCACGTCCATTGTCTAAAGTACTTATGTGTGTCTAAAAAAGTGTCACTAACCCTATTAAAAGAAATACCTAAAAGAAATCCCTAGATTTGTGCAAAATAATAAATAAAATACATCAATATTTACAACAGCAGCAAATCAATGACTCAGAACAATGCAATACTTTCAGATGCTATACAAAATTACAAACAGATCTTATAAATATGTATAAATATCTTCGATGGAATTGAGCCCATTTGGGGTCTTAGTATCCATTTCTAAAATGTATTTGGTTTCCAGTTTCCTTAACATACTGTCATGGTTACCGCCTCTTCTCAATGGGGGAATGGAATCAATCAAATAGTATTTTATTTCACCAGAATTCTTAGCATGCTTATCTCCAAAGTGACGGGCAACAGGATATGTGGCATCCCCATTGTTGATTGCGTGTATGTGCTGGAGTATCCTCTTGTGCGCCTGCAACCGGGTACTACCCACGTATCGCAGGCCACAGGGACACTCCAGCACATACACAGCAAATTCCGTCTTACAGGTCAGTTTTTTGCCAATTTTAGTGAGCCTGTTGCTGACTGGTGTTGAAAATTCAGTCTTGTTAACACCATGTTTGCATGCTTTACAAACTGCACATTCGATAAAGCCTTTAGTGCTCTGTATCCAAGATGTTGTATGGACCACCTCTGGGCTACTGCTAACTAGCATATCACTCATAGAGTTAGCTTTGCGAAAGGTCAAATTAGGGGATCTGGTCAATTTTCCACCCAAAACAGTATCATTGCTTATCAATGCCCAATTCCTATTGACTATCTTTCTAATAGTACGATGTTGGTTACTAAATGCAAGAATAAGTCTCATGGGCTGTTCTTTCGTAGAGATATTAACTGTGACTATTTGACCCCCTAAAGCTTGATCCCTGCCTTGCTGGTTAGCTCTATCCATGCCTTTATCGACTAAACTGGGAGAATATCCTCTATCGATAAATCTGGCCCGGCAATCCAACCGAGCACTGAAACAATCTTCATCCGCACTACATATTCTTCTAATGCGCAACATCTCCCCAAAAGGGATGCTGCGAATTAAGAGCGCTGGGTGACGACTGTCCGCATGCAGTAATGAGTTGCCAGCCGTACTCTTATGGTGTAGCCTAGTGTGCAG
Organism: Lissotriton vulgaris; assembly: GCF_964263255.1. Taxonomy (NCBI): domain Eukaryota; kingdom Metazoa; phylum Chordata; class Amphibia; order Caudata; family Salamandridae; genus Lissotriton; species Lissotriton vulgaris. Next base: position 1,739,352,830 of record NC_141694.1, on the reverse strand, counting down.
GCAATTGTCCTTAATGAAAATTTCAACATCTAAGAAACAAATGGAATTCTCACTGATCTGGCTAGTGAACAACAGGTTCATGTTGTTATCATTGATTCGCTCTATAAAGTGGACAGCCTCCTCCTCTGACCCCTTCCATATTATGAACAAATCATCTATGTATCAATACCAACGTATCGTTTTATTGTCAAGGATGTCCTCAAATGTCGATGCAAGGACCTGTTCCTCCCACAGCCCCATGTGTAAACATGCGTAACTGGGGGAGAAACAGGCCCCCATCGCTACAACCCTGATTTGTTGGTATACTTGTTTCTGAAATAGAAAAAAGTTATTTTCCAGACACATAGATATAATGGCCATCAGCATCTTGCTATGTTCAACAAAGCAAACGGGTCTCCTTTTTTAAGAAGTGCTCTACAGCTTTTAGCCCATCACAATGGTGAATAGAAGTATATAATGATGACACATCCAACGAGATGAGCAAATAATCTTTTTGCCAAGTCACTTCCTGTAACTTACGTAAAAGGTCCCCTGTGTCTAAAATAAATGAAGATAGTGATCTCATATTTTCCTGCAAAAAGAAATCCACATATTTACTGGCGTTTTCCAAGATACTGTTGCAGGCCGATATAATAGGCCTGCCCGGTGGTTTTGCAACATCTTTGTGCACTTTCGGTATAACATATATCACTGGCATCACTGGGTGATCATTTTTCAGGAACCGAAATTCATCCATGGACAACAAACCTGTGCTTTTTCCATGCCACCAAGCTGGAGTAAAAGGAATCCCAAGATGATTTAACTGTCAATATGTCACTCCGCTTGAAGCAATTCTTATCATTTAGCTGTGAAAGGGCTTCTGCCATATACATAGTGCGCAGCCATAGAACAATGTTCCCGCCCTTGTCTGCTTGGCGCACAATAACATTCTTATCCAGCCGGAGTTTTTTTCATCAGCTTAAAGTAAGAATCATCACTAGCAGTGCACCACTTTTTCTTTTGTCATTGGTTTTTATGGAGGATTTTAAGTTCCTGTATCACTTTCTTGTGGAAAACGTCTATATTATCTCTTAGTAGCACCGGACAAAACTTTGATTTCGGTTTGAAGGGAGTCAAGGGTGCTTTCACATGTTCTTTAACAACTTGGCTATACGACCCCATTGCAGGTTCACCTTCAAGTTGTAATCCATGTAGGTCCCTCATTAATGCAACATCTTGTACTGTCAGGACAGATGGACTCCCAGCATTGTCGTCAGATACCAAAGGCTGTTTGGATTTCATTGGACCTTGTAGAAGGTGAAATTTCTTTAATTTTATTTTACGCACAAATTTATACATGTCTATGCGACAATCTGCATATCTGAAATTACTTTCGGGTCTAAATGATAAGCCAAGAGACAATATTGAATTTTCTTCTGCAGTCAAGGGTTTATCCGTGAGATTGATTACAGTTTGTGCCTTGCTGATACATGCATCACTGTTTATTTGCGATTCCATTTTTTTTTTTTTTTTTTGGTGAACTGCTTTTTTGCTGCGTTGTTTGCAGCTCTGCCTTCGCTCCCATTTTTTTCTGTTTCTTTGTCGTTTTTCTTTGCACCCTGGGCACGTGGACGCAATGTCTGGTGCCTGCCCTGTCTTAGACAGTCCACCTCTTGCGCCAGGGTGTATGCTCGAAACCCTGACCGTCGCGCTCTTACTGCTTCATTATCAAAACCGCTGTCAATCATGGAGCTTAATTCAGATTCTGAAACCGACAAAGCAGATGATATTTCTTTTGATTGTTTCGGTAGGGCAGATGGAGGTTGGTCTAATTTTGTATTATTGTTAGCCTTAACACTATCATACTTCCTAGAAAATGGAAAAATCTGTCCATGTTCGTAATCCAGCTTATCTCGCTAAAATTTGAAAGCTTTGCGCTTTTTAATAACTTCTTCTTCCCGGGATAAGCATGTCAACATGTCTTTTCTATATTTTTCAATAGTCCAGTTACCTCCATTTTATTGATTTCATCATTGACAATGTCAATGTCTCTTTGCAACTTTTCTTGGTCGCTCTCAGCATATTTAACTAAGAGCACTACCAGCCGTCTTGATGATTCTAGATTTACCTCTGCCCACTCTGAGAGCATCAACGGATCCGCGTTTTCGTAACTGGGGGCCAGCATTATGTGCAGCCCCTGTGGTATCCGTCCAACCTCCAGGTACCGGCTGAGCTTTTCCAGCCTTTTAAATAAATTCCGTATGCTGTAATTTGGTTCATTTGCAGGCACTGAGCTGGAACTAGGAAACTGTTCACCACTTGGGGCATTGTCAAACATATCTTGCGCCACCGCTTCTCGATTTCGTATATATATATGATATATATATTTTTCCACAAAGATGCCCATGCAATGAGAGGCGCACTCCTCCAGCTGAAAGTTCACAGAACCATTTATTCTTTAGAAACAGTGCTACAAATCCGATGATTTATGTCTGTGTTGCCTGACGTGTTTCAGACCGATTGCACTCTTTCTTCAGAGGTATTTTGTCAGCACATCCATTTCTGGGTTCCCACCTTCCTTTGTATTTCTGCTCAAATTTATTGGCCTCAGGTGTGCCCTTTTTGGTAAGTCGATTGCTGTGCATGCTGGGAATTGTGGTTTTGATAGCCTGTTTTCTCCTTCAGTGGCTGTGTGCTTTACAAATCATTGAACAGACCGATAGTTACCCTCCAATGGGCCTTAGAGTTGGGGATCATCTCACCGACAATGTTCGGTGAATGGACGGCGAAGCTGACTTTGGAGTGTGAAACAGGACTCCAACTCTGAGGCCTGCGCTTCATTTAAAAAGAAATTTCGGCTGGATTCGCGACCCCAGTGCTAACTTCGCTGAAATGTTTACAAAAAAGTGCTCTTTTTTGACCTTGGGGTCCTTGTGGGATCCCCTGAGCAGGCCTAGGGGGTCAGGGTGTTTCTACCCTGCCCCCTTTTCTTTTTTTTCACCTTTGTTTTTCTCTTTTCTTGTGACTTGGTTCTACCGAGTCACAAGATTGCTGCCAACACTTCCTGGTTTGGAGTGTTGACAGCCAATTAGGAATAAAGCTCGTGCTCAGGAGGAGTCGCGAATCCACCGCTGCCCTAGATATTGAAACTTGTATTTTTTAAATTTCTCAGCAACTACTGAACGGATTTACACCATTTAAAAAAAGGTCGTTTTCTGAACCATGCACTACCTTTTTGCCAAATTTGGGGTAATTTCGTTCTTCAGTTTGGGCTGTAGCCTGTCCCAAAATATCCTATGGAAATTAGCATGGGGAAAAAGCGTTTTGGGACCCCCCTTTTTTTCTCAGCCCCTGCTTGACATATCACCACTAAACTTTCAGGAAAGGAGCTGACCTGGATAGACTTTTTTTTTGAGAATTTCGCGAAGATTCGTCAAACGACGCCAAAGGTATTCCTATGGAAACTAGGTTCTAACTATAATTACCTACTGCCCAAAACACGTAGAGCCTTTCACATGCGATGAAAAGCTGGAACCTAACTCTGCTGCTACCCTCCACAATAGAAGTCAGCCCTCCGCGAGGGCATCCTCACTTGTGGTAACCAATTTGTTGGATTTGTAGCGGCTTTTCCCTGCCGCGAGGATGAACCGCCGCATAACAGCAGATCCTGGTGCCTGAAGTTCTGGGCACCGACAAGGAGCGGTTGGTTCTATTTGGAGATGCCGAGCAAATGCAAACAGAGATGGTGTTTTTAACTTTCTGTCAACCCACTGTGGTTTTATTGACTATGATTTTTGGGACTATGGCACCACCCACTGGGGAACTTATTTTATTTAGAGACTGCTAAGACCATAATGCATCACATGCACGCGCTGATGAAGGCGAGAGACACACCCACCAGGGCGGGAGTCTGAATAATAAAAGCAGAAGATCTGGATAACGGAAGTCAAGTGTCCTGCCTTGAGGCCCATAGGAATCAATGCCAATTACCAAATCGGTAAATACCGATTCGGTAAAATTATCGAATTTGCAAGGGGGACAGGGTGTCACTTTGACACCCTGTTGCACCCCTCAATTGTGCATGGGTGCACATGTTGCTGACATACATGCCCTTAGGGCATGTATGTCTGCAACATGGCACATTTTTCAAAGCAAAAAAATGCTTTTTGAAGGGTTTTCATTATTTACCACCAACTTCTAGTTGGTGGTAAATAACGAATTCTTAAACCCTTGTAGAACTGATTACAGTGCTACCTACATGTTGAATTACAGATTCGGTAATTTTACCAATTCAGTATTTTACCGAATCGGAAAAATTACAAATTTGGTAAAATTACCGATTCTATAATTTAACATGCCCCTACATCTCAATATCCAAATACCGGTCGGAAACGGCCGAAAATCGGTATTTTCGACCGTTTCCGACCGGTATTTGGATACCTACATCTGGCCCTAAGTGTTTTGCACACTTCTGTCATTGGGCTATACTTGGACTACTTTTGGGTGATATTTGTACTACATTTGGGCTCTTTGCTCTCCGGTGGCCATCTTGGGAGACTTATTTGTTATGAAGTTCCCATATCTCCTCATTTATTGCAGTATCCTCAGTACGAAATATTTTCATTTTTCCACTTCAATTCCATCATGATGGCGGACAGGTATGCCACCCTTTTGGCATGACTTCTGAATGTTAGCACTCTAGTTGCTCATCAGGAACTATAGTAAACTGCTGATCATCAGGGAGTTAACTGGCAGTCTGCTGCTGGTGTTGAAATTGCATGTTTTAGTCTACATATCAGTATGTTTTAAGGAAATAGAAGAGTAAGATATTTGAGCACTCACTTAAAACGTTTCTTAATTTTACTTTCTACAGCACTAACCATAATTTCTATGACAAAATAAAGCCCCTCATTTTATTCCTTGCTAAATTAAATGTTTTAAGTTTTACCAGTTTAATTCAATCAAGATGGCTTCAGGTGTGTCATACTTTTGTCATAAGGAAGACTGTTAGCGCTCACGTTGTTCTCTAGCACACTCTAGGAGGCCACAGTAGAACACACAGGAATCAACTGACAGGCTGCTCCTGTTGGAAGTACATGTTTTACTGAGAATATCAGTCTTCGTTCTTATAGGGGTAAGAAACACAGTGTGAATTTACAGAAAATATGCTCTAATTTTAGCTTCAGGAGCACCTTCTATAACCTCTATGTGAAAATCATGAGGAAACAGTTTTCTCTCAAACATGATTCTTGAAATCCCATCTGGCTTTTTCACATGGGAAATTCACCTTAGCAACAAATTATTTATATTGTAAATAAAATCTTTTTTTTACCCCCTTTTTCTTGGCCCCTGGTTTCCATGCGCAACCCGAATCACTGGCACACCTTATTTATTTATTTATTTTTTTAATTTTGTGAAGATTCTTTAAACAGCACCAATGATATAGGAATGTCAAAAAACGTTTTTTCTGGTGAAACATCACCCTATCATCTGGTGATCGCCAGTAGGATATATATAAGTTACTCTATTTGACTCCACCTATATTTTCCTTGATGATATATGTGTCGAGATTAAGTGGCTTGGTCTAGCTGAGATTAGCCACTGGGCAGATGGTCGTGAGCAAAACCCTGTATCCCTGCATAGGAATCCCACACTACTGTTTGCATAAACACGTGTCTGACATATGAAAAGGACATAATTTCACATTAGCAAAGTGTGTGTATTTGCTCAACCTGCATGTATATTATATCTCGCATGTCAGAGTATTTTGTAGAAAAATATATTTCTACGAAATATTGTAGCCAGAAATTGGCTACCACAATACTGTAAAGGGAAGCATACAAAGGTAAATATATTTTTCTTTGATCTGGAAGTGGAAGTTGTTGAGGGCATTCTTCAACGTGCCTTGGTCGGTGGTGTTCCTGCTAGTGTGCCATCTTCTTTCCAGGTGCTTGTATTTGCGTTTCGACCTGCTGAGTTCCGTGGTGTATCAGCTGGCGCGTTCCGAGCATCTGTGCATTTTGGCTGGTTTGGTGGGAGCGACTTGATCAGCGGAGTTGGTGATCCAGGCACTGAGGTTCTCTACTGCCTGGTTCAGGTTGGTGATGACGTTGGGCTGTGATGTTGAGGGCATTGGTCCATTGCTGCTGAGTGACTGTGGTCCAACTGCGGAAGGGGGAACTCTGGTGGTTGGGTGTGGTACAGTGAGGTCTGGCAAGGGTAAAGTATTCAATGGAGTGGTCTGACCAGGTGAGTTCTGTAGTGTGGCTGTATCTGATTCTGTTGCTGGGCATGAAGACGGGGTCCAGCATGCGTCTTGCTTTGTGCATGGGGGTCTGTGACCAGCTGCTTGAGGCCAATGTGGACAAGCCTTTCCAGGAGGTCAGTGGAGTTGATGTCAGTGGGGTCCTCCAGGTGGAAGTTCAGGTCTCCCAGAAAAACGTAGTGTTCAGATTCAATAGCGAGCTGGGTGATAAATTTGACGATGGCGTCGCTGAGGCCGATTGGTGGTCCCTACGGCAGGCTGGCAGAACCATCAGTATACATGATGTAATCATACTGATCTAATGACATTATTTAATTAGGCAGAGGATATTCATGTTCCTATTGCAGAAAGGCATGTGTTTGTAGTGTAGAGTCAAATCTGTAGTCTACATCTGAAGGCAAGGAAGTTAATCCATTATATCTAACGGGGATGTAATGCTTTTGCATTTGGAATGCTTGCTCTGGTGACGGCCTCTAAGGTCGGCACCGGATTCACAACAATCATTTGTTTTCCATGAGTCAGTGCTCTCTCCCTCACCACAGTAGTCTGTACCACTGTCAGTTATCTTTCTGCTGGTGCAAAACGTATTTCAGCATTGGTGAATAAATGCGATTTATATACATTCAGTACAGTGTCATCTTCATTGAATGTATCATAGGTGTACCCTGATGCCCCCGCAAATACGTGGATTATGTTTGTTGTTTTTACACATGTGTGTAAGGGTTAACATGTCAGCTTGTATAGAACATAATATTTGTGCGTGTTCATTGGTCCTGTGTGTGCATGAGAAATCTGGACGACTCGCGTCGTAGAAAAGTTAAACCCTTTTTGCGCAATCTGGAATGTAGGTTCTGCCAAAATGTAGGAATCCCAATATGGATTGTAACCTCTTCAATGTAGTTGAAGGTTGTAATATAGACTTCCCTAAGAAATGAGTTGCAAGGCTTTTGCCTTCACTTGACAGCTTGTATCCCAGAAACAAGTTTTTGAGGTTAGGCTATCTTTGATTTTTTTTAAGGTAAAATTGTAGCCCATCTGAGCACATACCACAAATATGCGACCCAGTCTTGTGAAGTGTATTGCAAGGTCACCATCTGTCAAATATATGTAATCAACATAGGACAATGCCTAGTCATCAATATTTTCTAACGGTTCTGGTACTCGAGCTGAGAACAGCCCAGGGCTATTCTTATACTCCTGAGGCAATCGTCAGATTTGCCTCTGAGAACTCAGCTCACTGAATGAGGTCAAATAACTGTTTACAGGTGCTATATTTTGGCAGAAAAATCAATTTGAGATATCTAGTGTGGTTTTGTATTTTTTCCTCACTATCTTGTTTACTAGCGCCAAGCTGTGCACATTTTCTCCTGCAAATGTGCGATTAGCTGTGTTTAAATTACTTTAATTTAATACTGGAAGATATGATTGATCTGGTTTTGTTGTCTAGTTCCCACTAATCTGTAAAATGTGCGCATTTGTTGGACAACATTAACTTTGGGTGAGGTGCCTAGACTGATTCCAAGCACCCCTGCAGGATATGATGGCCTAGAGACCAGCTAGCTCACAATGCCACCATAAGCCTCCCTCACCTATACATGGAGTGAATGGTTTCTGGCAACCACTGAACATGATAAGCCTGACCCCCTCAGGGATTGTGCTAACAGATCAGAACCCTTCCGCTCAGTCACACGTTCTAAAAATACAGAGAATACACAATGAGAAGTTTTCAATCTATTTATTGAACCAGTGTTATTCTTGTATAAATACCTGTGATGGGATAATCAGTAGACAGAAACAGATGAAAGTGATTACAGCACCAAAAGAGTAAATAGCAGATATAGTTCCACCATGGTTCTAAGACAGTGTATATATGCAGGCTTATAAAACTAGGTAGTAATCAGGAGTACTCCTACTATGCAGACCCTTCTCCGTGTGTGTATAGAGTGTGTGTAGATGTAGAGCCAAAAAATTACCCATGTGATGATCCAACGCATTTACCTAGCAGGAGAGAATGTAGGACCCCATCCTGATCACGAACTGGACACCCCTCACGAGATGTCAGACCGCTGCGCGGTGAAGACTCAGCATGCAGGGACCCTCAGTGTCAGCTGAAGTGCCTCCTGTGCTAATCCTATCAGATGCTTATTATTTATAAGAAAAAGCATCCTTGCGATGTATGTATAGATTAGAAATGTTATGGATATGTAGATAGCCCTGTCACCCCATGGATGAAGATAGAACGACATTTGTATAGTGTGGGTAAAGGCCTTGTATTTGGTGTTCAAGGCATTATGATAATGTTATGAGAAGCTATATGTAAAAACAGAAGTTGTTTCAGAGAAACTAATCTAACATTGTCACACACTTGAATATGTGTAAAACGTCACAGCAGTAATGTTATTGTGCAGAATGAGGGCAATGTAAGTAAATCTGCAAAGTTACATGGACCTAACTTGGGCACATAACAGTTTCATCACGGGAAACAAGGGATTATTCATGGCAGAGGGGCAACTTTCCATTACACCCTGGTATTCAAGTTGTTGGAGAATTTCCCTAACTTGTTCTTTAGCCTAATTTTTAATTGGGTTGACCTCAGTGGTATTCCCACCCCACATGGTTGCGGTATAATGCAGGAGCTACTGCTGATGCCCACTCCTTGACATATGAATGTTTAGCTGATTCTGAGACAAGGTTGGAGAAAGTAGGTAAAATTAAAGTTGATCCATTTGCACAATTCATCAGAAATTCAGGTTGCCAATCCTTTTCGGCCCAAAAGAAATCGTAGCCGAATGACAAGTCCTTTCAATAGAGAACATTAACATTCCTAGGTACGTCCCCATGCAGCTGGAGTTGTATTTTGTACAAATAGTGTGGGATACTTACCCTGGTATCCTGGGTTTCTACCTGGATATATATTCACTCAGTGCTAATCCCACCATATATTTTTATCAGGTTCCAGCAAACTATTGTTACCTCTACAGCAATGTCCAGCCTGGTCACTGACAATTCTCTGTTTAAAAGTAGTGTCCTTAATATCCACAGCATGCTTGACCTTAAGTTCAGGTACCTACTTCCCTTCGTTTTTTTTTGCATAGATTTTGTTGTTTTCAGTTAGTCTTCCTGTATAATGATGTAGTCAGATGAGCGTTGGGAGTCCTTCTTTAATTTAACGTGCTCCTCTCCTCTGCGCTCTGACCGTCCACCTCTCTCCGAATGTTTTTCGATGACTCCTGAAAGGAATAAGATGAATGTGTATCAGTATCCTGATACCTGTCAGGCTGTCTAATATCACAGTTTTGCAGGTCATACCACTTTTCAGGACTTCCTGTTGAGGAGACCCACTGAGATTTAGTTTTGTTTTTGTTTGTCTTATTATTCTACTTTTTCTTTGTAGAAGACACATGTGCTTGCTTAAAGTTATCCTTTTCAGAAATACTATTTAGTTGTGATTTACCAGGTTTGGCTCTCAAATTATCCCTACCCAGCGTAGCATAGGTTTCTTTGATAATTGTAGATAATTCGCACTCCTGTTGTCCCAGAGCCAAATCCCCTAGACATTGCTTACAATTCCAACAAGAGCCAATGCTGCTGCTTCCCCTTTAATATTACGTAACATAATGGTGGATACTGTGGCAAAATTGCCAAACAGTTTCATCCCCTCATCCAGGGCAGGTGCTGCCTGTACTTAATTTGGATCTGTTCTTGAAAAACAGCTAATCAAGTGGTACTATGTGTTCTGGTATATACTGCAGAGAAAACAATACCCCAAGTGGTGCAGTCTTCCACAGGGGTAGTCGTTCCCATTGGCAAGCAAATTGTTAAAATTCTGTGTTTTTTCTGGTGTCCAATATGGGGAAACACTGCTTCAATCTGACTTGTTTTGTGTACAATCCGCAACTGAATCTATACCCGTCTGAGGGGAGCCATTCCCATGACCGCATCTAGTGTTTGTGGGCTGACACCTGATGTGGCCAATTGTGGTTGTGCGGCTTGAGCAGTTTGTGCAGGATTTAGTATTAATATTTGATTAACAAACTATGTCAAACATATGTATATTGTCACTAAATGTTTGTATAGTCGGTGAAATTTTACTGCTGATAAATTAGCAACATCAGGATGCAGTGTGTATCCAGCTAGGACTGGCCATATTGCTACCTCATTGCTAAGGAGACCTGGTCTAACATTTTCTGTTGTTTGTGGTGGTGCGCCAGCAAACCAATTTCTGTGTTCTAGGTATGTTAAAAGTATTTCTATTTCTTCATAAAGTGTGTAGTTGCTTGGAACTTCATCTTATACATACTGTGAAATAGACATGTTCTGTCGTCTGTTGCTAGGGATGGAACCCATGAGTAGAACTCTTACAAAAAGTGAGAGGGAACCTTTAACCACCCAAAGGACTAGGGTTCAATCTAAAAGAAGCAAAGAATCTCCAATCATGAGGGTTACCGTTCTGACCATAAAAGTAGTGTACTCACACATCAAAGTAAATTGCAAGGTTATATTGACAGTTTATTAATAAAAATATCCCAAGTTGAAAAACTTTGTCATACAGCATACTTTGTGTAAAGAAACAGCAGCATCGTTATATGAATCCACATTGAATTACAAATACAGTGCAAATAGACAAGTTAAAAACCGGCAAAAGTATTTTAAAAAGACACTACTCTTTGTCATATAAAACCATATCCATAAAGAGCAACGTTGGGGCTAGACCCTGATATATTACAGTCCGTCAACATCTAGTGTAACAGCCCACCGAGTGGATTTATAGTGTACCGGAGTCGATGCGTTTCGATGGTTTAGACCATCTTTATCAAGACTAAAAACATATACACTCTCTGCTGATAATGTATCTAAAATAGAAATATACAGATATTACACAGATATATTTAAGGCAGACATTCCATACTAAACATTGTGGCTAAATCATATCTATTTGCAATCTAAGGGTTACACGCTGCTGTACACAATATCATTTGTGTTGAAAACTGCACTGACAAATTAGATAGCACTACTGCTTAATCAATCATCACAGATCCCCTTTCTCATTCAACAAACATACATCACTGTGTTCCTCAATCACATGCCATCCCCTTGCTACAAAGTAATGCAAGGCGGTGCCAGGCACTACTTTGCCTTACTTTGGGTTGCAATGCAATTCAGGGATTTCTGAGTGGCTGCTCCGTGTTTTCAGATGAATGCACTGCCACAGGGCAACGCGAGTTCTCGGCTGGGGGCATACACCATTATGGGGTGCATTATTGGTGTTTGCGCCCGGTGCAACTTTTGAAAGGTGCCCCAGGCGCAAACAGTGATAAAATGTAATACGGCCCCAAAAGCCTAAGCACAGTATATACTATTTACTGCTCCCAAAAAACTGGTCGGAATTTACTGCTCCCAAAAAACTGGTCGAAATTTAGGATTATTATTTTTGCTACCAATAAATAGTTTTCTGGATCAATCAAAGTACAAATAGCTCTGTATGGAAAAATCATATTCGAAGTGGGTTGCAGTCTGGCCTACTTCATTAATATATATGAGCTACTCACAAATTGAGACTCAATCCGATTGGAGGCTATCACGGGGATGTTGCGCCTGCTGGTGTCAGCAGGCCATTATGCCTGTGATAGCTTTTAAATAAAGCAAATAAATGTAAGTGCAGTCCATTTTCCGTAAAGAAACCTGACTGCATTAAAAAAGAATTGGCAGTGTTCCTGTGGTTCCCATGACACTTTTTTTTGTACTTCTCAATGGGGAGGAGGTCCTAGGAGGACCTCCTCACTTTTGTGAATAGGTTACCACCTCCTTGGAGTTGTTGGTAACTTTCTCATTGTTCTGCGACTGGATTTTTTTTGCACAACATTGAAACATAAGATACTGATTTAGTATTTGTAAGGGTGGCGCCTATAACATGCCACTTCCAGATACAGGATCAGTATCCATCTGCAATCCAATTTTAGGAGTCTAAAAAGCTTTTCTAACTGCTAAAATGGGATTAGTACAACTGAAAAAGCATCTGTACAGTCACTATCGCTGAATCAGAGGGTTCACATCTGTAAATATACTTAGAACATCCAGTCCTAATTCCCTAATTGAGATGCATAATCTTGTATCATCGCTCAACTTGCTTACAGATGAACAGCACTCCCTCCCTAAAAAGCTTAGTTTGTGCTATGTAAATTGCAATACATGCCTACATCAGTGTATGTCAAAATTATATTTAGGATTTTTCAATTTACAAACATGTTTTTTACTGCATTTGCAGAACAAATGCAAGATCTTCATCCATTAACCTATGTTTTCGGTAGACGCTAGCCTTAGACAGGCGAACAATTCACATGACTGCACAATCAAAGTTTTTTATATTCACCAGAGTTCATGACTTCTGTTTTATTCACAGTCAGGCCCTGATTTCAACAACTTAGTAGTTCCATTTTGGGACCAAACTCCTGAATGGACCCGAAATGAGATTCCAAGTGATGGCATTATTTGCCCATGCACTAATTCCACAAGTGATATTTGCCCTTCTGCAAGTTATGTACCCTGTGTCATTTGTCCTTAAGATCTTCTCCAGGTTTTACTGTAATAGCTACAGTACATAAGAGCACGTAAACCGCACATGGGCAAATAGCAAAAATACCTCCTGATTTTGAATGACATTTTAGGTACTTTTGTTTAGGAGTTTGTATCTGAAATGGAATTCTTCTCCTGGTTGCAATTAGGCTCCAAACTTTAATTTAAAGTAGGGATGTTTTGAGTTTAAGTATATTACAATGCTGATATTTGTCTATCTAAGACAAAAATATACAAGAGTTCGGGAGAGGATTGTTCCGTAGTGCTTGAAAGAAAAAAGGTGAATAATGTGGTGTCTAGGGACGAAGAAAGACTTCTTCATGACGTCCAGATGAGAAACTCAATCACTAAACTACTCTTTCTTCATTTATATGAACAAAAGTGTCTTGGTCAAGAAGTTTTGGTCGGTGTCCAGCTACAATGGAAGGCATATTGCTTGATTTGCATTTTAACAATAGTGCAGATTTGCTTAATCCAAGGGTATGCTTGCATTTGAGTGTCACAAAAAGGAAGTTATTGGCCTCACTTGGTTTTCCAGAATACATAAAATTTACCATTGATGCCTCCAAGAGCTTTTTATTCACCATATCTGAGTCAGGTTCATGGCAGACAACAATTGCAATGTCCTTAACAATAGACCAGCATTTAGTGAGATTAAATAAGTGAGCCCTGACAATCTAATGCTAATTTAAAGTACATTTTCACCGTCCATGATTGGTGGCAGAACTTCCATTTGTAGTGATGGGCACTGATGAATTTTCTTCCAGCGTATTTACCCACCCAACCAATTCCCTCCATGTGGAGATAAAGAACATTGAAATTACAGAACATAATCCAGGAACTTGATGGGTAATTGTTGCAAAGTCATCCTGTGCCCTGGGCACCCCCCAACATTTTGCTGAATGGTACTGGTGGTAACTGATTTTGACTGACCCTGGGCTCTGCCTAACCAGTCCCAGGGCCAGTGCTAGGCTGAAAGAGACACATTAGGATACATTTAAAACACCTACATACACTAGGGTACACAATGGGTATGGTGGGTTACCCCTGTGATTGGCATGACCCCCCTTATAGGCCCCTAGTATATAATAGGGCAGGGGGATTGAAACTACCTAGAAGTCCCCAGTAGCCTGGGGCATGGCAGTTTAGAGGCCAGCAGCCTTTTTCTGTACTTGCATGTGGACACTGCTGAAGCCTGAGGTCAGTTTAAAATCAGCCCTGGGTGCCAGGACTGCTTTAAAAAAAGTAAATGATGCCCAAAACTTGGCTTTGGTGTTTGGGGCACTTAAAATGGATAACCTACAATGTTTTGGCATATTAGGAACTTCCAGGGTCTCCCCTAGGTACCCCAGGGGTGGGGGGTCAGGTATTTTTAAGGTACACCCTTATAAAATGAGTTTTTAGATGCCTGGGTAAAGTGAAATTTCATATTTCACACCCCACATTGTGCTACAGTGCTGCTCAAATTCGACTGTAATGCTAGGAGCACTGTAGAGGGAGGATCTGCAATATTCAGAACCCCTAAAGTCTCCCCTGGTTGCACATGGGGTGTGGGTCCTGTAGCAATAAGCAAAGTACTTATAAAAAATGTTTTTTAAAGTCCTGGAAAAATGGCCCAAGTCATTTTTCCAATTGCAAATCCCTTGTTACATAGGTTAACATGGTAGGAAGTTATTGATTAATAACTATCGATAGGAGAGGACTAGAAATGCCAAGACTTCCCAGAATGGTATTAATAAATCCAACAATATCATATTATTGAATTTCGTCTAAAGTGTACATATAAGAAGTTATAAGACTTTCTTGATTGTAAGTCCAAGTTCAGCCTTCCAGTGGTCTGCCCTGATTGGTCAGAGTTACGTGGATTAGCTAGGCTGCCTTGAAGAGGTGATAAAGAGCCCCTGGGTTAACCAGCTCTGCTAGCAGGGCAGTGTGCTGTTCCATAGGAATGCCAGGCCAGGGGGAGGAGTCATAAACTATGCCTAAACTATGCTCTTCAGAGGGGAGAGCAGAGACCATTGTCAGAGACCATTGTCATTAACAGCTCTGAACTTCCCACCTTAGGCAGATGGTAGGATTAAGGAAGGTATGAGCAGATGCTAGGGGGAGAGTCTAAGTAAATTAGCCATCCTAGGGGTGTGTTTAGCCAGCTCTTACCTCCTTGCTTGAAAATCAGCCATCATGGATTTGGATGATTTGATGCACTCTGGGACAAAATAATGCCACACTCTTCAGGATGTGGTCTTAACTTTGAGGAGGTACCCTGCTCCCATTGGTCAGAAGGGACCTCCTGCATGACCCAGATAACTTGGAATAAGTATCTGAGCAGGGCAAGCCCTCCAGATCTGCTGCTTGAAACTTAATGAAGCAAGAAGTGCCCTGTTGAGAAGTTTTGCTGTGCCAAGATTTCTAAGGCCTGACCTCTGATGAAGACAGCACCATCTCTGTGGATTATCTTGCTGAAAAAGAACTACAGAGTGGACTCCCTGAAAGCTACAGGTTAAAAGGGTTCATCTGGAACATCACCAACTAAATCTACACCTTGGAGCACCATCAGTGGATTTGTAAGGGTTTTGTACCAGTGGATTGTGGGAACTGAAGTCCTCAACTTTCAAGGACCACCTTGGAGCTTCCAGACCCTTGGAGTGAGTTTGAGACACTTTAGGACCCCGTGAGGAACTTCAGGAAGAAGTTCAAGAGGTTTGGAGAACTTTGGAGCAACTTCGAAAAAAGCTCCATAGAGGGACCGACTCAACCTGGCCAGCGAGGCCACCTGCCTTCAACCGCGAGCCGGCCAAGCCACCCAGGTTCGTCCTACTAAAAGCTCCATTGGTCCAACTTCCAGAGTTTAACCAAGAATAGAAGAAATCTGAAGCCAGTGAACCCTCACAGGATCCGGCTACATGAGGAACATCGAGAGACCCCAGGAGAAAAAGCTCCAGAAAAGTTTCAAAGTCTGCTCGTAGAAAAGGTGACCGGGAGCAACCGCGAACGCCAAGCCGCCTACCTTCCGTCGCGTGTCGGCCTGGAATCCTGGATTGCCCTGCTGAAGCGATCTTGAGAAATTCTCTAAGTCCGCTCCAGGGTAGTTGACCGGGACCTTGTCAAAAGGCAAGCTGGCGAACCCTCATCAAATCCAGACTGGCTTGCAGCGTTTAAGGGCCTCGAAGAAAAAAGCTTGAGAAATGTCCGATGGTAGAAACTGAGACCGGAATCTGCTACCAGCTGTACCCGCTCAGTGCTCCATAGCGGTCGGCCTGAAACTTTGACTTTGACTTTGACCCAGTCTATCTCGGGTGCAGGAATCACAATATGGTGCTATAATCTTCCAAGTGCTATATTTTATTAAATCTTTGAAAATTCATATCTCCGGTTCCCTACATTGGATTTTTGTTGTTTTGGTGTCATTTTAAAGATAACAATATTTCCTATGTTTTGTGTGTTGTGTCTTAATTATTTACTGAAATTGTGTTTTTAAATGCTTTACATACCTGTCTTTGAAGTTAAGCCTGTCTGCTCACAGCCATGTTACCAAGGGTTGAGCATAGGAATACTTTTCTAAGACCTATGATGAGTCCTATCATGTGCTAGTGGCCTTATTGCCAGTGGCAGACCTACTTTTGCCCCTACCAATAAACCACTTTCCAACAGTAATCTTATTATGATTATGGATGATGAGGAACACCTACAATTTGCTTCACCTCCTTCCACACTTCCTTTCTACACAACACTCGTATTACTTACACATCCTCACAATGCCAACGCAACACTACAATTACACTCTTGTTACACCATTTGTCATCTTTCAGTTCACCGCACTCTTCCTCACTTCCACTACATTTTTTGGTCCTGAAAATCTTGATTCTCCTTTAGGTATTTTTTTTTAACACTTCACTCTTACAAAATCGCCAGCACTCACTTTCAGCTCCCTGACACTATGCCCACACTGAACCTGGACATATGTATTGTGTGCTTGCAGCCTTTTCTTACTCACATCTTTGATTTCCTCTTCTTGATCCTCAAAATTACCCATACACTCTCTCAACATTTTGGAAACTGGCACACACCCACTCAATAATATGTAAGGAGACTCTTCTGTGTCAGCATTAGCTGTGGTATGCATTGCGCACAACATTTTCCTTAACTCTAATTTGCAGTTTAGCCACTGACCTTGGCCAATTGCACATTCTCCTTGATGACTATATTGAACCTCTCAATGAGGCCATTGCTTCTTGGATGATAAAGAGAGGTCATGGTAGGTTTTATGCCCATGAATTTAATACATTCTTTTAATTGTACCAAAATAAATTGATAACCGTTGTTGGACAAGATCTAATCAGGAATTCCCTCCCAAGCAAATATTGAACCTAAAAACTATTTTACGCTTGTGCAATTGTGAACCCTCAAAAACTTGACTTCTGGCCAATGGCTGTAATAATCTATGACTAATATGCCATACTCCTGAAGTCCACCTGAAAACACCATTGGACCAAAGATGTTAATAGGCAACTTAGCCCATGCTCTCTTGGGCACGTTGATTGCCTCCATCAGCATAGTCACCTATGATGTATTGCTTATGGCACAATTCATGCAGTCTCTTACAAAGTACTCCACACTTTTGTCTAACCCTGGCCACCAAATGTTTTCTCTAATCTTTCTTTTCATGGCACTGAGGTTCCGTGACGATTGTAAGTGGTGTTTTCGACTCGCACGAATATGGTCGAGTCTAGTATCTATGAACCGCAAATGACGAGTTTTGTAAGTGTGCGCAGTTTCGCTGTGCTAACTTAAACCGTTCGTTTGTTATGTGGGTTTGTCATCTGTACCCACGGGTTCCATCTTAGATACGGCATCCATTTTGTCTCTTGCCCTCAAGTAGCCAGCGAACGGACGCTGTCCGCTTCGCGACCCTGGGACTCCCAAGATATGGCGGAAGACGCATGTTCTTTGTAAGTGTCTTTATGACGAGGGGGATGCTACTGTAAGGCAGATGGCGCCGCTCGAGGCTCATCTTGCCGCACGGGCTTATTGTCTCAGTCGTGCATCTCATTAGGCACGTCCCTTTGATGCCTGTATCTCGTGCTTCTCGACACTCCCCTTTTACACCCTTTCCGATCTCCCTACTGTCTCCGTCTTCCTCTGCACCTGTCTTCGTTCCTATTTCGATCTACTTTACTGCTGATTGGAATTTGCTAATGGTGGGAAGATGGGTTTTTACAGTTGGGAATCGCCAAATGTTTCCGCACTTATGTTCCGGATCTTGTGTGTTTCAAAGTGATCTAAGCGACCCCTCTGAGAGCGACTTGTGGGAACCAGGTTGTAAACTATTGTGTATCATGTTATCCTATGGGTAAAAACTGTATAAAAGGAGCGATCCACAAATACAATTTGAAGCAGTCTCCCCGAACTACACTCGATGTACTTCCTGTGACTTCTGTGTTCCCTGCAGTAAATAAACCTTGACTCTTTGACGCCGAAGGAAGTGTCCCGTGTCTCTGTGACTTGTACGCCGGAGCAGGTTACCCACGAAGGTTTCAGGTGTTGTGCCCTGGCACCGCTGGGTCCAAAGAACCCAGTCCTTCAGTTGGCGCCCAACGTGGGGCTGCATCAGTGGTACCGGTCCAAGCCCGACGATCGTGAGGAACTTCGTGTGAAATCTCCGAGGGAAGGTGCACCCCGCTTCATCGATCCTGTTGTCGAAATAAGTGGCCCGAAGACTTTTCCCGCGAAGATTCCCGCCTCCTAACGGCTGCGACGGACTGCTGCCCTGACTGTAGACCTGTTTTGGCGCCTGGCGTAGACCTTGGTATAGCGAGACGATTGACGGGCCTTCCTGAGGACGCCATTGATCTTTGAGTTAAGTATTTGTGGGTCGCTCCCAGAGTTCTTGGTTGTAGACACTTTAGCGAGTGTCTTTGTTGTAAACACTTTAGCGAGTGTTTTTGTTGTAGACACTTTAGCGGGTGTCTTTGTTGTACACGCTGTGTGAGTGTTTTTGTCGGTGACACTTTGCTAGCGTACTTTGTTGTTGTTGTATTTGTTTGACGACTGCAGCCGCCAAAGACCGAGGGTTTAGTTCTTTGCTGGGACTTGGTAAATCCCGAAATCCCGTAACCCTTGAAGTTTGTGAAACTCGGCTAGTGTGCAAGATGCCTGGTCGCAGTACTTTGTTCAGTTGCTTTAGACCTTGTGGTGCGGATTCCCTGCTGGAGGACTCGTGTCCGATACCTCCGGTTGGAACTCCTACATATGACTTATATAGCAAACATGGGCTAGGCCCGATTGCTTTTAACGATTATTGGATCAAATATACAAAGAAAGACGGCGATCTTCGTTGGCCACCTCACGGTAGCTTCGAAGCGTCGATCTTAGATAATTTGGAAATAAAGTTGTTCGAACGTAAATCAAGGCCGGCCATGTTTGATGCCTTTCGGTTCTGGCGCAAAGAAGCCCGACAGAAAGAGATCAGACAAAATAAACGTAGTCAGCGAGATACTGTTGCTACTATAGTGAAGAAAGCTGAGCAGTTTCAGCGTGATAAGGAGGATAAGGATAAGGAAGTGTTTGAGAGATTACAGCGTATGTCCATAGACAAATGCTATCCTGTTTTGCCTACGGAGTCGGATAAGAAGGTAGAGGCAGTTGAGGATTCTTTAATGTCCTATCTTATGAAGTCGCCACCTCCGTACGTACAGGGTACCGCAGCTCCTGTGGTCCCTGCCGTACCTGTTCTTCCACCTGTAATTCCTCCACCAGTTCCTCAACCTGCACCTGCTCTTCCGACTGT
Source organism: Lissotriton vulgaris (assembly GCF_964263255.1). Lineage (NCBI taxonomy): Eukaryota > Metazoa > Chordata > Amphibia > Caudata > Salamandridae > Lissotriton > Lissotriton vulgaris. Next base: position 1,739,333,226 of record NC_141694.1, on the reverse strand, counting down.
TCCTGCTCCTTTGCCTATTTCTATTCCTACTGCTCCTCCGCTTCCACATACTCCTGTTCCCGCTACTGCTCACGCTACTGCTCCTGTGTTGTTAACCCCTGTTGCTGCTAACGTCTCTACTCCTTCTCTTGTTAGTCCTGTGTCTTACTCTTCTCCCTCTACTCGTAATCGTGATTCTCCCCTTGCGACAAACTTCTTTCAGTCGCTCGGACCTGTTTTTGGGTCTGCAGGTTCTGATGGTCCACAGAGACGTAGCCAGCTTCCTGGTAATATAGAACGTGTTGCGCTATATAATATGGCGATGGGTTGGATGATAAACCCTGTTAGAAATCCACCTCGTGTTGTCCTCGAAACGTTTGATCAATTCAACATACCTACTCAGAGATATGTGTTTGATGAAATGTGCAAGTTCTTACATGATCAGATAGCGGCCAATGCGCCTGACGAGGTGCTGACCGCCCTGTCTGAACTCCGGCTTCAGTTCGCAACTGGACTGATAGTCGACACTAATGTCCGACGTGCTATTGAGCGGTTGCTATCTCTTCGTCCCGCTCCTATTCCTCATGCATTGTTCGTTGAGGACATTGAACAACGAGATGGGTCTGGCCAATATCCTATGCGTGAAGTTCCGCCAGTTTGGGTACCCGCTGATAATACTAATGCTAATGCTCCAATACCAGCACATTTCCAGAGAGTGTGGATACACCTCCCTTGGAAACGATCGGAAGTGCTTCAGGTGAAACAAACTTTGCCTGATCCTCGCAAAAATCCTGCGGGGTATTACAAAGAATTATCGCAGCTCGTAGACGCTACGATAATGAATCTGGCCGATATCGACATGTTGTTTGGCAATGTCGTACCGCAACCGGTATGGGCCAAGATTCGTCACCAAGATCACGCGAATGAATTAGGTGGTGATTGGGCTGCCATTACAGCGGCAGACGCTGGACAAGTGGCTGCTACTAAACCCGATCAGTTGATTGAACTTCTTCCCCAGCGAATCATTACATTAATGAAAACGCTTATGCCAGCTATGAGGGTAAATTGGGACAAGTTGTCAGCCTGTAAGCAGAAGAAAGATGAGAGTGTTTCAGACTTCTTTACGAGGTTCGAGGAAACATTCGTCGATCATAGTGGGCAGGATATGGGTACTGAGGGTGGACAGAGGTTGTTTGTGGATAAATTCGTATCGAACTTATTGCCCGACTTGAGCCATAAATTGAAAAATTCAGAAAGTTCATGGGCCGTTTCTACCTCAGCTCAGATATTGGCTACGGCACAATATTACGAAAATAGAGAAAAAGAGGAAAATGACCGTGCCGATAAAAAGACGAAAGAGCTGAAAACTAAAGTGTTGTTACAACAAGCATATCCGCCGCGTTCTAATCAGAATGCGCCTCAGCAGAATAGATCGCAGTCGCAATCGAATCAATCGCAGCCGCGTAATGATTCATCTTTTCAGAGATCTTCATTAGGGTACAATCAATGTGCTTATTGTAGACAGGAGGGACACATTAAATTCAATTGTCCTGCTTTAAATGACCGTAGTGGTGGTAATTCGTCTAGAGGAGGTCGTGGTGGTGCACAGCACGCACCACGTGGTAGAGGTCGTGGTGCTCAGAATGATCGCTCTGACCATTCATCAAATTCTAATAACTGTTTCGATCAACGTGGATCATCGCAAGGACGATCTGCGCAGTACAATGTAGACGATTATTACGTCGATCAGGGACCTGACGATAGTAATTACTAGGACAGCCAAAGACAAGGAGAGGGAGTGGTATCAGTTCCGGTTGATCAGAGAGGGCCTTACGTCGCAGTTGCTACATCGGGCGTCGTTGAGCCTTTTCTGTTGGACACTGGTGCAGCGAAAAGTTCTATCATGCATTCGAAACTCCCTGGCGCACCTTTGTCTGGCTTAACAAATGTTTCCGTTGGATTCTCTGGCGCCCCCGTTAGCAATCCAGTTTCGCGCCCTTTGCCCCTTAAAATTGGGCCACGTGAGCTCGAAGCTCCATTGATTTTGTCTACTGGTTGTGGCGAAAATCTTTTGGGTCTGGATTTGCTTAAACGCTTGTATGCGACTTTGTATTGTTCTCCTGCGGGTGTAAAGCTTACGTTAGGAGAGAGGGTAGTCTCTCCCATGTACTTGTCCCTCGATAAGCTTCCACCGGAATTGAGTTCTCTTCCTGCATCTTTGTGGGCGACGGGTCCAAATGACGTGGGCCTACTTGATATCTCCCCTTATGTTGTTCAGTTGAAATCGAATGTGCGATTGCCACGTATTCCCCAATATCGTATCTCCCTTGATGGTGAACGAGCTTTGTTAGCGATCATCTATGATTTGATCGAGAAAGATGTCATTGAAGAAACTCGGGGAAACGTGTGCAATAGTCCTGTACTGCCCATTCTTAAACGTACTGATCCTACCAAACCGCCTGTTTATCGTTTTGTTATCGATTTACGGGAGGTGAATAAAATTGTGGTTCCTCAATTCCCTGTTGTGCCTGACATTACGGCGCTACTGACTCTGATTCCAGCTACAGCTTCATGGTTTTCGGTGATTGATTTGAAAAATGCGTTTTTCAGCATCCCGATTGCCGAAGAGAGCAGGGACCTTTTCGGTTTCTCTCTTGGTGGACGTAGCTTCCGGTTCAAACGCGCTCCTCAGGGCTACTGTGAAAGTCCATCGATTTACAGTCAAGCTTTGAAGGGTCAACTAGATGCGTTTAGGTTGCCGGTTGGTGCGGCTTTAATCCAATACGTCGACGACTTATTGGTGGCTGCTGATACTCAGGACATTTGCAAAATTGCTACGGTGTCGTTGCTGCAACATCTCTGTGAGTTAAATCACAAGGTGTCACCTTCTAAACTCCAATATTGTTGTCAAGAAGTCACCTATCTAGGTCACTTATTGTCAAAGGAGGGAAGGAGATTGACCCCAGAGAGAATTGCAGCGATTGCGCGCATGGCTGTGCCACAAACCCAAAGAGATGTGCGTGCCTTTCTAGGTATCACATCGTACTGCAGGCAGTGGATTCCTAATTTTTCATTGCTGGCGAAACCATTGGTGGCTCTTACGTGCAAGGATGTTTCGACTCCTTTACCATGGACGGAAGAATGTCAGAAAAGTTTTTCTGAATTACGTGATTCATTGTGTTCGGCTCCTGTGTTAGGTACCCCTGATTACAGTAAACCGTTCACGTTATATGTTCACGAGAGGGAAGGTTGTGCTTTAAGCGTCTTAACGCAACCTTTTGGTGGTAAGCAACGTCCATGTGCATATTTTTCCTCGACCTTAGACCCAGTAGCTAGAGCATTGCCGAGTTGTTTGAGAGCAACTGCGGCAGCTGCGGTCTCCATCCGACAATCAGCAGGATTGGTCATGGATAATATGCTTACGGTGATGGTTCCGCATGCAGTCGATACTCTTTTGAACCGTACGAAAACTCAGCACTTGACGAGTGCGAGGTTATCTGGGTACGAATTGACGCTCTTGGCAAGCCACATTCAGATAAAACGTTGTAATGTCCTAAATCCGGCAACTTTGTTACCAATTAGTGCAGAGTCAGATGCAGTAACAGAACATGACTGTTACTTGCGGACAGAGGAGGAAACAAAAGGTCGTGTGGACCTTAAAAACACCCCATTGGAAGACCCGGATGGCATCCTGTATGTGGATGGGTCATGTTTTAAATTGCCGAATGGTGATGTGACTACTGCTTATGCTGTGGTGACATTGAATACTGTTGTTGAGACTGCGAGATTGAGTCAGAATTCTGCCCAAGCTGCAGAGCTGATCGCTCTTACTAGAGCATGTGTATTAGCAAAAGGTAAACGTGTGAATGTGTACACCGATAGTCAGTATGCCTTCGGTGTAGCGCATAGTTTCGGACGATTGTGGCGAGAACGTGGTTTCTTGACGTCACATGGCACGAAAATACAGCATGGCCAGCTTGTGAACGATCTTTTGGATGCATTGACTTTGCCTGCTCAAGTTGCAATTGTTAAATGTAGTGCGCATCGTAAAGTGACGGATGATGTTGGTCGTGGTAATGCGTTTGCAGATGAGATTGCTAAGGAGACTGCCCGGAACCTTAGCACTCGAATGTATGTGACGAATTCGGTTAGGTGGCCTACAGAATCAAGTATGTGTGAGAATACTATAGAGAGTGTGAAAGCAATTCAGAATGAGGCCACCGACACTGAAAAGATGAAGTGGAAAGAAAGTACGGGAAGGTTGGATGTGAATGGTTGCTGGATTGATTTGTCAGATCAGAAAAGATGGATGTTGCCTGATGCGTATGTACTGGCCGTTGTGCAAATGGCACATGGGTTAGCACATATTAGCGCGAAAGGTATTTGCAAGTTGTTGGCTGATGTGTGGAAGAATGATGGAATTACTAAGTGTGCTGAACGTTTGGTGAAGAATTGTATGGTGTGTATAATGTACAATCCTGGCAAAGGAACCCCAACTCCCCCTGGCAGTTTTGCTCCTCCTTTGTATCCCTTTGAGGTGATCCAATTGGACTTCGTCCATATGGAGCGATGCAATAACCTGAAATACGTTTTGGTTGTGGTTTGCGCATTCTCCCGATGGATCGAGGCCTATCCCCTCAAAGACAATACTGCTTTGTCTACTGCGAAAATCCTACTGAAGGAATACTTTCCTCGGTATGGAATGCCTAGAGTCGTGTGGTCAGATAACGGAAGTGAGTTTGTTGGAAGTGTGATGAAGAGTGTGTGTAAGGGCCTTGGAATAAATCAGAAATTCCATAGCGCCAATCATCCCCAGTCAGCTGGATTGGTTGAAGGGTACAATGGCACCCTTAAACTAAAATTAGCGAAGATTCAAGCTACGACTGGACTTTCGTGGCCTGATGCTTTGCCTCTAGCATTACTGTCAACTAGGGCGACTGTACACTCCCGAATAGGGCTCAGTCCCTATGAAATAGTGTTCGGCCGTCCTGCGAATGTGTGGGGGGTTCCTAGGCCAGGAATATTCTCTGATCTTGAGTTTCCGATGTTGATTGATTACTTACATGACTTGACTGCTAAACTGAGGTTAATTCATCAACAGGTTTACGACGCCTTGCCGACGCAGACGGAGGGTCCAGGCCACCAGCTCCAGCCCGGAGATTGGGTGGTTACCCGAAATTTTTCACGAAAAAACAATCTGGACCCTCGCTTCACCGGACCTTACCAGGTGCTCCTGGCCACGAGGACTGCCGTTCGTCTTGAGGGGCGGAAAAATTGGGTACATGCTACCCATTGTAAGCGAGTCCCTATTCCTTTGTCGGCAGACCCGTGGGTAAGGAAAGGCATTGCGTCAACAGAAACAGAAACATTGCCGGCGTTTGTACCTTTTAGCGACGCACAGCTTGTTGGAGAACCCTCAGCGCAGCAGAAAGCCACTGTTGAACATTTGTCAGCAAGAGACTCAAGACCAGACCAACGAACTGATCAGCAGGACGCTGTCTCTTCGACAGATCCTTTGTTCGACGTGCAGACACGTCCCGGGAAACATCGATATTCTTTGCGATCTCACACTAAGGACAAATAAAAATTTGCTTGCTTTGCTGAAATTGATAACTGCAATATCTTCGTTTCCCATGATCAACTTTGAACATTCGTATCATTGAAAATTGTTTTGTATATATATATATATCAAGCTTCTTCCTTGTATCTTTTTCTTCCACAGCTGAGAAATATTGTGCTAATATATACATATTGTGTATTGAGGGCCGTAGGGCCGCACGCGTACTTCCTTCTGGACAGTAGGTCTTGACACTAGGTTAAAGACCGTCGGTTCCTAGGAACTCCTGGGGATTGACTATTGCTGCACAGAACGAAGTGCGTCAAGAAACGTTGCGGACGGTCGTAGGGAAATGGCATTTTCGAAGCTGAATGATTTGGAAGGAGCTCAGGCATATAGAGTCAAGCTGCAGAAACTTAGTCGTACGAAATGTTTTGTATCCCAGTTGTTTGTTTTGTTTTTAACTGCTTCTGCATTTTTGGCGGGTGGGGTGTATTACACTATGTCTTATTTCTTACTTCCTACCCCTACTCCTACTCCTTACCCTAACATTACTTCTACTGCTTCTCCCCATTCCTTTCATATTCTACCGGAACACGAACAGGCAAGACGTGTAGAATTCCGCAACAATTCCTTTATCCAGCTCCTCCATCAGCATCAGTTAGTGGTTAACACTACTAATTGTTGGGTGTGTGGGTTGATGCCGCATACTACGGGTAAGGGAATTCCATATCTGGTGTTACCGTATAGTTCCCAAGGGTCAGCTCGAGCATTCCAAACAATGCTTCGAAGCGCACTAGGTTTCCACCCCTCTCCAGAACGTTCCCCCAAACCGGGTCCTACCTCGTGGCAGTGGGTGGTATCGATGATAATACAGGATTTGGAAGATGAGATCTATGATGCTTTTCTCATCCCTAAGGCAGAGGTACAAGCCTATAGGGCACCGGATAGAGGGGAATATAGTACGTTCACTAATGAAAAGCAGCTTCAAAGCTCGCCTCCGATATGGGTCGTACCCCACACTGGTAATTTTTGTATCGTGGGTCGTGGTTCGCAAGCCTCACTTGGAGTAAGTGCTTGCACTGAAAGTTACGTTCTGTCAATGTCCCCGATCCCTGTGCTTCTGGCTGCCAAGGGTACGTACTTTATCTGTCATGATCGTGCATACACATGGTTGCCCGCAGACTTCATGGGCTCATGTTTTGTTGCAAATCTGTTGCCTCCGACGTTTACTGTAGATGCCGATTATCATAAGACTAGAGTTGTACGAGGCGTAATTAGCGAAGAGGATACTGCCGGTCAAGAGGCAGGAGACTTTTTCAAGGGTTTCCTCCCGTTTTGGGGACCTATGGTTAATAGTAGGAACCTGAGACATTTGACTCGAGTGGTAGAATCGACAGCTAACATTACTGCCAGTGCCCTTGGTAATATCACCACAGAACTTCAGGCGGAGAGACTTATGACATTACAAAACCGTATGGTTTTAGATGTTGTCTTAGCAGATCGCGGTGGGGTATGTAAAGTGATCCATTCGAGCTGTTGCATTTTCATTCCAGATAATGCTCCTACTGTCTATCAGGCCATCTCGAAGTTGCACAAGATCTCCGAATCCATACACGTGGATGTAGGGGATTGGACGCTACTCGGTTGGTTTTGGGGCCTGATGTCGACTTGGGGTTGGAAGATTCTGACGATCATCGGGGTTGTGGTAGTGTTCCTGTTCACGTGTTGCCTTTGTGTGCAGTGTGGTCCTGCCTTATGTGGCCTCTGTGCTACAACGTGTATGAGACAACCATCTGTTACCAAGGGGACTCGGTTGGACAGAGCTATGCTACAACGACATCTTGATGGTCTGATGAATATCGAATATGATTCCGACTAGTGCTTGCCTACATGAGGGCAAAAGGAGCGTCTGAGGTTCCGTGACGATTGTAAGTGGTGTTTTCGACTCGCACGAATATGGTCGAGTCTAGTATCTATGAACCGCAAATGACGAGTTTTGTAAGTGTGCGCAGTTTCGCTGTGCTAACTTAAACCGTTCGTTTGTTATGTGGGTTTGTCATCTGTACCCACGGGTTCCATCTTAGATACGGCATCCATTTTGTCTCTTGCCCTCAAGTAGCCAGCGAACGGACGCTGTCCGCTTCGCGACCCTGGGACTCCCAAGATATGGCGGAAGACGCATGTTCTTTGTAAGTGTCTTTATGACGAGGGGGATGCTACTGTAAGGCAGATGGCGCCGCTCGAGGCTCATCTTGCCGCACGGGCTTATTGTCTCAGTCGTGCATCTCATTAGGCACGTCCCTTTGATGCCTGTATCTCGTGCTTCTCGACACTCCCCTTTTACACCCTTTCCGATCTCCCTACTGTCTCCGTCTTCCTCTGCACCTGTCTTCGTTCCTATTTCGATCTACTTTACTGCTGATTGGAATTTGCTAATGGTGGGAAGATGGGTTTTTACAGTTGGGAATCGCCAAATGTTTCCGCACTTATGTTCCGGATCTTGTGTGTTTCAAAGTGATCTAAGCGACCCCTCTGAGAGCGACTTGTGGGAACCAGGTTGTAAACTATTGTGTATCATGTTATCCTATGGGTAAAAACTGTATAAAAGGAGCGATCCACAAATACAATTTGAAGCAGTCTCCCCGAACTACACTCGATGTACTTCCTGTGACTTCTGTGTTCCCTGCAGTAAATAAACCTTGACTCTTTGACGCCGAAGGAAGTGTCCCGTGTCTCTGTGACTTGTACGCCGGAGCAGGTTACCCACGAAGGTTTCAGGTGTTGTGCCCTGGCACCGCTGGGTCCAAAGAACCCAGTCCTTCAGCACGCATGTCAATGTGACCTTCGTGAGCCAGGGAAAGTACTTTGCACCTCATGGCTTCTAAGCCTTCAAGTGAAGAACCACAAAACAAAAGATCATTGATTATGGGTAGCTCCTCAGAAACATGCTCATATCTTAAACCTGAATCACACTTCCTATTCCACTTAGACAAGCCCACACTTACACCGCACATAACATCCTTTATTTCCTGATCTGACTCACACGCATTTTTTCATTCTTGTTCGGCTACAGCACACTCATAATGGCTCTCCACACTGCACACAAACTCAGCATCATCCTCCATTATGTCCTCTTTAATGCCACCATTTTTATACCCAGGCAAACCTAGAGAGACTATCTGGTAATACATTTCTCTTCCCTGGAACATATTCGATTTTGAAATTGTGTTCCTGAATCCTGTATAACCATTTGGAGATCCTGGGAGTTGCTCGTTCACCACCCTTGGTGGTAAACAGTTCTACCAACGGTTTATGATCAACCCCTACCGTGAATTTTGACCTCTACAAATATGACTTAAAATGTACTATGTCCCACCAACAAGCCAGTGCCTTTCGCTCTATGACTGAGTTGGCCACTTCAGCCCCCCTCAGACTTCTGGAGGCAAATGCCACTGCTGCCTCTGCATGAATACTGCATCCAAGCCTTTTTGCCTAGCATCGGTCATAATTACTGTTTGATCACATGTGTCAATAGGCTTTAGTGGTATGGTATGCTCTATTTCCCTCTTGATACAGTTGAACTAATTTCCACATTCTATGCTTCAAACAAATCTGGAATTCTTTTTCAGGAGATTTCTCATCTCAAAAGTTTTCTAGGCACGGTTAGGTATGAATCTAGCGTATAACCTGATTAGACCCATGAATTAACTTAATTGATCTTTATTCTCTGAGGTTCAAAAATCCTCTATGGCCTTTACCAGACTTGTTTTTGGTTACACTCCCTCAGCTGATAGCTTATAACCCAAATACTCTATAGTGAAAGTGTTAATTCTGCATTAGTCAAGACTAAGAGTTAAACCCTTGCTCCTTAACATGGTCAAGACATGACAAACCCTTCCATTGTGCTGTTTCTGATTCTCACCATAAACTAAAACATCATCTTGGAAAGTCATCACTTTGGCCATACCCCTGAACATGCTTTCCACAGTTATATGGAAAACCGCTAAAGCAAGCCCGAAGGACATGCGTTTGAACTAAAACAGCCCTTTCAGAGTGATGAACGCTGTAAAGTGTCTAGACTCAGGGTGTATATTAATTTGATGGTATGCCGAAGTCATATCCAGTAGACTAAACACTGTTCCTTCCTTGATTGTGGAGATCATTTCTGTGTTGTTTGTTAAGGAATACTGATCCACCCATATTTGTTAGTTAAGATCGCACAGATCTACACACATTTGCAGAGCACCGTTGGGTTTTCTGACCAAAACAATAGGAGCAACCCAATTCGATGGTTCAATAGATTCTATTATGTTATTTTTGCACAACTTTTCAAATTCTATTTTAAACTCTGCACATAAAGCCTACGGAACTCTGTGAACTTTATGAACTACAAATTGAGCTCTTTCGTTTTATTTAATGTTTAAATCCTTTAAATAGACCTAGTTTGCTTTTAAACACCGCAGGATATAATTTTACGTGCTTTCTCCTGCATTGCTGACACTTGTACATAATCCTTCTTTAGTGTAATTTGGTCAGGATTATTGGGGTCCAGTAGGATTCCTAAATCCCCTTGGTCGTACCATCCTAACACACACACTTCATCCCTTTGCAAACACACAATTGCACAAGACTTTTTGTCCCTAAAACTTACATTTGCATCAAATTCTGCTACAATCTCAATGGATATAGCAACATAACCCACTGGTTGCAGGGTGGAACACCTTAACACCATTCCTAGACTATCAAACAGATCTTTCCACACCCTCTGGCTCACAAGTGTGAAAGGATCACCTTAATGTCCACCCCCATTTATACTATAAAGGTCTTCTAGTTTCATGTAATGTTATACTGCACACTTCCTCTCTGTGAGATGGGACACTAGTTTTAGTCATAGTGAAGACTTAATCTTCGCTTAATGAAGTTTTCCTATCCTCCAGCTTTATAGATTCTATTCTGCTGACTTTGTCTGAAGAGTTTTTTCCAGACGACCTGCACACTCTAGCAGAGTATCCTTTTTTCATGCCTTAGGCAAATGTTTTATCAAAGGCTGGACAAACTTTAGCGTTTCCAAGATATGAAGTGCTGCTGCACCTATAATACTTTAAGCATTTAAATGTAGACTTAATGTCAGCCTTATTATCTTTGCTGGTCTTCTCAGAATCATTCTTACCCTTGTTCTTTTTATATTTACTTTTGGCAGTTAACACCCCTTATGATTGTGGCTGAGACTTAGAATCAGATAAAAACATTTGTTCCATGTAAAATGTATTCCTTTCCATTCTAGTTGCAACCCCTGGGGATTTTTGCAATGTTAAGTTAGGTTTAGACAATAGAGCTTCCAGCACATTTTTATTGTTTGTTTTTTCTATAAGCTGATCTCTAATCATCTCTTCTTCGAAGGTATTGTACTCACTAGATACTACTAGAATACATAGTGTACCTACATGGCTGGATGTAGATTCTGCAAGCAACTGTATTCTCTTGTAGAACTTAGGTCTCTCTCTAAAGTAAAATGCTTGCATTACTTGAAACGTGCCTCCAATGATTTGATGGCTGAAGCATACTCGCCTTCTGTTCCATCTCCTTCACCTTCTACCGTTAATACCAGTTCATTTGAAATATGTTTTAGACTTTTACAACCCTCTTATTTGTCTTCGCACAGGGGTTCGTACAAGGGTTCACTGCATTGATGGATCAGGACTGCTGGAAATATTGAGTCACATTAACACAGAACCATGGCTGATTTTAGTTTCAAAGGATAATATGTGTGTTAACAATCAATAAGATTCTACCAATATGTTTTTTATTGTTATTTTTATATATATATAGTAAGATGTAAATACAGTGAGTGTTGCTGATCTTTGTGGATGACAAGGAAAAGCACTATGTGTTTTTAAAATACCCCTCACACACTATGATTCCCATAGTGTCATGCTTCATGATGGGGCTCTTCCCGTCCCTCAACGGGGCGGGGCGTGCTACTACCTACGGACTACGCGGGAGCACTTGTTGTTATGAAGATAGGCTATGTGTGGTGCGAAAACAATGCGAGTGGTAGGGGGTGGAAGGATTATGTGAAAGATGAAAAAATGGAAAATGTTAAAAATTGCCTGGCTAGTAGAAAAAATAATGTATTCACTTCTCTAGCTGGAAATGTTAAAAAGGGGTTCTGAAAGGGTTATTTACTATGCCTTACTTGATCGACATGTTTCATAAGCAGTCCCCCCTGCTTTACTCATCAGGACCTATGTTGATCCCTACTACACTCAGAAAACTAATTATTGTGTCATATGCCTACTTTCCTAAAATAGACTTGCAAAAATAAGGTAGTCTATTTATTCCTGGGCTTGAGTAGGTCCTTAGAAAAAATGACCCAATCTGGTCTATTTCTTAATTGTAATTTCGCCTATGAGCTTGGCATCAGAGGATTATTCATGCAGTCATTTTCCGCCAGTAAAACCTCCCCATTACGCCTCAGTGCTGCTCTGTGGGTGTAGTAGAAAATGCCATATTCTTGCATTTCTCTTTCCTTGAGCGGGCATCTGGTTCCTCCTTCACTGGGTTTCTGGAACTGTGCCATATTCCACTCCTCCGTTCCTACCCATTCGTTACTGAAAGTGCTCTAAGGTCACTGTAAGGTGATTAGACACTTTTGAAAAATTCAAATAAAACAAGCTATGCCAAAGCTGATAGGTTTCATGGAACGTAAATCTATTACTTTAGCATTTTTATGTTAAGCCCAGATGGCTGCAGATGGACTGCAACCACCTTGAAATGGTTCTTCTTTTAAAAAGCATTCCCCGAGGGCCACTGTTTTACCTTTGCATGGTATTAAATCCATTCCAAGACGACGACCAAGACCACCACTTATTAAATGGAATAAATACAAGTGAAACAAAGGTAATGATACATTGACAGAAACAAACAACAGAATATCCTTGAAGTTCAATCTACAGCATTATAAACTGTCTGACATTTTTAGAGATATTGCTAATAAATATCCATTCACTGTCACTTTTTAACTTAGAAATCTTTATAGAGAAGTTACTTAAACATATCTCTTGTCTTGTATATGCAACATGTATTTCTGATTGACAGAAGAGACTAGTCAGAGTGGTGGAGTCCCATGTTGCTATTTTCTCTCTTTTCTCATTTCCTTTCCTAGCTTCCACTACTCCCAAAACTGGCCCTCATATTACTCTGTATGTGTGTATGTGGTTGCTGGTGCAGGTGGTGAGAGGCAGAAAAGCACATTGCTTGCATTGGATCATGTGCACAACTCTTATGGTATGGAGAAGGCTGAAAGTGGCACAAAATCCCAGCCAGATAGTGAACAGAATAATAATAATAATAATAATAATATGCTGTTTTGTAGCGCGCTCAATTACTACCGGAGTATCCTGGCGCGGAAGACCGCTGGGGAACCCGTCCTGGCTTTCCCTGTGAGATGGTCCCTTTCAGGGTATCTCCAAGGTGAAACCAGGCATCCCCGGCGTCTGTGGGGGGCCGTTGTAGAGATGAGGCAAGCTAATGCCCAGAGTTGCCGAGTGTGATCCCTGGTTAGAGTAGGCACCGAGGCGAGAATTATCGAGTACGTTGACCCTGGTCCACGACCCTGCCGCGTCGGGAATTGAACCCTGGTCCCGGGCCGTTCTCTGCTTCCGGGTCTGCCGCCTCTAACCAGTGAGCCACACCACTCCACTCCGGAAGGCATATCCAGAAAGGAGTGACCCAGTCCCTGAATAGAAATACCTCCCAGGCATGGCTGAAGCAAAACAAAACATGACACACCAATGTAGAACAGACAGCAGACTGAAATACTGCACGGGGCACACAGTGATGACAATCGTGGGCACAACTGCACAGAAACATTGAAGAGACCACACATGAACATAATCACAGAGGACTATATATGTGTAAGCCATTGAAGTCAATCGAATAGGCACTCTATTAGTGAAAGCCATTTACCCACCAGATGATGAGGTCACACAAGTGAGCAGAATGGGAGAGGAAAAGAGTGAACGGATCTCTTATTCTACTTGGTCCATACTGATTGTGTTGATATGCCTTCACAGTCAGGTTACATCCTGAGGGTTGGATGTACTGTATTAAAGCGATACCAAAGGGGATGATGGACGGAGCGCTTGTGCAAATCAAACTCTCACCCCCAGTCAACTGATCTGGGTTTAATTCATCACCATTTTTAGCTCACTCCACCACCCCAGTTCAGACATGGCCATATGCAAATTAGTCTGACCCTGTGCCTCATGGGAACAGTCCAGGCCGAACTGCCAAGCCATGTCTTCATTGGACAGGAAACAAGCATCCTGGAACCGGTTTTGGGTTCATGACCCTCATCAGCCAGGCTATCTTGAATCCAGTGGCAGAGTGAGCAAGGGACCCAAGTCTGGGCATACCCTGCCAACTTAGGACAAACAAAGCGATACCAAAGGGAATGATGGACGGAGCGTTTGAGCAAATCGAACACTCACCCCAGTCAACTGATCTGGGTTTAATCCATCACCCTTCTTTAGCTCACTCCACCTCCCCAGTTCAGACATGCCATATGCAAATCAGTCTGACCCTGTGCCTCATGGGAAAAGTCCAGCCCGAACTGCCAAGCCATGTCTTCCCTGGACCGGAAACAAGCATCCTGCGACCGGTTTCGGATTCATAACCCTCATCAGCCAGGCTATCTTGAATCCAGTGGCAGAGTGAGCAAGTGAGCTAAAGAATGATGATGGATTAAACCCAGATCAGTTGACTCGGGGTGAGTCAAACGCTTCGTCCATCATCCCCTTTGGTATCGGATGTACTGTATTAGGCATTTGATGGATTGTTATGGTGGAAAATACAACATGTTATTAAGAAATCATTACTTCACCAAAGATCAATCTACAATTCCACATACATCAGTAAAGATCAGTTTTCATTAACACCATCAACCTTAGAATTCCCTATCTGTTTATATACCTACTAAAAAGGCTTGTCCTTCCCTCTCATGTAACAACACACAGTGTACAGTACTAATTGTCTACAATCTATTTATTTTACTGTGAATGTAATACACATGAAAATAAATGGAGTCATGAATATTAGAATCATATAAACAATGGCCTTAGATTAGACTGTTTCTCCATTTATGGTTCATAGATTGTTTTTAATTCTTTTGTGCCGTACAACTACTTTCTAATCATTTAAGCAGAAAGAGGTGGTTAAGTCATGTTATAAAATTTGAGATAACATTTGTAACATATTGATTAATATATCATATCTAAGCCTTTACATGAATTCCATTGTCCTCATTGTTTCTGATGCAAAAGCTATTGGTCTTTATAAAAGTAATAAGGAAACTAGCACACATACTAGAGTCCACTGTACCGAGATTCTCTATCAGTTTTCAGACTTAAAGAGTGACTACAAAAGGGGACACCTTATTCTGTAAGTAGTTAATTTAATACATGCAAGGATAACTCAGGTCTATTAAAGGTACCATTGAAATACTATTAGTTAAATGATATTAATAATATTAATAAAAAGCACATTGACATTCCACCCATTTTTATGTACATCTGTACAAGTCTCTCTTTAGCTAGACCTAAAAGGGTAATGGTCAATTAGAAAGAACCTTAGTAAAGCCACCAATTGTTGTGTGCTTGGTCACAGTAGTGGTTGCCTATCAGTGGGTCAGAGATCCAGAGGCATTAATGAATACATTGTCTGTCATTGAGAAGTCTTTCCTAAAATACTCTAAAATGACTTTAAAAGTAATACTAACTGCATGATAAAAGGAGAGTTGGAAGTCCCAGAATACAGCTAATCAAATGATAAAAAAGAGTTGGGGGGTCTTAATAGTGCAACTAGCTAAATGATTAAAAGACGGCCAAGGTTTCTTAAGTTCAAATGCCCAAACATTAAACAAAAAGGTAGCTACCAAAAGACTAAAAATGAGAAAATAGTTGGGGTTCCTGGTAGTATGGCCAACAAAATAGTTGGGGTTCCAATTAGGAAGGTAAGGAAACATTTTAAAGTATGGATTCCTAGTTGTACCGCAAATGAAATAATGAAAAGTGAGGTGAGATTCCTAAGAACATGGTTATCAAAATGGGAAAAATATGAACCAGGACCTTCTCAGATAACCAAATGTAGTGGAGATTTTGGTCCTGGTTGACAGGCATGCAGATAACAGAAATGTTTACTCCCGATCCCTAATAATTGAGACTAGCCACTACTGGATGCCAATTGGGAGACTAATCTAAGATCTGTCCCACCCGGTAATTAGTTTCTTAAAATCTCAATGGATCTAATAATGTATTAAAATTCATTAGTGTCCTTTGTTTAATCAATATTCTCACCATGAAAGGTGAACAAAACCTGATCATTCAAGTGTGACTCTAGTTCAGTTGTAAATTTAACACACCTATGCACCACTCATGGAACTTCACCTTGCTACAAAGTAATGCAAGGCGGCACAAGGCACTACATTGCATTACTTTGGGTTGCGATGCAACGCAGGGCTATCTGTAGCGCTGGTGGCTCCCGGGGCGATAGTCTTTTTTGGCAGCCCCCCAGGTCCTCCTTCTCATTGACTTCCCTCACTACAGCTCTCCATCCAACAGAGCACCTCATCTCTCCATTGCCTCTCTCTGAAATACTTTTTCTTTTTACAGTGCTACTCATAGATCACTCACACTCACTTCTGTGATCTGCATCTTTGCAGGAAGAACATTAACCCTACACTTCTTTATGATGAGCCAAAACAGCCACTAGATAAAATTCAGATCCCCCACCAGTAGGAACATTGATCAACAGTTATCTTGACATTTTTATAGTTGCCTGAAAACTGCTGGATGCACAAGGAAGTTCATGTTCTCTTAAGCCAAAAGTTTTTGTAAAACACAGCAGCCCCCACAAAAGTCAACGCCATGTGCTGCTACACTGCTCACACTGCTCTCAAAAGCCAGACCCATTCCAATGCAAATCCCGATCTGCATTGTATTGTAAATCCCACCTGAACACTTTGCATCAAGTTTGCTTTAGAAAGGTCTTGTACATCATACAGAGACAGCTCACACTCTCGCTACAGCCAGTACCAAGGAGACCACCTGCAAGTCCACCAGAGGGAAAGAGCCTCGTAACGGCTGGCTACCAAGCACCGCTGCCACCAGTGGAATTCTCACGCCTACCTGCCCGAGCCCAAGGCTCTCCGTAAGAACCTCCGCTACCAGAAAAGTAATGCAAACCTGATGGAAAGCATTTGCAAATCTGGGCCCTAATGTGAGCAGATTCCTAACCCGTGTCCAGGCGGACAGCCCAATGTGGCAGTGTTATCACACTGATTTATAGCAACTCCGTACACTGGCATTGCCTTAAGTATAATAAAAAGCTCAATGATAAAAGCAGGGAGGAAGCTACAAGGGTGGGATATGAGTTGGGACACCCCGTTAATGATTATGTAGTCGGTCTTGACCTGGCGGTGCCATTCGAATCGGCTGTCTGCAGCAACAGTGATATAATAATAAATATAATAATACCAGCATTTGCAAAGCGAGTAGCTACCTCAGGCGAGGTGTCCCGGCGCTGGGGGCCGTTGGGAAGATGAAGCGAACTATTGCCCAGAGTCACTGCTTCTGCATACTGGGTAGAGGTGAACAGGCAAACATATTAACATGGACACTTTCACCAGAACCAAGCAAAGTGATGGACTTGGTGCTAAAAACCTGTGCATTAGCCGAGACATGAAAACAAACATGATGCAAAAATATCCTTAGCATACAGATGTGGTTAATTTTAGTACATCAGATTATACCACCACATTCAGAGGCATTTATAAACAATATATTTTTTTAAATATAAACTTACAAATATTCATGCCTTCACTTCTCTGCCCCGACTTCAGTGCCACTGCTGAAATCAGAGGCAAATCACTTGTCATGTGTACCCCGCAGGAGGCCTAGATTCTTATTATGGATAGAGCAACCTTATAGTGGGTTAAACATAAGGGGTTTCTGTATAGTGCATTTCTTGAACTCACATTTGTGAAGGAATTCTCATTTGTAATAATGAAGAAAAAGGAGACTCGTAAAATAAAACATTTGCCCAGGATAACACAATTTGTTCAAGCGGGAAACAGAGATTGACTCCAGATTTTCTGGTATCACAGTGTGCAGTTCAGTTACTAGATGGACATCTATTTCCTTCGCCTATTTTACGTTAAAGGTCACTGATTTGTAGGTGGGGCATGAGGTGAGAGTGTGTGGAAGGTCAGTGCCACATATAAGCGCAGCTCATTTTGAGATCGAGGGTCTAAGGACCTTGAAATGAGCCAGAGACAGGATTCTGGCATTTCAGTAGCTCTCCCAGCTCTACGAGTGGGCCTGGGATTGCAGAGTGACCTACGATGATGAGTGTGATGTGCAAGCAGGGTCGAGGACATGGATGAGAATGGGCCCCTGCTTGTCACTCACTCCACATCAGTGTGCTGCCTGCAGGGATTAAAGGGGACCAGGCTCTGCCAGGTCTAAGATGCAGCAGTAAGTGAAAACTGTGAAATTGGTTTCTATGAGGTCCTACATTTCTGTCCTGTTTGGGCAAAAACACTACTCGAATTCCCAACAATTGTAGAAAGCCTTGAATTAATCAATAATAGCGAGGCAGTCCCTGTTTATATTACATTTAACTTCATCTTGCATTCCCTAAGAGTATTTGTTTGTTTCCCATAACATTTCATGCAACATATGACCTTTTTTATGTGAAGAGAGTTACTTCTAGGCATCTGGGTGAGTTCCAGTTGTGGGTGAGTGTTCATGGTGAGCACAATCTAAAGGCAGTGTGAATTTCTCACAGTGTCTGTCAGTGTGTTGTAAAGGAGTTCAGACTTCATGCGAATGCAATCTGGCTTGCTAAACGTCCTGCTCTCACTGCCCATCCTAAGCCTGGTCTGCTCATGCTACATGTGGGCTTAAGCTAGCCTGCTCTCCTGGGCCTCTCTGCCCCCAGAGGAGGAACTAGACTAGAGTGGAGAACATAGCCCAGACTACCCCACTGGGGCCCTGCACTGGCTTGCCTTTATCAAGTAACTAGCAGCCCGCCCCGACATTGTCCGTGTCCCGGAGCCACCTCCCGCCCCCGGCCCCCTCCCGTCCCGACATTTTACGTGTCCCTTTGCCTTACCTGAGCTGGCGCTCCTGACTTCACCGCCGCTCCTCGCGGTTCGTCACCGCTCCTCCCCGCCTGTCCGCCGCTCCTCCCCGCCTGTCCACCGCTCATGTCCGCCGCTCCCCCTCATCGTCACGCACGTTGCGGCCAGCGCTATGTCACAGCCAGCGCTACGTCGCAGCCAGTGCTACGTGTCGGCCGGCGCTACTTCCAGGGGACTACTTTTTTTTAAGTTACATTTTTTTATTTATGTTTAATTTATATTTTATATAGCCTATGTCCATCTGCACACCCTGACATTTTCAACGATGTATCGGGTGTGTGGATTGGCGCTGTGGTTCCCGAGTTTACCTGGCTCAAAGGTTTGTGTTCTCTCTTTATAGTAGTAGTATAGATGTAGATTGAAAACTAACACGTCTAAGCCGGTCCATTACCACCGTCTGAGTGGCACCAGCCATCCTATCCTTTGAAGGTGGCTACACGTCAATGCTTGTTGGAAAATCCAAGCCTCACATCACCCCTAACATTATTGACTAAGCTAAGCGCCTGTGTAAAAGTCGCACTTTAAGGGTCAAATTCACTATTTTTTCAAACAGCGCAGCATCCAAAGGTGCTCTGCTGCCTTTTGAGAAAGGTAGAGAGGAGGACATTTATAAATTTTTTGAGAAATTTATATAGTGCCACTCACTACATTAGTCATTTAGAGCACTGTTTTGTGCATGAGGGGTCATTGAAGTTTATTTTCATTTGGCTCATCTTTTGGGGACTGTTTTTACAAAACAAAATGGTCTGACAGTCAATGCTCAAAGCACATATTGCCTTGAAAACAAATCTCTTTTTATAGACAGATCTCAAGTGCAAGTAAATGTGACACCAAAAAATAAAAACACTCATTCTTCAGGTTTCTGACTCACTGAGCATAATTAGTACATCAGAGGGACTGTGGAAAATCACTGCAGCACACTGTACCCGTGCAAGAGGAAGAGAAAGACTTTCTAATTAATAAGACCTGGATCATGTGTAGCAAAAACGTACGAAACCTAATCAGGAAAAGCAAATATGTTTTGAGTCATTTCCAGCTAGAAAAGAGGAATGGACTGGAAAGTCCCATTTGAAAATGTGTTTCTGCTCTTCTAAGGAAACTTCACAAATTAAACCTTATCCTCAGCCGAGGTCAAGGCATGGAATGTAGATACAGACACACTGATGCAATTTAACCTCAGTGGTTTCTGTGAAACCAAATCCTCTCCTTTCCATTGATTCAATGTTTTGGGGAAGGCAAACAGGGGAGCTGATAGTTGGAAAAAACCTGAATTAAATCTAAGCAAACATCTAGAACTTTTCAGATAAAGATTTCTTTCCAAACTTCCCCTTAAATGACTATTTCTTTCCCTGTGGGGCTGGAGTGCTCACATAAGGCCAGAATAAGTTACAGCTCGGAAATAATGAAAATGTTTTGAAGGCTTATGCTAGGGTTAAAGGTCAACGCTCATATCCTTCTCATTAAATAGAGAGCAATGGTTACTTTCACCCACCTCATTTGTGAAATGTTTTGAACAGGCAGTTAAAGCAGTCATAACACAATCAAAGCTAAGTTCAAAATCGACGAAATGAAGGCTAGCAGGCCACTAGTCAAATCCTCAAGTTTTGTAGCCCAGTTTTAGGTATGTATTTACTGAGCTCCACTCTCTCACCTCTACTGATTATGAAAATACCGGGGCAGATTTACAAGCCCCTTGTGCTACTTTTGCGTCACGTTTCCCATGTTAATAGCGATGCAGAAGTGGCACAAGGGGCTTGTAAATCTGCCCCACAGTACTTACAGTTGCTGAGCATTCAGGGGCAGATTTACAAGCCCCTTGCGCCTCATTTACGCCGCCGTTGCGTCACTTCTGTGACGCAGCGGCGGCGCAAATCCTGCTCCATGGTGCGGGGGTACTTACAACGTGACGCATCTGGGAGATGCGTCACGTTGTAATGCCATGCGCCACATGTAGGCGTTCCTGTGCAGTGGGGGGCGTTCCGGCGCAGGATCGCCTGCTAAAAGTGGCTGAGTGAAATCTACAAGATTGCTACGCAACTTCTATGCTTCTACAAAAGCTACGCTTGCGACGCAACTCCAGCAATACGTCACTTTTACGCCACAGATGCGTCACGCATCTTTGCCGTTTTTGCCCCATGGTGCGCCACATTGTAAATGTGGCGCAATAACTGCTGATTTGCAGGGATGCGCCAGTTATTGTAAATATGCCCCTCAATGTATAGAATCTTCTAGAAGCATTGTTGACGATGCATAGCTTTTATATACAAGGGTTGTCTGTAAGGAGATGATATCACTGGGACCCCACCTAGATGCAACGAGGTGCTTGAGGTAAGAATGTTTAGCATCCTTTTCGAGGCACTATAATCTGCTTTAAATGGTATTTGTTATCAATCACAAACTTTGGGTAAGATTAAAACTAAGGTGCCATCACCTGCAGCCGTCAATTTAGCAACTAAGCTACATTTCTTCGGCAAAATACTTCCTCTCAGATAAGCACAACATGATTACTGTGTTGAACGAAGATCAAAAGTGTGCGTGCTCTATTCATTTACATTGTATAAGCACTGAATAAAGCCGTAACATTGGGCTATTAATTGTCTCCAGTTTTCTGGACCCTAAAATAACCCGCCTCCCCCCCTTGCTGGTGTCTAGTCAAACTATCTGCACGTGGTTAGGTACATTTTTTGAAGACAAGATCCTCAAAATCCAGGCTTATATGGGGAGTCCCAATTCACCGGCTTTTGTCAAGGTACCCGGTGACATTACAAGGCTTTCAACAGAAACCAATTTTACACTCTTTGTACCACCTTCAATAGAGGACTTGAAGGAGCAGTTGGCAACGTGCAAATTAGGATCCCCAGCAGACCCATTTCCTCCGCATATTTTGGCGGCTGCCACTGATAATTTTGCTCCAACTTACCAAGAGCTGTTCTCAGTCTCTCTTCAGTTGTGTGTTACCCCTGATTCTTGGAAGAGAGCAAATGTTGCACCCCTCCTTATAAAGGCTAATGGAGACCTAGAAACACTAGTGAATTTTCGTCCAGTCTCACTACTGTCTGCAGTTGCCAACATTTTGGAAAAACTTGTAAACCACTAGCTCAATACATTTCTTACCTCACATAGACTGCTACAACTTTCCCAGGCCAGTTTTCGCACTCGACACAGCACAGGGACAGCAGTGATAGAAATCACTGAAGAAATTAAGTTGAGGCTGGATGACTGTCTATTGAACCGGTGCTATTGAACCTGCCAGCAGCATTTGACACGGTGGACCACAGCATCTTGCTAAAAAGACAGGAACATCTGGGCATGGCAGACGTGGCCCTTGGATTACTGGGATCATTTCTGGAGGAAAGAAAGCAGGTTGTATGGATGAAACCATACTCTTACAAAGTAAAAACTGTTGAGATGTGGGGTGCCTCAGGGATTCGCCCTGAGCCCTACCCCAGTACTGGAGGGGCACTTCACTCAGGCCGGGCCCAGGTGTGGGTTCAAGATGGTGGGAGCCTGTTATGTCCCTATGGCTCTGAACCGGAGGGCAGCAAACTAGCCCTTGGAGTCACTCTGGTAGGACTGGATTCAGATGGAGAAGCAGGGCTCAAGCAGCAGGGAGGCCTCTGAGGGTTCAAGGCAGGCTCCAGGCAGCAAAGCATTCATTGCAGGTTAATCAAAGCAGTCTTGTGGAGTACACAGCAGTCCACAGAAGCAAGCAGTCCTCTGAGAGTCCTTCTGCAGATCCAGTAAGTAAACTGAAGAGTGGGTCTGAAGGCCCTATTTTTATACCTTTGCCTTCTTTGAAGTTGAGAGAAATTTCTAGAGGTTTCTCTTTGAAGTGCTTGGAATTTCCTGACTCCCCTGACCTGGCTCAGGAACAAGGCAGTAGTGGCAAGGCCTTTGCGTGTAGTCAGAGCACAGCGTATTCAGTTGCAAGTGGGGCTGTGCCTAGCTCCGCCCCCTATCCTGCTAGCATATAACCCATTAAGACACACTTAATACTGCTATTATGTGACTGGGAGGAATTCACAAAGTCTAACTGCCAGTTACACCCAGTGCAAAGGAAAATGCCCACTTTCTAAAAGTCAGAGAAAGGAGGGGTTTGGCCCTGTGGGAAAGAGGGTAGGTCGGGCCTGTTACAGTGCCAAAAAAGGGGGGAATTTTACCTATGCCTCTATTAAGAATTATGCAACAACACTTAATGCTGAACAAAGGGAAAACCACTATTAATTAGTTCACCCAGACATTTCATTTATGTCATTTACTTTTTTGGGTTATGTGTTTAGCATTTAAAGACAAGGAAAATACATTATCCACTTCACATTGAGCCATCCATGATTATTTAAAAGCAAAAAGCAAGAAAAAATATGTACAATTCATGTGTAAAAACAAATAAACATACAATACAAATGTGCATGTAAAGTATTTTCAGTTATCATTGAACAGTTACCACAAAAAACAGTACAAACAAACACTGTCAACAAGTCATAAATGGAATTACCAGGGGGTAAACCTTATTAACCACCCCCCCCGCATTCCTGTCATAGCGTTACTACAGTTCATATTATTTGGCGACAGGAATGGAAAAACAAAAAACTATTTTTTTTTTTTCACAAACAAAATGACTTAGTGCCGATTTCTAAAAGTGGCATTTTCAAAATTGTAATTTAAAATCTGAGTTTACCATTAAAGAGAATTTTTTATGGTATTTTAATTACAATTTCATAGGTAACAAACATTAAATGCTTATCTGTTCCCAATCAAACGTGAGCTTATTAAATGAATTAAGGCAACCCAATGTTATCCCATGGGACAGATAGTGAAAAATGAATATAAGAGCTTTTCACTACCAGGACATGTAAAACTTTAGAGTATATGTCCTAGCTGTTAATTACAAAGCACTTTGGCCTAAGGGCTACCTAGGGCCTACCTTGGGGGTAAAATATATTCAATAAAATGGGTGTTTATGGCTTGGTAAGGAGGACCTATTGCCAAGTAGAATTGGCAGATTAAAACTGCATTTAGGTACCAATTGCAGGCCTGTGACATGATTCAAGGGGCTACTTGAATGGATGGCACTATGAGTGCTGCAGGCCCATTAGTATAATTTAAATGTACAGGCTCTGGGTATATGATATATCACTCTACACGGGAAAAAATATGCCAATTGGGTGTAAACCCATCTTACCATGTTTAGGTGAGAGAGCACAAGCACTTCAGCACTGGTTAGCAGGGGTAAGTGCACAGAGTCCTAAGGCCAACAGAAACGAATTCAGCAAAAATAAAATAGAGGGTGAAGGCAAAAGGTTTGGGGGTGATCCTGCAGAAAGGGCCAGATTCAACATAGATGTACTGTCTATTTGGAAAGATGTGTGCTGATTCGTCACATGGAGCTAAAGTTATTTTTTTAAAAGTTACTTTCCTCTAGAATCTGTGACCTAACTGTAAACACACAGTGGGTAAATTTAAAATTAGAATTAATTAGGTTTCTTTAACATTAATTCCTATGGAGTGTAAATTTGATTGTTTTCTGTGGGAGTGGTTTGTAGTACCAATGGTGGCTATGTGTGGTGTTAGACTTACTCCAACGCTATGCTAGAGTACACTTAAGCCTGTGTTGACACCAATAGTATGGCAGTAAAAATAGAAATGCATTTTGTGAATGGCAATATTTGTTGGTTTGCTTGTTGTTTTGCATCAGTCCCTCTGTAAAACCTTTCTTTAGTTTTTGGAAACCCCACCTATTTTATTGTAAATATTATCCAATGTCCCACCAATCCCCATGGTCCCTCCCTTATATGTATTCGTAATTGAAAAACGTGCATTCAAATTAATGAATATGAAAAATGCAAGAAGGAACATAAGAATAAATGCAGAGGTGGCATCACCATACTCATTTGTGTGTCAAATGGGTATTTGTTGTAGCCGCAGTGTTGAAGGGTGATTAAATCCACATTCTTCTGCTGTAATGGTGGAATTTGTGTTTGTCTGGACAGCAATTTTCCCTAGCTGAGGGTTTGAAATAAATTCCAGAAGTTGGTTGATACTCTGGTGAAGGATTGCTTCATAGCTTGGGATAGCCTAAATTTCAGAATTTCAAGTTGCACAGTATTTTCTCTTCAAACTTGGTTTTCTATCTAATATAGAAGGTAGTTTGCCAAATATAGTGAATTTTTCATGCGGGTGACTGTATGGGTATCCGGTGTAATTCTTTTGAATCAATGTGATCACACAGGCTTATTATTTTTTTTTATTTTTTTCAATTTCTTATGATTCCAATGTTTCCAGGAAAATTAGGATTTTAATAATTTTGATTGTTTACTTTTACAAGACTTACCTTTAAGCCTACAGATTGGCTGACAATTACCAGATTTAAATTGCGTGGGCACCTGCATATAATTCGTTTTTTCATCTTTTCCCCTCAAATTGAAACATTTTCCCAAGTGAGGATATCCTTTCCCAAACACATTCAGAAACAAAATCAGTTGTCTTGGGCAGGATCCCGCACTGATTTCACAACTTATGCTGACATGAAGTAAATGTAAGTTTAGAAGTGCAATCAGTTTGGCTAAGGAACTTTGCAATTTGTCAAATCCTATAAGAATCCAATGATTATAATGCTTTCCACATCCATAGCTGATACTTGGGACTGTGTAAAAGTGCTAAAATTTGGCACATTTTCCACTGAAGCAAGTCCAAGCAAGGAAAAGGCAAATAATCTTGATTTTATCACTCGCGTTCTTAAATGTTCCCATCCATATTCCACGTTATGTGTACAAGCATTTGAATACAATATGAAATCAGTTTTTAATGAGTTAGGTGGGGGAGCGTTTGTTGCACTCATCACATTTGTACTAAAATTAACGCCATCATCTGCAGGTTTATCCGTTGATTTTGTTAGGTAAAGTTCAATACAAAGTAGAAAAAACATTAGCCATCAAAATGTTTTTTATATTCTGGAGGATTACCAAACCTAGGGGCGACCTGTCAAATAGCGCCTTGCAAATTGCATCGCATTTTTGACTCACAGTTTGTGAGGCGCTATTTGGCATGTTCAACAGTGTGTTTAACACTGTTTGAGATTCACAATGGGGTCACAAATTGCGAGGCTCATGAATATTAATGAGCCTCTTGCAATTTGCGAGCCCATTGGGTATGACAGTCCCTCCCAGGGATGGTGGCCTGCTGACGTCAGCAGACCACCATGTCTGTGACTGCTTTTATATAAAGCAGCTTTTTTAAATGCAGCCCGTTTTCCTTAAAGAAAACGGGATGCATTATTTTTTTTAAGTGAAACTTTTTCATTTAATCTTTTGAGGGCAGGCAGTGGCCCCTTCCCATTTGTGACTACATTACCACCTACTTGAAATAGGTGGTAATTTGCGTGTGTTTTACCACCGAAATTGTGGTTGCAAAATCTTGGTACATAGCTTTGCGGTCGCTATTAGGAAGGGAACACCCCTTCCTAATAGCAAGTCGCAAAACAGTAATTTGCAAGTCGCAATTTATTTGTAACTCGCAAAATACTGTTTATACATGAGCCCATGCTTTTTAGCGTCCGCAAACAGGACTAAGACCTGTTTGCGCACACTAAAAACCGTTGTACATCTGGCCCTGAGATTTACACTATAAGGCAATATTTTTATGAACTCATTTTAATATTCTTGTTATATGAAGGGTAGTGGTAAACGGCCATTAGGTTTTATCACCGAAAACATGTGTTTTAATAATAGTACTTCGGAAACAAATCACGCAGAAGGTGCATACTGCAGCTGTAGTAATATTATTTTATAACACTTAGTGAATATACTTCAAAAATAAAAGTGCAAGACATTTGCACTTAAAATACTCTACTTACACTATCTCTAAGATCAGTCTGGGAACTGAACAATTAGCTTCTAGGATTTGCACAACCTGGCCTCATATATCAATAAACACATTTTAGTAGTTGCTTACAGGTCTTGTGGGGTTCAACAATAAATTGACAACTAAAGACTTTGGGGGTCATTACGATGGCGGGCGGACTGAAGTCTGTCCGCCATCGTCCCAGTGATGGGGAGCGCCTGCCTATAGGGCGGTGGTCCCACATACCAAATTACAATGCAGCCACCACCACGGCGGCCCCAAAAGGCATTTCTTCCATTGCTGTGGGTGCTGATGGCTGCAGCACCCGCCACAATGGAAAAAAGACAGGTTTTGCATTTCCCTGCACTACGTGGCACACATGGTGCAGAGAACTATAAGGGGGCACCAAGAGCAAAATTGAAGTGTACCTGCACAATGGGGACCCACAACGTGCACCCAAATTCAATCCCTGCCAGCCTTTCCATGGCAGGGGAACCGCCATGGAAAGGCTGGCGGGGAGCCAGCATCCAAATCTGGCGAGCGGTGCCTCCTCAGCACCACCCCCATTCTGTGGATGCGGGGCAGGTCTGACAGGTATTCATAACAATTGCCTCTGTCGGACCCGTGGCGGACGGGCTTTCCGTCTGGAGGGCACACCGCCCACCATCCTGATCTGGTGGCGCAAAAAGGCCTTATGATGGCGGTGAACCCGCCACCGGCAGCCTGCCAGTGGCGGGTTCACCGCCATCGTAATCAGGCCCTTTGTTTTGTATCAATGCATATACATTGACTTGTGATATTGGATATTCTTATGGAGTGCTTTTTAATTTGATAAAAGTAAAACATGTTATTTACAGTAGTTAGAAAGAATGAAAGTATGTATATTAAACTCTTTATTGGCACAATCAGTATTTCATATTGTTGTGGAAAACGAAGCAACACCAGTAGCACTCCTAGTTCTTTTGTTGAAACTTTTCATTAGGTATTTTGAAATGTTAGATACTGCTTAATCTGCTTATGTAGGTAGAAGTAATTAGATACATATCATAATATACTGCACACCCAAACTAAATAGTCTTTTGGAGATTAAAACAAAATGTTGTTTTGCATTGATTTTTTCCAACCATCAGTTAGCGGGAGACCGGTGAGTGTATAGCAGGACCGGAAGACCAGATGCCGGAATCTGGCATCCACAGTGGAACACATAAGTGCAATAATAACTTCCTACAATAACTTAGCAATAGGCTTCACTTCCGAAGTGACTGGGGGTCAAATTAATTGAGGAACGCAAGCAAACAATTCAATAAAAATATGGCAAGTTCAGTTTAAACATTCTATAATAAAAAGAAAGTGTTCTCCTTACAATAAAGCATACTAAATGAAACATGGCAAATAAGTGAGAAAGTTCCACAAATTGTCAATGTACTGTGGTACCACTTATAAAGCAGGTAACATTCTGTTGAGTGCAACTATAGATTCAATCTGACACAAGCAGCACAACAGCAGTTGGCCACAATGCTTTGCTGATGGAAATTCTTCCATACAGGTGTGGATTTTCTGGTATATTGTTTCTCTGCGGAAATGACGTAACCCATGGGGATACAGGTATTTTGGTGTTGAGTACTCCATCACCCAGATAGACATGGCTAAATAAAGCTGATTTTCAAAAACCTCCATGGTGGAGATTGAAGACACCATCTACACCTGGCTGACATGCATCACATCAATGAAATCTAAATGAGTCAAATTTCATGTTTATTTTTAAGTGCATAGTTAATAAAACCAGTGCATAATAATCGAGCGCCATTAAACCCATAAACAACCATGAATAAAATGAGGTATGTAATATGTTAAACAATTTATCATTAATACTTGTTAACTAGGGTAAAAGTGCAGTGCTATCAATTTTCAATCAATCCCTGCTGTTATCGTTCAGAATAAGGGCTCAGTGTGCAGTACGTCAAGATACTGTGCACCTCAGGTTCTGCAGGGCCCGGTGCGACCTTGCACAAGTTCCGTTAACTGGCAGGTGACATTTACTTTTCCACTACTGTGAGGAATTTTTCCAGCCTACAGTTTAGCTGCAGGTCCCTAGGCTTGAAGCAGGCCTGCATTGCTTGCCTCCGCGAGCGGAACCCTGTTAGTTGAAAGGAGCCTTGAGCCTCTGCCTCCTTTCCGCCAGCAGCTCTTTGCAGATGCATAGTAGGTGCAGTCGGTCTTCTGTGCCGTTCGCCATGTGGTGCCCCAGGAATTTTGACTTTAAAGTTTTGGGGTAACCAAAGTTGAAATATTTTTGGGGGGCAAGAGTTTTGTAGGTGTTTGAGGTCATCCAGGCCTGAGCTCTAGCTGAGAAAATAGTCTTATCCTCCACAGGTGAAAGCTGCTTTATTGCTTTCCATAACAGTTTTTTTTAAGGTTGCATGATTGATAGGTGCATTCCAGAGTTGGGACAGTTCAGTTGTTACCAGGGGCTCCTGGAGGTAGCTTCTTGCAGGTGATGTTTTTCTTTGCAGAAATTCTTGCCATAGTACATGGTTTAAGGTGTTTGGAGCGGTATTCCTGATCTTATTCCAGCAGATTATGTAAGCTCCCTGCCTAGCCAGGGACTGTTTTAGTAAGCTGAACTCCAGCCAAATCTGCACTGGCAAGGTGTAATTTGGGAGGATAAACATAATTCTGTATGCCTTGAGTAAGGTACTGTCCATTATTTGGGCATCTCTGCCTCGCATGGGTTCACTGCCATTGGTGAATGTTGGAAGTACTTAGACTTATGCGATCCTGCAGAGGAAGGTCAGTGTAGGCCCATCAGTTTTGATTTGAGGGTTTTTAGTTTTACTGCTAGTGCCAGCCCTTTCTTTTTGATTGTGGGGGGCGTGGCCAAGATGGCGACTGAGTAGGAC
Source organism: Lissotriton vulgaris (assembly GCF_964263255.1). Taxonomy (NCBI): domain Eukaryota; kingdom Metazoa; phylum Chordata; class Amphibia; order Caudata; family Salamandridae; genus Lissotriton; species Lissotriton vulgaris. The sequence goes on along the minus strand of NC_141694.1, from coordinate 1,739,303,747 downwards.
GTGCCGCTCATCGCTCCCTCTTGCCGACTGGGCCCACTGCCCAAGCGTAGAGTTGCCGGACCATTGAACCAGCTCCCAACCCTTCAGTAGCCATGGGAGGGTCAGCAGAACCTGACAAGGTGCTTTTCCAAAGTAGGAACAGTGCCTGGTGGCCTCTGGCGCTCGCGAGGTTGACGCGGCCTAGTGCCATGCGGCCTAGCATTGAGAGAATCTCAGGAGGCCGAAGAGGAGACCTAAACCTCCCGAGGCCCCGCAGGGACGCCGCGCCGGATCATGAGTGATCCAGCAAAACCCTGCGAAATGCAGCAGCAATCTGGAGGAGCAGCTGCAGCAGAAGTTTGCACGCCCCTGGCAGAGCTAAGCCTAGGCGTGAGAAGCTGCGGTACTCAGCGTCTGGCCGAAATCGGCTACCTGACTCGGTGCTGCGGGGTGACCCTGCCTTTGGCTGCACCGCCGGAGTCTGCAGGGGGTAGGTTGGAGCCTCCCCCCAAGAGGCGGGCGGCGAGAGGGCCGGTGACCCCTGAGTGTTGGAGAATGAAGGGTGGAGCCAATCCTCACACTGGAATATAATTTACAAAGAGGATATGCCCACAGGAAAATGAATAGCAAAAGAAGATGCCTGGACGATCTAGAACACCTCAATTTCAGGGCATTCAATGGGAGATTCCTTGAGGGATATCCACCACATGCCTCCTTCTACACTTCTTCAATTTGCTCAACACTGGATTACACTTTCATCACCCAGACTCCTTTTAGCTACGCACCCCAGTTCAACTGCTCGTTGAAGTCCCTGGACTCCATTTACAGATTAACTTGAAGAGGACTAAATCTGCGAAGCCAATCATAGAGACACTGCTATCATCAGCAGTGGACTTGCTACAAGCTCAAACAGCCTCATAGATAGATGGGAACGTTTCACTGCTATACTAGCAGGTCTATACGCCACGTCACTCAAAAGAAATCTTCACCAGGAGCCTAGCATGGAAAGAATGATATTGAATGCCCAACGGAAACAATTAAAGAAAAACAAAAGAGCCATGAGCAGCACTTAAAGATCCCTGAAACACAATCTAGGGAAAACAAATTCTCCATACACTTCTCCGACAACAAAGAACCTCACTCAAAAAACTGAAGTGGGAAGCTACTACCAGAAATCAACCATAATGACAGAGTAACCTTCTGGGGGATGGTCAACAAGATAATGCGCACACACCACAGGGGAATTGCATCTCACATTTTGGAGGAGACCTGGGCAGACTTTCCAAGGGACCATTTCAACCAACAAACCACATGAATTGCAATAAGCCTGGCGGCCAGGCCAGGGAAGCATCAGAAAACCCTACCATAGAAGAACAACAAAAGGGGGACAAGTTCACATCCCCGCCCGAATCAGCTGATCAATCTGAGCACGAATCCAGGGCCTGAGGCATGGACTTGATAAGGCAACACATTTCAAAAGGAAGAAGAAAAGGGCCCCAGGCCCTAACGGTATTCCACCAGCACTCTTAAAACAGAGGGTCGAAGACTGGGCAGGAATTTTAGATCTTCTTTTTCTTGAAGTCAGATCCCGCTGTATAATCCCAGCTTCATCAAAAGGCTCAACAATTTCCCCAATCCGTAAAAGTGGGGACAATTTCCTGCCAAAAATATTTCGCCGGGTTGCCCTGATCGATGATGAGGCAAAATGTTTTGCAGGAAGAGTGCTAGAGGACCTTACATCTTGGGCAGCAGAGAACGCAATAATTCCGCTCAACCAGACAGGTTTCTCTAAAACTTCACCCACAACAACAAATATTTTGGCCATTTCACTACTCCTAGACACAGCAGAGGCCTCCAAACTGATGTTACACCTCTGCTTCGTTGATTTCAGAGCAGCCTTTGGCCATGTAGGCAGGGCAAGGCTGTGGGGGATGTTGGCCCGCTGGGATATTCCCCAAGCGCTACAAGCATGCTGATACTTCTCCACACAGACACGTGGGTACAGGTGAAATTTGGAGCAGGTACCCGCCAAACCAGGCAAGTACCAACAACCAAAGGCCTGAAGCAGGGATGTGTGTTCACTCCTATCGTATTCAACCTCTTTTTGCCTGATCTGATGCAGGAACTCAACACCAGCAATTCCCATGCTCCTAGGATGGGAGGAAAGACCGTAGCCAGTTTTCTGTACATCGATTATATGGTCCTGGTCAGCCACACCCAGGTGGGTCTGCAACATCTCCTTAACATAATGCCGGATTACACCACAAAGAATAGTCTGAAGGCCAATTTTGAGAAAACGCGAACAATGTCATTTAACAACAAAAGCAAAAGGCCATTGGCCTCGTACCTGGGTAACACATGAAGTCAGTCAGCAGACGATTATAAGTACCTAGGCATTATTATTGACAAAGAAGGTCTTTTTGCTCACAAGAAAGAAGCAATCAAAAAAAATCTGGAAAGGCATTCCACGAATGAGACAATGTTCTTGCCCTCTGATCCATGTGGAACCCCTAGGATGTGTACATTATTACGCCTGGAGTGGTTCTCCAAGTCCTCAGCGTGTGCCTGGAGGTCAAGATGTTGATATGAGAGGCAGATCACCTCTTGTTGGAGCTATTTGAGCTCCTCATGCGTGCTTGTTCTCTGTGACTCCAGTGTGTCGACCCTGTCCCCTAAGGCGTCCACGCCTCTTCTAATTTCCCTGGGCTCTAATTACAATAGTAATAATAATCAATTCAATTCAAAAGTGCTTTATTCGAGTGATTACTCATAAAAGCAAGACATACAAACATTTTAAAAAGCAATTAAATATACAATTACACAGAAATTACAAAGCACTTACAAATCCATAGAACCATTGTATTTAAAACAACTACAATGTTAATAAGCGAATAAAAAGGTGTAAAAGTTCATTATTAAAATCTTGATTTTAAATGACCAAAGTTAAAAACAAAAATATGCATTTCACCAAGACACTGATATAATACATTAGCAGGGAATAGTCCATTCACTAGCAATCTCTGCTTATCATCGGTGGAGAATAGTTACATTACTAGCAGTCTCCTCCTGATAATCCAAGCCCACCCAAGATATTTTGCAGTGGCAATTATGATCCATGTAAGGGAGGTTGTACATAGAATGCGCAACGCAACTCTACTACATGTGGTACCAAGGTTTCTGCACATAGGTGCCAGCCAAACTTGTCTAGGGACACTATAGATTTTACAAGCGAACAAAAAATGTCCGAGAGATTCTCTTCCTAAGCCACAAGCAGGGCAGATAGTGGACCCTCCAGAGCCCCATTTTGCTGTTAGTGATCTTAGGGGGAGCGAACCAGCTCTCATTTGAAACAAAAGTTTCCTGTCTAAGGGTTTAGATATAAAATCCCAGTACATTTCAAATACAGGAAACAATTTGGCCTCCAGAAAACTAACAGCCATGGACCCATTATTAGAATGACGCAAACTGGCGTTAGCAACATATTCCCAATACATATTCTTTAAGATTGACTTAAACGGGAATAACGCTCCTGATGGGTCAAACCACAACTCACTTAGCCCGAGCTCAAACAACATCAGTTTTAGCATTTTAAACCAAGTAATCTTATGGAAACAGTCTGCTTTGATGAAGTCAGTAAATCTTTCCGCGTAGTGGGCGAGCTCAGGAGTAGTCCAGGGACTACGCCTGTATAGAATTGGCCGTAGTCTGGCTAAGTCCACAATTTGCTTCCTGCCAAGATCGTATCTCAAGGGCAATAATGGAGTGCTATTCGGGGTACTAGTGATTAACCTCAAGAATTTATTTTCAGATTTTTGGAGCGCACTCAAATTTTCATAACCCCACATCTCTGCCCCGTAGAGCGCAGACCCGATTGCCTTGGCTTCATAAATCATCAAAGCTGGTTTAACTGGTTTAGTCAAAGACTTCCTATGTTCGAGATTGATAACACCAGCTAATTGTTTATGACGTAGATTTGCTATATCAATGTGATGGCACCACCTATTGTTATCCGCTATGTGGATCCCCAGGTAGGTGAATGACTTTACCACATCAAGAGGACGTCCACTCATAACGATTTTGGACTTAAAGCTATGATGTGGATTAAATATCATAAGCTTCGTCTTAGAGGCATTCACCTCCAGACCGTGATCCACACAGAAGGTATCAAAGATGGTCAATGCATGTTGTAAACCACTTGGGGTTTTGGATAAAATTAACGTGTCATCCGCAAACATTAAAATAGGAACTTTTGCACCTGCAAGAGAGGGAGCATCCACTGACTGAGATAGCATACGTGGGACAATACCGTTGATAAATAGGGTAAACAGGGTTGGGGCCATTGAGCACCCTTGCCGAACCCCGCGCTAAACGGGAAATTCGGCAGTGTCCTTTCCATAACCCCCCCCACTGTATTTTTGCGTAGGTTAATTCATGAAGTCTCATGATCATAGTCAGCAGAACCTCGGGAACCCCCAATTCCGACAGAACCTGCCATAGTTTTACCCGAGGCACCAGGTCGAAGGCAGCCCGCAAATCGACAAAAGCCGCGTAGAGGCTGCCTCCTCCTAATACCACGGTCCTCCACTGGATCAGTTGAAAGCGAAAAACTTGATCCACTGTGCTGGTTGCCCTTCGGAAGCCAGCCTGGAAAGGTGATAGAATATTGTTGTCATCTGCCCATTCGAGCAATCTATTAACAATCACTCGGCCGACTATTTTTTGTATAGTGTCGATCAAGCTTATTGGGCGATAATTACTTGGCTGAGCTCGGTCTCCCTTTTTATACACAGGAATAATCACAGCCCCCCGCCATGATGCCGGAATATCAGCACCCTTAGCGATGTGGTTAGTAAGCAAATGAATATATCTGCACCATCTCTCTTTATCATTTAAGAAAACGTCCGCGGGGACGCCGTCTAAGCCTGATGCACGTCCACTATGCACAGATTTGAGGGCAGACAAGATTTCATTAAGTGTAAATGTATTATCCTCTGCTAAGGACTGGCTAGGGGAATTCCCAGCTTCCACCTGGGCACTTGCTGCATACTGGGAGCTAAAAAATTTAACCCATTCATCTTGTGGGACATTATTATTGGGTGGCTCCTCAGGTCTTTCGCTACCCCATTTAACTATATTCCAAAACAACCGGGAATTTTTCATATCACTAGCACATTTCAATTTGTTCCAATGTGCCTCATCCCAGGTTCTTTTGGCTTTCGCAATACAGGCTTTGTAATTCTTTCTAGCAAAGGCGGATATCCACTACCCCCTTAATCCTGATTGCCTTTCCCAAAGATTTTCGAGCCAACCTACAATCATTGTTATACCATTTGGCAGGTTTGCATACACGGGATCCATGATTTTTTACCGGTTTCAAAAAGTGACATTTAATTTTACAAAAAAGGTTATCATGGATTTTGGTCACGTCACCCAGACCAGGGGGCACACCTGCGATTGACTCCAAGGCCAAGATAGCTTTATCTGCTTCCTCTTTGATTTTTACAATAGCCTGCTGATCAGTCATGACGCTAGCCCACCGTAGCCTACGCATATCATTTTCAGGGATAATCAGCGGTGGAACAGGAACATCAGAGCAGTTAAAATCATCAACATTCAACCACCATTTGTGCGCCACACATAGAGGATTATGATCACTTTCAGGTCTTGATATAACTTCCATGTCACAAACAGTCGACCATAGAATCAAACTACATATCACATAATCAATTCGACTTTTGTGTCTCCCATTATCAAATGTCGTGGAGGCTGTTTTGTCCTACCATTTAATGCCCTTAGTCCTAGTTCCAGACACATAGCATTTAGACCTAGGATATCTTCTGTCCAGCGTAATACTGGATTGGTCTCTAGGGTAGGGATGCCCCAATGTAAATCCTCATCAATATCTAGAAGGCCTTCATCAGCGACCAGGGGCTCAAAAGTTCGATTCAGGTCACCAGCTATTACAATCCTATGACCAAGCGAGTATGTGCCAAGAAGGTTATAAAGAGAAAGAAGGACCTCAGATCTGCCTGTCTTACTGCCTCTAGCATATATGTTATAAATGTCTAGTACTTCAGAGGTATCACTGGTAATCCTAATTAACTGGATATCTTTTTGACCAATCACCAGGCTCTTTACTGTCAATTTAAGGGACTGTCGGACCCAAATGGTAAGACCTCCCATAGGTCGTCCCTTTGGTCCCTTAGTAGCTGGTACATAGAAATTTAAATATCCCAAGGCATAGACAGGTTCACTTGCCCAAGTCTCCTGAAACATACAGACGTCATATGTGCTGACAAAGCCTAACCAGTTGCCACATACTAACTTGGAGCTTAACCCAGCCACGTTCCAGGATGATAAGCTACCCATCCCAGGTGGAGATTCACATGTTAACTTTGAAGTAGTGACAAGATTACTTGGTACAGCATCACCTTGAGTGATGATGTTATACTGGCATGCATGACCCGGGATAACAGAGTTTCCCACTCCCTGTGGAGCTGAGACTAAATCACAACCTTTCCTTGCTGTACCATCAACCACTTGGCGGTCGCTCTCAATAGCCCTTCTAGTACACGGTTTAGATGAGGGTTGAACTACAAACTTTGAGCATGCCAGAAGTCAATCACATTCGTTCAAATTGGAAAGGGCAGAGAACCTGTTGTCAAGACTTAATTCCCAGCCATTAAATGCAGGTGCATTACTCCCCCGATTACGCACCACATTCCACTTTGTCCTTAGAGTACTGGGATTAGTGCCTTTTCCTCTACGTGGGTAGAAAAAATCCAAAGTCAATGGAACAATAGCGGTCGATCTTCTCTGTGGAGGGAATAAATTAGGTAGAATATTTGTCAGTACCTCTGGGTTAGAGAAGCTAAGAACAACACAATCCCCCTTAAATCTCTTAGCCATGTTTCCAATCCACTCAACCCTTCTCGCCGTCATTAACTCTTCTGATAGTTGTTGTTTCCCCCAAGGAGTTATCTCCATGTTATTGGTTAGCCAGGATAGAGATTTGTACAATAAGGATGAAGTAGATTCTTCTTGACCAGAGGCTAGTGGGGGAACATTCGCTAAGACAAGAACAAGGGGAGAGGCCTCGACAATAAGCTCGGATGAGCCTATTCCAAAGTTCGCGGCATTAGGTATAGGTGGTGGGGCTGCCAGACCTTGCACATTTCCAGCTAAATTTGTTGGCGGGGCCATTGTCTGGTTTATTCGGGGGATGGCATCAGTGCCTCCCTCGGAGTTAGATATACTCTTTAGGGACTCAACTCTAGTCACAACTTCATCAGGTAGTTTTTCCACTTCCACTAGAGTTTTATTCAACAAACCCCCTAATCTGTTAACCTCCGCAGTTAACTTTTCAATTCGACCAACCAACGGCTTTACAATGCCCCTAATTTTTGCATCCAGCATACCACACAACTTGTTAAATTGAGTATTAGTTAGAGTCACGCAAGCTTCGTCGCTCGACCCATCATCCTCCTCCTCAGGTATTCTTCTAGGGGGAGTAGCAACTTTGTTCCTACTTGAACGAAGCCCCCCACGTTTAGGCAGAGTCTTTTTTCCACCCCTGGTGGCACGTGGGGCAGGCACTGTCACTGGATCAGGGGGCGTGGGCTCGTTCACAGCCTATCCCTTGCTGTCGCTGCTACCTTCTATATCAGCTACAGTACCACTAGGCTGTATGATAACTACATCTATGGGAGAATCAGGAGTTAGCCCAAATCTATCACTGTTTTCCTGGACAAAGGGATCCTCCAGCTGTGAGTCCCGAGAAGGGGATTCTGTAGGTATATCTAAACCCAGCGAAGATCTTCTTTCGCTGTTTATTTTTGCCACTACTTGGACGAGATAGTTCTCCATAGTGTTTTTAGCAGGTGAATGTCTTTCAGGTGGCATAGTTCAACGTACTTATTGGATTATTTTAAGTGTACTATACCAATGAAGTAAATAATACCTATATATCACAGTTATCCAAAGTGGGCCTTGAGACTTAAGTCACACAACAGGTTTTCGGCAGAGTATCTTGCCCAGACCAGACGCTGCCAGTCGCAGACTGTCCCGCCCTTGTCCCGGGCTTCTCCCGGTCGCCTCCCGCGCGCGACTCGCGGGGCGCGAGGGGGCGTCTCCTTTTCAGCGCCTCCTGGCGCTCCCTATGCGTCACGGGCGCGTCGCCCCTAGTGCTGCTGGGGACTGGAGTCCTGTGATCTCATGCGGCGCTCCCTCTCCCGCTCCGCTCCTGACACACACACAGCCGTTAACCTCACGGCAGCCCGATGGCGCTTTCGTTCAGCACAAGTAAGGCAAGTAAGGCAAGGCAAGGCTCAGTGCTCAGTGTTCACTGCGCTGTGGATTATGAGGCTCCCCCGGAGCTCTCGGCGGCGTCTCCTTTTCAGCGCCTCCTGTCGCTCCCTACGCGTCACGGGCTCGTCGCCCCTAGTGCTGCTGGCAAGGCTCAGTGCTCAGTGTTCACTGCGCTGTGGATTATGGGGAATCAAGCAACTACCTCCAGCTGAACTAAAAAAAAAAAAAATATTAAAAAAACGTCTTTTTTCCCCTCCCTTAGAGTCAAACACTAGGACTGATGGTAGCAGTAGTCCCGTGCAGAAAATACAGTCAAATACTTTCAAAGCCTGACTGTCCAGGAGCTGTAGGCTGTGAGCTGTAGCGAAATGTAATAACAGAGACAACTAAGAGCTCTAAATGTAACTCACGGCAGCTGGTTATCAAGAGCGGCAGGCTGCGAAGATTGAAAACTTGCCACAATCCTCTGATACAAAGTAGCAGATTAACAGCAGGCAACCGCCGCCTCACTCCCCACTCCATCCGTTCGTCACCAGCCAAGACACAGGAGAAAGGCGCGCTGCTCCTCTTAGTACATCGCTAGATCCGAGGTCCGTGGTCCGTGGAAACACTACACCGGCACACCAGTTTAAACATGCTGCTTATCCATCTAGCAGCCGTCCGCCATCAGCCTCGTGGTAGGAGGGAGGAGCCAGGAACCAGGAAACAGAGTTTGTGAAACAGGATTCAATTACCGGATCAGTTTCGATAATAATAATAATAATCCACATTTGTAAAGTGCACAATCACCCGTAAGGGTCTCTAGGCGCTGGTGGCCGTCGGGAATATTAAGCAAGCTATTGCCCAGAGTCACATGGTGCTGGGCTAATCTGCTGCCGGTGCCAGGGATCGAACCGTGATTCCCAGATTCCGGAGTCAGTCACCCTAGCTGCAGCGCCACACCTCTTCCCTCTTGGAATAGTTCCGTCTTCATTGTTTTGAAGTCCTCCCTCAGAGAAGGGGAAGAGCATTTCTATGTAGGCGCATGTGAGCTGAGCCTCTGTATCTCTAGGGTCCGTAGAGTGATGTCATGTGCTGGACGTCTTAAGGAGGAGATCCTTAACTGAACAATTATTTTTTTTCCTTTAGTGGTTGCCATGTTGGGAAGCCTCCACCGTTCACCTCTCGGGAGTCTCTCAGCATGCTGGCGGTAAAGGCACCTCCCGCTGGTGCACAGGCAGTGATGAAGTAGCCAACTGAGTGTGCGCTTGTCTAAGCATGGGCGAATTTTGCGAATCTCGCGTTCGCGAATTTTGCGGATTTGCGAACTCGCAATCCGCAAAATCCGCGAATTCTCGCGAATTTGCGGATTTTTTTTGTGTTCGCGCGGGTTTCTGCCAGTTCGCGAGGGTTTTGTACAATTTCGCAAAACGCGAACTTACCTGTCGGGTCGCAAGTTTCGCGAACTTGTTGTTTCTACGTGTCCAGCCTGTTTGGGACACTCTTCTTCATCACTGCCACTCTCTGTCACCACTGCCACTCTCTGACTACTCATGCCACCCTCTGGCCCACCCATGCCACCCTCTGTTTCATCACAGCACCCTCTGGTTGTCCAGTCAGTGTACATTATTGTGGCAAAGCAAGCACACCTTCCCTGCCTCAAGTGACCTGAATTAATTTGGGGCTGATTAATGTGTCACAGAATATTTTTTTAGCTGGCACCTGCTTCCTTAGTGCTTCCTGATTAGTGATCTTTTGCACTTGCTAAGTGCTTTCATTGTTGCAAAATTAGTTACAATACCTGCCCTGCCCCAACTGACAATAATGAATTAGGGGCTGATTAATGGATTTGAACTTCCAGCCTGGCTCCTGCTTGTCTCCCTTAGCTGTAATTCAGGACCTTTGTGGCATATGTGTAACTATTCTGAGGTTCAGAGCAGGGTCACATAATAGTTGCAACTGGCAACTGAACTCTGGAGGGGCCCCTCAGGAAGCACTACAGGAAATGGCTACTAATGATGAGCCTGAACTTTTGAACCTGGTAAGTAGTTTCAATTTTGCTAAGATCGTATTTCTGCAATTTTGCGCTTATTCGCGGGGCGCGAAGTTGTACTGGGAAGCCGCGAACTCACGCGAACAGTGCGAGAAAGCCATAAAATCCGCTGCTCGCGGATTTGCGGATTTTGCGGGAGATTCGCGAATCTCGCGGATTGCGAATTTACCGAAAATCCGCAAAATCCGCGAGCGAAACGGATTTTCCGCCCATGCTTACGCTTGTCTCCTCCTCAGCACCGACTGCAGAAGGCTGGGTGACGAGGCACCTCTGGTCTCGATGGAGGCCTTAGACTCTGGCTTGCTGGGGGGATTGCACGCAGTTGGACAGAGGTATGTCGGTCCTCTGAAGAAGTCTCTGTACAGCGGGGGGAATCCCACTCATGAAGGGCATCTTGAAAGAGGGAAGCAGGCCGGCACCGTAGATAGGGTCCTGTGATGTTGGAGCGAAGCCCTTGCTTGGCAGTATAGGTGGTCCCTCCCCTGGTCTCTCACACCTCGAAAGTCTCCGTTGTGTAATGGGGTGCCCTAAGGGTTCGATTGTGCTAATGCTGAATCTCCCTTTACTTCCCTCCTGTCCCTGGGTAAGCCAGTCTGCAGGGTCTTTTGGGTATCGAGAGTGTGGCTCTGGTTGGAGCGATACTGCCAGGCACAAGCTTGCACTGCTCACATGAAGTCACTAGGAGCAGGGGGTTCAGCCACTTGTCTTGCCAGTGCGGCGTGTATTTTGCTTTTCTCCGCCCCGTTTGGCCGCTAGCGAATGGCGGCCCCTCTAGCCCACCACAATGCTGTACTCTTGATGGTGGTTTTTCACAGGGGAGATATTGACAGGCCTCCGGCTCTCCCAGGGAGGATCGCTGTCAGGTGTTTGCTGCTGCCTGAAGAAGTGTCAGTGCGGGTCCCTTAATTCCGCTGGCTGGCCACTCTCTGCTTCAGCGGCCTGCGGCACTGCGGGTACGTCTCCTGTGGGGGGCAACTTGCTCCAGACGCAATCGAGCCGCAACTTATTTGCACCTCAGACTGTGCTCTCTTTTTTTGGCAATTGAGCTCCCTCAGTTTCTTGTTGATGCCAGTGAAAACGTTTTGAGCAAGGACAGCTGAATGTTCATCTTGTTTGATAGGTATTGAAGAGCCTCCACAGGCAGCTGCATGGTGTTCAGGAGAGAAGGCAACGTGGTGTCAGGCTGTGACGCGGCTCCCCTGCCAGGATTTGCCCAACTCATGGCATCTGGGTCCAGGTCGGGTCGTGCTCTGTGGCCTTGAGGCTCTTGGTGGGTGTGGGCCCTTGGGGTGGGTCCTGTCCTGCTGGTAGGAGACCAGCATACCCTCCTATTCTTGCACGCCCATGTATGAGAGGTCCCCCAGACCCTCCTCTTGGTGTTCCAAGTGTTCAGAGACTGGAAGGCGTAGGTTGACGCTGGTGGGAGATTGGGCCCAGAATTATGTGGAAGCATTGGATCTAGTATTCCTGAGGCCCAGAGTCCAGGTTGGCCAGACTGCCATAGTGGATTAAGATGGGGGTCTCTTCTGATTGACGTATTTGAACCCTCCCCTCGATGTTTAGAGCCTCTTTGGGATTGTGTGTGCCTATTGGCTCTCTTAATCTTAGTTCAGAGAAGTCACCAGCATTTACCATAATGCTATGGGGCGAACTGTGCTGTGAGATGTTGCAGTGTGCTCCCATCCCCCTACTGTTTGAAAAGGCTTCCTTGAGCCATTGAGCTGACGAGCATTTGGAGATGCACTTGCGCGCCAGTGAGAGGTACTGAGACATGAGAGGATTGTGGCAGCTTTCTCAGCGCCCACAAATGAAGTTCGTTCTTGACTCTACAGCCACAGGGACCCGGAGACTTCGAGGACAACCAGGAGCCGGATACGAGCTGTCCCACGAAGGATGTGGAGTGCTGAGGGGTCGGTGTCCGGCTAGGAGCACCAACAAGCTTTGGCAGCGCCAACCCACAAAGAAGGTCAAGAAAGGTTACGGTTCGGACCAGCAAGGTCCAGGAGACTCACCAAACACAGGGGAGTCAGGGCAGGCCTGGAGCAACCAGGGGAGCCCAAGAAAAGCAGTGTTGACCCTCAATACGACCCAAAGGCCGGAGACACAGGAGTCGCAAGGGGACCGCGAGCAGTTTCACAAAGCAGCAGCCCACGGATCACTCGGTGGGAAGAGGCCGGGTTTCCTGGAAATGGTGCCAGAGGTTCGGGCTACTTGGAGCCCAGTGCACTTGTTTTGGAAACACCAACAAGCATATGCACTTGCAAAAGTATGCAGTGCACAGGAGTACGGGTATTGCAGCCTCCACGAGGGATTCTGACCACTAACTTGCTAATAGGCCAGCTCGGATGTCGAGGGACTTGGAAACCCACCTCCTGTGTTGCTGAAGCCTTAAGAGTCCGGAGGCTGTCAGGAGCAGCAGACCAGTCAATCGTGATTTGGTACCTGCGGTTGCAGAGGAGTGACTCCTTCACTTCAAGGGAGATATCTTCAGTTGTCCTTGATGATCCACAGGTCCTGTTTGATGCACGGAACAGACGATGCTTTGGACGGAGTGGGAGACGAAGTCAGGCCCAAACGAAGTCCAGCGAAGTCCAGAGTGTCCAGACGTTCGAAGTTAAGTGGTTTCTGGTTCAGAATCTTGTCTATGTCGAATCTAGGGTCCTACAGCCAGGTAAGCCCTTTTGTACCCACGGGAGAGGAATGGACAGAACATGGGGACCCTCCCAGGGGAGGATCTGGACAGTGGGGAGGTAACGATTACTCTCATGTCCTTTGACCAGCGGCTCCCAGGACTGGTTAGAACTGGTCTATGCACAGGGACACCAAATGTGCCCCTTATGCAGACTTTCGGTCGCTGGTAAGCGCACCCGCACAGGCCTAATACACTAAATCCTTTCTGGGAGGTGGTCACATCTCCCAGTAACTGCATGCCTATTGTTCCTCCTTGCCATGCTCGAGCTTGGCTCAGCAGCGGGAGGGCACAAATATGTTTCTGGTCGGCAGCAACCCTTTTGGGCTGCCCAGGACTGGTACGGGAACACCAGGGATCTCACATAGCTCATTTCTAAGGTGTGGAATCATACCCCCACACCGTGACACCAAACACAATAGCTTTACTTTCATCGTTTTAGAGTTGGTCATCAAGCGGTCACGTAATACCACTCTATATGTCGTAAATGACTGCAGCACTAACAACCCGGGAGAATGGAGTCCATAGGCTGCAGGGGTGTCCTGCTCATGCAGTGGCACCCTCTCACTTAGAACCAAGCACCCTGACTTCAGGATTGTCAAGGCCTGCTATAACTTTTAAGTGTAGTGACCATTAGATTTAGTAAACCTATGTCATAGGTAAGTGGTGCATGCACCAACACACACACTGCAATGGCAGGCCTGTAGATCCATTTAGCATGGCCTCTCATGGGTGGCCGAATGCATGCTTCAGCCCATGGGAGGCCTCTGGGGTACCTATGCCCTGGGTACATGGGTAACATATCCTAGTGACTGACAAGGGTACCCCAGTATCCAATCTGTAGTGTACCTAAGTTCATAACATAACATTTTAGGTAGAAAGCAAATAGATTGCGATTCTGATTAGCAGGATCCCCGTCGGACTAGACAAAAACAGTATAACATAAATCAAAAAGTGGGGGTAACTATACGAAGCAGATACTAGAAACGTAAAGCTGTATTGCCTAAATTTTTTTATTGTGTCTTAGTAGCCTGTTAAGTGTTCTTTTTAGAGTGTGAGTTGCGTATGATAGTTTTATTCTCTTTCTCGCTTCATATTGGCTACAAGGCTGTTGTTAGTTATAAGGTGTTGATGCATAGTTGGCAATTAAATTCTTTATAAAGAGCACCCAACTTTCAATTGCAGTTAAAGAGTCCTCGTCAAAGCTTTCCTTAACCAATTTGAATGCCAATTTGCTGGAAGATACTTTGGACTCTTCTTTTCAATACAGTCTCCTATAATTAACTGTTTCCGTTTCTCCAGGTAAAGTGGTACATTTTTTATGTCTTGTATATTGGAACTGGAAGATCAATATTTGTTGGCCATGATCACTGCCATTTGTTTTGTTAATCTGGAAGGATGATAGATTCTGAAATAGAATCAGAGATACTATTGTGTAATCGATTATTGATTTATGACCATGTGAATGATATGACCATGCTGGTGGTGTATCTTGTGGAAACCTCCCATTAGAGTCTCTCAATCCTATCGATTCTAGGTCTTTTAACAAATGTATTCCAACCAGACCTTCCTACTGCTATTTTTGCTGGGAGTAGTGATTGTTTGGTTATAGGCCATAGATGGTCCTGTTATAGCATTGCATCATCTCTCGTGTAAGGCCATAACAAATTCAGATTAAAGTTGCCTGAAATAATATATTCAATGTATGGATCCACAACCATAACAAGTGCCTGCTTACCCGCCGGGCTTGAAGTGAGCCCTGCAGGTGGTAGCATGAAGCCGTGAGTGGACACAATTGTAAAAAGGGTGTGAGGTGTTGCAGCCAGCGCCGTGTTTGAGGCATTTGTAGGCTGCCAGCAGGTGCTGGGAGAGAAGGCCCCTCCTGCTGAGGATGAGTCTAAAGGAAGGGCATGCCCCCTGCAACTACCTCCACAATGCCTGCATTGATGACAAGCCCAAAGTCAGCCAACTGCTGCATGCGCAGATGGAGGAGACTGCACTTGATGCAGTAAACCGGGAGAAAAATGAGACAGTGCTCATGCTGCAGTAGGTCAGATGGAGGACCCCATATACTGATCCCAGTGCAGACCAGCGGCTGTTTGGAAAATACAGCACTGCTGCTACCTCCACTGGTAGCCGGGCAGAGGGTGAACGATGAGACTCTGAGACAGTCTAGACATGGCTGCCCAACACCATACCACTTTCGGCACTTGAGACAGCAAGGAGACTAAGGTGCAAGAAGCTAAAGTCTAGTTGCAAACCCAGCACACCCAACTGGCCAAGGGAACATTGCATGCCCTCATGTGGAAGGTTGCTGTCACTACACTCTGCCGTAAAAGCACTGAAAGGCTATTTGGTGGCTGCCAGATATCGTTGCAACAAAGAATGGATTGTGTGCTCTATGAGACACCAACCAGTCTTTGCCCACAAAATGGGGAATAGTGAGACACCTTTATAGAACAGCTTTCACTTGAGACTTCCCTGCAGCAAGTGAAGAATCGCCTTCTGAGTTCCCCCCAAGTAGCCATTTGCCGTCACAGCATGGGAAGAGTTGTTTGTCCCAATAGCACATTGCCAGGGTCCCTTGCCACAGTGAGAGAAGGAGAGAGAAGCACAGAGGGCATGCACACATGCCCAGTGTGGTAAACAGACCAAGTCCCAACAGCAAGGTGATGAGCAGCAAAGAAGGGAGAAATCCCTCATACCCTGACTGTGCAACGAGGAGTAGAAGACCCTCAAGAGCAGACCCTGAGTACGAGGTGTCACCTACCCATCATCATGACAGAGACTGATATTGTAGACCACTGTAGTAATGCTGCTAGGGTGCAAAAGGAAAATGTATGGTTGCACAAAAAGGGGCCATATCAGCAGGCCACCGCAGCACCAAACAACCACCACCGGAAGCATGGAGAGCAAACATGCAGGGCGCTAGCAGGCAACTGCCAAGAGGGCATACAGACAATGCAATACTGCATGAAAAAGAGCACCCGTGGGCCGACCAGCACCATATGGCCACTGTTGGCCTATCAAGGAGATGTCACATGGAGTAATCAACCCTGCCAAGCACCACCGAACCTAGGCAGGACCCAGCACCCCAATGGCACAGCATCGAGGTGCAAGCACTGCACCCTCGAGCGAAGAGGAGGCAGAAGGGAGGTTGCCTGCCGTCTAGGAAGTGAAGCACTAAGAAGGTGCCCAATAGAGGGACAGGACCTGCAAGAGGCTCACAAGAAAAAGAAGATGCAGGCCTACAGAGAGCCAGCTGAGGGTATCCCTAAAGAGACAATGCAGGGGTCCAGCTGAGGGCATCCTGATTGGAAGATGGTGCATGCCACTGCACCAGGAGGAAGAACTGGAAAAGAAGAGTGATAATCCCATCACTATGAAGAACCGGACAAACACAGGTGTGCTGGAAAGACCAACAAGAGGAGAAGTACAAGGACTCGTACCACTACAAGGAAAGAGTGCACCCACAGACACAAGAAAGCCACCAATATGAAGCGACATCCCTGGAGACAGCTCAATGGGAGAACCAAAAATAACCTGCAGCAAGCTCGAACTGCGTCTCTCCCCAACACTTTCCTGTGCGACCGTCAACTCCAGAGCCTCAGTAGTCTAAATCGGATTATCCTTGCTTGCGACCGCAGATGCCACAGGAGAAGAACAGCACAAGCAAAATCATGCAGCTGTGAAGTCCCTTGAATCATCCCTACTCCTAGTGAATCAACACTATCTGTAGTCCAGGTCCAATGGCAACCACAACATCATTGCCATGCCATTGGCTTGAAACTAGGTTTGCGGAGTTAGCCCCTGGTAAGTCAGGTAATTCGGTGGGCAAACACATCTCGGCCCCCTGGTTCACTCCTCTTCTTGGCAGGATGCGTCAGGACTGCAAGAGGGCGGAAAGAGTCTGGAGGCGTCTGTATGATCCAGAAGACAAAACTAAATATAGACAGCTAATTCGTCTCTACCATAAGCAAATTTTGGATGCAAAAAAAGCTTATTTAGAACATAGAATCGACGCAGCAGATAATAGGAGCAAAGAAATTTTTAGAATTGTACAAGAGTTTATTTCTCCTGCCTCGAGCTCTCCTAATCACTCTCACACGGACGTTTGGATCAGCCAACTTAGTGAATTTTTTATTAATAAAATCAAGCTTATCCAAGACTCCTTCCCTAGAGCGGGCCTTAGCTCAGGTGCATGTCATCTAATTTCTATGCCTTCACTTTTAAAGGAGACAGGTCCTCTGCTCTTGGACTTCCCGTCCATCTCGCATGCCTCCTCTCTTGACCTCCTAACTCGACTTAAATCAGGCTCGCCGCTTGATCCCTGTCCCGCTACCTGCCTGGGAAGAGTGGCGCCGGCAATTAACATCTTGCTCAACCCTCTGCTCAATGCCTCCCTGACATCTGGAGAGGTGCCCTTGGCATGGAAGCACGCCCTGATTCTGCCACTGTTAAAAAAAACAACATCAGACAATCCCTTGTTCACACGAACTATAGACCTATTTCCCTCCTTCCCTCTCTGGCTAAGGTGATTGAGAAACACGTGCACCTCTCGATTTCCAGCTTCATTGAGAATAACAACTTGTTGCACGACTCTCAATCGGGTTTCCGAGCTAATCATAGCACGCAGACTGCCCTTGTAGAGATTACCGATGCCATTCGAGAGACTTTGGATGGAGGAGGGAAAGCCATCTTGGTCATGCTGGACTTGTCGGCGGCGTTTGACACCGTCCCCCACGTCGGTCTCCTTTCAAGACTCTGGGAGATTGGTTTTCGGGGGACGGTGTGGAAATGGTTTAAGTCATTTCTCACCAACCGCCGACAAGTGGTCTGGGCACCCCCTTTTTCCGCTGAAATGCCTCCGCTGGAGGTGGGGGTTCCTCAAGGGTCCATCTTGAGCCCATCCTTTTTAATATCTATATGGCCCCTCTAGCGGAGGTAGCAGAATCTTTTGGTGCCCAGATCATATCCTATGCTGATGACACCCAGCTACTTTTTACGTGTAACAAGGGTGAAGATTTCGACAGTGGTCAGATCAGAGAATGTCTGGAACCCGTGTCTGAATGGTTTCAGAGGCATAGTTTGAAACGCAACTCAGATAAGTCGGAGCTGCTCTTCTTCGGAAGTCCTCCGGACCCCGAGTGGAAGTCCTGGTGGCCGCGTGACATGTCACCGCCGGAGGACACCTCGCAAAAAGCCAAAAATCTGGGTGTTTTATGCGATGTTGATCTCTCTTTTAGACCCCAGGTTGTAGGGCTGACCGGAAAATGCTTCGGCATTTTAAAAATGCTGCGGAAGTTCCTTCCTCTAATATCCCTCCAACATAAAAAAATCATAGTTCAGGCCCTGATAGGTTCGCGTCTTGATTACGCGAACGCCCTCTATCTAGGCCTCCTGAAATATCTTCTGGCTCGTTTGCAGGTTGTACAAAATTCGGCAGCTAGAGCCATCTTTGGACTGTCGCGAAGGGCTCGCGCGTCGGAGCTGCTTGAGAGACTTCATTGGCTTCCGATTGCCAAAAGAGTCACTTTTAAGATCTTGACTTTGGCCTTTGAAGCTCTCCACTCGACCGGCCCTAATTATCTCCGGAAGCGGATGGCTTTCTACGCTCCTAGGAGGTTCTTGAGGTCTGCAATGCAGGCCAAAGCAGCTGTTCCCATCATAAAACGTGCTCGTACTGGAGGTCGTTCTTTCTGGTATCTGGCCCCGTGCTGTTGGAACAAACTTCCGCTTGCTCTGAGAACTACCTCTAACCTGCTTGCTTTTTGAAAGGACCTGAAGACGTGGCTTTTTGCCCAGTAATTTCTCTGCTGCCATGTGGAGGGCACTGTGGTATGTATTTTCCTTCTACGTCTCTCTTTGCCAAAGCGCCGCAACACTCCATGGAGTAGCCGTGCGCTATAAAAGAGCTTTTATAACATAACATAACATAACATGTGCATCACCCAATCCAGCCAAAGAGCAATTTGTCACCAGGGTAGAGCCGTGCCTCTGGCAAGTCTTATCTTCGTAGTGCCCAGATGCCTCAAGAGAAGAGTCTGTAGCTGGACGCCACCCACGCTCCTAATGTACCCTGTTAAGTTGTCTGACACCAACAGTCAAAGTCAATTTTTTTAATTTGTTTTGGTACTCAACTGAGGACCACAAATATTATATAAAACAGTTTACAAGAAAAAGAAAATCGTTACAAATTGATATAATGTTAAAAAAGATTTTAAAAATTTATAAAAATTATAACATACAAATTCATTAGGTGGTTGTTTGCACACAAATAACAATTCTTTTACTGATGTAATTCTACATTTACGGTATATGGGATCAAGATGTCTTGACCGTGCTGTTACTACCTTTGAGTTAGGGCATGAAAATAAAAGATGCTCGATATTCTGATCACCCCCTTGACAAAGAGTACATAATGGGGATCCACCTGGTGTCCATCTTGATGTAAAAGTTAACACTGGTAAAATACCTAATCGCAGCATTGTAATTGCCCTTCTTGGCCCATGTGTGAGGAAAAACCCTATATATGTCTGTACTTGCTTGTACTCTAATGTCTCAACGTAATGTTTATACAAAGATAATTTGCTACAGTGTGCAAAATCGAGTTCAAAACTCAGTTTAGGAGTAAAACATTTTAGGAAAAGTTTCAGTTGCGGGGCTGACCAGGTCAGCAAAATATCCGTACTGATTTTAGCAATTTGGAATACCGTGGTCATATTCCTGAAGAATATTTGCTTTGTAGCATCTAGTTAAAAAGTCTCAATCTTTAGCAGGGATCGTAATGATCCTTCTTTTGCGTGAAGGAGGTTGTAGGCCCACCTAATAACGTTAGCAACAGCTGTAGCATAGGAAGTTGTAATAGAAAATTCAAGTCTTAGAGCTTGAACCGGTATAGATTCTGAGACCTTCAAGATTTTTTTCAAAATTTTCCCTTCTTTTTGATCCATATAAGACCACTGCTTTATTGGAATATGTTCCATAGCATAGGATAAAACAGGCGGAATCTTTACTCTGTATACCTTTAGCAGTGAGGAAAAATGCCTGTTCCCTGTAGCGGAGTACAGTCTAGAAAGGGCCCAGGCATGTAATTCTGACTTCCTCTTCAGGTTGTTTATCTGCTTTGTATTTTGCAGACTCTTTGTGAAGATCCTGCCGAGATAGGTATATTCATCGACCTCTTCTACTTTTTCTCCGCCGAGCCTCCAGCAGTACTTAGCACTTTGTTTCCTACCAGAAAAGGAAACAACTTTTGCTTTCGTTAGGTTTGGGATTAGGAAGTGATCCTTTGAATATTTATGTAAAATATGTAAGAGTTTTTGCAAACCAAATGGCGTAAGGTCCAACATCACAATATCATCTGCATATAGCAGGGCATGTATACTTTGTGCAGCAATCTTGGGAGGCAAACTTGAACCTTGTTGCAGATGGAATGGCAGATCACTAAGGTATAATGAAAATAATATCGGTGCTAAAAGGCACCCTTGTTTGAGCCCGTTAGCTGTTTTGATTGTTTTAGTCAAACCTTTTTCACACCCCATTTGCACTTGACACCATGTGTTGGTATGGAGATTAACAATAATCTGTAGCAGTTGTTCAAGGATTCCTAGTCTCCTTAACTTATTCCAAAATGTCGGTCTGTCGACACGATCAAAAGCGGTAGAATAGTCAATAAATGCTGCGTATACTGGCTGTGATTTCCGTACTATGTATTTGTCAAGGATGGTCTGGAGAATTGAAATATTATCGGTGACAGAGTGGTTAGATCTAAAACCTGCTTGAAACATGGATATTAAACCCTGCGAGAAAGCCCAGTCTTTTAGTCGATCCAATACTTCCGCGGCAAAGATTTTCCCTGTAGCATCCATCAACGCTATTTGGCGATAGTTGCCAGCTATGTTTTTGTTCCCCTTCTTATAGATTGGAATAATGATACTCCCCTGCCATGACTTTGGTATTTTCCTGGATATAAAGATGTAATTGAAGAGGGGTGATAGCATCTGACTCCACTCCTTGGGATCTGCTTGTAGGACCTTGATTGGTATTTGGTCCGGACCTGAAGCTCCAGTGCTTCTTGCTTTTCGAATATGCATTGCTATAAAGAATGCTGAGGTATTAGTAATCGGAGTAGTATTATTTTCCTTGGTAGTATTGGCGTCCTTTCTATCTGATTTGATTGGGTTTGCTTTATATAGATCACTCAGATAAATTTCCCAGTCCTGAGGTGGGACTGGGATGGCTTGGAGTTTCTTTTTTGTTCCAGTTATTTTTGCAATTAGGGACCAGTATTTTCACTGATTATATTTTTTAGCAGCAATTTGAATATCGACCCAGTTATTGTCCTGCAACTTTCTTTTATGGCTGTGCTTCTCTCTTCTTAATTGATTTTTTAGTTTATTGATTTCTCCCTGAGTTGAAAGTGAAAAATTCAGGTATTGTGCTCGAATGAGTTTATTGAGGGTTTTCGCAGTAGGTGTGTTCCAGGTTTTGTTTTTGTTGTTCTTCTTGTTATTTCCAGATGTGACCTGTCGTAACTTATCTAAGAGAGCACACTAAAGTTTCTTAACTATGCATTCAAAATTTGTTATTGGATCATCCGAATGTATATTAGTTAGTAATTGAGTATGTGCAATCAGTGCGGTTATATTGTCTAAAGTTGATGAGTTCCAGAAAATCCGCCTCTGATTGGTGTTGACTTCAACTGTGCTTTTGTAAAATGTGATCTGGCTTATTGGGGAAGGATTAGCCGTCCAATGAGTAGTTAGATGTAAAAATGCATGATCACTCTCATCTGTAAAGTTGGTGTGCAAATGAGTAACTGTCTCCAATAAATCCATACCACAGATTATATAGTCGATAATTGAGAGAGCTCCATTTCCTCGTCTAGTATTGGATGCTGGTATATCTCCTTCCACATTGCCATTCAAGATTGTCCCATTTAAACTTGGCAAAAATGCTAATAACAATTTACCTCTTGTATCCGAATTTTTGCCTTTTGGAAATTTTGGGATGGACATTTCCAATGTTTCTGCTTTATATAGGTTTACCCACTTTCTGATTTCAGTGTTTGAGATTTTTCCATTCAGATCTCCCATGATTAGAAATGGCATATATGATCGATCTTCTATTATCTGAGTGATTGCTTCCATGATATCCTCGAATAGGGCATCTTGGTTAGTGCCAGGTGGGGCATACATATTAAAGAGCAGAATAGCCTTTTGTGGGGTTGTGATGTGTGTTTTCAGCGATACCTTAATACACTGAAAATTTTTGGAATTAGTCTCAACAATCTCTTGAGCCCATAAGTATTCCTCACTTAACAGGATTGCCAATCCGCCCTTTGCATGACCCCGGTTAGTTGCTTTTGCGGGGATATCATAAACGTAATAGCCTTTCTGACAGAAAGATTTTGTTGCCCAAGTTTCCTGTAGAACCAGGATATCAGGTTGATTTTTAGTAGCTTCGATCATTTTATTAGTTGTTTTTCCAGCCATATTCCATGAAGTGATCTTCAAACCATTGTTAAACAGTTCGTTGTTGGTGGTTGATAATTTTGTTACTGTTTAGTGTCTCTGAGATCCAAGCCCAAGACTTTATGGTTTTTGCCTCCTTTACTTCTGGGTCTTGGCTCCAGACCACCCTTTCACCATTATTCACATGAATTTTCAGGGAATTCTTGTCTGAACGGTATGATCCTGAATCTTCTGAGACAAGAGTGTTTTTGTAATGATTATTGTTTTGCATGTCAGAATTTAGCCCAGAAAGACTATTGAACCTTTTGTTAGATTTATTTTCATTTGGTTCAGGTCTTTCAATTACGTCGTAGCCACATTTATGTATTATCTCCTTTTCTCTAAGAATAATCCTAGGAAGTACTGATGACCAGAATGATACCATCGCTATTTTGCTGTTTTCTTTTTTGGGGAAGATCACCAGGTCTATTTCTTTGCTGGTCTAAGATTGTAGGGGCAGTATTTGTTGGAGAAGATTGATTATCCTTCCTCGATTGAGTGGCATGTTATCGGCAGGGAAAAGTTCTTCAAATTGTAGGAATTTAGACGATGCTCCTTCTCCACATAAGGATATCTTATCTTCATCTTCTCCTAATCCTTTATTTCTCTGCCCTACTTTTGGGAATAGTATGGCCGGGAGATATTCGTCCGGTCTTGGATTCAATGATTTTACAATCTGTGTGTTTTTACTGTCGCTAATTGCCTCTATTATATTAGGGGTTGTATTGTCATCTTGCCCCTCTCGGTTTTTTAGAGGAGTGATTAGGTTTTTAAATTGGAGTTTGCAAGTTTTCTGTTTATTAATTCTTCTTAGCGGCTTTCTTCTCCTTTTTTACCCCCTCTTTCCTGGGGGTCTTTTATTTTAGAAATCTTCTCTCCTTGATCTTCATCAGATGTATGTTTGCTGATGTTTCCCTGATCTTCCTTATCACACCCAGTTTTTTGTGAATCTATTCTTTTGTTGGGATTCGAAAAGATAGAATACTGTTTGATAGGATTTAAAGGTTCTTCTTTGAAGAGTTTCTTCAGGGAATATGTTTTGAATTCCTTGTGATTTTTCTGAGTTTCCTTTATTTGTTTTTCTATTATTACTATTTCTGATGTTTGTGTACTAATATCACATTTTGTTTGAGTCTGTTTACTTTTGGTGATATTTGATAAGTTACTATTTTGAGATTGCGTCGCATCAGATGATTGTTGTTTTTTTGTTACGTCAGTAGTTTCTTTTTTCCTTTTTTCCTCTACTAGAAACTTTAGTATACCAATTTGTGAATCTAGAGTTTGATCCGAATTTTCCAGAATATGTCCTAAAAGAGATAGGACCGATTCCAAGATTTCCTGTAGAGAAAAAAGAGCCTTTGACATTGGTGTTACAGAATTTGTAGAGTTGATATTTTTAAGAGTAAAAGGGTCCAGAGAAAAATCAAGTGTTGGATCGTGTTCTAATGATTTTTTCAAAGAACTAGTGAGTGACTTATCTGGGCTTAGCTGTAATTCAGATTTATTTTCCGCCGACTTCAGGTTGTTTCCGTGAGGATCCTCAATGCGTTCTGGGCTACCTGAGCGTTTTATTGGTGTTAGGGATGTTGAGTGTAACACCTCGTGGTCCGGGGATTGTAGATCCTGTGATGAGGATATTATCTTTTGATTAAGTTCGAGATCTAATTCACTTACATTTTGGGTAGATTGATGGGTCAAAGGAGAGGGCTGTTTTTCCTCCATATTTTCCAAAAGATCAAGGTTTTTTCCTATTTCCAGATTGTGGGTGAGTAATTGTCTTTTTGGTGATATGGCAGAAAAGTAATTACTTATTGCCGGGGTCCTAGTTATCCGGCCATGTTTTACTGCTTTGTCAGAGGATTTCCTGACTGCTTCCTCAGTGCCCATCCGCTTCATAAATATTGTTCGAGATCTTAGTTTTTTGAATGCCATGATACTATCTTGGGATGGCCTGGAGGATGTAAGTGATAGTTCCTTCGCCAATGATATTTGTGAAAATTTTATAGAGACTTCAGCACGGATCACCGTCTCCCCAACCTCTGACTTAGTGACTCAGATGTTACACTTACCACACTAGCGATCGGATGAATTACTTGAATACCAAGTACAAAAAGATCGTAGATGAGGATTTAAATAGGGTGGCCTGTCCCGTCCTTGTACGTCCCCGGACGGCCACAGACGGCCCGCCCTTTGCCCAGGCTTCGCCCGGCGTCCCGCTCGCGTCCCGCGAGTTGGTCCTTCTACTGCTATTATGCGTAGGAGGGCGGCCGGGGGCGGGGCATGCAGGGGGCGCTGACCCGATGTTGTGAGGTCTCGCAGGGACTCCTGGAACAGTGAGTCCCTGCAGCGCAACACCCCTGCAGCCTCTCGGCACCGCAGCAGCTGAGCTGGTGATTGATTCCTGGCAGGGGTGCAAAGCAGCACGCAGCGGCTCCCGCGCAGCGGGAGCGGCAAGTTGTGGCGTTGTCACCGGCTAAGACACCGGCAGAGCGAGCAGGTAGGCAGTTTAGTTATTGCAGGCTCCAAATGTTTTCCAAATGCTTTCCAAAGTTCTCGCTAGGCGTTCAGCAATGGCCCCTTTTCTTCTATCAGCCGGCCGGGGGCGGGGCACGCAGGGGGCACTGACCCGATGTTGTGAGGTCTCGCAGGGACTCCTGGAACAGTGAGTCCCTGCAGCGCAACACCCCTGCAGCCTCTCGGCACCGCAGCAGCTGATCTGGTAAATGATTCCTGGCAGGGGTGCAAAGCAGCACGCAGCGGCTCCCGCGCAGCGGGAGCGGCAAGTTGTGGCGTTGTCACCGGCTAAGACACCGGCAGAGCGAGCAGGTAGGCAGTTTAGTTATGGCAGGCTCCAAATGTTTTCCAAATGCTTTCCAAAGTTCTCCACACCAACAGCATTACTACCAGAGCTCTCAGGTCCAGCTAACATTTCGTAAGTGGACATTGATCCGATGGACAGGCTGCAAGGGAATCTGGACTCCATCGATGCATCATTCGTGCCCAGCAGTAGCTGGTTAAATTATGGATATGTGATAAGATACCCAGGTGCTCTGCTGCACTTGTCCACCGTTGTCCTGCAGGCTGCTTTTCAAGTCCAAGAGACTGAGTGTCGTCTTATGTGAATAGTTCATATCCATAGGTTGGACTTTGTTTTATTTTAATGAAATTTGGGAGGAATGTAGCGTCGTGCTGGAAACGTTCTAATCTAATCTCAGCAGGAACTTAATTTGCCAGCCACTCCCTCGAGGGCTGGACACACTAGTACCTCACACCCATCCACCACAGGCGGCACGTGTGACGCAACCATGTGAATAAAAGAGCCCGGGTACACACGCTCATGGCCAGTTCCAGTAACCTAAACCACTGTGTCCATCATTTCTAAGCATGTGGGCCTAGAGCTCACAATATAACACTGTAAACTGGTTCTCTTGATGCCTTAGTAAAATGTAGGCATGCAAAAATATCTGTGACTCCCTGTGATGATAGAGCCCCATGCTATCCTGAAATTGTAGGGGTGCATCATAATCACGAGTAGTCAGCACCCACATATTTAGAGGACTGTATTAACCTGTGATCATTAGAAATGTAGTACTAAATCAAGTATATTGCAATGTGTAGAAGTGTGCTCATATCAATTGAAGACTAATGTCGTGCCTTAACTGAGAATATGTCTTAAGTAAAGTAGAAATGATTGCTTCACGTGTAAAATGTTGAATTAGCATTAACCATGCCCCATATTAAAGTTGCAAGTGTAAGGTCACCTACTAATGAAACAAAGCAATGCTTTAAAATGAGAAAATGTAATGCCTTAGAAATTAATTAAAATAATGCTTTTAGAATTACTTCAAATGTAATGCTTATGATGTAGTGTTAGAAATGTATTTAAACGTTTAAAGACCTGAACATGAAAACGCCAGTAGAGGCCTAATTGTAAATTTCTATGTTGACTAAATAGTGTAGGCCTGAAATGTATTTTCCTTGGGAAGGTTCCTTTTCTCAGTCGAATTGTGAATTGTTGATGTGTGTGCGTGTAAGTTTGCTTTCTCACAAGCTCTCTGGTGCAGGTGCAAGGACACTTGCTTCGTTAGGTAGAATAATCCTTTGTTTTAGAAGTTAGGATGATGGATTCGAGTATGGTGGGAGTGCGAAAGAATTTTCAGGAGGATGCATTTGGCGAAGAAGGTGCCTGGGACCCAAGGACACATCGACGGTTTTTGGATGAAGCTGAAGTTTCGATGGAAAAACCCAGGAGCGAGAACCTGACCTGCCTGAAGGGGTGTGTTTAAGGCGTGCTTACTGTTTTGGAGATTTTCATAAAGCACTAGAAACACAGGACCACCACCTCACCGTTTTGTCAGGTTAGTCATGAGGTATGCACTACCTCAGTGCTTTCTAATTACCTTCGGCCAGAGGGTCATTTTGCATCCCGCCAGCTGCACGTCACGTCCTTCCTTCCGTGTGTGCTTTCTCACGGAGACAGGTACTTTCCGCTCTCTTCCCTCTCTGGGGTGAGTGATGGAACCTCGGGTCTTGTCGGTTGTGACGTGGGCCTGCATCCTTGTCATCCATTGGTTAATCACGCAGCTGCCCACGAGGCTGGTTGGTTCTGCATCTTTTCTCTAATTACAGATCCTGTTACTACTTTTCCTTGGCCAACCTCTTCCATCATGGTAAAAAAGGCAGTGTTCCCAGATAGCCTTCATTAACTGTGAGCTCAATAACAAAAGGGGCTGATTTATGACGTATTCTTATTTGTGTCTGTAGAAAAATGATCGATTATCGCATGTATAACTCGATTCATTTTGTAATCGGAGGACTATTTTTTAAATTTTTTGTCAGAACATACTGCCATCTACGTACCGTGAACTGTGGGAAATACATTCATGGAACTATGGAGTTCATGATTTGTTTGCTTCTAATATATTGCACTTATCTAAAGATGTCTGAGAGAGATTAGCCCTGCATGTTGCTAGGGATCTGAAGGACACACATTGGAATCCTTCCTGCTGGGGTTAAATCCACACACTGAAGGAACATCATTACATTGATGTGTGATACCACTTTTTACTTGCACTGCTACGAATCTGCATAAAGTCCCTCAACAAGAAATACCCCAAAACATATTATTACTTATAAGGTAAAACGTTATTACATTACTTGAAGGGAAAACAGAAAGAATATTTAAGTACAAAAGCTTCATAATTCCTTTGGTGGACTGTGTTTGGCAATTGAGATTGAATATTATGTTTTGACTGTTCAATGTGGATGCCCAGCATCAGCCAGGAGGGACTACAGGTCCCAGGAGACAGGGCCTTGAGAGGAGGGGCCAGTGAAGGCATTCGTGCCACAGCTAACTTGGCACTATGAAGCGTTCGCATCTTTCCAGCTGCCCAGGATGCCCAGACGATTGTGTGGTTAGCATATACGAAAAGGGAACAAAGTCATTTACATTTCGGGCTTATTTATTCACTTTTTGTGACGTTCCGTAGCGCAGAAGCCTGCGAGATATTTATCAGGCAGCCCTAAGCCACTTTTTTTGGTTTAATGCTGCCTGATGAATATCAGTCCCATTAACGCAGAGTTCTGCATTAAAGGGGCGTGCAATGGATGTTGCTGGGAACGCCCACAGCAACACCCATTGCACGCCCCTTTAACACTGCCCCAAATTTACGAGTAATCATAAATCTGAGGTAGCACCACGAGGAGAAATATCTTTATTTCTCCTCGCTTTTTCCTTTTTCTATGTGTGCTGCTTTCTGCAGCACACATATAAAGAGGAAAAAGCCTCTTGTGATTATTTTTGTACAGGAAGGTTTTTCCTTCCTGTACAAAAATAATTATCCCTGCAACGCCGGCACCTTTGTACCATAGTGGAAAGGTGCCTGCGCTTGCGCATGGCTGCCCATTGTGCCCTGGCACAGGCGAAAAGCACAAGAATTCGCCGTATGTTATAGATACTGCGCATTCCTGCCCTTTTCTTTTGTCGTAGGGAAGTGCAGCAGGAAGGCCTGCTGTGCTGCCCTATGGCAAAACCTCATAAATGAGCCCCTCATCTTTTGGGTGGGTATTATCTTGGCCGTTTATGGTTGTCTCAGATGGAAATCAATTGGTGGCAGAAGATAACTTGCAGCTTTATTTATTCTAGAAAAGGGAAACAGTGGAAAGCCCACAAAGAGTAGGGAACTCTATAAAAAACTGTGAGACATGCTGCTGGTAACTGTATGCTAGAAGAGATCAATGATCTCATGGAAGATGCACAGTCGATTTTAAAACCAACGATGACCCCTTTCTTCAGTGTCAGCCCCAAATGTTTGCCTTTACTCTTCAAATGTTGCTATATTCAGTTGTGTCGGCCTTAAGACAGTGTACATTACCACTGCTGATCAGTGCTAAAGTGCTTGCTCCTCTAAAAATTGTTATATATTAGTTTATATCCTTTCGGCATATTTAATTTACTTAGAAGTCTCTAGTAAAGTGCACTACATTAGCCTAGGGCCTGTAAATTAAATGCTACCTGAGGGCCTACAGCACTGTTTGTGCTGCCCACTTAAGTAGCATGTTAACCAGTTCTCAGGCCTGCCATTACAGAGCCTGTGTGTGCAGTTTTAACCTGGACAGTCCAGAAGGCAGGGTGCACTGTGTTAAAAAAGTTGGACATGTACTTTAAAGTTTTATGTGTCCTGGTAGTGAAAAACGCTTACATTAGTTTTTCACTACTGCAAGGCCAATCCCTCACGTAGTATAACATTGGAGTTGCCTTATTACATTTTTTAAGAGTCATTATTAAATGGGAAGAGATTTTCCTTCAAGTTTGGTATCTCTGGAATCCTAATTTACAATTATTATTTGTGGTGAAGTCGTATTTTAAATTACAAGTCTGAAATGCCGCTTTTAGAAAGTTCCAACATCTCAAAAAATGGCCAATTCTTACGTTTCATTGATAGTCATGCAAATGTATAAGAGACCTCTCTATTTAATAATAATGATCGCTATTTATTTCTTTTTAAGGTGATTCAACATCTATTTTGGAAGAATTGTCATACAAAGAAGAAAAATCTATAATACCAATTGTCCCACCCAACATGCATACTGAACATATTCACATCAAAACATTTACCAACTAACACAAAAATATATATACAAACATTTAACAGTTCTGAATTGAACAAACCCAACAAAGGATCAATAATTTTCTGCAAACACTAAATCTTAGTTATTTTAATCCTCAAGCCAATGGGCACCCCAACCTAGCAATGCACTAATAGTGTAACCAGGGTATTCCATCAATAAATTACTTATTTGACCATGGTTGTGTTGTAGTCCAATGATGCTTGTTAATTGTGCTAATGTCGACGCGTTTCAAACCCGTGAAACTCTTTCTGGGTTTTCCTCATTGTCACCTCAGCCAGCTTGGAGCCAGGGCAGGAGAGATAGGGAATCCCATGCACTTCAAAAACACTGTCTAGAAGCTTCTTCCACCTTTCATAACCAGGGCTCCAGTGTATAAAAGAAGGACCTCAGACATCACCATTTCAGTACGCTTCTGGACCTGGGATTACTCTGCCAGGAATAAGGACTGCTGTGCTGGTGAAAGTAAATGTAAATGTAAATGTAAATGCATTGCGATTTATATAGCGCACATATCACCCGAAGGCATCAAGGCGCTTGCCTTGGGAACCCGTCCTGGTATTCCCCTGTGAGATAACCCTAGCAGGGTATCCACAAGGTGAAAGCCAGGCATCCCGCCGCGAGGGGCCGTAGTGGAGATTAAGCAAGCTATTGCCCAGAGTCGCAGAGTGTGAACCCGTGAGTCAAGTAGGCACCGGAATGAGAATTATCGAGTCCGTGGAATTTTTGAGCCCAAGACCCGCCGAGGCAGGGAATTGAACCCTGGTCCAGGACCGAGCTCAGCTTCCGGGTCTGCCGCCTCTAACCCCTGAGCCACACTTCTCCAGTACTGCTACTATGCTGGACTGCTACTCTGAAGGAGCTGCTGCCTTGCTGTACTGACCTTCTGCCATCTTGCCTGGGGAGGAAGAACTGGACCTGAAACCTCTCTTGAACCCAGGACCCCAGAGTGACTGAAATGGCTGGTCTATTGGCCTCCTGATCCGAGTCTCAGGGACATGCCAGGCTCCCCAACAGTTCCTGGACCTGCCTTCAGTGAGTTCCTGACCCCCAAGAGGTGCCTCTCAGCTCCTGGGCCCTTAGTGTGGCTCTTGAGCTCCTAAATTGAAGCTTTTCTGATCTTTCCAACAAATACCGGGCCCATTTGCACCAGAACCACACAGCCTGCATAGAAAATCAGCGTGCGCTGCCGCAAGTTCATCTCTCGCACAACAAGCATCAATTATTCGCGTGGACTGCCAAAGTAAAGCAACAGCCCATCCATCCACGAAACACAGTCTGCTCCTCACGCAAATGCTGGTCAGCAACGCTTTCCTCGCTCATGGCTCAGTGGGAATAATCTGAGATCCTATCCAACCCACCCTGCATCGTGGTCGGCTTGAACGTTTGTATTTTATGCTTTCAGGCGCTATTTTACAGCTTTTTCCTTGGATTGTTGTAATTTTGATCTTGATTCATTAATTAAATTAAGCTCTCATTGCCTAACCTGGTATGGGATCTTCTTGTGTGGTGTTTTCACTGCTTTACTGTTTGAAGTGTTGCACAAATACTGTACACATTGCCTCTTATCTAAACATGATTGCTCTGTGCCAAGCTACCAGGACACAGGTTAATTTGGGGTTTGCTTGTACCTCCCTGCCTAGGATTGTGGTTGGTATTTGACCAGGGCTCACAACACAGTCAACCGTTAAACAAACTTTAAACAATAACCAGTCATAAAAGTGCCTAAAATATTTAGACATAAGGGAATAGGCACTACCAATGAGCCCATGGTGACAGCACTGTGAAGCTGTGAATCTTGTGAATCTGCTATCAAATTCAATCAATGCAGGAGGCACATATCCTGAGTCTTGGAAAGGGGCAGAGATTATCCCAATCCACAAGAAAGTTTGCAGAGATAACCCGGAATTATAGGCTAATTAGCTTGGTAGAAAATCTGCAAAATTGGAATTTAAGTCATCATTCTGAAAATGCAACTTTTAGAAATGTTGCACTTTCTTGTCCCAACCATGTGGTGCTTGCAACTGTATCTTGGGTCACATGACTAGAAGTAGCTGTCAGTTGGTCTTCCTGTATTACTCAAAGACAGTGAGACAAATGGAGAATAGGCGTTAGCAGGATGGGCTATCTCTGACTTGATGGGGGGGTTGGAACTGGCACCTAACACTACTGCACATCACAAAGACTCAGTCTATTGTGCCCCCAGACAACCTGGCACCAGGGCAGGAAGAAGGAACATTTTACAGGTACCTCTCAGGTGGAAACTTCTAGAAGCTTCCCCTACTTCAAACCTGTCTTTTCAAAGGTGCTCTTCAGTACACCTCTAGACCTGTGGATACTACAGAAGGACTGCAGTGCTGCTCAGCTGCCAGAAGCATTGCTACACAGCTACCATTCTGCCTGCTGCCCTGCTTTCTAAGAAGGAAGATGGGACCTGTACCCTTCATCCCAGGCTGAGTGACTTCAAGGGTCAGCTGACTGACCTCCTGGCCTGAGCTACAGGGACCTAACAAGCTCCAGCGGCTCCCTGCATCTGCCCCGCTGACCTGCTGCCTGGACCTACAACTAGACCTGCACCTGGACCTGCCCTAAATCTGCTGGCCTCTGCTGGATTGAAGAAAATGAGAAAAACTGAAATTTTCGACTCTTCAAGACTGCGAACTAGCCCAATCATGCTGAGATCTTGCCACCAGCATCAACCGCCAGCACAAAGCTCCGGTGAACCCGACTCTTGTCTACTACAGAAGCAACCAGTGACAACTTGCAATTTGAGATCTGCACTTTGTGCTAGAACATCGACAGTCCGCGGTGACTGCCAACATGAAACATGAGGTAGCTGTAGGAAGTCTTAGGCGATATTAAAATGCTGGCAAATCTACTCAAGCCAATAATGCGACTGTATATTGATAACAATGCATAAGTCAGATAAAGCAAATTAATAGCAAGAGAAATGTCCACCAGGGATGCGTCTTATCTCTAACTCTCTTCACACTTCATATTAACAAAGTGATTGATGCCCTTCATGATTGTAACAGCAACTCTCCCAAACTTGCTAGCCAAAAAATATTTGCACTAATCTTCTCTGACGAAGCCCTATTAATTTCAAGAACACCCATGTTTTTACAAACATTGCTTGAGAGATGTTCATGCTTTTGCAAGAAACACAGGTTAGAAATCAATCATATCAAGACTAAATTCATAGTTTTCAACCTGCATAGATCTTTTGGGGGATATATATAACTGGGCAACACCTTGATTGGGAAAGTAAAGGATTTTTACTATATGAGGGTTAGGTTATCAAATTCATTGCCATGTGCCCAGCAGATCATGAAGAGTAATCTGACCCCACAACATGGAGATTTCTCTGTTTAAAAATGCAGAAATCCTACAGCTTCACTTTCCACCCAAATTCTCCAGGGATCGAAACATATCGGACTAAAGGGCAGGCGGAAGCACTGTAGGATGCAGAGCTGTGAGGAAGTTGCAATTTAAACAGTCTGGTCAAACCAGAGAATAGATGTATGAGATCATTGCTCAACATGCCCAAAATTGCTCGGCTAACACCATTACATTTGGAACAAGGCCTAAAGAATATTGAACATGTTGCCAATCTAAAACCTGTGTTGGATTGGCTAAGACTGTGGTCTAGTAATCACCTATTGGCATAAGAATGACCTAAGGGATCTGAAGGGACAAGATAAGGTTTGGAAAATACCATGGTTTAATCATATTAAGACTTGGCTCCTTAATCTAAATCAACAAGAGATATGTGAAAATACCCAAACTATCAAATATACTATGAAATCAGTCAAATTGAGATATTGGCATTTTGTTATGTGAAATGGTAGTGTGAGTCAGGATCAGGAAGTCTGAACGATATGTTCTTTGATCACAAAAACGGGATAGAGTTTGAACCATTCATGGATAAGATCGAGCCACCGGAATCAAGAACTTTGTTCTTGAAATTTAGGATGGGTCTCCTCCCAGTAAATAGCTTTTGTAGCACACGAAACACAATAAATGGAAGATCTGATCTTCGCCCAGGTGCACAGTCAAAATATCGATTCCATAATATCGACCTACAGTAATATCGAGTTGTAAATATCGAAGGTGAAGAATATCGAGGTCAAGAAAATCGTTGGACAGAATATCGACCCTAAGGTAAGTAATATCGATTTTCTTTATATTGATGTAAGTAATATCAAAGTTAGTAATATCGATATTAATTATATCGATGTCACTAATTTCGATGTTACTAATATCAATATTTGTTTGTTGTTATGTATTTTATTATGTATTATATATGTATGTGTTATAGGTTTTTGTTAAGTATTTTATTTGTTTTAAATTATATGTGTACTATTTATTATATATTAAAAATTGTATTTGTAATTTCATTTTATGTTTTAGTACTGGAGCGGGTTGTGGATTTATAGGGGAATAGGTTGGGAAGTAATTTAATTATATTAAATTAATTATACATTTTTAGTAATTGTAAATTAATTTTAAATAATTTTTGCCTTTAAGTTCTGTAGCGGTTTGTGGGTTTATAGGGGAATTGGGTGGAAAGTAATTTAATTGTAATTAAGTAATTATTTATTTTGATTGGTATTGATAATTCTTTTATTTCTAATTAATTATTAATTGGTAATGAATTATTTTAATTGGAATAATTTTATTATTTGGTAATTAAGGTTAGTAATTGTTAATTACATTTTTTAATTTGGCAATTCATTTTTTTAATTGGTAATTAAGGTTTGTAATTTGGTAATTACAATTTTTAATTGGCAATACATGTTTTTAATTGGTAATTAATTTTTGGAAATTGGTGAATAATAATATTTATTGTTAATTAATTTTTATTAATTGGAAATGTATTTTATTAGGGAAGATCTCACTGCTAGGGGAAACCAAGAGGCAAGATGGCGCCCGTGTGAGAGGTCGCTGCAGAGCCTGCCCCTGAGCCTGGGAAATGCCTAATGCCTAATGCCTAATGTAGCACTCTGAGTGTCACCTTTAGCCCTTAGTCTTCAATTTTCGGCATTTACCCTCTGTCTTCAACTGCCGGGCCTGTAGGCCTCAAGATTTTTCAAGATTCTCCAGATGATGACGATGACCACGGTCGGTGTTTGTGTTTGCCAGCGAGAGACCGTCATAAGGCAAGGCAAGCAAGGCTACCATTGTTGCAGCTCTTAGGTGTGTGGTGCTTTCAAACAGCGCTTTTTCCTTCGCTTTTGCACTTTCTGTGATCGTAGCCGTGCCGTGATCGTAGCCGTGTGGATGGCTGATGCTACATGAACTGCGGCATAAACTAATTTCGAAGTAGAGCAGAACTTAAGGCTTGCAGTGTATGTTAAAAAAGGGAAAAAAAAACGAAGACGCATTCATACGCGATCACACGGAGCGCAGTTAGAACTAGAACTGCAAATCCTAGCTATCGGTTTTCAGCTTTCAGCTACCCTGCATTCCGGAGTCACTTCCTCAGTGCCGTATTGCTTGCTGTGTCGCTCGCTGGTTTACAACGGTGCCTGTGACTGCTACATAATGGCAGTGCACGATGGAAGTGTGGTGTGAGAGAAGGATTCGAGGATATTCTATTTGCTTTTTGCTTTACGCTATCCGCTATCCGCACTGATCTGCTCTCCCCTTATTTCTGACAGCGGTGTTTGTGCTTGTTTCTCGCTCTCACTTCTGTCACCTCCCTTGCTCCCACTCACCGCTCGCATCTGCTGCTGCTTAACGGCTTCATTGCTTGCGCTTATCCGTCATCTGCAGACACGGCGGCAGGTCTTAAGAAGGCAGGCAAGAGACCACGTCGTTGTCAAGGGAGACGACGCTGTTTAGCACGGAGCGCACAGAGTGCCTGGGGGGGCCGAGATTAATTAAAGGGGAAATTATAAGGGAATAAGGAGTGGAGAATACAGCTCTGCACACAGTATACAGCACAGCACAGCACAGCACGGCATAATACAAAAAGTGGGCAAATATTTGACAATACAAATGGAACAATAACGCACAAGTAAGGAAATAAAAAAAAAAAAAAGGTTATCACCCAAAAAAAAAAAAAAAAGTATAACAAAGGTACAATATATATACGACACAACAGCAACAGCAACAGCATACCGGAAGCGAAAGGAGCAAAGGGAGGTGGACCACGGATGGGCTCTCTTGTGGCCGGCCATAATCTTCAGCAGATCTGTTCAGACTCACAATTGGGTAAAAATATAGATCTAGGCATTAAGGTTCTTCGGAGAAAGAGAGAGTTTGCTGGATTCTCAAGCTTATTCAAATCAACTACAAGGTTCAGAGGTGGAGGATTTGGGGCTAGAGGTAACCCAGTACTGCTCACAGTAAATATCACGGAAATTACCATACAGACTCTCAACACAATCATGGAGAAAGACATGGAGAAGATCAAAGAAAAAGATAAAAACAAAAATAAGGATAAAATCAGTGACAAAACCAGTGAACTTGATACTCAAGATCAAACTCAAACTCAAACTCTAAAACAGAATCAAACTGGGATGAAGAATGATAAAATAACCGATACAAAAGCAAAGGCCCAGACTCAAGGAGGAGAGGGTGAGGGTGAGGGTGATCAAGAAAAAGATCAAGAAAAAGAAGAAATACAAGAAAGTCAAGAAAGGGAAGAGAACTCAGAAAACAGAGGAAATACCAAAGAGAGTTATAATTCACAAGGATCTCAGAAGAAAAGAGAAATACAGAGACGACCCGAAACTAGGGGTTATAAAGCGATGGAAAATAATGACGAGGATAATGATGATGGCAAGACAAGAGCTATCAAGGGTGATGGAAAAGATAGAAACATTGAGAATGGACAGATCGAACAGTTTGAACAGAAACCGCACAAGGAAACCGAGAAATCAAAAAAGAAAGCCAAAGAGAAACAGAAATTAAAAGAAGCAGAAAAGGAAAAAGAATTGACAAGTAGAGAGAATTTTGATCTATTGGAGAAAAAGGCCAAAAGACTACAGACGATCAAAAATATAAAAGCTACGGCCAACATAACCGGGCACTCAACAGGTTCCCAACCTAGAATTTCAAACATATTCAGCCCAGCAATTAAAGATAGACATCTGAATTGCCCTCTCAATGGAACTGCACCATACACAATGGACCAACAAGGATTACAAAATAAGACCATCACTGCGGCATCTGAGGTTCTAGTCTCAGTAGTCCCAGGAGAACATCCAGAACATGAAAATATGAGGGGAGAAAGCGGATCTGGCCCTAACATAGACTTAGACTCAAATACTAATCTATTGGTGAAAGACAGCACTTCAGAAGAAGTCTCGAATATAAACCATGTGACGGAGGGGTACGCTCCAGCAGAAGTATCCGATGGCTCTGAATCAGAGATCTATGAGACAGGAATATCAACCTCCAGCGAATCTAGTAAATCCAGTGAAGAGACTGATCTTGGCGACAATCACAGGCAGGAGGAACTGGACAAAAAAGCACCTTCACCGATAAATATTGGATCTAAGAATGTCCTAGTATATGATTATACACCAACAAAGAAAATGGGGAAAAAAAGAAGTAAACATAAAAGGCATCCAAATATAATCCACGATGAAACGACAGATCCTGGGAGCAATCCAGAACAAACAACAGGGAGAACCAAACTTTCACGCAAAAGTCCTCATCGTAAAACAAATGCTGAATCTGAAAAAAATAAGAATATCTTCGACAACCCGGACGATGATGAACAGCGGCAACATAGAGAACCTACACTTAGTGAAATCTTTGAATCAATCAAAAATTTTCATCAAGATGTAAAGGAAGATAGCCAAAGAAATCATGTCGCTATTCAAAAATTGGAAGGAGCTATCAATAAAGTTGGCAATACATGCAAGGAAATCTCTGATAGAATGTGCTCGGTAGAAGTTCGTGCAGAAAACCTGGAATCAGACGTTGCTAGACTACAACTCCAAGCAAAAGAGCACGAGGGAATAATTAAGGACTTGATGATGAAGGCTGAAGACCAAGAAAATAGAACAAGGAGGAATAATCTTCGATTTCTAGGGATTCCCGAGGGCTCCGAAGGGAGCGATCCTAGAAACTTCATGATCAATCTACTAAAAACTTCTTTCCCGGAACTCCTGGGAAATGGACAAAGAAATATGCCGAGCACATCGCTTTCCACTAACACTACCAAAATGGTCAGAGAAATCCCCAAAATATCCTAGAGCTCTTTTAGTCAACTTTGGGAACTTTCTGGTACGCGACACGATATATGACCTGGCCAGACCAACGGCCCAAAGAGAATACAGGGGCTTTAAGTTTTTTGCGAGACCAGACTTTGCACACGCAACAGTAGAAAGACGATGGCGAATGCGACAGCTTTTTGCCCCTTTCGAAAAGCTAGGAGCAACGGTCTATCTGCAAAATCCGGCGCGGTTAAAAATAATACACAAAGGCTCAACTAGGAGCTTCACAAGTGAAATCCAGGCAGAGGCTTATCTCAAGGAGGTTGAAGTAAGAATGAAACAAGATAATGGTAAATAAATAGAATAAGGCATCTACTGCCGACGAACTATTGACTATTGCTATTTGATATAAGGTTGACACTCATTAGGATCAAATAGTATCAGGCCAGGTGGTAGGTCCAGGCGCGCGGAACACACGGCCACCTACAGCTGGGTGAGTCTAAACCCAGGTTGCCTCAAAGGGTGGCAGGAGGGGAGGGGCAAGAGGGTGTGGAAGGGAGGGGGGGAAAACGGGTTGGGTGGGGGATGTGGGGGGAGAAAATAAAAAACTGAAGAGAGTTCGTACTGCTAAAGTGATTTCGAATTAAAGAGTAAAATTGAAACAAAGGACATGCTCGTATTATGTATATTGCGTATGCATCATTTATCTGGACAGGTTGATGTTATGGAA
Organism: Lissotriton vulgaris; assembly: GCF_964263255.1. NCBI lineage: Eukaryota > Metazoa > Chordata > Amphibia > Caudata > Salamandridae > Lissotriton > Lissotriton vulgaris. Next base: position 1,739,265,196 of record NC_141694.1, on the reverse strand, counting down.
ATTTTTAAAAATTAGGTATGCCTAAACTAAGTATTGGATCTCTTAACATAGGAGGATTAAATGATTGGAAAAAAAGGGGGAAGCTTGAACAATATCTAAATATGATAAACTTAGATTTAATATGTCTACAAGAGACCCACTTACCCTGGTGCAAAAACATTGGTTGAATTTTAAAAACTATGAATTGCTGTCATGTACATCCCAGACTTCTATGATAAGAGGTGTGGCCATAATTGGCAAAGTGGGGTTAGGGGGCGCCAAAAGGAGTAAGGCGGATTCATTAGGAAGATGGGCAATTTGCGAAATGAACTTAGGTTTCACTATTTGCACAGTATATGGATCCAACACAGACGAGCCAGAAATCTTTAGCCATATTGAAAACGAATTAATTGATTGGCATACCCCGATAGTATTATGTGGCGACCTTAACATCTCTGCAAATTTTATGGATGGTAGCGCATATATAGGTAGGAAGCCAAGGGTGTTTAGAGCAATCAAGTCAATGATGCAGTCACATGGCTTAGACGATGTTTGGGGAAATTTACTGACTAGAGACCCAGGGTTTACTTATTTTTCATACCCTTTTAATAAATACTCGAAATTGGACTATTTCATGATCTCGACTACCCTACTTAAGAGTGTACAAATAAATAAGCTTCCCAAAATCATGTCTGATCATAATCCCCTAGTCTTAAATATGGTCATCAATAAACCATACAAGGTTCCTAGACCCTGGTCATTTGATAAAAAATTATTAGCGGATGCCGACTACATCACCCATATGAAAATATGGTCCCAGTCCTTTTTTGATGCTAATAGGTATAGTGCATCAAGGGGAGTCGTGTGGGATAGCTTCAAAGCAGGAATAAGAGGAGAGACTATAAGTTATACCACCAACATATGGAAAAAGGTTAATAGGGAAAGGGAAGCATTGATGGGAAAATTGAGTGAGGCAGAGACACAACATAGACAAGATATAATTACAGGTGCCCAATCTGTCGAGAGCCTACATAGAGTAAACTCCATAAAAGCTGAGATCCAGAAACAACTAGCAAGAAAGGCGGCAGCAAATTATCAGGCACAAAGATCACGCCTTTACGAAACTGGTGAGCAAGCAGGTAGAGCTCTTGCCCTGCGAATTAGGCAGGTGGCAAGTAAGAACATTGTGACACAAATCGAATATCAGGGCCAAATATACGACAAACCTGGGGAAATTTTGGAGGGGTTTAGGAAATTTTATCAAGAATTATATCAGGAGGAAGCAGCTGCAGAGGCCCCGAATATATGCTGGTTAGACATGGGTAGTAAGCTAAAATCAGGCCAGATCGATCTACTGGAACAAGATATTACAATGTCAGAGGTATTGGAAGCTCTGCAAGATCTTGCAAGCGGAAAGGCGGCGGGCCCAGATGCTATACCAGTAGAGCTTTATAAAAGTCTAAGGGAGGAAACAACACCAATGCTCTTAGATCTATTCAATGGTGTTATGAATACCGGAATAATACCTGAGTCCTGGCAAGAAACTAATATAGTAATCTTTCACAAAAAAGGGAAACCTAAGACCAACCCGGGCTCCTACAGACCAATATCATTGATTAACAGTGATAACAAGCTATATGCCAAAATCATGGCCACTCGCATGGGAGGGATCATTGCGTCCTTGGTTTCCCCCTGGCAGCATGGGTTTATCCCAGGAAGAGGAACCACAAACCATATTAGGAGAGCAATTACATTATTTGACATCGGTGCTGCTAGGGGGGAGGAGGTTGCAATGATCCTCCTCGATGCGGAGAAGGCATTTGATCGCGTCAGATGGAGTTTCCTATGGAAGGTTATGGAGGCAAGGGGATTTGGCCCTAGATTTTGTCAAGCCATTCAGGCTATATGCTCATCACCTACGGCAAGAATTCAATCAATGGGGGAAAGATCAGATAGGATCAACATAACAAGGGGTACGAGACAGGGCTGCCCATGTTCTCCAATCTTGTTCGCGCTCTACATAGACCCTTTAATTACACAATTAATGAACAGTGCACTTATCCAACCAGTAATATCAAATGGGTTTCACACTAAACTTCTCGCCTATGCGGATGATTTAGCAGTCATTACAAAAGATCCAGAGCTAGCAATGAGGGAGGTAGTTAATATAACCAGTCATTTTGGATATGTGTCCGGCTACCGACTAAATGTGGACAAAACACAGGTACTATGTTCTAAAAAAATAGCCAAGGTGGATGGAAGATATGTAGAATCTGTAGTTTACCTGGGTATTACAATAAACGCAGAACCAGGTAAAATAATTGACGACAATTACACCCCTCTTATTAAATCTATGGAAACAGATCTAAAAAGAATGGACTCATTAAAGTTAACACTGATTGGGAGGGCTAACGTCATAAAAATGACAATGTTTCCTAAAGTGCTTTATAAATTAAGGTCAATCCCATTTAAAATTGACGAGAAAATTATTAAGAAGATTGAGTCCATTTTCATGAAATTTTTATGGCAATATGGTAAAATAAGGAGGTCTAATAGATATATGTCACTACCACAAGATAGAGGGGGGTTGGGATTGCCAGATATTAAGAGCTATCATTTTGCTGTCTCCTGGTAGACATGGCTATCCTACTCCATCCGGGGGGCCCAACCCTCAGGCAGGCGGTGATACCATCAATTTTTCAGCTATTGGTGGGAAGTGAAGCCGTAGGGCTTTTATTAAGGAGGACCCAGAGGAGTTATTATAAGGAAATTGGGTACAAGACGTTGGAAGGTATATGGTATATATGGAAAACTGTTAAAAAAGCACTAGATATACCCACTATCCATTACCGCACACCACTTTGGAATTCAACACTCTTTCCAAATCTTAGTAGGGATGGAACGTGGCGTCATTGGGAGAGCCATGGTATTGTGGAGTTGGGGCAAATAATGATTAGAAATCACTGTAGAACGCTTGAAGAACTCACACACCAATATTCACTACAAGGCTATCAAGGGTTCAAATACCTACAGATTGTAAATAGAATTAAAGCAATTAGGCCACGTATCACTCAGCTTGGGAAATTCGAACTAATTGAGTATTTGAAGTCAGGGGGCCATAGAATTAGAGATATATATAAAATATTTAATGACGCATCAATCGACGATATTGAAAAAACTGAAACCACATGGTCCAAAAAATTGGGAGATCCCGAAATAGACCTTGATAAAGCGCTAGATATGGATAAGAGGCTTCTACGTTCCTCGAATCTCAGGGCCCAACATTTTAAAACACTATTTAATTTATACTATACGCCCGAAAAATTATTCTCTTGGGGGAAAGCGACAGATAGTAACTGCCCCAGATGTGGAAATGGTACAGCAGATCTTATACACATGTTCTATGGCTGTGAAAAATTAAAAACTATTAAAATTGAAATAACACGGTTTTTAGAGGGGCTACTCGACGTCAAAATTAACCTATCCCCTACCTTGATAATATTTGGTTGTGATGTGAAATTAAACATGAGTACGGAGGCCGAAGCTTTAGTTTTTATTTCCGTAGCAGTCCTTAGAATTTTAATTAGCGCAGCCTGGAAGGATACAGAAGCCCCAACTTTTCAAATGTGGTTGTGTAGAATGTTGGGTATACATAATATTGAGGAAGCATTATATGATTTAAAGGGAACGAAGCTAAGGGATATGGGCAAGCAATTTTGGGCCCCAGTGGCTACTTGGAGGACTGCAAAACTACAAATGAATGATTTACTGGCTGTGTAGTTATTTAACATGTCAACTGACTGTGTACTGTATAGTATTCTTTCTGCTTTTCTCGCCTGACGATATAATGTAATGCTTCTATCTATGTATTTATGTACGCATTTATGAATATGTATTTACCGGTATGAACTCTCAATAAAAATATTAAAAAAAAAAAAAAAAGGAAATGTATTTTATTACTTGGTAAATAATTTTTTATAAAACATACTTTTCATTCAAAAATAAATTTACTGTTTACCATTTTTTAATTGTTAATCAATTTTTTATTATTAATATGTTTTTTGTTTAGAAAAATATTTAAGTGTTCAATATTATTTGGTTATTTATATTTATTAATTAATATTTATTGGTATTTATTGTTAATTTATTGTTAATTAATTATTTAATTGTAATTATGTTTTTAATAATTATCAATGGGGATTTGCAAATGATGTAGTTATTTAAAAATAAAAAAAATATTATTTTATTTGGAACAATTATTTATAAGTATGTTATATTTAACTTCTACACTATCCAATGCTTTCCCTACTGTTGCACTCTCTGGAGTGGGAATAGTAATTTTTACCCCTACGCTATCCAACGCTTTCCCTACTGTTGCACTCTCTGACGTGGGAATAGTAATTTTTACTCCTACGCTATCCAATGTTTTCCCTACTGTTGCACTCTCTGGAGTGGGAATAGTAATTTTTACCCCTACGCTATCCAACATTTTCCCTACTGTTGCACTCTCTGGAGTGGGAATAGTAATTTTTACCCCTACGCTATCCAACACTTTCCCTACTGTTGCACTCTCTGGAGTGGGAATAGTAATTTTTACCCCCACGCTATCCAATTCTTTTCATACTGTTGCACTCTCTGGAGTGGGAATAGTCATTTTTACCCCTACGCTATCCAACACTTTCCCTACTGTTGCATTCTCTGGAGTGGGAATAGTTATTTTTACCCCTACGCTATCCAACACTTTCCCTACTGTTGCACTCTCAGGAGTTGGAATAGTAATTTTTACCCCTGCGCTATCCAACGCTTTCCCTACTTTTGCACTGTTTGGAGTTGGAATAGTCATTTTTACCCCTACGCTATCCAACGTTTTCCCTACTGTTGCACTCTCTGGAGTTGGAATAGTAATTTTTACCATTACGCTTTCCCTACTGTTGCACTCTCTGGAGTGGGAATAGTAATTTTTATCTCTACGCTATCCAACGTTTTCCCTACTGTTGCACTCTCTGGAGTTGGAATAGTAATTTTTACCATTACGATTTCACTACTGTTGCACTCTCTGGAGTGGGTATAGTATTTTTTATCTCTACGCTATCCAACGTTTTCCCTACTGTTGCACTCTCTGAAGTGGGAATAGTAATTATTACCCCTACGCTATCCAACACTTTCCCTACTGTTGCACTCTCTGGAGTGGGAATAGTAATTTTTACCCCTATGCTATCCAATGCTTTTCTTACTGTTGCACTCTCTGGAGTAGGAATAGTAATTTTTACCCCTATGCTATCCAACGCTTTCCCTACTGTTGCATTCTCTGGAGTGGGAATAGTAATTTTTACCCCTACGCTATCCAACGCTTTCCCTACTGTTGCACTCTCTGGAGTTTGACTAGTAATTTTTACCCCTACGCTATCCAACCCTTTCCCTACTTTTGCACTGTTTGGAGTTGGAATAGTAATTTTTACCCCTACGCTATCCAACACTTTCCCTACTGTTGCACTCTCTGGAGTGGGAATAGTAATTTTTACCCCTACGCTATTCAACGCTTTCCCTACTGTTGCATTCTCTGGAGTGGGAACAGTAATTTTTACTCCTACGCTATCCAACGCTTTCCCTACTGTTGCACTCTCTGGAGTTGGAATAGTAATTTTTACCCCTACGCTAGCCAACGCTTTCCCTACTGTTGCACTTTTTGGAGTTGGAAGAGTAATTTTTACCCCTTCGCTATCCAACGTTTTATATAATTAATATTAAAAATATTAAAAGTATATTGAATTTTTGTTAATTTATTAAACATAATTCTTTACTTTTTATTTATGTTTTTGTTTTATGTTTGTAAATGTATTTGTAATTTATAAAATTTTTTATTAATTTATAAATTATTAAAATAATTATTACAACTTATTGTTAAGTACATATATATTATATATTTTCTGTATATGTTTAATTAATGTATTATTATTATATATGTATTATTTAATACTTTTAAACATTATTAGATATTTTTAACTATGTTCATTTTATTTATTAGTGTTATTTACTTTATTTTACATTTATATTTTTACAGAAAAAAAACAACGATATTTTTAACATCTATATTTTATTTTCGATATTTTTGTACTTCCCATGTTATAGGTAGGTTGTCGATATTCTTGCCCTCGATATTTTGCATCGATATTCCTGTAGGTCGATATTTTGTAGCTCAATATTTTGTCAGTGATCCCTTTGCCCAATGTGTAAGGTCCAAGTAGAAACAAAGGTGCACTGGATTTTCTTTTTGACCAACGTATTATTTTGTGAGGAAAAAATGGATAATCCTTAAATGTTGGAATTTAGGTGTAAGACAACATGAATTCAAACTGCATCGAATTGCCCGTTGATACAGTTTTGAAAAATTGAGCATGATAGAGGACATACCCACTGGCAATGTAAATTTTGCGCCACATGAATTTATTAATGAACTTTGTTGTTCAGATCACGATTCTGCTTCCCCTAAATCCACCACTCACTGTACTATTGTCCTGCAGTCTCCCAGTCTCTGCAAAGGCCACTTTTCTTTTCATTACCAGCATGACGTACCGTCACTTATAACCTCTTTCTGTCCTTTTGTTCCCGTTCCTCTGTTCTGTCCCTTCCCCGTTCACCCTCTGCCTTCTCTTTCTCCGCAGAGACTTAAATTAGCTGCAGGGCACAAAAAATGCTATTCAACAAGACAGGAAATGACATTGCTCAGCAGAGCAACAATAGAAGCATTTTGTGTCATGGGGCTGCAATGCATCTCTTCGTCATGCAATTCAACCACTGAGAGCATGTTCACAGTAAATTATGTACATTTATGTGGAAATGCCGCATAGCAGCAAACAGGTCTTATCTTTGAACCATATCCTTCTTTTATGTTCATAGACAAAGTGTGTTGCTGATGGTTTATTTGTTTAGACAAGGAAGGCCATGGTTTACCCGCAAGGGCAGTTGACAATGGGAGGGAACACAGGCACTTTTTTTCTTGATTTGAGTGTATATGTACCTTCTGAAAATGCATACATCTGCTTCTAAGGCTTCTCCGCTATTTCACTCTGAAATATATGCCTTCATAAAGACAGCCAATGCATTGGGAGGAAAGGATGCAGGAAAACACACTGGCCACTTCTGTGTGTGAAAAAGGCTGCTATATTGAAACAGGTGCACATTACAAAATGTCCTGCTGGCCAACCGCCTTACAAAACTAAAATCTCGCTATACATCCAGAGAACTAGCCCCTATCCCACCCCTAAGATTCCCCTAAACTTGCCCACCCTGCAGCTAACCCATTAACCGTATTGCTTTTCGACATTTCAAACTGGATTCCTCCTCCATCCTATGAGTATCTGAATGAACCTGTAAGTAACCAAATATCCTAAAATGAACCTTTAACTACCTGCCTACCCTCCCCTTGCACATCGATCCCCAACTGGCAACACCAAGCAACTTCTGCAAACTCCTGACAAACCTTTCATTCCCGCACCACCCATACAAGGGGGGTTGTGAAACGACCTCACTGTTCTTCCCTCCAAGCCGTCAAGCCCTTCATATTGCCCAATCTCTATTGTTTCACATTCATAACCTTACCTAACACCTTCTTGATCTCCAGTAAATACAAGTCCATGCCTATGTGAGACAGAAGCACACTGTCACATCTAAAGCACTCCAAGGCCTCAAACCGAATGTCAGAGTGACAAATCTTGCTAAATCCATTTTCCTACAAAAACGCACCATATCCCTGTTATGTTTCCTCTTTTCTATTGCCGCAAGTTTAGCAGCCCCTCTCCAAGAACGTCGCAGGACAAATTCTGTCCATAACGCAAACACACCAGACAACTGTGCCTTAATTTCCATCAAATCCCTCTACGTGGTTCTCATCAATACCACTCCTTTTTCTATGACCAAATAATTCTTTCCCAAATGAATGATGAATACATCCAGGCATCAATATCCTGTTTAATGTGTCCAACAAATCTCTCCATGTCATACCCTTTTTCCTTTCCATGTAACTTGAAACAAGCATTCATAAAAACCCAAATTGGCCCCCACCCCCTGCTGTCCTGCTTGAATCTCTGCCCATTTTACGAAAGAATGACCCACTATCCAAATCCCACCTCCTCTGACTCGGGTCCTGTATCGAATCTGGAAGGAAACAAATAAGCAGCAAGTGTTTTACTAGATCACACTAGTCTCCTCCTCTAATCCCTGCACATATTGCCTGTAGCATCCCGACGACCAACGTCCTAAGCACATGATGTCCTCCTGCGACCAACCCCGGGATGCTGCCTCCAAAACCTTCCACATTTGGAAGGAATGTGTGTCATATTTTGCAGCTTGCACCCCAAGCCGACCCAGGGTGAACAGGAGCATCACCAATAACAGATATGCTGTCACCCTACCTCCGTATGTGGAGGAAGACCACCCCACCATCACTTCCAAAGCACCCAGTCCAAAAGCACCCATCTCGCTCACGATGCCCCGTTTCCCTTGAGCCCTCTGATCCATTCTGGATTGTCGAATCTCCACTTCCCAGCTCCCTGGCATCTGAATCACTTTCTCCCAAAAACGCCCTCTTCTGCCCCTGCCTCCCAGGAGCTTAGATACTCTTAAAGCCCATACAACATCCAGCGGTACAAAAGGGGGTGGTGATGGACTGAGCATTTGAATCAATCAAACACTCACACCCAGTCAAAACATCTGGGTTTAATCCATCACCGTTCTTTAGCCCACTCTACCACCCCAGTTCAGACATGGCTATATGCAAATCAGTCTGACCCTGTGCCTCATGGGAACAGTCCAGCCCGAACTACCAAGCCATGTCTTCCCTGGACCGAAACAAGCTTCCGAGGACTGGTTTCTGACATGCCAGCCGTCTTCAGCCCAGCTTGCTTGAATCCAGTGGTAAAGTGAGCAAGGGACTCATGTTTGAGCATACCCTGCCACACTTAAGGCGGCCAAAAGCGGCACAAAAGGGGGTGGTGTTGGACTGAGCATCTGAATCAATCAAACACTCACACCCAGTCAAAAGATCTGGGTTTAATCCATCACCGTTCTTTAGCCCACTCTGCCACCCCAGTTCAGACATGGCTATATGCAAATCAGTCTGACCCTGTGCCTCATGGGAACAGTCCAGCCCGAACTGCCAAGCCATGTCTTCCCTGGACCGGAAACAAGCTTCCGAGGACCGGTTTCTGGCATTCCAGCCGTCTTCTGCCCGGCTTGCTTGAATCCAGTGGCAAAGTGAGCAAGGGACTCACGTCTGAGCATACCCTGCCACACTTATGGTGGCCAAAAGCGGTAAAAAAGGGGGTGGTGATGGACTGAGCATCTGAATCAATCAAACACTCACACCCAGTCAAAAGTTCTGGGTTTAATCCATCACCGTTCTTTAGCCCAATCTGCCACCCCACTTCAGACATGGCTATATGCAAATCAGTCTGACCCTGTGCCTCATGGGAACAGTCCAGCCCGAACTGCCAAGCCATGTCTTCCTTGGACTGGAAACACGCTTCCGAGGACTGGTTTCTGGCATTCCAGCCGTCTTCAGCCAGTGAATCCAGTGGCAAAGTGAGCAAGGGACTCACGTCTGAGCATACCCTGCCACACTTAGGTATGCTCAGACATGAGTCCCAGGCTCTCCACCCCACTGGAGTCAAGCTATCCAGGCTGAAGAAGACTGATAGCCAGAAACCGGTCCTTGAATGCTTGATTCTTCCTCGTGACCCCTCTGAGGTCTCACGCTCTACTGGTGGCCGATTTAGGGTCTCCTGGACCGCGGGACTAGGCAGGCTAAACAGCGCTTTCGCAGGCGCCATTTTGAGAAGGTTAGGTCGGCGCTCTAGTGCTGTGGGCGATTGAGGCCCTCGCACTACAAAATGTCCACTCCCTACCGTAAGCGCAGTGGACGAGCACAGCGGGCACGCCGATGGCGCGCCAGAGGTGCGCCAGAGGTAAGCCCGTCTGCGCCCGTCCGCGCCAGGACGAGCAAAGGGCCAGGTACCATTGAGTCCTCTTTTCTGTCAAGGCTATCATACTCTAGAGATTCCCTGCTTCAACTAAACCAGCCCCTCCAGCCTTCTTGTACTCATATCATTAGAGGTGAGAGCTCTTGCACCCATTGCCCTCACTGCCCATTTAAACTTACTCCGGCAAAGACTAGTCAGGCCTCCCAGACAATCATTAATATGGCCTTGTTAAATTGCAGATCCCTGCCTAAACACGCTCAAGAAATCCATATGCTACTAGAAGAGGAGCAATTACAGATTCTGTTTCTTACTGAAACATGGCTCGCTCCAGATTCAGATTCGGATATTGTACAAGCGCTACCTCATGGTTACCTTGTGCAACACTTGGACCGAGTGAAGGGAAGGAGAGGAGGGATAGCTATCATTTACAAGGACCATCTTGCATGTAGATTTCATGACAGCCCCCTATTGTACTGTGAAAATGTGCACTTTAGCATTCAATTGTCCCCATGTAACTCCCTCTCAGGAGTCCTCATCTACCGTCCACCAGGGGCCTTGGGACAATTTAGCAGCTCCCTATTGGAATTTTCCACGTCCATGACTAGCACCTTACCCAATTTGTTAATCTTAGGGGATCTCAATATCCATTTTGATAAAAGTAATGATAACACCGCCTCAGAATTGCTTTTAGACCTGGCAACTCATCACCTCCACCTACAGAGCGATTAACCCACGCATACTCTCGGACATTTACTTGATCCTATTTTATGTAACATCGCTGACCTTAAAATAAGTGTCCCGATCCCTCTGCTCTGGTCGGATCACCTGCTTATCCCCTTTAGTTGGGAGATTCCTATCATTTCTCCTCCCAACCAACCTCCCGGCAGACCGGCTCGTCCCTGGGCCAAACTAGATACTGAAAAATGAAAGCAGGTCCTGGAACTTTCCAAGCCAAACCATAAAACCGACCCCGTAACAGCGGATGCCGAGTTTTCTTCCTGGATCAAAAACTCTCTCAACACGATCCTCCCCAAAAAAACGTACCTGAAATCCCAGAAAAAAACTTCCTCTCCATGGTTTACCCAGGAGGTCCGCCTTCTGAAAAAGCTCTGTAAAAGGGCGGAAAGAGTGTGGCGGAAAGATTTCGACCCTAACAGCAAGAGGGATTACAGATTGGCTATTCTTAATTACAAAAAAGCCCTAAAAACTGCCCAAACATCTTTTTTCCAGGAAAAAATTAGTGCTGCATCCTGCTCGTCTAGAGAGACTTTTCAAATTGTAAAACAACTTTTAAAAACACCAGAGCCTATATGCATGAATGACCTCTCGGACAATCACTGCAATGAGTTGGCCACCTATTTTGACCAAAAGATTCAAAATATTCTTCAGCAACTTCCCCCGCTTACCCTTACGGATTCCTTATCTGTGTCCCTAATGCAGGCCCAGAACCTCAATACGGGACTTGACACATTTACTCCTATCAGTAAGGACACTTTGTCCCCCATTCTCCATTCACTTAAGAGTGGCTCCCCGTGTGACCCTGCCCCAGTTAAAATTCTAAAACAGGTAGCATCTACCATTCTTGCGCCAATGGTAAACTTAATCAATGCCTCTCTAGCAGACGGAACATTGCCCCCTAGCTGGAAGAAGGCGATGGTCAGGGCCCTACTTAAAAAACCCAACCTAGACCCCCTTAATCTATCTAATTTTAGGCCCAACTCTCTCCTCCCGTGTATCAGCAGATGACAGAAAAATGTATCAACGGCCAGTTGTCCAATTACCTGAAATCGAACGAACTACTCAAACCTTCTCAGACAGGCTTTCGCCCTGGCCAGGGCACTGAAACAGCGATGGTGACAGTGATCGAAGAGGCCTGGAAGATCATGGATGCAGGAGGATCAGTGGCAGTGATCCTCCTGGACCTAAGCGCGGCCTTCGACACGGTCAACCACCAGATCCTGGCCCAGCGGCTTAGAGATCTTGGAATTACAGGTACTGCCCTGTCTTGGTGGAAATCTTTTCTTCATTGTCGTTCATTCCAGGTGATAGAGGGTAGCTACATCTCCAATGAGACCCCCATACGTTGCGGGGTGCCACAGGGCTCATCCTTGAGCCCCACACTCTTCAACGTATATATCTCCCCTCTGGAAAAGATTGTCACCCCATATGGAATCAAACTTCTGACGTATGCGGATGACACCCAGCTGGTTGTCTCTCTTAGCCAGCAGGAAAATCTTACCACCGACCTGTACTCCTGCCTGAGAGACATAGCCAGCTGGATGGACAGATCTCATTTGAAACTTAACAGTGACAAAACTGAGATACTGGTGATGGGGAATCAGTCCCATTTCCGTCCGGACTCTCTCTGGCCCCCATGCATGGGCATGCCTCCAACCCCCAAATCCAAGATTAAAAGCCTCGGACTATGGCTTGACCAAAATCTTACACCCAAGCAAGGAAAACGTCTGGAGTCTGCTATGGTCTCTTGCGCACTGCCCGGAAGATCCTCCCGCTGCTCCCTTTCCATTCGAGGAAACTCCTGATCCAGGGCCTTATCCTGTCCAGGTTGGACTACGGAAACGCCCTGTACCTTGGCGCACCACGGAAAGTGACAACTAAACTCCAGATAGTGCAAAATGCTGCCGCACGGATTCTTACCAACACCAAGAGTCGCTGCTCGGCCAAACCGGCCATTAGAGCACTGCACTGGCTGCCCGTCTTGGAAAGAGTGCAGTTTAAGGCACTTTGTCTAACTCACAAAAATTTCAACGGGAAAGACCCCCCTATCCTCAAAGATCTGGTCACTCCGTATACCACCTCCAGAACACTCCGATCCTCTAATGCCTACCTAACCCTGCCACCTAGGATCAAGAAGGTGCGATCGGGAGGCCGGCGTTTTTCCTACAACGCCTCCAAACTGTGGAACTCCCTACCCCCTGATCTCCGTGCACAACCCAATCTTCTGTCATTCCGAAAATCTCTAAAGACCTGGCTGTTCCCGTAAACTTCTCCTTTTGATCTCGCCTGTACTTCTGTCAGCGCTGGGACGCTTGCGGGCAGCCATGTGCTTTAGAAATCTTTTAACATTTAACATTTAACATTTAACATTCCGGTCTAGGAAAGACATGGCTTGGTAGTTCGGGCTGGACTGTTCCCATGAGGCACAGGGTCAAGGCTGATTTGCATATAGCCTTTGTCTGACCTAGGGTGGTGTGGAGTGCAAAAAAACGATGGATTTAGGCCCAGATCTTTGTACTGGGGTGAATATAAGACATTGTTCTGCATTCTGTCCATCAACTGTGTTTTTTTGCAATTTTCACCCCGAGTGGGCTGGGTATGCTCAGACGTGAGTCCCAGGCTCTCCACCCCACTGGAGTCAAGCTATCCAGGCTGAAGAAGGCTGATAGCCAGAAACCGGTCCTTGGATTCTTGATTCCGGTCTAGGAAAGACATGGCTTGGTAGTTTGGGCTGGACTGCTCCCACGAGGCACAGGGTCAAGGCTGATTTGCACATAGCCATTGTCTGACCTAGGGTGGTGTGGAGTGCAGAAAAACCATGGATTTAGGCCCAGATATTTGTACTGGGGTGAATGTAAGACATTGTTCTGCATTCTGTCCATCAACTGTGTTTTTTGCAATTTTCACCCCGAGTGGGCTGGGTATGCTCAGACGTGAGTCCCAGGCTTTTCACCCCACTGGAGTCAAGCTATCCAGGCTGAAGAAGGCTGATAGCCAGAAACCGGTCCTTGGATGCTTGATTCCGGTCTAGGAAAGACATGGCTTGGTAGTTCAGGCTGATTTGCATATAGCCATTGTCTGACCTAGGGTGGTGTGGAGTGCAAAAAAAACCGATGGATTTAGGCCCAGATCTTTGTACTGGGGTGAATGTAAGACATTGTTCTGCATTCTGTCCATCAACTTTACTTTTTGCATAGAACATCCAGAACATGTTTTCCCCGGATCTCGGCACACTGCAGGTAATTGTTTCAACACCCATAACAAGATATTCCAGGACAGAGGTTTCCTAACCCTTCCCCTCTGGCCCTGCTTCCTTGCCCAACCTTCCAGAATCCTACGCCCTAGTTCCCCTGCCGGCAGTGGATAATCCCACAACAAGTTCCCCATAAACCCTAAACCTGCCAACTTCCAAGCAATGGTCACCCGGGACAAGCCTTCGTTGATCAACCCCAAAATGTATTGCACTACGTCTTTGCTGCATGCCTATCTCATCGCCCTACGCCACGCCCGACTCCAAGAACTCCTTCCCAGCCTGTACATATGCCCTGCGCATTGAATCACTATTGACCCTACCATCAATTGTACCACAACTTCTCCGGCATGGTTGTTGGTTCTCTGCCTGTGTCCTTGGCTAACCCACTGAATCTCCCCCACTGTGAATGAGACAAAACATCTGCGATGTCATTGTCCACAACTGGAAAGTGACACACTCTGAAAGTTATGTGATAGTGCAAACAGCCCAGCATGAACAACTGTAACAACTTCAGCACCTGCGTATCCCTGGCCGACTGCCTGTTCACCTGTCCCACAGTCATGTTGTCCACCCAAAGTAAAACCCATCTGTCTGCCAATTCTGCGCCCCAGAGTGTCACCGCTACCACTAAGTGAAAGAGTTCCAGGGAGGAGACACTTTCCCCTTTGTGAGCCCATGCCGCCCGCCACTCCTCCATGCCTCATCTGCCCAGCCAATAGACGCAAAAGCCCAGGCCTCCAGCTTCATCTGAAAATATTTGCACATCCGACTCAAAGAGCCCCATCCTCTTTTACTGCCGAGATACATATGTGATGGTGCAGAATAGCATTCCCTGATAATTACCTCCCCAACCTCCTACAGAAGGACCATCCTACCAAAGCGACCCTGCACACGAAATTGAGATGACCCAGCAGAACCTGAATTTCTTTCACCTTGACCTTCTCCTTCCCCAGCATGCACAATTTGAAAGCCAGCCTTATTTCCTGCTTATCTTCTGGTATTCTGGCTTCCATACGCACTGATTCAATTTCAGTGCCCAAAAATGACAGCACAGTGTGGGAGCCCACTGTTTTCTCTGATGGCAATGGCACTCCCAGGTCACCCATGAGCTCTTAGAAGCTAGCCAGACCGCAAAACCGGGTGCCCCCACCAAAAAGAAACTGTCCAAGGAGTGAGTTACCAGGTTATGGCCAATGTGAATACCCATTGCAGGAATGTTCTGAAGCACTCAAACAACGCATATGATATTGAGCAGACCATCTGCAGCCATTTATCCATGTACCATTTGACTTCAAAATGAATACCCAGTAGCTGAAAATCCTCTGGGTGTACCAGAAGCAGCCGAAAAGCAGACTTCACGTCATATTTTGCCATCAATGCGCCTGGGCCCACCGTCACTACCAGTGACATGGTCTCGTCCACCGACGAATAGAAAGCCAACGTCACCTCATCCGCGATTAAATCATTCACTGACTGACCTGCTGGCCACAACAAATGCTGAATCAAACTAATTTTTCTGTCCTCCTTCTTGGGAACAACTCCCATTGGAGACACAATAAGGTTCTCCATGGCCGAAACACAGAAGGGGCCTGCCATTCTACCCTCCCAAACCTCCTTTTCCAGCTTGTCCCTCACCACCTACTTGTGTTCCGCCACAGAATGCAAACTGTCCACCCACCACCAGACCCTCGGGCCCTCGTAACCCAACCGAAACCCCCAGTGAAACACATCCCAAAGCAAATTGGCATCTTCCGTCCTCCCGTAAATTCCCAACCTCTCTCTACCTCCTCTTGGGCCTGTGAATTGCTGCTGGTGTCTGCCCTGTTCTCCCCCATACTACTGCTACTGATCCCGCCCTGATTGGTGTATGCACCCCTACCCCAAAGCAGTTGGGGTGGTGTTTAACTGGACATTTCAAACATGCACAACCCCTTGTTAAAATCCCAACATGTCCTGGGTGGGACGTCCTTAAAAGGGATGGTACACAATAGGCAGACCACTCGCCGTAAATATGGTCTTCCCAATTTTGCAGCCCCCATAGTGTGGTACAACAAATCTGAATCCAATATGCCCAATTTGGCTTCTGGGTCCCAACCCAATCATGCCCAAACCTACTCGTCATACTGTGCCCATGCATACCCCCCGTGATTTAGGCGTCAATGTACATAAACATGGCCACTCCGCCGTCCAATTTTCTATTGTAAGAGGAACTTTTGGCCGCTTGACCAGCTCATATTCCTCCTCCTTAGGACCTTCTTTTGATGCACCTCAGCAGTTTTAACATTTCAACATACTCCCCTTTCCAAATGCGCTCCTTTGGGGCCAACATCAAATGTGCGCCCAACGGTTTTGTCACACCAATTTAAGGAATTTTTTTAAATTTCAATTCATTGATGTCCCGTCCTTTTTTCATTCTCTCCCTGAACTCCCCGCAACTACCCCCAAGTCCTCCATTTCGCTGGAGCCCCCTCCCGTGTACCAAGAACCCACCTGCCCGTCCGTGCTCATTCCACCATTAGTCACGTATTTGCCCTTGTGCAGCCTCTATGTCCCCTTAACTTAACCCATGCGTTGACATCCACAACTGTGGACACTATTGTAGGAGCGAAAACCTTATTCTTGACCTTACCTGGCACCAAGGTCGTGCCTTTAATACACTAAAAACCTCGTTAGAAGGCTCCACCCCCCACACTGACTTCCAGCTCCTCCTCCTGGACCTCACCCTCTTCCATGCTGTCCACGTCATAGTCTACTCTAATATAACCACTCCCAACAGGTCATCCAAACACTCCTATCCATCGCCAGCACTATCGGTGCCTCACACGCTCCAAACTTCCCTGTGGCGCCGTGACGCCCAACACCCGGGGGGGACGAAGCGACCCTGCCCTACTAGTTCACCGCAGCCACACACCCTTGCTGTCTCTCGCATACCAGAGGCCGTTCGTGACCTACTGGCTGCTGGAGCCAACGAGGTTGTCCTTGCCTTCATGCGTTGGCCGCATCAGGATCCCTCATCGATTTCTGACAAACTGTGCTGGGCCCGGCCCTCTCTTCACCTTGGTATAATAGAGCTGCCCCCAGCTCTATTGAGTCCGCTTCGACAGCCCCCTCCTGCCCCTGAAAAGGACTGGTGTACTGGCACCACATCCATGCCACCCCTGAGTCCCACAACGCAATCCTCTCCCACCCTGTCAGCTGGACACTACCAGGGGGCACCCCGACTCGCTCCCTCCCCCAAGTGGCCAACCCCTAATGGAGGAACCTTTGACCATGCCAAAATCCTCATCCACCCATGTGTCCTCCCCCGAATCCTCCTCCTCTCCATTCCAGCATTACCCCTACTATGGCGGAAGCTGGGCCCCTCCTAGCCCCCCATCGACTGCCTGGGGGACCTCCTCCCCCCTGAAATGAAATGAAATACCAGTATTTGTAAAGCGCATAGCTACCTCTGAAGTGGTGTCCCGGCGCTGGGGACCCTCGGGAAGATTAAACTAGCTATTGCCCAGAGTCACTTGGTGCTGGGCTGACCTGCCGGCGGTGCCGGAGATCGTACAGTGAACCCCGGATTCCAGCGTCAGTCGCCCTGGCCGCTGAGCCACACCTCTTCCTGTTTTGGCGCCCCTAACCCAGGGACTCCCCCGTGCCTATATAAGCTTCTAAGCGGGACACCAGGCCCTCCCCCTGCCGGTTTGTCCACCAAATTGCCAAAAATATCCAGACCAGCCCAATCTGGGCTGTCACCTCCTGCCCTGCCCCTCCCAATCCAGCTTCATCCTCCCCCTCCCTCTCCTGCAGTGCGAGGAGTCCCTACCTTCCTCCATCCTGCCAAATGTTGCCAGCTGCCCAATAATTATTTTGTACCCCCCCCCACCGGCCCCGCCCTCCTCCCCTCTCAGATCAGCAACAATCTCTTCAAGGGGGTCCACTGAGGCCACACGCCTCGTGTGCATCAAAGACCGGCTGTTCCTCTGACGTTGCCTGCTTTTTCCGTTTTGCATATCTGTGACCCCATATACGTGCCCAACATGCGATGGGCCGTCTCCCACAGCTCCGCCCTCCCTGGCTTGGCCACGCCTTCCGCTTACATCATGCCCGAGCCGCCAGCCTCCCAGCATGACGCTACTTGCCTGCAATCCTCACCGACCCCACTGACGCGAACCTGGACTTTTGCGGAGGGCTGCGCTGAAATAGGCCCAGCCCCCACCCCAACCCCCAAAGCAGCCTCGCCCTTGTCACCAGAGCATCCACGAGCCATCACCTCCTGGGGCACTGCACTCAATGCCCGCCATGAACATGGCGGGAACATGCCAAATTAGCCGATCCAACCCCCTGATAGGCCCGGCGAGACGGTCAGGGTGATGCTTCCCCCACCACCAGATCCATTCTACCAGCCTGCCTCAGACGGCGCATCGCCTCCACCATCAGCATTTTGTTATCCAACATAGTAAGTGCAACAGCTAACTATAATCTTTCGGAAAGCGGCGCAGAACCTATACCAGTGACAAAGAACAACAAAGAACACCACAGACAAGGACTACCAGCCACCAGGTCACCTGAACCTAAAATGGTGGCTGGTAGCCCAACCTGGACCCCTAAATAAGCGCTGAGCTATTTTTGGGCTATTATGCAGGCCAACACAAAATGGCAGTCGTTGGACCACTCTCCCAATCTGCCCAGGAGGGCAAACTAACCTCTGGTCAGCTGCCCCCCCAAGCCCTCTTTCTCCGGCCCCATCATAAAGGCTTCATTAATCCTGTTTTGGGATTCCCACCTGGCCATCGATTGCACCCAAGATTTGCAGCAAGAAAAACCTGACCCACATCACGAGTAAAACCTGACGCACATCACGAGTACAAATTGCACTGTTTAGAGACATAGGAATGAAGAATATGATGCACTTCTGGGGTTTTATTCCATATAATTGCGCACATTCAGTTTGCAAACCCAGGGATATTCAACATTTGCGTTTGTAGCTGCAAACTACAGGCCCATTTTGACCTGTTTCAAACAGTAGCTTTTAAAATCTCTATAAATTAGCACCTCTGTTAATAAAAGAAGCATTTGTTTCCATCAAATGTGAGGGTCATTGACAGAATCTAGTGGAACCTCCCATGTTTTGTGTGTGTGATTGTGTGTAGGTATATATCTATGTATGTACAGTGTGTGTGTGTTTGTGTGTAAATGTATTCAAGGGACAGAACAGAGGCCTGTTCATAGTCACACAATGTCAAGAACATAGTGACCACAGCAATCTGCGCCACTCTACAATAATATGTTTAGTGTTTGATTCCTATTGAGTCACAAAGGCCCATGAAACTGGAAGGTTCTTTATTGATGGCTGCTAAAGCGCTTCGCAAGCAGGTGTGTCATAAATTTTTAAAAAATGTTTTGCATTCTGTGGAATGTTATTTCAGATACTTAATGCATAGGGGGAAGACTTGTTTTCTATTCACTATTTTTGCATTCTTTAATTTTGGCTGTGGTGACATCTCCGCTCGTTGTATCACTCTGTGACACAGGCTAATCTTCTGTTATAGCTTGGTGGACGTCTTTATGTCTGAAAACATTTCCTGCTGCCTGGTAAAGACACGTCCGAATCCAAAATGTAGACTGGAGAAGAAGTGGAATTAGTAGCAGACTGAAAAAAACGTCAGAATCGTAAGTTAAGAAAAAGGAAAGGCAAAAAAGAAAATCTCTAAGAATTTTAAGTAGATAAATTCAAGCAACCTGACTTACAGAAGGAGATGCCGCAAACAGCAAAACAAGACAGAAAAGCAAGAATCACTGTAAACCTATAGGAACCATCAACAATCTGAAAACGACATTGTGACACCCCTCACAGGCTGACTTGCCTCCTTTTATATGTTCAGACATATGTGACCTGGAACAGAAAAAAGGTTCTAAGAAGAAGGAAGTACGTTTCCTCCATAATGGATTGGACTTTCTGTCTTCTTTTAGGTCTCGCCTAGCGTAGCTGCGCACATGCGCAGCACGCTCGGCGAGATTTATTGCTAATGAGGACTTTCAGGGAAGGGCTTGAAGCCCCGCCCCTTATTTCCATTGGCTGGCGTCACTATTTATGCTAAACTGTGGCCTGCCATTGGAAATAAGCTTTTTGGGGTGCCTCCTTTTGGCTTTTTTGTCCCGCCCTTCCAGACTGGCTCGCCTGCTTCACGGCTGTCGTGAAGACTTTTCTTATCTGCTTGTTTATTTAAGAAGCAGATAAGAAAAGTCTTCACGATGGCTGTGAAGCAGATGAGCCATGGCGCACAGGCATTACGAGGGCGCCTGTTCCCAGCACTTCCCCCTCCTATCCCACTTGTTAATCTTTCGTCTTGGCTGCGTTTGCTTTGAGACACTCCAGGCTTAAAAGCGATCTTTACGGGTGCATAAAATGAAAAAGATTAGAAGGCATCCCGCCCTGAAACTTCATCCCGTTTCACGCCTGTCAGTTTTTTTTTTGTGGAACTTGTTGGAAGCACAGTAATTTGTATTATGCAATACATTTTAATTGGTGTGCCTTGATTATAGTATCATTTGAATAAAACATGTTTATAGAGGTTAGCAAAATATGCGCAGACAGCATGAAATAGCTGAACCTTGGCCTTTGTGTGTGTTTTCTTTTGTTTTGTTTACATTGTCTATCAGAGTATTCATAAAATAGTAGTTAAACTGCGTATACGTGGGTTAACCATTCTTGTCTCAAATGTCAGTAAATCCCCACTACCCATTTCCAAGCACCTAGTGTACGTGTAGTTTGCCATCCACCGATTCAATTGATAAATATGATAAGTGTGAGAGAGACAGCAGTGTGTGAGTCCTAGAGAGAGCATGGTGTGTAAGAGAAACAGCAGTGTGGGAGGGAAAGCAGTGTGAGAGAGACAGCAGTGTGAGTATTTTGCACTCTGTGTATGTTTTACTTGTGTGTGTGTAAATATACAATTTACATATATAGTACACGGACTGTAGGCTGAAACATAGTATTTTCATTTACGTATAAATATGAAATCAATGAACCCCTAAACGCTGTCATATTTGCATGTATAAAATAGCGCTTTCTGTGTATTATTTTAATAAACCTAGGCAAGGTGACTTTTGTGCGAAGATATTAAGAGTAATGCCGGCCTTGCACGCATTCACACACAAGCACATACTTCTCAGCCCCAGGATGCCGTCAGGTGATAGAGCGCTTTGTAAATAAAATAAATAAAAATAAATAAATAAAACTATGAAATTTTTCCATACCAGTCTGATATGAAAGTGAAAAGTGAACCAGAGAAGAGTAGCCCCAAAACATCTTTCGTCATTTATAGAAATAAAAACACATTCTAGAGGACTCTTTACATCAAAGTTGTCTCTAGCGATACCATGAATATTGCATCACTAACTGCTTACTATATATGTATTTGAGAATATGCTGTGTGGTTCGCACGTGAGTGCATGGATGTCCAGTAAAGATTGTGTGTGTGTAAAAGGGGTGTAAGCTACTTACACCAGAAGAGACACATTCACTGAGATTGTCTTTCAAGGGAAGTTGTGTGCTGTGTGTGTGTATTTATATATATTTTATATAGCGCGAACCCGACCTGAATATATGTGAGCGCTTTACATTAGCACCGATTACGTTATACAAGAACACATTGGCATGGACATATCGTTATGTTAACGACTACTCACAAGTATGTACACAAGTATGTACACGCAGGCGGGTACGCGCATACATGCACACGCCCCTTCTGTGTTTCCTTCACAGACAATAAGGAGTGTGTGGTTGCAGAGATCGTACCCCTCCTCCACCCCCCTCAGCAGTGAGCGGCCTCTGAAGTGCTGTGAAGCACTTTGCAGTGCACAAAGGTCCTCCTCGGGACGCAGTGCAAACTGGAGCCCCTAAAGGTAGGGCCCCCAACACCCTCTGCTCCCTGGATTATTTTCTGGAACAGACTTTGTTGGCTTAAACTTCCACGCCCCGGGCTGCGGCCAGCATCACTGTGCTTTGAGCGGGAGGGGGAGCAGGAGGCGCCCCACACAAGTGCTTGTGTTTGGGCACATGGCACACAGAAGTCAAGCCATCATCTTCACAGCTCAGACATGAGGCTGGGATGTCGCAATTAGAGGGCCAGTGTGAATGCCCGCCCCGATGCACTGGTCTCCCCTGATGAGCAGAGACTTCAGGGGGTCTCCCCCAGACCCCCTCTCCTTTGCTAACAGGTCTGTTGTGGATTTGTGTGGTGTGAGGAGACCAATCTGTTGGTGCTCGGTCGTGAGTCGGGGCTCTTTACTAACAAGCACCGAACATTCATGAATAGGCGCCCTGCTGGAGGCCTCGCCCCTCCTTATCTGACCAGAGCTCTGTTCTGGGGAGTGGAGGGGGGGGGGCTGTCCGAGGGAGGGGTAGGGGACAGTGCATCAACTGACCAACTTTAACACAGCCTGTGGAGAGCATTCGACGGTCTTTCACAAAATGTATTTTCAACAAAATATGCAGGTGTAGTTTATCGCCAGCCCTGAATAAATAATTATACAAATTTAATTTTATAGATTACATTTAGAACCCCAGTCCTCCAACTTTAGAGTATTCTGTAAATTCAAGAAGTGTTTAGTAAATATTGACAACTGAACCACGTTTTCTATGAAAGCACTGCCGTTGTTATTGTTGTCTAAACACGTGTTTTTATGTTATGCACTCACCTTTCAGAAAAAAGGTCAGTTTAAAAAAAATAAACTACCAGCCTTAACTGAGGAAGTCTCTGATCATTGTATACTTATTTCAGCAATAAAATAACTCTGACATAGGTACAGTCGTGGTTTGCCTTGGTGTTTGCCAGAATATTGGTAACAGTTCTACCATGTTAGATCTAATTTCAAGGCACAAATAGTGCCTATGAAGGATTTCCCATTTCCGTGCAATTCGAGGCAGAATTTAAGCGCCTTCATGTTCCTTTATTTTTACCAAAACAGAATAAAGTATGGCATAGTGTGTATATCAATTGGTCACCAGCAGACGGTGTTCGAGCGCGAGGCCGTGCACTTCTGCACGCGGGTTGTGCACTCCTGCACGCGGTTGTGCACTCCTGCACGCGGGTTGTGCACTCCTGCACTGCGAACGGAAAGATGTGTGTGTTTATGAGTAAGGGGGCCACATCGGCTGATTTAAAATGGTCACGTTACAATCGATGTGCTTGGCAGAGTGCAGTAAGACTTGAGTACTATTCACTGTCTCACGAGACGGGGACCTCTGACTACTGGAGTAGGCCTCAAGTACTATTCACTGTCTCTCATGGAGTCTGAGGCTGGAGCCTCTGACAGGGCCATGTGAGCCGGGGCCTGAGCAGGGCAGATACATTAGGGGTCGAGGTTGTTCTGTGTTTCTGACAGAAATTGAAGAGATGATAAAGACTTTCAGCTATTGGCTTTGTAAATCATAATGACTTTTATTTATGTGTTAATTATCAAAACAGATAGATAAAATGCATTTTCATTTACAATGCCAATAGCTTAAACGCTCGCTAATGCTAGTGGGATTGTAAATGACAATGTGTTTTATTTATGTTTTTAAAAACAAAAGTAAAAAGAAAAGGCAATGTCATTTACAATGTCAATAGCTCAAAATAATGTCATTGCGAGACCTATTGCATTGTAAATGCTTGTTTCTATTTGTACAGGTTTTCTTACCCAAGGTAATGTGTGACAAGGATTACAGAATTATTTAAGGAAAGTATCCGAATTTGAAAAGTTTTATTCGCAATGATATTTGGAAGGATATACAGGTGGTGCATAGGATACAAACCTAGCAGCAGCTGAATGAAATACAAGATGGCGTGAAAAAGAACAATCCACAGAGAACAGAGTCCCTGATGCCAAGTTTTAGAGAGCAGGAAATCTGATCAAGCGGTAAGGAAGATTGTCAGTAAGTGCAGCTCCACATAAGTCAGACTGCATCTCTGATTAAACCTGTGATATACTGATTGCATAGGCTAGTTAGGCTTTTGGTTGGGTGTACTATTGCCCTATGGGGATGCAATCTTGCAGGTGATGGAACAGATTTTAAATATCATTTGCAATGTGTGTTTTAAGAAGAGGTAAGTGTCATGCATAAATATTAGTGGTGTGGAATTCATGAGAACATGAGCCGTGAATCCTTACAGCTACTTGTTGGACAACCATTCATGAATCTTAGCATTTCTGTTATTATATATGTGATGAAAAGTAATTCCCCAGGGTTCTAGTTGAGATGCGTATTTAACATCCAGTTCTGTATATAGGGCAAGTCAGATTCTGAGATCGCCAATGCCCAGATTATTTTCAGACTGAGGGATATCTCTGGATGAGCTACAATTCTGTATGATCACAAGAGGCCTAGCGGAAGTACATACCAATTTTACAGGCCAGGAAATCTGGCTGGTAACGTTATTTATGGATTAGGTAGTGTGGCCAAAGCACAGCACAGGTTCCATCCAACCCATTCTACATCAAGGAGAGAGCATTAAACAATCCCCTTGCCTGGCATCATCCTTTGCTGCTGCCCCTTGACTTCTTCCCCACTCTCACCTCTTACCCCTACTTACCATGCACAGGACTCTCACCCATTTATCAGCTGCTCAGAGCAGGTTTGGACCCAGTAAATGTGGATCTGAATGTTATTCTACATTCCCCCCACGGAAAAGTGAATTTCACTCACCATTAATCCATGCACCTAAGTCCTGCTAATGTTGTTTCTGGAGAAGGCTTTTGGATGACTTTTTCTAATACATTTTTTGATGGATGTTACTACAATTGTGGCTGTGTTAGATTCCACAGGGCTTTATTTAGAAGATGACGAGGATGAGGGAAAGGATAGATTTGGAATAAGGGGACTTCTGCAAATACTATTTTGATACAGCTGCCAATTAGCAGTATTGGTGTTACACTCAGTCAGATGCATAACTGTAGCCACATATTAATCAATGAATACTTATTATCTATTGTTTACTGTAGCTTCTCACTCTGTCCCAACTTCTCTATATAAGTATTTGGGCTCTACAATGCCAGGAAGTGCCACCGTGCCCATAATTTTGTAGAAGGGGTACTAAGGTACAAGCCCTGCTTCATGCCACTGAGGTGATGATCTACCAGACTGCAGTGCAGAGGAGAGCAAGAGAGGTGTGGTGAGTACAGCAGCAGTCTTCCATTCTTTGACAATACACGCTGTATCAATACAATCACCAGCATATTGACCCTACAATCAAAAGCAACATTTTCTACATGTAATCAAAAGTCAGACTTATTGGTATTGACATGGTCAACAGCCATTAAAAATGTACATCTCAATATCAATGAAGATTTCAGTAAAATTTTACAGTCTTTGGGCTTTACCAACATTATCATGATGTTTGCCTTCCCATTTCAAAAAGCCAGAGCTACAACAGTATGTACCCAGCATACAAGATTTGAATGAAATTCATGGGACCGATTCACAAAGGTAAACTGAGACGAAAGTCTAACTTTACTACTCGTAAATACCCTTAGTGAGTACCGAAAGTCGTAATGTTAGACCTTCGTCTCAGTTTACCTTTGTGAATCGGGCCCTATGTTTCCACTTTTATGCCACGTTGCTTACTAAACTCTCAGGACCCAAAGCACATTAGCCCCAGCGCTGTCAAGGTGGGGTGAGCTAAAGAATGATGATGGATTAAACCCAGATCTGTTGACTGGGGTGAGTGCTTGCAATGTTCAACACTCCGTCCATCATCCCCTTCGGTTTGGCTTTGTTCGCCCTAAGTTGGCAGGGTATGCCCAGATGTGGGCCCCTTGCTCACTTTGCCACTGGATTCAAGCTAGCCTGATTGATGGAGGCTGATTAGCCAGAAACAGGTCCCAGGATGCTTGTTTCCCATCCAGGGAAGATATGGCTTAGCAGTTCGGGCTGGACTGTTCCCATGAGGCACAGGGTCAGAGTGATTTGCATATGGACATGTCTGAACTGGTGTGGCGGAGTGAGCTAAAGAATGATGACGGATTAAACCCAGATCTGTTGACTGGGGGTGAGTGCTTGCAATGTTCAGCACTCCGTCTTTCATCCCCTTTGGTTTTGCTTTGTTCACCCTAAGTTGGCAGGGTATGCCCAGACGTGGGTCCCTTGCTCACTTTGCCACTGGATTCAAGCTAGTCTGACTGATGACGGCTGATTAGCCAGAAACCAGTCCCAGGATGCTTGTTTCCGGTCCAGGGAAGATATGGCTTGGCAGTTCGGGCTGGACTGTTCCCACGAGGCACAGGGTCAGACTGATTTGCATATGGCCATGTCTGAACTGGGGTGGCGGAGTGAGATAAAGAATGATGATGGATTAAACCCAGATCTGTTGACTGGGGGTGAGTGCTTGCAATGTTCAACACTCCATCCATCATCCCCTTTGGTTATGCTTTAAGAAAACACAAAATGTCACCCGTGGGAGCTATTTTTATTCAGCCTAGGTTTCTCCTATGAGCATCTTACATTCATTATATGCTTGTCCTGGAGTAACTTGGACCTCACCCCAAGTGACAGACTTTCTGGATTTTCTCTTAGAGTTTAGGGGACTCCTGTGGGACAGCTGCTGCTCCAGATGGCCCCTAGAACTCATTTCAATTTTTTGTGGTGTGCCAGCTCTTCAGGGAGCACTGTGAAATACAATATGCACATTTTGTAAAGCAGCACTGGCTTCTGATGTGCTGCTTTGCCAAAGGCAATGTGGCCACTGAGTCTTTGATGCAGCCATGGCTGCTCCAGGACTTTTTCTTTTTATTTATTTCTATTTTTGTCCTACGATGCATCCAATTGGTATTACTAATAATCATGCTCCTGCTCTCTCCAAGTACCCAGATATTCGCCCACTTGTTGGATTCCTATGTGTCCAGCAGAATTGTAAAGTACTCCTGAGGCACCCACAAACAGGAGCAGTTTACAGAAATGCACTGGGAATCCTCTTTGTTCAGGGTCCCAGCAAATCTAACATCTACTGCTCCCGATGATGAGTCTCAGATCCAGTGCATATTACCCTGGAGAGAGAGAGAGAGAGATTCCACAAAAGTCCAGGAGTACATGTCCTTAATGGGGCCCTTGACACTCTATACAGGGGGTCATTAGCTGCACTGGTCCTTATTCCTGCTTCCATTGTTTCTCCTCTTCTCAAGCCTTCTTCCTGGATCAGTGATTTTAGAATAGATCTAGAAAGTTCAAATACATGGGAGTAACTGGCTTATCGAATTAGCCCACTGGTTGCTCATTGGCTCACACTATGGAAAGTATGAAAAGTGACATCCGGGAATAAAATTAAACACCTCCCCCCTAATCCAAATTCCACAAACCCAGACCAAGTATCCCTCCAAAAGACCAAAGAACACCCCAGTAGAGACTGCAGGCAAAGGTCTTTATGTCTTCCCTTTCTCCAATGTAGGTATACCCTCAAAAACTCTTGAAAATTAGAAGCTGATTATAAGCTTATGGAGATTTCAAATCCATCCCTAAAGCAGGGTTAATCTCTCCAGCACAGACCTGTTATCTGGGGGTGGCAGGGGTTTTCTGCTAGTTGGTTAGCAGAGCAAGTAACCATCACATAAGGGAAGCAAGTATGTGAAAGAGCTCATACTGTAAAACATAACTAGTGAATTTCTGACCCAAGAATTGATAGGAAAGGGCACAACAATGAAAGGCATTCCAATAAATATTTATATTTTAGGCGCACCTTTACCAAAGTGCAAATTACTTTAAATACTGCAGAACTACAGAATAATTCTACAGTGCGGACATGCCAGTGTGAGTTAGACAACAGTCTTAATACTTTGCCTGCACTTGAGTGAACATGTGTGTCCACATGATCATGCATTATCTGAGCAGAGTCTTAACCCAGCTGGGCAGTAGCAGATTGTATTTTAAAAGATGGTCACTGGTGGCCACAGCTCAAATCTGTTCTAACACAGAATTTACTATGGGTGAGACTCCATCAGAGGTCTCACACTACATAAGATATCCAAGAAACAGACGTCTAAGCAAAATAACTGAGGACTTTTATGGGTTAGATCCTTATTCCATACTCTGACCCTTCATAGCATATCACAGGTTGGTGATGGGGTCTGTGGCCACAGAAAAGCACCATGCCATATGGATACCAACCCAGCCTCACCGATTAATGGCAAGAGTGAGGTGGAGAGCAAATGGCATAGCCCGCTGAGTTCGGAGAGATGAAAGCAGATATTGTTGGGGAGAATGTCAACTTTTGGTTTCTTTGACTGGGTACTTCTGATATAAATCTTGATATCCTTCACCTTATCAAAAGGTAAATAGGGGGCAGCAGGTAACAAATCCAATACGTAGGAGATGTAACTAATAGAACCCTTAAACTTTGCATTGTTTATGTTCACTTTATGTAGGAAGTATTATCCTAAAAGCTTAAACTTTGTGAATCACACGTTGGATGACAATTTCCCTTTCAAGCAATATCAACTATATATCACAGTGGGTTAAAGGGGGATAAAACAGCATAACTTATTAATGTTCCCAGAATAGGTCTTTCTGTGTTAAATGTGAAGGGGTATATTAAAAAATCAAGACAATACATGCAAGAAAATTTGGGCCTACAATGATCTAGTTTTTGTCTACCCCCATAAATCTCTGGTTTGAATGCAATGCTTCTCTGAATTTAACATCTTATTGTAATGGTGTTCTTAACTGAGATGGGATGTAGTACATGCAATAATCCTGAACAGCTTAACCTCCCAGGACCTAAGGCAGTACAAGGCCTTATTCATAAAATCGGGATGTCCTTAGAAAGTCTGTACATATGATTGGAAGCAATTCAATTGGAAAGAGCATTTTGTGCATTCTGCACATGTTACCGATTCGGTAAGTATTTCAGTAAAAATACCTACATAGCAGTTACCGATTTGTAAATACCGAATCGGTAAAATTAGGTATTTACGAATCGGTAAATGCCATTTACCTACATGTGGCCCCTGGTTAGGTACTCTACAGTTGACGCACATGCTTTTTTTGTATAAAGTCGCAACTATGGGGAGCTTTCATTTAACTAATAAAATGGCATTGACTGATCAGTCAAGGAAGTTGTATTTAATATTGAAAGAGAGGAAATACAGAATATTGTCTATCATTTAAGTAAGTGGTGTGTCTATTGGCACTACAGAAATTTGAATCCGCCTTAACCAATTCAGATTCTGTCATACCGGAACTCAGGCATATAAAAAAATGTATTCTGCATACTCAAACAACGTTCAACAGTAGACTGTGCGATAAATGTACATCATCTGTTATTTGAACGCTAAAAGCTTTACAAGATTAGGGAGACAATTGCTTCAATTCATTGAAGTAAGGTTGGTTATGAAGAGGATTATATTATTTATGAATTCATGAACTGTAATGAGCTATTTACTAGTGAGATGTAAATTTATAGCTGTTTTTACTTAACAGTAAAACTGTAATAAAAATTATAAAAAGTGTATGCTTTACATATATTCAATATATGCAGGACTATCAGTAAATCGAAATATGTAATTTACTCTCACACTTTTGTCAGGGTCTGACTACGTCGTCCCTTACCTTGGGCTGGACCAGGAATCTCTTGGACGACGTAGATGATTTCGCAGAGACGCAAGGGACCAACTTCCAAGAAGTCTAATTATAAACTCACTGATCTTAAAGTACAGTTAGATTACACTTAGACTTAAGGGAAGGAGGCCGGTACTGGACGTCGTGAAGAGGAAGTTGACTTGCTGCTGACCTATGAAACAACAAGCAGGAAGGACGTTATTAGTACTCTAGATTCCTCCTTGAAAATTCTTACATTACCTCCCCTGACCCGACCCTAGAAGGTTTCACCTAACCTAATCTATAAGTCTCCTACCTGCAATCAGCAAGGTTTTGACTTGGTCCAGTATTTCTTTTGGATAGGCAGGTGTTGTCGAAGATGTAGATGAAGTTCTATCTTGAGGGGGCGAAAGTAATAGGCCTGAAAGTAAACAAACGTTTGATTTAGCAAGGGTTCTTTTATCAAAGGAAAAATAAGAACTCCTTCCTCTGTCTAAACGTACTTGTGATTATCGACTTGTGGTTCCAATAATGATTCTCCATTCACTTGTGCACCAACCTGTGGACTACACAAAAATAAAAGAAGACAACCTTCCCTATATAGATATCCCAAATGGAATCTGCGCAACACCTTCTTTTTGAATAAAACTGTAATGAAAACCTGAACACTCACAATACCTTCTTGAAGTGTTCAATCCTTATCGTAAATCAGAGCCCTGTATAATAAGCCCATGTAACACTTAAATGACAAAGAAATCACAAAGGTACAGATTTTGCACACAAAAAGTTCAGAAAATAGGAAATAGGTTTCCTCTTGTCTTTTCCACTCTTTGAGAATTATGTGTCCCAATCAGCAATTCAACTTCAAAGTCTTGAATCTTTGCTTGGTTACTTTCTTGCGATGGGCGCCATAAAATTAGAAAGGAAACAATGTACTTATCTTGTCTATTGAAAGTCTTCTCCTGAACAGGCGACTGGAAAGTGCAGGAAATGTTTGTAATTCCCTTGAAAAACAAACCGGAGTGTCAAACAGGGCTTCCAGGCGAGGCAGGATACAGAAGTCTTCAGACGCGATGTCTATTCCTGGAAATCCGCGAGGCAAAGCAGATTCCAGAAGCCTGGGTGCGGTTTAAATAGAGACCGCACCCAGGAAAGTAGTGCACGCAAGCTGCCGAGGGTTGCAGATGAAGCAATCCATGCGCGCAGAACACGTGCGTGTGAAAACCTTCAAAATGTTAAATCGCGCACCAAATAGATGCGTGTCAAAAACCTTCAGACCGGCTCCCATTGCACCAAATGGATGCGTGTGCAAGCAGCTTCACCAAAACAGTTGAAAGCACTCCCAGAAACCTAGTGATACTTAAAACCAGAGACAACATGTAAATATTACATTACCATGGCAGAATAAGAGTAAACTAAAAGCATTTACACATCACAACATTACGGTCGTGCCGGTGCACGGGAATGGGGTGGGTTTTCTTAAAGGGAAGCCAGTTCTCTATCTTAGCCGGATAGAGGATTCATGACAGTACTCCCCTCTCAAGATCCCCCCCAAGACTGGTGAAATTGGTTTAGGCTTCTCAGGGAATCTTAAATGAAAGTTTCTTACGATTTTAGGTGCATTTTTTAAGTGTTCTAAAGGTTCCCAAGATCTTTCTTCAGGTCCATAGCCCTTCCAATCCACTAAATAGAAAAGTCTTCCCCGAACTCTTTTTGAATCCAAGATTGTTTTTACTTCAAACTCGGGATGACCTTCAATACTAACAGAGGGCGGAGGCTGAACAAAGCGAGTCTGAGGATGGAAAGGTTTTAAAAGAGATACATGAAATACCGGGTGAAATTGGTATTTGGAAGGAAGAATCAACTTAACACAAACGGGGTTTAACACCTTTTCAATTGAAAAAGGGCCTATGAATTTAGGATTGAATTTCCTGTTCCCTTTAATTTTCAAATTCTTAGTACTCAACCAGACTTTGTCTCCGGGTAGATAATCAGGTTGCTTGGATCTGTGCCTGTCAGCAAACCTTTTTTGACTTTCTTTTGCCTGAGCCAAATGGTATTTTGCCAGATCCTGAATGGAGGATAAATTTGATATGTAATCAGAAATTGCTGGAACTTCATTCTTTCCTTTCAAATCATTAGGAAAATTCTTGGGATGGAAACCTAGATTACAGAAAAAAGGAGACATTCCAGTGGAGGAATGATCAACATTATTATAAGCAAATTCCAGTTGGCTCAGTAAATCAGACCATTCTTCATTAGAGTTTTGTAACATACATCGAATAAACTGCTCAATAGTCTGATTGGTACATTCTGTCAAACCATCTGTTTGAGGGTGATAGCTGGATGAAAGTTTAATTTCCATATTCAACAACGAACTTAATTGCTGCCAAACATGGGATATAAATTGAGAACCTCTGTCCGAAATTACCACTGATGGAATTCCATGCAATCTAACCACATTGGTAATCAAAAGATGTGCCAATTCCAAGGCACTTGGTAATTTCTTTAAAGGAACAAAGTGAGCCATTCGAGAGAATTGGTCCACTATTGTTAAGATGATTGTGAAACCCTTTTTGGTGGTTGGTAATTCAACGATGAAGTCCAAAGATATGGTATGCCATGGATGAGGTGGAATGGGAAGAGGAGTTAGCAAACCACTTGGGGATTGGTGAGAGGGTTTATTTTGGATACAAATACTACATGTTTCTACAAATGACTTAACATCTTTGAACATAGACGGCCACCAGAAGGTTCTTTTAATCATTTTGTAAGTTTTGATTATACTTGGATGTGCAGTTAAAGTTGTGTCATGATGTAAGTGAAGGACTCTTTGTCGTAAGTGATCAGTAGGTACAAAAATCAGATCGTGTACATAAACCAAGCCTTCTCTTTCCTTCAGATAAGACTGTTCTTTTTTCCATGCATCTATACCTCTGTCTTGTATCTCTTCCTTTATTTCTGAAATCACATCCCCAATGGTTACACTAGCCTGAAAACATATCTGAGGAAGGACAGGACCAGTTTCCTGTGAATGATCAGTTCTACTTTCTCCCATCCTAGACAAGGCATCTGCTTTTAGATTTTCTTTTCCAGGCCTGTATGTGATTACAAAATCGTAATCACTAAAAAACAGTGACCATCTCAGTTGTCTAGGGGATAAAGCCTTCACTGATCTCAAAGCCTGTAAATTTCTGTGGTCAGTATAAATGGTTACAGGGTGACGCGCACCAAGCAAGTAGTGGCGCCATTCCTCGAAAACTGCTTTTATGGCCAAGAGTTCCTTGTCTGCAATAGCATAATTTTGCTCAGCTTCAGACAATTTCCTTGAATAAAAAGCAATCGGATGCATCTGTCCAGTATTAAAATTCCTTTGTGAAAGGATTCCTCCCAAAGCATACTGAGAAGCGTCAGCTTCAACTATGAAGGGCAGATTGGGGTCAGGATGACTTAACCTCTTCAATGCTAATGACAAGGGTAACTCGTCATGCACTGCCCATTCATTTCAATGGAAATCTCATTATATAGCCTAAGAGGCCTTAGCAGCCAAGTGGTTAAAATGGGAGCTGAAATAAATTTTTTCTTTAGATCTTGAAATGCTTCTTCAGCTAAATTGGACCAGTCAAACTTAACCCCTTTTCGCAATAATTTGGTAATTGGAGTTATGATCTGAGAAAAGTTCTGAATAAAACGACGATAAAAATTTGCAAACCCTAAAAAACTTTGAACCTGTTTCACGGATGTGGGACTGGGCCAAGATTCGACAGCTTCTACTTTTTTAGGGTCCATCTCAATCCCTTTGGGACTGATGATATAGCCAAGGAATTCCACTCTTGAAACGTGGAACAGACTTTTCTCCAATTTTACAAACAAGGAATTCAAAAGCAGTTTTTTCAGAATGGCACGAACTTGCTGTACATGTTCTTCTTCGGAATTGGAAAATATTAAAATATCATCAATGTAAACCACACAACAAACATCAATGAACTCATGTAGGACCTCATTTATAAAAAATTGAAATGCTGCAGGAGCGTTACAGAGTCCGAAAGGCATTACTTGATATTCAAATAAACCAAATTTAGTGCGAAAAGCAGTTTTCCACTCGTCACCTTTCCGGACTCTTACTAAATGGTATGCTCCTCGGAGATCCAATTTAGTATAAATGGTTGCCTTTTTTACTTTATCCAATAGTGTCGGAATCAGAGGCAGAGGATATCTATTCTTTATGGTCACGTTATTCAAAGCTCGATAATCGATGCACGTACGTAATTCTCCTCCTTTTTTTGGAATGAAAAAAAGAGCAGAAGACACAGGAGACTTTGAATGACGGATAAAGCCATTAGCGAGATATTCATCTAGATATTCCCTAAGATGTAGATTTTCTTTTTTGGTAAGAGCGTATATCCTACTACAGGGCAAGGTTGCACCGGGGACAAGGTCAATTCTGCAATCAAAGTCCCTGTGAGGAGGTAAGGTGTTAGCCTTTTTTTTATCGAAGACATCAAGAAGGTCAGAATATTCTGGAGGAACGCCCTCTAAAGCTAAAACGCTAGTAGCTTCTGTATTAAAATCGAACCCTTGAATCGTGTCTTTCCGTATGGCATGTTGAAAACAATGTTTGGTACAAGTGTCAGAAGAAAAGGTGACGGTTTTAGTAACCCAGTCTATTTGTGGATTGTGCTGAATCAACCAAGGTATTCCTAAAATCAATCTGAACTGAGGGGCATCTATTATATCAAATTGAATCTTTTCTCTATGTATGGGTGAACTGTCCATTTCTAAATTTTCGGTCTGACGAATAATTGGTCCAGAAGTCAATTCTTTACCATCCACAGCTCTTACTATCTCTGAATGAGTCTTTTGGACAGATCTAAATCCTAACTGAGAAAGATAATGGGTATCGATAAAGTTACCTGTAGCTCCTGAATCTATAATTGCCTCAACCTTTCTCGGGGCTGTAGGTTGACTGAGGCTCCGTAATTCCACTATAATACAAAAATGTTTCCAACCAAGTGGAGGGACTACTGAGGCCAAACTAGAAGCTGCACTCGATGAACCGACCTCATTATTCACCAAGCTTGTGAGTTTTCCGACTCTTCTTGTATTAAGGCTACATCAGAAGACCTTCCCTTTCCTTTCACAGGTTTTGTGGGACAATCTCTAACAAAATGACCAGGTTTTCCACAATAGAGGCATTGGTTTAACTTCCTCCGTTTATCCTTTTCATCCTTGGACAAAGGACCTCTAATCGAGCCTATTTGCATTGGCTCAACAGAATCTAACTTAGAACCTGAGTCTTTCGAAGATGAGTTTCTTTCCTTGGCTAGAAAAAGTCTATTGTCACCCTTACCTCTCTCTCCCTTTCTCTCTGAAAGGCGATGATTTAACTTAACTACAAGATCAATGAACTCACTGATATCTTCAGGTGGTTCCAAAATCTGGGTTACCATATCCTTAAGATCATCTCTCAATCCTCTGTAAAATATCGAAACTCTTTTGTCATAAGGCCAACCCGCTTCCAGGACCAACCGATTGAACTGAGAGATATAACGAAGCAGATCTGATGAACCTTGTTTTAGGTTTAGTAACTCATTATCTGCTGATTGTACAAAGACATGTTTAGCAAATATCTTTTTTAAGGCATGTTCGAAATTCTGAAAATTATATAAAATTGGGTCATCATTCTCGACTAAAGGAACTGACCACAGAGCTGCATCTCCCCCTAAATAGGACAGCATAAAGGCTACCTTAGAAGAGTCATCAGGGAAAGCGGTCTTCTTGGCTAAGAAGTGTAAATGACACTGCTGTAAGAATACAGAGAACTTGTTACAATCCCCAAAAAATCGTTCAGGCTGGGCTAAGGGAGTAGGTGTGGGAGTAACAACCTGTATTTGAGTTTGGGATTCTCCCTCCGAAGACTCTACAAGGAAAGTGGGTGGTTTTAAAACAGGTTTCTGCTGAAGAGTAGATTGTAAAATAGACATATCTCTCTTCAAAGAAGCATTTTCTTCCCTTAACTCCTGAAGGACTGCTGCAACATCCTGTAACGTAACTTGGTCCATTGCGTCTGGGCGAAATGATCTTCTTGGGCTTTGCCTTCTGTCAGGGTCTGACTACGTCGTCCCTTACCTTGGGCTGGACCAGGAATCTCTTGGACGACGTAGATGATTTCGCAGAGACGCAAGGGACCAACTTCCAAGAAGTCTAATTATAAACTCACTGATCTTAAAGTACAGTTAGATTACACTTAGACTTAAGGGAAGGAGGCCGGTACTGGACGTCGTGAAGAGGAAGTTGACTTGCTGTTGACCTATGAAACAACAAGCAGGAAGGACGTTATTAGTACTCTAGATTCCTCCTTGAAAATTCTTACATTACCTCCCCTGACCCGACCCTAGAAGGTTTCACCTAACCTAATCTATAAGTCTCCTACCTGCAATCAGCAAGGTTTTGACCTGGTCCAGTATTTCTTTTGGATAGGCAGGTGTTGTCGAAGATGTAGATGAAGTTCTATCTTGAGGGGGCGAAAGTAATAGGCCTGAAAGTAAACAAACGTTTGATTTAGCAAGGGTTCTTTTATCAAAGGAAAAATAAGAACTCCTTCCTCTGTCTAAACGTACTTGTGATTATCGACTTGTGGTTCCAATAATGATTCTCCATTCACTTGTGCACCAACCTGTGGACTACACAAAAATAAAAGAAGACAACCTTCCCTATATAGATATCCCAAATGGAATCTGCGCAACACCTTCTTTTTGAATAAAACTGTAATGAAAACCTGAACACTCACAATACCTTCTTGAAGTGTTCAATCCTTATCGTAAATCAGAGCCCTGTATAATAAGCCCATGTAACACTTAAATGACAAAGAAATCACAAAGGTACAGATTTTGCACACAAAAAGTTCAGAAAATAGGAAATAGGTTTCCTCTTGTCTTTTCCACTCTTTGAGAATTATGTGTCCCAATCAGCAATTCAACTTCAAAGTCTTGAATCTTTGCTTGGTTACTTTCTTGCGATGGGCGCCATAAAATTAGAAAGGAAACAATGTACTTATCTTGTCTATTGAAAGTCTTCTCCTGAACAGGCGACTGGAAAGTGCAGGAAATGTTTGTAATTCCCTTGAAAAACAAACCGGAGTGTCAAACAGGGCTTCCAGGCGAGGCAGGATGCAGAAGTCTTCAGACGCGATGTCTATTCCTGGAAATGCGCGAGGCAAAGCAGATTCCAGAAGCCTGGGTGCGGTTTAAAT
Organism: Lissotriton vulgaris; assembly: GCF_964263255.1. Taxonomy (NCBI): domain Eukaryota; kingdom Metazoa; phylum Chordata; class Amphibia; order Caudata; family Salamandridae; genus Lissotriton; species Lissotriton vulgaris. The sequence goes on along the minus strand of NC_141694.1, from coordinate 1,739,228,441 downwards.
AGAGACCGCACCCAGGAAAGTAGTGCACGCAAGCTGCCGAGGGTTGCAGATGAAGCAATCCATGCGCGCAGAACACGTGCGTGTGAAAACCTTCAAAATGTTAAATCGCGCACCAAATAGATGCGTGTCAAAAACCTTCAGACCGGCTCCCATTGCACCAAATGGATGCGTGTGCAAGCAGCTTCACCAAAACAGTTGAAAGCACTCCCAGAAACCTAGTGATACTTAAAACCAGAGACAACATGTAAATATTACATTACCATGGCAGAATAAGAGTAAACTAAAAGCATTTACACATCACAACATCACGGTCGTGCCGGTGCACGGGAATGGGGTGGGTTTTCTTAAAGGGAAGCCAGTTCTCTATCTTAGCCGGATAGAGGATTCATGACAACTTTTGAGCAACTATACTATGTGTGGCTCTTCACAAAATCAGAGCGTAAAGTTACTCAAAAATGTCAACTTTCACCTCTCCTCCCCCTGAAAAAGGGGGAGCCAAATGTACGAATATAAGTTGCTTAAAAAAACAATAGTACACCCAGCACCACACATGGCTAACTACTGGTACTGCAAAACCCTCCCAGAGAACATAATTAAGGTAGGATGTAAAATAAATTCCATAGCAAATAATATTCAATTTAATTAAATGTTTTAAAATAGTTAAAAATATAAATGAATATATTTTAATGTTAAAAATAATTTGTAAAAAGAGTACTTAATTTAATTATAGAATATTTTCTATTTAAAAACCTAATGTACAAGACATTTTATCATAGAACTAAAAAGAAAATGCTACAATAATATTAACTTAATTTTGAATAAAAAATGTAATTAATGTTAATACATATTATTAAATGTAAAAAGAATTTAAAAGTGTATAGTAAAAATAAATTCCCACATAAAGTAACATTTTTATTTTATGCATACTAATTATTGAAAGTGAATTTTTGAATTTGTTACAAGTAATTTATTTATATTGGAATCAAATGTATTGCTACATTAATTTAAAAATACAAAAAGTTTATTAGAATATTTTCTAATTAAATTAAAAATAGGATGTACTTTTAAAAGATATATAAATTACATTATATTTATATTTTAACTACTGTAAATAATTACATTTAATTTAATTGTATTTCCTATGTTATTATATTGTAATTCCCTAATGCCATTATTTCCCGTGGGAGGGTGTTCCAATCCTAGCTGTTGGCCATGTGTGGTTCTAGATTCACTTCAGCTCTCAGCTGGAGTAATTTTCTACTGTTTTAGGTCCCTTTTTGGTTGTAGTACCTATAGAAGATTTGTGAATATCTTTGGGCATACTCTTTTGTGGGTGGGTTGATCTCCTCCCTCAACCCCTCTCTGTCCCCCTCAGTACCCCTATACCCCACCTCACTTCTCTTTTAAAACTTCCCCTTTATTTGTAAGCATTCCTTATCTTCCAGCCACTCCCCTGTGTGCCTCATACTAAAGCATATACTTGTGTGCACAAGGAATCAGCTGTCTGGCAGTTGTCACTAAAGATATAGGTGAAGACATAAACGCTGCACCTATGTTTATGAGCAGAATATTGTAGTACTACATAAAATACTATATAAAGCAGCTTGTGGATAGGCCCCATGATGCTCATATGATTTACTTGTAGACTATAAATAAACTCTTCAATGTATCCCAATGGGTCTCTTTAGAAAGATCAATGTCAATAGGTCGAGCAGTGAGTGGAGAAGGAAGAACTAAAGATGGTGTTTAGACCCTGTGGTAAAAGTTACAGAAGGGCTTGAAGGTATTTTTGAAGTTCAAATTACACAAGCTGGAGGTGTTTGTGGGTGATGGCAAAAGCCCAAATTTCTTTTCAGATTTTGTGGGTTGGATAACCCAAATCTTCTGGGAAAGGTTTGGACTCTCTTGCTGTGCTCGGTCAGTACTTTAAGGGACTGTGATTTACACATTTTCTAGGGCTGTTTTTAGCTCCCAATATATAGCTCTGCAATATTAAGGTTTGTCAGGTTCTCTTGTCCTACTGTCCTCTTTCCCACTCCATCATCTAAAAAAAAACCACAAAAGAGAACCATTGTTATGAACATTTTCCTCATACATCCTATAATTGTGGGCCCAATTCAGAAAGCCATATGTATGGCAACATATATATGCCTACCAGGTATCCACCAAAGGATACCTAGAATTTACTACTGCATAATTGTACGTACCAACCTCATACAATTATATAGTAGTAAACCGCACGCACAGAGGGTAATGAGTGGACCAACAATAATTTGCCTTGACAGTTTCTGAATGCCCAGCCACATATGCGGTATAGAGACAAAATATCGACTCCAAAATATCGACTGGACATAATATCGAGTTTTAAATATAGACTGGACAAAATATCGACTGGACATAATATCGACTACAAAAATATCATTTTTCAGGTAAGTGAAGTAATATCGACTGTATAAAATATAGATAGCAAAAATATCGATTTTTTAATAATATATAATATTTTATAGTGTATTTTTATGTAATAATATGTGTGAATAGTGTGTATTAATGTTATAAAATATTTTATTACATGAATTTTGTTTTTATAATAATTGCGTAATGTAATTCTGTAGCGGGTTGTGGGTTTATAGGGGAATAGGGTGGGAAGTAATTTAATAATAATTAATTAATTAATATATGTTTGTTAATATTTTTAATTAATAATTAATTGATAATTAATTAATATTAATTAGTTAATTAATTAATATATTTTTGAACATATTTTGTATTAGTAAATAATTGTTAATTAATTAATTGTAATTAGTCAATTACATTAATTAGAGTACATTTTTAATATATATAATTTTGTGTTATTTTTAAGTAATTAATTTGGAAAAAATAATATTAATTATTAAAATAATTACAGCTAATGTTCTAATATATTTACTTTATTGTTATTGTTAATTAATAATTAATTGGTAATTAAATAATATTGATAAATTTTGGGTAAAGGAGCATTTTTAGGGTTCAGGGTCAGTTTTCAGTTCATGGGTAAAGGGGTATTTTTAGGGTTCAGGGTCAGTTTTCAGTTCATGGGTAAAGGGGTATTTTTAGGGTTCAGGGTCAGTTTTCAGTTCATGGGTAAAGGGGTATTTTTAGGGTTCAGGGTCAGTTTTCAGTTCATGGGTAAAGGGGTATTTTTAGGGTTCAGGGTCAGTTTTCAGTTCATGGGTAAAGGGGTATTTTTAGGGTTCAGGGTCAGTTTTCAGTTCATGGGTAAAGGGGTATTTTTAGGGTTCAGGGTCAGTTTTCAGTTCATGGGTAAAGGGGTATTTTTAGGGTTCAGGGTCAGTTTTCAGTTTTTGGGTAAAGGGGTATTTTTAGGGTTCAGGGTCAGTTTTCAGTTTTTGGGTAAAGGGGCATTTTTAGGGTTCAGGGTCAGTTTTCAGTTTTTGGGTAAAGGGGTATTTTTAGGGTTCAGGGTCAGTTTTGGGTTTTTGGGTAAAGGGGTATTTTTAGGGTTCAGGGTCAGTTTTGGGTTTTTGGGTAAAGGGGTATTTTTAGGGTTCAGGGTCAACAAATAAGATTTTAAAAAATTATTTTTATTATTTTCATTTATTATTTAATTATTATAATTTAATTTAAGTCGTTTTAAGTATATTTTACTAATTAAAATTTAATATTAATTTAATTTAACACTGTTTTTAATAAAGTCGATATTTTTTACATCTATATTTTTGTTAACGATATTTTGTACTCGATATTTTTGTACTTACCTGTTTGTAGATACAAACTCGATATTTTGACTGTCGATATTTTGTCCACGATATTTTGGCAAGTCGATATTTTGTCCCTCGATATTATTTCAGTGATCCCACATATGCGTATGTGGGCATTCACAAATTGCTCTCTGACCCTTTCTCATCTTGGAAATTGTCAGAGATTTGCTCTATTTAAGCACAGGAGTAAATTTCTTCCAGGGTAGAAAAGGTAATGGAAAACCCACCAGTTTTTGGTGGTGCAGGGTAAGAAGTTTCTCACCAAACTAAAATATTTTCTCTGTGGAAAAAAGAAAGTGCAACAGTAACTCCTGCTTTCTCAGTGAGGAAATGTACCGTTTGTACAATCTGTGTTTCTGAAATAGTATTGTCTAAAAATGTCACATGACCAAAATGTTACATGACGCTACCAGTAGTGTACCTAGAAACCTGTGACTTGTGCATCTTTCCTAGCCTACTACTGTCAATGTTTGTGAACTTCAAAAAGTAGGACTGTTGCTCCTTTTCATAGTAGACCTACCACTGTTTTTTTGTAAATTTAACTGAATTGAGAGACTTCAGCCATTTCGGTTGATTGAGGTGTTCTAAGACTTCAACCCCCAGAATGTATGTGGTTGTTAAAATGAAACCACAATAGTGGTGCATGGAACCGTAGTGACATAAAGCTCTCTGTAAACATTTATTAGTGAGGGGATAGCATAACCTCTAAAGTGAACATAAATGGAACATAAAGTGAACAGAATTTGTGATCACAAATAAGAAGACAATGATCAATTTCTTCGCACCATATTGGCACGGTACAACGCAGTGACAGTTCTCTCTCCATAACAGCTTTGTGTTGTACTGAAAACCCTATTTGTTCATTGCTTGGCAAATAAATGGGACATCACAGAAGGACAGAAGTCAAACTGTAGTGCAAATAGATCACTTGAAGTTTGAAGTGCAAACTAGTTTAAATGCTGCAGAATTACAGAACAAATCTACAGCCAGAAGAACAAAGCTAGAAGAACTTTAAAATGCCCAAGTACACATAGTGATGGGAATCTAATTCCCACAGAGTTCAAACTTATTCTATCCACGGATGCAGTCAACTAAGACTGTTCCCTAGCCTGCTCTTTTTAGGTAGGACTTAGGGAAAGGTCATGTGCTCTAAATAGTTTGCATACGAATAAAATGAAATCCAAAAGTTAAAAAAAACAATAAAGAAGATTTGCTAGCAAAGCAATTACTATCCTGAGTAGAGTGATGCTTCAGACAGGCAATCTAACTCATACAATATTATTGTTCATAATTAGTTAGAATAGGATACATATTTAATGCCATATTAATCCCAAGCCATCATAACCTACTAGCTAGTTGGTTCTATTTAGTTGATCTTGAACGTCTTCTTGTTGAACGACTGGCCAAGTTGGGATAGGTTGATTTGAATCGAAGTAGCTGGAGGTTTAAGATGTACAATGCCTCGAGTGAACTTTGCATTTGCCACTCGACCATTGTGTGTGAATGGATGCACGTGATAGTGTCTCTTCTGGTAATCAAGACGTTCTGGAACCGGACGTTTGTGGCTGGGACCTAGCACAGCTACATCATATTAAGGAAAAGTATAGTCTGGTCTTCATGCAACGCACTAATGGACTCACTATAAATTACTTAAGATTACTTGTGTCTAGAATAAATTGTATAGGGAACACTCAACACTATATACATGATTGTTAGTTATGTCTGGTTCTAGTTTGTGAAAAAAGACTTCAAATTTGGAACACCATATTGAATAGGGAATCTCATTCCTGTGCACCCGCCTTGATAGGGTGTAGAATATAAAATAAAAGCAAGATGGCAGAAGCAGTCCTTGGTCTAGAGAGCTGCACATGAACTAAGAGTGACATCTCAAAGCCATAATTTTGCTAAAAAAAAAGGTTGGAATCTTATAAGGAGAAATCCAATCGACATAATTTAAAGTTTAACAGAAGAACAAGTAATTTTCAAAAGTCAAGAGTGTGAAAAAAGGAACAACCATCATATTTTTATAAAAACATCATAGAACCCTGGAAATAATCTTTCAGTTTAGTTTGGATCTTGTAACTTTGAATATACAGTGCCGAAAGACATGAAGCCTTACTGACGCGGATGAAGGCGAAGCAAAATAGTTTGAAGTATGAAACTGGATTTGAAACAAAAACTAAAGATTTGTTTTAGGCAATTAACAACTGAAAGAGAGGAGGAATTTATGGACAGTATTCTATTAAAATAATATTATAGAAGAAGCCTTTTATAAATAGAAATCTTTTGATAAATCATTATGTTTTCTTTATTTGTAACATTTGTGTGAAATGCCCCCTGCACTGTGGTGTGTATGCACTCACTCTATATAGATTGATCGGGGAACACCAGTCATTCAGTGGTGGTGTTTGCAGGTTGGTTCTGAGAAAGGTCTCAAAAATGAGGCCAGTTTGTACAAAATATATTTTTCTGAAATAGTTTCTGAAAAGGGGTAAATATATGTAACATTCCAGTAGTTTCATGGTGTTCCAAACAAGCGTGGCTCTCTGCAAGGGTGTTGTGGATGCACAAGTCCCCAGAACATGGTGAGAAAATTTCACAAATTATTAATTTGTCATCACAATTTTGCTAAACTGTCTAACAAGCCATAGGTGATTAGTGTAGTTTGGAAAATGCAATTCCACATTGTCTATAATTTTTCACAGCATTTATTTTCCTTTCTACAGTTTATTGCCTTTCATTTTTTTCCGTTCTGCTTTTTCTAAGAACTTCATATGTTGGGAGTGGTAGTTCCTTGGAAGGGATAGTTTGGAAAAATACAAATACACACAAGTTGCTGTCACAAGTAATGCTAGTAAACGTACACAGACTGCATTGCTAAAGAGATGAAGCAGACAGGTTAACTCAGTGGGCCCGATTCACAGAATTAACTTAAGACAAAATCCTAAACTTACTACTTTTGGTATTCACAGAATGCACTTACTAATTTTAATATTCACAGAATTCACTTACTACTTTTGGTATTCACAGAATGGATTTACGACTACTAACTTTACGTCTGCACTCGTGCCGGAGATTCCGGCCCAGAGGCGGAGCTTCTGGCCCGGAGTTGGGGATTCCGACCGATGGCGGATATTTAGCCATGGCCGAAATCTCCACCTCTGGGCCGTAAGTCCCACCTCTGGGCCAGAAGTTCTGCCTCCGGGCCAGAAGCTCCGCCTCCGGGCCAGAATCTCCGGCCCGAGTGCGGACGTAAAGTTAGTAGTCGTAAATCCATTCTATGAATACCAAAAGTAGTAAATGCACTCTGTGAATACCAAAAGTAGTAAGTGCATTCTGTGAATACCAAAATTAGTAAGTTTAGGATTTTGTCTTAAGTTAGTTCTGTGAATCGGGCCCTGTGTCCCACACTAAACCAGACTCATGTAGGAGGGCTGCTATTCAAGGGCCAGAGAGTTTACAGGTGATACCGATCTTTCAAGCTGTGGTTTAGGACAGCAATATTGATATCATAAAAAGCTTTATCGTTATTGAAGAGGAAATACAACCTGAATTACCAGTTTTGAAACATACACCCAATTTTTATATCTATTACAGCGTTTTGGCTTTGGAGAAATTCACTAAGGCCCCGATTCACAATGAGCCTCCACAGTAGTTGTGGAAGCTCCACAGTTGTGGTCGAGTCTCCACACTCGAGGCGGAATCTCTGCACTGCAGTTTCTCATTGTGGATATTCCACCACGAGTGCGGATAATTGGCCACGACTGTAGTGCCACCGCAACAACTCTAAAGGCTCTTTATCAACCAGGCCCTTAATTCTCCTAAATCAATGTTTTACAGACTACATTTGTAAAGGAATACTATTTTTTTTCATTTGGGCCCTTGCATCAACTTTTATTTTACATTACGTGCTTACATGTATTATTGTTGCACAAGGCCAGATTCCGCCCTTATGCCCATCTAGCATCATTCTAGGCCAGAGGATTTTCGCATTTTGCCATAGTTGGACTCAGTTATGTCATGGGTGCCCACAATATGTTAGGGGTGAGCCCCATTACCCAGGGCCAGCATCAGTCCAGCGGTGGTCACCATCATGCAAAGAATTACCATAATTATACCTGCACAAGCATTACACAAGAGTTGGCCACCATCAAGCCAAGGTGGTCCACATTAGATATTATATTGCATTATGGAGATTTTGATGGCATGCATTCTGCTATTAGTATTGTTGTGCAATACTTTTGGAGATTTGGTCCCTTCACACCATGATCTTGAGGATTCTGTCCCAGACTGAAGACATTAATTAACACTATTATTCTACAGCCAAGTATTACACCAGGGGCAGGCCCATTAACACAAGAATGCATATAATATGTCAAGAATTGCGACCATTAAGCCAGGAGAGGTAGTGATGGGCACCATCAACCCAAGAATAGCTACACTGTGTTAAGAATTACCAAAATTAAGTCAGATTAAGCTTTTTGCATTAAAGGGCACTAACATGTTAAGAAGGCACACAATAATTCTGAATGACTACTATCATGTGCTCACAGTAGGGCTGCGTAGGTACACCACCCATTTACATGCTCACATTTTAAAGTTATATAATCAGAGGAAGGAGGGAGAAGCTGAGATCCATTCGCCTTCCAGGCAAAGATAGATAATCAGAGGAGAATGGATCACTTGTACCTGTATTACAACCAGGGTCTGGTATAATGACCAATTTAAAACACCCTCAATCACCTACAGGAGTGGTGGAGCGCTATATCTTGATTAGCCGCTTCTCAAATCACGTGATAGCATCATCATTGGGTCTTTTATTAAAATATGCTTTCCTCCACCCAGAGGTAGACCAACTGGTGATAACAGTAGTTAAGAGTGATCGAGTGAATGTGAGTGAAGTGATTTAAAATTACCTACACCGCACAACAAAGAATATTTTATTCAGTTGGAGATGGGGCAAGGCTAGAATCACAGCAGCACCTGTTAGTCCATGTGAATGGTCAACATGTTTCAGCCCTTCTATCGCCCAACAGCGTTGGGGGGCTTTATTCAGGGCCAATGTAAGGTGGGTTGCTCACTAAGCAATATGTGAGAGTAGGTAAGTAACTTAACCCTTCTTCTCAATTGTTACCGGTCAATAGTACCTGTAACTTTGTGAATCGCACTTCTGACTTCCTTGGGTGACCGGTGGGCTGGATAACCAGAGGGAGTTAGGTTGCACAGCTTGTGCTTGCTACGTCTTCGGTGCCCCAGACCCTGGTTGTAATACAGGTATTAGTGATCCATTCACCTCTGATTATCTATCCACGTTTTAAAGTTGCCATCTTTTCTTAAACACTGACATTTGACATACATTTCTTTGTGTGCCTGTGCAGGATAATATTCTCTGAAATGGATTTGCTTATATTTACACTTCTTCATTGGCATATTATCGAGTGCCTTGAACATTCTGTACATGGGCTAAGTTCACTGCGCAAAATGCTGTTGTTTGTTATTGTCCGCCCAACGACAGAGCTATCATGAAAGAATCAACAAAAACAGCCTGACTAGGACTTCGGCATGATTACATTAGTGAAGTTTATTATGTGAACAACATCACTCTTTTGTTAGACAGAGGAGCATTTCGCTGACACTGTTGAGGTTGCCCCATGCCGGAATTTCAAGCCAGCTGATTCCTGTTTAAATCTGCCAGGGATAATGCCCAGCTCTCCACCAAGATAGGCTACCTGATGACACTTACCCACAGGTAACGTTAGATCACCCTACAGGGATGCTGGTAGATTCACCCACCATAGACACACTAGGATAGGTAGCGCTATATAGGCGCACAAGATATAACATACTCATGTGCGAGCCTATTATCTATTTACAGCACAATGGTTGAATTGTTCATTTTCTTTACCATTCTCATGATGCTGATTACTTCACTTTGATTCCTTCTATCAATAATCGCAGTTCAATTATTGTATACAAGAATCATATTGCTTCAATAAATATTGAAATACCATATTATGTATTTCTAGTGGATCTCTTTGGGTACGCATGAGTTACCAAATGAAAGGGTTCTACTGCTGTTTCCTTGATTTCCTTGCGTAGTCAGAGTTATCACATTCCGATGCTGCACATTCCACCTGTTACCTTGCAGGTTTGAGGTACAGATGGAGCACTGTGAGCTAACAGGACTTAGGCCAACATATCCTGATGGTGTGGGGGGGATTCAGTCTTGCAAATTTTTAACTTTTATGTTTTTCAACAAACACACATTTTTACTGAGAAAGCATAAACCGTATGACACTACCATTTTGCTGGTGAATTATACTGGTAATAGACTCTGTGCTCACCAGAATTGCCAGGACGGTGCCAGTTTAAGCATTACCTGTGTACAGCCACTATGCCAATAATGGGCACAATATGCCAAGAATTCCTACATCCATACCAGGTGGATTCCCCATGCTGTTAAAAGGGAATTCATTATATTAGCAGCACACACACACACATACATGCATGAACACATGCAGTGAGTCATGTGTACAGCACCATAGACATGTGCCCTTCACCCGAGTAGAAGGAAGTAAAATTCAATTTTTATTTCTACCCATGACACTCTTGGTAAGACATTTGACATATCTGCAGCACCACCAACTGATGACTTGTGAGCTTCTCCTCCCACTTCACATTTTCCTATTTAGTCACTGGGTGAAGTGCAGCCAGCAATTCTCTGATTAGGTCCTCAAATTGTGACTTTTGAGAAAATCATTGGTCAAGGGAGGAGTTGTGGAGAACCTGAGGACCTGCCCCCTCATTTCTTACCTTTCGCAGCAGTGCCTTAGGCCCTCATCACGATGGCGGGCGGACCCTCACGGACATTCCGTTGGTGGCGGTCTGCCCGCAATCTATGGTCTGACTGCTGCATTACAGTGCAGCCATTGAGAACACAAAGGATGGGGGTAGGACCACTGCCTCCGATAGGATCAAAGACCCCATCAGGAATGCGGTCAGATTCCTCGTCAGTACAATGGAGGCGGTGCCTGCTCAAGCACCGCCATAGGGATTAGTATATCCCTTTCTGACTGCCTTTTTATGGTGGTCCCACTGCCATGAACAGGTAGACAGAAACGGACTGTGGGGTCCCCAAACAGGACCCCTGTGGGCCTCTTCTTAGTGACCTGGGGGACACATGATGTACCCCCCACACATCCGTGCACCATGGGCCAGGCACCACATGGGCGGCAGCACAAGCTGAATTAGAAAAATGCATTTTACAACCACCTGCCCGTTGGTCGTATCCTAATCGGGAGGGTGCAACCTCCAACTCGTCGTCAGATGGTTCCTGTCCGAAAAGATGGGGGTCAGACACACATCTGACCGCCATTGTATTTAGGCCCTTAGTTTCCCAGGCAAGAAGGAATCAGTGGCTGGAGGGTCTGCTCCCTTTACTACTGGGGTATATGGGAAAAGGCAAATCTACAAGTGTGCACCCTGACCTGTGCACATGTGCAGCAGTGAAGGAGAACACGCTTATTATCAGCCTCTCACAGTACCTGTCTGGTGAGGATCAAGACACCCGGAGAGTGTGAAACCGGTCATTTGAGCCATAGAAGAAAAATGGTGAGTGACACATAGGACTTCATCCACTTCAGAAAGCAGTCATCTAGAAATGTCGCAACATAGGATATCTCTATTGGCAACTACATGCTTTCCTGCTGCAAGGAAATAATGCATCTGAAGCACTGATCTATTTTAGGAGTTACTCTCTCAAACAGCCTATAAAACCTGTGACATTTTATACAGTATATTTGTGATGTCATGCTGCAAAATTAGATATTTCCCCCATTTTCTAAAAATTATTTACATTTACATTACATTTACATTTACATTTACATAATGTAGCAAATCATGAATAATACAGCATACAATAAAATTATTATTTTCACTATTGTCATTATGTAGGAAAGTGGATTATTAGGTGGTGTGGTTATGAGGCCTCACCATTGTGATAATGTCACAATCTCTAGCAGGTCCATTTCGATTTCTTTGACAAATTCTTTAGTTCAGTCCTGGGTAGCTGTGATACAGACCAGTCAAGTTTAGTCAAAAGAACAAATGTAAAGTATTTAGAAGTACAAAAACAGCAACAAAAAAACTCAGTAAAACGTCAACACCAATTTATGAAAATAGAATATATTTTAACTTAAATTAGGTTAATAATTGATAGAAATCTATTGAGAGAACTAGAGATATAATTTTTAAATCATATCTCCAGTTCCCTCAATAGATTTCTAAGTACCAATAAATCTTTGTAATCAGCGTTGCGGTTCCTGGGCCAACTGCTAGCATGACTACCAATCCTCTCTTAGTCTAGCCACAACAGGTCACAGAAACAATGTAGGTCCAGGGAGACAGTTACCTGTCAGACCCAGCAGCCTCAGAGTCCTCACAGTAGATTTTACTGAGATTGCAGTTCCAGCCAAGATGTGGTCCTGATGATGGGGATGCCAGGTTCTGAGGATGCTGAGAAGATGCCAAGGGCGCTGAAGACATTGGAGCTGTGGAAGATATCTAGTGGCTGTTTCTAGGGCCAACCCAGGGACCACGACCTTCAGGGGTCATCTCTGGCCTCAGTATAACATCTGGTAAGCTCCAGAAAATAAATAAAACAACAGAACACCTCATAACGAGCCCATCTGAATTCGCCTAATGCTGCTTTGAGGCAGGCAACTTGCTCTTGGCTCTCATTCACTATCAGCTAGGCTGCTTGATGCATTAAAATGGTGGCCGCTGCTTAGTCAGGAAACTGATTCAATAGTTGCCCTGGGAGAATCTCATGTTGTATGACAGCAACATTGCACTCAGCTCAATTCTCATTTTACTTTCTTCAAACCTTCATTTTAAAGGGTGCTTGTACTTCACAGCACTTTCTTCTTTTCATTTTTTTTTCTATTTTTGTGTTTCAAGTTTCCTGCAGCCAATAGGGTTCCTCAACCTAAATTTTTATTTTAATTAGGTTATTTAATTTGAATTTTTCTTTGACAGTATTAAATGTTTGGGGCATTTTACTGATCACCTGCCCTCTTCTGAAGGTAGGAAGGAACATTCTTTTGGTGTCTTTCCTTGTGGTCAGGTGTAACTCCTGACACCTCATAATGGCGACTGGGTCGTTATCGCACAGCAGACACAAACAGAAGTCCTAATGCTTATCCATCTGTGCCCATTCATCACTGGACAGCCATGACTTCAGTAGCCACAGCCATTTTTAATACTCCTGGATATTTATTCTCCCCTATTTATATGTTGGAGGAGAGCACATGTGTGATGCGCTACTCAAAAAATGACCCCTATGCTGTAATCGAGGTTCTGGAGTGCCTTATTTTCCCCAATATTACAGGGGTCATATCTCGTAGATTCTCCTGTCGAAGAATCCCTTATCTGCATGTGATGATAAATGGGGCTCCACTTGTGTACCCCAGATTAGTATGCACTCAAATGATTGGAATTTTACTATCATTTGGTTATTCTGTATCTGCCTACAAATTATGGGTATTAGAATGATTATAATTATTACAAACAATTCAGCAGATAACATGCAAATCTGAGGGTATACAACGTTTACCACGCATTTTTTACCACGCACTACACTTACAACGCAGGCATTACCACGCATACCATTACAACGCATTGCGCTGGGGGGCGCTCTAGGATAGGGAATAAGTTTAATTTTATATCCAACACCTTCCCTAGTATCCACGGGGACTGGAGTTGGAATATAAAATTATACTTACCACTATCCAGCACCTCAAAGCGCTATGCGTTGTAACGGTATGCGTTTTAAATACCGTGTTGTAATGGTATGCGTGGTAATAGTATGCGTGGTAACGTCATACATCCAAATCTGAGAGATTATTAATTAGGCCCCTATTTTATTTAAGCAAACATCTCTAAGCTGTTAGTCTATTCCCTAGCCTAAACACCTTAATACCTTTAGCTATAAAGCCCAGGTGTCCATATTAGTTTGATAAACTTTAAATATTCGAAGCAATACATAGTTTCCCCGCATTCCTTTGGGCTATCTTCAGTTCAGCAGTTGGAGTTCAGCCTCTTCCCTCAGGAACTGGTCCATGTATCTAACTGTGCCTCTATACCTGTACCTTATATACCTTAGGCCGCAGAGTTCTTCAATCTTTGGGGCGCGCCCCCTGGGGGGGGTGCGACACCGTCTCAGGAGGGGTGCGTACTCCTCCCTAAAATCTCGCCTTTGTCCTCTTCAAACAAACGGCAGAGTGGAGCTCTGCCGTTAGGTGCCCTAAGATGGGGTGAAAACCATTAAAGCCTCATTAACAAGAAAAAGGTTTTTTAAAGACCTGTGAAATTCTCGTGGCTGTGTGCATGGCTGTCTCATCCAGGCTGTCACACACTGGGTGGTGGGAGGGCTATCCTGGTTAAGCTGAAATGCTTTAGCTGCAGTGTGAGGCAAGAGGCCCCCTTTGCTAAAACTGAAAGCGACTATTTCAGAGCAGAGAAGATTCTATTACAGGACGGGAGGCTTCAGATTATGCTTCTCTTTCTTTACTGTAAAATTCACAGCAGCCAATAAACATATAGTTTCATAAAAATAAACTACAAAGACCATGATGCTCGGCCTAAGCCACGCCTCCTTAGCCCTCATAAGAGCCCTGGTAACAGTCCCAGCCTCCTCTTTCTTTGCTGCTCACAGCAAGAGATAAGTGCTATGCTCCTTATTTCATTGAACTGATTTCACGATTCATACGTTTATTGACGTTGCATTTACCTGATAGCAGCGTTTTCTAACTGTTTTAATGTTGCGCGGTGCTCAGCGCTGGTTCTTGCCTTCATTTGAGGGTTTCTGCTTCTTTCGCGGGTGCTGTGTTCCAGTGAGGAGCCGGTATCGGCAGTGTACGGAGCGCTCCGACGCTCAATATCGGAGCCCCGCTCCTTCAGTTGGCATCATCTTGCCTCGGCGCGCTCAGTACCGGGCCGCGCAGCGGTACCTTTCTCCCTCCTCCAGCGGCATAACGGCCAGATTAGGGACTGCGCAAGGCTTCCCTAATCGCCGGGCGCATCCAGAGCCTAGAACCACCCGGCCAGAGCGTGTAGCATGACGTGCGCCCGTTGGGCTACATCCTAGTAGGATTTGGGTGCGTGTTGGGCTACACACGCTGTTTGCCGGTTTTCTTTCCCCATTTCACCGCATTTGCTCATTTTGGCTGGTGGAGAGTGACACCTGACAGGTTGTAACAGCAGTTTGCCTAAAAGGAGTGAGCACACGCTCCATATATATTGTTTATTGGCTGTTACGCCCCCTGGACTGCAAGAATAAGATTACAGCATTGCTGAGGGGGTCTGGTACTGAGTTAGTTCATTGACTGTGTACATTTGGGCTGACCCCACCCCTTACTCCTCTGATGCCTACCTCTTGTGGAACTTAAACTTACCCCACTATGTGTGTAGTTATGGATGAGTGGGAGTATTTTGATGAGGAGGGGGGGGAAACTTATGAGGAGCAGCCTGCAGCTGCTGTGGAGGACAAGATTGTAGAGGCCCTGGATGCTTCCATCCAGGCCTCAGTCAATAAGGCAGTGGAGAGCACAGTACTTACAACTGTGCAACAAGCATTGGTGGCTGCGCTTAAGCCAATCACTAAGCAGCTGGAGAATTTTGCGAAACGCCACGGGTTTACGCAGGATAAGTCAGTAAAAAAGACTCCACCAGCTACTAAAGAAGGCAACAATGACCAATGGCCACACACTGACGCGTTAGGTTCCCTTCCGTCTGCATCAGGGCAGGATAATGTGCACACTGGCAGTGGCAAAGCTAAGAATAAGCAGCACTATGTGGACACAGACACTACTACCACCACAGGTACTGATACTACGGATACGGACGAGGAACCGCCCCCGAAGAAGAAGGCAAAGAAATCCGCCTCTTCGGCTTCAACTCCTCCTCCTAATACCCCCTTTATCTTCAACCCCAGCGAGATCGTTCACCCTAGATCTTCGGATTGGGTTCCGGCCACTGCAGTGGCGGAATACCTTCAAGAAAATATCAGGAAGGGGTTTGATAAGGAGATTCGTAACCGCCGTAGATCTGAATGTCCTCGTCCCGACCTTGCCCATAAGGTGGCAGAGACTCCGGAAATAGATGTTAGCCTACTGACATTTTTGAAAAAGTTTGGAAAAGTTCCCAAAAAAGGGTTCGACCATGCCTGGCGCGGTTGTCAGGATAAGATGCTGGAAGTGGTAGGTCCATTAGCGAAGATCCTCGAGATGGCACTGCAAGCCAAAGAATTCAACGTGCCAGTTGACTCAGATATCTTAGCGGGTTGGACCCAGCGTGCAATTTGTTTGCTAGGCAACACTAATTGTGCACTGTCCACGGAACGGCCTAAGTCCCTACTAATGAGAATGGACTCTAATCTGACAGAGCTGGCGGAGGCGGAACCGGGGCCCTTAGCTGAGGGCAACCTATTTGGTGAGCGTTTCGTGAAGGATGTCTCCAAGTACGTGGGTACCTTCACTTCGCTGGATAAGGCCCAGGCCGGGATCAAACTTGTGTATCACCAGCAATTTTTTAAAAGGGCCGGACGAGGTCAGGGTCGCTCGCCAGGCCGCTTTGCCAACCAAGGTCCCCCCAGAGGTGATTTCGGACGCGGTCGAGGTGACTGGGATTCGACCAGAGGTGGTACATTCTATCCGACACGACGCCGGTTCTCCAAAGGCAGATTCCAAGGAGGAGGCAACAGGGCAGGTTTCCACGCCCAGAATTCAGCAGGTGAGCGCACTCGATTGTTTATCTATTCCATTGGGGGGTCGCACAAGACACTGCATTCACAATTGGGGTCTCCTGACCCAGGACGCGTGGGTCTTGCCGACTGTTCAAGGGTTTCAGCTAGAGTTTTACGAGACACCCAGACATATGACCAATCCGAGGACTCTCCATTTTTCCCAACAAGAGAGAATTTTTATAGACAACGAGATATAAGAATTGCTTCGCAAACACGCCATAGCTGTGTGCGATTACAGTCCACACAGGTTTTGCAACAATATCTTTCTAGTTCAGAAAAGGGAGGAGGTCACAGACTAGTGTTAAATTTGAGGGAATTCAATTATTTCCTGGTCTACAACCATTTCAAGATGGAAGGAATCCATCTGTTGGCAGATCTGCTGCGGCAAGGCAATTGGATGGTCCGCTTGGATCTCAAAGACGCCAATCTATCTATTACCACTTATCCCCCTCATCGTCGATTCCTCCAATTTCAGTGGAACGGACGATGGTTCGAATTCTCGGCCCTTCCTTTCGGGGTTTCCTCTGCTCCTTGGTGCTTCACCAAGGTGATGAAGCCGGTGGTCGCACATCTTCGAGAGCAGGGAATACGCTGAATAATCTACCTGGACGACATCCTGATCATGGCTCAGAGCCCGTATCTGGTGTCACAACATCTGCAAATGACCATTTCATTGCTTCAGAATCTGGGGTTTGTGATCAACCAGGCCAAGTCGGCCCTGATCCCGTCACAATCGACATATTTTCTAGGCTTTGTGATCGATTCACAGCCGGCGCAGTTGAGTCTTCCGAAATCCAAATTGAAAGACATAAAGAAGGAGATTGAATCTCTTCTCAACAAACAGATGATCTCACTCAGATCGGTTGCCAGAGTAGTGGGTTTATTGGTGTTGTCCGTTCAAGCGATTTTTCCAGGGCCCCTTCACTACAGAGATTGAAAATCCAGCACCTTCAGAGAGGTCTGGCTTATTCAGACCTGGTTCCCCTGTCACAAGAGGTGAGAGACGAGATGTAATGGTGGTTGAGCCACGTAGAAGCGTGGAACGGCAGAGCCATTTTGGGTTCGCTGCCCGAGGTGGTTATAGAATCCGACGCCAGTCATTGGGGCTGGGGAGCGCGCTGTGGCGCAGTTTCAACAGGAGGAAGGTGGTCTCCTCAAGAGTTGGAGTTACACATAAATTGTCTAGAACTCCTCGCAGGATCCTTCGTGATCAAGACCCTCTCCCCGCAACAGACCTCGTGTTGCATTCTTCTTCGAATGGACAACGTCTCTGTTGTACGATACATAAACAAGCTGGGGGGGGCGAGATCGTCCATGCTGGAGCAAATTGCCAAGGATTTTTAGCATTATTGCCTCAACCGTCAGATAACGGTTATAGCAGAGTACATCCCGGAACAGTCCAACGTAATAGCGGACTGGAACTCGAGACATCTTCGGGATTACAGCGATTGGCATCTGCACCCCAGAATGTTTCAATGGCTACAGACCTTTGGGGTCCTTGTCAGATCGACCTGTTCGCATCCAGGCTAAACAGCCATCTGCCCAAGTTTTTCAGATGGAGGCCGGATCCAGCGGCGGCAGCGACAGATGCTTTTCTGCAGGACTGGTCGGGAGTGGTGAACTATGCGTTCCCTCCATTTCTTCTCATTCCATGGGTAGCTTCACACATTCTCAAACAGAAGGCGGAGGTGGTCCTGGTAACACCTCTGTGGAGGTGGCAACCGTGGTTCCCGATGCTGTTGGGGATGTGTTGCGACCTCCCCAGAATGTTGCCCTGATCGGAGTCCCTTCTTCTGGGACCTCTACGGGAACAACATCCACTGATCCTGTCTCAACGCCTCGCGCTGATGGCATGGAGGCTTTCAGGCAACAGTGGAATTTGCCTGGAGTTTCAGGAACGGCTAATGACTTCATCAAACAGGCTTGGGCCCCTTCCACGAGAAAAAGGTATTCTTCAGCCTGGAAGGGATGGTTATGTTGGTGCGTGGAACGGGGCCTGGATCCCGTGGGGGCGAGCCTTTCACATATAGTGAATTTTTTGTCGGAAAAAGCGGCTAGCGGCTTGGCCTATCAATCGGTGAATAATTTACGATCGGCTATCTCCACGGGGCACACCCACATTGACCTTTGGCATGTAAACTCCTCAAAGGCATACGTGTCGCAAATCCTCCCAATCCCAAGTATTCGGGACTGTGGGATGTTTCTTTAGTAATTAAGCTTCTGGATAGTTGGCCCTCTAATGACTTGCTTTCAAGGAAGCAGTTGTCTGCGAAATTAGCTATGCTATTATGCTTATCAGCTTGCAGGAGATCATCGGATGTACGTGCATTAGATATTACAGGTAGAGTATTTACTCCGGAGGGAGTTTCTTTTACTATTACAGGTCGCACAAAAACACTTTCTAGACAGATTGATTATAATGCCTTTCATAGTAATGCCAAACTTTGTGTTGTCCAATGCTTCAAAGCTTACGAGGAGTGTACTCATTCTTTGAGACCAACTGGGGTTACCCAGCTTTTGATTGCTGTACAAAAGCCATTTAAACCTGTGTCCTCAGCCACTATTGCGAGGTGGCTTAAATTTATCATGAAAGAATCTGGGGTTGATGTTCAACGGTTTTGGGCGCACTCGGTGCGTGGAGCCATGGCTTCAAAGTCATTTCTGTTGGGAGCAAATGTACAAGATATTATGCATTGTGCCGATTTATTATAAGCCGGTGGGAGATATTGCATCTGTTGTGTTTGATACAGCGTTAAACTAGCATAATCTGAAGCCTCCGGTCCTGTAATAGAATAAAAAATTCGCTAGCATTCGCGCCAAGAATTTTCATTTCTATTAAGGACACGGAGGCGAGGATTATCCCACCCGGCTATGTTCAATGTATGATCATGCCTACCCTCCCGTTATTATATGATTAATACTGTTTTTATGCAGGAATTACGGGCTGTTTATATTTGTTTTCTAGGCAATGACAAGAAAAATGAATGAAGAATCTTCAGTTGAAGACTGAAGTTGGAACGAGGTTCCCTGTTATTCCATGTTGGAGAGTATTATAGACTTTTTCGGATTATTGGACTTATTCTGCAAGTTCGTGCAAAGAAAGAGGAGGCTGGGACTGTTACCAGGGCTCTTATGAGGGCTAAGGAGGCGTGGCTTAGGCCGAGCATCATGGTCTTTGTAGTTTATTTTTATGAAACTGTATGTTTATTGGCTGCTGTGAATTTTACAGTAAAGAAAGAGAAGCATAATCCTCGCCTCCCTGTCCTTAATAGAATTGAAAATTCTTGGCGCGAATGCTAGCTAATTTTTGACTCCTTGCCTCACACTGTAGATGAAATGAATGTCTTGTTACTTACTTTCAGTTTTAGCAGAGAAGGCTTCCTGCCTCCCACAGCAGCTGAAGAATTTCAGCTCTAGGAATGTAACCCAGGCGACAATGTTGCTTTTTAAATTACACTGGCAGGAGCACAATGATCACAGGGCTAAAAGTGTTTTAAGTTGCCAAAAGACAAATCCCAGTCAGCTGTTTAATTGAAAATTGCTTGACACTAAATATGGGTTGTAAAGAAAGAAGTATGTATTCATTTATGATGTGACTTTTCTGTCTTTATTCCCTTTTATTATCAGTCATATCATTCAGGCAGCCCTAAAACACAATTTAAAGTGCTTTCTATTTATATTTGCTGTTCATAGTATGCACAGGTAAGTGCTGAAAATAGAGCTTTAGGTGACTGCTTATTTTTGTACCACCTGGGGCATCAAAATAATGAGCTGGCAACCCTAACCATAAAACTGGAAGTTTTTTGCAAGATCAGCCCAGCATTTATTTCCTCCACCCTCGATCCCTGGTTAATGCCATAATTGCAATAGCAATAGTTTAACACACCTGAAACCCTGCGCTGCCGTCAATAACATGCTGAGTTACTGCAAGTGTCTGGGAATGCACCCTGAATTCAGACAACTTGCTCCTCATTCTCGCCCTTCACTATCATGCTAACTCTGCACTCACAGCTATCACAATTCCCTCATACTGACCCCCATGCACTCACACCATTCACCCTGCACTCAGTGATCACTCTGCTCTCACAATGCCCTTCCGCGGTTTTCCCTGTACCTCAGCCTGCAGCCACACAAGCACACTACCCACCCTGCACTCATGTGACAGTTCACTCACCTGTCCCCCTCACTGCTCAATCTGCAATCTCACTTAAACAAGCCCATTACTAACCATGCATTCATTAGTCCCACTCTGCACTAACATGCACACCCAAATTCATATGGTCACCTCACTCACCCTGCAGTAACTCCACGTACCCTACTCTCACACTATCGCATACCTCACTGTGCACTCACGTGAGCAGTACTGCCACCCTCACAGCACAGAGGGTTAATGTGGCTCCTACAAAGAAGGTGTACCATGCAGATCAAAGAACTGAGGGCATATGTCCAAGGAAGTTGCGGAGTGAGGCGTTAGCAGTCATGGGTTAAGGCCTCTCTCCGCCACTTCAGAAACGGAAGGCTGCACCATATTTACAACAATATGGTGCAGCCTTGCGTTTCCCCTGCGCTGGCGCAACACTTAGCAGTGTAGAGCCAACGCAGACACCATTGCGCCATAGTGCAAGGGTGTCTGGGTGCAGGGAAAAGATTGTTTATGTACAGGAGGGGGACCTTACTGTACATAAACAATCTTTAAATGCCATTTGTCTCACTTCCATGTGTGCTGCTTAATGCAGGACACAGAGAAAACAGAAAATTGATTTTTTTTAAAGATTACAAAGACAAGGCATTTTGCTTTTTCCATGTGTGCTGCACAAGGCAGCACACATGGATGAAGCAAAAATGAGGAGAAATAATGCATTTCTCCTAGTTTCACCAGCTTAAGACGAGGTTTTCCCTGTTCTTAATTTTAATGCTGCCTCACTTTTACTCTGCCCTTGTAAATAGGGCTCAACATCAAAATCAGTGCCTGTTGCAGTGAAACGCCCACCGCAACACCCACTGTTTACCCTTTCACGCTAAGCATAGCATGAAAGGGGGCCTTATTTACAAGGCAGCGTTAAGCCAAGTTAAGTGGCTTAACTCTGCCTTGTAAATACGGCAATGCCCCTATCACCACCACAACGTCGTAAAAAGTGATGGTGTGGTGTCTATAGGGTCTTGCACATATGCTCCTGAGTGTGATGAAACTAGGAGTAGCACTATAAAAAAATTATATTTTTGCCAGAAAGGTGCTATAGAGAGATGAGGTGCATTGTTGGTGAGTGGTAGTGAGTGAATTCATGGAGAAGGAGGAAACACTCATTGTTTTGAACATTATTTGCCGGATATGGCCCGGGATATGTGGGTGGCGGTCGATTATGTAGTGTACCAGATTCCAGAAATTTCTGTCAGGTGGTGGGGGGGCCCGACATTTAAAAAAATTTAGCTGGGTGGGCTCAACCTTCAAAAGTTTGAAGACCTCTGCCTTAGGTAGTGAGCAGGGGTCACTTGGGCTCCTGTTCTGCTACAAAAATGTGCAATCCATGCCCCCTCGCAGAAGAATACAGAAGCTTTTTCAGTCTTCCTTCCAAGATAGATTTCTGCCAGGTCATCTTTCCTTCAAGCAGCTACAACATGTGCACCTGAGAGGTGGAATGTTTTCCTTCTGTGTTCTGCTAGATTGAACGGATTCTGAAAACATGGGGGCAGATTTATCAGCCCTAGGCCAGGCTAGGCTGTTACTTGACTTTTAGTGACGCAGCAGCGGTATAAAAATGTGGCCCACTTACAATGTGACACATTAGGGAGATGCATCACAATGTAAAGTTCTGGGTCAGATATAATGTTTGGAGGGTGGGCGTTCCCACTCAAAAAAGCCTCCTAGAAGTGACGTAGTGAAATCTACAAGATTTCACTGTGCCACTTCTAGGACGCCACTGCGTCAAAAAATTATGCCTGCTTGGAGCAGGTGTAAGGAGCGATGCAGCACAATGAGGATAGGGCTCCCCATGCATTGCTGGAGTTGTGTCGTGCCTGACGCATTTTTCAATCCTTACGCCGTATTGTAAATACCAGCACACAAAAAAGGAGATAGGTCCTTGGTGGGGCTGAGGGAGGGCTGGACCCTATATAATGAGAACAAACAAAATATGCCCCTTCACTCAATCACTTCAGTTTTGGGGACCCAATAAACGAAAACGTTAAATTAGGTCCGGTATATTTATTTGTACCTTTTTCTTTAGATAAATGTTTCAAAAAACAATTTTGTTTGGCAGATAGATAATACAACATACACAATTATTGACAATTAACACTAACAACAGAACAATATCAAGAGCCCTGATGATAGTTTGGAAACCCCATGCCCAAACTTGAAATGCGTCGGCAATCCAGCAAGAGCTAATTATATACATTGAATGTGTACTAAAAATATATCTGCCTCATGCTTGTTTGCTCTTGTATTGAATTGGCTCTTTTTTCGTATATTTTGATTTGTTTGTATCAAATTGTCTAATCGTAATGTTTATGGTCCAGCACTGTATTATTTGTGGGATGTTACATTTGAAATCTTTTTTTCACACAGTTTGTTAGTATCATTGTGTAAATGTAGGTTAGTGTTAATTGTCAATAATTGTGTATGTTGTATTATCTATCTGCCAAACAAAATTGTTTTTTGAAACATTTATCTAAAGAAAAAGGTACAAATAAATATACCGGACCTAATTTAACGTTTTCGTTTATTGGGCCCCCAAAACTGAAGTGATTGAGTGAGGGGGCATATTTTGTTTGTTCTCAGTATTGTAAATACAGCGCATCCATGGTGGCACATGGGTTTCTCAGGGTGGCTCTTCAGATGCGTCACTTTCTTGTAAATCTGCCCCGTGAAGTTTCTAAACTGAAAAACATAGGGATCACACACACATTCATTAACCTTACTAATTCAAACTGTTAGTCTGCTTCTAAGACATGTGATTAGCTCATGTATATGTTTACATGAAACCAGGCCTGTAAAATGGGGTATTATTATAAATATAGCCTTGCTGCACACAACCGCAGCAAAAGGGAGTGTGTGCCTGAACCCAGATTACAACTGGAGCCATCTTATAGTAAGGGTGCACGCCAGTGGTGTGCACTGGGTGCACCTTTAACAAGGTGATGCAGACCAGAGCAGTGTGCCCTATTTCCTATATGCCATCACTATGCTGCCCTCAGGACAGCAGCTTCATTTTTCACTGTGCAGATGGCACCTGCCTATACTTCAAAGGGAGACAGAGAACCCCCTGAAGATGGGTGCAGTAAGCAACTGCACTTGTCTGCAGGGGTAATTCTGGGGTGGTCACTGGGACTCCTTTTGTCCCATCCATAAAGCAAAGGGGCGCAGAGACTGCATTATATATTTGTGATATAGTCAGTGTGCCTCATGGCAGCCTCTTTGTTTCTGTGCCCGCATCCATAACTGAGCACAGGCCCAGAAGCAAAATGGGGTCACGTCCCCATAACAATTAAGAACGTCCTCTTAAGATAGCACCAACACTTTATGTGTTCCAGCACCATCTTCCCTACTCTCAAGAAGGCAGTAAACAGTAAGAAAAGCACACTCACTGCATCCTCTCATCCTCAGGATCATGATGCCACCCTAACTCCTCTTAAAAATCCCACATCAAACTCTTCCGAACTGAGAAATGCTGACACCGACATCATGCCCATTCCCCCAGACACCTCAGATGCAAATACACATGGGTCACTTGGCCCAGGTGAGACAGGGTTGAACTTAGCCACCAACTTCAGCAGTGCAACAACCCCCAGAAATCCCTACCCGCCAGGCCTATTGGCCACTGACACAACTGGATCCCTCAGCCCAGAAGGACTGGGTTAGGTTTAGCTACTGATCTCTTCATGGCAGACGAACCACCATTATCCCTGACTTACGAGTGGGATGGCACCAAACGGGATGCCATCCACACCAACCTCTTCTCCACCCTTTCATCCAAAGCAGATTGCATAGATCCCCCTCACCCACTGTCCTCCTCGATATCTGAGAGGACCCTGACACTCATCCCACCCATCCAATCACAGCGCACAATAACCATTCCCCAACCGCATGCGGCAGCCCCTATCCGGCTGTCTCACTTACATACCACACCGCTCCCTGACGTGGACCGCACAACAAACCTCCCCGTTCAGCTTCTCACATCGACCCCTAATTAAGTTATCTCTAAGCAATTGGAGAACATGATCATGCAAACAGACCCTACCGGTAGATCCCCCTCCATAACCCATCATACACCCACACCTAATGAAGGTATCCCCAAGCAATTGGAAAATGTGATCATGCAAACAGACCCTACCGGCGGATCGCCCTCCATAACTGATCATACACCCACACCTACTACCTACTTTCCCAACTCAGTCTGGTTCACTCAACTCAAGGAGTTAGCCTTAGGCCTATCCCAACTCAAGGGCGAGATGCACATCCTATCGACTATCACTAAAGAACTTCTGAACATCCACAGAGCCACCAATGACACCATTAATCAAATCAGTCTCCAAACGAGGAATTACATCTCCACGAATTCACACCCGAGATCACTAGTCAGAATAACCAAATCAGCGACTAACCTAGTGGACACATACCCAAGTTCTTACACCCCAAAAACACCAATCTGAGGAATTTACCTACTCCATCTTGGCCTAGGAGGGCAAGTGATGAACTATCTGACAGAGACATAGACGATCTCCTCACATCTTATGCCCAGGCAACTGATAACAGTAAGTCGCAATGTGGCACTATCCAATCCATTGTAACGAATTCCCTCAGAGAACCATCTCACAACAACAGATCAGTAAATAGAAATAACCTCACTAATATCAACATAAAGCAGATAAGCCTAACCCACTCTATTAACAAGATGAAGTGTGGACTCATTAATTGCAGATCTGCTAGCAAACATTCTCCTGACATATTCAACCTCATTCTAGAGAATGATTTAGATATTATTGTTGTTAAAGAAACATGGCTAAATAGTTCCTACTCTCCCATCCTTGACTTACTGGTTCCTCCTACCCACGACCTAATCTGCCTTGACAGAAACAGGAAACTCGGGGGGGGGGAGGGCGGGTGTTGCCTGCATTTATCGTAACTCAATCTGCCAAGCAAACAGACTCCATTGGACTATCCTTCTGCAATTATCTCTGTATTAATATCTCTGATGATAGGCGCATTGCCAGCAAGCTTTACATATTCTACCACCCCCGGGTGATAACTTGACTTTTATCGACGAGCTAATGGAGGTCATTGCATCCAATGTCAACTCACAAGTACCTCAAATTTTCTTGGGTGAATTTATCTCCACTGGGACAATGCAAATGATCATGGAGTAGGCTGTCTTAAAGAGTTTTTGTCAGAACAGGAGCTTTCTCAATTCTGCGGCAGCCCAACTCACAACAAGGGAGAGACACTGAACCTCATCATTGCAGAAACGAACATCGTCCTTCTAGAATCCATAACCCTATGTGACTGGACTGATTATCCCTGCATCCTCTTCTCCATCAATATAGAAGTAACTCAAAAAGGGGCCAACCCTCAAAAACAAAATAATTGAAAAAGAACTCAAAATATCAACCTCATCACCTTGGTAAACCGATGCAACTCCGCCCTGACCCACATGATGGACATGACTGATATACATGACCTCACAACCTTCTACAATTCCACTTTGCTTCAAATCCTGGACTCCACAGCGCCCCTCCAAGAAAAAAACGCCTCCTCCAAAATGTCCAAACCTTGGCTCAATGAGACCCTGAACTCGGAGCGACGCCAGCTTAGAGTTGCGGATCGACTATGGAAATCAGCACCCACCACTGATAACCTTGATCACCTTAGAAAGTTAAGGAACTCATACAACAGGAAGATTATTTAGGCAAAGGCACACAGTTTTTCAGAACCCAGCTGAACCAAGCAATCAACCGTCCAAAAAAACTCTTTGAAATCATCAAACAACAAGCATGCAACACGGCTAACTCTATCTAGGGAACTAAACGAACTGGCTACACCTACCTGTGATGTGCTTGCCAATTTCTTCTGTGAAAAGACTAAGGCCATCGAGTTCGACATCCAATCCAAGAAGTCTCTCCCACAATTTATGGCCCAAGATACTAATTGTGGCGCACAACTCAAAGTCATTAATATTCTAGGGGAAGTCACAAAAAATAATGCCTCATGGCACACCTTCTTGCCAATTTTCGCAACAAATAATCAATAACACTCTTCAAGCAATCAACCCCTCCAATCACTTCTCTGACCCCCTGCCTCCTGCCCTATTCGAAATGTTAAAAACAACTATCTTACCGCTATGGGCTGAAATTGTAAACACCTCTCTGAGACAAGGCGCCATCCCGGACTGTCTTAAAATAGGGCAGGTCACACCTATACTAAAGAAAGCTGACGTCACCCCATCTGATCTGAACAACCACTGTCATTTACCCAACATCCCCGCTTTGGCAAAACTGTTGGAGAAATGTGTACAAATTCAATTATGCAACCATGTTGAGAATTACAACCTCTTAGACAATCACCAATCTGGCTTCCGTCAAGGCCACAGCATTGAATCTGAACTCTCTCACATTATGGACGACATACTAAAAATGCTTGACCACAACGAGTCATGCCTAATGATATTTCTTGACTTATCCTCCACCTTCGATACGGTTAAGCATGACAACCTTTTGTCCCTCCGGAACACTTGCCCAGCCGCTTTTCAGCCGATACTCGGCGGCGGTGGGCGCCATATTGAGTGAGGCGGGGACAGCGCTCTAGTCGCGACGTCCTCCCGCCCTCCTAGATTATTTAATCAGTCTCTTTCTTGCGCTCGGTGCCTCTAGAAGCTCTCCCTAGTTGAGGGAACTGGGGCTGCGAGCTGCAACACTGTGATTTGTGTTTTTAGCGTCATTAGCGATCTGTACTCGGAGCACTGGAGCGTTTTTATGAAATTTTAAAAATTGCACTATTTTATCCTGGGGGGCTTTGAGAATAAGGGGAATTAAATCATAGGCACTCTGACACCTTAACAAACTTCCTAACACTTGCCCAGCCGCTTTTCAGCCGATACTCGGCGGCGGTGGGCGCCATATTGAGTGAGGCGGGGACAGCGCTCTAGTCGCGACGTCCTCCCGCCCTCTTCTCTCCCTCCCCTCTATATCATGTGTCAGGTGGCCAGACGGCGCAGCGGGCGCGCCGGATGCGCGCCGAAGCCGCGCCTAAGCCAAGCCCGTCTGCGCCCGTCCGCGGCCGACCGGGGTCAGGGGCCAGGACCCCTGCCCAAATCATGTGTAAGATGCCGGACTCTAGCAGGAACGTCACTTATACACGCCGTAATTTGCTTGATCTGGCTGGTACGACGGCCATAAATACATCTGACTGTGCCCACATGGGTCCGATGGATACCTACGGCCCATTTAGCTGTTATAATTGTAGATGGGAATGCACCCCCACGCTGTCCCCCGTGACACTAAATTTACCTATAGTTCCCCTTAAATGCCTATACACGAACGCAAGATCATTACCCAAACATTCCACCTATATCTGGGATCTTCTTAATGAACATCAACCTGATCTATTGTGCTTATCGGAAACTTGGCTAGATGACCATAATATCCCTGATATAGTCACAGCCCTTCCCCCAGACTATAAGATATTGAATGTCAATAGAGTTGATAAAAGGGGTGGTGGTGTAGCTCTATTGTTCAGAGACCACCTCTCATGCAGGCAAGAGACTATCGTGCCGGCTGAAAAATATGAAGTCCTGGCATTTACTGTGTCCATGAACACCAATGTACTATTCGGAGGTTTTTTAATCTATAATCCCCCAGGTTGCACTTTAAATTTTAGTACACAACTACTTACACAAATCATGCCTGTTTGTTTGAAGAATAAGAATATCCTCCTTCTTGGAGATTTTAATATACATTTGGACAACAGTAGTAGCTCCCTGACGAATCTACTAGTGGAAGACATGGCTATCCTGCAATTATCTCAGAGAGTCCATCAACCAACTCATATTGCAGGACATACATTAGATTTGATATTCTCTAATATTGAATCTATAGACATCGACCCTTTAATACCACTGTTATGGACTGATCATTACTTGATTACCTTTTGTATTAATCTTCCTATCCCCCAGACCAAAAAACACAATGTTTTTACAGTAAGCACGAGAAACTGGAAATCCTTCACAATTGATAAATTTAGAAATCATTTCTCACACCCCTCGTGCATAAGCACCAATATCCATGAGGAGATTGATCTCCTTCACAAAAATATCAAAAATGCTCTTGAACATTGTTCGACCACCCAATCTCGTCATACACCAGGCAACAAAAAATCAGAGAGATGGTACGGACCTGAACTTAAGCTTCTAAAAAGAAATTGTACTTCTTTTGAGCATAAATGGAGATTATCCAAAACAGATGAGACCAAAGATAACTTCAGGAAAGCTCAAACACTCTATCACAGGGCAATCAGAAAGGCGAAAAGGGAATATTTCACGCGTAGAATATCTGAGAATAAAAATTCCTCAAAAGAACTTTTTAAAATCGTCAAAGAATTATGCAACCCAACCAATCTCTCCCTACATCTTACCCCCTCACAGGAAAACTGTAATAAGCTTAATGACTTTTTCTGCGAAAAAATTGACACCATCTACGCCTCCTTTCCAAATCACCTGACCGAAATCTATGAACAGGATGTACCAACCGTTGCACACACCAGCTGCCATGGTTTCGGCCCGTTTTCAGAAGAGGAGGTAGAAAAGGTCATGCTTGAGGTCAAGTCGGGTTCTCCACTTGACCCTTGTCCACATCACATTTTTTTCCCAGTTAACTCCTGTAATATGTCCAGCAGTTACTAGAGTACTCAATCTCTCCCTTAGTTCTGCTGAATTTCCTGATTCATGGAAACAGGCCCTAGTCACCCCTTTAGTAAAGAAGGCTGGAGCAGACGTAAACAATCCGGCCAATTACAGACCAATATCCCAGCTACCTTACTTATCAAAGGTTCTGGAGAAGTTGGTCAACAGAAGTCTGTCCACATTTCTGGAAGCAAATGGCCTGCTGGATGATTCACAGACAGGGTTCCGGACAAACAACAGCACCGAAACTACACTCTTAGCGGTGACAGACAGTATCAGAACCAAGGAAGATCAGGGTAGAACAGTCGCACTGATACTTCTTGATCTATCAGCGGCTTTTGATACTGTACCCCACAATCAACTGTTGAACATCCTGGCAGAGAAAGGAATACTGGGCAAAGCATTGGGATGGCTACAATCGTTCCTAGCGGATCGAACCCAATCAGTACGTCTGGGTGACTACACATCCCCTCCACGACTCATAAAATACGGAGTTCCCCAGGGGGCGTCATTGAGCCCAACTTTGTTTAATGTATTCGTCTCCTCGCTGGCAACCATTGGCAAAAAGTGGGGCGTAGAAATGTGCTCTTATGCTGATGACACTCAGCTGATGGTCACCATTGATGGAAATGATGACTCCAAAACTAGACTCACGAACTGTTTGACCGAATTAGCAACCTGGATGCAGGACCACTGTCTTAGACTAAACGCCGACAAATCCGAAATCTTACTGTTCGGCAGAGGCATACAGGCCTGGGACAACAGTTGGTGGCCAAGTGACTTGGGTTTGCCTCCCAACCCCACTGCTAAAGCAAAAAACTTAGGTATAACACTGGATAGGGATTTATCCATGAAATCCCATGTTTCTATAACTTGTGGAAGGAGCTTTGGACTTTTGAAGTTGCTTAGACGTGTCTTCCCCTGGGTGCCAACGGATTGCAGGAAAACCTTAGTCCAGTCACTACTGATGAGTAGGCTGGACTACGGTAACTCTCTGTTTGTAGGAATGGCGGATTATCTCTTTTCTAAATTACAGCTGGTTCAGAATGCCGCTGCTAAAGCCATCTGCAATAAAAGAAAATATGATTCAGCTAAAAGTTGCATGCGTGAGCTTCATTGGCTCCCAATGCGGCAACGAGCCATCTTTAAGCTGTTGTGCATTTCTCATAAGGTACTCCACGGCACAGGCCCCACCATCCTACACGACAGGGTCAGATTTCATAAACCCTCTAGACACCTACGATCTATGACGTTAGGAAGAGCAGTCATCACCCGAGCTCGTACTGTCAGGATGGGAGAGCGGGCCTTCTCTCACATTGCGGCAACAAAGTGGAACGAGCTACCCCCTAAAATTAGAACAAATGACTGCTTTGTCTCATTTAAGAAACAATTGAAAACATTCCTCTTTCCCAGGCAAGATCAATAACTTTCAATCAGAGCTGATGTCAAATCACTTGCAACTTCCTTCAGCGCCGTGATGTCCTTTCAGGATGAATGTTAGCGCTTTACAAATAAATAAAATACAAAATACAAATAAAGGATGGACCTCTCTGGCACAGTGTTGCAATGGTTCTCCTCCTTCCTAAATAACAGAACACAAAAATCAAGATGAAGAACTCACTCTCGCAACCCTCCATGGTAATCCTGGGTGTCTCTCAGGGATCAGCCTTATCACTCATTTTTTTCAACCTACTAATCAAACCTTTGGCGATCGCACTGAAATCAGCAAACATTCTATATCACCTGTGTGAGGACGACACACAATTGTATTTGAAAATCACTCCAGAAGATTTCATTTCCATCAATGCAATTCTATTGAACAACCACCTCATGCTGAACACACAAAAAGCTGAATTCATTCTCATCTCTCCTCAGACCTATGGTTAAAACACCTAACCTCCTTTGACTGTGCTCCCCTCATCATTGACTCAGCAAAATCCCTAGGAATCACCATAGACAAATACGTGAATATGCAGTTGCACATCTCTAATGCCACCAAGGGCGCCAATCACAAGTTGAGTATACTAAGGAAACTCAAACCCTTCCTCCCTCAGGCCGCCTATGGAAGCACCACTCTTTGCGGTCACCCCAAATACAAGCTGTCTCCGCTGAGGGCATCACTTAATGCTGCTGCTAGACTGGTATCAGGAATTATAAGAAACAGCCACATCTATCCGACCCTGAAAGCCCTGAACTGGCTGCCCTACGAGGCTAGAATACATCTAAAGGTTGCCTGCATGACCCATAAAGCTCTGCATAACAATACACCCAGTTACTTAGCCCTAAACCTAGAAAGGTCGGGAGGTTGCAGACAACTTCATAGTGCGAGTACTTTACTTCTGAAAC
Source organism: Lissotriton vulgaris (assembly GCF_964263255.1). NCBI lineage: Eukaryota > Metazoa > Chordata > Amphibia > Caudata > Salamandridae > Lissotriton > Lissotriton vulgaris. Next base: position 1,739,196,645 of record NC_141694.1, on the reverse strand, counting down.
CACAATCCTTCCATAAGAAGAGAACTGGTTGCAGAGCATTCTCAGGGATTGCACCCAAGATTTGGAACTCCTTACCTTCTGCGGTGTGTGGAATCTCTTCCTTTACCGCATTCAAAAAAGAAGTAAAAATACTTCTAATGAACAAATTCACTTCCTAAGTCTTAATTCTAGGCTGACACCGAGTCACCTATAAGAGCCGCATATCATTGCCTACCTCCAGTGGAATGAATGAGATTAGCATATGTATGATTATTACCACAGCCACTTAATGCTCAATAACTGTATTTAGAGTAAAGCTTAGTTGGCCTTGGATCTACTATATTATCCATATACTTCATACCCATGGTGAATCGCAGGAGTATATTATATGTATGTTTATTAGCACAACCACCTAATGCTCAATAACCGTTTATTGTGCAATGTCCTGCTGATTCTGGGTCACCTATGTTTGCTATTTTGTATATTATATTTCTCTTTTGTACGTATTGACACATTTCAAATGCTTCTATACTACATCATCCGCTTATGTTTTATACTGTATCCTGTAAAGCGCCCTGATACCCTCATGGATCACGTTCGCGCTATATAAAACTTTATAAATAAATCTGTATCACTGAAGGGGTCGCACAAGCAGCCCCTTCTGCAATACAACAGGGCACCAGCAGAGGGTGCAGAAAACAGAAACATATGCATGTTGTACTCTCAGGGCACTGTCCATTGCACATTTTGCACCTGTTGTGCACATTTTGCACACATATTTCACCATTTAATGTCTACAGAATACTTGTGATAAAAAGCAAAATTCTGAGCTTGACAGCAAAGACTAGGGGAAAAGGTTACCCACAAATGCCGGGGTGTCGAACTTGGCTGTAGTACTGCACCTGGTAACTATGACGCCCTGGGATATTGGTATGCAGTGGAAGCTGTACTACTACACCGAATACCAGGGCTTTCATAATGATGCTCCAAGTTTTCAAAGACCCAGGCCTAAGTTTAGTAACATATAGCAGTAACGAATATAACTTAAAGGAGAAGAAAAGTTAAAATATGAAACTGGCCAGAGCTGGGCACAAATGCCTACTTGCAAAAGATGTGTAGGTGATAGTAAGTACTCTGATGTGTGATGACACAAGAGTGGCAATATTACCCATTCATTATTTTCCTTTTAAATGTGCATTTTCTCGAAATGTAAGGCACAAACTGGCCATGGCAGGCTTTACACGAACTCAGAGGGTTCTAGGGTAAATGCCCCCTGTTTAATTAGCTGGCATGAGCTACTACTGCCTAAAGCCTCGCCGCCAGCCCCCACAAGCCTTCTTTCAGTCATCGCGGTGTGCCCATTCCAGGTCGTCGCTTGATGTCACAACAAAAATAGACGAAGGGATTGTCTGAGTCATTGTCGCTTCTTTATTGTGAGGCGGCTCTGCACATTGGACTGCGTTTTATGAGGCTCTAAAGCTGGAATCTGTGCAGTCGTTGTGGAAAATTCAATGTTTACTGTCAAAGGTGCTTTGCCAGATGGCACTGGGTTTTATGACTGGGCCCAGTGGATGGCATGCAGCTTTCTAAAGATAAACTGGAGGCAGATTTAAATGAATAACCCGCAGGCGGGAGCGCAGTTATTTACAGTTTAGCTAAGTATGCTGGAATGAGCCGGCAGCTTATCTGCTGAAATATTCATCAGACATTCCTTATAGTACAGGCCACCTTCATAGAGTTCAAATTGAAGGAAAATTGCAAATTCTATTAAATAGGAAAGAGTGTATAAAAGTGCCTATAGTGAGATGTTATATTTTATGCTAGGATAAAACACACATGAGACTGAACATCGCACACATATCTAGAACAGGTATGACTCTTAGGTGGAAATCAACATGCTCATAAACACATGTGCATGTAGCCAATCCAATCAATTCCTTGTCCCTTTCACCCATCACGGCACTAAATCCTATAGTATGGGTTAAAGAAGCAAACAACCTTCAGGGTTAGAAACTTCGAAGACATCAATTTCTCTGTAATTGAAAAAGTTATCTCTGCAAACATTGAACTCAAAAGTACAGCCATACGACCAAATGATATAACTCAACCATAATGGAAGAGGGGAACACACTTGCTCAGCTTAACCCCTTGCGTGCGGGTGACGGAAGCGTTCCGTCACGAGCCTCGAGCGGGCTGTGCTGGTGACTTCCGCGCGTGCTCTGAGTGTTCTATTGAGCGGGCGGGCCGTGACAGAGCCGTTCCGTCACAAGCACAGCCCACCCGAGGCTTGTGACGGAGAGGTTCCGTCACGAGTACGAGTACGGGAGCGCCGCGCGACCCACCTCCCCCCTAGCGCTGCGGCGGAATAGCCGCCGCAGCTAAGGGGTTACATTAAAAGTACAGAAAGAAATACATGTAGTGGTTCTCTAATAAAATTACATGAAGAGAGGAAACTGCTGACAGGACAGAGCGGCTCTAGAGGCAAACTCCATCAATGGTTAACCTTACAAAGCTGTGATTCATATTAGCGGGAGTAAAGGACGGTGTTTTGCACTGCGCAAACTTTGTACAAATTGGAAATTCCGCTATACCTACTTGAATGGATCTTGATTTCGAACCGAGGCTTTATAGTCATGAATTTAATGACATCAATGACAGTGAAGCTGATTTTGCCCCACAATAATGACAGAGAGGAGTTCATTTGCAAACTATGAAAAGTTATTAACACAATTTCACATCAAATCAGTTTAGCCATAAATCAGCAATCATCTAAATACAGCATATGTGAATATAATCCAGTGAAATCGAAAAGTAATTGTGAAATAAAGTTATTAAAAGACAGAACATTCAAATTTAGACAGTCTGTTTCCCTGAAGGAAAACTCACTAGTGCTAAGCTAAGGTTGTGGGTCAGAATTTATCAACAGTAGGTGTAAACAAATATAATATCTCAAAGAGATCCACATAAAGGTTCATTTCAGGACAAGAAGAAATTTGCTCCCTCAAGAAGCTATCTCTATGAGCATGGTTAAAAGACGAATGGGGTCTGTCTCCGAAGGTGGAAAGAAGCAAGACTAACTAATTAAGGACTGTAACACACAATTAAAACATGAAACCGTGACAATGTCGGAGTGTGCACGATTCAAGATTGTGGATGTGCTTTAAGCTTTGTTACAGCCTTTGTATGTCGATTAGCAGCATTTTATATGAATTGGAACAGTTATTCATCAATATTTCGCTTCTGGCTATTACTTACCTTATTTTTGAAGTGTAATTTGACCTTTGAAACCTTCTTCCTTCCCTGTGAAGAATCCTGCCAGAAGACTGCATGACTGAAGGCTGGTGAAGGAGCCAGGTTCCACATTCTAGACTTACTCTGGAACCTCTGGCCGAGGACCTTTTTGCCTGCTTTGCAAGTGAGGAGGGGAGGAAAATCCTTAGCCAATGGCTTTACCATTTCCAAAGAACACAAAGGTTGGATTCCTAATCCAAATTTGTATATATATTTATTTTAAATACAAGAACAATTGAACATATAAACACCTCAAAGCGAAAGTGTAAAGATACTTGGGCATTAACACAAAACCAAATCTACGAATAAAATGAAAGCGGTGCAACATGCACAGAATAGCCAATTCTAAAATCAAGATGCAAATGGTTATAGAAACAACATCCAGAGCCTTCTTCATTGGTGAATAAAAAGCAAGAGCATTATCTGTCCCTACGCTACTTCTACCATGACATCCCTACTTAGCAATCCCCAGGCAAGCTTTAAAAGATGTCAGCACTTGATGTCTTCCTAAGAAGCTCACTCACGTTGAATGGGTCGAGCAACATGAAGCTACAGAGCTCGTTCAAAGATGCTCTCCCCTCTCCAGGTAAGGCAGAAGATCCCTGGGCTCTGTCCCTATCCCCAATACAAAGTTGAAAATCACCTCCCCAATTATATCACTTAACCGCCAGGTCCAGTTGAACACCGCCTTGTAGGTAACTTTCCACGGAGTAATGAGGCATTCAAACGCTTGCTCAGTAACCTTGGTTCCCATGCCTTTCCAGACACAGAAGACATCGTCCTTTATTATCAGCTCTGCTTGTTCCAAGGCATCCTCTCCTCCCTATGTCTGACTAACTCCTGGAACAGAGACGTAATTCTAACTAACAAGGTCGAATTCTTGCACCTGCAACAGAAACATGAAAAGAAAAATGTTCCACAGACACATGAACTCTAGTTAACAGTTTCACGTAGAGCAAACAGGGAAAAATGAATGGTAGGTCTACCAAATTCGGCTAACATAAAACAGTACCCTCATTTAAAATTAAAGCGTATATGAGTCATTAATATACACACATTATGTGAGCCTTTATATGAAAAATTCATTAGTCATGAATACACATCACACGTATATATTATTCATCTAAACATGTACAGTTGCTACGTAAATTCTTTGATTTACATGAAAAAAAACTTCACTTACATGCTATTACAATTCACGTTCTAATACCTTAATGTTAATACGACAATAGATTATATTTAGATGTGGACTAACCATGCTTATAATGCACCCCTACAAATAAAAGAACAACGTTGTGCTCTATCAGCCCCCCATCAGATGACTAGTATCATCACAATAAGCATCCTTTCCCCCTAGTAATGTCTCTCTGCAGAAAAGACCGACCTAAACAGAAGTCGTGCCAGTCTTCCCTGTCTGAACTTTTCCAAATTGTTGAGAGTCTCACATTGACGGTCCTGCAGTCTTTCCATTCTCCTTTCCTGCCATCTAAGAGACCTCTCAACCTGTCTTGCTCGATGACACTTATAGGCTCTGATAGCACCAATATGTTGATGACACGAAACACAACTATGATAATGGGCTTTAAAATATAACCAAGAAATTCTTTCCCTATATCCGCAAACTAACTCCCAACCTTTTCCAAAGCATTGACCCATTTTATCCCTAATTTCTTCTGTGGCCAGATCATGTATCTCATGATACATCTCAGTGATGTTACTTATATATTTTCTCAGATCCTTACTGTGACCTGGGATATAAGTACAGCACTGTTGAACCCTCAGCATTTTACAGCCTCCGCCTTCCTTTGCCAACAATACGTCTGAAGCAATACGATTTTGCATCACCATACCCCTATTGAGACCATCTCTCCATCCAGTAATAAGGACTGGGCAGTATTCACAGACAACTTATCCACTAAAGTTGACAACTTCCTAATCTTCACATCATTCAGGACCACTCCCAGACTCGGTATTATTGCTCCAAACACATCTCCCAGCAATTTCTCCTGCACTTGTACCATGTTTCTCTCAATGAGACTGTTTCCCTAGTGATCACAAATACTCCATGTGATAAATCTTTGGAAATAAAATTCGCTATATAACATGTACCATACCAATTTTGGGGCAATCAAACACATGCATTCCTCCTACATACAAAATACACATACGTCAACACCTGTATCGTATCCTTCAATGCCTTCTTTACAGACTCCACAATCAGGAAAATGTAGTCAAAATCACTCTATCGCACAAATATCTCATCATAGTATGTTTGTGTTTGTCTAATGCAAAGTTTTCCCCATTGTTGTAAATTTAAAGCTATTTGACCATAACTTCCCTCTACACTATGGGGCTAACTCCTCCTTTGTCCATTCAACTTTTACATCTCTACTATTAGGACTAAATAATGGTTGCCTATATCTATCTTCTATCTGATCTACAAATTTCTTTTCTAAATCAGTTAGCATGCAGGTGAGGTTGTGCCTATGTGCGTAAGCTGTCTCTAATGTAACCGTGGGTACAAAATATTTTGACATTCTTTATTCATGTTTGTATTAATCATACTTATTCAGGTGTTTGTAAGCTGACACCTCTGAAAGCACTACATCATAATTGGAAAAATAATACTTATAATGGGCCAGATGTAGGTGTCAAAATACCGGTCGGAATCGGCCGAAAATACCGATTTTCGGCCGTTTCCGACCGGTATTTTGACATTGGTATGTAGGGGTACTGAAAACATACAGATTCGGTAATTTTACCGAATCGGTAATTTTACCAAATCGGTAAAATTACCGATTCTGTAAAATTACAGAATCGGTAAATTTTACAGATTCTGTAAATTTACTGATCGGTAAAATTACCGAATCTGTATTTTCCTATGTAGGTAGCACTTCTAACAGTACTACAAGGCCTTTAGAATTCGTTATTTACCATGTAATACAATTGCATGGTAAATAACGAATTCTTGTGCACATGCACATCTGTGCATGTACACCTGTGCCATGTGGCACACAGACATGCCCTAAGGGCATGTCTGTGTGCCACATGGCGCACACGCCAGTTACAGGGGTGCAACAGGGTGTCAAAGTGACACCCTGTCCCCCTTTGCAATTCGGTATTTTTACCGATTTGGTAAATACAGAATCGGTATTTGCTATTGAATCCTATGGGCTTCAAGGCCCATAGGATTCAATAGCAAATACCGATTCGGTATTTACCGAATCGGTAAATACCGAATCTTACCGATTCGGTAAAAAATATCGAATTATTACCCACATCAGATTTACCGATTCTAAAATACTGAATCGGTAAAATTCGGTATTTTAGAATCAGTAAGTCTAAATTACCTACATCTAGCCCAATGTCCCTTGCCATGAAACATACTAAGTAATATACTACATGTAATACCATACGTCAGGGGTAGGGTATGATACCTAATCCCCTCCTCTATTGACGTTGTCAACTGCATACACACATAACAATCTTTCACATACATCGTATCCACATATTCATAGGACAGCTTTGCATGTGCATTCAACGTATAATCACCATTAGACAAATCTAAATGCAATAAGTGACTAGTTTCCTCTATCATAACTCTATCAGATCCTAATGAACCCTCTTTTGTGCTTGAAGAAGATAGTGTGAACGTCCTTCGTACTCCCACCCTCCCAACCTCTGTTTCATGCGACTCAACAATAGATATAATGATGACTACAGTTATAACTACTAATACACCTACTACGAGTGCGCCTGTTACACACTTCTTTCTACGGTTCGAATTTCCAGACTCCATTTCGGACCAAGTTCAGGCAACAACTTGCAAGAGGATCAACCAAAGTCTTTTCCTGGTGTCTCACTTGTTGTGCTCATACGCAATGGCCTGGAGTCCTGAAATTCAATTGTATTCAGTTCCTCACAGTTCCTAGGTTATGCTTTTAGAGAAACAACTTTTTATTTACAATTCAATTTACATCATGTATAAGGTCGGAACAAAGTTCTTCAACAACATGCTGCTAAATTTCCAAACAAAGTGCTGCCATCTCTTGAGCTGAAGGTTGATGCCCAAGTAATGGAAATTAAAGTTCGCTTAGGATCAGATTCCGCTAACCACTAAGCCTTGGAGGGTCTGGTATAGTCAGTGTCATAACTCTGCGAGCTTCTACTCCAGGAAACAACAATTCAATTTCAATTATCAGCTATAAGGTTCCCCGACTCACTCGTCCGGATTTCAGTCTCCCGGACCGCGCTGTGCCCTGCATCTGTGATCAGATATGTCCACTCCGGAGCAGCGTACCTCTGACACAGTACGCCTGCTCTCCTTGATCTTCTCAAACTCCCTTGATTTTGCTCTGTATCACTTTGTTCTGATTCACTCGTTTCAGATATGGGAGCAAGATCTCTCTCTGATGCCAATCTCAAGTTCAGCCTTCCTTATCTCGCCGACACCATTCCTCTTTCAGCTTCAGTTCTTCTCCATTGCATTCGAGTACGTCCCACACTAGTCTCTTCAGCTGAGTCAGATTCTACACCACTTGCAACGTTACTGTCTCCCTCAGAGTCTATACCTGGGCCTTGTGTAGTTTGACCCCCCTCAGCTTGACCTAGTGGGTGACCAGTCTTGTCAAGAACCCTCACAGCTTGACTTGCCTTCTCCACCGTCCTTCCTACCACAGCTGGATTTTCTTCAGGGAGAAGAGTTGTTTCTTCCAAGGGTTCTGGAGCTCTGCGGGTATGGGAGGCATGTATCCAGTTTGGCAATCCTCCGCACTTCACAATAGTATTCAACACCAAGATCACTTGATACTGGCCTCGCTACCGTGCATCAAGGCAGTTCTTCCTCACGTGCTTATGAACCAATAACCAGTCCCCCGGGCATAGGTCATACAAAATGTCCTTCGAGGTTGGTGCAGTCATGGCTTCAACCTGGTGTAAATGTAAATGTAAATGTATTGGCATTTATATAGCGCACTACTTACCCGTAGGGTCCCAAGGCGCTTCGACCGCTGCGAAACCCTTCCTGGCTTCCCTGAGAGATGATCCCTTAATGGGTATCTCCAGGGTGAGACCAGGCATCCCCGGTGGTCTGGTGGGGCCGTTAGTGAAGATGAGGCAAGCTAATGCCCAGAGTTGCCGAGTGTGATCGCTGATCAGAGTGGGCACCGAGGCGAGAGAATTATCGAGTCCGCTGACCCTGGTCCAGAAACCTGCCGCGCCGGGAATCGAACCCTGGTCCCGGGCCGTCCTCTGCTCTCGGGTCTGCTGCCTCTAACCAGTGAGCCACACTAGTTCACTGGTGAGACAGAACAAACCAGATCAGCTAATCCCTTGCAATAATCAAGGATCAAGTTATCGGTGATGTTTATCAATGATGTGGCTGGCACTGCAGGCAAGCGCATTGCCATCCCCATTAACATTGAATCCGGGGAAAGTCCTGTCATTCTATCTGGAGTACTTTGCAAATTCATCAGCACTAAGGGCAGTGCATCAGGCCAATTCAAAGACATCGAAGAGACCTTTTCACCATCCTCATCTTGAGCGTCCCATTTACCTGCTCCACAATTCCAGACGCATCCAGCCTAAAACTACAATGCAGTCTTTGGACAACTTGTAAGGCAGCACACAATAGCCTCATAATCTCACTATGGAAATGCGTTACTCTATCCGACTCCAATGAATTGGAAATCTGAACTGCGGAATCAACTCTCTAAACAGTGACTTGGCTACCGTCAGACTATCACACCTCCTAGTCAGATAATCCTCCACCCAACGTGAAAAGATAAAAACCACAACCAAAATGTACCTCAGTACAGTGCATCTAGGCATCTCAATGAAGTCTAACTGGACCTCCTGATCTCCCAATGTGACTCAATGCAACCACAGTTTTCTTCCCAGCATTCATTTGTTGAAATGTAACACACCTCACCTATGAAACACCACTTCGGCAAGTACACGAAACCCAGGATTGAACCTAGTTTCTTTGAACACCCGCACCATAGCATCCTTCCCAAGGTGAACTGCTCCAGGAATCTGCCTCACCATAGGACTCAACAAATAATCTTGTAACACTGCTCTAACATCGGTTGAAACCCAAATGTCATCAAATTATTTCTCACAACCTGCCTTAATCCAGCCAGCTTCTTCTTGGTCTGACACTTCTCATCCCAAGTGTCTGCTATGGCTAACATTATGCTGAACTTGGTCTTTTCTGTGCTCTCTCCTGAATATTCTCCATTAAAAATACAGCATGTATAGCGCAAAAGTGTGCCACTTACTTGGCATAGCTATTTCCCATTGAGACAAAGTCTTCCCCTTTTCCATGAGCGGCACACTTCACCACTGCCACTTCCCTTGGCCGCTGCAAAGCTTCCAACAGTTGTCTCACATATTTCACATTTCTGATATGAGATCCTAATGACGTTAAGAACCCTCTCTGTGACCATAGGTGTCCAAAGTCATAAACTACACCAAATCCATATTCTCTATCGGTGTAGATGGTGACTCGGATTTGATCAGAAACAAGATATGCACGAGTCAAAGCAATGATTTCAGCCATTTGTGCGGAGTATACTCCCTGTAGAAAAACAGCTTCTGCAACCCTTCATTGTCTCTTAAGCATGAACTCTTGACAAAAAGGACTTGATCTGATTCGGGCAATGGTTCATCAACAATGTTAGGTCTCAGTTTAGTACAAAGTTCAGTCACATCCAGACAGTCATGGTCCTCACAATCTTCCCCTTCAAAAGTCGGAATAGGCATCAAAGTAGCAGCATTTAGCATAGAACAACTCTTTAAGGTGACATTCTCGGAGGCTAAGATGATTTGCTCATGTCGGGTAAGCCTATTGTTGGTCAAATACTGTGTCTTAGTTCTCTTCACCAGGAGCTCAACTGAAAGTGGAACATAAACGGTAACAGGATGACCCATTACAATACTTTCACATCTTTCAATGCTGACATTAGTTGCAGCAATGGATTTAATTTGTCCGGGCAATGCAGAAGCTACAGGATCTAATGTAGCTGAGAAAGTGGCCACTGGTCTATGGACATCCCCATGTGTCTGGTGAGTACAGCTAGTGCACAACCCTCCTGCTCACAGCAAAAGAGCGTATACGCTTTATTATAATCAGGCATTCCCAGAGCTGGGGCATGACACAGACTCTCTCTCAGCTCCAGGAAGGTGATCAAACAGTTGTTATCCCATGTTACCGGATCACTCACATCCTTACGTGTCAGTCTCAGTAAAGGCTTTGCGTTCAATAAAAAGTTGGGAATCCACTGTCAACAATAGCTAACCATTCCCAGAAACATCCGGACTTCTTTCTGAGTCTTAGGCGGATTCATCTGCAGGATCGCCTAAATACTATCTGGTGACATTTTTCTCTTGCCTTTTTCAATACGATGACCCAGATATTGGACTTTAAATAAACAGTATTGAAGTTTACTTGGGGACACCTTGTGTTAATTTTTTGCAAGATGATTTAGCAGAGCAACAGTAACAATCCTACAAGCATTCTCAGGCTCTGAAGTGATCAGAAGATTGTCTATGTACTGGACAAGCACTGAATTATGTGGCAACACTAGACTCTCAAGGTTTTTTTTCAAGATCTGATTAAAGACAGATGGACTTTCAGTATTCTCTTTTGGGAAACAACACCATGTTAACACACAGATTCCCAGCCGAAAAGCAAACAAAAATTGGCTTTCTTCTTGCAAGGATATCGAAAAAAATGCTTGGCATAAATAAATGACAAGAAACCATTCTGCTTCACAAGGGATTTGGAATAGGATCACGGCTGGATTCGGTACCATGGGACAACATGGAATCACAATCTCATTGACCCTTCTCAGGTCCTGGACAATCATATACTTGCCATTAGACTTTTGCAATCCCATGATGGGTGAATTGCAAGGACTTCCTCTAATCTCCTTTAAAATACCCTCTGCTATCAAGGACTCGATTATAAGTGTTTTTCCTGCCACCGTATCGGGGGTCAGGTTGTACTGTGGCGTTCTCGGAAATCAGCATTCGGCTTGATCTGTACTGGATCAATCCCTCCGATCAGTCCTATCTCTTCTACCATGACATCCCACACTACTGGAGAGACTCCTCTCTCGAGTCATGTAGTAACTCCTCCAAGGTTAGCACAGGAAATATTTTTGACTCACCAATTTAAATGCAACATCATCAACATTAGTTTGTAATTCTATTCCCTTGGGTGTATAATAGATGGTACAATTTAACTGGCCTAAAAGATTGCATCCTAACAGACAGACTAGACTCGAATCGCACACAACAAAGTGGTGTCAATCCTGAAATGTTCCTATTCTTACAGGCAACTCTTCTGTCAATGGATTGGTCATTCTTTTATTGGCAACGCCTAAAACTTGGATTGATTTTCCCAAGAGGGGTAGGTTAGGGACTACTCTTGATTTCACAGTAGAACGGGTAGCACCGGTATCAACCAATAAAGTAATGGGATGACCGTCAACATCTGCCTACACACACGGTCCACTCTGGTCTACCTCCAGGACTGCTCCAAGAGTGCAGTCCTCCTCCCCCCTCGGGTACGGTCAATATGATGGGTCGGATCAAAATCCTCATACATTTCCCTGAAGGGCATCTGTTGGTATACCCGGTTGCCCTGTGCAATCCTTGGGGGTTGAAAACCTGCACCTGCTGACTCAAACCCCGCCATTCATGGATCCAGGTCTCATCACTGTATTCATAACACCAGGCACTTGTGTTATCTCCTCCTCTGGTATCTGAGTTGCTGGATTTGCCAGACACTCGCTCTTCCAATGCTGGATCTTCTGACAATTATGACAGGCAGTGGTCCTCCTTAAGGTCTCCAAATCTACTACTGACCTAGGATCTGTTTCCTTCCTAGCCCATGTCCTACAGGGGCCAACTCATTTTGGGTGCCTCCTTGACCATTCTCCTGTCTCCGACTCAAAGTTCCCTCATTCATCTGTGTCTGCTCAGCTTTAGCCACATTTCTCAACTGCACCAACATGCTTCCTTTGCTTAGATTCGACCTCATCACTACAGTACCTTGCCTACCGCAAAATTTCATCTACAGATTTGTTCAGCCAATAGATCAAATGTTGTTGAATCATAAAACTAATCTCTGGCCTCAGTCCTAACACAAACTTGGAAACAAACTGCCAAATATTTTTGGGGTCCAAAGTATTCAGCCCACTGTACTGCTTTAAGGCTTTCAAAAGTCTCTCATAATAGGCATGCACTGAATCCTTAGGCTCTTGGACAGTTTGATCAATCTTAAGCCAATCAATATCTTGCGTAGCACCCTGGTCTGCAACCAAGTGATTACCTGATCAAACTTTTTCATAACTTCAGGGGAAGGGTCAAGTGTCACAGGATTTCTGTCCGGTTCTGCAGATGGCTAATCAACAGCAATTTTACACGCTGTCCATAAATCACTCGGGACCACAATATCAAACAAAGTATTCAAGTCAATCCATAACACTTTTGAAATTTTTACAAAGCGGTCAACTTGCTTGAACCATTCAGCAGGTTTCTACCTCAGCCGAGGAAAGTCATTTGTAAATTCTGCTAAGTCGTCCCTACTCCAAGGCATATTCACATACCCCTCGCTTGGTACCTCTCTCAATGGGTAGGCCTGCACTCCCGCGGCCCCCATCCCTTTCTTGACACTCCTTTTCTTAGACTACCGCTCTCCCCACTTGTCAAACATGCTCCAAGCGCGTATTCCAATGACCAACTCTCTGATATGTGTTTTCAAACCCATTATTCTTTTTCTCCTCCAATTCCTGATCACTGTAATTTAACCTATGATTTCCCTGCAGAATTTTAGTTTTAGTCAAGTCCACATTGTACCTCTGAGCCAGTTCAGTCAACTTCTCATGTGCCCTCCTTACCTTACGGGTAATATCCTTCGCCAAGAAACAACAGCTCATCCTGTTCATACAATTCTATCCTGTCCAAAGGCAAATTCACATCAATTATTTCATCCATTTCTGCTTTCAATTTCACCACATCTAACAATTTTGCTTTAATTGCAACCTTAATCGTTCCCTGACTTAGGACACTAGTCTTTCCTTCTCTTTCATAACTCTGATTCCTCCACCGATATACTGACCCTGTATACTGTGAACGTGCTGAATTCCAGAAGCTCCCTGACATGGTTCCACCTCCGGTATCCTTCTCTTGGGTCCTCTAACTGGAGCTTCCCACATTCTCAAATCTGACTCGGAATTGACCAATGTACCTGTCTGTAATGTATTAGACCCAACACACGTCCTTGATGGGTCTGCCGTTGCTGGCAATGGCGTACCGGCTTTCACAGGCACCAAAAATGGACCATTCCCATCCATTGTAACATTTCCCCCTGAACTGATTATTTCCCCTATTCCTGTCTGTTGCTGGCTGTTGCTTTCCCCATGATTTGGATCCTATACAGAGAGTACAGGCCCAATGGTGACCGGTAGTGTAAGAGCTTCTGGTAACCATATAGCAGCACTAGCGCCACTAGTGTCAGCTCCTCCAAATGCTGCCATAACTGGTCTTTCTGTCCCCGCTGACATTCTTCACACTACTTTTGCAATAAGACCTGTCGGCGACACCTCTGTTCTTTCCATTCTCTCTGCACTTGTCATTTCTCGCCATCCCTCTTCTGAAAGTGGGTTATAAGGTGGGGGGCGATCTGCTAATAATTTGTCTACCAAACTGTTGTCAGTATCACTTCCATCATCCCCATTACTATTTTGAATGTTTGCTTCCTTCACCAATAAGCGTTATAACCTTTCCCCTCAATGGTATCCACTCTCCACCTCTTCAACTGTGCGTCCCATAGTGCATCCTGATATGCCTTCATGGCTCTTCTCTTTTTACCATGAGATTTTTCCTGCTCTTCGCACGAGCTGCTCGCATCCAAGCATCCAATGCCTCAAATTATGTCGGTCTAGGTGAGGACCGCAACAAAGACATCACTCCCCTCAACTGATATAACACATCCAGTTGAAATGACTTATAACGTGGAAAAGCCTTGTGTCAATTTTGAAGCCACACTATAGTATGGAGATCAACATTTGTTGCCATATAATGTGCTGGGGTATCCTTGGGCAGTGCTCCTTCACCCACTTGAGTTACTACAGCTGTGTCCTCCCTACACAAATCCTGTAATACCCTAAATCACTGCATTTTTAAGCTGTCTGTTCGCTAACATATTTCTTACTTCTACTTCTTAACCTTTTCCATGCTCATGACGAGCTGAACTCGTCATGAGGCACGGTGCTCATGATGAGCTCAACTCGTATTGAGCCGTGGAACGCTCGCATGCTGGGATAAATCCCCTGCTGTGCTGAGCATTCCACAGGAGCCGGTGCACCTGTGACGAGCTAAGCTGGTCATGAGCACAGGTGCGCCGTGCCTCATGATGAGCTGAGCTCGTCATGAGCATGCAGGCGCTGTGCACGTCCCCCTCCCCCCCAGCACAGCGGGGGAATTACCCCCGCAGCGAAGGGGTTAGAGGCGGCAGACCCGAGAGCAGAGGACGGCCCGGGACCAGGGTTCGATACCCGGCGCGGCAGGTTTCTGGACCAGGGTCAGCGGACTCGATAATTCTCTCGCCTCGGTGCCCACTCTGATCAGCGATCACACTCGGCAACTCTGGGCATTAGCTTGCCTCATCTTCACTAACGGCCCCACCAGACCGCCGGGGATGCCTGGTCTCACCCTGGAGATACCCATTTAGGGACCATCTCTCAGGGAAGCCAGGAAGGGTTTCGCAGCGGTCGAAGCGCCTTGGGACCCTACGGGTAAGTAGTGCGCTATATAAATGCCTATACATTTACATTTACACCAATCTCAACGCTGTGCCACACCAACAACCTATCGCAACGCTGCACACTCTCACATCACCTTTTCCTCCTTAAAGCGGCTCATACTCCCTCACAATCTCACCGTACGCATTCACTCTCGCACTCATAGAACCAAGTAACTGTCTGCCTTCTAAATGACCCGACAGTCACATTAAACCAAAACCAAGTATTTGTCGGCCCTACTAAAAAATTGATAGAATTCACTCACTCAAGAAAATTCACACCCCGTGACCCACGACCTGCACTGGCCACTCAAATCGCTTCAGTCTACCCCTGAGCATGAGGCTTTCCACACACGGTTCTAACAAGTTCACTCACACAAAGTTACCTGTCACAAGCAGGTTGTCGATAGCGTTCCACGACTTCCCAACAAACCAGTGGCCAAACAATTATAACAAAGGGATGTCTTCATTTCACAAACCTATCCTGGGATCTTTGGCGAAACTTGAGTCCGATAAATCAAAACCAAATCAAAACCTCATGGACCGTGCTTGTTCGGCCTGATAAACCACAGTCTTTGGACTGTCATTCCAACTCCGCAAGGCATCACACAATTAGATCACCGCAATCTAACACACACACATCCCTGTTCATTCTCACGCCACCGTTCACCGCTGTATTCACCGCACCATCAATGTTCGTCGGTCTCTGTCAAATCCCGTCGTTCTACGCTGTCAACTAATGGGCTCTATTTTGGGGCTATATGGATCCATGTCTATTCTAGATTTTTCTGGATTTTCCACTCACTTCAAGAGGCAACTATCCTCTGCAGCTACCAACTGAAGGTGCCGGGTTCCTTGTTTTAGACTTACTCTGGAACCTCTGGCCGATTACCTTTTTGCCTGCTTTGCAAGTGTGGAGGGGAGGAAAATCCTTAGTAAATTACTTTACCATTTCCCAAGATCCCAAAGGACCACAGACTCCTAATCCGAATTTTAATATATATTTACCTCAAAAAGAGAGTGTAGAGATACATGGGTACTAATACAAAATCGAATCTATGAATAAAATTTAAGCGGTGCAACATGCACAGAATAGGCAATTCTAAAATCAAGACGCTAATGATTATAGAAACAACATCCAGAGCCTTCTTCATTGGTGAATAAAAAGCAAGAGCATTATTTGTCCCTACACTACTTCTACTGTGGCATCTCTACCTAGCATTCCCAAGGTAAGTTCCTAAAGGTATTAGTATGTGAAGTCTTCCTAAGATGCTCACTCACGTTGAATGGGTTGAGTAGCATAAAGCTACAGAGCTCGTTCTAAGATGCTCTCCCCTCTCCAGCTAAGGCAGAAGTTCCCTGGGCTCTGTCTCTTTCCCAAAGTTGAAAATCATGACCCCAATTACATCACTTAACCGCCTCGTCCAATGAAGCACAACCTTGTAGGTAACTTTCCATAGAGTAATGATACATTCAAACTCTTGGTCTGTGACCTTGGTTCCCAGGCCTTTCCAGACACAAAAGACATCCTCCTTTATTATCACCTCCGCTTGTTCCAAGGCATCCTCTCCTCCCTATGTCTGACTAACTCCAGGTACAAAGACGTTATTCTAACTAATGAGGTCGAATTCTTACACCTGCAACAGAAACATGAAAAGAAAAATGTTCCACAGACATATAAACTCTAATTAACAGTTTCACTTAGAGCAAACAGGGAAAAATTCAAGTTAGGGCTACAAAATTCGGCTAACATAAAAACAGCTCCCACGTTTGAAATACACGCATATATGAGTCATCAATATGCACACATTACAAGAGCCTTTTAGTGAAAAATTAATTAATCATGAATACACTTCACACATATAATATTCATCTAAACACGTAAATTTGATACGTTAATTCTTTGATTACATGAAGAAAAATCCAACACTTTACTTACATGTTATTACAATTCACGTTCTAATTCCTTAATGTTAATACGACAATAGATTATATGTGGATGCGGACTAGCCATGATTATAATGCACCCCTACAAATAAAAGAACAATGTTGCGTTGTATCACTGGCTTGAGTAAAAAGTGTGGCATCTTCTTTGCTCTTCCTAAAGGTACTGTCACAGCTATTTTGCTCCTCTTCTTTGAGGTGAACTCTGCTATTTTTGTGTCCGACAACTACAGGAACAGGTCATAAAAATCTACTATCTGCAATATGGCAGCTGCTTATTCGCCCCAGTTCATATTCTTTTTAGTCTTGGATTTTGATATCAAATTGACTTATATAAGTAATCCTTAGTAAACTTAGGAGTGTTTTTCCATCATATTACAATATGGACATGAAATCCACACAGAATTATTTTAGTAAGTGTAAACAAACTTCTTCACCTCCTGCGAAATCTAATATGGTGAACTCACACAAAAATCTATGACAAAAATTCAGGAAGAAACGCATGCATTTCATGCTAATACGGACTCTCTATAGTTTGTTTATTAAATATATTCAGAGATACATGGCTGATTGCAATTAAGATTTCTGATAAAGCAATTAAAAGCAGAGATAATAAAGCTGTACTTGACCAAGTAATGCCGATTACACCTATAAAGAAACAGCTACTAGAGCTGGAAAATAGAAATTGTCTATATAATTTACGCATATCCAATCTGCCGGAGAATATTGAGGGGCAGAATTGCAGATCCTACCTGGAAAAACTTAGATACTCTCCACTTAAAATAAAATTACCTGAAATTGTGAAATTGATAAAGCTAGTGGCCCTCTCTGCTGGGTCAACCCCAAATTATTTTCCTTCACCCTCCTATTTTGCTGCATTCGTTTTTGTTGGCTTTAGGACTCTTGCACTTTATAACTGCTAACCAGCACTGTAGGACTTGTGCTCTCTCCCTAAAAGATGGTGAAATTGGTTTACACCTGATTGTCATATCTAGTTTACTTATAAGTCCCTAGTTAAGTGGTATACCATGTACCCAGGCCTGCTACTAGTGGGTCTGCAACACATATTGTGCCACCCATTAAGTAGCTCTTTAAAACGTGTCCCAGGTCAGCCACTGCAGCAGGAATGCACTTTTAAACTGACAATTCGACTTGGCAATATAACCCACTTGCCAAGCCTTAAACTCCTCTTTTATTGCAGTAAGCTGGTAAGAGAAAATTGACTGTTCCTTGTTTCAGAAAATCAAGATGGGGTGAGCTGTCCTTTTCTGTGGCAACTGCTAGGATATGGAACACTCTCCTTCAGCGCTGGGACGCTCAAGGGCAGCCATGCGCTTTATAAGTCTCTTTTCATGCGCTTTATAAGTCTCTTTTCACATAGAGCTAACACTAATTCTCATTCTGTATTTCACAAGCATGTAAAAACCTGGCTTTTCTCTGAACCATAATCCCCTTTGTTGGTCGTTCTCATTTGTTCTTGACCTCACTACTGTGAGGCATGTCTATCCCATGGGATAACATTGGGTTGACTTATTACATTTAGAATAAGTGTTAACGTTTTACTGTGAACAGATAAGCATTTCCTAAGGTAGGCCTTATGTAGACCTTAGGGCAGGGCAGGGTAGGGTGTATTGTAATTAAAAGGCTGGACATGTACTTTTAAGTTTTACCATTCCTGGTGGTGAAAAGGTCCTAAATAAGTTTTTCACTAGTGCGACTTCTACCTCTTCCATAGTATATAATTGGGTTGCATTATTATATTTAACAATTGCTAACGTTCGATTAGGAACAGGTAAACATTTTGTGTTTGCTGTTTTAAATTATAATTTAAAATCCTCTTTACTGGTAGAGTCATTTTTAAGTTACAAATTTGAAAATGCATTTTGCTGCCCTATTTTGTGCCTGCAGTCTGTTTCTGGGTCACATGACTGTGTGTAGCTGGTGGTTGGACTTTGTTTTTTCCTCCCATACAGCCACACCATCGAGGGATTAGTTGTGCCTGGATGGGACATCCACTAGCAGGATGAGCACAGCCCTGCTTGCAATTGAATAGACTGTACTCTGACTCCATACAAAGGACTTGTCACCCCTGCATTGTTCATTCAGCTAGCTTTGAGCCAGGACAGGGAAGTCAGGAAACTTCAAGCACTTCAAAGGGACTTCTCTAGAAACTTTTCCCTTTTCAAATGAGGCATCAGGTATAAAAATAGGACCCTCTGACCCATTCTTCAGTTCATTTTCTGGACCTGTGGAAGAACTCTCTGTGGCCCGCTGTGTACTTTAGAATACTGCTTTGCTGCACCTGGAAATACTGCTATGCTGTCTGAAGCCTGGCTTGAACCTTCAGAGACCTGCCCTGCTGCTTGAGCGCTGTTCTACTGCTTGAACCCAGAACTACCAGAGTGACTCCATAGGCTTCTTGGCTGGCCTCCTGATCAGAGGTTTAGAGACAGAAAATGTTGAAACCATCTTGACCCCACAACTTGACCCAGCCTGAATGAGTCCTAACTCACCCAAGCGGTGCCCTTCCAGTGCTAGGCCCATGGTGGTGGTAGAAAAGTGCCCAGACAACCAAAATCCAAAATTTGGGACAGAAATGTTTTGGCTAAAAACTGCTCCGAGAACCAGGAGGAGACAGGACCAACCTGTTCTTCATCGAAGCAGCAAATCATGTTCAGCGATCCTTAACCCAAAAGGTATCCGGTCTTGTGGAACTCTTGTTTGTTACAACCTCCAGTCCTGTCCTGCTGGAGATTTTCGACTTCCATAAAAGTGGTAAAGTTCAAAATCACTGTGACTTTGCCCAGCGGCTCCCTAATGACGACGCTTCCCCCTCGGACACTGCTGTATCCTTGCCCCACTGAACTTTACCTTCTCAGAATATTTGTTCTTGGAAAGTTCAACGGTAAGTGCCGACCGGGCCCAATCCACTTCTGGTATCAGACTTGTGCTCCATCTGGGTCGACCATATTTTTCGACTTTGACCCAGTCACACACACCTAGGGGGCCCATTAGGATGGCGGGTGCATTGCCCCCACCAGGCTGGCGGTAGACTGTCCGTCGCTTTTCCGCCCCGGTCGCCTTGCGGCCGGGGTGGAAAAGGATTAATATGGTGGCGGTGTCTATTAGACACCGCCAGTCATATTATGATGGGCTTTAAACAATGCCTGTAAAGGCATGCGGTCTTTACTCTGGGGGCCCCCTGCGGGCCCCCAGAGTGAAGGAGAGGTGGGGAGTGCACAGGGGGGGTACCTGTGGTACCCCCCAGCATTTGCATACAAGAAGCAGCAGGCACCGCGAGGTGCCTGCCAATTCGTGTATGCAAATGCATACATGCATTTTTAACATTGTGGCGGGCGGTGCCGAGAGCACCACCCGCCACAATGTTAAAAATAATGGATGGGCCCGCCACTGTGGCGGGCGCATCCTAATGCAACCATTGGGTCCCCCGCCCATATGGCGGGCGGTCCCTTTATCCGATGGGATGGCGGGCGGACAAAGTCTGCCCGTCATCCTAATGGGGGCCTAGATGTCTTCGGTTGGTGCTTTGATCTTTTAAGGGCTAATTTTTTACTTAATAAAAATTCATAACTCCGGATCTACTGATTCGGTTTTTGTAGTTTTGGTTTCAAATAGTTTATTCAAAGTTATGCTATTTTTTCAAAATTGTGGGACATTTCTTATGTTGTGTTTCCACTTTATCACTATCAATGTTTCTCAAGATGGCTGCGGGGCTGGAGCTCCCTTAGGAAGCTCCCGGGCTTCGTATGCTTTATGACTAGATATCCCTGTTTATCTCTGCCATCGACCCCCATTCCAACTATCATCGCAATGAGACCACTAGCGGAACACTTTTTGAACTATACCTACGAGATGGACTCATCATCAGGGCACAATTGGTAGTTTGTATGGCATTCCCCTTACCATCTCCCCAACCCTTGGGGACTTAAATCGACAGCCTCCGAGTACTCCTAATCTGATCTGCCCTTTTACTCGCGATTTCCTTTCACTTCTGAATTGACTAATTCCCAGTGTGCCGCTCACTCACCCTGTCTGGAAATGCTGTTCGACGCTGCATTGCTGTTGCCACATTGAGGGAGCTGTTCGGAGTACACAGCCGATTATCCAGGTATTGATTTGGCTGTGTCACCTTACCTGGGGACTTTAGGTTGTTCCTACTCTGCAGCTGTTTAGACCTGTGGCACTTTGCATGGGGCGCTGTTGCCTTCTGGCCACAACAGGCTGTGAGGTGGCTCTGTGATCCTGTTCTGATCGCCCTTCTAAGGTGCCCACTAGGTTCGGCACTAACCGTTGACCCGCTCGCCTTTCTTCCCACTTGCTAACAGTCAGCTAGGCTGCCACTTTGTGCAGGCAGCAGGATTTTCCCAACTTTGGATGAGTGGTGAGTGCGTCCTAATCGAGCCGGACTGACATACTTTTTGTTTTTGTTCGGGGGTCTATCCGGGCATCCCGCTGCGCCACACATTGTTTTATTTTGGCAATGGGTTTCTCTGCTTTCTTGCTGGATCGTGCTCCTACCCCCCCAACTGACATCCTACTAATGGCCACTAGCCTGGGCCTCACACCGATCTCGACTGGGTGCTTTCTTTGAACTAAATGGACCTTTTTGGAAGCCGGTAGTTGGGGGTCAGAAGCTAGCCATCCATTTTGGGGACCTCTCTCCCCTCCCTACATGCTGGTCTTAATCTAAAATTGCGATCTACCTCTGTTAGTTGCAGTGCACAAAGGACTAGACTAACACACTTGTCTATTAGGGGTGCATTGTAAGAAAAGAAGGACTTCAGATTTCAGTCTCACCAACTAGGCTATTACAACGGAGCCCTACAGCAGCGGCCTATTCAGTTGACGCAGCAGAGGCCTGGGGAGCCTGTGCTTGGAGGTGGCAATGGTGGCTGTGTGTGGCTCCAGGAGGACTGCCTGGGGATCGATAGTGGATCTCCCCCCACCCTTTACCTGGAGTTGCCAACAAACAGCTCGAGGTGCTAGGCTGTGCGGTATCGCCCCTCCCCTCTGCTTACTATCCTCATCGCTGGCAGGGGGTGTGACTTGGCAGACTACCAGGGCTTCCCTGTGTGACGGTGGCGGCGAGGCCCGGGCAGTACAGAGCTGCACTGAGGGCTGCAGCCGGATACTGGACCACCAGATAGGTAAGGTCAGGACGGGCTTAATTCCCCGAAAGCCACGTGGCGAGTTTGGAGATGCATTTGCCGGACCGTGCCAGCCCAATCCACTACCTCCTTCCCTCTTAGTGCCTCCCCTGCACCGGACCTGCCTGGCTTCCAACTGCACTGTTTGCAGCGTTCTCCGCCACAGTGCCGGAAACCTTAATGGCCTGTCCATTAAATGATATAGGGGCTGGGGCAGAGGAGTAGTTATGGACATGCTCCACCGGGGGCTGACCCCCTTGGCAAACTGATACTACACGCACTGAGACACATTGTTCGCTACTGCCCCCCACCATGCCGAAGAGACTGAGCTGCATTAATCCCCACGGGACCCACTCAAAAATTGAGAGATTATCCTCACTGGGGTGACATTATTGCCCACGCTGACAATCTTGTTGCCCATGTCTACCTGAGCCGTCACAGAGAGACTGTCCTATTGAGTGAGAGTGCCATCGACCATATTGGGTCACAGGTCGTGGTGCGGCTAAGGACAGACGGGCCTTCGTTCTAGACTGGGCAGCGGGTTTGGGATAAAATCCCACACAACCTGCTGGGGATGCCGCGAGGAGACCCCAAACAGTGCAGATTGCCCTCTGATGCATTAAAAAACCAGAACACTGCACAGAACCAGGAAATAAATGGCTGAGAGTGCTGCGCCACATACTGTTGAGAGAGCCCCACTGATGAGCACTGATGCATTTATGGAGAAATTGCAATCGGGCTTCAAGACTGCTGCTGGCAGGTTTGACATGCTTGATAGGGAGCTAGAAATGATGGAAGGGTGTATTGATCAATACGAACATAGAGTGGACATGGTGGAGTGCAGAGTGTTGGACCTAGAAGATGGCGCAGCCAAAAAGCTGGACAGACTTCAGAAACGAATGAAAATGGCAGTCATGAAAACGAGGACTTCGAAGCAAGGAGCAGGCGCAATAACCTGCACATCTTGGGTGTACCCGAGTCCACGAACACTAGGCATATGGACCAATTTGTGGAATATCTACTGGCAGATCTGTTTGGCAAGGAATACTTGACGGCCACATTTGTAGTTGAATGTGCCCACCACTCGTTTGGACTGCACCCTAATCCTGGCAGCCCTCCTAGCCCGATTTCTGCAAGACTGTTGAATTTCGGGGATTGAGATACCATCTTGAGGCTAGCGAGAGAAAAGGGCCCATTGAAATGGCAAGGACCAGCAATATCAATATTTCCGGACTTCACAATACTGGTCCTAAAGGCTTGACACAAGTGCATAGAAGTAAATGCCACACTTGGAAATCTGGACCTTCGGTATGTCATGATCCATCCAGTCTGCCTATGGGTGGACATTAATGGCAAACCACGTATCTTTGATAACCCCACAGATGTGCTAAACTTCTGCTGACAATTTTTGGAGAAACAGCAGTCCTCTCGTCAGGAATCCTCCAGGAGATCTCCACCGGATGTCCATTCCAGTTCCAGCGTAGACCTCTTCTCATCTGGTTGATCTCAACCATTTGCAAGCATGTATGTGTCATTTATTGCAGTAATTGGCAGTGTGGTTATACTGGTACTTCCTCCTGTGATATGAATGATATGATGGGATTCAGCTGTAGCCTTTCTCCTACAAGATGTGAAGATACGACGTAGCGTTGCCAGGCCCCTGTGTTGTTCACACGTGTATTACTTTGCAGCCAGCTATGGCTAGAGGTGGGTTTTCATTTAGTAATCTTGTTATGCTGGGATTGTACTTGTTGGACAGCCGCTAAGTATGGGAGAAGGGAATGGGATGGGGACTGTAGGAGTTCTTTTTCATATTAGTATTTTAAGTTCTGTTTCCTCGATGCAATGCTATATCGCTTTGTTTACACATTTCAGCATCTAACAGTTACATGGTGAGGCATATCAGACTGACGTTAGATCTTATGCAGATGTCACATTCAGGACCTGAATGTTAGAGGGCTAAGCCTATATGTAAGGTCTTCTGTTTCTATTTCTGATTATTTTGTTAGGCGCCTTGATACCTGCGGGTTATTGTTCTGCGCATTACAAATCTCCTTCATATCATATCATAACTCATGCAAATGTAGGCAGGTACTACAATACGTACGTAAACACAAAGGTCGATGTTGTGTTTTAGCAAGAAACTCACCTAGCACGGACTCGCTTGCCTACTTTTGCCTCTGCCTTGAAATCCAATTGCTTCTTTTCTGGCTATAGCTCTTATTCTTGTGGTGTTTCCATATTAATACGCAAGACCTTACCCTTCAAACTAATGTCAACCGTAACTGATAACGAGGGAGCATAACTGATAGTGGCGGACAATCTACTGGGGCAACGACTGCTACTAGTTAATGTTAATGCCCCAAATGTCGATAATCCCAAGTTTTATCAACATTTACAATCGTAGATAGATCTAGTTGACATGGACCACATCTTTCTCGGATGTGACCTAAATATCCTGCTGGACCTGAATCTAGACAGCAGTGCAACAGCCTCAGTCAATAAACCACGATCTTGCACTGTTCTGCAGGATTTAAGTGACACATATGTGCTAAAAAATGCATGGCATCAGCAACACCCCCAGGTACCAGCCTATACGCACAACTCAACACAGCACGACATATGGACAGGTCTAGACTATTAGCTCCTGTCGAGCACTCTCACACCCTGGCTCCTGGACATCACACACCTTCCCTGTACATTATCCAATCACTCACTGGTGGTTTGAAACATTAGGGTCCCTGGAGTGGGAGAGGTGGAGCGACTGAGGCCATTTCCCAATATGGCACTTCTCAACACAGTGTTTCATGCGGAACTCCGCATGGCGATAATAGAATACTTCGATCTAAACAAGGGATCAATCTCATCACAGGCTACCCTATGGGAGGCCTTTAAGGAGCACATAAGAGGAGTTTGCATCTCTAAACTGCCGGGGATACTGAGGGATCTCCAGAATACCTTGTCCCATTTGGAGGAAGATCTGTTGGCATTGGATCGAAAACAGACCACAAGCTGTACCCCATACTATCTACCAAAACGAGCCGCCCTACTGTCCGACTATCAAGAGGCGGCAGAGAGGGAGACCCACTTCTTGGGGAAATTCGCAAGGGGCTGCAGATACAGAGAGGGAGAGTTGCCCGGGCGCATGCTAGCTCAGCTTTTACAGCCAACAAGGGGGCAATCATATATATCTGGCCTTCAGAGATCTGATGGCACATATGTTGTGAGCACACAAGGCATCTAATGTGAGCTACTGCATTACTACACTGACCTGTATACTTTTTACAAATTAACAGGGGACATGGATGACATATCTAACTACCTCGGAGTAGCGATGCTATGGCTTGTGGCTGTGAATCAGCAATTCTTGAATGAACCCTTCACTGGCGAGGAAATAATACAAGCCATATATGCTATGAATGTCTTTAAGGTGCCAGGCCTTGATGGGTTTACCAGTGCCTTTTATAAGGCGTGCAAGCATTTACTTGCACCATATCTCCTGTAGGTGTATGCTGAGTAACTGAAGGTGGGAGTTCTCCCCACTATGCTCAGAGAAGTGGTCATAATATTACTTCTAAAACCTGCAAAGGATCCCATTAAGTGTGGCTCTAACAGACCACTATCATTGTTAAATTTCGCTAACAAAATATTAGTCATTGCTGATGCTTTTTTACTAGTTGTGGGAGGGGGGTGGGGTGGCCCATCAATGACGAAACTGTAACACATTGCATATACATACATACACATTATTACTGTTAATAATGTACAGTATCTACACTGCTCTAACTACTGATTACATAATGTACTGATTTATAGAAGCACTTACATGGCTCTTGTATTGCTAAAATGTATGCCATTGACAATGGCTTTGTTGTATTATGAAAATCAATAAAATATGTTTAAAAAAAATAATAAAAGATTGGCCAAGATAGTAATGACCGGTCTGGCCCTACTTGTCAGAACCCCAAGACTCCAATGGGGTTAATTGCGCGGCAAGGAAGGTGTTGCAGTGCAGAACGATCAGAGAGAATTCCCTGGACTGAATTAACTCGGAAGCGGCACCTTAAGATGGCCGTCGATTCCGAGTTGGGGTTAGCGGTCCAGTTATTTACCTCAATCACGGAAGAATCCAGGTGAGGCGCGCTCTAGTGAGAAACTGCGCACTTCAACCGAGTTCTGACCGAAGGAGGAGTGTTTTGTGAGAGAACCCTGGAGTTACAGTTTTAGGAGAGATTTCAGAGAGATTTAAGTTCTTGAATGCCTCAGTGCATTTCAGGATAATAATAGCATAACATATTCAAAATTCTGAGGAGCGTGACGACAAAGGTTTTTTTGAGAAGAATTCCTTTGAGACTCGGTGCTCATGAATGCGAAGTTAGCTTAGACAGAAGTAATTCGTTTAACTTGAAAGGAAAGACGATGAAGGTTTTCGGAAGCTGCTCACCATACAGATTTCCCACAGTCCGCAAAGAAACGTCGAGGCAGACCAGGTGCACCTGAAAGGAGGAGAAAGCGAAGATAAAGCTAAGTGACAAATAAAATAAGATGAACTGTTCAAACATAATGGTAATTGGAAAGAACTCAAATTTTATGGAATCGAGAGTGTTGGGCCAAATCAAAGAGGAGGTGATCGTGAAAAAATAATGAGACAGAAGGAATCAAAGCACATAATGAGCTTTCGAACTTTGAGCCCTCATGGGCATAACCAGGACGAAGAACTACATTGCCATCTTTAAATACTCAAACCAAGAATTGATTAACTGAAAAAACTATGAGCACGAACTGTACCTCTCTTAAGACATTTTAAATTTCACTTTCACATGAAACCTTCGTTGCACGATTTTGTTTCACAATTTATTTTTTGTTTTTCTTCCCATTACAAGCGCAGGGCATGTAATTGAACATTATATATGCTATGATAATTACAAAGGTTTGATGTAACACAAGGAGGAAACTGCCAATGATATTAAAATGACAATGTTTAAAAGCCCACTAGAGGGCACAATTACAGTGACTTAGTTATAAACATTTAAGAGCTTTTTGAATAGTTCCAAAATGGAAAATTTGAAATGGGTCAGAATATATGACCATACTTCAGGTGATTTAAAAACTACCCACTGGAGGGCAGGATTACAACTTGTGTGATAACTTGTGTATATATAATCGATTTTGTAACGTATTGAAGCATGATTAAAATGCTTTTCAAACAAAAACTACATGTCCCAGAAGCCCTGTGCAATCAACAGGAAGTGATGTAACAGTGATGAGGATGCATTTTTTTTAAATAGAGTAAAAGAAATGCTTATTTGGTTTTCCTGTGAGCAAGGTCTCCGTAGAGACCGAAACGCGTTAGGTGTTGCTGGCTTGCTGTTAATTTGATTAAATAAACCATACAAATCTGCGAAACATGTGTGGTGTAATTTGAGAATCCCGAGAGTGCATGAAGAAATAACTCCCCGCTGGGGGAAAACGGAACGAATATATATATATATATATATATATATATATAACGTTATTTAATGAAATAATGAATCATGAAACACCTTTAAGATGATTAATTGTCATATAGTGTATATATATATTACAACATGTTACAAAATGGCGCCCACGTTAGAAGTGGAACGCAAGTCCTTCCTCAATTTTGATAATGTGAATGCAAATATAACATGGTGTTTCACACGAGTGCCGGTAACATCGAAAAAGGCACTTCCGCCGAAACGCGTCTGTTGCTGTAATAAAACAAGAAACTTGAAATTCTAGCTGCCCGGAGTGCAGTTTTCTTTGTGCACTTCAAGTGCGATACTTGGATTTGAGCAGAATATATATATATATATATATATATATATATATATATATATATATATATATATATATATATATATATATATATATATATCCATTAAAAGAGTTGCTCCCAACGGACGAGGCCCACACAGGTAAGTATTGCCATTCAATTTATTTGCAAGCTGCAGCATGAACAGAGCAGTCCATTAAGCCTTATCATAGGCCGATGCGTTTCGGGCTCCCGCCCTTCTTCCAAGGCCATTTAACATCGTTATGCTGGCAAACAGAGCACTTAATCATCCTCAATGATACCGCCTCCAGTGGATGTGGACGCTCGCACAGCCTTGCAGTATCTGGAGTGCTTCTGAAATTTTTCTTCTAGTGAAGTGCCATGCAGCAATGAAAACATTTTAAAACGACAGTGGGTTGCTTAGATGTTCTGCCACAGTTCCGCTGACATATTAATGCTTCCAAATACAGCACTAATCAAAGCTATCAAAAAAGAACAGAGCTATCAAGAGCTAAGGCTAGACCACTCCCTAACTAAAATCTTCCCTAAACTCAGTAAACAAACAAAAACAATGTATGAATACCTACAACACAAAACTCGACTATCTCCAAACACCTAAGGTCTACAATACCTAGACATGATTGCTAAATCTATACTTTAAACAAAATACAATACTAAACATCATAAACATTTTAAAATCACAAAACATTTAAACAGCATAATTCTACTCTTTTTAAAATTAATAATTATAATGATGCCATTTGAAATTTAAAAACAAACACAAAAATATATGACATAATACAATTATGAAAATAAAAAATAAACAAACAAACCAATGTCACCAAAAACATTTCTCACCCATAATAATAAAAAATAACTCACAGTAATGTCGCAGTAGACGAGCCTCAAAAACGAAAAAGTCCATAAAAGATAAATCAAAAGGGAAAAACTCATTTGAAAAGAAAGCCCCAAAAAATGCAAAAATATAACTGTAGAAAAAACGGCATCATGGGTACCCCCCAAGTGTAGCCCCCCACACCACTAGGGGCCCGCAACGGGCCCCCAAAGGAAACACTGCATGCCTTTCTAATGTGGAGTCTCCGCCATGGAAAGGCATTACACTGCCACCATTGTAATATGGATGGCGGTGCCTACACGGCACCGACCACCATATTGCAGGCCTTTTCCACCCGGTATGCAATCGTGATGATTGCCAACCGGCGGAAAACCGGCAGCCGTTCCCTCCGTCCGCCGCGGTACCCCCGCCATGCTAAAGGCTGTCCGGCGGGATGATTTGGCGGGTGGATCGCCACCGCCGGTAGGGTGGTGGCGATCCACCCGCCATCCTAACAGACCCCAAAGTGTCTGTCCTTTGTGTTGTTCTGTCCCCCTTTCCCTTTCTTTCAGTTCGTTTTCAAGAACCAAAGAAAATGTAAACCTTGTGAAGTATAGCAGGATGGTTACTCGAAGAACCAGTCACGCATTAGTGTAAGGTACAAAGAAAACTCTTTCTCATTCCTGATGAATTGCCAATAGACCTCTTAAAGGCTGGATGAGGCAAGAAACATGAACACTTAATTTGACAACAGATATGCTCTATAGGACCAATGCATACCACTTGTGCTACACTAATTTTATTTAGGTTAGTCAGCCCCACCAATAAAGCTTAGTAATACCCAGCATCGCTAAACCTATTGTAACCATCCCTTTCACTCCACTACACTACGTATCACAGTACTTATACCCTCACTCACCCAAAGGTGTTATAAAAAAAAACTCCACCAAAGAGCCCCTTTGAGGGTGCCCGTCAGGCCTTCCAGCGCCGGCCCGGCAAGGAGCACGTCCATATGTTGAAGCATGTCACCTGTCGGGGGTGAGGGCACTTACTCCAATTGGAGGCTATTCCACTGACCTGATCACCTTCCCCTGTCCCAGGAATTGCACCCCTTGTATTCAATTACAACAGAAGGGAGAATGTTGCCACTCAGAAGTTATTAATAAAAAAGCAATTTAAAATGACCAGCTGCCTCTTAGACATCAAGAGGGCGTCACAACACGAAAACTCGAAATACATTCTGGAGTCTTATATGGCACAGCGACAACCATACCTCTATTTTGGCCGCCATAAGTGTGGCAGGGTATGCTCAGAAGTGAGTCCCTTGCTCACTTTGCCACTGGATTCAAGCAAGCCGGGCTGAAGATGGCTGGCATGCCAAAAACCGGTCCTCGGAAGCTTGTTTCCGGTCCAGGGAAGACATGGCTTGGCAGTTTGGGCTGGACTGTTCCCATGAGGCACAGGTTCAGACTGATTTGCATATAGCCATGTCTGAACTGGGGTGGCAGAGTATGCTAAAGAACGGTGATGGATTAAACCCAGATCTTTTGACTGGGGGTGAGTGTTTGATTGATTCAGATGCTCTGTCAATCACCCCCCCCTTTTGTACCGCTTTTGGCCGCCATAAGTGTGGCAGGGTATGCTCAGACGTGAGTCCCTTGCTCACTTTGCCACTGGATTCAAGCAAGCCAGGCTGAAGACGGCTGGAATGCCAGAAACCGGGTCCTCGGAAGCTTGTTTCCGGTCCAGGGAATACATTGCTTGGCAGTTCGGGCTGAACTGTTCCCATGAGGCACGGGGTCAGACTGATTTGCATATAGCCATGTCTGAACTGGTGTGGCAGAGTGGGCTAAAGAACGGTGATGGATTAAACCCAGATCTTTTGACTGGGTGTGAGTGTTTGATTGATTCAGAAGCTCCGTCAATCACCACCCCCTTTTGTACCACTTTTGGCTGCCATAAGTGTGGCAGGGTATGCTCAGACGTGAGTCCCTTGCTCACTTTGCCACTGGATTCAAGCAAGCCAGGCTGAAGACGGCTGGAATGCCAGAAACCGGTCCTCGGAGGCTTGTTTCCGGTCCAGGGAAGGCATGGCTTGGCAGTTCGGGCAGGACTGTTCCCATGAGGCACAGGGTCAGACTGATTTGCATATAGCCATGTCTGAACTGGAGTGGCAGAGTGGGCTAAAGAACGGTGATGGATTAAACCCAGATCTTTTGACTCGGTGTGAGTGTTTGATTGATTCAGCAGCTCCGTCAATCACCACCCCCTTTTGTACCGCTTTTGGCCGCCATAAGTGTGGCAGGGTATGCTCAGACGTGAGTCCCTTGCTCACTTTGCCACTGGATTCAAGCAAGCCAGGCTGAAGACGGCTGGAATGCCAGAAACCGGTCCTCGGATGCTTGTTTCCGGTCCAGGGAAGACATGGCTTGGCAGTTTGGGCTGCTCCGTCCATCACCACCCCCTTTTGTACCTCTCTATTTCAAATAGAACATGAAGGCAATAACATCTTTTGCACGATGGAAAAGCCCCTCACGAATAAATAGCACTTGTCAACTTTGCAACTGAGAGAGGGAAACACTGGGGCACATTATTTATGTCCTGAGTTATTGGAAATTTGTAAGAATCTACTGTAAGTCTTAAAATGGAAGAGATAAGAACAATATGTGAGGCAATTCTGTTCTGTTTAGGGACACTTGTCAGAGGTAGGTGTCTCAGGGACGGCCCTGAAATGGTTGGGATCTTTTCTCTCCAACCGTTTCTACCAAGTCTGGGAAGGGGCAGAGCAGTCTTCCCTATTCCCTCTTCAATGTGGAGTCCCTCAGGGCTCATCGTTGAGCCCTACTTTGTTCAATGCATATATGACTCCACTTGAAAGAGTGGTAGCCCCTTCGGGGTTGAAGATCATCAGCTATGCTGATGATACTCAGCTGGTGGTGGGCCTCACTCAGCTGGCGGAACAACCCAACTTGTTGCATGACTGCCTGGCTAATGTCTACCAATGGATGTCCAACTCGGCTCTTAAGCTCAATGGAGGAAAAACTGAGTTGATGCTCTTGGGCAACTCCAGTCCCTCCATCATTGCCAGCTGCTGGCCCCGGTCTCTTGGCGACCCTCCATCTCCCAAGAAGGAGATCAAGTCCTTGGGAGTATGGTTGGAGGAAGATCTGTCCTTCAGGACCCACGCCAGAAAAACCGCGGGGGTTTGCTTCGGTCTACTGAAGTCAGCCCGAAAGGTAATCCCACTGCTTCCGGATCCAGCTAAGAAGCTTTTGATGCGTGGCTTAATCCTTTCAAGGCTTGACTTTGGTAATGCCCTGTTTCTTGGTGCCCCTGAAGCCACCTTTAAAACCCTCCAACAGGTGCAAAATGCAGCTGCCAGAGTTTTGATGGAGATACCTAGAAGGCAGTCCGCTGCCCCGGCCCTAAAAGCACTTCACTGGCTCCCTGTTAAGGAGCGGGTGAAATTCAAGGCGTTGTGTACGGCCCATAAAATTTTACATGGCAAAGGCCCCCCCATCCTTTTTAATATGGCCCGTCCCTATAAACCTCCACGCCTTTTGCGCTCAGACCAGCAACATCTTTTGCAATCTGCGAGAGTCAGGAGAGCTCGGACTGGGGGCAGGCGCTTCTCGGTACAGGTGGCATCTCTGTGGAACTCTCTGCCCCTTAAGATTCGCTCAGAGCACAAGATCCTAATATTTAGGAAACTTCTTAAAACCTACTTGTTTCCACAGTAGTGAGTTATCGAGTTCCTCCTTCTTTGGTCTGTTGCGCCGGGATGCCCCCGGGTAAGCTGAGCG
The DNA here is from genome assembly GCF_964263255.1 of Lissotriton vulgaris. Classification (NCBI taxonomy): domain Eukaryota; kingdom Metazoa; phylum Chordata; class Amphibia; order Caudata; family Salamandridae; genus Lissotriton; species Lissotriton vulgaris. Next base: position 1,739,164,022 of record NC_141694.1, on the reverse strand, counting down.
CATTACAAATTTCATATAATAATAATAATAACACTTCACCAAAAAGTGGGACAGAGGGTAACATTTTTTACTTTGGCAATTAGGATATGGGAATGTGAACCTTTTACTACTTAAATATGGGGACAAGGAATGCATTTTTAAGCTTCTTTTTAAATGTTTTAAATTTGGGTGGTATGTCACTATTTATTTACGAATGTATAGTATATTGTATATGGTTTTAAGTAACTTAAACAATAAACTAGTATCTGATCTGATATAGTTATCTTTTGTGCAAATGAACATGACTCAAATTAAGTGCACACTTTTATTGTCTGGAGCACATCTTATACACGTCTGACAATGACCTCCACCAGCTGTTATCTGCCTTCCTTGAGTACCAGAATGTAGCTACATACGATGTCTCCCTTCTTTATAAAACAAAAATACAATAGAATACAGCAATAGAATATGAAAAACATTAAAATTTCTTAACCCTATATTAAGCACAGCTTAGCTCATTTTTAGAATATGAAAAAGAATAATGTAATGTGCAAGTTGCAGATTTACAAATCTAAAGATGAGATTTGTAATCATGAGAAAATGAAGAAACTGATTACTCTTGCATCCCAGTTTCATCACACATAATCCTTTAACCATTTTGAAGGTTTCTGCACTCTCACACTTCCTCTCAGTCCTCCATTCTCATCTCTACCTAATCCCTTGTCATGCAAAGCGTCTGAAGTAGCCTGCTCTGCTACATTGCCTGCATTTTCCACACCAGCATCCTCCTGTGTATAATTATATTGGTTCATATTTCCACTAGTACTTCTTCCATCTCCAATAGTCTTCTCACATACATTTTCTCATTAGAGTTCAACTCATTCTACTCTTCATTATCAGTTTCCAACCACTGGAAAGCCTCTTTGCAGTTCAGAGCAGGATACGTTCCCCCCTTTTTCTTTCAAGACTCAGGGCACACATTTCAAATTCCAAAACTTTCCATTTGTGGCACGAACAGCATTTTTGGGTATTTCTAGCCCCTCTTCCGGTTCAAAGAACTGACTCTCTCCTTTCCTTTCTTCAGTTGGTCTCTTTACCCGGATCCAATCACCTACTTTAATGCAAAATGGCTTAACACCATGTTTCATGTCATAGTACGCTTTCATTTTTGAATGATTGTCTGCCAATGTGCCATGGACAGATTCCAAAGACCATTGTTGCACACTTGATTTACTTAGCCATTGTGGATTGTACTTAGATCTAGGGGTGCGCCCTCTCATCATCAGAAAAGGGGCTAAACATGTTGTATCATTTCTCATAACTATATGTGCCCAAACAGCTATGAATAACTGAACTTCCCGATCCAACTTATTGGTTATAGAGGACTGAGGGGCATATTACCAAGCAATAGCGATAATTATTGCTATTGCTTGGTTAGAGACAAAAATTTACCGCTGAGCTGCGGCGATTTTTACCGCAAATAAACCTTGGTATTACCAAGGTTTATCGCAAATGCGATAAAAATCGCCGCAATGCATGAATATCGCTGAAAAGTCCGCGATATTCATGCATTACCGAGCTAATGCTCTTAGCCATGTTATCCACCTCCCATTGGATAACATGGCTAAGAACTGCTCAGGGCAGGTGTTAGCTTTTGGAGATATTCGCGCCTAGCGCGAATATCTCCAAAAGTTGGTAATAGGAGATAGCGATGTTAGCGACTGTTTTCAGTCGCTAACATCTTGGCACGGCCACTTTGCATGTCATTAGTGATAAATAGCACTGACAAGCAAAGTGGGGCCCAATACGGTCGCTATCTCCTACTAGCTGTCGCTAACTCGTGTTAGCGACAGCTAGGTAATAGGGAGATAATTTTATCTCCGCTTTCTTGGCTTTTAAAGTCAAAAAAGCGGAGATAAACCCCCTTGATAATATGCCCCTGAATAACTATCTTAACCACTCTTTTGAATCTCTCAACAGCTCAGTTTCCACTTGGGTTGTATTGGGAGGTAGATCTGTGTATTACTGCCACTTAAAAAAAAATAATCTTTCCCTGCATTATACACAAATTGCATCTGTTATCACTGAGTACAGAATTGGGTAATCCTTCTGACATAAAGCTCGTGTCCATGAATTACAACACAGTAGTAGTGTCAACTGTATCTCCAATTGTTACCACAGACCACTTGGAAAACAAATCCATGAGGACAATGGCAAATGTTTGCCAAATCCCTACAGGACTCAAAAAATCAATAGCCACAGTATCCCACGGATACTTAGGAGTAGATTCTTCACACAAAGGTGGTCTTAACGTTTGTAAAGCTTTGTCAGCTGAAGAACAAACTGCACAATCCCTTACAAACCGTTCTATCGCTGCATTCATTTCTGGCCACCAAAATTGATCCCCGATCACACTTTTTGTCATAATATGGCAAAGTGGCCTTCATGGCATAATTTGATTATCAATTAGCGTAAACTTTCTCCCCTAAAAATGATGTCATTATCAATGGTAAGATGTGACCTTACTTCCAAAAGTGGTCTAAGTTCAGAGTTGATCGTCACACCATTCACCCAACTATAGTGAATACACTCTTTTGCATGTTTTAGCACATCATCCCTTTCACTCTCAGCCAGCCATTCTTCCTTGCTTACAGGATTATCTCCATTGCCATGTTCAAAAGCTATTGAAAGTTGTCCCATCCTCGCCTTCCTCCAATTTGGTGGGCAACCTAGACAGGCAATTAGCTAAAACATTTTCTTTACGAGGTAGATACACTACTTGCTAAATGTAATCCTGCACATGCATAGATGTATGTATGTGTTGCCTACTTGTATAGCGTGAACTGTCACCCAAAGGGTATCCTGGCGCTTTGACTTTTCCAGACCAACAAAACAGTCACAATATTACATTGGCCTGGGGAACAGATGGGACTTCAAGCCTTTCTTAAATTAGACAAATTCCCCCGTGCTCCTTAGGACAACTGGCAGAGAGTTCCAGAGATTGGCCGCAGTGTAACCAAAGGAACGTCCGCCCATTCGTATCCTCCAGATCTTAGGAACTTAGATAACCTGGTTATCCTGGCTGATGCCCCTACCGTTCCCTCAGTGATCAAAAGTTTAATCAAAGCTTCATGATCACATCTTACAGTAATGGGTTCCCCCATACAAAGGAGTTTGCTCTCCATGCCACTGGAGTCAAGCTATCCTTTTTGCATTTGTCACCCTGAGTGGGACGAGTATGCTCAGACGTGAGTCCCGTGCTCTCCATGCCACTGGAGTCAAGCTATCCGGGCTGAAGAGGGCTGAAAGCCCGAAACTGGTCCTAGGATGCTTGTTTCCAGTCCAGGAAGGACCTGGCCTGGCAGTTCAGGCTGGACTGTTCCCATTGGGCACAGGGTCAAGACTGATTTGCATATGGCTGGGTCCAAACTGGAATGGCATGGTGAGCAAAAAAACGATGGATTTAGGCCCAGATCTCTGTACTGGGGTGAATGTATGACATTGTTCTGCATTCTGTCCATCAATTGTTGTTTTTGCATTTGTCACCCAGAGTGGGACGTGTATGCTCAGACGTGAGTCCCGTGCTCTCCATTCTTGCGTCAGCACGTAAAAGTGACGCACGGCCTCATAAATGAGGCCCGATGGATTTATGCCCAGATCTCTGTACTGGGGTGAATGTATGACATTGTTCTGCATTCTGTCCATCAATTGTTCTTTTTGCATTTGTCACCCCATACAAAGGCCCTGAAACGATCAAGAGCCCATGCACAGGCTAAAGCCTCCCTCTCGATTGCTGGATACCTTTCCTTAGTAGAAAATAAAGCACATGAAGCAAATTAAATTAATAATTTCTTTCCATCTCTGTCTATTTGAGACAGGACGTGCCTAGACCTCTCCCACTGGTGTCCGTGGTGATGTATGTAAAAAGTTTAGGGTCAAAACATTTCGGTGGTTGGACTTTGTCAATAGCTGCAGTTATGGTCTTGAACTCTTACTGGCAATTGGAAGACCATTTACATGTACTTACATTCCTTAACGGTTGTCTCATATGGAAACTCCTGGCAGTGAAATGTGGAATAAACTTAGAACAATATTCCATTAGGCCTAAGAAGTACCTTAAGTCATCTTTGTTACTCGGGGAAGGGGCTTCCTTAATAGCATTCACTTAGGATGGTTTAGGTTCACTACATCTGAAATTACCTCATGGCCCAAATATGCCACTTTTTGTTCGGCAAATGTACACGTAGATAGTTCAACAGTCAAATCACTCTCTCTAAAAATACCCATGACTTTCCATAGCCTTAAATTATGCAACTGTCTGTTTTATCCAAAAATCAAAATACTGTCTTGAAAAGATTTGACTCCAGGTTCCTTTCCAAATAAACTGAACATAAGTCTCTGAAAAAACAAAGCTGCAGATGCCAACCCAACAGGCATTTTTTAAAATTGAAAACACCCAAAAGGTGTTATAAATGCTGTAGGTTTCATAGAATTAGGAGTCAGGGAGATTTGATGGTATGCAGTCGACACATCAATTGTAGAAAATTATTTAGCCCCCTTCAAACACATCACCATCTCATTAATCTTAGGCAGTGGGAAGTGATCAATAACAATGTTATTATTTAAATGACACAAGTCAACACGCAAACAGATTTGTCCATTCCTGCGTCGTGCCACCACCAATGGAGAAATCCTTTCTGAGCACTCAGTAGTCTTTATCAAACCCGAAGTAACAGGTTTGGCTAATTCACAAGACACTAAGGGACCTATTACGATGGCGCATCGGAGTACGTGACCGACCGCCGATGTTGCGGCGGTCCCGCTTTTCAACTTAGGTTCCACCCGCAACACTGGCGGTCGCATCCCGCATTTTTTACATTGCGGCGGGCGGTGCTGTAAGCTGCACCCGCCGCAATGTAAAATATGCATGTTGTGCATGCACAACGTGACAGGCACTGCGTGGTGCCTACCACCTTGTGCATGCAAATGTAGGGGGGTACCATAGGTACCCCCCATGTGCAACCCTCTTCCCAATATCCTGAGGGCCCCCAACTGCATGCTGCTCTCCCCCTGCATCGTAAAATGGGTGGAAAATGGGCATGATATGGTGGCATGGTCCGCAAGACACTGCCACCATATCATGCCCCTTTTCTGCCCGGTCGACGAGTCGACTGGCGGAAAAGCGGCGGACGGCCTTTCCGTCCGCAGCGGACCACCCAGCCATACTAATATGACCGGGGGTCTTTCAGGTATGGATGGCGGGCAGATCGCCCCCGCCGGGCCAGTGGTGGCTACCGCCAGCCCAGCGGGAGCGATCTGCCCGCCATCCTAATGGGCCCCTTCATCTCTGAGTATGATTGGCACACATCTGACCTTATGGACTCTGGGTTCTTTATTGTCCTTTAGGACAATGCAATGTTTGAACCCAACCAAGTTACCTAAAGAAATGCTAAACACATCAGGAAAATCCTTTTCTGTCTTATTTGCAACAATTAATCCCTCATCAACCACTTTAACTTGGTCAGTACTGTTAGAGTCAAAACTAATATGCAGTTTACGTTGGTCCACCCACCCTAAAACTGGAGGACCTTTCTCCGCTACTTAAAGTTTAGCGTGTTCACATCTGCCTTTGAATTTAAAGGAGAACCATTGATAACCTAAAATGTCAATGTTTTCTCCTGCATAGCCTTTAGGTTGTATATCGGTTCCACACAGACTGTCCCCAACTTTTTCTACAAAATACTTTTTCCACATTTGCTCATTGACAAATGTATAAGGTGACCCTGCGTCAGCATATTTCTTGCCTGAAACTCCACCAATAGTAATCATGCATTCAGGTTTGTTCATAGATACTTTGTCCCGTATATTGAAGATAAGTTTTCTGGAAATATTCATTACTTCATCGTAATCATCATTATATTTATATATGTGTTCCTATCCTCATCCTCCTCTAGTATGCACCTAATACCTTTCTTCTTCTTCCCACAAACATCTGCGTAGTGTCCAAAGATGCCACAATTCCTGCATCTGTGCTTTAGAGGTGGGTAAATCTTACTGAATGCTAAATGGTCCTTGCTTTGCTGTCGCATCTGTAGCATCTACCTTTAACATTGGTGTTATATTTGGTTCTAACATTAAAGGGTTTGCTGTTGGTTCTAACATTAAATGTACTAATGATTTCTGTGTCTTTACTTTTGCACATCTCCCAGAAATTTCAGCTTTACGTTCAATGTTGATTACATCAGCTAGGGGCACGTCACCATTAACCTATAACCTTTTCTGGATGGATGGATTGACTGTTAACATGCATTACAACCTGGTCTCTGATTGAATCTTGTATGTTACCAAATTTACAGTCAATGGCTAGTTTTTTAAATTCCACTGCATAATCATCTACTGATTCATCTACTTTTTGTTTGCCTTGAAAACATTTATATCTGGTTATATCAAGGCAAACTTTAGGGGCAAAATAGACATCTAAGTTCTTCAATGCTGCTTCAAATACACCAGTATCTCTAGTAGTAGGAGCTGTAAGCATTTGCTTGTAAACTCCCAGTGAGTGTAGTAAAATCATTTTCTTTTGTGTGCTGACATATCTTCAGACTCATCAATAGTAGCAATGTAGTTGACAGAATATTCCTTCCATTGCCCTACTTAAGAGTAGGTTATGCTCCAGGAGGTCAGAATGCATGAGGCGGGAAAACCGTAAAGTTTTGTGTGGCCATATTAAACCTCGAATGAAGCACAATGCACAGAGTATTAATCACCCACACAACAATAAACACTCCAAGAAAAAAAAAATAACAAAATTCATTAAAATGACAAACTGAGTTAATTCACTAACATAAAAAATAACTTAGTTAATTAACTCCAATGTTAATTAGTATTACGCCAAAAAACAGAAATTGAATGACCTTCCAATATGTAGTATTGGAGCTGCTCTCCCTTGTAGCAGTCGCAGTCAAAATATATCAAATAAGTTGTAAAATAGGTTATACCCGAATTCCTGAAATGGTTAAAGGTGGTAGCGATATAGAACTAATTTCACTCCAAGAACAATATTCCACAATGTGTATAAACTGCTGATGCAATGACTCCCAATGAGCCTGTATTGTAAATCCTCAAAATGGTGAGGTGAAGTGTCACGCGTAATGACCTCGGAACTCCCTATTACGTTGAGCTACAGTCTGTGCAGAACATGCATATGCTAAACAAAGCCAGCTGCATACCCACACACATCTCAAGGCAAGCCCGCACTGGAAGCGTTGTGCAATAGATTCATGGCAGGCTTTGTGTCAAGCCGAATGCAGTACGTTTTAAAAATAATACAAAAGCACAACTGCTGCACCATTGCCAAAGATGCAAGTACCGTATGTTGCGAATCCACCTTGCAGCCCAACCGCTGAGGACCGGAAGTTAGCAACTCAGCTTTCCACTGGCCCCTGTAACTGATCCATACTCCATTGTGGTTGGCCTGAAATTTTGACTTTGGCCCACTCCAACGCGAACACATAATTGTGGTGGCGCATTGTGCTTATTAGAGCTATTTTTATTTAAAACTTTAAACACTCACATCTCTGGTTCTAATTATTGGGTTTTTGTCATGTTGGTGTCAATTCATTTATTTTAAATTTACTCCGTTTTTCTAAATTTTTTGGGGACTTTTCTTGTGCTGTTTTTACTTTATTCCTGTTTGAGTGCAGCATAAATATTTTACACATTGCCTCTTAGTTGAACCTGACTGCTTTTTGCTAAGGTACCAGAGGCTTAAGTAAAGTTTCATTTAGTGACTTTTGTGGTTTAAGCTATCAACCCTCTCAATTAATAACTCAGGGGCATATTATCAAGGGGGTTTATCTCCGCTTTTTTGGCTTTAAAAGCCAAGAAAGCGGAGATAAAATTATCTCCCTATTACCTAGCTGTCGCTAACACCAGTTAGCGACAGCTAGTAGGAGATAGCGACCATCTTGGGCCCCACTTTGCATGTCAGTGATATTTATCACTAATGACATGCAAAGTGGTAATACAAAGGTTTATCTGCGATAAAAATCGCCGCAGCTCTGCAGTAAATTTTTGTCTCTAACCAAGCAATAGCGATAATTATCGCTATTGCTCGGTAATATGCCCCTCAATTCTTTACAATACATATGCATTTTGTTCATTGGGTTTTGATTTGACATTCTTATTTTGGATAGATATTACATATAAATGACAAAAGAGCGTACCAGTGTTTCATTCTTTTTATTTTCTGGTTATTAAAAGCATGTCATTTGTCTATGAAGAAAACTGTCAGTGCATTACAAATAACAGACAATTCAGTTAACTTATTAGGCTGCATATGTTTTGGAACCTTCACGTGGGTTCAAATATACTCGCTGTGATTCAAATTTAGTGTTAATTTTAAGTTCCCTTCTAATTAGAAGCAAGTCTTTACAATGTGACCTTGAAGGCACTCCACGGCAACTAGCATAATATGATTTTATTTACTTCTGTCTAACAAGAGCCACTAAAATGCATACTATTTTGAAATTCCACAGAGGAACAACATTTCTCATTAAACTACATTATCTCTTTGTCCTCATTCTTCGTCTCTGTCAATACTTATGAAGTTTTACTCACCTCTTTGAAATAGGAGAACCTAAGGAAACTAAGCTGAAATGCAGGCCCTGGCTATCCCTACCTGGGGGCAATAAAAGGAGCTGGCTTTACCGAACCCTCCTAACATACCAAACCTATTGTCAAAGGCTAGACTTCCAGGGTAGTGAGAGTTGGTCATAATGAATCGGATGAGGACAAGTAGGAGTAAGAGTATTAAAGATTACTGGTAAGCAATAATAACATTGCATTTCAGTCCCTTTTCCTCATCCCAGTCATTTATGAGGAATGGCCAGTCCATGTATGCAGCACCACATACCCAGTGACTCATTATAAGAAAACATAAGACAATAAATTAATTTTGTGGCAGAATAGAACAATGAACCAGAACCACTACCCCAAAGTTCTTTCCTTAAATTTTCTAACCATGTAGCACTAATGAGGAACAAGCGTATTTACAGAAGCCCAGTGCCGCAAATTTCTTTAGTGGGCCCTCCCTGAGCCTCTACCCATGATGCAAAACTTTAGATCCGCTCGTAATTCCAGGCAGAAGAGGGTCCTTCCTTATAGAGTAAGCTAGGGCTATTGTAGATCTCATCTACCTAGGAATATGGCTGTTTACAACACATGCGATTAGTGAGCATGCCATTACAACACGGTCGTTACAATGCCCGCGTTTTTAGTATGCATACCGTTACATCGCAAGTCATTACAACAACTTGCTGTAGGGGGCGCGCTGGACTTAGGAATAGTAATATTTACTATTCCTACTCCAGTTTGCGCAACAGCAGGGAAGGGTTTGGATTTTAAATCCAATACCAGTGTGCCCCCTACATCAAGTCGTAATGACTTGCGATGTAATGGTATGCGTACTAACAACGCAGTTGTTGTAACAGCTGCGTTGTAATGGCATGCGTTGTGGAGAGAGTGTTGTAAACGCTGTTTCCCCTACCTAGTGATCATAAAACAAGTAGCTTATGATAATGACCTGTGGAAGAAAAAATGTATACAAAAACATTATGGTGGCATGGTGTGCAAAATAACAATGGATTGGAAATGGGGCGTGAGTAATTACCAGTAGCTGAGATTAATTCAAGCATTCCATCTGCCGCTTTTATTTATACTATATTGTGGAACTAAAAGACACAAATAAATGATCTGACAGAAGAAAACGTTTTGATCTATCCAAGTAAATCAAGTTAGCTCTCATAACATCCAAAACAGGCAATAATCATTCTTCCTTAGATGAAGTTGATAGAAAAGACAGACAGGACAACCTCATGAATTGCATTCAAAACTGAAGCTATCTTCAGTAAAAAAGTTTGGTCTATGCACAACATCATCCAAAATAGAAAAAAAAGGAATACAACCAAGAACAACTTCAGGGTCTCAAATTTTGTGAGCTGAAGGGATAGCCATGAAAAATGAACCTTTATAATGAGGATTTTTAATTCTGCTGTTTCAAACGGCTTCGACACATGAACTTGTAAATTGTTAAGGAATAAAAAGAGATATTTTAGTGGAATAAGAGGGTGTGGCATATGGATCTCTGGAGAAAAACTTTTTACAAGGCGATCCACAAAAACGTGCCTTTCCTTTAACTTTACTCAGTGTTCAAGAAAAGCTATTTCATCTGTCCATTGTGGCCTTAATGTAATAATCACTACCCACAAAAAATTGTAAGACAGAAGCAATTTCACACTGCAAAGTGGAAAAAGAATAGTCTGAACTCTACCTAAGGACATGGTACACTAATTGTGTGCAGCTCTTCTATGCCAAGCCTCCATATTCAACAACCACCAATTCAGGTCCTCCTTTGCGTCCTCTTTAAGTACAACCTCCTGAGAATACCTCAAAGATGCATAGCCTTCAACCTCTGCAAAGCCCGATAGTTCAAAGGATATGAAAAAATAGCCTGTATCGTGGAGGACAAAAGACCAACCACACGAGCCAACATTCTCAAACAAATTTTTCCTTGAAACAATACTCTCTTCCATTCTTTCCTTATCCTTTTCATCTTTTCTTTTGGAAGTTTCAAAATTCCATCCATAGTGTTTACCAGAAAACCCAAAAACGGAGTCTCCTGTTTTGGGATCAAACAAGATTTCTCCCTGTTGACAACAAAACCCAATGATTCTAGCAATCTGACTGTCATTCTCGTGTACTCCAAAACATGTCATCTGCACTGATCCATGATCAATATGTCATCCAAGTAAATAATCAATCTCACCCCTCTTTCTCTCAAGAAAGAAACCATGGACGTCATATTTTTGTAAAACACGATGGAGCAGACGAAAGACCAAATGGAAGACATACATGTTTCCAAAACTTTCCGCCCCATCTGAACCTTAGAAATTTCTGATGTGGACTCCAAACAGGAAGCATCAAATATGCGTCCTTTAAATCTAATCAAGTCAACCAGTCTTCTGTTTGTAAAATGTCCCTCAACATGTGCATAGCTTCCATCTTGAAGTGACAGTACACTGTAATGTAATGTAATGTAAATTGATACTTGTATAGCGCACTACTCACCCACAAGGGTCTCAAGGCGCTTGTACGAATACCGCTGTGGAACCCATCCTGGCTTTCCCTGTGAGGCGTCCACTCCTGGGCACCCCCAAGGTGGAGGCCAGGCATCCTTAGCGTTGTGGGGGCCGTTGTGGAGATTAAGCAAGCTATTGCCCAGAGTTGCAGAGTGGGACTCCATGATTGGAATAGGCACCGAGGCGAGAATTATCAGGTCCGTGGAATTTTTGAGCCCAAGACCCGCCGAGGCTGGGAATTGAACCCTGGTCCCGGGCTAGACCTCTGCATCAGGGTCTGCCGCTCTAATCATTGAGCCTCACTTCTCCACTACCCAATCTTTGAGACTTTTGAAATGTGTTACCAGTCTCATACCTTTATCCTTCTTTTCCGCCTAGAAGATATTGCTTACAAAAACTTTTTCCTCTTTGAAACTTTCCACCATTGCTCCCTTCTCTTTCAGCTCTAACACGTCTTTGTCTACTAATTTTGGTTGTCCTGGACTGAACCGAACCACACCAGGCACCCAACATTGAACTGATTCTTCTATGAATTTGATGCGATACCCCTGTACTGTCTCCAAAACCGAAGGATCCCTTGTCACCTGAAGCCAATTGTGATAAGATTGGCAAGTCTGCCACCCAACTTTACTGGGATAGAAGTAAGGCCTGTCCTTACCTGTTCCTTTGAACCAATGTTCTCTCTGTCTACCATGACCCCTAAAACATTGTCTTTGAGGATAAAAGTTTATTTCATCAGCCTTGTCCCGTCATATTCCTGCCAGAGCTCTGCGCTCAGCATCTTTGAATCTCCTTGAGGTCCCCAGATTTAAAAGAAAAAGGCACGGTGGCCTGAGCTTCTCTGTCCTGGCTCCCGCCACCTGGAACTCCCTACCCCTCTCTCTTCGTCTCTGTCCTAAGTACGATAGCTTCCGTACTCTCTTAAAAACTCTGCTCTTTCAAGCGGCTTATGATTAATCCCCCTTTCCTGGATCACCGCAATCTTTATCAAGAGCGCCAAGAAACCGATGGTGATAGTGCGCTGTATAAATATTTTTAATAGAATAGAAAAGTTAGCTGATTTCTGAACACCTTCTCCTTGTGAGGGATCAAATCTATGGGAAAAAAGATGTTCTCGTAATTCCTTGTCCTCTGCTGAGAAATCAACTCCTTGATCTCCCAGCCCAACCAAAAACACGATCACTGAAGACCTTCTTAATATCCCTTTGGAATTTTCAATCAATGAATATGCCACTACAAACTTAGACATAGACGTAATAAAGTGGTTTCCAAATAATAAACCTTTTGGCGAAGGGCCAGCCTCATTATTGGCCAACTCTGGGTCAATTTTGAACAAAATGCTCTTTCTGCGCTCTACAGACAAAGCAGTGTTTGCATTGCCCAATAGGCAAATTGTCCGTTGGAACCATTGATGCAACTCATCTGTATCCAAAAAATCCTTACTCACATGAGCTACCTCTACCAAATTAGAAATGTTTGCCAATGGGCCAGAAACATCGAAAAGCAGATCCTGGCACATACAAACACCTTTGTCCAATCTCTTTCATGGATCATGTCCTCCTTTGCCAGTGAACGCCAACATTTTTGGATCTAGTTCATGGGTCACCATCACCTTATCCTCTAAGGTAGGTCTAGGGCATTCTGACCTCAATCTGACCCTTACCTCTTTTGGCATTTGTTTCCTGATCCAAGAATGCATGTATTCAGCCTTAGCAGTGACTACTCTGGAGACCGAACATTCCTAATCAAGTAAGGATGAAACATTAAATCCCCTGAAGAGTCCAATATATTCTCAAGCTCAGAGACCTTAGATTTCTCCTTCTTCTCCCTCACTTGAATTCCCTCTTGACTACCAGAATCATTAGTATCAAATGCTGAGGAGCAACTAATCTCCACTTCGGCACTCCCCGAAGACTCATCACATTAAACTGCAGTGTGCTTGTAGTTTTTCTTAGCATCCTTTAAACCTCTGTTTCTCCTGGGGCCTTTATTTTGCCCCCCTTGTGTGTCCTCAACATCAGCATGCCTCAAACTTACACTGGCACCATGGTCTTCTAACGCAGATTGATGTCTTTTCGCATGCATAAAATCTTCAGATAGATGTTCTCTCTTTTTATCCACCTTACCTATCTTCTTAGTTTGAGAAGCCTCTCCAGCTCACCAAAACCTTTCTTCCTCTGAAATTGCCATACTACTAGCCATCATAACCTCTAATTTTCTCTACATATTGAAACTTAAATCCTCAGACATTTTTCCATAGCTTTCCTCAGCTTGTTCTAAAACTGAGTTTCAACTATCTGAGATTTTTCCTCAGACATTCTAAAATGTACTACTTCAATAATATAAACTGTTAAAATAAAATTAATCTCAAAGGCCAACCTCTCTCAATGAAGCACCAAAACTATTTATCCTTTCCCTCAAATGTTATTCTGTGCATCTTCAACCCTCTAATTGAATTCCAACTGCTGGACAAACCGTCAATCCATTACGACACACTTCAAAAATATATATGGTTAGAAACAACCCAATCTATTAAAATGCCCACTGAGTAACAATGAATGAAAAATAAGTCCTACATTCATTTTCACCACTTTTGAGCCCTGCCAGTCTGCGATCCCTTAACCTCAGTGCATCTTCAAAATCACATGTGTCGGCTCAATAACATTATATAAATATCTTCCTGTTAACAGGAAGGTGCGCTAAGCCAATTCACAAGCCTACGTCGCATCATCGATAAAGCCAAAGCCGACCTGAATGCTGTCCCTTCACGCGACCAAGACAAAGCAGTCCCAGGAGCGAGACTGCATTGAAAAGGCACGTGCACTCTTGCAACATGCTTCGAGGGCTTGAACTGCGCTCAGGCCAACCAAGTAAAGTGACAAACTATTCTCTCCCGGGCCTCCCGTTAAGAGAACAGATTAAGTTATTTCATGTTTAACCTCACACTGTTTAAAAGTATACACTAAGCTCACAATCTTTGAAAAAAAAATCCTAAAAATTGAAAACCCCAAAAGCTTTCATGTTAGTAAAATTCACTTTACAAATTCAAATGTCTTCCAAACAAATCATTCACTCAACAAATTTTGTCCATACTTATAAGCCACTAGTAGAAAGGAAAAAATAAGAATTCAAACATATAAATCATACAATTCCTCATCAATTTCCTCACACTCTTCACACAGTTACTTATCTGCAGGAGCAGCAGCAAAAAGAAGGATGTGTGTTGGGTGTTCTGTGGTTTAGTCAGAAAGCAGTCTGAAGTTCTTTGGGGCAGATTTACAAGCCCCTTGTGCCACTTTTGCATCACTTTTAACATGGGAAAAGTGACGCAAAAGCGGCGCAAGGGGCTTGTAAATCTGCCCCTGTATTCTTAAAAGGAGCTGCTGGAGTGGTGGCAATAAAGGATATTGCATAATGTTAGCCTCTGGATGCTGCTATAAAAGCTGTTTGTCTGGAAGGTAGCTCTTGGTCCAGAAAGCACACTTGTTTATTTGGTGTAAATCCGTTTAGTCGTTTTCAAGACATTAAAGGAATTCCAAATTTGTATATCTGGGTGGAGCCCAAGCACTGATTTCATGGTGAGATTTGATTAACTGTCAGCATTTTAACCAGAAAATGATGGCAGCCATCTTGTGGCCAATATACATGATAGCCCCTCATTGAAATGCATTGCAGTGAATGGCAGGTTGTGGAGGTCACAAAAAGGAGAACGTATAAAGAGTGATAACAGATTTGTTACAATATCAATCATTTGTTGATAAGGCAATTGTACCCTGTGAAAAAGCCTTTTGCTGGGATTTCATAAATGTTGTGTGAGAGAAAACAGATTTCTCATGATTTTCCCATAAAGATTATGGAAGGTGCTCCAGAAGCTGAAATGAGAACATATTTTCTGTAAATTCACACTATCTTTCTCAGCCATATGAAATGAAGTCTGGCAATCTCAGTAAAACATGAACTTCCAACAGAAGCAGCCTGTAAGTTGATGCCCTTGTGTTCTACTGCAGCCTCCCAGAGTGTTCTAAAAAACAACTATCAGTCTTTATTATGACAAACGTATGACACACCTGAAGCCATCTTGATTGACTCAAACTGATAAAACATTTAGGGCCTCATTTATGAGGCTGTGCGTCACTTTTATGCTGCGTCACTTTTTGTGACGCACCAGTAGCGTAAAAATGCACCTTGTTGTGCCATATTTACAAATGACGCATCTAGGTAGATGTGTCACTTTGTAAACCCCTGCACCACATTATACCTGCGCCAGGTATAATGTATGCGAGGTGGGCATATTGACACAAGAAAGGGTCGTAGAAGTGACGCAGTGAAATCTATAAGATTTCACTGCGCCACTTATAGGACGCACAAGCTTCAATATCTTACGCCTGCCTCACAGCAGGCGTAAGACTGATGCAGGCCCTTTCACATGGGCCTTGCCCCATGTGAAAGGACACATTGCTGGTGTTGCGTCAGTTTTGTGACACACTCCAGCAATGTGTCACTTTTGCGCCATTCAGATACGTCAGGAACACTGACGTATTTGTAACTCCTTGCAACATGATGCGTCATAGAGTAAATATGACGCATCAATCATGTCGCAAGGAGGGCGCACTAAGAAAGTGATGCATCGCTGCTTTTACGCAGCGATGCATCACTTCTCATAAATGAGGCCCATAATTTATGAAGGAATAAAATGAAAGGTTTCATTTTGGCAGAGAAATTATGTTTAGGGCTGGAGAAAGAAAAGAAAAATTAGGACAAGTTCTCAAATATCTTCATCTTCTATTTCACTAAAACACTCATGTAGACTAAAACATGCTCTTTCAACACCAGCAGCAGACTGCCATTTAACTCCCTGGTGATCAGCAGTTTACTACAATATTGTAATGAGCAACTAGAGTGCTAACATTCTGAATTTATGCAAAAAGTGTGGCACATTTGACCGCCATCTTGATGGAATCAAAGTGGAATGAAAGTGAAAAACTGAAAGCATTTTCTACAGAGGATACTGCAGCAAATGAGGAGATTAAGGAGCTTCATAACAAATATGTTTCCCAAGATGGCCACCAGAAACAAAAGAGTCCAAATTAAGCACAAAAATCCCCTAAATGTAGCCCAAGATTAGACCAATGACAGAAGTGTGCAAAACACGTATTCTTTTAGTTTTTTGCAGTTTTGGATAGCACAGACTTCACCCGAAGGTATCAGAGTGCTTTACATGAGCATTAGTTACATTACACAAGAACACATTTCTTTTGGGCTTTAGTCATGGGGAGATTAAGTGATTTGCCCAGACTCACAGGATGTCGAGCTGACGCTGAAACTCGAACTTGGTTCCCCGGTGTCAGGAAATCAAGCACTCAAGGGAGCCGATCTATGGGGGCTACAATCTCCCCCTTATCCCAAAATCACGGTGGTTGGTCTGCCTTGGTTAGGAGGCAGCATCTCAAGATGGTGGCGCAGCGCTAGGTTAGCGTTACAGCTTTCCAGTGTTTTGCGCGTGACTCGAAAGCACAGTTGAGGCTTGCACTGGCTCTGAGTTCCGCGCACTTCACCGAATCCGTTAAAGGAATCAGAAGATTTTCATAGTAAATCAGGAGCTGGAGACTTGAAGGTAAGTTCAAGAGGAATTTATTTCAGGCTCTTCCAACAGACGGTAATTCCTGCCTGTCACTCGTCTTAACCTTCTCCGTGGAATGGTCTGTCACTGCAGAATCAGCCTAGCATTCTGACAGTCGACATTCCACTCCTCGAGACACATAGGGCAGTAGAAGATAAATACAACATATCCCCATTCGTTATAATAAACAATACATGAGGAAAACAACTGCAAAAATACAAACTAATTAAGACAAGATAAATGTAAAATGAATAAAGTTTGTTAAGAAAGGCAAACTAAAAGAAACTAAAAATCATCAGATAATATAACATTTGTTCCAGTTTAAACAATATTAATTCATAAAAAAAACATCAAATTTCTTTGGTACTTGGCGCCACCTAGTGGGTAAATGATGTTCAATATCACTAACACCACCACCCATCCCCATCCCTTTGACAACAGAAGATGAGAAAACATTTGAGTTAGAGAAATCATAATTTTTTTTGTACAAAGCCAATCTTTTAAAATTCCATTTCTGACCATTCTCTAGAACTATGTGCCATCTGTGAACTTCTTCAACTTTCATAGGGTCAGAGAATTTATTTGGACCACTCTCTTTTCTACCATATTTAATTTTGATTAAGTAACCAACTTCAATGTTACCAAAGCGTTGCATTTTAGAAATCATAATATCAGGTTCATACATCCAAAAAGGTGTAAGTTTAGTCTTTGGTAATCTGCCTCTCATTCTCATAAAAGGTATTTCACCAGTAATACTATGCACCGTGGTATTATGTGCACAGACCATATCTTATACACACTTTTGAATATTTTGTCGTCCCTGTAAGGCCAACTGAATAGCACCCTCCCTTAACAACTCTATTCATCCTTTCTACTATACCATTTCCTTGAGGATTGTATAGAGAGGTACACATGCGTTTAATCCCAATATGTTGAGGAAAGTTGTGCATAACATGAGAGGTTAATTGCGTGCCATTATCAGTAATTAAGGTATGTGGAAAACCTTCCCTCATAAAAATAGAGTTAAGACTTTCAATAACTGTGAGGGTAGTGATGTTTCTTAATACTTTACTTCAAGCCACCTGGAAAAAATATCAACCAAAATCATACCAAATCGTAAATCACCAGAAACATAATCTAGCGGACCAATAAAATCAAGGCAAACTTTCCCCCACGGTAAACCAGAGCTACTAGTAATAGACCCTGTGCACTTGGAATTCATTTTTAATCGTTTCTCACTTTCCCTGCATAGAGAACATTTTTCAACCCAAATTTTAACGTAATCGTCAAGGCCTGGCCACCAAAACTGACTTTTTAATCGTTTGGAAGTATTGGTTTGCCCAAGATGTCCTTCGTGAGCTAACAAGAATAATTTCCTCCTAAGGGTACTAAGAGGAATACATTTCTCACCCCTCAATACCAGAGCATCAGAGACACCAATGCTAAGTTCTTCTTGTAGTTTGACAGAAGGACGTAAGGAAGATTTCACTGAACCTTCATGTTTCCATCCCAATCGAATAAAACTGACCAAATCACAATGATCAGAGTCATTGATGGCAGCTTCATGCCACTATTCTTTAGAAATAGCTTTAAACACTTCTACACCCACATCCTCAATACTAGCCACAAAACAAATGACCTCATCCTCAAAATTAAAAACATCTTTCTCAGGTAATGGGAGCCTTGATGAGCAGTCTGCTTGGACATTTTTCCAACCAGTAATGTACTCTATTCCATACAAAAATTCTTGCAACTTCGATGCAAATCTCATCAAATGGGGTGAACCTTTGTTGGCACCTCCCGGGCTGAGAATCCTGACCAACGGCTTATGATCAGTTCTGAGGGTGAAGCGGTTACCCCAAATGTATGTCCGAAAGTAATGCACACCCCAGGCTGCAGCCAGAGCTTTGCGCTCAATAACTGCATAGTTCCTTTCAGCACTGTTGAGTGTACATGAAGCAAAAGCAACAGGTTTCTCAACATCCATCTTGGTTTGAGACAGAACAGCTCCAATCCCATGTGCACTAGCATCAACTGTGATAATTGTATCTTTGCCAGATTCAAAAGGTGTGAGACTTCCAGCATTGATAATTTCACTTTTGATGTTCTGAAAATCGTGTTCTTGAGGAGTATCACAAGAAAAGGATGCTCCTTTCCTTAACATTTGCCTTAGTGCTTCAGTCTTGTGCGCAAAATTGTCAACAAACTTTGAATAGTACTCTATTAGTCCCATGAAAGACTTTAACTGCTCTTTAGTAGTGGGTATATCTACATTTTTGATAGCATGTAATAAATCCTCTTTAGGTTGTACCCCTGCTTCAGAAATGGTGTACCCTAAGTAATCTACTTGTTTGGCTGAAAATAAACATTTGTCTTTCCTCAATGTCAGACCAACATTTTGTAACGAATTCAACACATTATCCAAGGTTACATTGTGTTCATCAATATTTTTACCAGTAATGAGAATATCGTCTTGAAAATAGTGAACATTAGAGAAATTCTTAAGGATGTGATGCATCATACGTTGGAAAACGCTAGCCGATGGGGCTAGGCCGAAAGGTAGCCTCTTGAACTGAAATACCCCTTCCAACGTAAGAAATGCTGTAAGTTTTCTAGAATTGGGATGCAAAACAACCTGATGGTAAGCTGATCTTAGATCGAGTTTTGAGAAGAATTTTGCTTTGTCCATTAACAATACCATTTCAGAGATGTTAGGGAGGGGAAAACTGTCAGCAACGATGTTTTGGTTTAGGGATCTAAGGTCCACACAAAAACAAAGGGCCTCATTTATGAAAAGTGACGCATCGCTGCGTGAAAACAGCGATGCGTCACTTTTCACTGTGCACTCCTTGCGACATTCCCGATGCGTCATATTTAATTTATGACGCATCATGTCGCAAGACTTACAGATACGTCAGTATTTCTGACCTATCTGTAAGCGCAAAAGTGACGCATTGCTGGAGTGTGTCACAAAAGTGACGCAACTCCAGCAATGCGTCCTTTCACATGGGGAAAGCCCCATGTGAAAGGGCTTGCGTCAGTCTTACGCCTGCTGTGAGGCAGGCGCAAGATTTTGACGCAACAGCATCCTAAAAGTGACGCAGTGAAATCTCATAGATTTCACTGCGTCACTATTACGAGGCTTTTTGCGGGGGAACGCCCCCTCTGCATACATTATACCTGACGCAGGTATAATGTGGCGCAGGGGTTTAAAAAGTGACGCATCTACCTAGATGCGTCACTTTTTAAATATGGCGCAACAAGGCGCATATTTTACGCCGCTGGTGCGTCACAAAAAGTGACGCACCGGTGGCGCAAAACTGACGCAAGGCCTCATAAATAAGGGCCAAAGTTTGCCATCCTTTTTTTAGTAACAACAATCGGAGAAAGCCATTCTGAGACTTCTATTTGTTCGATGATATCTTGTTTTTGCATATCAAGTAACATTTCTTTGACGTCCTCACGGACTGCAATGGGAATTCTTCTTAGAGGATGTCTGACAGGGATGGCATCTTTCTTCAGTTTCATTTCATGGGTGTACCCTGATAATTTTCCTAATTCAGATAGAAAAATACCTTTAAATTTGGACAAAATTGATTCAAGACTAGGAAAGTCTTCGATGACCAAAACATGTTCAGGAAATCTAGAATCAATGATAATGTGTAAGTCATGTTGTTGTGTCCAACCTAGAATTGCTGGCCCATCTTCTGAAATATAAACTTTACCAATGGCTTTCCGCCCTTTGAATTCGAATTTAGTCTCCATAACACCTTTAATATCAATGGTTTCACCCCAATAACCTTTAGGAGAAACATCAGTAGGCAAAAGAATATAATCAGGCCAACATTCTTTAAAAATGCGAAAGGGAATGATGGTGAACATGGAACCAGGATCTACTATAAGAGATAAGGGAACATCATTCAGGTACCATTGACATTATCTTCAATACATAAGGACATCCCAAGAGGAATGGATTCATCCTCAACAAAAGCAACTCTATTTTTCCTAGATCCTAGAACTATTACACACAGCACTTAAATGACCTTTTTCCCACAACTTTTACAAGTTTTATCCCTTGCAAAACATCCTGCAAAGTCTGAAGCATGATTTTCACTACCACATCTAAAACAACCTTTGAATTTGCTTTTGTAATCATTAGAATTTCTCATTTTTTGTTTTACAGGTTGTTTGGGTTTCACATCAGTATCAGTAGGTAAGTCTTTTTTTGAAACAACATTTACAGATTCATCTTTTTTAAGTTCTAAAGTACGCATTTGTTGCATTCATTTATTGGATTCTTCTACCACTTTAACAATGGTGATACCTTCAAGTAAGGACGGGTTTTTAGCAGCCCAAAGTTTCTCCTGCATTCTCTTATTTTTACACTGTACAATCAGTTGATCTCGAATTAGTTGGTCACACATATTGCCAAAATCACATTTAAGAGCAAGTTCTCTTAATCTGGTAACCATTAGATCCACGGTCTCATTTCCTTTTTGGGGAATAGTGTAAAATTTGTGACGTTGCATGACAATATTAACTTGTTATCCAAAATATTTTCCCAGTCTTTGCTTGGCTTCGATATACGGATTGTCAATAGGTTCACCATCAGCACCTAAAATTTCTGGTAAACATTTGAAAGCGTGTTGACCAGCTTTGCCTAATGAATTTAGTAAAATGGCATTTTTTTCTAGAATTCTGGCATCTAAGACCATCTATAGCTTCCAAATAGTTATCAAAAATGCCTATCCACTCTTCCCATTCAATATCAGGTGTATCTCCGTCTATTAAAAATGAGGGAGGAGGAGTAATATTTTGCGAAGCAGCCATAGTGGTGAGAAAGAATAAAAGTTATCAAAAACAAAACAAATAAATAAATAAATAATGCTTGTGATACACTGTAAATTACTGGGTTGTTTAAAAGATATTCAAAAAATAAGGTGTGCAAATCACCGTGAAAATTGAACAGAAGAATGACAAATGTGTAGATCACCGTGCGTGGACAACAATTAGAATATTCAATGCGTAAGCATGTGGCAGAGACCAATGTAAAAATTATCCAGAAAGATTTCCACAAAAATGGTAGAGATGATCTGCTCATGTGGTGTGCAGATCACCGTATGAAGCACATAAATAATTTCGTAAATTAAAACGAGTAAAATATCCAATGCGTTAGCGTATGACAAACTGAGGAAATTCAATGCGGCAGGATGACAAGAAGTGCTTACAGATGTGGTCAGGCTTAGCGTCTAGCTGCAACCAGGGAAACACGAGCGCGGACGCAGCTCAAGCGTCTCTATGGTGATGTCAGAGTCACGAGAACGCGAACGTGAGCGCCGCTCGAGTGTACATCCGGATCTCAATCCTCGTCCACTGCCGAACGTCTCCAAAGAAAGTCGAGGAGAGGTCAGAAATGTAAATAAAACAGTACCTTGATGAGGGTTCACCCTCGAATGAAATCGCAGACAGGAAGGCGTTGATGAAGCTGAATGCAGCAACAGCTGAACACAGCCAAAGAGAATATTTCGTGCGTGAGTACGAATCGCCGCTGGAGAGTCAGAAGAAATGGAGCAGCAGGCCAGAGTCGCCAAAATTTAGTAAATCAGGAACTGGAGACTTGAAGGTAGTTTCAAGAGACATTTATTTCTGGCTCTTCCAACAGACGGTAATCCCTGCCTGCCACTCGTCTTAACCATCTCCCTGGAATGGTCTGTCACTGCAGAATCAACCTAGCATTCTGACAGTCGACATTCCACTCCTCGAGACACTTAGGGCAGCAGAAGATAAATACAACAATTTTTAACTGCATTCGCGGTAGTTTTGAGTGTAGCAAGGCATTTGAAATCGTGTTATTCTGTCTTTAGTTTAGTTATTCTCTACGCGTCGGAATCCTGAAGTAAAGACCAGAAGAAAACATCGCAAAGTCAACTTATCAACCTCAGTTATTTCTTCTCTTCAAGTCTCCTTCCAAATCCCGTTACCCAAGTACCTTAAGGGAAATTGAAGAGATAGGACATTTAAAGTTTAAGACTTGTCAAGTTAATTATTCACAGGAGCATGTACTGACAATTATAGTGAATAGATTCAAAAGAACCGTAAAGTCAATACTTACCTGTACCCGTAAAAGTCAGCACAAACTTCTTTTCCTTATAGCAAGAAAAAAAAAGACAAACAAAAAGGTTAACATTAAAGATTGATAATAGCAATTAAGTAAAGAAACAAAGGAAATAGGACATTCTTACACAAGAGTATTGTTTACGTTAATTTTACAGGATATACAACCTCACAATTTATTCTACAGTGTAGATACAGCAAAAGGCAACTATCAGGTAGATTCATCAAAGACCCGTTTTGCGAATCTGTAATAGCGATTCATAAGGAATCGCTATTACAGACTCGTAAAACGGGATTCATGTAGGAATCGCAAAATTAAATGCGATTCCTACACATTCCTTATTTGCTATTAGCAAATTGCTAATCGCAAATAAGGAATAACTCCCCATTCATTCCTATGGGCCAAAAGGCCCATAGGAATGAATGGGGAGTATTCCTTATTTGCGATTAGCAATTTGCTAATCCCAAATAAGATAGCGATTTAAAGGGTGCCAGGGGTGTCCAAAGGACACCCTGTAGCACCCCTTAAATGCAAATTCAAACAGGTGTTGCGCACACACATGTCCAAAGGACATGTGTGTGTGTAACATGCAAAAGAAAAAAATGCACTAAAGTGCTTTTTACTCGTTTTTTGCAATTTACCACGAAGTCAGATTTCGTGGTAAATTGCGACCAAATATTGCGAATTCGCAATTTCAATTAGGGTGATGAATTGCATTTAAGGAATCTCTATTAGAGATTCCTTAAATCCAATTCCTCGCAAATATGCGATTTCGCTAATAGCGATTTTTGCATTTGGGATGATGAATCCCAAATGCAAAAATCGCACTCGCAAAGGGCCAGATTCTCAGATTCTGGCCCTTTGCGAGCGCAATTTCGTTTCATGAATCGGGCTGTATATCCTAAAGAAGAGAGGCTATAGCTTGGTCTCTTTAAGGGTAGATAGTCAGTAGCCAGGGAGAATGTGTGCATGTTAATGATTTGATTTATGAGAGTAGTTGACCCTAGTAATTTTTTGTTTGTATGTTACAGTGTGAACAGCGCCAGAAAGAAATAGCAGAGGTAGCTGTAGAAGACACCAGATTAACCTCATAGATGCTATTAAACATCTCTCCCCAGTGCTGCGCTGTCCATTGGAACTAGTGCTGAATGGACGTCCAATGGTCGTGCGCAGCACTGGGGAGGTAGTGCTGCCGTCGGCCAATGCACCGAGGCAGCACTTAAGGGGCTAAAGACCTGGCAGTCTCTTCTCTGTCCCATCCCCCTTTCCCCCCGGGTGTTCTTTCACTCTACTAAAGTTTCTTTTGGTGCATGGAGGGAGGCTCAGAGAGGAATTGGGTAAAGTTCACCATTCTGCTCCTGAGAGTTCTTCTGGGAAACTTCAAGTAAGACTCTTCACAGAGTGAAGTGCCCACGAAAATTGCACTCGCCTGGGCAGAATGGCCAAAGGAATTGATTTAAAGAGCTTAGGGGGAGTTCTAGAAGTTATACAAAAAATTGCTAGCAGTCAGAGAAGAGAACAAGGCACTGAGGCAGGATTTACTGGCCTCTAGGAGAGAAACCATAGACTTAGCTAGCAGAATGGATGGGTATTTCGCAGGCACCAGTTTTTCTGCCCTTTCTCAAGATACCCAAACTACTATTGCTACTCCTTTACCACACCCTAGGAGTACTAAGCAAGTCATACACTCCTTATCTCCTGTTATACCGCTCGGTCCTCCAGGGCGTTTTAGTGGTGACCCTCAAAAGGCCCAAATTTTTCTTACGTAATGCTTGTTAAGCTTCATGTGTCGGCCCGCCATTTTCCCTGATGCACAGTCCCGGGTAGGCTTTGTTCTATCATACTTAAGTGGTGACGCAGCTGCCTGGTCCTTTCCTCTGGTCTCTAAAGATTCCACTATCATATATGATTTTGACTAATTTAAAAAGGAATTCCTGTGGATCTTTGATCAGAGAAGAGTGTCTCAAACTACGGACAATGAGTTGTTGGAGTTAAGGCAGGGGAAAAAAGAATTGGTTGCTTACCTGGCCCAATTTAATAAACTAATAGTGGAGACAGATTGGCCAGAGAATAAAAAAGCTGCTCTATTTTACCGGGGCTTGAAAGACTAATTGAAAGATGCTCTGTCCCAAATTCCAAATCGACCCACTGAGATCTCCACCCTCATCGATTTGGTCCTAGAGTTGGATTATAGTCAGTCTGAACGGAAAGGCGAGAAAAGAAGACATTTTCGTCCGAGTGTGCCTCGGTTTGATCGAGTCAGATCGGAAGGAACAAGGTCTGCAGAGAGCACCCAGATGGTAGAACCTATGCAGATTGGAGCCGTAAGAGGTCCCCTTTCTAAAGAAGAAGAGGAGAACCAAAAACCTTTGCATGTACTGTGGGGTCGGCGGCCACTTTGTTAAAGTCTGTTCGAAGAAACCAAAAACCTCACCGAAGGAAAACTTGCAGCACCACCAGTAGGAGGGGTTAGACTGGTGGATGCTATAGAAAACACAACTCCAGAGACCCATTCGTTGGCAAATACACTACAATCTTCTTCTCCGCATTTAACCCCATCAGTAACTTTGAAATACAGAACTTCATTTCAATCTGGCATCTCGGTGATGGTTGACTCCGGAGCTACTGGAAATTTCTGTGACATCAAGTTCGCTTGTAGTATTAGCTTGCAAGCAATACGAAAGACAAAGAGTGAAGCAGTAAGAGCAGTTTACGGTACTAACCTCTCTTCCGGTCCAATTGTTAGTCACACCGAAGAGGTGGATCTTGTGCTATCAGATGGTCATCAAGAGAACATACAGTTTAACTTAATTGATGCACCTCATTTCAAATAGATTTTAGGACTTCCATGGTTAACAGAACACAACCCACAAATTGACCGGGAGAAGAGATGGTTCGAGATGAATTCTGAGTACTGTTTGGGCAGGCAAAGGAGTCTAGTTTAGCTGCCAGTCTGTGTGAGAATGGAGCAACAGTGTGCGTAATTCGTACTGAAGAAATTCCAGAGATGTATCGGGACTATGAGGATGTGTTCAGTGAAGTAAATGCAGAGAAACTTCCACCTCATACACCTTATGATTGCAAAATCAAACCAGAGCCAGGGGCTAACCTTCCATGCAGTAGAATCTATGCTTTGACGGAAAAGGAGGATACTCATTTAAAAGAATATATCCAGACTTATTTGAAGAAAGGTTTCATCCTACCATCTCAGTCCCCAGCCTTCTCGACATTATTTTTTGTCCCTAAGAAAGATTTGATTAGATTAAAATACTTATAAAGCGCGTGGCTGCCTCAGCAAAGAGGCGTCCCAGCGCTAAAAGCCAGACTCTGCAGGAGATAAGATAAAGGGAGATATTCCTGGGAAGGGACAGGAAATAGGGCAGAGGAAATTAAGTCTGGGACAAGAGCCACGTCTTCACAAGTCGTCTGAAAGCCTGATGGTCAGTGTTGCTGCGGATGTGAAGGGGGAGAGAGTTCCAAAGAGTGGGGGTCAGGCGTCTAAAGGAGCGATCGCCAGATCTAGCTCTACGTATGTGAGGGATTCAAGCAAGACTGTGGTTCGCCGAACGAAGGGCCCGCGGAGGGGTGTACCGGATGCAAAGATCACCTAAGATGTCTGGGGCACTTCCTGTCAGTATCTTATGCGTGATGCACAGCGTCTTGAAACAGATACGCTGTGCAAGAGGCAGCCAGTGCAGGCGGCGGAGGAGATTGGAGGCCTGACTGAATTTAGGAAGGGCAAAAATAGCATGTGCTGCCGCATTCTGGACACGCTGTAATTTATTAAGCATGGATTTATTAGAGCCGAGTAGAAGTACATTGCAGTAGTCCAGACAAGCCAGTATAGAGGCTTGAATGATCAGTTGGCGTGTTTGGGCATCAAAGACGCCCAAAATCGGTCGAATGCCACGCAATAGTCCAAAGCATTTCCCGGACACTGATTTGGCATGTGTTTCAATCAATCAATCAATCAGTGACACTTATATAGCGCGCTAACTACCCGTAGGGTCTCAAGGCGCTGGGGGGGGGGGGGAGTGCCGCTACTGCTCGAACAGCCAGGTCTTCAGCTTCTTCCTGAAGGAGAGGTGGTCTTGGGTCAGGCGCAGGTCGGGAGGGAGGGAGTTCCAGGTCTTGGCGGCCAGGTAGGAGAAGGACCTTCCTCCCGTAGTCGCTCTTCGGATGCGGGGGACGGCGGCGAGGGCGTGGTTGGCTGATCGGAGGTGGCGATTGGGAGAGTAGAAGTTGATTCGGCTGTTGAGGTAGCTCGGGCCCTGGTCGTGTAGGGCTTTGTGTGCGTGGGTGAGGAGGCGGAAGGTGATTCTTTTGTTGACGGGGAGCCAGTGGAGGTCTCTCAGATGTCCGGTGATGTGGCTGGTTCGTGGGATGTCGAGGATGAGTCTGGCTGAGGCGTTCTGGATCCGCTGGAGTCTCTTCTGGAGCTTGGCGGTGGTACCGGCGTAGAGGGCGTTGCCGTAGTCCAGTCGGCTGGTGACGAGGGCCTGGATGACGGTCTTCCTGGTCTCGGAGGGGATCCACCAGAAGATCTTTCGTAGCATGCGTAGGATGTTGAAGCACGCTGAGGAGACGTTGTTGACTTGCCTGGTCATGGAGAGGGAGGAGTCCAGGATGAAGCCCAGGTTGCGTGCATGGTCTGTCGGTTTGGGTGCGGTGCCCAGGGCGGGAGGCCACCAGGAGTCGTTCCAGGCGGAGGGTGAAGAGCCCAGGATGAGGACCTCCGTCTTGTCAGAGTTCAGTTTCAGGCGGCTGGTCGTCATCCACTCGGCTACCTCTTTCATCCCTTTGTGCAGGTTGGCTCTGGCGGAGGCGGGGTCGTTGGTCAGGGAGAGGATCAGCTGGGTGTCGTCGGCGTAGGAGATTATGCTGAGGTTGTGTTTGCGTACGATGGCCGCGAGGGGGCTCATGTAGACGTTGAAGAGGGTGGGGCTCAGAGATGACCCTTGAGGGACGCCGCAGATGACTTCGGAGGCCTCTGACTTGTACGGTGGTAGGCGGACTCTCTGTGTTCTTCCGTCGAGGAAGGAGATGATCCATTCCAGCGCCTTGTCCTGGATTCCGACGTTGCTGAGGCGCTGTACTAGGGTGCGGTGGCAGACAGTGTCGAATGCCGCGGAGAGGTCTAGGAGGATGAGGGCCGCTGTTTCTCCATTGTCCATCAGGGCTCGGATGTCATCGGTGGCGGCGATGAGGGCGGTCTCGGTGCTGTGATTGGCTCGGAAGCCTGACTGTGAGGGGTCGAGGGATCCGTTCGTCTCGAGGAAGGCGGCCATCTGCTTGTTGACGGTCTTCTCGATGACTTTGGCTGGAAACGGGAGGAGCGAGATGGGGCGGTAGTTCTTGAGTTCGGTGGGGTCCGCTGTTTCTTGAGGAGAGCGCTGAGTTCGGCGTGTTTCCAGCTCTCAGGGAAGGTGGCGGTGTCGAAGGAGGTGTTGATGATGTCCCGCAGGTGGGGTGCGATGACAGCGTCGGCCTTGTTGAAGACGTGGTGAGGGCAGGGGTCGGTCGGTGATCCGGAGTGGATGGAGTTCATTGTGCGTATGGTGTCTTCGGTGCTGATCGGGGTCCAGGCGTGGAGGGTGGTCGTGGGGGGTGGTTGTTCGGTCATGGTGTGCGTTGGTTGGTTGTTGAAGCTGTTGTGTATGTCCGCGATCTTGTTGTGGAAGTATGAAGCGAGGGAGTTGCAGAGGTCTTGCGATGGGGTGATGTTGTTGTTTCCTGCGCTGGGGTTGGAGAGCTCTTTCACGATGTTGAAGAGCTCCTTGCAGTTGTGTGCGTTGTTGTCCAACCGGTCCTTGAATGCTGTTTTCTTGGCGGCCCGGATCAGCTGGTGGTGCTTCCGGGTGGCAAGCTTGAGGGAGGTCCTGTTGTCCGGTGTAGGTTCCCTTCTCCAGACTTTCTCGAGGGCTCGGCAGTTCTTCTTGGAGCTCTTGAGTTCGTCGGTGAACCACGGGGCTTTCTTGCTGCCGGGTCTGCTGGGCGGGGTCCTCAACGGGGCGAGCTCGTCCGCGCAGTTGCTGATCCACTTCGTGAGGTTGTCGGCGGCCTGGCTGGGGTTCGCTGAGCTGGCAGGAGGGTGCTGGCTCAGGGAGGTGGCGAGCTGGTCTGCTGTGATCTTGTTCCAGCTTCTGCGGGCGGCCTGTTGCTGGTGGCGGTGGGTCGTCGTTCTTTTGAAGGTGAAGTGGACGCAGCTGTGGTCCGTCCATTGAAGCTCTGTGGCGTGGCTGAAGTCGATGTCTGGGCTGGAGGAGAAGACTGCGTCCAGTGTGTGTCCGGCGAGGTGGGTGGGGGTGGACACCAGTTGCTTGAGTCCAAGATTGGCGAGGTTGTCGAGCAGGGTGATGGTGTTGCGGTCGTTGTTGTTCTCCAGGTGGAAGTTGAGGTCCCCCAGGAGGATGTAGTCAGCGGAGGGGAGGGCATGCGGGCTGACGAAGTCGGCGATGTCCTCGCTGAATTGTGTGCGTGGTCCCGGGGGTCGGTAGATCAGGGTGCCTCCGAGGGTGGTGTTCGGGCTGGTGTGGATCTGGAAATGCAGGTGTTCGGCGGTGTTCAGGGTGTTGTCGGTGCTGGTCGTGAGACGGATGGTGTTCCTGTGGATGATGGCGATGCCTCCTCCCATCTGGTTGGTGTTGCGGTCCCTCCGGACGATCTTGTAGCCCTCTGGGATAGCGATGGCGATGTCGGGAGCTGAAGAGGCGTTCATCCAGGTCTCCGTGAGGAAGGCGACGTCAGGGGCTGTGGCATCCAGAAGGTTCCAGAGTTCGATGGCGTGTCTGTGGACGGAGCGGGTGTTTCAAAGTTGAGATTTTTATAAACTAAGAAACCTAGGTTTTTTCACCACAGATTTGGGATCAGGGGGATCACCAAGTGCCGGAGCCACCAATCATTCATCAAAAGATGAGACTCTTTACCAACTAGGAGAATCTCTGATTTGGTAGAATTTAATTGCAGAACGTTAGCTGTCATCCATTCTGCAATTGCCGAGATGTCTTCTTTGAATTTTATTTTGTCTAGCTCGGGGTCATTGGACAGGTCACTCACCAGTTGGGTGTCGTCAGCTTATGACACCAGGGATATTCCTTGTGCTTTGGCCGTCCATGCCAGAGGGCTCATATATATATTAAAGAGCGTGGGGCTCAATGCAGAGCCCTGAGGAACCCCACAACGGAGGGAGTGAACATGAGAAGAGAAGGGAGGAGAGGTCACTTGAAAGGTCTGGTCGGTCAGGAAGGAGGAGAACCACGCTAGAGCTTCTCTCCCAATTCCTATCTCCTCCAATCGTAGGAGTAGGATTTCATGGGACACCGTGTCAAATGCCGCGCTTAGATCCAGCAGCACCAGCGCTGATGTGCTGCCTGCATCTAGCGCGGTTCTACTACAGCCAATAAAGCTGACTCAGTGCTATATCTTGGTTGGAGCCCATTCTGTGAACTGTCCAGTATATGGTTTGATTCTAGAAACTGTTTTAGAATAGAGTTCACATGTGCCTCCAGAATTTTAGAGAGGAAAGGGAGTAATGAAATTGGGCAGTAATTCTCTGATTTAGAGGTGTCAAGTGTAGGTTTCTTGAGTTGAGGGACCACTTTTGCGTGCTTCTATGACTTAGGCACCATAGCAGTAGACAGGGATAGATTAGGTAGCTCTAGCCACTCAGGCAAGAGACCTTGTTGAATTTTCCTGAAAGCGTCTAGTTTGAGAGGATCATCTGGAGATCCAGATTTAATTTTGACTACTAGTATCTCTAATTCCTTCAGCGAAATAGAGGGAAGAGATGCAAGAAGGACAGTCTTGGAGCCAGTAGGGACATTCTTCCTGCGAGCACTGGGGGATATACCATGATCGACCTTTTGGTAGATATCTTCAACCTTCTTCAAAAAGAAGTTTGCCAGATCTTAACAGTGTTCGTTGGAGGAGATAATACTACCCGGTTCCCCTGGAGCGGAAATCAGATCTTTCAGTAGAGAGAAAACAGTTTTACTGCGGTTGGTGCTAGTATTAATTAAGCTGAAGTAGTGAGCTGCTCTGGTTTTGCGCACCAGCTTATGATAGGATTTAATGACCGCTCTATATAGTGCTTTGGCCTGGGGGTCATATGACCTCCTCCAAGATCTTTCCAAGATCTTGCAGTACTTTTTGACGAGGGTTAGATCTTCATTGAAACAGGCGTTGGCCCGAGTGATTTTAGAGTGCAGAAGTTTAAGGGGACTACAAGTATCCAAGGCTTGAATTATCTACCTTTGGAAGATCGTGTTAGCCTCTTCCATATTTGTGGCTTTTACCAGAGGCTTTGCACTCAGGGCTGTGAGGTAGTCAGCTTGGTTCAATTTATGCCAGGGCCGTTTTAAGAAGGGATGTTGATTAAGCTGGGGTTTATGGCTAGCTATCGTTAGCTGCATCAAGATGAGAAAATTATCTGTCCAGATCATAGGGAGCGGCGACAAAACTTCAAATGGCTTTAGGTTACAAAAAAATAGGGTCAAGGCGATGTCCCGCTCTGTGCGTCGCACTGGGCGTCAGTTGAATCAGCTGACAGGCTGCCAAATCCCCCATAAAGCTGACAATCTCCGAGGATTCTTGTAGCTCTAGATGGAGGCTCAGATCGCCTATAATGTTAAAGTACGCAGTCTGGAGAGCCATCGCTTCAACAGTATTTATTAGGGCTTCTCTAAAGGTTTTAGACAGGCTAGGAGGTCGGTAAATAAGAAGACTGGAAAAAGTGAAGTTAGCACTAAGTGAAATTCTAAAAAGTGCGCTCTCACAGTCAGGGAGATCTAAAAGGGACAGACTGCAGGAATGGACTGATTTGTAAATAATTGCAATGCCGCCCCCTCTTCCTCCAGATCTATTTATGCTACGTATAGCATAACCTGTAGGAAGAGCAAGTGCTGGGATGGCAACAGAGGATTCACAGAGCCATGTATCCGTTAGGAAGAGAATCTCAGGTTAGTGTTCCTGTAGGAGATCGAACACCTCAGCATTGTGTTTAGGCAATGAGCGACAATTAATGCTCGGGAGAGTGTGTATCCACACTCCAGGACCAGAGAGTATAACGTGCCTCAAGGGAAGTGGTCTGAAATCATAGTGTTCACAAAGAGAAGGACAATTCTCTGGGTCCCAGCTATGATTTCCACAAAAGCCTTTCCTGTATAGGGCCCGTAATTCTTCACTGGTGTAACTACCTCTTCGGGTTTTGGGAGGAACAGGGTCCCTGGCTCCTGGCGACGTCCCTGCGCAGACGGGCACAGACGGGCTTGCCTTTGGCACGCCAGCGGCGCGTCCTCGCAGTGGTGTGCATTTGAGGCCACGGGGCTCAACAGGCTTCACCCGTGCTCTGCGTTGATTGGCTAAGGGCCAACCAATCAGCGTGGGAGGATCGGCAAGCAGGAAGTACGGGCAACCACACAGCTGTGTGTGGAAAACACTGCGATGTATCCTTTTTACACAAAAAGCATGTAGTGGGCAGAATAGTGAGTGCGCTTGAACGATTACATTTGGCAAACGTTACCCCAGAAATTCCCCAACTAAGTCAGCCAGTCAGAAAGAAGAAGGCAATCTTCAAACTTGTATTGAATATCGCGCCCTGAACAAGATCACAGTCAAGAACAGATATCCACTGCCTCTGATTTCAGTACTCCTGGATCAGGTTAAGGGGGCCCAGGTCTACACTAACCTCGATCTCCGGGGAGCTTACCATCTAACCCGAGTCAGATAGGGTGATGAATGGAAGACTGCGTTCAGAACTAAGTTTGGTCTGTACGAATATCAGGTTATGCCCTACGATCTTTGTAATGCCCGACGTTTTGAGTTCATATATAGACAAGTGTGCCATTGTATATATTGACAAAATTTTGATTTACTCTGCATCAGAAAAAGATCATCTTGAGCACGTCAAAGGAATCTTGGAAAAGCTACGGGAGCACAGTCTATATGTCAAGCTTGAAAAATGTGCTTTCCATGTCGCTATGTGGATTTCCTAGGCTTCATCCTGTCTCCTGAGGGAATGTTATTTTATTTATTTATTTAATTGCTTGTATCACGCCAGAATCGACCCATGGGGTATCTCCGCGCTTTGCTCGCATAAGTACTAGGATATGTTGTCTTTGTGGAGTACCATAGGGTGAGTTATGTTTCCTGAAACAAATTAGTTTTTAAGGTTTTCCTAAAGCACAGATGGTTAGCGTTGTGTCTTAGGTCAAATGGAAGCTTGTTCCACATGGTAGGGCCTATAAATGATACGGCACGTCCACCTTGTCTGACTTTTTTTATAGTGGGGATTTTCAGTAGACACTGGTTGCTGGAACGTAAAAGGCGTTCAGGTTTGTATATCTGAAATTTTTGTGCCAAATATCTAGGGCCTTGTCCATAAAGGCATTTGTGCACTGAGCAGCAGATTTTAAATCTAACACGTTGTCGTATGGGCAACCAGTGAAGGTATCTTAACAGGGGTTTAGACGGGGTTCTTGCAGGAGCATTTAGAATTAGTCTGGCCGCCGTATTTTGGACTACCTGCAAACGATTAAGCGCCTCCTCATTTGCTGATATGAGGAAGCCGTTGCAGTAGTCTAAACGGCTTATCACCAGGGCCTGCACAAGAGTCTTCCTGTGGATGTCAGGCAGCAAAGGGAAGACTCGCCTCAACTGGCCAATTGTTCTAAAACAAGCTCCTGCGACATAATTGGCATGCTCCTTTAGGCTCAGATTTTGATCAAGTTTCACCCCCAAGTTCTTAACAGTTGGCTTTGGGCACGGGACAGGGCCAAGATCTAAAGGCCACCAATCTGGAGACCAGAGCATGCTAGCTCTCCCAAAAAGCATTACCTCAGTCTACCCAGATTGTGAGCGGCCGGAGAGAAAGCTCTCCAACCAGGACAGTGCCAATCCTCCAATACCCACTCTCTGCAATCGGCCGAGAAGAATTTCATGAGACACAGTATCAAAAGCGGCCGACAGGTCTAACAGCACCAGAATCATCGATCCTCCTCTATCCTGTGACATCTTGATGTTATCTGTCACGGAGAGGAGTGCCGACTCTGTGCTGTAGTTGGGCCTGAACCCAGATTGTGATGGGTCCAGGCCCCCTGTCGCCTCTATGAACCTGGAAACATGGATGTTTACATGCTTCTTGGCCAATTTACTTAAAAAAGGTAAGAGAGAGATGGGGCTGAGGTTGGAAAGCTCTGTCCATGGTAAGGCCGTGTTCTTCCGTATTACCATAGATACTAAAAAGATTAAGGCTGTCCTGGATTGGCCATCTCCTGCCACTGTGAAAGAGAGAAAGCTGTTTATTGTATTCACAAATTTTTACAGGAGATTTATTCAAGGCTTTTCCCTAAAGGTAATAACTCGTCTGTTAAGGAAAGGTGTTCCTGGTCAAAAGAAGCAGAAGCAGCTTTTCAGTCCTTAAAAGAAAGTTTGACCTCGGCGTCCATCCTCCTTTATGCGGATCCCACGGAGCCTGTCAATGTGGAAACAGACATGTCGGAGCAAGCTATTGGAGGAGTTCTATCTCAGAGACACAAGGAGACCGGTCAACTACATCCGATTGCTTACCACTCTCGTAACCTCAACTATACCATTACTGAAAAACAACTTTTGGCTATAAAAGATGCCTTCAAGGAGTGGAGACACTATCTGATGGGAGCTCAACATGCTGTTACAGTATTTACAGATCATAAGAATCTGCAATTCCTGAAATCTGCGAGAACTTTAACCCTGCATCAGCTCAGGTGGTCTCTATACTTTGCGGACTACAACTTTGTGATCACCTACCACCCAGGAAGCAAGAATGGCAAGGCGGATGCCCTATCCAGATTGGATACAGAAGAACAAAGTCTGGTGATAGACGACCAAAAGATTATTCCTGAATTGAAGATTTTGGGAGCAGCTTGTAGTAAATCTCTAGATGAGAAGATACAAGAGTTTTTTATTCATTAAGAGCTTCAACAATGGGTTTTGGCAGACCCATCTTGGGATACTTGAAAAGGGCTGCCCTATTATGGTGGAGCCTTGTTCATACCCACTTTGGAACTACAAGAACACATTTAGCTTGAATGCCATAATCCTTGGCAGGTCATAAAGGAATTCATAAGACAGAAATACTGATCAAGAGACAATTCTGGTGACCCAAGATGACTAAAGATATCAAGGAATATTTATTAGGATGTGGGATCTGTGCTCAGGGAAAACCGACACGACAATCACCTCAAGGGCTGTTACAACCAATGCCTACCCCCCTACCCGTGGCATATGGTGACCATGGCCCTAATTTTAGATCTACCTGCCAGTAAGGGTTACAGCGCTATCCTGGTATTTGTAGATGCGTTGACCAAGATGGCTCATTTAGTTTGTTTGTTAGTGCTAAGGAATTGGCCGCACAGTTTGGTTTGCATGTGGTGAGATTGCATGGAATTCCTAAGGTCTTAGTCTCAGATCATGATACCCAATTCTTGTCCCATTTTTGGAAGGCTTTCACCACAGGGTTGCATATCGAAACTAGATTCTCCACTAGTTATCACCCTGAGACAGATGGACAGACAGAGAGGGCAAATCAAGAGCTATAACAGTACCTCCAACTGTTTTTGTTTGATCAGGACGGAGATTGGTCTGACCTTCTCTGGGCAGCAGAATTTGCACATAATAATTGCCAAAACAGTTCTACAGGGCATTTCCAATTCTATTTAAATTATGGTCGACATCCCAATCTAATGATACACACCAGTGAGGTCTCAGTCCCGGCAGCTAAAGATTGTGTACAGTCTTTAAAAGACACCCAAGAGCTAGCAAAAAAAGAAATTAGAGAAATCAAAAGAACTTTACAAGAGTTACACAGATAAACAGAGAAGACAAGAAGATAAGTATTCAATTGGGAGTAAAGTTTGGATCAGCACCAGGAATGTGAGACTAAAGGGAAATCGAAAATTTCAACCTCATTTCATAGGTCCGTTTGAGGTAGAACAGAAAATAAACCCAGTGACTTATAGTTTAAAACTACCTACACACCTGCGAGTTCACCCTGTCTTTCACATTTCCTTAATGAAAGGTTCCTCACCTTATTTTAGGCCCGACCCATCTCAAAACCAATCCAAACTGTGGATGGAGAGGAGTTTGAAGTGAAAAGAATCTTAGATTCTAAGTGGAAAAACAAGATACTATACTATTTAGTCGATTCGAAGGGTTATGGTACTGAGGAAAGATCGTGGGAACCTTCTTCTAATATCCATGCTCCAAGATTAATCAAGACCTTTAATGATCAAAACCCCCTTAAAGCAAAGCTTGGGGAAACCCCCTTGCGGAGGAGTACTGTCAGGAAATCAAGCACTCAAGGGAGCCGAACCGTGGGGGATACAATCTCCCTCTTATTCCAAAATCACGGTGTTTGGTCTGCCTTGGTTAGGAGGCAGCATCTCAAGATGGTGGCACAGCACTAGGTTAGCATTGCAGCTTCCGGTGATTTGCGCGTGACTCAAGAGCACAGCTGAGGCTTGCGCGGGCTCTGAGTGCCGCACACTGCACCAAATCCGTTGAAGGAATCAGAAGATTTTCAACTGCGTTTGTGGTAGTTTTGAGTGTAGCAAGGCGGTTGAAATCCTGTTGTTCCGTCGGTAGTTATTATCTATGCGTCGGAATCCTGAAGAAAAGACCAGAAGAAAACATCACGAAGTCAACTTACCGACCTCCGTTAATTCTTCTCTTCAAGTCTCCTTCCAAATACCGTCACGCAAGTGCCTTAAGGGAAATTGAAGAGATAGGACATTTAAAGTTTAAGACTTGTCAAGTTAGTTATTCACAGGAGCATGTACTGAGAACTATAGTGAATAGATTCAAAAGAACCGTCGAGTCAATACTTACCTGTACCCGTAAAAGTCAGCACAAACTTCTTTTCCTTATAGCAAGAGAAAACAAAAAGACAAAGAAAAAGGTTAACATTAAAGATTGATACTAGCAATTACGTAAAGAAACAAAGGATATAGGACATTCTTACACAAGAGTAATTGTTTAAGTTAATTTTACAGGATATACAATCTCACAATTTTTTCTACAGTGTAGATACAGCACAAGGCAACTATATCCTAAAGAAGAGGGGCTATAGCTTGGTCTCCTTAAGGGTAGGTAGTCAGTAGTCAGTCAGTCAGTCAAAATACGCTTTATTCGATTTTCGTTAAAATCATAAAAGGCAATACATACAGCACAATATAAAAATTACATTGCAATTTACATACAGAATTCAATCCATAATCAATTTATGTTAAAATTTAATTTACTTAAAAACCCTCAAGGCCAGCATTTAAAATAAGACGTTCTCAGGGGCTTGTTTCTTTCTTAATCTAAATGCAGCCGTTAGGTAAGATGCCACGCGAAAGATGATGTGCGTGTCGCCCAACATTTGGAGGAAAATTAACACCTTGAATGCTACAGCTAATTCTCCTGGATGCTGACTTTTCTGGATTCCCATTGTTCATGACAAGCTCAGCTCGTCATGAGTGTATAGAGGTGTACATCATGACGAGCTGAGCTCGTCATGAGCGTCCAAGGGGTTAATGCTGGCCTAACCTGAAGAAAGCCTGCATCCTTCAGAATAGGTATTAGATATTTTTCCCTAGCGACGGCATAAAACCCACAAAAAAACATAAAATGTAGGGTATCTTGGGTAGAAAAATTGTCGCATTTGCAAGGTAGAGTGTCCTCGGGTTTTGCCCAAGTAGGAAAACAACCAAGTGTATAGGGGATCAGATTCATCCTAAATTTGATAAGCAAGGCTCTGTGAAGTTGATTAGTGACAGTTTTTAAATAGGGTTCCAGAGAGGGGGTGGTACTTATAATCAGGTAAGCTCTTACTGACGGTTTCATTACTTCCCTCTCTTCTCTCTCTAACCGTACCCTTTCAAGGAAATGTTGTTTAATCCACCCAATATCCTGTTTTCTAATACTTGATGGGTCTGAGTAGATCTCCGGTCTCCCCAGCGCTGCAAATGAGGTTTTAAGGTATCTCAACCAGGGTATTCTCAAGGCGTGGTCCCTTGATACCACGTCCAGCCGAATACCATGGTTCAGCGTCAGCTCAGAGTTCAGCCATGTTTTAATCCAAAAGAGTAGGGGTGCCAACTTCAATCTGTCAGTAATATATGGTAGGCCCAGTTCCTCATGAATGGATAACGTGGGAGTAGAATTTGGGACAGATAGTAATTGACGAATGAGCCCGTTTTCGACTCTCTGAATGCGATCCTGGTTGACGTAACCCCACAGAGCAGACCCATACGTAGCAATGGGAACACACTTACTATTGTAAACTTTAACCAGGGCTTCCATTGGTTTGGCCCCCAGTCTTTTCGAAAAGCCCATCAGAGCAGCTGTTGAGCGAGCCAGAGAGACACTCTTTGCCTTTATCTGGGGGGCCCAAGAGCCCCTCTCATCGAGAAGGACCCCCAAGTAAGGGAAGACAGGAACCCTCGAAACCACATCCCCCCCACAGGTGAAAGTTAACCGTATGGTCTTGCTTCTCTGGCGACCTATGATCATAGTGTGCGATTTTGTTGCATTTACTTTCAGGTCAAGGCTCTCCATAAATGAACCAAAACTGTCCAATAGGATTTGTAAACTATTGCCAGTACGGGCAATTAGTACAGCGTCGTCCGCGTATAAGAGGGCCGGTACCTGGGCTCCTCCTACACGCAGAACATCTGCCGCTCCTAGTTCAAGGTGTTTCCCTAAACCATTGATATAAATGGTAAAGAGAAGGGGGGCCAAAATGCACCCCTGTCGCACCCCTTTCTCTGACCTGAAGCTATCAGTGCATCTCCCCTCCCTAGTGACCCTCACTTTAGTAGACAGATCCTGGTGTAAGCTGGCCATAAAGCCTACCAGTGGAGCCTCTATCCCCATCTCTTCTAGCAGGGACCATAGCTTAGACCTGTTAACCAGGGCGAAGTCAGTAGCCAGGAAGAATGTGTGCATGTTAATGATTTGATTTATGAGAGTAGTTGACTTTAGTAACTTTTTGTTTGTATTTTACAGTGTGAACAGCGCCAGAAAGAACTAGCAGAGGTAGCTGTAGAAGACACCAGATTAAAGACCCAGCAGTCTCTTCTCTGCCTCATCCCCCTTTCCCCCCAGGAGTTCTTTCACGCGACTAGAGTTACTTTTGGTGCGTGGAGGGAGGCTCAGAGAGGCATTTGTAAAAATTCACCATTCTGCTCCTGAGAGTTCTTCTGGAAAACTTCAAGTAAGACTCTTGACACCCGGTTGCAAAGTCTGCAACTCTGGCCATAATGCAAAATTTTCTCTTCTAGGTGCGACGTATAATCAAGTGATTAGATGGATAAACAAACAGCAAATAATTTAAAAGTGCTTTGTCGCTATTTGAGAACTTAGAAAATATGTCCTCATTTTAGTTTTTTAGACCCCTAATCATAATTTCTATGGGAATAAGATCCTCTAATTTTTATAATTTCTAAAGGAAATGATTTAGGTACTACAGCTTTGATTACATCAATATGACGCCAGGCATACTACACTTTTGTAATACATATAGAACATTACCAATCTATACAAATGACTTAATCCCCCAACTTAAAATGCGCCACAGGCGCGTTTGCACACTTGTCACATCAGGCCCCACCCCGTCCCTTCACCACTGTGCAAACGGGCCTTCTGGCGTGTGGTAAATTGGGGGATTAAGTCCCCTTGAATCCTGAGGGTTCCTTGGGTGCAACTTGCCCACCAGGTACCTCCAGCAAGCGCCACAGAGCTGCCTTGCAGAGAAGTGTAAAAAGGGGCGTGGCCTTGGACCGCCTCTCTGCAGCGCAGCTCTTTGGCGCTTACTGGTGGTACCTGGTGGGCTAGTTGGCCCCGAGGGACCCTCAGAATTCAAGGGGAATTAATCCCCCAAATTAAAACCTGCCAGGGGGCGTGTTTGCACAGTGATGAAGGGAGGGGGCGGGACTGATGTGACATGTGTGTATTTATCCAATCACTCTGCCAAAACCCAAGCACTTATAAATTCAACATGCACTCTCCTTGCAGTACTCTAATCATCCAGTCAGTATGCATGCACTCAAGCAATGACCCATGCACTAACGCATGCACTGCTACAATACCCTGAGCACATGCAGTCCAGCCATCGCCCTGTCAGCACCCATGCATTCCTGTATGTATAGGCATTTATACAGCGCGCTACTTACCCGGAGGGTCCCAAGGCGCTTCGACCGCTGCGAAACCCTTCCTGGCTTCCCTGAGAGACGGTCCCTTAATGGGTATCTCCAGGGTGAGACCAGGCATCCCCGGCGGTCTGGTGGGGCCGTTAGTGAAGATGAGGCAAGCTAATGCCCAGAGTTGCCGAGTGTGATCGCTGATCAGAGTGGGCACCGAGGCGAGAGAATTATCGAGTCCGCTGACCCTGGTCCAGAAACCTGCCGCGCCGGGAATCGAACCCTGGTCCCGGGCCGTCCTCTGCTCTCGGGTCTGCTGCCTCTAACCAGTGAGCCACACTACTTCCTTCAATCACCCAGCCAGCACATGTACTTATCCAATCACTCCACCAAAACCAAAGCACTTATAAATTCACCATGCACTCTCCTTGCAGTGATCTAATATTCCAGTCAGTACCCATGTGCTCCTGGAATGGCCCAGGCACTAACACATGAATGAATGACTACACATTTGTATAGCGCATGGTTACCCGGAGGCATCCCAGCCCTTCAGTGGTCTATTCTTCCCCGATGATTTAGGGAAATAGGAGAGTTTTCAGCATATTCCTGAACATAAGATGGTTCTCCTCCATCCGAATAGAGTCGGGCAGGCTATTCCAAAGTTTTGCTGACTGAACAGAAAAACTCCTGCCACCCATACGGCTTCTCCTTATTCTAGGAACTGCCAGTAAGTTCTTATTGCTGGATCTGAGGGTCCTAATAGTTTGATAGGGACGAAACAAAGGTTGAATGAGATCCGGTCCTGTCTTAGGGGCCGATTAGGATGGCGGACGGACTTGCGTCCGTCCGCCACCCCTGAGTAGGAGGGACCGTCCGCATGGGCAGCGGCGGTCCCTCCATGGCAATTAGGATGTGACCGCCACCCTGGCGGTCACATCCTGCATGTTATACATTGCGGAGGGTGCTGCTTGAAGCAGCACCCGCCGCAATGTAAAAAATGAAAGCAGTGCATTTGCATGCACAAAGCGGCAGGCACTGCGCGGTGCCTGCCGCTTTGTGCACGCAAAGGCAGGGGGGTACCATAGGTACCCCCCATGTGCACCCCCCACGCAACCTTCACCCAGGGGGCCCGCAACGGGCCCCCAAAGTGAATGTCCGTATGCTTTTCCACGGCGGAAAATCCGCCGTGGAAAAGCATTACTTTCCCTACATCCTAATATGGCTGGTGGTGTCTGATAGACACCGCCAGCCATGTTAGTGCTTTTCCTCCGTGGTCGCCTTCCGACCGCGGCGGAAAAGCGGAGGACAGATTGTGAGACCCACTAGCCATCCTAATTTGGCGGTGGGTCTTTCAAGCCTCCTCGGCGGATTTCCAGCATCCTCCGGGCCGGTGGTGGCTTCCGCCGGCCCGGAGTATGCGGGAAATCCGCCATCATAATGACCCCCTTAGTTAGGACTTTGTGGACAATGGCCATAGCCTTGAATTCAATCCTTTGTTGTACCAGCAGCCAGTGTAATTGCCGGAGCGCTGGTTTGGCTGAGGATCTTCGTGTGATCTGTAAAAGCATCCGGGCTGCACAGTTCTGTACAGTCTGTAGGACCCTAAGTGTCCCCTGTGGGGCCCCTAGATGCACTGCTACAATCCCCTAAGCACTTCCCATGCAGACCTCTAACCACATACACACTACTGACTCACTCCTCCAATTACCCAGGTAGTACCCATGCACTCCAGAACTCCCTCGGTCACTACCCATGCACTCCTCCATTCACCCAGCCAGCACTATGTCCTTATTCAATCACTACACCAAAACCCAAGCACTTATATATTCACCATGCACTCTCCTCTCAGTACTCTAATCATCCAGTCACTACCCATGTAGTCATGCATTGATCCAGGCACTAACACATGCACTGCTACAATCCTTGTGTACTACCCATGCGGTCTTCTAACCACCTACATACTTCTCATTCGCTCCTTCAATTCCCCCGGTAGTACCCATGCAGTCCAGCACTCTCCCTGTCACTCCCTGTGCATTCCTCCAGTCACCCAGCCACTACCATGTACTAATCCAAACCCTCCGCCAATACCCAAGCATCTATAAATTCACTCAGGCACTCTCCTTGCAGTATTCTAATCTTTCAGTCAGTAGCTATGTACTCATGCAATGATCCAGGCACTAACTGATCACTGTTACAATCCCATATGCTCTACCCATACAGTCCTTTACCCACTTACACACTTCTCATTTGCTCCTTCAATTCCCCAGGTAGTACCCATGCAGTCACGCATTCACACGGTCACTCCCTGTGCACTCCTCCAGTCACCCAGCCACTACCATGTACTAATCAACACTCTCTTCCAATACCCAAGCAATTATAAATTCACCACACACTCTCCTTGCAGTACTCTAGTTATCCACTCCGCACCCATGTACTCATGCAATGACCCAGTCACTAACACATGCACTGCTGCAATACCTTGAGGACTACCTATGCAGTCCAGTAATCTCCCTGGTACTATCTATGCAGCCCTCCAATCACCCAGCCAATCCTATGTGCTTATCCAATCACT
Organism: Lissotriton vulgaris; assembly: GCF_964263255.1. Classification (NCBI taxonomy): domain Eukaryota; kingdom Metazoa; phylum Chordata; class Amphibia; order Caudata; family Salamandridae; genus Lissotriton; species Lissotriton vulgaris. The sequence continues at coordinate 1,739,121,439 of NC_141694.1, read as the reverse complement.
GTGCCAAATCCCAACCACTCATAAAATCACCATGCACTCTTCTTGTAACACTCTAATCATCCAGTCACTACTCGTGTACTCATGCAATGACCCAGGCATTAACTCATGACAAATACAGAGGAGGTCAGCTAATCACAGGGGTAACCCAAAGCATAATGTTCCCTAGTGGATGTAGGTGTTTTCACTGTATTTTAAGTCTCTATTAGCATAGCACTGGCTCTAGGCCTGGTTAGACAGAGTCAGTTACCACCAGTACCCATCAGCAAAAAGTTGGAGGCACAGGAGGACGTTCTGCTCCTCTGTTGGTTCTTTCTGCACATCTCTTCTTCTTCCTGCACTTTTCTTCGTCTTTCTGGTCTTCTGTTGCCTCTTTCTGCATTTGTCTTGCTTCTTTATGTGCATTTCTTCCTCTTTCTTCACTTGTCCTACCTTTGTAGGCATAGTTAGAAATTAGCATTTAAAAAACCTTAGAAATTCACTGAAAACACCATAGGTTTCAGGGACGTTATAGATAGAAATTTTCATTTAAAAAACCTTTGAAATTCACTGAAAAAATCATAGGTTTCAGGGACGTTATAGTTTGTTGGAGATTTTACTCATTCAGAACCATAGAAATTCCTAACTATAACTCGCCCCCCGCAGAGCACGGCTGATGACGTCACATATTACATCACTAATGAAATGCTCAGTGACATCACTGATGACATCACTGATGACATCTCAAATGACCTAATCAGGATTCAAGGGGACTTAATCCCCAAATTTAAAACACGCCACAAGCGCGCAGCCGACCAGGAGCCCTGGGAGAGGCACATTACGGTGCAGGAGAGAACATTAGACTTGGCAGCCGGAGCCCGGGCAACAAACTTTCAGCACCCGCCCGGGGGTGTCAGCGAGCCCCCGAGAGGAGCTCGGAGCTAGGGGCTGTGCAGGACCTTGGATCTGCTCCTCGGGCAACGATCTGCCTTCCCAGGACTCCCAGTACCCCAACGCCCGCCCCCAGCCCCGCTGCCCCCCACAAAGTGCCCCTGGGGCGGCCGCAGCCCTTCCCACGCCCACCGGCCGCAGAGAGTCAATGTCAGGCAGGGTCCGCTTACCGTTTTTCCTCCTTGGATTGGCTTGTTTTTGCCTCTTACACCTGTGGCCTTCCGCCATGATCTGCTGCTTCTTTGATAAGAGGGGATCAGATGGCAGTTCGCATGGACTCGTGTCCCTGATTCAGCAGCCGCCTCAGGACACAGACTCTACCTACTAATGAAACACAGCAACAACATGGGCATGGCAGGTTCCCATTCAAATACAGGGCGCCAAGCGGCACCCACAAGAGCTTTATTTTACAGCCACAGCCACAAAAAGCCGGCTCCCTGCGCCGCTGTACTTTGTCCCCGAGCCCCTGTGCGGGTCGCTGGTGCTAGCATGTGGAAGTACTGAGACAGGAGCCACATCTCCACAGTGACTCAGATCCCATGACCCTGTAGGGAAATGTGCAGCCTGTGCTGCGCGCGCTGAAGGAACAGCTTCGCGGCCGGCGCTTCCTCCTGGGGAGCAGCTCTCTCAAACTTTGTTTGCAAACAGAGGCTAGCGCTTAACAGCCCGGACTCCCCTGAGCACATGACTGCACAGGATGTGTGCCACGGGGAGAAAGAGGGACAGTGGTGCGTGCACAGAGACAGCAGCATACCGCACATACACACACACTCACTCACACATAAACACTCAACACACACACAAACGCACACACAACTCACACACAATCACTCACATACACACACTCAACACACACACACAAACACACACTATCTCACATACACACAGAAACAACACACAAATACACCACACTCACTATCACACACACGCACTCAATCCCATAAACACGCACCGACCCCCCACTCCCCCCACCCGCAGTGTTCACATTTAACAATAAAATGAAAGTGCACAAGGCTCCTTGACTTTCCCTCACCACTTGTGATGTTTACAGAGGGATTCACTCACTCACCCCCAGCCCTGCAAGGCACAGAAGACATGCACAAAACAAGCATTTGCAATGCAATAGGTCTCGTATTAGGAAAGTGTGAGCTATCGGTATTGTAAATGACATTTTTTTTTAGTATGTGTTTGCTTTGAAAATATATAAATTAATAGCATTGTTATTCACAAAGCCAATAGCTTACACTTTCCTAATGCGAGTCCTATTGGCTATGGTAATGCTTATTGGTAGCCAGCAAGGACAGTGCTGTTGTGGTGCTGAGTGATGATGTGGTTGGGCTGAGTGATGTGGTGGTGTATTAGAGTGATGTGGTGGTGTATTCGAGTGATGTGGTGGTGTCCCAGAGTGATGTGGTGATGCCCCTGAGTGATGTGGTGGTGTCCCTGAGTGATGTGGTGGTGTCCCTGAGTGATGTGGTGGTGTTCCTGAATGATGTGGTGGTGTTCCTGAGTGATGTGGTGGTGTCCCTGAGTGATGTGGTGGTGTCCCTGAGTCATGCGGTGGTGCCTGTGAGTGGTGCCCCTGAGTGATATGGTGGTGCTCCTGAGTGATGTGGTGGTGTCCCTGAGTGATGTGGTGGTGCCCCTGAGTGATGAGGTGGTATCCCTGAGTGATGTGGTGCAGCAGCACAGAGACTGAAGCTAAGAACACGCAGGGTTGAGTGCTACAAAGCACGTTCAGTTTCAAAGCACTGAATGATAGAGCTGGCAAAAAGCAAGGGGAAACAGGAAAACCCAGGGAGAGTGTATAATGATAGAGGCAGCGAGGGCTGGGGCTTGGACAGCAATCAAGTACGGGGTTGAGAA